>NC_089223.1:73082613-74343299 GCF_963924675.1 Phocoena phocoena
CCCCTCGGATGGGGGCTCGTGGGGAAGAGAAAAGTGCAGGAGCGCGCGTCCCAAATCTCTTTAAGCCTCTGCCCCCGTCTCTGCCCCCTCCCCGCGCCGTCCCGCCCCTCAGCCTGTGCCCTCGGCCGCGGGACTCGCGGGCCGCCGCCTGCCGCGCGGCCAAGGCCAGCCGAGCCGCTGTCAAAACAGAGGCCCGGAGCCCCGACCACTCGCAAGGGGATCGGCCCGAGGAAATTTGGGGTGTGAGTGGAGAGAGAGAAACGGGAGGGGGGGACAGCTTCTCTTTGTCTTCTCTCTGGTTACATCATTTTCTAATTAGGCATAAAATTGTCTTCATACACTGGGATGGCGGCCTTCATAAACATCACCATTATGGTTCATAAGGACGCCATTGTGGGGAGGCCTTCCCAAAATAGAAAGAGCTGGGGAGGGAGAGGCCTGGAGTCCGCGAGGCCCGGCTTTGTCCTCCCCTGGGAGAAGATGGATGGCCAATGTCAGGCAGATGATGACTTGAGACTATTAAACTGTCAGAGGGGGAAGAATCTTTACCAGCCCCCAGCAATGAGGGAAGATTTGGGGCAGGATCCGGAGGGCCTAGGGTAGGAAGGGAGGGCCGGGCGGCTGGCTTAGCCGGGCAGGTTGGAGGACGAAGCAGGTTCGTGGCTGGCGGAAGCAGCGGAGTGCGGGGTGGAAGGGGGCCGAAGCTTGGGTCTCCTCCCAGGCACTCTGGCTACGGCTGCGCTCTGTGCTCAGGGGACACCCGATCTCGAGCTGCCCCCTCACCCCAACCCCATCGCCAAGGCTGCGGGACAAGTGAGGCCAGAGAAAGGAGAGGGGCAGCGAGCCCCGAGCAGTTCAGGGTAGTGCCAGGCGGGGAGACAATTCTTCCCATTATTCGAAGCGGAGGGAGACCCAAGCCCGGCCTCCCACCCGGTCGGGGGGCATGTCGCTAACTGGATGGAGATGGATGGAGGCGCCCAGAGCCCCCGGCGTCGTGTCAGACCCGGGGCAATTACTGTCCCGCCAGGACGGACACACTGGCCGCCACCCTGACCCCGGCGCGCGGGCCTACTGGCTGCCTGCGCCGCCTGGGCGATTCGCGCTCTCGCCTTTACCATAACCCGACTTGACATAAATAACATCCCGTGCGCTTGTCTACATCTGCTTGACCTCCTGAACCTGAGGAAAATCTTTGCTGCATTTAGCCAAATTACATTTTTCTTTAGAATAAAAAAAAAAACCTTTAAAACTGTAAATTCTAGCCTCTTGTCTTGTCCACCGCTAGTTCGGGTTCTGGCGTATCTTGGTATTCACACTGTTGTCAGACAAACCAATTCGTTTTTGCGAAGACAGGTTCCTCCCTGATTATGCCTCGGACATCGGTTGCTCTGTTCCAGGCATGCCGAGCTTTCCAAGGCGACCTGAAGGCACCTTGAGTTACGCCTTCAGTGGTCCCGCCTCCCAAATCCCCTCCCTTAGCCGGTCCTTGAGTGAGGGAGAGGGAGGCGTGGGTGCCGACCACCGGCTTGGTCCTGGGCTGTCTGGGGTCGCATTGGGGCCAGGCCAGGCGGCCAGAGCAGCCTGGCGCCCAGCGTGTGCCCCCGTTGACCTGATCTAGCAGGGGTGCAGGGGGCAGCCCCGGAAGTGCCCGTGCTGGCGCCACGCGCTGCGGTCACCAGGCGCCAAGACTGGAGAGGGCGGATAGTGGGGAGGGGAGGGGAATGAGTCTGAAGATTCCAGGGAATCGCCTGGCCAGGCTTGTGTCCAGCGAGGATCCCCAGCTGGAGCTGGCCTGAGGATGCCAGAGCCAGCCTTGTTCCCAGAGGCTTCCTGTGGATGGGCTGGGTGAGGCGGGGGATGGGTGCTACTGACTTCCTGTCAGTCATCTCGGGCCTACTTAGGCCCAGCTGGCCAGGAGTCAGAGGATCAGGACAGCATCTCAGAACTTTCAAGATGGAAGAGCTCTTAGAGGTCTGGTGGTCAGAGTGCCTCCCAGTGTGAAGGTGTAGCAAGGTCTCATCTACCCCCCACCTAGGTGTGGCCTCCTGACCTTCTCTGATTTCCCCACCGGCCCAGGAATATGTGATGAGCCAAGACTAGGCTCTCCTAGCTCTAGAGCGGTGGGAAGTTGCAATTACATGAACAAGGCCTTGACTTAACAGCTGTTATGAAAACAAAACAGAACACACAAACAGTAATCTCCAGATTCTGAAGGGCAGTTTTCCTCATAATATGTTTGCTTCCCATTAAAAAAGGATCACTTAGGGCTTCCCTGGTGGCGCAGTGGTTGAGAGTCCGCCTGCCGATGCAGGGCACGCGGGTTCGCGCCCCAGTCCGGGAAGATCCCACATGCCGCGGAGCGGCTGGGCCCGTGAGCCATGGCCGCTGAGCCTGTGCGTCCCGAGCCTGTGCTCTGCAACAGGAGAAGCCACAACAGTGAGAGGCCCGCGTACTGCAAAAAAAAAAAAAAAAAAAAAAAGAGGATCACTTAAATGTCCTAATTTCTGGAGTATGGTTTTCATACCATCACTGTCAATGTCATTGGAGGTAAGCCCAAGCTGGTGTCTCTTTGATTACTGTTCCTAGTCCCATCCATTCACTTACTAGTCATTAGTCATTCTTTAATAAATCCTACAAAAGCTTTGTGAGGGGATAGTTCCACACGAGACACAAGAGAAACAGAAAACACTGCATTCAAGGAACTTGCAGTTTCCTTGGAAGAAATATCAAGTGTAGTGGATACTGAAGGGTTTCTGATGTAACCTGGTTATGGAATCTCAGGACTCAGGTTAGCCTAAATTTGCCACTTCTCGACTCTGGGACTTGGGTCGGGTACTGAAAGCCTCTGAGCTTCAATTTTCTCATGTTTGGAATGAACCTGCTTGGACACATGCTCTGGGAGTCCCCCTAAATTCTCTGGGTGCTCTAAAACACGTAAGTAATAGCCACAGTCCAGACAGGAATGAGCATCAAAGTGACTGCACAGGCTTGAGGAAGACCTCTGAATTTTGCATTCAGTAGTGGAGGCCTCTGAATTTTGCATTCAGTAGTGGAGGCCAAAGTACAAGGAAGGTGTGGGATACACACCTAGATTAGGAATCTTGACTGTGAAAAAGGAGTTGGCTTATTTAATCTTTCTGTGTCCTCACCAAACAGTGGGAATAATAATTTCTACCCTACTCACTCCACAAAGTAGTTGTTAGGATCAACTCTGGTTAGGTATGTAAATGTGTTTTGAAAACTAACAAGCATCACGGGAATGAAAGAATCGGACCAGGGAGCCGTGGATCCCTGTGCAGAAGGCACCCCCAATGATAACTGCTGGAAGGTGGGCTCCATCTTCTGGCTCTACAGGAATGGGAGGATGCTGAGTCTTGGGCAGCAGCTGTGCACGACTGCAATGGCTTACCTCTTGCTGTGTTGCTGTCAGGATAGGACTGTCCATCCTTGATTTTCATTGTCTACCTGTGGATACTAAAGAGAAGGGCTTTTCACACATAGGCAAAGTCCTAGAGATCTAGTGCGTACCGCTGAGGTACTTGCTTCAGGAAGCTTCACTGAATTTTCAAGGCTCTGCTGCTGGAAGTTTCCTTAAAAATAAGATTTATTATTGATTGGAAAAAAAGTGTGCAAAGTGAAACATTCTTTTGAAGCTTTGCGACTGCCCCTCCCTTCTGAAGAAATACGTGCTTTCATTCTTAGCAGGAAAAATGAGACAAAACCCAAACCATTCTTTTCATAATATGCTCCTTGCTAAGAACTTTGCTAGCTCACTAAGGGAGGTAGGTGAATTTTTAAAGAAACTTCATCTCCTTGCTGAAATGAGAGGAGGACAGTCACAATGGGCTCCGAGAGAAAGAACTTTGCCTTTACAGACGGTGTGTGCTTCTGAGACAGAAACCTAGGGAAGGAGGAGAAGTGGGGTGGGCATGAAACTTTAAGAAGGAGCAGGTCTCCTGATGGTCAGTTGATAAGGCAGCTAGTTAGCAACGTATTCATCCCTGGTGGCATGTGGAGATCTTCCAGCAGGTTCTCAATTAAGGGAGCTGCCTTTCCTTTCATTCTCTTCACTTTTGTGTTAAATGTTAACAACCTGATGCTATCTATTACGGTGCCATTATCCCAGAATGTTGACTGAACTGGTTCTTTTATCTCTATTATGGGGCTGCCTCACTTGCAGATTTATGCATTTTTGATATTAAATTCTTTATCTCATTAAGCCTAAGCTCTTGTTGACTTTTATTGACCCCCTGCCCTGGTCCCCGCTACTTTTCCATATTTAATATTGAAACATTTTTTTCAATGCCCCCCTTGGCTTTGTTGCCATCCGTTTGACGGCTGTCCCTAATGGCCTGTGCTGTTTGCTCTGTTCTTGAACTTGGTGGGGTCACACAGTCTTAAACAGTGATGTCCTCTGAATGTCCACCCTTGCTGTCCAGCTAAGTTGCCCTGTGTCACAAGCTCTGCCTTTTTCTCCGCCCCTAACTACCAACCGCTCCTAATCACTTAAATAAACACCTTCCCTCCTGGTACCCCAGGCCCCCTGAGCCTTTTGGGTTTTGTTTAGCTGAGCTGCTAATGCTCTGCCTTGTCCAGCGCCCCCTGGGCCAAAGGCCACGGTCCGGGCAGGGTTGACCAGCTGCTTGAGGTGGCCACAAAAGACACCAAAAGCCAACTTCAGCTAGGAGCAGGCAAATGAATGTATTCATTTATCTTTCTTTCCCCCAAAACCTACCCACAAACTCAATCTACTGCCCAGCTTGAAACAAGACAAAGAGAAAATATTGGAAAGGGGGCGGGTGTGGCAGGCGAGGCCCTCTCGCCCCAGAAATCTTAGCTCCCTTCTTGGGGCCGTCTGTTCAGTTTCACAACACTTACACGACCAATTTCCAGAATTGAAGTTGCCTGGTGTTTTGATTCTTCCTTTGCCTGTGCATTTGTGCCCTGAAGGTCCCTTCCAAATGGATACTAATTGTGAGGGCTGCACACTGCTGGCTGCTCCAATGCCCCAGGGCCCCGAGGACCTGCTTCTCAAAGCCTTAATTGACAAGGACCTGTCTGTATTTAGGAGCAGCTGGTCCACAGCATTGGCACATCAGTGCAATCTTAACGCAGCATCCCTAGCCCGGAGGAGGATGAGGGTAAATGTGGTTAAAATGAAGGAAGATTTATAGCCGGCCCCCTTGGGTAATACGACAGAAGACAGCTCCCAAGATTTTCCCCTACGAGGGGGTTCATTCATCAGCTCCCCGGCCTGGTAACCGGGTAGGAGGCGCGCTCCAGCTATTATTACTAATGGGGGAGGGGAGGAGGGCCACTTCGAACAATTAGGCAGGTGACAATATTCCACTACAATGCATCGCCCCCCGAACCGGACCGACTGCCGCGGCTGTCTCCCGCCTCCGCGGGCCTCGGCGCCGGTGCCTCCGCCTGGCTCCGGCTCTGGGTTAATAGTGGCGCCGCCGGCGGGCTGAGGAGAGAGCGGGGAGGACACTCCGGCTGCAGTGCCCGGGAACACGGAGGGCTTCTGCGGCCGCTGGGACTCCTCGTAAGGGTGTCTTAAAGCCCCAAACGGCCCTTGGCAAGGGCGATTGCGTACGCTAGTTTCTCCTTCCTGCGCCGGGGCCGGCGCGCCGGGCTTCCCGGCTTCTCAGCTCCCTGTTCCACGCTGCCCTTCTGAGAGCCTTTCTGAATCCCGCTCGCTCGGTAGATACAGCCATTCAGAGGGTCACAAAGAAGGTTTATTGGTTCATGAGGAACCCGGTTTTGTTGCGATGTGTGGGAAATACTTTGATGTGCGCCCAGTTCGCACGTGTGAGCAGGCATAATGGGTTTGGGGATCTTCATTGAAATTTGAAGTTTTAAAGCAGAAATTCCCTAACTTTTGCCTGTTTTTCTCAACTTTTTCTTTTTCTTTTTTTATTCCTTCAGGAACAATGCCAACATTGAAGCCCTCGGTGGGAGTCTGCACAGTTGGAGATCTTTGGTGCCATTTTAGACATCTTGGATTTCATCAATCAAACTGACTGCAATTTTCCATAAAAACCCTGAATTTGGGTCAGAAAGTGGGCAAAGTAGATAAAGATCGTTCGAGCTGTCTTATGAGATGATAAATAGATATCCTTTCAGGCCAACAATGCCAAAGTGCAGTTTTGTGATTCCCTTCCAAGGGTTCTGAATGCAGTGAGTCGAAAGGATTTATACATGTTTTCCCATGGTTTAGGAGGTGTCTTTACATACTTGTCTCTAGTAGCCTGACCTTTTCCCGTACTGAGTTGCTAAGTGTGTTGGTTTGGGTTTTTTTTTTTTCTTGGTGTGTGTGTGTGTGTGTGTGTTTTCACCAAAACACACAAGAAGGTTTTTTTTTTTTTCTTCCATTGCTCAAATCAATAGAATATGGGTTTGATCTAGATAATTCTCTGTCAATAGACTGGCTGCAGGAGCGCATGAGCTGGTGTGGAAATTCCATTTGCTCAGTGGTTGCTCACGAGGCGCTTGAGATACCATTTTCGACACCATGCTGGGTGTAAACCCATTTTCCTAACAACGACACCCACTGGCACTGTGTCCTTCCTATTCTTGAACTTGACGAATGGCCTTTTATATAAGGTGGATAAAAGGAGACACTAAAAGAAACCCCAAAAGGGTATTTAATCCACTACCTCCGGAGATCTTTCAACGTGTTAGCTGAAATAACTTCTAAGTGAAGAAGAATATTTTACATTTTTCCTCTTCATTATGAAGAAAATTATCTGTTTATTCAGCATGCATTACACACCACGGCCTAATCACTGATCATTGTGGTTTAAATCCCCTTCCTTTTAAATCTTCTTGACCCTTCTCCTCAAAATGTTTTCATTTTGAGAATCCCTTCACTCAGTGTTTTTAGTTAACCAGCTATCTTAAAAGATTCTTGAAGAACAGTACTGGTTCTTCATTGAGAAACCATGCTTGACATTCTTGTTTATTTATGAATTAATTATCTGGCATGAACTCAGATCTTGTGCGGGTGTACACAATTATGCAGCAAATATATTTATAGTTCTTGTTGTAAGATTTTCCCCCCTATACTCATACGAACATCATCTCCTTTTTGTGCTTTGCTTTTCCATACTCCCTAAATATCAAATGTATGTTACAAAGCATCTATAGGAGAGACTGTGGTACAGTGGGAGTTAATTACTGTTATTAACTTACTGGCTTTATTAGTTTTGAATGAAGCACATAGTTGTGGCTACAGTTATTTAAGCACTCTTTATTAGCTAAAATAATTTGCAATTTTTGGACACACTCTCACTGTAAAATTTAAAATGGCAATTGGAGATTCAGAAAAAAATTCCCACCTCTCATTTGTCTTTAATAACTCCTGCTGTCAAGTAGTAAACATTTTAACTTAATGTATAGCTATCTGATGACCCTTTATATCACTTTTTCAATGTCATTTTATTACCACTTTTACATTTTGTAAGGTAGAAAACATATCTACTAAATATAATATCAAGTGATATTTTAAATTTAAAAGTATATTCTGGAATTCAGAAAGACCACTGCACATAGTAAATTCATAAACGGAAAAATAATTATTTATCTTGTTTAATATTTTCCCTAATGCCCTGTCATTCTCTTTTGCTCTTAATATTTATTTTAGATATATCCACGGTATCTATGAAATCTATTTAGTAAGAAGGGACAAGGGGAGAAGTATAGTAGAAAAACTAAAAGTTGAAATCTTGTTAGTTACTTCCAATCAGGATATCATAAAAGCATATCTGAAATTATTATCTAAATAAATGGAATGGTAGAATTTTACTATTGAAGTCTGTTTTGCACATCTTCTTTCAGGAATCCACTTACCATGCCAAACAGTCACTGGCAAAATTTTTACTTTGGAATTTTGTCAGTTTTGTTCTGTACATATACATACAGTGAAAGCATTTGATCATTGTCATTCTGGATGAGAACAGAGGCCTTATTGATGAACAGAAAAATGTCAAGCAGTTCTATGCGGTGCACTATGGTCTGTAAAGTACAGTGCAAAGGACAAATGGTGAAGCAAAAACTTAAAGCTTCAGATTTGAAGGTTCATTCTGGAAACATGTGTTTGAGTTTATGACCAGGCAGAAAGTAATTTGGGCTTTCTCAGGTATTGTTTTTCCAAAGACCAGAACTGTAAACCAGAGAGGGAATGTCTGGAGCAATTTAACTTCCCATTTTTTAGATGAGAAAACTGAGGCTGTGTAGATAAGATGGTGGTCACAATGTTCACTCATGGTAGGACAAGAGCAACTGAGCTTTCTCCCCACCTCCTCTCTCTGGTCCCTTACTAAATCAGGGACACATTTCTCCAGCATTCTTTTTTTTTTTTTAAACATCTTTACTGGAGTATAATTGCTTTACACTGTTGTGTTAGTTTCTGCCGTATAACAAAGTGAATCAGCTATACATATACATATATCCCCATATCCCCTCCCTCTTGCGTCTCCCTCCCACCCTCCCTCTCCCACTCCTTTAGGTGGTCACAAAGCACCGAGCTGATCTCCCTGTGCTATGCGGCTGCTTCCCACTAGCTATCTATTTTACATTTGGTAGTGTATATATGTCCATGCCACTCCCTCATTTCATCCCAGCTTACCCTTCCCCTCCCCGTGCCCTCCAGTCCATTCTCTATGTCTGGGTCTTTATGCTTGTCCTGCCCCTAGGTTCTTCAGAACCATTTCTTTTTTTTTTAGATTCCATATATATGTGTTAGCATACGGTATTTGTTTTTCTCTTTCTGACTTACCTCACTCTGTATGACAGACACTCTGTAGGTCCATCCACCTTACTACAAATAACTCAATTTCATTTCTTTTTATGGCTGAGTAATATTCCATTGTATGTATGTGCCACATCTTCTTTATCCATTCATCTGTCGATGGACACTTAGGTTGTTTCCATCTCCGGGCTATTGTAAATAGAGCTGCAATGAACATTGTAGTACATGACTCTTTTTGAATTATGGTTTTCTCAGGGTATACGCCCAGTAGTGGGATTGCTGGGTCATATGGTAGCTCTATTTTTAGTTTTTTAAGGAACCTCCATACTGTTCTGCATAGTGGCTGTATCAATTTACATTCCCACCAACAGTGCAAGAGGGTTCTCTTTTCTCCACACCCTCTCCAGCCTTTATTGTTTGTAGATTTTTTGATGATGGTCATTCTGACTGGTGTGAGGTGATACCTTATTGTAGTTTTGATTTGTATTTCTCTAATGATTAGTGATGTTGAACATCCTTTCATGTGTTTGTTGGCAATCTGTATATCTTCTTTGCTCTCCAGCATTCTTTTCCATGTCCATAAAAAAGAAAGAAAAAAGAAACCCCAAAGGCATCTACATCCAGTTCAAGATCCTCCTCTCACTTGCAGTTTACCTTTAATAAGCTAATGTCTGCACAGGCCAAAGGAAGCACAAGGGCAGCTAAATCAATGCCAACAGCCCACCTGGGGAGCTGGGCTACAGGAGTTCTCCTTTCATGGAAGATCTTTGTTCTTTAGAATTATCTGGGTAGTTCCCTCGATATTCCCATTTCTGTTTCCCTAGTTGCAATAAAATGAAAGAAATGAAATTGCTTCAAATAGGAAAAAAGAAAGAAAGAGAAAAAGGGCTGTGCCTTTTTTTTGTACATACAAAGAGGAAAAATGCCCCCAGGTGAGTGGGAAAGAAGGTATTTGGACCCACAGTTGTCCAGTTTGCCTGTTGACAAATCCTGAATTTATTGTGTGATTCATTTCACCCTTCACTTCTCTGGATAACTACCACCACATCCTAAGCAATTATATAGAATTTACTTATTTTCCTAACACTATAATATTTTAAATCCATCATTTGACACAAATCCATAATTTGACAATTATCAATTATGCTTTTCAAAAATCTTTTAATGCTTATGTTAACATGCGCAATAAGCAGGGATAGCATTCTTCTTATTTTCAATAATGACATTCATTAACTTGCTATCAGCCCCTCTTCTATGAGGATGATTATTTTAGTGGGTATTGTCAAATCTTACAATTTCTGAAAATGATGTGGTTTACTGAAACAGTTTTAGGGGTTTAAAAGGCAATGCCAAGTAAATAATTTAAACCAAATCTACTTCCTCTCTCATTTAGTTGGGTAATTTGAACAGTAGGTGTCATGAATTCTCTGAATGATTTGACCTTCTGATCTTACTCTACCGTGTACATGACTTAAAAAATTGTTAAAAATAGCACTTTATTGTTTCTTTACAAGTATGTGAGACAATTTTACTTTAGAACATTTTCAAGTTTTAATAAGGATTTAATAACATCTGGATTTAATAGAGGAGGCTAACATATGGGAAGGTTTTTAAAGAGCCATTCACATTAAATCCCCAAAATGGTTTCAATCAGCAGGTATCCTGATGTTTATTTAATGAAGAAATGTATGAGCAGCTGCTGCCTCCCAGTTTTAGATGTAGTTATCTTTCATTGTGCTGCAACAAATCAGGAAGAAGAACAGATTTTAGCTATAATTTGGGATCATTCTATTAGATATGCAGGCCTACAACAGTAGATTCATAAACAAGAGCAAGGAGGAAAAAAATCAAATATAACAACTCTGGGGATGGGATCTATGGGTCGTGTTTTCAGATCTATTGCTTAGTTTCTAGGCCGTAAGAAATATTCAAGTTTAGATTAAGCCCTAAAAGGCCTTGTGTAGATAAATAAAAATCCAATCTGACACTGATTCTTGACTGACCTTGCGGTATTATTGCAGATGGACATATGGGGCTAATTTTTGTTGTCCAGTGCATGGTGGGCATTGATAATACCATAGTATCTCTCTAACTATGCCAAGGAAAAACAGTGGACAACTGAGACTATGATATGGTCCGGAGGGTTTATGGGGCAACAGCTCCCGGGACAGACAGTCTTACAGCGAGTATATCGAGCTGTGAATGCACTGTTCATTTTACCGCTATTTAAAAAAAGAGATTTGGGGCCGGTAAATACATTTATTTCTTTGGTGCATGTCTGCCTTTTGAACAAATATGAGCTGTGGGGACAGATACTGATTGCTCTCAGTATCAATGCATATGCTTACGCTGGACCTCTTAAAAATGAATAAAGATAGTATTTGGCAAACCTAACAGTAAACTCCTTACTTTAGAGAGCAATTATGGGAACATTTTCATAACTTCAGCCTTGGGGATAGGGTTAACTACAGTCTTATAACTTATACCTAATATTTTTTGTGAACGGTTCCCAAGTTTGGCAGAAGGGTACCCTTCTTTTAAGAGGGGTAGCTTGAATCTGCTGTAACGGGGCCTACTGTAATGGGTTAAGTTGGAATTGTATTTTTAAATTATCCATCCAGGGTCGTTACAAGTGATACATTTATTTGGGAAGTTCTCTGGCAAGGCAGGGTTTTTTCCTTCATCTTTTCTCCCCCGCCCCTTTTCCCCACCAGTTTCACCACAATACATATTCATTAATTTTTAATATGTTTATTGGTGACTAAGGTGAAGTATTTGTCTGATTTAGACTTTCAGAGGTCCTAAGTATTTCATGCAAATTCCTACAGTGAGTCTGAAACGAAGAAGACAAAAGGGAGGTAACTTGAGCTATTATCTGACAGCAATGAGCTCTAATGACTGACTGGGTGTAGGTGAGGACCAGAAATTTGGATTACTTTGTAATTGACCTGTATTGCCTGTTACAGATCTGGCAACTGGGTTTGCCCGTGAACTGACTGCCGTGGCCGAACACACAGCCAACATCAGGAAAGTAGCTTTTAGCTCACTAAAAAAGCAAGGACTCCAAGACTGGAATCTGGGCCCTCCTACTTCCCAGCTGTGTGGCCTTGGGCAAACAACTTAACCTCTCTGACGCTCGTTTTCCTCACTGGGTTGTTAGGAGGACTGAATGATCAATATTCGCTAAATGCTTAGAACAAAATAGTTCTGACCACACTCGTCACAGTGAGGAGGCTTCCACTCCATCTCCCTGTCTTCACTAAGAAACCCCTCACACCCAGAGTCTCCTCGCTTCCAGATCCCTGCAAAAGCAGCCTCCACTGGGTGTGAAGACTGTTCGGCCCGCCCCTGACTGCTCCCGGGATCCCCTCACATCTTAACACCTTGATCTGCCCCAGGCCTGGCTGGCCGCAGGTCCGCTGGACCGGAGCTGGAGTGTGAGCCGGGATGAGGCCAGGGACCTCGCACCCAGGCGGATGGCAGAGACTCCGAGGGGCGCAGAAAGGCCTGGAAGCGGGCGGGAGCGGGCGGGGCGCACTCGAGGTGTATGCTAATGAGCAGCGCGGGCAGCGCCCGCCGCCGCCGGCGCGCTCGCAGCCCAGGAGCCGCGCCCCGGCCGGGGCACGCGGTGCCACTCAGGCCGGCGGGGGGCGCGCAGCTCGCAGCAGCCGCGCGCCCGGGCCTCTCAAAGCCCCTTTCAGCAGCTCTGCAGGCTGCTCACCAGAGGAGTCTGGAGCGACATAAAAGCGCATTATGAAAATTATAATATCAGCCACAGAGCATGTCCACGGAGGCAGCTCTGCACCTTTGAGGCATTGAGGCTCGTTCAGCTGGGCCGAGGGGGGAAATATCCATTTGAATTCGGCCCCTGAATGGGGGCAGCGGCGGCGGCAACGGCAACAGTGCCTCCTTTATCCATCCGGCCACCTCTCCTGCTTGCTCATTCCCGGGCTGTTGCACCTTGTCTCCTTATGGGCAAGGGTGTGGAGCGGCAGGGGCACTGGGAGGACAAGGGAGCAGAAGTGGGGGGCCCCAATTCACAGCCGCGCTAGGACAAGGAGCGTTGTCACTCGGGTCCCCAGGAGAATGATAAATGAGGCTTTCTGGGGCCCAAGGAAATTGTTCTGCTGGGGATTGGAGGAGCGGGGGTCAAGGGCTGGGTGCATTTACCGGAGGCTGGAAGGGAGTGGATTCGGGGGTCATGCCCTATTTCCTTGTCTTTGTGCCAAGCCGGAGCAGCCATTTTTAGGGCATTCTCCCCATCAGAGCTCGGATTCCGGTATCTGGAATTACGGGGTGGGCAAGGGTGAACACCTCTAGGCTCGGGGACCCAGGTGCAGCCCTCTGGTCTCTGTGTGAGGACCGCACACATCTTGGACTCCAGTGGGGGAGCGGACACCTGCAAGCTCGTCAGAGACGGAGCTGAGGTCGGAGTGGACCCCGCACGAGGGTCTCCTCCCAGCCTGCAGGGTGCGCCATTTCGGCTGTCTGACTCCCAGTCAGGCCTTATCACGCCAGCCTTCCCCTCGATCCCCTCGGACTCCTTCGGTTCCTGGGGCGGAATTCGCACGCTGGGGCCCCGAGGCGGGTGTGATCTATTATAGCAGCTGAGTTGCCTCACCATTCAGCGCCCTGTCCATTGTCTTGTTAATCACCTTTCATTATGGACTGCTCAGGACCATCATAAAGCTTTTAATATTAATAAGGCCCAGCGCACCAGTCCCCGCACCGCGGTGCTGAGCGACCCGGCAGACAGTGCAGGTGTCGCGCTGCAACCTGTTCAGCCAGCCAGGGCGGGAGTGGCCCGGGGTTAGCGCGCCGAGCTGGGGGAGGCAGGTGGCGCCGGGTTCCAAAAGAAGACGGGGAAGAAAAACAAAACAAAACAAAACCCCACGTCCAAAAAAAAGGGGATTTGCTTGGCTCTGAAGTGTGCGCCCGAAGAGTTTAACTCTAGGGGAGAGGGGAGGTGAGAGCTGGGGGTGGATAACGAAAGGGTCCGCTTGGGTAGGGATGTGACATTTCCTGTGGTGAAGCCTGCATTGGCTGCTAATAGAGATCTAATTGATGGGTGAAGTCCCATTTCCGCGCGCGCTCCTTTATTGCTCCATCCAGTCTGTTGCAAAATATAACCTTAATTTGATTTAGCAATTCCTCCAGGATTCGGTGCGAGCTTCCAGCCCAGGAAAAAAAAATCGTTATTAAAAAAGTTAAAGTACAGACTTGGATTCGGTGCGTTGCCTTTTAAAAATCTTGCCCCAGCTCCTGACATTTAGCACTTTCTCTTTTTGTAATCGCCCGGTCTTTTATGATTATTAATACCCGCAGTGCTCCGGGATCCGCGCAGTGCGCGGTTATCAGGGATGCAAATTGGCGCGGAGGCGCAGAAGCCAGTGGGTGCGTGGGCTGCGGCCTGGAGCTACAGGCCCGTTGGGATTCGCGCCGCCCGGATGGTTTAGAGTTTCCGTAATCCCATCCCTAGCCCAGGATTCCCGCAGAGGCCGCCCAGGGACAGCGAGTCTTGCAGCAGGAGCTGCCTGGTGCCAGGTGGTGGCGCGCAGGTGGGAGGGGCCCGGGTGTTTTCACTCTCCCACCTTAGCTTCCCAACAAGGTTTAAAAGTAATAGCACAGGGCGTAAAGGTGCCTGGTCCATAACATAGCTGTTTGCGTGCATGAGGTGGTCCAGAGGCTATGACTCTGGATCCTGTACGGAGATGAAACTTAGCTCTTGTTTGTGATACAAATTGGATGTGAAGAGGCCATTCTAAGGTTATGGCTTCCTTCCTCACTTCTTCCCTGCCTCTGTCCCCAGCCCCCAACCCACCCCTGCTTCTGTCTCCTAAAAGTCAAATGTATATCCTCCTCAACACCTAGTCGGTTCCAAGAGACTGCAGAGCAATAACATGTCTATCTTTTTTGTTTATTTCTTCCTTCTCTTCTTTCTCCCAGTAGGCTGGGGAAGCCCCTTAGGGAAATCCATTTGTATCTAGACATCCGAAGTCATATCAAAGACATTGTTACAAAAAATACCCACAAACAATAGCGCCTTCCTGAATTGCTCTTTACCATGTCAACAAAGTTGTGTAAGAGAAATGATGGGGTTTAAACCCACCCATTACCAGCCATATGATCTTGGTTTAATTCAGTATCTTAGCCTTGGCTTTTTCACTTTGAAAATGACATCGAAAATAAAAATAAAACACTTCCAGAGGTTGTTTTGAAGTAATGTGTGAGAAAACCCCTTGTAACATGTTTATAAAAATAAAATAATCATCATAAAAACCTAAAAATAGAAATCTGAGTCATTAGTAGAATAGAACTTCAGAAAATTGTAGAAGCCTCCTTTCCCCAAATTTAGAACTGGGTTTTGTAGAGGTTACAGCAGATGGTGCTTCATGATTCACTTTGCCTCAGAAGGCCCTAAATTTAGTGCCAGGCTTCTCTCTGGAACTTGGATCCCCCAGAATATTTTTTTTTATAACCAGCATTTGCATCTGTCAGTCTTAAAACACTTCACTGTGTTGGAGACCAGCCGTGGTCTCCAGTTGCACCAGCAAATATTAAATGAGTTCTTTAAAAACTGATCATCGAATTTCCCAAGTCCAACTCCAAGAAATCTCCTGGAACAGCAAGAAGATGAGGCCTGAGCATCTGGTGGTCACATAAGTCATCCTGTGCACCCTCTCCCCCCCGCCCCCCACCCCAGGATCTTCATCCCTGAGATGTGGAGCAGTGGGAAGAGTGCTCAGGCATTCCCTGGCCGCACCGCCTCTCTGCAGCGCCCTTGATGGGTTTAATGAGGCAGAACAGCGTGAAGGGGATGTGAACTGGTCCAAATGATTGATGAAGCCAGGGGCAAAGCCCAGGCGTTTCCAGATAAAGCCCCATACAGCCCGTGATAAAGGCGGGATAGTGGCAGGGCTGGACTCCTTCAAAAGCGGTGGCCCAAATGCATTGAGAGGAAACAGGGAGGGAAGGTGCTCTGTTGTTACCTAATCAGTTCAGGCACTAAGCCACCAGCCACAGAGAGCAGAGGAGAGCTGCAGAGGAAGTGGGGAGGGTGAAAGGAGCTGATCTCTGTGCTGGTGCTCTGTCTGTCTCTCTGTCACACACACACACACACACGCACACACGCACACATGCACACGCACGCACACACACACACACAGCTGCCTCTCACTCTTTCTCCCTTCTGGCCTAGCCAAGACCAGATCAGCCTCAGCCTCCACAGATGTCCAGGTACTCAGCGTGGGACCTTCCCCCAGTCACAGAGAGAGGGAGCAAAGGTCCCAGAGGAGCAGAAGTAGCTTGGCAGGCCTTACTCAGTGTTAGGGCACCTCCTGGTTCCCTTCCTAGGTATTAGAAAGTAATGATTACAACAAAAGATTCTAGTCTGTGAAGGGGTGGGGGAGGTCCCAAACCCACTCAGGGATTTTAACGAAAATTTTTTTTCTATTTCTCCATTAAAAGCAAAGAAATAAAACAAGATTCATTAGCTTAATGTAAAAAAAAACAACCCTAATTTTTTCTATACATATTGTTTTTGAAAAGTTGGTGTACTATAGTTCTTAAAACAAATAAATAAAGAAGATAAGAGTCATTTGCCCAGAAATAATTTTGGAATTAGTGTGCTCAGTGACTGGGAAAGCAGTAATGCCAAATGAACGTAAATATAGCAGGTGACACCCTGCAGTTAAGCTGCTTCTGCTCCCTAAGAAATCGAGTGAGAATAAGGCGAAATGTTACCTTTTTTTCCTCCTGGGCCTCAGGGCCTGGTGGATAAACACAGTCCCTTTTTCCCCCACAATCCAAAATCAATTCATAAGTATGGTATGGAAGGATTAAGGAGCATTTCCATCCATGGAAGGGAAGTTTTGGGTTTTAGTAGGGGTATATTTTTTTACACAGTCCATTATATATAACTTCCACCTGTAAGTTTTAGTCATTGACTAGAACTCATCTTCAGTTTCTCTTTCATGGATGTAGAAGCTGTATCTTATGTTTCAAAGGGCAGGTATGATAATGTTGCTGGTACCCATGAAGATTTGAGAGCTCTGTAGATGAACGAGGTGGTAAGAACCCTCCCCCTCTGCAACTTCTGATTTTTTAAAAGGAACTTGCCTGGACATTAGCCTTCTACTTTTCCAAACAGCATTTGTATGATATAATGATTTATTCTCTCCGTTTTTACTATTCACGCCTGTCAAGTGCAGGTCATTCTTCTTCTTTGGTCCCTGAGTTTTTAACTTAGAATGCAAGCTCCTGGATTATAGGTATCCTGTCTATTGAATGATTGTGTATTGTATTACAAGCAAGTAGAACTTAATAAACAAATCATATGAGCTTATCATTTAAAAGAGAAAAGATGGAAAATTATCTTCTAGCACCTTCAGATGCGGAAAGGTATGTCAAAAGTAATCTTTATCTCTGATTGCAAAGCAATATATCTTATTCTTTAGAAAAGAAAATTTTATGATCACAACGTTTCTTAACAACATTCCCTTGAAAACATTTCTCAATTTATTGTATTAAAGTGAATCCTATTCTTTCTTTCTGGAGCTCCTAAATATTATATGTTTACAGAAATCTTTCAAGGAAGGAGATGAGACCAGGACCGAAAATTTAATCTTGAACACAACTAGGGGCTCGTTTGAGACTAGAGGGAAATCATAATCTTTTAAAAACAACATTTAACTACAGTCCGTATCATCTACATAAAATCTTTCTGGCCACATCATTTGCCAAACTGGGTTGTAGAACTGAGATAATTCTCTGTATAATTTGGCTGAATGGACATTTGGTGAATGTAAAAACTTTTCCCTAAAAGTATATTTATAATGACTAGATATTGTAAAGTATGTATCTGCATGCACATTATTGAGAAAAAAAAGAGATTTTGATCCCAAACTCTCTCATTTATTCAAGTAAATTGATTTTGTTGATTAAATAACTGCTTAGCTCTCAACTTCTTGTCTATGAACAAAATAAGCTGCAAGGTTTTCGGAAAAGAAGGCTGCTTTGTGTCTCTGGGTCCCTAATATTAAGTAGAAGTATCTAGTATTGTTACTTTAAAGATAGAGCAAATCCATTTCCCCCAAAGTTGGCCTGAATTTCTGATTGAGGGTCCCAGGAACTTCTACAGCTGTAACGGGAACCCTGCAGGCAGTGTGCTTACAGAAACTACTCAAGACAAAACACAGTTAACTTTTTACGCAATTCTTTTCTAATATGTATTGGAGATAAATGCACCTGCAAGGTAGACTTTAATTAGCTGCTATATAGGAAAAGCTCTTGTTGTCTTCTTAATAGATTTAAGTTCCTATTGTTTTACTGGATTTTAAGAAAAATTGTAAAGGAGGTTTGTGCAGATGAGTGAATCAGCACTTTTGTACCTTAAACGTTAAAGAGTGAAATGGTTTTATACTAAAAGATACAGGAAAAGATCTCAGCATTAACATAAGTAGATATGATTATTTGTATTTGGGGAATATTTTTGTAGTCGTAATGAAGATGTTAATCATGAGAAAAATTTCCTGAAAGTGAGTTTTAAAAAAAAACCTCTACTAGACATTGTAAAATGTCTCTTTCTATTCCCTTTCCTCTCCCACTTTAATTCAAGTTTTGTTTTTTCATTAAAAAAGAAAATAGTTGATTATTACCTCCTCATTTACTTTCTTTTAAGGAAGGTCAAGGAAATGAGATTAAAATTGCATTTAAATTTTGCAGGGGCTGAATTTTTACTTAATTTTCTTTTCATGATAAATATTATTTTATTAGCTTGTCCGAGTATCATTACTAAGGCTATGCACATATTTGCATAGCTATTTCTTTACGCTTAGAGTTTTCCAGAAACATTTTATTTGCTTAAAAGTGCAGGGTGAAAAATTTTGCTCTTCCTCTGAAAACTGGCTGATTGTGGAATAAAAATGATGAAACTTTTTATGTGCTTAGGTCTCACTGGATCTCTAGGGAAATCTGGAGAGAAATGACAAAATAACTAGCTATAGTGACTGAAAAATTGCATTTGTTCAAGTGTAGGATGGAATTTCATAAACATTGGAATTTACATAACTATTTATATGACTATAGAGTTTCATAAGCAGGAAGTATTGATGTTTGATACTTACATGGCTATAGTTTTAGTACATTTGTTTGATAGTGATGTGGGTGGATTTTGTTTGTGTATTTAAATGAGGCTGAATGCATAGTCTTTTGATTTTTATTTCTTCTATCTTCTATGGTAAAAGCAAATCAAAACAAAGGAACTTCATGGCCTTAACTCAAGTCCAAATTCCTTGGACCTCTTGATAAAGCTTTAAGGTCACTAAGTTAAACACACCAGGAAGATATAAAATTTTGGCTCTTAAAAGTCAAATATCTTTATCCATATTGTGAATAACAAGATATCTTCCCAGCTTTTACGATGTATTTTCAAATTAATTTATAAAAGAGGTTGGTGATTAGTAATGTTTCACAAAGACCTTAGCTATGCAATTGTCTAAATACATCATTCATTCAAACTTGGAAGCTTAATGTTCACGAGATTCATCTTCCTTTGCACATAGAGAACATACTCCATATTTTCAAAGACCATCCACCTATTTATTGTTTTGAAAATAAATGTCACTCACAATCTAGCTTCCACACATTCTAGATACCCTTTTGTGAGACTCTTTTTATTATATAATTTCTTCACAGGTCATTATAAGAAATGCTATTTACCTCATTTTTTCCATAAAATATGTTTTCTCAGTAGGTCCTACTCTATCAACGAAAAATGTTTGTATATTCTCAGTCTTTCCTGTGATTTTTCATTATATATTCTGGTTTAGGAATGGGTCTTTAAAATTTTTAAACAGTTTTTAAGGAAAAAAAAAAAGCCCACTGGAAGTGAATAAAATGCACAACAAAGATTAGCTGGGAAGTGTTCAATGTGCCTTGTTTGCCTTGCTTTTTTCAGAAGCCACTCCTGTCAGTGGTCAGTTATAATAAAGGAAGAACAAAGTTCCTTGATGTACAACTGAAAAAAAAGCTGCCTGCAGTTCCTTTCAATTGCCCCGTTGCCCAGGCAGGCCGGCCTCCAGCCAGAAGCCAGCAGGCAAAATTTAACAGCCACGCTTCAAAACGTTAGTAGCAACTATCAATGCATCCATAACTCTTAGCCCTCTAGATATGGGGTCATCTTTCAATACTACCCCACTGTCATATACAACATTTGTCTTGTCCCACATTCAACTGATTGTGTCAAACTATGGAGGAACTATATAATACACATATACAATAGCACAATGAAAGCAATAATCTCCAACCCAGCTTCTTTATTTATTTGAGTGCTATTACAAAGTTTCCTGCAGTAAGGAGAAGCTGGGGAGGCCGTGACATGTTCCAGGCCCGCAGTGGATCTTAGAGGAGTGGAGGCTCTGGAGGGCTGAAGTACAGAATGCAGTTGCTTTGGTGTTATGCAAGAATCCAGCTTTTCCATTGCTTTGATAACCCGCTTTGTTTTCCTAAATTCTGGTAGTCACGACTTATGGAGAATCTGTTTTCTGTTTTTACTTTAAAAACGTATATTATGCTAATATTTATGGATAGCTAGCAAAATAATTGGTTATTTACTCACCTTGATGTTTAAGTACTACTGATTCTTCGACCAAAACGAATCCTATACGGAAAAGTACATCTTATTTTCTTGAACTGAATCGTATATACAAAATCATAGTGAGAGATTAAAGGTATACTCGCCTTAGAGTTTTTTCAAGTTGTTTTATCCACGTATCAAAGGCTTCAAGAAAATAAAAGTTGGCTTTGGAGAATGATTGCATTTTTCTTTTGAATCTATACCTGCTATAAGGAGTGAAATGTCAACAAGTCAACGGAGAACATTTAATTATTTAGTCATTGGAAAGGTTGGCGAGGCATTTAGACAGAAGCCTGAATGACTGGGTAAAATAATATTGAGAAGTACTGCACTAAATTTAGAAATATTACCTCAAACAGAGATTTATTAGGCTAAACAATGGTAATAATTTAAAAGCTGTGATACAAATACTCTTGTAATTAGGATTTGTATGAAACTAGTTAATTGTTTTTAGACAATTATTTAATTGTGTGATTATATTGCAATGTTTCTGAGCAATCGAGCTCACTTTTGCTATGCAACATGATGAGAAAAATGACAAAGAAAGGAATGAGTTTCAAGAGAGCGGTGTTCTTTTTAGCAATCAGAAGAAATGCCTTGTTCAAGAATATACGTCAGGATAAGATTAATAGGAAAATGACCATCAAAAACCAAATTGCATGGGGAGGGAGAACAGGATCCTAACCCAGGTGTAACAAATAATTTGTAGTTCATATCCATCACAGAGCAGAGGAAGAGTCACTGAAAGCAGAGTCAGCCTCCTTCCAAGGATGTTCAAAAAGAAAAGGAATCTTGTAAATATCTTCGCAAAAGTCAATTCTCTTTCAACAGTCAAACAATGCTCTTGCTTACATAGCTGCAAAGTACGTGGGGTTTTCCGCCACACGGTAATATTTTTATAGCCCCGCAGTCACCATCTATTCCGTATACACAAACATCCGCGCACCCAGAAAATAATTGCGGATAATTCAATGTTCAGATTCGATAATGGATGCTCAAATAAATATGAGAATTCCAAGCAAATTTGTGCAAATGAAAAAAGATTTCCTCTGACATAATGGCATGGTGCAAGGCTGTGTGTAATGAGCTGTAATTTGTCTGGAAGAGCATTTTAAAGGGGTTGATCCATCCACTGGAAGGCCAGCAGCCGCTCCGAGTCTTGCAGCAGTGAGCTGGCCTGCCTCGTCTCAGAGGAAATTACACCACAAGCAGGCCAAATTTCTGACAACTTCCATAAATTATTTCAGATTTTCATATTTCAAATTTCATCTGCATTCATCATGTGAGTTTGACTGGGGAAAAATGTCTAGGAGGAGTTCTGCTAGCATTCAATGCAGCAGTCCCAGGAGCCTGCCCTGGGACTAGATAATTTAATTTCATTTTGATTAGATTATTCTTGCTGGAGTCTACTGCCAATCTGAAGTATTGTGCCTTCTCTTCTACTTAACCTTCCTGCCCCATGCCTGCTCCAGCCTGCATGCAGCTCTCTGTATTGCAGAATATATTTGAACAATCAAAGTTAGGAGTTATTATTTTGCTTTCCATTGTCCATCCTTATAAAAGCACACATCTTTCACTGGGCTCCCTCTTCCCAGAAATCAGATTACTTCTTTTTTTTTTTTTTGGTTTGTAATATTGTTTACCATTTTCAGTGGAAAGTGCCCTGTAATTTAGGTGGAAAATCTAAAATCATTACTAAATCTCAGGATGATGCAATAGACCAGAAATGAGGATCATCTTTAAAACAACTATAATCATCACTAGGTGATACACAAGAGACTGAAAACAGGTAAATAATGAATACACCCATCCATTAAAGTAAAAATCTATTGTAAACCAAAGTTATTTTTCAACCCTCTACCTAATGGTCAATGAAGAAAACCCTCTGTAGTCGGTCTTCAAAAGCAGGACATTAGAGATTCAGAATACAAAATCTTGTAAACATGCAAAACCATAAACATGATTAACTTACGAAAAATATTGGCACAATAGCAAAATAATATGGGAAAGAGACTCAGAAAGGTTTTAAAATATTCTCTTAAATTGAATTTGAATACATGAAATGATGATTAACAGTAAATATGGACTATGGTTACCTCAAAATGCATAATCACAATTTTTTCCTTATTTTAAGAAAATGACTGTGCTTATATGAGATTCAATAACCCAGGAACACCAAAAATGTTTGTCACTTACTAAGTTAGAGGCAAGATTATTAGAAACATAGATAAATAAACAAAGCTAATGTTGTTCTTTAAGTAATATCTATAACTTCCTCCTTATTGAGTTATTTCTTTAAACAATATACGTTTTTTTGATGATATGTGTCTGAACTGAGGACTTTCGGTTCTTTATTGTTCTCCATTTCGATGAAAAAAATTGAATTGGGGTCTGTTATATTGAATTTTGTTCAGTAAATATACTGAAATCATATTTTTGTTAGAAACTATCAATAAATCCAGTATAAGAAAAGTAATAAGATACAAATATGAACAGGACTTTTTGCAAAGGAAATATTACAAAGAGAGTGCGCCCAGAAAATATATTAGGGAATGTGTTTTTTTCCTTGTGCTAGGAGAAAATACAGAAAGAAGGACACGAAACTGTGTGGTTTTTTTTTTGCGGTACGCGGGTCTCTCACTGTTGTGGCCTCTTCCGTTGCAGAGCACAGGCTCCGGACGCGCAGGCTCAGCGGCCATGGCTCACGGGCCCAGCCGCTCCGCGGCATGTGGGATCTTCCCGGACCGGGGCACGAACCCGTGTCCCTGCATCGGCAGGCGGACTCAACCGCTGCGCCACCAGGGAAGCTCCTGAAACTGTGTTGTTTTTAATGCAGATTCCATGCTTGAAATAAAAACAATTCTAACTACTATTTCACATGATTCAATAAAATAATTCTTCCAGTGCTGAAAAAAATACATTAGAAACACACCTAAATCTTTTTTCTACATCAAAATAACTTACTAAAAAGACATCACACTTGATAAATAATTGACTTCCCAGATTATGAAAATCCTGAAACTTTTTTGCTGTCCATGTTCTAATAGAGGTTATATAACAGTCTCAATTCTTAAAATCAATTTCAATGGCATATGTGGCTAAATCATCCATATTTAGAACCCCATTATATTCTATCAGTAATATCCTAGGAAAAAGGGAACAAGGACTTAACAAAATCTAATATATTATGGATACATGTTTTGAAGCAGTAGATCGTGTTTATTTCCTCTAGTTTTGGAGATGTTGGGGTCAAGAGAAAAAGAATTGAACGTGTTGATTGTTATTTTTTCCCCCTACTTGTTTAACTGACTTAATCCTCTGGGAAAGGAATGACATTGTAAACTGAACTGACTTGAGGCAACATCATTCTGTGAAGAGTCATAATTTGCTTAGTGACCCCTTGCCCTGTCATATGAAGTCAGACACAAGGCATTGGTCACTAGGGGTGCTAAAAACTTCCGTGGTGTTTTCACTTTTGTATGTCATCATGGAAACCAGCACCTTAAACCCAGAAAACTTTAATGACATTTCCTATTAGTTGAGCCCTTTGAACAGTTATATATCCACTTGGATATAGTGGCAGTTGTTAACTAACTTTCCAATAAATAAAATATGGAAAGGAAAAGAATTGTAGTTTGGTATTTGCAGCTTGTCTTAAGATTCTAAAACTTGTTCTAATAAAATTAAAGGCATGCACTTTTAAACTCCTATCTAATTACTCTCTTGAAAATCTCTGTGACTTAATGTTGGAGCCACTGTGCCGTTTGGCATGGAGAACTGGCAATTAAGCTTTTTGTACCCAGTATTCAAATTTGAGAATGTCACTTTATTACTTTGATTTTTAATTATGGACCATGTCAGCAGAAAAACTTCCACTGAGTGCAGTAAAAGAAAAACCCTTTCCTGGAAATGGCAGTCAATGAAGAGAAAAGCAGCATTCCTAGAAATGTATAATTTATGATCAAAGCAAGAGGCTCCTGTGGGCTATCATCAAGGTAGTTTCAAACAAGGACGGAGACTTGTGGGAGTGTTCATGTAGCCGGGTGCCTTTGGCAGCAGAGTTTTGGCTTCTGATGCTGGGGAGTAGCCTAACCGCTTCAAACTTTGTAAGCTGAGCTCTGGAAGAAATGCAATTCCTTTTGTGTCTACACTGTAGAAGTGTCTACACTCATCTTTATTTATTTATTTTTTTTGCCGTACGCAGGCCTCTCACTGTTGTGGCCTCTCCCGTTGCGGAGCACAGGCTCCGCACGCGCAGGCTCAGCGGCCATGGCTCACGGGCCCAGCCGCTCCGCGGCATGTGGGATCTTCCCGGACCGGGGCACGAACCCGTGTCTCCTGCATCGACAGGCGGACTCTCAACCACTGCGCCACAGGGAAGCCCCCTACGCTCATCTTTTTTAATAGAGCAAGGATTTTGTTGCTATCGAGAAGAAAAATTAAAGTCTTAGTATGGTGGGCCATTTTCCCAAAGTAGGAGCATTCTAGCTTTCAGTTAAAAACTTTAATCTCCTGCTCCCATAATTTAGAGGCTGCTATGTTGCCTGGATTGTGTAACTCCAGGGACGCCATTTATATTATTTGCTATGGAGTTGTGCTCTTGGGGGTCACTGTCATAAAATACAGTGGGAATTGTGCCCCTTAGTGTTGTGGAACTCAGAGGCTCCTGTGAAAGCCATTATTGAAGGGCCTCTGTTAGGTTTCTTTCTGCAAAGGAGAGAAGACAGAAATGGGAAGAGCGGAAAGGACCATTGCGTTCCATTTTTCCCTCCCTCACCACAAGCACAACCCCTAATTTTCTTTCCACTCCATGTAGATTTTCCAAACAACTATGAAGAGGAACTTATTACAGGTTCAGATCTGCCTAGATGAAGGAGTGGGAGAATGGAACCTTAGCCTGCATTCTGAAGTTCTCTCTCATTTTGACCTCTTTCACAGAGTCAGAGAACCTTAGGTTGCTAAATCAGACAGGCATCACTCCATGAGTCTGAGTGGCAGCACTGCATTAGAAATGAGATCCAGAAGCCAAGTTGACCCAAATGTACCCTCTCAAGATGGCGCTTTGGGAGTCAAATGTAGGCTTTCTTACTCTTAGAGAGACATATTCAGGCCAGGAAAATCTAGTTCTTATCATGGAGATTTGGATTGCTGATAGAATTAGTTCATTATTTGAAAAGATCGCTACTTAAGGAAATGTGACAACTGGCTTAAAACCCAAATCCATTATGTTTAAATCTTTGGTTGAGGAAAGAGTCCATAGGGCAAGGAGCATAGGAGGCAGATAAAAAGAATCAACCTTCTTGGCCTTCACTTTCCTCACCTGTAAAATGGAGTGACTGGATTAGATTATGTCTTCAGTTGTGAAATATGTTGAAAGTAATTGGAAATGAATAATAAAGTACAGGAGTTTGTGAATTTTAATCTTATCTTAAAAATAAATTAGAACAATTTTGCATTCATGTACTCTCAACTATGATTGTTTTGAGTGAGGGAGACATAATGCTCTTTACAGTCAATATCTTGGGAACGGAAGTGCGTCAGCCGTGAGAGTATCATCTGCTAAGACAGAGTTAACTGCTGAACCAGGAGACCTATCAAGAGCTTCCATCTGTGACAGTGAGCATGGTTCCATTCCTAGATGCACCTGTAAATTAGGTAAATTCATCTTTGGCATTTCTCTGCTTTTTGCTTTTTTGGCATTTTATCTGCCCTTTCCACATTATATCTATGCTCTCTCTTCTGTCTCTACCCTCAGCCCTCACTTTGCCCTTGCCTTTTTCTTTCCTCAAAATGAAATCCACCGATTCCAAGTGGTCTACTCCAGCCCAGTTTTGTAAGGTGTTGTTCATGTAACCCTGGTAGTGCTCAAGATTATTTTGGACAGTATCTACACAAATGTTTGCAGTGTAATAGTTAAGTATTTATTTATTTAGTTTTGCAAAGCTATGTTCATTATTATTATTATTTTTAAACATCTTTATTGGAGTATCATTGCTTTACATTGTTGTGTTAGTTGCTGCTGTATAACAAAGTGAATTAGCTACACGTACACATATATCCCCATATCTTCTCCCTCTTGCGTCTCCCTCCATCCTCCCTATCCCACTCCTCTAGGTGGTCACAAAGCACCGAGCTGATCTCCCTGTGCTATGTGGCTGCTTCCCGCTAGCTATCTATTTTACATTTGGTAGTGTATATATGTCCATGCCACTCTCTCACTTCATCCCAGCTTACCCTTCCCCTCCCCATGCCCTCCAGTCCATTCTCTACAGCTAGGTCTTTATTCCTGTCCTGCCCCTAGGTTCTTCAGAACCATTTTCTTTTTTTGTAGATTCCATATATATGTGTTAGCATATGGTATTTGTTTTTCTCTTTCTGACTTACTTCACTCTGTATGACAGTCTCTAGGTCCAACCACCTCACTACAAATAGCTGAATTTCGTTTCTTTTTATGGCTGAGTAATATTCCATTGTATATATGTGCCACATCTTCTTTATCCATTCATCTGTCGATGGACTCAGGTTGCTTCCACGTCCTGTAAATAATGTTGCAATGAACATTGTGGTACATGACTCTTTTTGAATTATAGTTTTCTCAGGGTATCACAATTGTGATTCTGGGATATGATTGCTTAGGGTTAGGCTAAGGTAGAAGTATGCATTTTCTCAAAATAAGTCAATTTAAATAAAATATTGAGTCTATAATTGTATAATGGTACCACAATATGGAAGAAATCATGGAAGGTGGTCCATCACTGAAATTTGGAAACTTTGGATAGATTAATTTTTGCTAAAGAAATACAAAATCATTTAGTGAGCTTTCCTCGCATTTCAAGTGACTGAAAATCACAAAATAACAGTGACCTTAAGTGATAGAAATGGAAATAATTTGCTACGGAAATTCCGATGATATTAAGGATATCCTATTTGTCTTTGTGTGATAATTCCACTGTTGCTGTCCATTGTTTATGCTCTCTTTTGCTCATGGTGTCTTGATTTCTTGTGTGTTCTGTGGTTTTTTTATTTAACTGTGTGCTCTTACTCTTTGGGAATTTCTTTGATGTATTGTTTGAAGGATGATTTTTTTTTTCTTTCTCAACGTTTCTTGGGTGAACTACCCATTCAGAACTACTTTAAATTCTAGGCTTGAGGTGCTGGGTTGTTTTTTTTTTTAATATTTATTTATTTATTTGGTCGTGCTGGGTCTTAGTTGCGGCAGGCCGGCTCCTTAGTTGCGACATGTGAACTCTTAGCTGTGGCATGCATGTGGGATCTAGTTCCCTGACCAGGGATCAAACCTGGGCCCCCTGCATTGGGAGCGCAGAGTCTTATCCACTGCACCACAAGGGAAGTCCCTAGGCTTGAGGTTCTTTAGACTCTAAGGTAATATGAATTTGGGCTACAAACCTTTGTGAGGGCCAGCTTTTGGTTATGAATTATCAGGGCGGATTTCTCTTTTCCCTCTGCCACTCCATGCCAAGGTTCAAGAAAGGCAATTTTCTAGTTATCTGCTTCAGGAATAAGTTTATTTCTGGCTCACCCTTACTCAGGCACTTTCTCTCTTATCGTCTATGTCCCTTAAGGCCATAAAATGTTCAAGCCCCAAATATTTCAAGCAGATGTTTCCTGGAGGAGGTTGACTTCAAGGCCCTAAGCATTTTCCTGGATTTATGCTTTATTTGTTAATTTTTGGCCTCTGAATATTCCTTATTCATTTTAATTACTTATTGATGTGTTAAAAAATTACTTGATACAAGAACTCTCATAGATGGTTGGAGGAATGAAAATTGGCATAACCACTTTGGAAAACTGTTTGGCAGCATATACTAAGGCTAAACCTATGTGCAACTTATGTATGATGTAATAATGGTTTTCTTAACTATATAGCAAACAGAAATACATACACAAATTCTCCAAAAGACACTATAGGAATGTTCATAGCAGCCTGTTCACAGTGGCCTTAAAACTAGAAATACACAAATTCACATCAGTAGAATGACTATATAAATTGTGGCATATTTATACCATGCGTAGTATATACGCTACCATAGAGAGACTGGGAATGGACAAATGGCAGTTATATGCAACAATATGACTGTATTTCACGAGCATAACTAAAGACTCCAGATACGAAAGAGAACATATTATGTGATTTCATTTATATAAATTAATTCAATATCAGCAAACTAATCTGTGCTGTTAGAAGTCAGGGTGACTTGGGATAGACATATATACACTACTATATATAAAATGGATAACTAATGAGAACCTACTGTTTAGCACAGAGAACTCTACTCAGTGCTCTGTGGTGACCTAGATGGGAAGGGAATCTAAAAAGGAGGGGATATATGTATACGTATGACTGATCCACTTTGCTGTACAGCAGAAACTAACACAACATTGTAGAGCAACTATACTCCAATATCAATTAATAAAAAAATTTTTTTTAAATTAAAATGTTTCTAAAAATTTTTTAAAAATTAATAAAAAAGAATTTGGGGTGATGCTGTTGGTGGGAATGTAAATTGGTATAACCACTATGGAAAACAGTATGGAGGTTCCTCATAAAACAAAAAATAGAGGTGCCATATGATCCAGCAATTCCACCCCTGGGCATATATTTGGACAAAACTATAATTTGAAAAGATACATGTACCCCTATGTTCATAGTGGCACTATTTACAATAGCCAAGACATGGAAAGGACAGACAAATGGATAAAGAAGTTGTGGTACATATATACAATGGAATACCACTCAGCCATAAAAAAGAATGAAATAATGCCATTTGCAGCAACATGGACAGACCTACAGATTATCATACTAAGTAAAGTCAGTCAGACAGAGAAAGACAAATATCATATGATATCACTTATATGTGAAATCTAAAATACAACACAAAGGACCATATCTATGAAACAGAGATTCACAGATATAGAGGACAGGCTTGTGGTTGCCAAGGGGGATGGGGATGGGGGAGGGATGGAGTGGGAGTTTAGGGTTAGCAGATGCCAACTATTATATATAGAGTACACAAACAACAAGGTCCTACTGTATAGCACAGGGAACTATATTCAATATCCTGTGGTAAACCATAATGGAAAAGAATATGAAAAAGAATATATATATGTACAACTGAATCACTTTGTTGTACAGCAGAAATTAACACAACATTGTAAATCAACTATACTTCAACAAAGTTTAAAAAAAGAGAGTAAAGAAGTAGGGTGATGATTACTCTTGGAGGGTTAGTAATTGGGATGAAGCACAGAGAGGCCTCCACGGAGCTGATCATTTGTTATTTCTTATTCTGGCTACTGGTTCCACAGGTCTGTCCAGTGTGTGAAAATTTGTTGAGCTGTACACCTGAGATATCTGCATTTTTCCGAATATATGCTTTTTTGAAAAAGGGAAAAAGTACTTTTCCTTTTGAATTCTTTCTCGTGAGGAGTGGTCAGAGTACGTGGTCTGCCATGCCGTAGGAAAGGAAAGAAGGTAGTGCTTGTTTGGCTTGCCATTATACCTCTAGCATCTAGCACAGTATTTGGCCCAGAGTAAGGGCTCAGTAAATATTTGTAGGTGCCATACACTTGGAATCCAATTTTTTTAAACACATAATTACCAACTGACAAGTTTTCTTCATTAAAAATCAACCAACCAGGGCTTCCCTGGTGGCACAGCGGTTGAGAGTCCGCCTGCCGATGCAGGGGACACGGGTTCGTGACCCAGTCCGGGAAGATCCCACATGCCGCGGAGCGGCTGGGCCCGTGAGCCACGGCCGCTGAGCCTGCGCGTCCGCAGCCTGTGCTCCGCAGTGGGAGAGGCCACAGCAGTGAGAGGCCCGCGTACCGCAAAAAAAAAAAAAAAAATCAACCAACCAAACCAACCAAACAGGAAATAACTGATATATACCTTTAGTAATACAGTCACCGTACTCTAAAAAATGTGGGCTGAACAGATTATACTAGTTCATTCACTCCCAGAAAGCTATAAGTGAGGGAGGCTCAAAATGTTTCTCAGTTTAAAAGAGAACAGAATGATCTTAGGATTCATGTATGGATCAAAGCAATTCTTTTTTTTTTTTTTTTTTTTTTTTGCGGTACGCAAGCATGTGGGATCTTCCTGGACCGGGGCACGAACCCGTGTCCCCTGCATCGGCAGGCGGACGCTCAGTCACTGCGCCACCAGGGAAGCCCCCAAAGCAATTCTTAAGTGAGTTCTTTTTATTTTGGATGTTTTGCCCTTTGAGATATCAATTCCTTGAACAAAGAGTAAAAGTAATTTCCCTAATGGGTAGAAATGGGAAAAAAAAGTCTTTAGAAAAGTTGAAATTATATTTAGACGTGAAGGACATTTTACTTGAGGAAGTTAAAAAAAACGTATAACAAAAACGTTATAGCTCTGCAGGGAAACCTCAGTAAGTAGCTGTGTGACCTTGACCAAGCGTCCCGGCCTTCTCTGTTTCCAGTTTTCTCATTTGCAAAACGAGAAACAAGCACTAGGTTTCTTTCAAAACTAAAATTCTGTAATTGCTCAATTTCATCTAATGCTAGGAAACATTGACTTCAATTACTTTAAACATATGAATAATAAATCATTAAAAAGGAAAGGTGGTTTTGTTTAAAGTAACAAAATACAGTATGATTTACAATAAAGTTCATGTTCTTTAGTGGAGGTCTTTTTTTTTTTTTTTTTTCTGTCCGGCCATGGCTCACAGGCCCAGACGCTCCGCGGCATGTGGGATCCTCCCGGACCGGGGCACGAACCCGCATCCCCTGCATCGTCAGGCAGACTCTCAACCACTGCTCCACCAGGGAAGCCCTAGTGGAGGTCTTTTAATGGGGCTTAAGTATTAAAGAGGATCTAAAAAGTAGTTAGAGTATTCATTGTTTAGAATTTTTTCTGCATTTTGCTAAGTACCACTGTGGCAGGGACTGGCCCCAGAGGCTGAGCCTGTTTCCTCTTCTTCCTGGGCACATAACTAGACTCTAGCTCTCTCCTTCACAGTGAGCTGTGGTCGTGTGTTCTGGCCGATGCAGCATTAGCAGAAGTGATACACGTCTCTTCCAGGCCTGGCCCAATAACACCTCTGACCCAGGATCGTCCCAGCCTTCCCTTAGGCCACAGCATTAGAAGCCACACATAGAAGATGGCAGGGCCACAAGGTGAAGGGATTCTGGCCCTGAACTATCACTCGGAGGAGAGCTGCTGATAATCAGGAACACCTGTTTTGGTCTTTCCATGAACAGGAAATAAATATCTAGTATTTGTTCGATTACACGGTTTGAGTTTACAACTGTTAGTGCATATTTAACTAAACAAACCCTCACAAAATGTTTCTTAAAAAGAGAAACTGCAGATTGAAGAGAATGCTAATTCTCAGTTTGTGAAAATTCATTGAGCTGTATACTTAAGATACCTGCATTTTTCTGAATGTATATTAAAGTTTTCCTAAAAAGAAAAAATGCTTTAACTTTCTGCAAGCAAAGCAAATAATAAGAAAATAGCAGAGCTGACATTTCTCCTACTAATAATTTTTTTTTTATAAAGAAAAGTTTTTGTAATAAGATAAAGTATTACCCTCTCAATATTCTCCAGGGACTGGACCAGTCATTACAATATTAGCATTAGGAAGGCAGCAGGGTATGGTGGAGATGACAGCGACTGAGGATTCAGTCAGGCTGAGTTGAAGTCCTGATTTTACTACCCAGGGCTTCACTTTTCTCATCTATACAATGAAGCTAATAATATACACCTAGTTAGGCTGTTAGCAGTAAAACAGAGTGGCTAAAAGCATGAAATTGGGGTTAGGCTACCCAGAATTGAATCCTGGCTCTGCCATCACCGGTTTGGGCGAGATGCTTAAGTTCCCTGTGCTCTGTGTCTTCATCTGGAAGGCTGGGATAATGGTATAGATGTTGGAGAATTAATATGAGAATGAAGTGAGTTAATTCACACAGAGTACTTAGAATAGTGCCTGCCACCAAGATGTATGTAAATGTTTATTTTACTGTTATTTTTGCAAGGATTCACTAGAATCTGGACAAAAATTCACCCACATTGTAGACACTCATTAGATGGCAACAGTGCACTATTCAAAGATGTCTGGCAATACTTGTTTGTACATAAAGATGACAGAATCTTGGTTTGATACCTTCTATATGCACAATACCCTATCGTCCAGAAATTTCATTTTAACCCATTTCAGTATATCCAATATGTGCTGGTATCCGATGAGAAATAATTTAATTCCATGATTTAACAGGTTATTGCACTGAGAAAAAATAGAGCATATAGAAAGAAATCTGTCTTCTCTTAGACCAAGAGTTGTGGGCTTCTGTATCACGTTTCCCTATTCATATTTAGCTGGACATCAAGCCCTGTGCACCAAACTCTTAAGATTAAGGCCAGACGTGCTTGTCCCCTTAGCTGAGAAAATTTATGGAATCATCTTTCAGCTAGGATAAACTTTCCTTTGTGATAGTGTCCTTTATTAGTAAAAGGTTTTAAAGCATGCACTCTCAAAATTAGTATTATATATTCACTTATAAATGACATACACTTAGTATTCATATATATGAGTATACACATTTATATACTATACATCACTATAATATACAAAAGCAAAAGTTTCAGCACGATGGAATAAAGGACATTACCTATAGTTTAAAACATGTTCCTAATTGTGATGACTTAATGCAATCATTAACCAATACCTCAAGCCTCAATATATACTTGGGGTGGGTTCCATTGTTAATGACAGTGTATGTTAACCTATTTTAAATAAGATAATTTCTTAATAATTTCAAAATTGTTTATCTGACTCATGCCAGATTCAATTAGATCTTTTTTTTTTAAACTCATTATAGCTGATGAAGAATCTTTCTAGAAGTATAAATTCTGCCATTTTCAAATTGTTTGTACTTGATTTATTAGGATGATCTTCACAGTTTCTCCTTTTAAGCTACATTTCCACTCTCCTAGTTTGGTTAAAACTAGAAAATATAGGGCTTCCCTGGTGGCGCAGTGGTTGAGAGTCCGCCTGCCGATGCAGGGGACACGGGTTCATGCCCCGGTCTGGGAAGATCCCACGTGCCGCGGAGCGGCTAGGCCCGTGAACCATGGCTGCTGAGCCTGTGCTCCACAACGGGAGAGGCCACAACAGTGAGAGGCCTGCGTACCGCAAAAAAAAAAAAAAAACGAGAAAATATAACTCTTAATCCACTAAACTGGGCACACTCTAAATTATAATGCATTTCACTATGCCACCAGCAAACAGTTTTGTTAAGAACCCTAAGGGTGCTCCTGCCATTCTCTGGGAGAGACCATTGGACACATGAATCTTTGTTGGAGTTACTGAATGAAGGCAGCAATGTCCATACTGCACATATTTTACATATTACTTAAGTTACATGTCTGACTTTTAAAGCTAAAACTATAAATACAAGCAGAAGTTGTAATGTTTTCTTCCTGCGCATCAAAAGGATCACATGGGGCCCTCACCTCACTTTTGTCTGCACATGGTGTAGCTGCCCTGATTCATTCTCTTGTAGTTGAATATTTTTCATCCATGCCAAAGAATATTACCTTTCCATCTCAGGCAGATCTGAAGGTTTCTTTCTTAATGGGAAAGAGAATTTTACCTTCTGAAATATAGTACTTGTAATTGAAACCTTAGCAATAGAGCAAGAGAAAACCGAGCAGAAGGTGTAAAGCCTGCCCTTGGGAGGCTGGTGAGTGTAGGGATACACAACCTGGCCTCGGGCATCATTCAGCCCTTGATCCAAGTCCTGGCTCTACTGCTTACTAATTGTGTGAAGTTGATGTAAATTAATCAATCTGAAACTCAATTTCCCCATCTGAAAAAAGTGATAATATCTACTGCATTAGGTAGGTATATGTTAGGTTGCTGTGAAAAAAACACACAGGAGGGATAGCTCAAAATACAGTGGCTTACAAAGATGCAATTTTATTTCTTTTACATGTAAATGTACACTGGGCTCCCTTCTCATGATTAAATGGGTCTTTCAGTTACTGCCATTATGTCTGATTCCAGCAAGAAGGAAGGAGGAAAAGAAAGGGAAGGCACACACTACTTTTCTTTTAAGATTCTGACTTGGAAGTGTTTTAAATCCCATTGGCCAGCCCTTAGGCACATGGACACAGCTAACTGCAAAGGAGCATGGAAAGTGTAGTATTTCCTGGTGACCAGGTGCCTAGCTCCAGGTTTCTATCACTAAAGGAAGACAGGAATCGGAAAGGGATTAAATGACACCATTTAGCATAGAACCGGGGCCTGTGGCTATACTACAAACCCAAAGATCACTATTATCGTTATTCAATCTCTAAGTCTTTTGTTTTCTCTTAAGCAAAGTGAATATTGATTGACTGTTTCATTCGGTAAACAGGCATTGAGTACTGATCTTAACATGGCAAGAGTGTCCTGCCTATCCCACTAGGTAGTAAGTATCAAACCAATAGTAACAGAAGTGGATGGGCTTTGAAAACTACATCATCTATCTATCTATCTATCTATCTATCATCTATCTATCTATCTATCTATCTATCTTTCACTTGCAAGGGATCATTCTTTTTACTCTCACGTTGGGATCTTCTGAGGACCTTGTATCACAGCTAGAAAAATGATAAAAAGAAAATTTCTACAATTTTTGCAGAGAATATAAAAAATAAAAATACTAGGAAAAATAAGCTGATGGGGGAATCTCCTTGAAAGACTGGGGATGAGAAGCAATAGAGCAAAGCGGAAAAGGCCTGGAGTGTGGATCGAGACAATCTCGTGTATTAGACAACTCAGGCTGTGAGAACTCCTCAAGTCAGTGTTTTACAACAATATTTCTTACTCCCAGATCCACGGGTTGAAAATAGCTTTGCTTGCTTCTGCCAGGCTCTTCTTGGGTTTGTTCCCTATATCTTTTCATTCTGGTACCTCGGTGTAGGGCATGTTTTTGTGGCAGATGGCAGGAGCTTAGGAAGTCAAGCTATATCATGCAAGTGCACTTGGTGCCTCTATTTTTTCTCCCCAGATTTACTGAGATATAATTGACACTTAAAATTGTGTAAGTTTAAGGTGTACAAGTGTGATGGTTTGCTACACTTACATACTGGACAATGATCACCACCATAACATTACCTACTATCTCCATCCTGTCACGTAGTTACCGTTTCTTTTTGTGGTGAGAACATTTAAGATGTATTCTCTTAGCAACATTCAAGTATATGACACATTATTATTAGCTATAATAACCATGCTGTACATTAGATCCCCACATTTGTTAATCTTATAACTGGAAGTTTGTACCCTTTGACAATATCTTGTCATTTCCTATCTTGTCATTTCTCCAGGCCCTGGTAACCACCACTCTCCTATGTTTCTCTGAGCTTGACATTTTTAGACTCCATATATGAGTGATATCATATGGTATTTGTCTTTCTCTGTCTGATTTATGTCACTTAGCATAATGCCCTCAAGTTTCATCCAAGTTGTCACAAATGGCAGGGGTTCCTTCTTTCTCATGGCTGAATAATATTACATTGTATATATACGTACTGCATCTTCTTTATCCATGCATCCATTGATGGACACATGTTATTTCCGTATCTTGACTATTGTGAGTAATGCTGCAATGAACATGGGAGTGCAGATATCTCTCTGAGATTGAAGCCTCTGGATCTGGCATATCCACTCACATTCCATTGACTAAAGCAGGTCATATGGCTAAGACCAAAGTCAATAGCGTGGAGAAGTATTTTCCATCTTACAAGTAAGCATGGCAAGGGCAGGAAAGGAATAAATAATTGTGAACAAATAATGTAGGCTAAACCCCCTGAGTCTGAATTCCCAACTAGCTGTGTGATCAGGAGCAAGGCTCTTAACCTTCCTGAGCCTCACGTATAAATAAGGATAATACAGATAGCCCACAAGAGTGTACTTATTAAATGATATAATCCCTTTAAAGCAGAGTTTCCCAGTGGCATGCCACAAATGGATTAAGTGTGTGGCATGATAGCGTATTTTTCAGTCCACAGACCAGCTGGGTGAGACTTGGGGCTTCCAGATTCCCAGCCAGTGACCTCCTGCCACCAACAGCCATGCCTGTATGTTGGTTGCACAAACAGTATCATTTTCTGTGTGCCATGATATGAAAAATATTAGAAGGTGCTGGAGAGGAAAGCACCTAGATAGTGCGTGGCACTTGGTAAGTTTTAAACCAGAAGCAGCTGTCGTGACTGATGGATGGAGCAGAGACTGAGGCAGCAGTTTGATGGCAATGAGGCATCAGTAGGAACCACTGACATAAGAGAATCATGCCCGCCACCCACAGCAGTTTCGAGAAAACTCTACTTGATGCTTTGCTGTTTTCCTCTCTGTGACCCTGTGGGGGTCATGACCTCACCCCACCCCCAGCCCCCAGCAATTTGAGAAATCCTGGGAAAGAGGATGCGGAAGACAATGACCAGAGCCCATGCTCTGTGTGACCAGAGTTGAAAGTTGAATCTAAAAATATGTCTTACTATAGAACACCAATTGTGGCTGTTTCTATAGTCATTCCGGAGCTTATTACAAATCTACCCCAAAAGAAATTCCTGGAATTGTACTGTCTGTGAATTGCTGGGAAGACACAGCGCCATTCTTGGTCTGGCATGTGGTCAAGGCTGACTTGCAGTGGGTCTGAGTTGGAGCTTCTCACCATCAGAGTGGGAAGCCAGTGTTCTGGGTCTCTCTAGATTGGAACTGCTCCTTGCTGCTGAGATATGAGATAGTCTCCTCTTACTACCATAAACATGAGTATTCTCAGCGTAGACAAAAACTGAGGGCAACAGCCTAAGTCACTGGAAAATGTTGCTAATCTTTAGATAGTGATACTGCTAGGCAAAGCATGTGGCTTTTGTGCACAAGCTATTTTCCTATTATTTTAGTCTTATGTTTCCCCACTACCCAGCACAGGTGCAGTCAGGGTCTAGTGTCCTAAGACAAATATAACAGTTGAGAAGATTAACATTGAGAACTGAAGTTTTAAAAATAAAGTTGGATCCAATTTTCATGTTATTTTGAAAACTCAGCTTTATCCAAAGTGATTTCCACGGCATGATCATTGGTTTCTTTGACACTGATTTAACCCTTTATTCATTACTTCAACAGACATTTATTGAAAGCCTTTTATGTGTGAGATTCTGGAGATACAATAATGAATAAGGCATAGTTTCTGGCCTCAAGGAACTTTCATAGTGGGAATAGAGCATTAACAGAAATTAACATTATTTTGAAATTTCATCACAGTGTTACCTACGACTCCTCTAATATCTTATACAGAAAAGAAAAAAAAAACTGCATGAACATTCTCTGGTAATTAAACAGTACTTTAGATACACATACGAAAAGTATTGTTAATGAAGTCCATCTCTCTCTCCAAACTTGTGCGTCATAATGAGAATTTCCTATTATCTTTCTGTGGAGGAAGAAAAAAGACTTAGCCAGCAATGTTGCTAAGGGAACAGGGAAATGGCCATTCTCATGTACTGTTGATAGGCCTGAGAGGGGTCTAAATTGGTTCATGCTTTCAGGGATGGCAATCTGGCCATATGTAAATGCCCTACAATGGGAGGGAGATGCTTTAAATAAATTACGGAACATCACACAAGGGAATGCTATGTGAACCATAAAAATGATGCTCAGATGAATAATGAAATGGAATATGTTTTTGAACAAGAAAAATACAAAACAGTAGACACAGTATGATTCCAATTATGTGTGTGTGTGTGTGTGTGTGTGTGTGTGTATGTACATGCATAAGCAAAACTTGGAAAAAGATAATGCTGATATGTTAAAGGTGGTTATTTCTGAGTCTCGAGATTCCAAGTGATTTTTTAAAATATTTATTTATTTATTTATGGCTGAATTAATTAATTAATTAGTTTTTGACTGTATTGGGTCTTCATTGCTCTGCCCGGGCTTTCTCTAGTTGTGGTGAGCGGGGGCTCCACTTTTCGTTGCGGTGCATGGACTTCTCATCACGGTGGCCTCTTCTGTTGTGAAGCATGGGCTCTAGGCACACGGGCTTCAGTAGCTGTGGCTTGTGGGTTCCAGAGCGCAGGCTCAGTAGTTGTGGTGCACGGACTTAGTTGCTCCACGGCATGTGGGATCTTCCCGGACCAGGGCTCGAACCAGTGTCCCCTGCGTTGCCAGGCAGATTCTTAACCACTGCGCCACCAGGGAAACCCTCCAAGTGATTTTTAATTTGAGGAGTGTTTTTCAGCACTTTTTGAATCTTCTAAAAAGAACACATATTACTAGCATAATCAGAGCAGGTTGGGGAGGATTGGGGATTTTTGTTTGTTGCGGTTTTTAAGAATCAAAAAAGTCTGGATCGGGTCATGTCAGCTCCAGGGGGAAAATGTTTCCAAGGAAAAACCTTATGTGGCAGAATTAAAGACATGAGCTTAGGTAGCTGGTGGGATTTCTACTGATGTAAAATTGTCCAGCTAGGCCTGTGGAAGAGGCACCTTTAGTTTTTTGGTTTGTTTGTTTGTTTTGTTTCTGTGTGTGTAGGCAATGAAATTAATGAAAATTTAGCACACTTACAAGGAGAAGATGCAGCAGCTCTCTTAGACAAATCAAGCCATCTTTGGCGATTTTTCATTGGAAATCTGAAAAAAAGGTAGCTGGGAGAACTGCTTGCTGGAGTGCTATCCAGAACTAGGCCTGAGTAAGGGCTGGTGTGAGAGTTACTGCATGTCTCCCCTCACTTAAGTTGTTGAATTTATGGAACTCAAGAGTGCTGATTTCTCATTTTAGGTTTTTAAATAAAAGTTGATTCTTTTAAGCTACCATATGATCCAGGAATTTTACTCCTGGGCATATATCCAGAGAAAACTCTAATTTGAAAAGATACACCCCAATGTTCATAGCAGCACTATTTGCAATAGCCAAGACATGGAAGCAACCTAAGTGTCCATTGACAGATGAATGGATAAAGAAGATGTGGCACATAGATACAATGGAATATTACTCAGCCATAAAAAAGAATGAAATGATGCCATTTCCAGCAACATGGATTGATCTAGAGATTATCATACTAAGTGAAGTAAGTCAGACAGAGAAAGACAGATATCTTATGATATCATTTATATGTGGAATCTAAAACAGTGATACAAATGAACTTATTTGCAAAACAGAAACAGACTCAGACATAGAAAACAAATTTATGGTTGTCAAAGGGGAAAAGGAGCAATGAATTAGGAGTTCAGAATTAGCAGATGCAAACTACTATATATAAAACAGGTAAACAACAAGGTCCTACTGTATAGCACATGGAACTATATTCAATAGTGATATTAATATCTTATAATAAACTATAATGGAAAAAGAGTTGATTCTTTTAAACACTGTATTAAAAATCGTTATATATTTTAAACATACTTGAAAAAATAGGAAATTATAGGGAGAACACCATTTTAAAAATTGGCCTATTTTCGTGACATTTTTCTCCTCCCCCCACTATAAATATTATAGATACAATGAAGCCATCTCTGAACCCTCTCCCCAGTCCCATTCCCCTATGCGATTAGTGTGGTTAACCTTCTCCTTAGAGTTAACCACACTAATTATTTCAGTGCTCTTCATTCCTATGCATGTTTCAGTAGTTTTTCTACATATTTTGCATCATAAACATCGAAACTTTTTTTTCCTAAACTTTTGCTAAACTTCTTTTGGGTATTTTTCCTAGACTCCTCCAATTTGCTTTTTTTGGTTCTTCTTGTTGTGGCTGAGATTTATCTGTGTTGTTAGATGTCACTCTAATTTATTCATTTTGACTGCTGTATAGTAATCCACTGTAGAAATATGCAACAACACATTTATCCATTCTTCCATTGACAGACACTTAGGCTGTTTACAATTTTGTTTTTGTTTTTGCTATTTCCAACAATGCAACAGTGAACATTTGTGAACTTGTGTCCCTGTCTAGCATGTATACCTTAGAAGTGAGATTACTGGATCATAGGGTAAGTGTATCTTCTGCCTAACTATGTATAGCCAACGGCCCTTCCAGGTGATTATACCAGCTTACAGTCCCACCATAAGTGTATGAAGGTTCTTGCCAATGTTTGGAATTGCCATTCTTTAAATTTTTGCCAATCTGAAGACTGTGAAATGATTTCTCAGTGTCATTTGATTTCCCTAATTGATCCTGAGGCTGACCATCCTTCCATACATTTATTGGCCATCAGTCTTTTCTTCTTCTTAGCGACTTTTTCTATACGTCGATCACTTTTTAAAAAATATTCTTTTCTATTATGGTTCATCACAGGATGTTGAGTATAGTTTCCTGTGCTATACAGTAGGACCTTGTTGTTATCTATTCTATATGTAATAGTTTGCATCTGCTAAACCCAAACTCCAAATCCATCCCTTCTCCACCCCTCTCCCCCTTGGCAACCACAAGTATTCTCTATGTCTGTCGATCACTTTCTTAATGGGTTTTTAGCCTTTCCCTGTTTGGTTTATTCTCAGCTTTAAAAAAAATTAGAAAAAGAAATCCATTCACCTATCCATTCAGCATTTTTTTTTTTTAGTGAAAATCGGCTGTTAGATGCTATGACAGGATTATGAAAAAAGTAGTCTTTTACATGCAGATACTCAATTTATACTATTTTTGATGGTAAGAAGAGGACACTCTTCTTCAATATATTATATAAGTGTTGTATTAGGATTAATCTTTACTTCATTTATATTTTGTTCATAAGGTTTATTTCAGACTATTCCTGACAAAAATAAAAAATGATGTGGTGACAAATATTGCCGTATTGCCCTTAATTGTCCAAATAAAGCATCGATTCTAGACTCTAGAGTCAGAAAATGAAGGAAGATGACCATGCTCCCCCAAGGTTATCTTGTCCTCCCTATGCAGCGGCACATGTGGGATGGTCAGGGGTACACAGAGAATGACTAATGTATTAATAAGGCTTACATGTACCTCTCACCCCCCTATAATTGCATTCCTTTCATTAGCTTTTACCCAGCTGGTCTGAGTTGCACAAACAAAATATTGTATAAGATCAGCCCACTGATGGTAAATTCAGAACAATTTTTGTAAAACCCTTGCCAAGTTACATACTGACCCCAGGGTCTTTAAACCAGCCAAAAAATGTTGAGCAAAAACTGAATTAAATCTATTATCACAAATTTGTGCCCCATAATCTGATGCGACTTCCAGATGTCCAGCCCAAGACCATCTGCTGAATGTCTGTGGGCACGCACTCCCAAAACACGTGCCTGGGTAAGAGTAACAGACCGACAGCTTGCAGCTCTGAAACTCTGAGCAGTTGCTGCTTAGACCTAAAAGCGACAAAGAATAAACCAGTAAGCGAGGTTGTTTTTGAGAGTTCTTTTCTTTTTAACCATCATTTGCTTTCTGTTTAATTGACCAGTTGCTTTGTTCTTAGAGTCAAATGGCACATCTCTGTCAAAGACAGCAGACTGCGTGATTTCAAATATTTTAAAAAGCAACAACAAAACCTTTGAGAGTTAGCTGCTAACTTAGACTTGGTAATAATTCTGAGTAGCACGTTTTGTTTATTACAGTATGTCTTACGGCAGGTTTCTGAGAAAACAGACTCTCAGAAGGCGCTGTATGGGCAATACGTTTACTGGAGGGTGCTCTCAGGAACAATTTGCATGAGAGAGTGAGGGAAGTAGGATTGGGCAGAAAGAGAAGCTGGACTGAGAGGCAGTGACAACAGAGGCCTCGTGCATTCCTCTGGCGGGGGTGGGGGGGTGTGTACTTTAGAGCTTGGATGCTGTGGCAATTAATTTTTCTTGTCAACTTGGCCAGGCTCTGATGCCCATTTGTTTGGTCAAACACCAGGCTAGATGCTGCTGTGAAGGTATATTTTGTTGTATTTTTTTTTGTTGTTGCTAGATGTGAGTAACATTTAAATCAGTACACTTTCAGTGAAACAGATTACCCTCTATAATGTGGGTGGGCCTCATACAAAAATGGTAAACAGGACTTCCCTGGTGGCGCAGTGGTTGAGAGTCCGCCTGCCGATGCAGGGGACACGGGTTCGTGCCCCGGTCCGGGAGGATCCCACGTGCTGCGGAGCGGCTGGGCCCGTGAGCCATGGCCGCTGAGCCTACGTGTCCGGAGCCTCTGCTCTGCAACGGGAGAGGCCACAACAGTGAGAGGCCTGCGTACCGCAAAACAAACAAACAAACAAACAAAAACAAACAAAAAAATTAAACAATTATAATTTTAGGCTCTGTAGTTGGTACTAAGAATATGTCGATTAATAATAATAATGGTACCAATGAAAGATCAAATGGAAAAGAATGGTCTTCTTTTTCAAAAGACCGCCTTTAGTAGATCCAACGTATTCCAATTGGGCAATTCCTCTACTATTAGAGGAATAAGTCTTCTAACTTACCTTTGCTCTTCAAAGAGCCAGAGACTGGGGTTTCTTGAAAGAGGAGGAATTCTCCTGAAGACTGCAATGTAAAAACCCTGCCTGAGTTTCCATTCGGCTGGAAATTCGGCCTCAGGACTGCAGTATCAACTCTCACCTGATTTTCCAGCCTTTCCTGCAGATTTCAGACTTGACAGCCCCCCGCAATCATGTGAGTCAATTCCTCAGCCTAGGGGGTAAACCCTAGGGGTCTATGTTATGACCCTTCTATTGGGGTTTGCCATAAAGCGCACGTGGCGTCAGCTGCCATCACAGTGTCAAGAACTGTGAAGGGTCTGAGATTTTATCCTACTTGCAAGCTAACAAGTTAGCTTGCCACCGTTTCATGGATGCTGCTAGAAGACATGAGGCTCCTGGGTCAGTTTATTACTCACAGCTCTAGCCATAGCCAGAGTATCAGCATTTTTATACTGATTCCCTGAGCCCCAGTGCCCATAAGGAGGATCATATCACACCTGCACCCACAGTGGATTGCATTACAATAGAGGGACCCTGAGTTTACGGAATACAAATCTTTTATAACGGGCAGTAAGTATGCCTGCCCTTCGCTCCAGAAGGAGATACTACCTCCATCTTCCATGGCTGTAAGAAAACCTGCCCTAAGCTTTGGAGGAAGACACTATATCTTCCAAGTCCATTTGCTATACAAACATCCTTGAAATCATAGTGCAGAACAAAGGACAGACAGTCCCCTCAATCATAGGACATGCAGAAAAGACTCATGGAGAATTGTCTCTCAACACAAGAAATCTCTAGCATATGGTCTGCCAGGTCACATGGTCCAAAGGGCAGTGCTTTTAAGAAGTTGCTTTTTAATGAAACTCTAAGAATTTGGTGTCTATGTTAAACTGTGCTGTCTTTATTTGGCAACTTTTGACCAGTAGCTCAAGAGTCAGACTGCCTGGGTTTGTGTGGGCTCTGCCAAACATTTGCTGTGTGACCCTGGGAAAGTCACTTAACCTCTCTGTGTCTTAAAGTCTTATCTGTATCATGATGATAATAAAAGCACCTCCCATGTAGGGTTGTTTTGAAGATTCAATGAATTAATATGGATAAAGTATTTAGAACAGTGTCTGGCGCACAGTAACACTGTTTTTATTCAATGCCTTGGCATTTGTGCTTAAGGAAACCATTTGCCTCTTCCTCTTCTACTGCAGATAGGTCTATGGAGGCTAGATGGAAGGATCAAGGCATTTTCCTTTCCAAACTCTATTGCAGAGTGTTTGCTAATGTGGCAGATATGGCTATTGCCTAAGCCGACATCCATTCGCCCTCGTTTCCTTAGTGCTGGAACTTGAATTCCAGGAGTGAACAAAAGACCACATTTCCAAGTCTCTCTTGCAGCTATGTGTGGCTTTATGACTACGTTTTAGATGATAAGCTTCCAATCTGCTGAAATGTAGCTGCCCCACCTTACAGGGGCTCCCTTTTCATCCTTCTGCCTCCCTATCTTCTAGATTTTAATTAGGATGTGATGGTGGCAACTCCAGCAGCCATCCTAAATCGTGAAGGTACAAGCCACACTCTATGAATAGCTGCAGAGAGAGAGGAGCCCGTGTCTCTGTAGACGGCATAGAATTGCTATCTATATCAGCCTTGTATGGTTCGACTCCAGAATTCTTTAACGTAATAGTGAAATCAACTTTTTCATGGTTAAGCCATCGGAATTTTGCTTATTTGATATCAGCTATTGGCAGTCAACCTCTCCTGACTCATAACTGCTAGCTGCTCTATTCATTCATTCATTAACTGATTCTTTATACATTCACACGTTTATTGAGTCCTACTCTGTGGTAGGCCCTGAAGAGTTAAAACAACCTCTTGGAATATTTCCTTCCCCAGGTTACTGGGTCTCATGGAAATGAGTTATGGCTCCAATAAAACCAAATGGAAAATTATAAAAAATGACTGTGTTTGTGTTAGAATATCGTCCTGTTTTTGAAAATGGAGCTGTTTAATGATCTGCAAATTCACACAAGTTCAAAGAAAAGAATGAACCTGCACTAAAAAGACCTTGGTAATTGTGGGATTCAGAGAGTTCTGGAAACTTGTTTTGATTTTCCTTTCTGCTCCTGGGCTCTGAATTCTTCCCTGCTTCCATCTTTGGTTGGAAATGACATCATCTCTCACTCTCACCAGCCTGAAATGAGTTGTCCTTTATCTCTGCGACTACGAATGTTCCTGTAAAGCCTTCTGTTAAGATGCAGGGGAAGCAGATACGAAAGTATATGAGGGAATTGTGATAACAATAATCATACACTCTCCATCTTTAAAAATTTCCACATAGTCCACAAGGCACATAAATCCTTTAGTTATCTCTTGACAGGTCAGGCTGCTGTTAGTAGACATATTTAGGTTAGGTCTATCTATGCAAAAGGAAACTGAGTGTAGAAGTTCTAAAGCTTCAGGTACTCATTCGATAAATATTTATTGAGTATCAGCTGCAGAGTTGGCACCAGGGATGGGGGTAAGCTGCAAAATCAGAATGGTCCTTGCCCTCTTGCTTCTTAGAATTTTCGACAGCTCTCTTCCTTTTCCTGACAAAAAATTTTCAAGTTCCCACCCATCGTTATTCCCAACATGCATGTATTGTGTGGAATTAGTCCCTTTAAACTGGAGTCATGTGTAAAACTGCCTCAATTCAACCTTTGACCCAGGGTAGACTCATTCAGATTTATTTTTCCAAAGAATCCCACCCCCCCATTTTACATGAGTCATGGTATATGTATTCTTACGGCAATATGGCATAGATATGAGCTTTCCTAGGAGAGTGCTATACAATTAACATTTATTTACCTCTCCAGGAAATTACTCCCTCCTCTCATAAAAATTAAACCTAACACGCAAATACTCAGTAATCCTTTTTCTTCCACTTACCTTCAGAGCACCCTCACCTACTCAATGTAAATCATATTTACAAGGTAGGATTTGTTGTTGTTGATTATTTTGTGTTTCAATATCTGGAGTATAATTGAGATAAAATGTAGGTCACTGAATAAAAGGCCTGAGACTTGTATTTTTCCTTCAACAAGCAGCCTTTTGATCTATTTAAATTCATCAATAATAGATTAAGCACATTACCATTTTATCTGTTTTCTACAACCTCAAATTGGTTTGAAACTTAACAAAAAGTAAAACTATATTTGTATGTTTGTATGCCTTTCACACAGTATGAACTTGACAGGTTGGCATGGCTTTAGAATTCTGATATGGGGGAAATTGTGTTTAATTGATGTGATAAAAACAAAGGGAAGTAACATAGACTTGAATAGCCAAAGAAAAAGGTTTGGCTTTTTTTTGAACGAAAGAAGTCTGGAAGTTAGATCAACAGTTGTATTTTTCAGTTCACTTTGTTTCACATTCTCCCTCCCTGACTCCAATCTAATTTATTTTTGCATTAAATAATTCAGCTCCTTTCCTTTTGTAACGGGTTGGATTTGGGGAGATGAAGACAAACTGCTTAGACCTTGAAAAACACATGGGCTCCTCGGGTAGATGGCATCTGGGAGGACTCAGAACTCCCTCCACATTCTATAGGGAAAAAACAGAGCCAGGTGCATTTCTTCCCAAATCAAATTAGCTGCAAGATGCCACATCCAATTGTGGCAAATTGATGTGAGAGTTTGTGATGTCTGCAGCAGCTCTTCCAGCAAAGGTCACCACGAAAAGACACAGGCACCAGGCGGGGGGTGCAGCAACTTGTGCTAGAGCCGCTCCGACAATAGCAGGGAAGATGTAAAATGCAATCTGCTTTTGGAAAATTGCAGGAGAATCCAGTTGTAAGTATGTATTCTAATTGGATTTACTGTGCCATCATTTACCTCTTTGAGGATGTTAACATAACATTATGTTTAATTGAAAAAATGGGTAGTTAACTATTCAGAGGAGATTCTCCAGCCCCCCATATAAGCCACAGTCTAATCAGACACAAAATATAGGATGCCCTAATCACATTGCCAGACAGTTTTCGCATTTCTTAAATAAAATTTGCTTATTTACCACCGAAAATTAACTCAAAATGTTGACATGTGACAAATTTGCCCATCTTGATAGTTGTTTTTAAAGCTCTCCCCTGACATTAACAAGTTTATATCATGCTTTATGACATTTAATTAGTCATATTTTATTTAATTAGCATGGTAAGACATCCAAATGTTTTCTGAAATGCCCAAACAGGAGGTGGCAGTTCCATACATTGTGAGAGACCAGGCAAATGTCTCTTCAGACCGATTCCCAGGCGGTTTGCATTTTTGGCTACATCTAGCAGACTGTTCTTGCTGAGAAATGGGAATATTTTAAGGTTTCAACAACCATTTCAGGACCCCCCTCAAAATCTGTCTGTAAAGTGCATATACTTTTCCATGCTAACTTAACCCAGGACGTCTCTGCTTGAAGGTAAAAATAAAGCTATGTACCTGGTAGGCTTGTGATCTAACTGTATTTATTAAATAATGAACGGATAAGTAAGTACGTAATCTTGGAGGAGATGGTTTTATGCGATTGAAATCCTTTCTTCTCACAACTTTCTTCGAGACTTCTCACATACTTTCTTTTCACAACTACTGATGAGTTTCAGGGTGCCAAGACTCTGCTATAAATGCAAGTCTTGAATACACTGAACGTTTATTGAGTGCTTATTATGTGCCAGGCAACTTGCCAACCACTCATGCATTATCGCTGCCATTTGTTAGATGATGAAACGGAGGCTTCGGTTACTAACAGTTGGCAAAAAAGTGACAAAGTTAAGGGTCAAGCCTAGAGTTTCTCACAGCAGATCAGGGCCCCTGCCAAAAACCACCACGCCCCTCAGAGGGCAGATCTGTGCTCATAAGTAACTCCTCAGCCTTGTTCACACCCAGGCTGCTCTATTCTGAATCCAAAGCTCGAGCACATAACCTGTCCACATCACAGCCTAACTCTTTTGTGGCTAATGGTGGCTGGTCCTACTCCTTTAAAAATACAGACAACTCTAAACAATTCAACACGATTGTGGAATATCCATAATAAAGTACCAAAAAAACCATGCTGGAAACTTTATTTCTAATTCTAGCATGTAAATTCTGCTCCTCTCATACTGTAGCCTAGTAATAAAGCTGAGTCACCTATCCTGCCCTAGTTCTCCTAGTTCTAAGATTGCATTTCATTTTATTTATTTCTTTAAGTGCTTTTTTAAAAAAAAAATTTATTTATTTATTTGGCTGCACTGGGTCTTAGCTGCAGCATGCGGGATCTTCTTTGCAGCCTGCGAATTCTTAGTTGCGACAGGCAGACGGGATCTAGTTCCCCAACCAGGGATCAAACCAGGGCCCCCTGCACTGGGAGCGTGGAGTCTTAGCCACTGGACCACCAGGGAAGTCCCTATAGGACTTCATTTTAAATGCTACTGTAAACCCGAATGGTGCCTCCAAACTTAATATATATTTTTCTGTACAGATGTAAGTTAGTTCAACTTTTTAAACTGCAATAGGGCAAAGAATGACCTTTGTTCCATGCAGGTGAGTAAACTAAGATGTCCAAAGGGAGGGGGCAGCGATAGGAGAGGAATCAGAAATCCACTGTCTGCCTTCACCTTGACAATATAAAAAACTTGGGGGAGAGTTTTAAAAACACTCATACAAATCTGTTTCAGATTTGGACTGCTCGTATTGGAAAGTGAGATAAGTGTAACTTTAAAGCATTTACTTAAATATTCCAATGGATATGACCCCCCCCACCCCGCAATATCTGTGGTTACTCCAACCACTTCCAAACTCCCCCTCCCCTACATAGGGAATGCAGATGTAGGTTTTCTGCTAAAATAGCACAGCTCTAAGTGCATTAAGAAAATCATTTCAATAGAGCTTTTACTAATGCAGACGATTTTAAAAATGAAACACGGCAGATACAATAGCAGAGGCGCCACAGATTGAATAAGTATCACTTAACCAATTACCAATTATCCATGCTAATGAAGGATGAGACAGAGCTCTGATAAATTAAAACCCCAAATAAACCGAATGTTGGTTTAACCAGTGATTCTCCCCCTTTTGCAAAAGCGTCTAAGGAGCAGCTATAAAATGACTGATCTGAATTTCACTTCCTCGCCCTTCCTCCACCTGCCCACCCTCTGACTGTGGCCCTGATGGGCAGGAAAACGGTCAAAGGGCAGACAGCTGGAGGGAACTCAAAGGGAGTAGGAGGGACCCACAGAGTAGAGAAGCTGCCCCTGGATAATTGAGAGTTGATTGGATGCACAATGGCCTCCTTTTGTCCACTTTTTATTTTGGATAAGGGGCCACAGCCAAGCCTGATAAGTAGCTCTTTCCTAGACCTTCCTCTCCTGGGCCAGCTGTGAGCATTCACGGGTGACAGCCGTGTTTGGTACGTTCCTTGCTTCGCTTCTCTCCTCTCCGAGTAGTCAGGGATTGAGCTAGAAAACTCCAGCCATACCGGAAGTCTGGTTCTTGTCATTTTGCAAAACCTCAGCCTAGGTCAAAGACTGGAAAGGACCGGAGGGGCTGCAGAGAAATATCTTCAAATGATCTGACACCAGGAGCTTCAGGCTACAGCATTCATAAGCCTCTGTCTTGCCCCCTGGCATCCTCACGTTCTTCCTTTCTTCCGTTACTCTCACCTTACATTCCCTCATATGGATTCCTTCCCTCACTCCCCTAATACTTGAGTGTTCCGTCTTGCCATGTGGGTCCTTTGCCTTATCTCTATTTTGTCGGCGGCCTCCCTCCTCTCAGCATCACGTATCCTGCACGTGACTGGAGTAATAGCTGGCTTTCTGACGCTCCATGGAAGCAGAGTGGAAGTTGCTTTCCGGTCCTATGAGCAGGACTCTGGCTGATCTATGGCTGCGTGTGTTAGAGCCTAGAATAATTTAGGGAAAAGATTTTGACTTATTTTAAAATTCCAAAAATCGTTCACAGATCCATGCTCTTGTACACACTCCTTACTCTACCTGGAATGCCCTTCCCAACCGTGCTCACCTGGCAAACTTCCACTGGTCTTCTAAGACTCTGCTCACGCGTCTCCTCTTGTGCAGTTCTGATGGCCCTTGTCTATTTAAGGAGTCACAGGCTTCCCTGTGTTCCCACAAGGTTTGTACCATTCTCTTTTAGAGCGCCTAATGCCTAGTGCTGGAGCTGTTTGTTAACCCTTCTCTTTCTTCCACTAAACCAGTACTTCTCAACCTTGGCAGCACGTTGGAAGCCCCTGGGGAGTTCTAAGACACACCAATAGTTGGGTTCCACTGTCAGAGATTCTGATTTAACTGGGAAGAGGGGAGACCTGAGGGCCGAGAGATTTAATGTCTCCCCAGTGACCCTAACGTGGAGCCCAGTTTGAGCTCCACTGAGCTAGACTGAGCTACCTGAGGGAGTTATTGTATCTCACTCCTCTTTATAACCTCGGCCGCTGGCACAGCGCACGGCATCCGGTAAGTGCTCATTGAATGAATGTATATCTGCATTAGTTGGCCTGCTCTAGGTGGTCAAGAGCCCTGTGGCAGAGACTGCCAACTTTCCACCAGTATTCATTCTCCCCTCTATGGGAGAGGTGGTAGCATTTTAGCTGCAGGTGTAGGGCTGCTTAGGAGAAAGACCACGTTTCCCAGCTTCCTTTGTAGCTAGGAGAGGCCAAGAAAGTAATTCTGGTCCACGGGATGTGAGCAGAAATAGTGTGTGCAATTTCTAGGTTATGCCCTTAGAAAGAAAGGTCATCGCCTTCGATGCCCTCTTTCCTCTGTCCCTGCTGGCTGGAGTGCCAACATGGTGGTGGTTGGCCATCTCGGACATGGGTATGAGAGAAACGTAATAGAAGGGACCCGATCCCTGACTTGTGGAGCCATCTTGCTGGCCCTAGAGAAAGACATAAACTGAAGTCACTATTATTCTTGGTCTCTGTTACAGCACTCAAGTGTTTGTGACTAATTTGGAAAAACATTTGTACCGTACTATCACAAAGCCTGATACTTGAGTTTGATAACTCTAGCAAAACTTGTACTGACTTCACTCCAGTCTGGTAGCCAGCTCTGTGGCTTTACAAGAGTGACACTACTTGTGTTTCTGATGGCTTGCCATCACTCTTAGGCTGAAGGCCAGAATCCAGGTCACGGACCACAGGGCCTCACCTCACCAGGCCATGTCTGCCTCTCCAACGTCATCCTACCCTCTGCTCCCCTTGGTCTCTCTGCCGCAGTCTCACCAGCCTGCTCTTGTTTCCTCAAAGGAGCCTCGTTCTCTTCCACCACAGGGCCATTGTATGGGCTGTTCCTTCCGTCTGGAAGGATCGTGCCCCATGTTTTCACCCAGTTAACCCTAAGTCGTCCTGCTGGTCTTCAGATCTCAACTTGGTTGGCACTTCCTCACGTCTCCCCTGACCTCTCTGACTAGGTAATCCCCATATTATACATCTTGAAACGCTCCACATTTATCACAGCTGTAATTTTGTAGTAATTGGAGGTGATTATAGTTAGCAATTGTCTATATTACAAGACTCTTAGCCACACAAGAGCAAGGCCTGTGGCTGCTTTCGTTCACCACTGACTCCCCAGTGCCCAGCAGACCATCAAGCATGTACTAGGAGCTCAGTAGATATTTACTGAGTGAACAGATGAATAAACGAGTGAGCCAAAGAGGTAGTCTTTCCCTTCCATTGCAGAACCCGGAAGAGGCAGGGAAGATGGAAATCATACGGGGTTCGATCCCTGGCCAGGGAGCTAAGATCCCACATGCCTCGGGGCCAAGAAACCAAGACATGGAACAGAAACGGTGCTGTAATAAATTCAATAAAGACTTTAAAAAATGGTCCACATAAAAAAAAAAAATCTTAAAAAAAAAAAGTCATGTGCTCTTATCCAATATGTTTCCCCCTTCCAAAGAATCTAAGTCCTACACTCCCTTCAAAGCCAGCTTGTTCTATCTCCCGTCAGGAAGACTTGATGAGCTACACTAACTTGTGAGTACTCCTCCCACTACCCCAGACTTCAGGAGTTTTGTCAGGAGCATTCAACAGGCTTTTATGATAAGTTGCTTAGCAACATTATTTGTTTTTATGTAACTGTACTATCTCCTCACATAGAATATAAGTTCTTTGAGGACAGCAATATGAATCTTTTTTCTTAGTACCCGATATAGGGGGTGCTTCCTAGTAAGCTGCTAGTGAAGCGTGAAGTGTTTGTTTAGGACAGTGATGGTGATGACGACATAAGGAAGTGTATATTCTCTCCCGAAAGGCTGTTGCTAACCTGTAATCCTGTACCTCGGCTAGAATTAGTGCACATGGGTCTTGAGAAAATATTTCACTCTAGGATTGAAAGTCAAGTCCCTTCCAGCACAACACATCATGAGGGCTCTAATTTACTCAAGCCAGAGTGAAATAGCTGAGATCTGAATCTCAAAATTGCCCAGGGCAATGAAAACTCTAAATGAATTGAAGAAGTCTCTTTTAACTTTGGTTGTAGTGAAAGAAAAAAAAAATGAAAAAGTTAGGTTAGAAGGGCATTAATCTTGGGTGCTAGCCCTGTGTTTTGTTATATTCACCTGGTCCTACAGGTATAACCTGGCAATACCTTGCTTCAGCTGTACCACTTACCTCTCACTTTCTGCTCTGGGGCTTCACTGTTGCCGCCAAGAACTCTACCTGTGGAACTGCTCAGCCATTCTGATGTGAGCTCAGAAATGAGAGTGTGAGGGAGTCACCAACGGGGCTAACAGGAAGTAGATGGTGGTGGACAAGTGCTCCCTCTTCTATCTCTCAACAGGACGGTTCTGAGGTCTACACGGTTCCTCAGAGGGTCCCAGCAAGATGGAGCCCCAGCGGACAGAGTGACCGGCTCAAGAATGTGTGTATGTACTGATTTTTGCCCTTGCCCTGTTTCACTCTTCCTAGTTCCCTCTTGTTCCCTGAGATCACATTCCCCCAAAAGACCACTTGCATAAGTCCTTGGTCTCAGTCCTGCTTTCCAGGAGGGACATCAAACAAAAACAACTAGTATTCACATTTCAAGACTTGGGAATGTATCGGTGACCCGAAAGATGTTAAGTCCTAATCCCTAGAACCTGTAAACATTACCTTATTTGGGAAAGGGGTCTTTGCAGTTGTGATTAAGTTAAGGATGTTTATTTATTTATTTATTTTTGGCTGTGTTGGGTCTTCCTTTCTGTGCAAGGGCTTTCTCTAGTTGCGGTGAGCGGGGACCACTCTTCATCGCGGTGCGCGGGCCTCTCACTGACGCGGCCTCTCTTGTTGCGGGGCACAGGCTCCAGACGCGCAGGCTCAGTAGCTGTGGCTCACGGGTCTAGTTGCTCTGCAGCATGTGAGATCCTCCCAGACCAGGGCTCGAACCCGTGTCCCCTGCATTGGCAGGCAGATTCTCAACCACTGAGCCACCAGGGAAGCCCCAGTTAAGGATGTTTAGATGGGAGATTATCCTGGCTTATCGGATGGGCCCCTCATATTTGTCATCAGATATCATTCATGTGATGAGGTACAGGGAGAGCTGATACACTCAGAATAGGAGGAAGCAATGTGACCGCAGCAGCAGAGATTGGAGCGATGTGATCACCAGTCAAAGAATGACTGCAGCCACCAGAAGCTGGAAGAGGCGAAGAGAAAATTCTCCCGTGGAGACTCCAGAGGGAGTGGGGACCTGCTGATACCTTGATTTCAGCCTCTGGACACTGATTTCTGGCTTCTTCCCTCCAGAATTGTGAGGGAATGAACGTTCATTGTTTCAAGCCACCAGGTTTGTGGTAACCTGTTACAACACCCACGGGAAACGAATACAAGGAAACTGAGGTTCACGAAGCTCAAATAATTTGCCAAAGGTCCTAGTTAATAAGTGGCAGAGTCAGGATTCAAACTCAGTTCTCTCTGACGCCAGTGCCCAAGTCCTCAATACTTTGCTTCTTCTCCAGAGGAAATGAGATTCCTGCTCTGGAGAGTAGGCAGAATCAGTGCTGATATTGTTAAGTCTACAATGGAAGGAGATGGGTGTCTGGAAGTTGCAGGGAGAGGAAGGCTTCCCTGGACAGAGGTCATTACCTAGCGGCAACCAGGAAACACTGTGTGAGATGGGACCACACGAAGCGGCACACCTGATAGAGTCCTGTCTGCCCATTTCAACCCACTAACTTCCTTCTTTAATTTCCTCTGATGCTGGCTGAAAGCCAAGTCCCTACCCAATCAGTCCAAAATATTTGCTTTGATTCTCCCACCCTGTTGTCCAGGGTGGACTGAGATGAATTCTCCACAGGAAGGGCTCCCTCCGTTCTGGAGAATTTTCTAGGTTCCCACTAAAGTAAGACATTCTGTCTCTGAAGCCTTGGGAGGGAATTTATTGTGGACTCAAGTGTTCATTGAAGGCATGCCCTACCTCAAAATACAGGGTTCGCCAAATGGGACAGAAGACCCACTAGCAGTATGTGTTTCTCCACTCTGGAAAGACAGATAAACAGACAACAGGAAGTGGAAATGTACACAGGAACAAGCAAGGAATTTTTCAGGGTTTGTTTGATGGTGGGTGTTAACTCCTTAACTATGACCTTTCTAGTATGGTCATTAAGTCGTAATAAAGCCATAAAACATTCTAACCATTACCACTTAGCCTTAAATATTTCACTCCTCCAATACTTCTGGGGCTACTTCCTCCTTTCACCCAACAGTTTAACCCTGAAGACCTTCTCTGGGTAAGATTATGAGATAGCCTTGCCTAATCCTTCTCAGGATACTGCGTTGGCACTTCTGATGCTCTTTTATTTCATAAAATTAATCAAGAACTTTCTACCAAACCCTGGGCAAAGTTCCGGGTGTAAGAAGATGATACAATCACTGACCTCAGGAAATTCACAATCTAGGTGGCAAGACAGATGAATATACAACACTTACCAAATAATATTAAAGGCATGTACACAGTGGGATGGGAGAATAGAGGAGGCATGCCTACTGGTGGCGCAGTGGTTGAGAATCTGCCTGCCAATGCAGGGGACACGGGTTCGAGCCCTGGTCTGGGAGGATCCCACATGCCACCGAGCAACTAGGTCCGTGGAAACCAGGGACAGACACGCAACAGGAAATACTGTGCTGAATCTTAAAGGAAATGGCTGGAGTTACCCAGGTGGAAAAGGAAGATAGAGAGAGGGCATGTGGAGGGAAGGCAGAGGGAAACATGTTTTAGTCCACTTGGGCTGCCATAATAAACATCAGTAATTGGGTGGCCTAAACAACAAACATTTATTTCTCATGCTTCTGGAGTCTAAGAAGTCCAAGGTGAAGGTACCAGCAGATTCGATGTCTTCCTGGTTTGAACACAGCTGCCATCTTCCAGTATCCTCATGCTGGGGAGAGGGAGAAGTCTCTGGTCTTTCCTCTTCTTATAATGGCACTAATCCCATCATGGGGGCTACCCTCATGACCTCATCTAACTCTGCCTCCCAAAGGTCCCACCTCCAAATACCATGACATCAGGGATTAGGGCTTCAACATATGAATTTGAGGGGGACATGAATATTCAGTGCAGAGCACACGTACAAAGGTAAAGATGTGAGAGCAAGAACAAGAGAGTGAGAGAAACATCCGGGGAATTGGTAGGCACTTGGTACTGTTGGAGCCCAGTATGCATGTGCATGCAGCTGGAGAGGTGAGCATGAAAGCCTTGACTGCCATGATGAAGTTAGACTTTATCATGAATGTAATGGGGAGTCACTGAAGTATTTAAGTCAGGAGTGACATGATCAGATTTACCTTTTAAATGATCACTGTGACATCAGTGTGCAGAATATATTGGAGCAAGGCCTGACTGGAGACAGAGGGGCCAGTTAAGGAAATATGGCAGTGGTCCAGGTGAGAGATGATGAAATGAGGATGGCAATAGGGGACAGATGCAAGAGGAATTTAGGATATAGAATCAACGGGAGAAGTTGGCCACTGGAAGCTGAGGGAGGGGTTGAGGATGACTTCTAGATTTCCAGCTTGTGCAAGTTTGTAAATGAGTGAGAAGATTTAGGGGAGAAGGGAAATAATGAATTAAGTTGAGGATATTATGAATTTGAGAATATTCCCCATCATCCCAAGTGAAGATGTTTGGTAGGCAGTTTTTTGAAAGTAGTTCTCGTCCTGGGCAATAATACTCTCTTCCTGACTAGTTTCATATGCTCACACACATCAGCTGCCATCTAACTGCTGATAACTCTCAAGTCTTTAAATTCTGTCTGAACCTTTCTTCTGAGCTCCAGCTTTCTGGATCCAACCACCCATTAGGTATTTCTTCTTGGATACCCCATCTCAGAGGTTAAGTGACTGCATCCCATTACTAGGGTAATCTATTGAAAGCTGTGCTTGTCTAATACAGTACAGTAACCGTTAAGACTATTGAGTACTATTTCTACTGAGTGCTACTGAGAACTGAAAATGTGGCTAGTCCATCAAGAAAATGAGAAGACGAGCCACAGACCAGGAGAAAATATTTGCAAAAGGCATATCTGGATAAAGGACTCTTATTCAAAACATACAGAGAACACTTAAAACTCAACAGTAAGCAAGTGAACAACTCAACTAAAAAATGAGCAAAAGACGTGAACAGACACCTCACCAAAGAAGATATACAGAGACAAATAAGCATATGAATAGTTGCTTAACATCATATGTCATTAGGGAATGGTAAATTAAAACAACAATGAGATACCACTACATGTCTATTAAAATGGCTAAAATTCAAAACACTGACAACAGCAAATGCTGATGAGGTTGTGGAGCAACAGAAGCTCTCACTCATTACTGGTGGGAATGAAAAATGGTAAGACACTTTGGGAAGATAGTCTGGTAGTTTCTTCAAAACAAACCCATATTATCCAGCAATTGTGCTTCTTGGTATTTACCCAGATGAGCTGAAAAATTATGTCCACACAAACACCTGTACAAACGTTTATAGCAGTGATAGTCATAACTGCCCAAACATGGAAGCAACCAAGAAGTCCTTCATTAGGTGAGTGGATATACAAACGGCGGTATGTCCAGACAATGGAATGTTATTCATCGCTAAAAAGAAATGAGCTATTAAGCCATGAAAAGATGTGGAGAAAACTTAAATGCATATTACTAAGTGAAAAAGCCAATCTGAAAAGTCTTCACACTGTATTATTCCAACCATATGACATTCTGGGAAAGGCAAAAGTATGGAGACAGTAAATGGATCAGTGGTTGCCAGGGGTTACCAGGGATGAGCAGGCAGAGCACAGAGGATTTTTAAGATAGTGAAACCACTCTGTATGATACCATAATGGTGGATGTCATTACATATTTTTCAAAATCCATAGAATGTACAACACCAACAGTGAACCCCAATGTAAACTATGGACTTTGGATGGTAATGATATGTCATTGTCGGTTCATCAATCCTAACAAATGTACCACTTTGATGAGGGATGTTGATAGTAGGGGAAGCTGGGGGAGGGAGGGGCAAGAGTTATATGAGACATCTCCATACATTCTGCTTGATTTTGCTGTGAACCTAAAACTGCTCTAAAAATAAAGTCTATTTTTTTATTATTTATTTTAAAAAATATTTATTTATTTATTTATGGCTGCATTGGGTCTTTGTTGCTGCCCACGGGCTTATGGCAGTGGCTTCTCTTGTTGCGGAGCATGGGCTCTGGGCACGCAGGCTTCAGTAGTTGTGGCTCGCAGGCTCTAGAGTACAGGCTCAGTAGTTGTGGCGCACGGGCTTAGTTGCTCTGCGGCATGTGGAATCATCCTGGACCAGGGCTCGAATCTGTGTTCCCTGCATTGGCAGGTGGATTCCTAACCACTGTGCCACCAGGGAATTCCCTAAAGTCTATTTTTAAAAAGTGTGGTTAGTCCAAATTGAGATGTGCTGTAACTATAAAATAGACCCCAAATTACAAAGACCTGTATGAAGAAAAGGAGGAAATATTTTAATAATTTTATTGATTACCTGATAGGAAAACAATATTTGGGATATATTAAGTAAAAGGTATTATTAAAATGTATTTACTTTTTTTTTTTTACTTAAAAAATGTGGCTACTAGAGAGTTTAAAAGAGTATGTGGCTTGCATTCTAGTTTTATTTTATTTTTAATTTTAAATTAAAAAAATTTTTTTGGCCATGCAGCTTGCAGGATCTTAGTTCCCCAACCAGGGATCGAACCCATGCCCCCTACAGTGGAAGCATGGAGCTCTAACCACTGGACAACCAGCGAATTCCCTTGCATTCTATTTCTGTTGGACAGTGCTGACTTAGACTATACACAAGCCAGCAATAAAACCAAGACTCTTGGTTTCTATTCCAAGATGAATCATTCATTCAACCAACATATTTGAAGTACCTACTCTGTGATGAATAAAATAGAGATGGTCCCTGCCCTTGGGAAGCTTACACTCTTTTTCTGCCTTATTATTGAGATCAGTATAAGAAACAGTTTTGAAAAGTACAAAGCACCTTAACAATACAAAGAATAATATGAATATAGTTTCCAAGCGGAAAGAAGACCTGCTCTGATTTCCAGAGGAGAGTTAGAGATATTTGGAGTCCTCGTGTGGGAAGAAAACCATGCAATCAGTCCAATAATTGTGACCAATTAAGTGACTTTGAAATGGCATTGGTGTTATACCAGAGGGTAAAAAGGAAAGCTATGAAGTCTATAAAAATTGTAATTTCTGGCAAAAGAAGTTCAAGTTGGGATCCCCTGAAATGTACATAACCAAAGGAGCTCTGCAGAGAGATTTGTGTATCGACCAATCTTTGCCTTGGTAGTAAAAGGAGAGGTTAGATTTTAAACAACTTTTCCTTGGTCAGTGCTATTGGGAAATCACGTCAGGAAGGAGTAGGGCAGAAGAAACAGTCAAACAAGGCCTCAAGGGAAGCTTAAATCACTCACAATTGCCAAGAAATGGTGGCAGAGTGGTGACCTAGCAGAGGCACCTATGTTTTGAAGGGAAGCTCAGTTTGAACCAAGCCTTTGGGGGGTCAAGGAGCTAAGAGGCCGGTGACCAGCAGCCTGGTCTCTGAATGGATGGAGGGGTGGAGAAAGTGGAGGCCAGGACCAAACTTCGTGGTGCGCTCAGCAAATGCTCACTGCAGGGTCAGGGACCATGCGCCCAGGAAGGAGACCTTCAAGACCACGCCTCTCATTTTGTAGATGAAAGGGAGGGAGGAACTGGAAGGGAGAAGCAGGCACTGGCTGAGATCTTGCTTTGTGTCAGGGCCTGGGCTACCCGTGGGAGCCCAAAGGGAATAAGCTGGTCCCTCCTTCCAGGGAGCAATTCCCGACTGGGAGCAGATCCCATTTATTTGGCAAAGTTTCTCCCACATCAGAAGCAGTCTGTAAAATGATTAGCTTTAAAATGTACATTGTACTATTTAAAAACTAATTTTCATAAAATACTCCAAACTTCTTTGTATGAGTCTGTAAAATTGGGATGGTTAGAAGAATTAATTATAAGAGAACATTCTGTACTTCAAAACAAAACCAAAAAAAAAAAAAAAGAAAAGAAAAAAAGAAACAAAAGGAAAAAACCCATTTTGCTACCACAGGAATTGTAATTTGCAAATTCTTCCCCAGTTCAGGTACATGCTGGAGCTGGTGTATGTATAACGATAAAATATTTAAGACAAGATTTAGAGTCACGGGCCTGGGTCCTGACACCAGTCCCACAACTTGCTAGCTGTGTGCCTTGGAGCAAGTTTTTCTTAAGGCCTTGACCTCGTGTGTAAAATGGGGCAATGGCACCTACCATAAAAGGCTGTAAAGAGGATTGAATTAAATAATTGAGCTTGCTGAAACTCATAACATATTGTCGGGAAGCTAGTAATGCTCAATGAAAAGTAGCTGTTATTGTTGTTGTCATTTTTAATACGTAAACAAGCCTAAAATCTGGAGTTTTCAAAGATCTCCCCTCCTCTCTTGCACGCATTCACAGACACATACTCATACGGTGAATGTAAGTGTCAGAACCAGAACTGGGGCTGGAAAACCTAAGACCTGGGTCAGTTCTCTCTGTCTCTTTCTTTTCATGTTATTCTCTGACAAAGATCAGATCCTATTATTGAGAACTCCAAGAGATTAAATACTTTTTTACACTTGAAATCATTGCATTGAATATTACTTGAAATATAGTTGTCATTGTACCTGGCTAGAAACATTTTTTTTCATTTATTGGACAGATATTTCCTAAGCAGTGACTATGTGTCAGACACAGTTCTGAGCCCTGGCGATACAGTTTTGAAGACCCAAATCCTTGCTCTGAGGATCTTCCATTCTAAACAAATAAGCATGGAGTGTGATGTCAGGTGCTCTGAGAAAACAAATAAAGCAGGGACTTCCGCAGCCTTACACAATCTACCTGCCACGGTTGGCCTTTCTGTGGGAAATACTTATAGGAGGCAGGCATGATCCTGGTGTTGCAAGGAGTTTGTTTTTGTTTGCAGAAAAGGCTCTTAGAGAAAGAGATGAGCCTGGCTAGAATCATCATGAAGTCTGTTTTTAGTTCTAGATAAAACTTGCCTAAGAGCCAAAATAAAGCTCTGACATCGACTTACTCTACTTCACTCTGCAAGGCAGATGTCCTTACTGCCATGTAGCCCTTTGCCAGTCTTCTTGAGTTCAATCTGGGCAGCCCCACTGTGGCTTTGGTTCGCATGTATTTTTGCTTCCTGTATTATCAGCGCACTACTTTAACAACCTGCCTTGGCAGGAGATGCAGGGATGACGGGTAGGTGCGTGGTACCCATGAGAACATGGTACCCCATCCCAAACAGGAGGAAGAGCTCATAGTTCTTGTTTATTTTATTTTTTTAATTGAAGTATAGTTGATTTACAATGTTGTGTTAATGTCTGCTGTACAGCAAAGTGATTCAGTTATACATATATACATTCTTTTTTTATATTCTTTCTGATTATCACAGGATACTGAATTTAGTTCCCTGTGCTATACAGTAGGACCTTGTTGTGTATGCATTCTGTATATAATAGCTTACATCTGCTAACCCCAGCCTCCCACTCCATCCCTCTTCCAACTCCCTCCCCTTTGGCAACCACCAGTCTGTTCTCTGTGTCCATGAGTCTGTTTCTGTTTCATAGATAGGTTCATAGTTCTTATTGATTATTCCATTGAGATCAATTTCTGAGGTCCAGAGCAGACTCTCATTTTGGAAGCATGACTCCTCAGGTGTTTCTACCTCTGGCTACCAATATTCAGGACATATGTATTGAGCACCTCCTTTGTGCCAGACACTGTTCTAGACACTGGGTTTATAGCAGTGAACGAAACAAAAAATTCCCCTTCCTATATGGAACTTGCCTGTTAGTGGGAAGAGATAGACACAAAAGATAATAAGTAAAATATATAGGATGACAGATGGGATACACGCTATGGAGAAAAATACAGTAGGGAAAAGAGTTAGGGAGTGCAGGTGAGGTGGCGATTTGAAATAGAGTGTTCAGGGATGGTTTCATTGAGTAAAAACCTAAGGAGAGTAAGATAAAGAGCCATTTGGATATCTGGGAGGATCTGCATTCCAGGTAGAGGAACAGCAAGTGCAAAGGCCCAAGCAGGTAGCAGGAACAGCAAGGAGGCTGGAGGGGCTAGAGTGGAGAGAATAATGTGGAGAGGGGTAGGAGGTGAGGTCAGAGAGGTTGCAGGGGCACTAGAGCACGTAGGACCCTGAAGGCCTCTGTAAGGATTTGACTGCTGTTTGAGTGAGATGAGAAGCCATCGGGCAGAGAATTGACATAAATGATCACTCTGGTTTCTGTATTGAGAAAAGATTATAGAGGTGTGTGAGGGTTTTAAAATATGTACCCACAGATGCTTCAATACTCTTGTCTTCAAAGAGGGGAGGCTGATTTCCTCTCCTTGCGTGTGGACTGCATTCGGTGACTCACTTCTCACAAATAGAAACGGTGGAAGAGGGGTGCGGGACTTTAGAGATTAAACATAAGGAAAAATGCAGCCTCCTCCTTGCCCTCTCATTCTGTCTCGGTTCACTTGCTCTGGGGGAAGCCAGCTGTCGAGTCAGGAGGACACTCAAGCAGCCTATGGACAGCCCATGGGGTGAGGAACTGAGAACTGCTGCCAGTGGCCAGAGAGGAGCTGAGGTCCTCTGTGGACAGCCATGCCGGTGAGGCATCTTGGATCCTCCAGCCAAGCCCTTGGAGGACACCTTAACGCTCACCTCATGAGAGACGCTGAGCCGGGACAACCCTGCTAAGCCTCCCCTGGGCTCCTGACCCACAGAAACTGTGAGGTAATAAATGCTTATTTTAAGCTGCTAACTTGCTATGCAGTAATAGTAATACAGGGAGCCAGGGCAGAAGCCAGGAGTCCAGTTAAGGGGCTGTTTCAGTTACACACATGAGGAGGTGACTTGGAAGTGGTGAAAAACAGCTTTGCAGTCAGGATACGGTGAATGAGAGAAGGAAGAGTCGGGCTTTCATCCTGAAAAATGGGAAGGTCAGCTCCCACTTGAGCTCTTAAAATTATTCAACACATTCAGTCTTTCCCTCTCCAGAAGAGTATTTTCTCCTGGCTTCCGTGACACCACACTCTGACTCTGGTTTCCCTTCTATGTCACCGACTGATCCTTTTCATTCTTCGCTGACGCGTCCTCTACTCACGCCCTTGATGCTGGAGTAAGCCAGGGCTGGATTTTTGGCTTTATTCTCTTTTCTGTTTACAGTGTCTCACTGGGAATTCTCATCCTCTGTAAAGACTTTAAATACTATCCATATGACCAGTGATTTCCATTCTTCCAGCTGTGTCCTTCCCATTGAATCCCAGACTCAAAGATCCCTTTGCTTCTTGACATTTTCATGTCTCTCTCTAATGAGTTCTCAATTTTATCATGACCAAAACAGAACTCTTGATTTCCTACACCAGCCCTACTCTCACGGCAACAGTCTCCATCTCAGTGAGTGGAACCACCATCATCCCAGTTGTTCAAGCCAAAAGTAGAGGGGTCATTCTTGATTTCACTCTTTCCTTCAAGCTTCACGTTCAGCAAGTCTGACTGATTCTACGTCCAAAACATATTCCAAACATGTATACTTCCTGCTATGGCCACGGATACCACCCTACTTGAAACTCTCATCATTTTTCACTTGTCCTCCTTCTTCCCCACTGTAGCCAGCGTGAGATTCAAAGAACACAAATCAGATTGAGAAGCTCTTACTCTTAAAACCCTTCAAAGACTCTCCATCGCAGTCAAAATCGAATCCAGGCTTGTCAGGGCTAACAAGTTCCGGCATGAAGTTGGCCCCTGTCTATCTCTGACTGCGACTGCTTTATTTTTCCTCAGTCACTCTGACCTTCTCTCTGTTTCTTGATGATGCTAAATTCATTCCTGGATTAAGACATTTGCATTCGTTGTTCCCTCTGCCTGGAATACTCTTTTTCAGATATCTGCGTGGCTATAACCTTCTTGTCATTTTGGTCTCATACAAATGTCATTTTCTTGGACAGCCCTTCCCTGGGTTCTAAGTCTCCTTCCGGTCCCTTCTTGTCATTTCATCCTTTTCGGTTTTCTTCATAGCACTTGCCTATCCAAAAGTATCTCGTCCATTTATTCGTTTACTTATTTATTTTCAGTCTTCTGGACACCTAGACCCTAACCTTAATCCTAACCCTCATCTCTCTTATTCATGACCATATGTATCCTCAGCCCCTATCACAATACCTAGCACATTGCAGGTATTTGATAAATGACTGTTGAATGTATGCATGCATGGATAAATAAATGATCTGACAAAGAAGAAAAATCCCAATCACCATCTGAACTCAAGGTAGCACAGGTAAAGGGGAACCCTTCTCAGCTTTACCAAGCCCTCACTTGCCTCTTGGACTTTTCATTTTCTAAGTTCACATACTTGATTCTCTCCTTTCCTCAGATGTCTGCTTAAATGTCACCTTATCAGAGAGGCCTACCCTAACCACTCTTAATCAAATAGATCCCTCTGTCATTTATTTCTAGAGATTCAGGGAGATAATTCATCTCCATTTTCTCCTCCTCTTAAAATAGTGGACTGTTTTTTTTCACTAAGTGGATGAAGTTGTTAATTACTATGAAGCCTCTTTAAACTTAATGCTTGAGTGAGCTTTTACTGCTCCATAACAAGCTGCCCCAAAACGTAAGGGTTTAAAACAGCAACTTATTATTTTCTCATGATTCTACAGTCTGAACTGAGCGCTCTGAGGGCTCCTCTGAGGGCTCCTCTGAGGGGCTGGCAGTGGGTGTGATTATAAGCTGGGAGCTCAGCTAGGGCTGTCAACAAGAGTGCCTTGGTTCTCCTCCACTGGCCTCTTCACGTGGATCAGGTTTTTCATGGCTTGGCGGCTGGCTTCCAAGAGGGAGTGTTCTGAGCCTGTAAACTCAGAAGCTCCAGATGGCTTGACACCCAGCTTTGGAAGTTGTACTGAGTCACTCGAAGTCAGTCACAGGGCCACACCAGAATCAAAGGGAGAAGACACGACTCTGCCTCCCAATGGGGGAGTAGGAAGGAATTTATGACCATCTTCAACCCATCATCTTTAATCAACTCAGAAAGGCAATCATTTTGATTTCTGTCTTTGTTGATGAAAATGTTTTTAAAAATACATTAGTCCTGCAAGTAGATTATAATGGACATAGTCTCCTCAATGATTAAAAGTCTTTCAGAAACTCAGGGTCATTCCCATTATTGTCAAGTTTGGGTCCTAGCCCCAGCTCTGTCACAAGTTACCTAATTTTGTTATCTTGGGAATATCACAGAGGATTTTGGTGTTTGTTTTCTTTCTTTTCTCTTTTTAAAAATTTTTAAATTTTTTGGCTGCATTGGGTCTTTGCTGTTGTGCGTGGGCTTCTCATTCCGGTGGCTTCTCTTGTTGCAGAGCATGGGCCCTAGAGTGCATGGGTTCAGTAGTTGTGGCACGCAGGCTCAGCAGTTGTGGCACGCAGGCTTATTTGCTCCACGGCATGTGGGATCTTCCTGGACCAGGGATCGAACCCTTGTCTCCTGCACTGGCAGGCAGATTCTTAACCACTGTGCCCCCAGGGAAGCCCCCTGGTGTTTGTTTTCTCATCCACAAAATGAAGGGATAGAGTTACATGATTTCTATTTTCATTTCCAGCTCTGAGACACTATGATTTCATAGTTTCATTTAGAAAGTACAGGAGCGGGACTTCCCTGGTGGCACAGTGGTTGAGAGTCTGCCTGCCGATGCAGGGAACACGGGTTCGTGCCCCGGTCTGCGAAGATCCCACATGCCGTGGAGCGGCTGGGCCCGTGAGCCATGGCCGCTGAGCCTGTGCGTCCAGAGCCTGTGCTCCGCAATGGGAGCGGCCACAACAGTGAGAGGCCCGCGTACCGCAAAAAAAAAAAAAGAACTAAATTCTTTTCTATCTGTTGAGACATCTTCAATACTAAGATGATATCCATAATGTCCTATGTGTCTCAGGCCCTAAACTATCCTCAGAACATGCCCTGAAGGTTCTCTTTATACCCATCCTCATCTCTGCCCATAGACTTCCCATCAGCCTTTGGTTATTTATTAAACAAATACCACTTTGGGCATCAATTATGTACCACCAGTGTTACAGGCATCGCTGAAAAGCAGTGAACAAAGCAGAGAAAACCCTGCCCTCACGCAGCTTAGGGGAAGTTAGTGGCCTCAGGCGGTCCCTTGGTCAGCCACAGAACTATCACTGCAGTCCAGAACCCCACACAGACAATAAACTTGTTCTGATGATTGAGTTTACCATATAATGGAGATATCCCACTGAAAGTTTTTAAAAAATTATTTCTAAAATGGGCCACACATTTCCATTTTTTTCTAGACTCAAGGTACAGAACACAGTTTTACCTCATTATCATTATAGCTGCATTATGCGGTAATGTAGCAGTAAGTCAAGGGCCAATGAAGTGCAGAGAACAATTTGCCTATACAACACGGCCTCAGATTGCTATGCCTTTTGAATTCTCACATCTACCTTTGATGGTTTTTCTATTTCCTTCATCCCAGCTGGGCTGTTTCTACTCTCCCACCAGAATCCATTTTCACCTTGCAATTTGCTCCTTGTAGCTAAGAGAACTGAGAACTCAGGTTTTCTCGAATAGGGTTCTAATAAGGACGAAGTGAGAGGGCACAAGGCCACTGGAACCTTGGTTTTGCAATGCAGCTTTGACTGCTAGAAACTTTCCTGATCATTTGTTGCTTCCTTGCTGAGCTGTAGGTAGCTGCGGTCGATGGATATTTGATTTTTGTACCTGAGCCAAAATTTTGCCTCATGTTTGCTTGATAATTCTGCTTTTGTCCTTTTGTAGAAATGTTCACACTTTGCAAGAGGGAAATAAAGAGATTAATTGCCAGAAGCTCTGTTAGCCATTGGACTTTTAATAAAAACAGATTTTGGAGAAATTTGAAGAGGTTTTATTGTGGGGAGAGAATAAGAGTTCTGTGCTCCATGAAAGCTGGTGACCAGGGAGCTGGCCTGGAGAAGGAGGTCTAGAGGGAGAAGCCCTGGGGCCCAAACAGAAGGGTTCCAGGGAGTGAGTCTCAGGTGACCCTGAGGAGGGCAGGTTTGCCTTAGAATTTTAAGTGGGCCTGCAGTTCAGACAGAAAGGATTTTGCCTTCTCCCAGGGAATTGTGGTAAATAACCATGGCGTTGACTTAGGGGAGACACTGGTAGTTAAACTAGAAAGTGGAACTGCGGTTGACTCTAAAAATCTAATTTATGGATTAACTAGTGCCCAGTCAAAATAACTAATAATTCTGAGACTATAATTACCCGCCTGTAGGCTTTCTATTTTTCCTCCAACTTTCTACTTTTCTGCATTTTACAAATGTTTAATAATGAACATGCATTCCTTTCATAATAAAAAAAATCCAATTAACTTAATTAGAAAAAAATTACCCACCAGGTGATGGGAGGTTTCTCATTAATTTATCATTGGCTGTCATAGTCTGGCTTCAAGATCTCTGCCCGCTGAGGAACAGTTACTCGTGTGCTCTCAATGGCTGAATCCAGGTGTGTGTTGTAGGGGGCGGGAGGGAGGGGAGGGAGGTGATAGGAAGAGTGAAGGGAAAAACAGTCCCCCAGAGCACCATCTTTGGAAAAGAGAGCCACTGCAACTCCCTCTAAGTGGGAGCAGTGTCCATGGCTTTGGTGATTTCAAAAGGAGAGGGGAGGGAAGGAAACAGAATTTCTGCTGGGGGTGGGAGGAGCTCTCTGCGTGTCTGATTTAGTTACACTATGTCCACTATCACTGATGGCGTTACATTTGGAAAGCTGGGTTTGGTCCAAACGGGAGCCTGGAAGAGAAGTCTGCCTCTATGCTGTGTGGTTCCTGTGAGGGTGCCAGAGATGGGGGAGCCAGCTAGCTTCTCTCCCACCCGGGGCCATATTCTATCTCCCGCTGATGGGCTAGTTAGGTAGGCTTGTTGGGTAGATATGCTTTGATACTGCCCGAAAGGTTATAAAATCATCAGCATTTCTCTAGGTAAGACCTGATGTTGGTGTTTGGGTGACCTGAATGAAAACTTGGGAAGACCTGAAGTGGTTTACTCAGTGCAAATGGAACCGTTAATTTTACTTTCATCTGAGGAATTCAACATCATCTAGTGAGCAGCCGCTCTGAGCTCATTAAGGAAATAAAGGATGCAATCTTTGCCAGCCCAGGCTCCAGATGGAAGAGTCTCCCATTTCTCTGAAGTGCAGTGCCATCCTGGGATTCCAACGCCATACCCCACACGTGGGGGAAGGAGGAATTTAGTCACAGTTCGCACTGAGGGTCAGAGGACTGCAGACGAGAATTAAGGACACATGGAAAATGAAAATGTGTCATCACAAAGGAAAAAAATATATATCTGGAATTGGAAAGGATGTTCATACTCTGAAAGAAGCACTCACGCACTAGGTATGGTTCATGCATGACAGCTTCGTAATCATCGTTCCATTATTGATTAACTTCACATTGTGGTGTCGGTAGTTAATTGTAGCCTTTTCCTGTTTTTGGCTCTGGTGTTTAAAGGCAAAATAGGCCCTTTGTTATGCTCTCAGAAGAACTATTTACACATTTTGGTTTGGCAAAGAAGAGCTCATTTTTTTTCTGGGCCCTTCTGGCTTTTTTATTCCATAAGGAACATGCAAGCAAAACTGGCTGAACTTTCAAACATCAGCTAAATCCTAGTAATCACTACAGCGTTCCTTACCTTGCTATTCTCAGCTGGCTGTATTTATTATAAACCAAGTCAACATTCTGCCGCAGAAAGGTCAGTCTAACGGGGCCGGCAGTCTGCTGCACTGATACTTCAGAGCCAGAGGCCCTCTGACGCTGCTCTGATCTGGAATGTGGTTCTCTCCCCGGGGAAGGGTCCCCAGGCACCATGAGGAGGAGGGGAGGTTGTGAGCAAAGTCATCAGCCCCTGAGAAGACGTCCTGACCTCCCCAGGACTGAACTTTCAACCTCTTGAGCTGACAGTTAGTGGTGGATGCACAAATTTTGTTTGCGACTAATTGCAGCTTATAAATGGAGCATTGTGGCCCTGGAAAAGAGTCTCTCTCCCCAGGGTCACCCAAGTGGAATCTGGACACAAGAGAGCCTGTCCCCTAATGGGCCTCCTCTGTGAGCCCTTCCCACCCTCTTGGGCTCTGGGCTTGCCTCCTTCATCAAGTTGAGAGCTAGAGGGCACAGCAGGAGACTCCTCTGCGAATCTTCTCTTCCAAATGCCAGGCTATTCATAGCAGCTTGCAGCTCCCTCAGGAATTCCCACAGACTGACTGCCCAGAGCTGACTATTGTCTCGCCACCCAGCAGCAGTGGGGCCTCTCACAGACCCAAGGACACACGCCATCTCAAAGCACAAAATGCTTTGCAGACCGTCCATTGGGGGTTCGTCAAGGAAACTCTGGGAGGTTGAGAGGGAGCAGAGGCAAGTTGGGAGGGTAGAGCGTGGATAAGATTTTCCATCAGATCGTCCGCTTCTTGTTAGTTTCTCAAAGCAGATACAGTTTGTAAATGATGAGGAAGCAATGGAATGGTTTAGGACAAGAAGCCACATTTCCATCTTTTGGAGGCAGCACTAGGGATGTGTCCAGCCTCTCTCTGATAGCACAGCTGGCTGCATGTGTGAATCACAGACCCCACGGACAGAAACCTTCAGCTGTAAGACGAAAGGGGTAGCCAAGGGTGACTCTCTTTGTTTTCTCCGAGAGTCTCATTGGACTGAGGAGATAGCTAATATCACCCTGTATCCTCAGACCATGGAAAGAACATAAGGAACTCTGTGAAAGTGTAGAGTGAGCTTCCCAGACCAGCGTCATATTGTTCTCAGTTAATCAAATTTGTCAAATTGTTCCCAGTGCCTTAGAGCCAAAGCGTGATACTTAGGACCACGGTAAACAAATCCCCAGCCATCTGCTCTGACAGCTGTTGGACCTTGAGCAAGAACTTGTACCCGTGGAGTCTTCTGAGAGCCCCAGGCGCAGGGACAGACTAGAACGGTTCAATCATCAGGCGGCCAAAGGTTAAAACTACTAATGGCCCCTGGGATATCTGCACCCAGCCAGTGGCGCTCCCAGGAAGGAGCTACAAGAAGAAAATTTCTGCTCTGCCGGTCAGCCTCCCAACACCCCAGTTTCTGTGTCCGCTGGATATTTTCTCAATACCTTTAGCCTAGGCTTAAAAATCAATGCAGTTAGTGAACAGCTTAGTTAAAACTGAACGCATCTATTGATGCTGAAACGAGAGCTGTGCACTTCCAGCCAATTTAAAGAAATCTGCTCTGATGATCTATTCGATTCTGTGGCTTTCAAGTGTGAGGGCTCAGAGAATTAGCTTGCAGTTACAGTAAATTATTTCTATGAAAGTTGTTTGCTTCTAACAAGTTAGTTTTTGTGTGCCGATTTCATTAGACCAACTGGGTTTCATAAATGATGTTAGAATAAGATGACCAACCATCCCAGTTATCCTGAGACTGTCCTTGTTTTAAAACTGAAAACCCCACATCCTGGGAAAATCCCTCATTCCTGGACAAACTGGGATGGTTTGTCACTATTCCAAGTCCTTTGTCTTCCAACGAGTCAGGATGTCCTGCTGAGTTTGAAAGTGTAGCAATGTAATAAATTCTGAGTTTCTGCGTTTAAAATCTTAGCGGGGATCATCTTAGATTGAATGGGTCTAATCTAAGATTGAAAGGGGGTCATCTGAAAGTGGGGAGGGGCTTCTCTGCTGGAGATCTGTTTATTTTGTAATTATCCAAGAGTAAGGGGACCCTTTCTGACATGTGACAATTTTAAAAGGTTACTTTAAGGGCTTCCCTGGTGGCGCAGTGGTTGGGAGTCCACCTGCCAGTGCGGGGGACATGGGTTCGGGCCCTGGTCCAGGAGGATCCCACATGCCATGGAGCGGCTGAGCCCATGCGCCACATCTACTGAGCCCGCGAGCCACAACGGCTGAGGCCCGAACGTCTGGAGTTCCGCAAGGGGAGGGGCCGCTGCAGTGAGAGGCCTGCGCACCGCAGCGGGGAGTGGCCTCTGCTTGCCGCAGCTAGGGAGAGCCCGCGCGCAGCAACGGGGACCCAGCACAGCCAAAAGTAAATTAAAAAAAAAAAAAGGTTACTTTACATTTACAGTTACTGCAAAATACTGGCTATATTCCCTGTGTTATACAATACATCCTTGAGCATGTCTTATACCCAATAGTTTGACCTTCCACTCCCCCATCTCTATATGCCTCCCCACAACTGGTAACCACTAGTTTGTTCTCTTTATCTGTGAGTCTGCTTCTTTTTTGTTATATTGACTAATTTGTTGTAGTTTTTAGATTCCACATGTAAGTGATATCATCCAGTATTTGTCTTTTTCTAAGTCAATGTTTTTTTTTTTTTTGTGGTACGCGGGCCTCTCGCTGTTGTGGCCTCTCCCGTTGCGGAGCACAGGCCCCGGATGCGCAGGCTCAGTGGCCATGGCTCACGGGCCCAGCCGCTCCGCGGCATGTGGGATCTTCCCGGACCGGGGCATGAACCCGTGTCCCCTGCATCGGCAGGCGGACCCTCAACCACTGTGCCACCAGGGAAGCCCTAAGTCACTGCTTTTTAAACTTGAATGTGTCAACGAATCACCTTGGGGATCTTGTTAAAAATGCAGGTTCTGGTTCAGTAGATCTGGGGTGAAGCCTGAGATTCTGCATTTCTAACAAGTTCCGGGTGCTGCTGGCGGTCTGAGGCCCACATTTTAAGTAGGAAGGTCCCGGGTGACTGTACCTAAGTTTTCTTTACCTTTAGGACATTTCTAGAGAGAGACAGAGGAAAAAAAATAATTTAAAGGGAGTAGAGGAAGAAAATTGCACTTTATACCCTCAAAAATAATGTCTGTTGAGAAAGAATCCTGTGAGCTTTAGTGTGTAACACAAATGCGATTAGAATTGAACCAAAACATCAGCGTACCTAGGAAAGGAAGGCAGATGGGAGGAAGTAAAGGAAATAAGGAGCGGGTGGCAATTACAGTGTCTGTGGCTGGAGGGGAGCCACTCTTCTTCAAAGTACCAGCGCTTGCCTTTTCTTCCATCACTCTCTCTGCTGAACTTTATAGCAGTCAGGCGTTTCCCTTCCAAAGGTTGCTCCAAGTGTAAGCGGTACTTTGGGTGCGAGGCAGGGAAATGTTTCATTCTCTTTCAACTGGTTGCAAGAACCCTACAAAAAGACCCATTAAAGATGAAAAATGAAATATGCTCTGAAAAATGTACCAGTCTTTTCCCGTGGGTTGTCGCTTATGGTGTTTCTGAAGACACAAAAACAGATAATGAAGTACATAAGTAGAAGAGGAAATATCATTAAGTCAAATGCCTGACAGGAAACGGATTATGCTAAATCACATACAGTTCTGATATTGTTTTTTTTGTTTTGTTTGTTTTTATTGTGATTATTGGTTTATTTATTTAATTTTTTTTTACATCTTTATTGGAGTATAATTGCTTTACAATGGTGTGTTAGTTTCTGCTTTATAACAAAGTGAATCAGTTATACATATACATATGTTCCCATATCTCTTCCCTCTTGCGTCTCCCTCCCTCCCACCCTCCCTATCCCACCCCTCCAGGCGGTCACAAAGCACCGAGCTGATCTCCCTGTGCTATGCGGCTGCTTCCCACTAGCTATCTACCTTACGTTTGGTCGTGTATATATGTCCATGCCACTCTCTCACTTTGGCACAGCTTACACTTCCCCCTCCCCATATCCTCAAGTCCATTCTCTAGTAGGCCTGTGTCTTTAGTCTTGTCTTACCCCTAGGTTCTTCATGACATTTTTTCCCTTAAATTCCATATATATGTGTTAGCATACGGTATTTGTCTTTCTCTTTCTGACTTACTTCACTCTGTATGACAGACTCTAGGTCCATCCACCTCACTACAAATAACTCAGTTTTGTTCCTTTTTATGGCTGAGTAATATTCCATTGTATATATGTGCCACATCTTTATGCATTCATCCGATGATGGGCGCTTAGGTTGTTTCCATCTCCGGGCAATTGTAAATAGAGCTGCAATGAACATTTTGGTACATGACTCTTTTTGAATTCTGGTTTTCTCAGGGTATATGCCCAGTAGTGGGATTGCTGGGTCATATGGTAGTTCTATGTGTAGTTTTTTAAGGAACCTCCATACTGTTCTCCGTAGTGGCTGTACCAATTCACATTCCCACCATCTGATATTGTTTTACAATAACGGTTGTTAACGCAATTCAGTGAACCGCTATTGTTCACACAGCCCTGGTTCATGAGATGACACATTTAGGAGCAGAAGAGGAATTCTGGGATGAAATGTTTTAATTATTTAAGAACAAAATATACGTGCCTCAGAAATGGATAAGACGTTGTTGTTCCCCAGATTGCCTCAGTTAGTTATGACCCTGGGAGAGTTCACATCCCTTTCCCTGAAGAGAAGCATCAAATGTGGATGATTAAATTGTCACTAAGCACCAAAAAGACCCTCCAATGTATGTTTATGTTCCATGAAAAAATGTGCTCTACCCAGTATGACTTTTACTTACTGCTCTTTCGGGGGCTTTGGACGCAAATAGAAAACACTTTTGGGCTTCCCTGGTGGTGCAGTGGTTGAGGGTCCGCCTGCCGATGCAGGGGACACGGGTTCGTGCCCCGGTCCGGGAAGATCCCACATGCCTCGGAGCGGCTGGGCCCGTGAGCCATGGCCGCTGAGCCTGCGCGTCCGGAGCCTGTGCTCCGCAACGGGAGAGGCCACAACAGCGAGAGGCCCGTGTACCGCAAAGAAAAAAAAAAAAGAAAACACTTTTTTCCTGACAGGTCATCCACACAGAAGTAGCCCAAACTATGCTCCAGATTTCTTTGCATTTCCACAAAGGAGGAGTACGGAATGGGAATAAACAGATTTCACAGTTTTCCCTTACCTAGGAGTCTGCCTCTGTCCAATTGTCTGTCATGTTTTTGTTTTGAATAGCCAGCTGCTCATAAATGTTCCTTTTGATCTGATGTCCTCAGATGCCCCCTCAGACTGTGCCAAGCTGGTGAGTGGAGCTGTTGGTTGACTCGGCACCAACACAGGTGGTGGCTCAGCCCAGCACACACGGCTCCAGTTCTTTAGAGAACACTGGTCCTGCTCCTTTGTCTTCGCATGGATGAAAATTGCCCCATTACATCTTAGGTGTGCTTCCCTCTCTTTTCCCTCGATATGGGTAGGCGGGGGCTGGTGGAGGGAGGGACAGTGAAAGAGGGCCGGTTTTATTCTTCTGCCTCTGCAGCCCCCGTGTTCACAACCTCCAGTGGGGACCATACACACACGTCTAGACACCATCCTGGCTCCTCAGGTGTCCACACCTTGGACTTTGCCGCCGGTGGCGAGCCACAGCTCACAGGCAACGGTCTGTTTAAAATGTCCCTCCTTGCCTCCTTTCCTTACATTTCCTCAGTCACTTGCACAGATTTACACACTCATTCCTTTTATATACAGTTTGGGCATTTAACCTTATAACTGTCTTCCTCTCTCTCTCACATACGTGTGTATAGTTATATGTGTTCCGTAACAGCTTATGGAAAAACCTGAACGAAGTTTTGGCCAGCCCAGTATGCGTACCTGGCCGAGCTGCGGGTGGCTCGTAAGATCTTAGTTCTCTATTTAAAGTCATAATTTCCCCCTCCACTCCCCCCCCCCTCCACCCCTGCTTCTTTCTATTCTCTACAACTGCCTTGTTACATCTGACTCTGCACTTTCTGCTCCTGAGGGCATCGGGTCGTTCAGCCTTTCAGTCATGGAACAAATATTTTTGGAGTGCCTCCAATGTGGCAGTCACAGTTGTAGGTACGGGGGTACCACACTGACCAAAACAAAGCCCTGGCTCCTTTCATTCTAGTGGTGGGGCGGAGAGTCAGTCAACAAACACAGAACCAAATAGGTAAGCGCTACATTAGACGGTAATGAGTACTAGGGAGGAGAATGTATAAGGTCAGGAGGATGGGAGTACAGCAGGGGACGTGGGGTGGTGCTCTTGTGCAAGGAATGGACGGCGGACACCACATCCGGGGCTACTCCTGAGGGGTGGGTTTCATACAACTCCAGGCGGTGCCTTTCTCCTCGTGGCTATTATACATCCACGTGGTTATGAAAACATTCCGGCAGATGGGATCAAATTGAGAAAGAGAGGAACTTTCTTCTGATTTGTCCGTTTGGACTAATGCTGGGGCTTGATAAGGTGACATTTTAGCAGAGACCTGGAGGAAGGGAGGGAGGGAGTCACACAGGTGTCAGGCAGATGAACAGCAAAGGTGAGGCCCTGAAGAAGGGGCTTCTTGGTGGGTCGGGGTCACAAGGTCAGCGGCTGGAGCAGAGGGAGTAACGGGCAGGTGGTAGGAGGTGAGGCTGGGGTGGAGGAGGGCAGATCACAGAGGGCTTGGGAGACCACCGGAGAGCCTTTGTCTTTCATTTTAATGGGAACAGAAAGTAGCTGGAGAGCTCTGAACTAAGGAGGACTGTGACCTGATTTACATATTTTATGAATCACTCGGAAATATGGAGATCTGATACTGGGGACAAGAGTACCAGAAAATAATAATGAGGTTATTGCGATTCTCCAGGTGAAAGAAGACAATGGTGTGGCCCAAGGTGGTGACGGTGGAAGTAGTAGAGCATATTAATTCCGGATATGTTTTTGGGAGAAGCCTTTCACGTGATTCCTGAGATCCACTGGCTTCTTCCGCAAAGTGCTGAGAGGACCTTTCTTGCACACCAGGTCTATTTCACCAATCAATATCCTGCAGAAGGTATGGCAGAACCTTAGCATTGGAAGGGCTCTTAGAGGCAGGACATCTAGCGGAAAAAGAGTGAGAACAGAGATACTTGGTTTGGTCTTCATGTTGTGGAGTCTTGGATTTTGATGGAGGTGGGTAAGAATGAGATTGATGCCTCATAATAAACGTTGGTTTATCTGAAATTCACAGTGGTCCCATACTAGTAAACTAAAGGTGGAGGCTGGATCCTATTGTAAGAAAGCACAAGATCTGAAAGCTCCCAGTCTCACCAAATTCTCCTCTGAGAGGGTCTATTCTAACCTCTCACACAATGCAGGGGGTCCTGGCCCAGCATCCCAGAGCGTGTAAACCTGACTGTGACTACACGTCCTGGCAGAGTTCTCATTATTTCAAGGGCATTCACCCTTCTCTTGGACACTTCCAAGCTTCTGGAAGTTTCTTCTTGGACAGGATTGAAATCCTTCTCTTTTCTACCCTTCTGCCCTCTGGAGCTATGCTGGCCAAGGAGAGACAATACAGCTGTATTGGTTAAGAGCATGGGCTCTGGAACCAGACGGTCTAGGTCAGAATTCAAGTTCTTTGTGAACTTGAGCAAGTTACCTAACTCGTCTGTGTCTCAGTTTCCTCATCAACAAGGTAGCAAATCTAAAGCACTTATAAGAGGACACGATATAGATTAAGTGCCCAAAAAGGGTAACTATAATGATTTATCCTGCATATTGATATGAATGTGAGAACCGGTCCCATATGTGAACACAGATCTCAAGAAGCTATACTTTCCCTGTCCTTTACCAATTCTCATTAAGTTGTGTAAACCCACGATTCCTGATAGCAACTGTCGATGAAATCTTACAAAAACAAAGCACCTGGGTTTGCCTTGGGGGGCAGCAAGGAAAGGGGATTTACTCTTTACTGGTCTGAGGTTCAAGTAGCAAGAAACATGCTGTTGGGTCTCCAGTATTTAGAGGTTGACTCCATCTCAAATATTGATTCCCAAACCCCATTTCACTTAGGAAGCGGTTTTTCAGGATGCAGTGAAATGGTGTTAGACTAGGTTTTAGACTCTGATTTTGGGCATTTGAATCTGGCCCCGTCATTTCTTATGCTATAATCATGGGCAACTTATTTAGTGATAATTATAATAACGCTACATATTCCTTAAGTTTGTTGTGAAGAGTAAAGGAGACAATGCATATAAAGAGCTTAGCACAATCTAGCTGATCCAGAAAAACTAGCAATAATTTTAAGTTCTAGAAATAAATTTCTAAGATGAAGTCAATTCTTAAAAATGACCGTGTTTGAAAGGAACCAAAACTACATTCTCTGGGCTTCTTAGGGCATTTTATGTAGAGAGGAAGACAGGAAAATCAAGACTTGCTGCTGCTACCTTCCTGCCAAGTGCAGGCTCCCAGGGCTCAGGGAGGTTCATGATTGGAACCTCGTGGAGCTGACCTCACCATCAAAGAACTGCAGGAGACTCTGAAGTCAGCTTACCTGACTGACACCTACCCAGCAACTGAACATTAGAAATTTGCTTGAACTGCTTATTTGGTAACAGGTAGTTTTTTGGGGGGGTAGGAGATACATATATATATAGTTGAGGTATCATTGATTTACAATATTATATTAATTTTAACTGTGCAACATAGAGATTCAAAATCTGTGTAGATTATACTCCATTTATAGTTATTATAAAATATTGGCTATATTCCCTATGCTTGACAATATATCCTTGCAGTTTATTTACTTTATACATAGTAGTTTGTATCTCTTAATCCCCCGCCCCTATCTTGCCCCTCCCCCTTTCCTTCTCCCCACTGCTAACCACTAGTTCGTTCTCTATATCTGAGTCAGTTTCTTTTTTGTTGTATTTGCTAGTTTTATTTTTTATATTGGGCATGTAGATTTTTTAACATTTTTTTTCCTGAAAACAAAAATAATACGTTTTTGTAGTAGAAATATAGGAAAGTATAGAAAAACCCAGAGAAGCAAACCATGTTTATTTCCACTGCTGAGAAGTTTTCTGCAGAGCACACCAGGTGGGTAAGCAGCATAAGGCAGGGTGAGCCTGTCTGGTCCACTTCCAAGACCCTAGCAGGTACAGCTCCTGGTACAGAAGAGTCCTTGGTAATAAGTTGTTGGATGAATGACATATAATCAGGTGTATAAATATATTTCTGTCCCCACTGGGGGTCATAATTGCCAGGTAGATTTCTTTTCATGTTTCTTTCACTTAATTGGGCCCTCTGAAATGTTGAATTTAAAGCCAGCAGTGAGTATAAGCAGATCCTAAATGAGTCAAGAATCACAGGCTCCTGTTTTGCCCATCTGTTGCTCCACAACCCAGGAAGTGCTCATATGAATGGATACTGATGGCTGAGTTTGCTGATCTTAAGGGAATGGACCCTGCCTTGGCTTCTCCTCTCTAGGCTCCAAGGGTCAGTTGGTTCTCCTCTCTAGGCTCCAAGGGTCAGTTGGTCAGCCTGGCCTCACCCAGAAATCTTTCCTCCTGAGAGTTTTTAAATTGTACTTTCGATTATTTGGAGGAGTTTTGCAAACACTTTAGAGGATTTCCTCCCCCATCCCAGTTCAGCATTCCTTCTAATTATGATAGATACCGCTTATTAAATACTTACAATAGGCATGGTCCTCTGCTAAGCCTCAAACAGGTATTATCTCATTTGATTCTCATAACAACTCTTTGCATTGGTCCTCACCACTTTTATTTTATAGCTGAAAGAATTAGAGACTTAGGAAGGTGAAATGACTTTCCCAAAGTCACACAGCTTGTAAGTAGGAGATTCTAGTCAAGGTCTGCCTGACTCTGAATTCCATGCTTCAACTCCCTTGATTGCTGTCATCAGAGTTTATGTGTAATTTTGCGTAGTGTTCTTTATATTTAGCTTTATTTGATGAGCATTTACCCAAACTATTCTATTACCTTCAGCGGCCTCATTCGAAATGTCGAAATAGTATTCTGAGTAGAATGTCAGAGCAGAAATGACCAACATAGGAAATTCAGAGAGTCAAGAAGAGCATCCCGTTGTGCAGCCCCGGGAGTGAGACGGGGACAAACTAAAATCCTACCAGCGTAAAGGGACCAGGCGCTAGGAGACCTGCATCTTGGCAGACTCAAGATTTGGCTCTCGGGAAATGAGAGGAACACTGAACAAAGGGGCTACAGAAGGGGGAAAGGGAGATTCTAGATTTTTACATTTTCCTATATCTGTTTTTTGCCTATCGGCCCTATTTTTCATTGGGCTGAACTCTTCTTATTACCCAGATTACATGGCATATTACGAGGGTTTGACCATCAGAGGTCTGGGGGGCATAGGTGAGAAATACCGTCAAATGCAGATCTGCTGCTACGATCTCTCTCTCTCTCATCTGAAGAATCTGGAGTATGACTAGCAAGGGGTAAAAGAAGCTCTTCTTCCTCTCCCCCGCCCTCCTCCCTCTGGGGGCTGGGTCTTTCTGTCCTCAGAAACCTTGGCTCTGTCCGTCAACAAGGCTGTGAGGGTTGCTGCTGCTTCAGACACTGCCCGGGGGCAGATTGCTGGACCCCCAGCCCAGCCCTGCCTTCCACACAATGAAGCCCCTTCAGCTTCTCCCCCAGCTGTCTTGGGACCACCCCTGGTAGGATGGGGGTGGGCGATTGAGTGGACCCCAGTGCAGGAGGGCAAAAGAGAGGGAGGTAGAAGGGCACGGTTAAGATCAGAGATTTTTTTGAACGCCGGGTTAAAATCCCACCTCTGCCATTTATCTATGTAACTTTGATTTGCGTTACTTCACCTGGCAGAACCTCTGTTTTTCCATCTATAAAATGGTGATGGTAGTTCCTAACTTACAGAATTGCTGAAAGGATTAATAAAATTCAAGGATTCTGCCTGCTGTTCCGTACACGTTCACTGATACTCATGCTGTCAGCCTTAACAGCCTGAGGAGCTACTTTCTTCTATTTTGAAAACAGTCCTATTTTGGTGTAATCTTCTTCTACTTAGTTAAACTGGTTCATTTATGCCTGGGTGAATTAATTTACTAACCTTCCCTTCCCTCCCCCAAAGTTTTTGTACTTCTAGGTTCATGGCTTGGAGAAAGGAGGTGTAGGTCCTTTTCCTTTGAAGGATACTGGGGCCCGAGGCGACCCTCAGGTGACCGTCTGTTCTTGTCAGAGAATCTAGCTGGCGAGACGTGTGCAGGAGGCACAGGAACCATCTGTGGTTTTTTTGGTCGGGAGTATTTAAAGGCACGTGTTGTTCTTTGTAGGTCGTGTACAGAAGCTATCCTAACATTTGCAGGTGAGAGAGTGAAATATTCCTTTCTCAGGACAAGACATTCTGTTGGCATTATCTGTTTTTTTCTTTAAGTCTTGGGAACCCAGAAGAAGAAAGTGTGTGACCCTGAGAGGAAAGTGTGACCGATAATTGCTGATGGGAATTAACACTACTCTGTGATCTGTGTGGTTGTCATTAGTGATACAGTGAGGTTGCAGGGGGTTTAGAACAATGAGAAGAAAGAAGGAAAGAAAGAAAGAGAGGGAGGGAGGGAGGAAGGAAGAAAGAAAGGAGGAAAGAAAGAAAGGGGGAAAGAGAGAAAGGAAGGAAGGAAGAGTGTCATATTTTAGTAAACCAAGAAGAAGGAAACTTATGTCCCAATAGTAGGAAGGGATTTTAGGGTTAAAAGGTGCCAGTTTGCTAAGAGTCTGCTGCTTCTTTATATTCCTCTAAGCAGTTCCTCAGTTCCTAGGCAGTCACCCTATTTCTGCTTTCAAGGGTAAACGTTGTCATTTCTCCTGTGACTATAGCAAGTCATCATTTCTCTTTCTAGAACGTGGGTTCAGAAAACTGCAATTGTTAACAATTTTAGCATTGAATCTTAGGACAAAACTGAGAAAAAAAATTAAGCGCTGGATTGTTTCTAGAAACTACTCGATTTTAAATCACCAGGAATAGTCACGGTTGATTATTCTAGAAACGATTGCATTTACCCAAATCTCAAAATTAATCATGAATATTTGCTTGGATTGACGTATTGATGCTGTTTACCACAAATAATCCCTCAAAGCTCAGGATCCGTTTTAAATTTTTACCCCAAATTAGAATTTAGCTTTTGAACAAAACTTGTGTACAGTTACTTAAAATTCCATGTAAATATATAAACTCCAACTTGTTCTCATTTAATTTCTCTGCCATTGTCACAGGCAATTTTTGCATGAAAATCACGTCACCCTTAACAACCTAGACTTATTTCCTCATTTCCCTTTAATGGTTTTGTGTTCCGAGTTTCATTTAAGAATGGATTGCTTACATTTCACTGACGAATCTCCCTTCTAATCATGGTTATTAATATCATAATTTTGTTATAATATCTGTAAGAGCACAAAATGTGTCCTCTTAAAGTTGCATTTGCCAACCCCTGACTTGCATACATTTCAATTACAACTCTCCCTCATAATTATTATTATTAATATCACAATCACCGTCATAATATCCATAAGACTGCAGAAGGTGTCCTGTCATGGGTGCCTTTACAAACAGCTTGTCCAGTTTCCTCTTAAGAAAAATGTGGCAGACTTTATCTAAATTCGACTTCCCCCTATAATTTACATTAGACAACACACTCCATCAATAAAACCATCAAAATGATCTACTGCATTGTAGACAAAAGTTATTGTGTCAAGTTGACACTAATCAGTTAATTCCAGTAAACCTTCAGATAAACAAAAGCTTGTTGTCTATTACTGATGTGTGTGATGGGCCCCTTGTATGTCCTATGGTTCTGCCCATCTATAGAGATGTATCTGGCAGACACTTGCCCTGAGGCGTCTATATGGAAACCGAGACAAGATCTATAGTTAATGATGTTGACCCTGACTCCCCCAACAGAGATTGAATTCAAATCCTCATAATATCTCGACAGCTGATATGTATACTGTGCTAATAATATTAACAATTACTCTGCCACTGGGATTCCCCAGGCTCTGACTTAAGCGATTTTAAAGCTTCTTCCCTAATATGAACTGATTTCCTTGTTTATACCCAACATCAGCACCGTCTCCCCATTAAGACAAGGATGTGTTTCTGAATGGGGAAAGGCTTTTCTTAACGTAGGTGTCTTATATTTCTAAGAAATTCTGTGGGAGTTAAACAACTTCTGGACAAACTGATAGTATAGGTGATGGTGTGAGAAAGTGTTTCTAGTCACTATTTCCCTGGCAGGCTGGGCTAGCAGGACTGGGGAGAGAGCTAGCTTCACATTGTTACTGTTGACGCGGATCAGAGAGCATTCCGAATGTCAACAGGCCTTGTCTGGTGTGGCTCCCCTTTGGACATGAAGGGGCAGCCTGTCAATCCCTGCTTGGTGTGATCGGGTGGCTGAGGAATCAGAAATCGCCCTTGGGTCTCCTCAGCTCGCTGCTGAGCCTTAGAGGAAAGTGAAAGAGCTGAACCAGACCTCTTTTTCTCACCTGTTCTCTCTTTCCCTTCCTGCTTCTCTTTCCTCTGCAAAGACTGAGTGGGAAAGGCCGCTGCCGACTCACAGGCCACGGAGAAGCTGAGGATGAAATGTTGACAGGGGGCACTGTTAGAAATTAAATTCTGCCCTATTTTGTGTACCATTCTTGTGAGTCACATTTGTGAATAGTAGCGAGAGATTTAATGATCGCATATTTTTTATCTTATTTCCCTTCGGTCGATGGCAATTTTTTTCTGTTAATGTCAACTTAGAGCTCAAAGTAATTTAGTAATTGATTCTAAGCACAGCAGTTCGCCAATGGCAGCTCTCCATTTGTGGGGAATATCTTTGCTAATTTTATCCATCAGAATGAGATTACCATGCTAATCTCTCCTATCCTCCTCTCTTGGTCATTTGGGACATGCTGATGCAAATGACTTATTAGACACAAGGCCTTCGTCCAGCCCCGGGATCAGGCAAAGATGAAAGGAAGCCAAAATAAGGACGTTATAATGCCCTAACACACACAGATACTACACACACAAATACACACACACACACACACACACACACACACGCTGACACACTAATACTAAAAGGATAAGACCCTAAACTGGAAACCAGTATAAAAACTAGTTTTAACAAATGAAAAATGCAGTGTATCAAAATATATTAAATACCTGCAAAGGAAAGAACAAAAAGAATGAAGGCAGAACAAATGCATCTGGAGACACATAACTGGAAACCTAAACATTCATTGGCTCAGGAAATCTAGAAAGTCGTAAGCCAGGTGGAGGGAGGCAGATGCCCTTAATGAGATTAAGTGAAGAAAACCAAAATGGCTGTGTTAACAAAAAGACTGAGGCTATATCTACAGACACAATCTGTCTGACTGTTTTCAGGGAATGGTTACTGACTAACTTAGTGACTGGTTGTTTGTCTGATTTAATTAAAATGCTCAAACCAGTGTGAGCGTGTGTGGTAAAAATAGCCTGAAACTAGTTTGGGTGACACACACACAATAGGGTATTGTATCACACAATGGGTTGAAAGGGCTCCCAAAGACATTTCTAGTAAATGGACACATTCTAAAATGCTTTGCTTTATGAAATAGCAAAATACTTAGAATGAGTTCAGAAAAGATCCGTTTAAATAATTCAGGTAAGAGTGGATTTCAAGAAAGAAAAATTAGCTAATATAGTAGCTGGGCGAGTGTTTATGAAGGCAGAAAACCCCCCAGAGAGAGAAAAGATATTTAGCATTCAATATGCCTGATGTGAGATCAAAAGAGGAAAATCTAGATATTAAGCAAATAAATAAATCCTGTCTTTATTTTCCTCAACAGAAGGGAGGAGAGACTGAAATTATGGCCATTTTCTCTTCAAAAAGCCAAAGCCTTATTACCAAAATAACAAAAATATGTCATGAAAAATCTAAAACAAAACTATTTTCAAGTTCCAATCATCTGCCCAATTATTTCAAATGTTTTATACTCTAACGCTGTTACACAACAGTGTCAATAGCCTAACAATAGGACAAAAAACTCCAAGGCTCGTTGTCTGTCACATACCCCTAACCTGAGATTGCCATCATCCCTCCCAAACCAGGATTTTCTCTAGACCTCCCAGTGCTGACTAAAGAGGCACAGTTCTGATAATTCAGAGTTATCTACAACTCCTCTAAATCGTGGCACTGTCTTGAGGTCCTGGCCATTGTTCTTCTCACCATGCAGTCAGCTGCCAAGTCATATAGACTAACTCTGAAAATTCTCACCATGTTTTCTATCTTCACTCCCAGTTCCCTCGTTTGGGTCTTGATTTTTTTTGTTGTTGTTGGGGGAGGGGATAATTCAAATAATTTTCTTCATGGTTACTTATAGCAGTGGGTAAAGACCAGGGTGGAAGATACAGAATTAGAAGCTAGATTTCTCCAACTATATATTGTCGTATAGATTTGACTTTGAAACCATATAAATATTTTACATAATTATAAAACAGGTTTAAAAAGAAAACTAAGATTCAAAAGCAAAATTAACCAAATGGATCTAAGTATGTATTGGCTTGATGACATAAGCACAAAGAAGGGAACTGTTTCATAAAACTTTAAAACAGTAATTTGACAGCTTTCGATTCATTCTTGTCTATATTTTTGCTCTAACCTGCTCTTCTCAGCACCCCACTCTGAATCATCATGTGTTAGGGCCAGATGACTCTTAATGAAAGCAAAGTCAGGCTGGGCTGGGACTAGGGTAAGACAAGCAAAGTGCTCACCTCGGGTATAAAATTTAAGGGGATGCCAAAACCCTCAGTAATTAAGATAAATATTATTTTAATACAGTATTTTTTTAAAAAATCAAAATTAATCCCAAAGAAATCCATGAGGAGCAAAATATCAAAATTTTAAATAAAGAACAGGATTCAATCCTGTGCTTGCATAACCCTGCCTCCCCCTAATCCTGTCCCTGGTTTCAATCAAACTTTACCTACAAAAAGAGCAAAAAAAGGAGCTGGGCGCCAAGTTTGCTGATTTTATGTTTTATAAATATTGCATTATAATATTATTTATCTTGATTACTAAGTTCTTTGGCACTCCCTTAAATTTTGAGCCCAAGATGAGTGCTCTGCTAGCCTCACCCTAGTCTCAGCCTTGCTCTGTGGTTCATCAAATCAAGTACAAATTCCTCAGCCTGGCATTTTAGGAGTTTTGACTTTGGGGAGGTAGTACGGTTTTGTGGTGAACTTGGTGGGCTTTGAGCTAGCCAGTGCTAAGTACAAAACCTGGCTCTGTTGCTCTCCAGCTGTGGCCAGCTTGGGTAAGTGACTTCACCCTTTGCCTCTTAGTTTCCTCATCTGTAAATGAGGATTAAATAATGTTTACAGAAGGCATCATCCTATTTTTCCAGTCTTACCAGTCCACTGTTACAAAAATGCACAACTCTTTACAAAGTGTTTCATATACATGATTTAAGCGTGATGATAACCATGTTAGGGAGATTTGATGCTGCTTCCTCCAACCTGAATCTCCTTCCCCCTCAACTCCGCAGTTTAAAAGTAGCCAACTTTCGGGGCTTCGCCGGTGGCGCAGTGGTGGAGGGTCCGTCTGCCGATGCAGGGGACACGGGTTCATGCCCCGGTCTGGGAAGATCCCACATGCCGCGGAGCGGCTGGACCCGTGAGCCATGGCCGCTGAGCCTGCGCGTCCGGAGCCTGTGCTCCGCAATGGGAGAGGCCACAACAGTGAGAGGCCCGCGTCCAGCAAAAAATAAATAAATAAAAGTAGCCAACTTTCAAAGCCAGCCTCAAAATGACCACTTGCAGGAATGCTTTCTAAGATTCCTGCAACCATGCAACAATAACAAACACGAATTGAGGGCCTGCAGTGTGTCAGTCATCAGGACTCAGTGCTGTACATGACAGAGGTGAGCCCCACCTTCATGGATCTGGAATCTAATGGCGAAAATGAACAAATAAACTACTAAACAAGCACGTAAAATGACTTTAATTAATAAATGTGTTAAGTATTATGATTAACAAAATCAATATGATTATATTTTTAATTAAATTAATTCTAATATACTTAAAATTAATTCCAGGCAGAGGAGACAGTAATGCAAAGGTCCTGAGCCACAAGATGCCGGTTTTTGTGTTCAGGGTGCTTGAAGAACTGGAAGAAAGCTAATCCAAGCTGAAGGAAGATGGCAAGATGCAGTTCTCTATGAACATTCAGGTAACTTTCATGTATATTTCTTATGACTATTATCTCTCCCCACTTTGTGTTCTGGTCAACTGTACCCTCCTCTGGTTCCAGTATTGGAGAAAGTTAAGAGCTTGGGTTTCTTAACTAGATTGTCTGGCTGAAATCCTGACTCAATTGCTTATTAGCTGGAAGACCATGGACAAGTTGTAATGACTCTAAACATTTTTTCCTTGAGTTGTAAAATGGGAGTGGTAGTAACAGAACATACCTTATAGGGTTGTTGTGAGGATTAAATGATGCATCCATGGAAAGCATTTAGAACAACACCAGTACATAGCAAGTGCCATGTAAGGGTTAGTTCTTGTGATTATCATAACTAGCCTGTAAGATCCTTTAAGAGTTCTTCTTCTTGCATTAAAGCAGCAACTTGGACACTGCTTCGCAAATAATAGGCTCTCAAAATATATGTATTGAATCTAGTCATATATGAAAGACTGATAAATTTTTTATAAACACCAGTGATGAGATGTTTATAATTGAGGCATAGATTCTTTACTTGGTATCTTCTTTTCTGTGCTTTGACTTCTTACTGACTGAAAGAAACTGTCTGCAAGGAGGGTTCAGGCTGAAACAGCATTTAACAAGGACCACTAGCATATAAGCTTTTTTTTTTTTAAGCATATAAGCTTTTAATATGCACCTGAAACCAACACTGTTCAATGTTAATATTATTCTTTCTTTCTTCATTTGGGACTGTTTTACAATTTAGGCTATGCCAAGTGACGTTTTTCAAAAAATTCTACGTTCAGTAACACTGCTGATGGATATAGCCTGAGCTTTCGTGTTCATTTCCTTTAGGAGGTTGTAGAAATTTCCCACCATCAGGGGTGGGTTTTACTTGGTCAGGAGGGCTAATTGTTACAGAGCATTTCTTACCATGGCCTTTGCTGTAGGAGTGTAGATGTATGTGATACACTGTAGACTAACTTCTCAGATAATTTGGGATCTTAAAGAATATACTTACTAGTGTTTTGAAATTCCTTTTATAAATAAAACTCCAACAATCCTCCTGTACTTATTCGGAGATGCTTACCCAAACTCACTTTAAGTGTATTAATGACTAATCAGGGAGGGGGAAGGAGTATAGAGCAGGACTCAAACCCCAGTTCTGCCATATAATTGCTGTGTGATTTTAATCTCCATAGGTAACGTCTTTAAGCTTCTCTTCCTTCATCTGTAAACATAAAATACTTATTTCACAGCAGTAGTGTGAGGACCAGAGAATACACACACACATACACACTATGCACAGGGCATGACACGTGAGTTAGTTTCTTAGGGCTGCTGTAACAAACTATCACAAGCTTGGTGACTTAAAACAACAGAAATTCATTCTCTCTCGGTTCTGGAGGCCAGAAGTTGAAAAACATTAACACTGGGTCAAAATCAAGGTTGCAGCAGGGTTGCACTATTTCTAGAGGCTCTGGAGGAGAATCAGTTCCTTGCCTTTTCCAGCTCCTTGTGGCTGCCAGCATTCTCACTGGCTTGTGGCCACATCACCCTAATCTCTCCCTACACAATCATGTCCCCTTCTCTTCTGCCTAATCTCCTCTGCCTCCCTCTTATGGGAATCCATGTGATTCAGACAGAGAGAGCAAACTAGTGGTTACCAGTGGGAAGAGGGCCGGGGGGAGGGGCTATATAGGGGTAGAGACTTAAACAGCACAAACTATTAGGTATAAAATAAGCTACATGGATATATTGTATAACATGGGGGATATAACAAATATTTTACAATAACTATAAATGGAGTATAACCTTTAAAAATTGTGAATCACTATATTGTACTCGTGTAACTTGTATAATATTGTACATCAGCTATACTTTAATAAAAAAAAGAATCCATGTGATTGAATTTAGGGCCTGTCTGGATAATTCAATATAATTTCCCCATCTCAAGATTCTTATCTTAATCATATCTTCAAAGATCCTTTTTCCATATAAATTAAAATTTACAGGTTGCAGGGATTAAGATCTACTATCTTCAAAAGGCCATTATTTTGTTTTATTTTATTTATTTTAATTTATTTTTTAATAGGTTTGGTTTTTTTGGTTTTTTTTTTGCGGTATGCGGGCCTCTCACTGTTGTGGCCTCTCCCGTTGCGGAGCACAGGCTCCGGACGCGCAGGCTCAGCGGCCATGGCTCACGGGCCCAGCCGCTCCGCGGCATGTGGGATCTTCCCGGACTCGGGCACGAACCCGCGTCCCCTGCATTGGCTGGCGGACTCTCAACCACTGCGCCACCAGGGAAGCCCCTATTTTTTAATAGTTTTTATTGGAGTATAGTTGATTTACAATGTTGTGTTAGTTTCAGAAGTACAGCAAAGTGAATCAGTTATACATATACATATACATATATCCACTCTTTCTTAGATTCTTTTCCCATAGAGCAAAGGCCAGTTTTTTTAGCCAACCACAGTACATAGTGTATATTTAATAAATTGTCTATTATTGTGATAATTATTAGTCATTCTTGAATTTTTAAAAATCAGAATTAGGAGTCTGGTAAAAATACATATTAGTGGCACAATATTAAAAATATAGTTCAAAATATATTTAGAATCTCTCTTTTTTATCTCAAAAGGTGATTAATAGGTTAATTAAAATGGAAAATATTTTATTCTGCTTTGTAGAGTAAGATGTAGTCGTGAAGTACAAGGGTATTAAATGCTCCCCCATATGACTTTGGGCATATTATATCGTCTTCTGAGCTGCAGTTTCTTTTTTTGTTACCTGGGGACAACCATAGGCATAGGGTTGGCACAAGGATTAAATGAAATAAGTCTGGCACAGAGGAAATACTCTCTAAATGGCAGGTCTTATCGATTCCAAAAATAAACGTGCAAGCAAAAATCTGGCCCAATCTCTCTCACTTTTTCCCTGTGTCACTATGAGGATGTATTAGAAGACATAAATGTCAGCTGCCTGAGGAATCATTTCAGTTTGCATCTATACTGACCTCACTTTTTATCTCAGTTTGACCAAGTTTCTTCCAGAGTTAAAATCTCAGATCCTGTTTTTCATTTGCTTGAGGACTGCTGAGCTTTCAGGAGTGGAAGTGCAGCTTCCTATTTATGTGAACTATTTCAGCCTCAAACCCTTAGGGAGCCTGAGTATGATCTCAATTCTTACAGCAAAGTGGACATCAGTTGAATGCTGTGCTCTGTAATTGACTTCTGCATGCACCTGATGATGAAATAATTGGCCAATTCAAAATCAGATCGCTAAATATTGCAACAAGGAGTCTCAGGGATTCTTTGTGTGTAGATGTTGTAAGTTTCCCATTGTAAGAAGGCTTCCTGAACCAATTCAGGTCTTACAAAGGAGAGCTATTAGAAATGACTGGTCCAGGGCATGCAGCGTGTTGGGGGTACCCTGCTTTTGTTCACTTCCAGGATAGGGCATATTCTACTCTCTGGGGAGCTGCTTCTAATACTTTCTTTTCTTTTTTTGTTCTTATATATCATCTTTCTTTGTCAGCTGCTGGCCATGGGCGAGATATGCTATGGCCTCAGCAGTCAGGTAATGGGAGCATGAATTCTCCTTACACTATGTCATCATACACCTAATATATAAAAGAGAGAAAGTGGGAACAAAGCAGGGTTTTAGTAGTTTAATTATATTGACATCTCTTGGGTTTAGTAACATTGTTTGTACAGAGTAGTCCATGTGGTGTGATTAGATGTTCTTGTCTCCTTTTACAAAATACTATTATGGGGTTGAATTTTTGCTCAATCCTGACCCAGTGCATATAAGAGGACTCCTAAGTGGATTATTTTTATATCATGCCTACTGGGTGTAAAATTTCAGAAATTCTTGGCATGAGATTTTGGAGAATATTACAACAATAAAATGTAGCCATTAAGTAGTCCACAGTATTATGTGTGCAGACGTGCTTGTGCATACATTTAATTTAATCTACAAGATTAAATTCCATTTATAGTTTTACCCACTAACATCCTCTGAGCAGGGGCTTAAAATCAAAACAACGACAATAACAAACAGCTACAATTTATTAAACACTGACCATATGCTAAGGCCTTGATGACTTGTATCTTGTTTATTCTCACAGTAATCTATGAGGCCATTTCTTTATTTTTAAGATATTTTTAGCTCCATTTTGCAGGTGAAGAAACTGAGGCTTAGAGGGATAGTAACTTACTAAAATTCCTGGCGGGACTGGAGTTTGAACCTGAGTCTGGCTTTAAAACCATGTTCTTGAAACTGCTCAGGACATTATCCTCCTGTGACCCCATAACCAGTGTCCTCAACTCCCTCTGTTAGCCGTACCTGAGTCATTCACTGTTCAGTGGTGCAGGCATTTCTAATATACATTTCCCAAAGTGTGTAGTGAAAACACAGCATGCGTCTCATGACGTCGTGATGGAGCATCCTTCAGATAGGAAGTGTTCCATGGCCCATGTCAGAAGAGCAGTTTTGTTTGAAGCTATGTGATCCTTGCACATGGGTCACCTAAGGCCTTTTCTGCTTCTGACTGGCCAGACCACATCTGCTGTCACCAACTTGCCACCCTGCATAGTTCTTTCATTAAGTCTTAAAGAGCTGAGAAATCAGGGAAATTACCGATAAATATAGAAGAGGGCAGGAGGACATTTTTATTGTTATTTTTAAATGCTTTATTGAGTTCATACCAACAGAGGAATATTTTATTTATGAATTTAATATAAATGCCATGAAATATATGCAAAACTACACGAAACCTATGAACAAAACATTAACACTACCCAAGTTTAATTTTACCAATATCCTCTGGGTTCCATGGGAAGAATTTCAGCATAACACGATTATTTTCAGTTTGATGCAAAAAAATATTGGCTGAGCGTCGACTATGTACTCAGCACTGAATCTACAAGTGTGCAGAAGGCTGACACCTGCCCTCTCTTTTCTCAAACTACACATGATAGAGTCCTTATAAACCTCTCTAATACGGACTGAAAACCTATATGTAATTCTATATTTTAATAACTCTCCAACCCAAAGTTAAGTAAAAGAGCTTTCTAAGTAGCCTTATGTGCTAGGTTTTATTATAGAAGAGAGAACTCGAGGGCCTAATGGCATTCCTAATAAGCATGTCACTAACTCCTGATGGGCTGAGACTTAGCCTCAGAATCCTTCTCAACACAGCACTCCAAGCAGTCACAATTGGACTTGGCATGTGAGCTGCCACCCCTCTTCTAAGGTTTTTCACTGAATATGTGAAATGCCATCCACTTAGAGTGGCTACTATTGAACCTTTGCTAATATTCAACATTCATTCCACAAAGATGTATTGAGGAATACAATAGCTAATATAATAGTTAATGCTATGGAGTGCTTGCAGTGTGCCAGGCCCTGCTCCAAGTGCTCTCCTTGCATTATTATTTAATTCTCATAAAAACCCGATGAGGGGGCTTCCCTGGTGGCTCAGTGGTTGAGAGTCTGCCTGCCGATTCAGGGGACACGGGTTCGTGCCCCGGTCCGGGAAGATCCCACATGCCGCGGAGCGGCTGGGCCCGTGAGCCATGGCCGCTGAGCCTGCACATCCGGAGCCTGTGCTCCGCAATGGGAGAAGCCACAACAGTGAGAGGCCTGCGTACCGAAAAAAAAAAAAAAAAAAATTGGTGCTTTAAATTAGCACGCTTTTCTATTCCAGCCCTGTCATAGAATTCTCTCTCAGTACTCAAGACTGAAGAATAAGGCCTCAGAAGTGTGCTGTTCGTATTGAACATGATAGCTGATGCTGGGTTTGAGGGCTAATGTCCAGACAGTGAAAGTTTAGCTGCAACATTCAAAATTGACCATAGTGAGGAGGAATGCTGGCTGGAAGGAGATCGGCTCTGAATACCCAGGGCCTGAACAAAGATCTTTGTCATGCTAAGGGAGAGAAGGTATATATTTCCATATTTGATGGTGGCAGAGCTCTGAAAACAGAAACACTTTGCCTTTGTTTGTGGCTTTTGGGCCAGAGCTTAATTTATGGACTATCAAAGAAGGAATTATTCTGTAGGTTTCAGGGCAGGTGGAGAGCTCACCAAAGCATTATTTTATTATTTTGAGAGTCCTTGATAACACAGGAACTACGTTTTAAGAAAAATCTCATAAAACCAAAATTCAAGGACATCATCTGACATGCTACCATTCGACTTTTTCTCATAAATCATTTAATCCTAAGCATAACAAGATATTCTTCAACCCTACATAAATCTTTGATCATTCTAGTAATTTCCCAGATAAGCATTAGCTAGCTTATACAGTCTTTTCAAATCCCCAAACTGTTAAATGCATCAAAACATATTTAACTCCTAGTGGAACTAGGAGGAAAATGCCCAATTAATCATCTATTACAATTTGGTTGTTACCAAAATAAAAAAATAAAATCCTTTAACCCAGCCCTCAAACAACTTAAATCATATTCAATATGTAAAGTATACTCATTGCCTCATTTATAGAAAAATGAGATCCATGAAATATCTTCCTTCGAACAAGTTTCTCAGTATCTTGATCTTTTTGAATGTTTTCTAAAATAACTTGAATTAATTACCTTTGTTTTCTGGACTAGGATATCTGAAAAGATATAAAGAAGGTGGGAAGAAGTAATCCAATGCAGAACATATTTTTTGACATCATTTCTGCTGAGAACCCATGGGATGATAACCCATGCCTGAAGGCAGAGGGATGGGTTGGATGACTCCTTGAAGTCCTTGGCAACTGAATATGTCCAGGATTGTGATTATGATTATGTTTACTTATTAACATTTATACTGGCCCATTTTAGTTGATTAGCACAATGCAATTACTAAAAATCCGCAGCTAAAAGTTCTGGGAAACGTCTACATTGCTAGGAAAGTCTAGATATGATATCATTTCTGATTTTCAATAATTTAATTAAATAAACAAGCATATTACCTCCATGTTACCACTGTCTCTCAACATAGTTTCCAACGTGATGAAGAACTCAGTCTAATTGCTTAAAGTGGGGGCAATGAGAGTTAGTCATCTTCAATTCTTTGCTAATCACTCATTAACCCCTCTCTGTCTATAAAACAAGAAAGATAGTATCTAAAAGTGAAGAAGCCATGGATGACCTGAACATGACTGCATGTTTGCTCTCTTCTTGTCTCTGATGGGTCTAGTCTTGTGGCCACAGCTTCTGGCCAGGGCCAGACTCAGTGGAGGCTGAGAGGGCAGAGACCTGTGAAGTGGACTGGAACAGGGGACCCTTAACCAAAGACCTCTCTGTGTTTTTGAAATGCAGCCATTAGAGATTGATCCCTCTGAGGAAGACTTCATTCCTTGATAAAACACAAATTCCTCTAAAATTTGAAATTGTTAAATGTTATCAGCCACAAGTGAATGAATAAGGATTAATTTTTCCACATCATTTCTTTAGAGCAGTGTGTCTCAAAGTATGGTCTGGTGACCCCTGGAAATCCCCAACATTCATTCAGGGGAGTGTCTGTGAGGTCAAAACTCTTCTCATAGAAATGTAAATACATTGTTTACCTCGAGCAGGTTCATTCTCCCTCAAGTGTGCAGTGAAGTTTTCTAGAGGTTACATAGCATGTGATACTGAAACACCTCAGTGCAGAAGCAGATATGAGAACCCGGTTGTCTTCTATCAAGCTAGGTATTAAAAAAAAAAAATCACAAAAAATGTTAAACCATGCCACTCTTCTAATAATTTTTTTGTTTTGGAAAATATTTTCATCAAAAGTATTTTGTTTGTGTTAATATTTAATAGGTTTTTATTATTTTTGTGTAAAATAATGAGTAAATATTTTGTATTTTTCTTAGTTTTAATTTCCAATGTGGCAAATATCAACAGGTTTAACCCACATACACAAAAGTTCTTTGAGATCCTCAATGATTTTAAAGAGTACAAAGGGTATGTCAATTATATCTCAATAAAACTGGAAGAAAAATAAATAAGTGGTTATTAAAAAGGTGTGTAAAGGAATGCTGGGACCAAAAATGTTAGCCGTAGAGAGTGTCAAAGTGGAAGAGGGCCTTAGAAAGTATCAGATTCTTTCACTCCATTTACGCATGGAAAATTGAGTCCCAAAGAGTTAGGATGACTTACCTGATATTCTGGTTACCTATCGCTGTGCTATACACCACGCCAAAACTTAGTGTTTGAAAATACAATAATCATTCATTTTTCTCTCCAATATGAAATTTGGACTGGGCTTGGAGGGATGACATCTCTGCCCCACGTGATGTCCGGGGCTTCAGCTGGGGTGCAGAGACTGGGGCTCACTAGGCATCTCTCTCTCTCTCCCTGGTCTTCGCTAGTGGCTACTGGGGCTTCCTCACACAGTGAGCATTCCAAGAAGCTGGGGTGACAACAGCTAGGCTTCCTGTGACCTAGCCTCGGAAGCCCCATAGCTCCTACCACATTCTATTGGTTAAGCAAGTCACTGAGACCAGCCCAGATTCAAGGGGAGGAAAGTTAGACTCCATCTCTCAGCGGGAGGAACATCAAAGACTTTTCGGCCATCTTTAACCTACCACACCTGAGGTCCTAGAAATACTATTAGAAGAACTAAAACTGGAATCCATCTCTCTTGAGTCTTTGTGCAGTATGGCAACGTTGACAGTGGTGCATAGGAGGAGGATGAAAAGAAAAGACCAAAGTGTGAGGGCACTGTGTGAATGAAGAACGTTTCAGGGTGGAGTCTAAGCAGTCATGTGAGTAGCATGTGCATTTGGGAGCCTGAAAGGGAGGCTGCTAAGGAGAACAGGGGTCATGGACTCTCTGATACAGAAGAGAACTTAATTCTTTCTAATGATGGCTGACTCTCCTCAACGACTTCCCTGCTAGTTGTCTCTGTGTTTTTAATGGTCGGTTTGATTTGCGGGGCCACCTACTCTGCCTCTGGGAAGCTTTGATTATTACAACACTTTCCCGCAGAGCAGAAATCTGTTTCCCTCTAACTTCTACCCAGTGGTTCCAATTGTATGCTTATATTGGCTTAGGGTAATATTGCGAAAGGCTTCTACATGCAGCTCTATAGTTATTGTAGCTCTTATAGTCCCTGTGAATTCTCTGATTCCAGGTTTCTGACTCTTCATTATAAATTTAAAAATTCCCCTACCAGTCAGGACACTCTCCTATAACCTACCCCAGTTTGCCAATTGCTCTTTCAAAGTATTCTCCAAGAGGGAGCTGAAGAGCCCACTGTCGACAAGCACCGCCATCACACACTGTGCACCCTGCCATTATCTGTGCACATTAATAATATGTGATGCACAGCCAAACTCCTACATTTTTTCATGTGTGCTTTACCAACTGTGCTTCTCCCAGGTGGCTGTGTGCATGTGTGTGTCTGTGTGTGCTTGTTTTTGTTTTACTCAGCTGTGGGAATTTACATTTATCCCTAGAAAATTTTATCTCAATAAGTCCAACTTGACAGTATCTTTTTGGATCCAGACTCTATCACTAAGACTACTCATTGTCTCCTTTAGCTTCATATAATCTGCAGATTTGTTAAGTATTTTTTCTATACTTTTATCTAAATCATTGATTAAAATGTTGAACTAGACAGAGCCCTGTGTCACTCCACTAGAGACCATTCTCTATGCTGATGTCAATCTACTGATCAGCATCCTTTGGGTTCATTTATTCACCTATAACTGTTGTTAATTCATCTAATCGTCCTATCGTTTAGTCCATATTTCTCCATCTTGTCCAAAATAATACCATGATAGGCCTGGACAAATGCCCTGCTGAAGTCCAGATACATTATGTCGACTGCAATTGGCTGTTCTCTACATCCACTATCCCTGTCAGAGGAAATGAAGCAAATCCGACTCTTCTTCAAACACACCACGCACTTTGATGATTCCAGGGCTTTGCTCGTGTTCTTTTCTCTGTCCAGATTTTCTTCCGTTCCACCTCACCTGCCTGCCTATTTCCATTGCTCAGATAAAACCTCCTTGCTGTAGCTTTATTCCTTTACTCCGGGCATAATTATTTCCCCAAAGCTCTTTATACACAGTACCATGTCCTAGTTGTCCAAACAACTAGGACAAGTTGTTTGTTTATGCCTATTCTCTTCTCTCTCATCTAGAATGAGCTATGTCTTATTTAATAAATGTATGATGACTTTAACTAGTCCCTGGTGTCTAGTGACCATCACTTCCTTTCCAAAATACTCGTATATCACTCATGCCAAAATCCAATCTAAGACCTGCAATGTGGTCTCTAAATACCAATTCCCACTAAAAAGAACCAGGGCTCCATGGAGAAATGGTTGACTCCAGGTCCAGGCAAAAAGTATAAAAGAGGAGCCTGGGCCATCTTGTACCAGCTACAAGGATGCTATCAAAGACAATTAGTGTCCTGTCAAAAGAACTGAGAAGCCAAATGGAAGAGGCTTCCACTGGTCACCGTTTGGATAATTTGAGCATAAATAAGAATAAATATTGCAATAAAAGAAAATAACATAAAGTATATTTAGACCTATGAGTACATAACGCTGCAAAACAAAACAAAACACAAAAAATCCACTGATGGTCTTTGAAGGACACCAGGGAACAAACTCACTATTCTGAAAACTGGCACATAAAGAGAAAGATTTCAGCATTTTCCTTAACTTGTCATACCTTACCATATCTTAGATATCCACTAATTGATAAGGGAAGGTTTTTTTTCTCTTTATAGAAGTATTCTAGCTAATAAAATAACAAAAATGATATAATTAGAATATTACCATTTGCATACCCTAAACGAATAAAATCATTTAATCTAGGCAATGCTAATCAATAACTCCTAAAATCATTAGGTAAAAAGCTCATGGGGAACTTTATAATGGATAGTTCCAGCTGATGATACCCCAACCTTGCAGATCAAACCTGACATCGTAAAGAGAGAGATAAGGATACGGTGCAAGAGGAAGTACACAGCACCACCTGTGAAGTATCCTCATTGAAAAATCTAACCTGAACCTGATGAAGCCTCTAAATTCAACTCCCGATTTACAGAAATAAAAAGGGTTAGGATTAAACAACGCCACGGGGAGGCCATCAGCCAAATCTAGAATGTGGGTAATTCCACAGTACCTATGACCCATTTTCCTTTAAAATAAATTGTGAGGAGGAAAAAAAGGGGAGGGGGGAGGACCTGAAGATCAGAAGAGACTTCGGAGATGTGAAAACAAATGCAATGGGCAGGACTTGATTGGATTCCGATTCAAACAAAACAACTCAAAAAATACTTTTTTTTGTGACACCATCAGGAAAATGGAACACCAGATATTTGAAGATATTAAGAAATTATAGTTGATACTTTTGGTGCGATGATGGCACTGTGATGATTTATTTTTAGGGGAAAACATTCCTTATCTTTAAGGGATAATACTGAAATATTTAAGGAGGAAATCATATGATGTCATAGAATTGGCTCAAAACCACCAAGTCAGGGAGGCAGTGGGGTTTCAGAATGGCAGGGTGGAGGCGGGGTGGGGATGGAGAGACAAGGTTGGCCATGAGTGGGTAATTGTTGTGTCTGGATAAAGGTTCATGATGCTTTCTTTATATTGTTCTCTTTCCTTCATATGTGGGAAATTTTCATAATACTTTTAAAATTCAATCTAGCATTTTACCTGAATTTGTTGTTGAGTTCATCAGTCTGTCATCTTCAGAACCCATGTTCTTTCCTTTTCTGAAAAGTTACAGATTTGCCAGAAGAGCAGTCTTTTCGTTTCTCTTTCATCCTTCACGATTCCACGGAAACCACCAACCATCGTTTGGTGATCTCACTGGTGTGTTCTCTCTGGCCCCTGGGACAGAGACCTTGCAGAAGGCATTAAAGTGGGCAGGACCCTTCACAATCACCAATGGGGCTCTGGTCCCTGTCACTAGTGTTCATACTAATCCTTTCCTTTCCGAAGCTTATTCTCTTTGACAGAAAAGACAGAATTAAAATTGGAGTCTTCTTTATAATTTGGTCTCAGCGTTAAAATAAAACCAGTCCCAAGTAGTGAATTTATCTTTTTTTATCATCTAGTTCTAAAGATAAGAAGAAGACCCCTTTGTCCATCATTAGATATTTATATTTAAAAATAAAGCTGGACTTTGGCATTTTGACTCTATTCTTACAGGTCTCTGTTATCCTTGGAATTTACCTATTTCTGCTTTCCTTCTTTTCCGTAGAAAATAGCACAGTAAGAAGAGGGTGGGCAAAACTTCTTTTACGGATACTATACAATGCTGGTGAGTATTGGAAGGCAGATATTATCATATTCTGCTCTGCAAATAGAAACCAGTTCCACCTTCCTGGAAGGCAGTTTCGCAACATGTGTCCAAAGCTTTTTAAACAGTGTATACTCTTTGATCCAGGAATTCCACCTTTAGGGTTTAATTCTAAGCAAGAATATCAAGTGGATATGCACAGAGATTTAGCTAACAGGGTGTCCAGAGCCGTGCTTTTCATATAGTTTAATAATTAGAAGCAAACTAAATGTCCAACAGAACAGAGTCGACTAAATAAACTATGGTTTATCATGCAGGGTAATACCACATAGCCGTAAAAGTGTGTTAGAAGAATATTTCATGAAATGGGAAGATGTTCATGACACATGATTTAGGGGGGAAAGGAGATTCCAAAGCAGTATGCAGAGAATGCTTCCCATTTTAAAAAAATCATGTTTACACGTGGAACAAAAAGGCTGAAAAGTTATATTAAAAAGTTAAAGTATTGATATTTATCACTTTTTAAGGAATACATTCCATAACATTTTCTATAATGGATACTAAGTACTTTGAAATAAGAAAAAAGTAATTTACAATAAAAATAGGAAGAGGGCACCCAGGGCCAGCTCTGACCACTAGGCAGTCCTTCCTTTGTGGGGTGCAGTCTGCTCTGGCCTGACCATCCCCCAAGAACAGTCGAGAACCTCCCTTGAAGGGTTTTTGCTGTCCCCTCCTGGTGCGCAGAGAAGAGGGGGCAGAATCAATTACTCCCTCGGTTATAAGGGAGCTTCAGCAGCTGTGGTGCGAGGCTTCCTGCGCAATAGCTGCTAAATAAGGCGTCTGCCCCAGGAACACAGGCCTGGCCAAGGCAAGCCCGAGAAACCCCTTCTGGCTTCAGTTCAATCTCCGGAAGGGCACGGTCTGGCTCCACCCTGGGGTTGTTTGGTGCTTTGTGGCTCACCTCTCAGCGGTTAGCACTGTTCATTCAAGAGGTTTCCCTGGGGTTTGGGTTAAAGCTGTTGGCCTCTGCTCTGTAGTCTCTTGTGTGACTCACTGTGCTGTTTTGTCCATTATTATGTCCCATTTCCCTGCTAGCAGCCTCCCTGCCTCTTCTTTAAAAATCTCTCTTCCTCCTCTTTTCCCCCAAGTCCAGTCTCAAATGGTGAAGGTTTAACACAAGCAAGAGTTAGCAGTGAGCTTGTGATTGTAACCCTCAACTCATAATTCTCTAGGCAGCAGTTGAACTTACCCCAGTAAACAAGGGGGAGAGAAAGAGAAAGAGAGAGAGAGAGAAATGTTGTGTGTTCAAAAAGAAAATTAATATTCTCCATTATATCTAACTGGGGAAATACTACAAACATGCCTATTGTCTTCTGGCTCCTGAGGTCTAGGACACGTGGTGCCTGTCCCTGAGTACTGGATTACATTTGCTTCTAAATTCTGAATCAGCTGAAATTCACATTAAAATGCATGAAGCTGCAGCATATTACTGGCAAACTCCACAAACTTCCCAAATAAAACAAAGTAATATAAACAAACGAACAACAACAATAGGATCTTTTGAAAACCCAGAAAGAAGGATACGTTTTAGAAGTGTCAGGATTCTCAAGCATTTTTATATGTATTTCAAGGCTCAGCTGTTTAAGTTAGTGAATGACTCCAGAGCTCCTGACACGGCTCTCACTTGGCTGCCTGGGCTGACTCAGATGTAAGATGGTGTTATGGACACGAATTCTGTGTATGCCGGAGGCAGCATAGAGCCCTCAGCTACCAGGAGCTAGGCAAGCTTTCCTCGTGGGTGGAGGATATGGACATCTACCAGGTGTGAGAGGAGTCACACTGGGAGGCGCCACCTAAAAGAGCTACCTCCACTTCTAGAATGCCTGTTATTCCACCAACCATGATTCTTTCCTCTGTGATACTTGGCTCTTGGCATCTTCATTTGAAAATACTCCCAGAAGGGAAATACACACAAAGTCCTAAGACCTTAACAAAAAGGATGAGGGACGCAGGGCGATCACCCTCCTCTCTCCCGGTTTCCGCGTTGTGCTCGTCCCTAACCTCCTTTGATTTCGCACTAAACACACTGCCCCTTGTGTTCTCTCTTTCACAGAGAAATACTCGAGGGGGAGGTTCTCAGGCAAAAGAACCAAACCAAACCAAAACCAGAATGTTAGGACTTAAAAGGACCACACAAATTCTTATCCCAATTCCTGAGGTAACTAAGGTCTTTCTCCGGATTGAGCAGTGACAGTCCAGCGTGCAGTCTCGACCCTGCAAACTCAGAGCCCGTGTTTTGCCACACTGCACCATGCATGGGGGTCTCCACCTTCAGCCCACTGACTCCCACCTCCACTCAGAAACCTGCAGACCTCGGGTTTGCTCCATCTCAAAAGTTAGCTTTTCAGACACGATCTGAACCACTTCTACTCTAAAGTGCTGATTTCCAGAATACAGTAGGTATTTGATAAATACAGGTTGAATGAGTGAATGAATGAATGGTTGACAGTACCACGTGCTACCAAACCCAGGGAAGTAAGTGTGCTAATGAGGATCTCTAGGCCCAAGTTACAGAAGTGAAGATCTTGCTAGCAGATATGGGGGAGAGTTTTTGTTCTGAGGTGTCCTCTTGGACCCTCTGAGATCCTAGCACAGGGCAGTATAATGTCCTCTGCCTGCCCTAAGACTCCACTTCTGTAACCTCTCTTGAATTCCCTTACTTCTCTTTGTCTACGTTGCTATTCTCTTGGCTTAGATACCCATCATTTCTTGCCTGGAGTAGGGCTACAGCCTCCTAATTTGTCTCCCAGCTCCCCTGCTCCCACATTCCCTCCCTCCCAAATCATACTTCACTGCATCCCCAGTCCTGCAGGACCTGATTCCAGTCTATCTCTCCTATCTTCTCTCATCACGCCCTTCTTTGTGCGCCCCTCCCCCATCTCTCCTGTTCTAACAGAAAACTGAAGTGAAATATTTCTAGATTCCCAAGCACTCCATGCTCTCTCTGGCTTTGGAGTCTGACCAGCACTGATTCCTCTACCTGCAACTTCCTCCTGTTCCACACCACCACCATTTTCTTTGCTCCCTCCTATTCACCCTTTAGTAGGAGGATGGGTCACCTCCTAGGGGAGGATAGAGGATGCCGCCTCCTCCAGAATCCTTCTCTGATGCTCTAAGAAGCTGCATGTCCATTAGGGTCTTCTGGGACCTCTTCTCCAGGTCATCCTCACGTCAGAACTCAGGCTGACAAAGCAGCCACATCTGGAGCTCTGTCAGCTACTATTAAACAGGGCAAAAGGGAGAGGGTAGAGACTTGGACACCGGCCCTTAAGGCTCACCTGGAAGTCACACTTTAAACTTCCATTCAGTCTTCACTGGCCAAAGTCACATGGCCATATCTAACTTCTAGGGGACAGGGAAATGAAGTCCCACTGTGTGCCCAGAAATGGGGAGAACTGGAAGCATTTGTTCAACAGCGCTAGCAACTTAAACATTCAAGGAAGTTAAAGCCCAGCAAATCCCCAATGGATTTGGTGACCTTAATGAGAAATGGTTAATTTGTGTGAGGGTGGCGGAAGCCATATTACAGGAGGCTATGGAGTGATTGAGAAGTAAGGAAATAGAGACAATGAGAGGAGACAACTCCTTCAAGATGTTTGGCGGTCAAGGGGAGAAGGGAGATAAAAGTGGTGGGGTGGGGAAGTGTAGCCAAGGAAGACAGTGGCGTTCATTGTTTGGTTATTAGTACGAGTGTAGTTTGAGCATGGTTAGATGACAACAGGATACATCCAGATGAGCATGGGAGTGTGAAGATCCATGAAAGGAAGAACTGGGTAAGGTCCTGAGTCAGCGGAAGAGATTGCCCTCCAAAGCACCGTGGAGGGGTTGGCTTTAGATTGGAATAGGCTTTCCTCCTGCACGCGGCAGGGACAAGAAAGGAGGAAGTGGCAGATGTCAACTGGTTACGGATTGGGAAGTAGAAAGTTGAGGGAATCTTGTCCAGTGGTTTCTGTTACCACTGTGAAGTTCATTTATATAAAGCTATCATAATCTCTTCCACTTGGAGAAACTTAGGAAGTCATTATGGTGGGAGGAGGGATGCCCCTTTGTATCGCTGTGGTTTACTAGCACAACGGTTGGGAGGGTGTTGAACATTCTCTTTCTATACCACCCTCCCCTTCTAACTGAGCCTTATTTCAGGCATGGAGGTTTTAACTGCCAAATACAATCCTCTAAGCCCAGGAAGAAGTGGCTCATTCTTAGTTGTTGGCAGTAGGAGTTTTAACAGAGCTATGAAATAAAAATCTGTTTCTGTCCAAACTCATCTCAAAATATTCTGTGCTATTATCCACCCAAGAGGCTTTGTCTTTACCTTCTTCCTGTCTTCAACCTGAAAATGATTTCTCAAGCCATACGATACTGACACAGGTCAAGACATTCTCAGCCGAGAAGGACGATCTTACCTGACTCTATTCTTTGGAGCATGAAAAGATGCCTTTAAGGTTTCAGGACCTGCTACGTTTGGATGTTGCTACTCCAGTTATTCTGGCAGCCGCTGGTCCAGAAACTCATGATCCTCTCTGCAAGTGCTCTTCTGCACCCCGTGAGCTTGGTCAGGGCTCATGATTACTTTTCTCCCTCCTTTTTCAAACAGATTTTTTTGGGGGGGTTCAGAGAGGCCTCCCTGCCTAATTTAATTTTGTCTCTGCTTTCTTTGTTGCAAGCAGATGTCACTTTTACATCTGTGACTCCGATCAAATACCCCATGTCTCCTCCACCACCAGCCCAGCAGATGTTACTACTGTTAGCTAAACTCCAGCAAAAAAGGTAAAAGGCAGTCGCTTCTGCTAATCATAGCATGCGGGAGGTGTGGAGGAGAGCAGAGCTGGCCTCTTCCATGATGACGTCCTTAAAAGGATGGATACTGGGGATCTGTACCCCACCGCCTATTTAGAGAATAGCACTTACACATGGAGTGCCTCTGAAGTTCATTCAAATACAGAGACACCATCTATGACTTACTCATCAAGCTTTAACCCAAACTCACACAGCTCACCCAGGGCAAGTGCCTTTTAAAGTGACATGACCCTGAACACACAATATTTACATATGGGAGTGAAGCACCACCTTAATCATGCATAAATGCTGTGCATAACGTAAGATAAAACATAGAATTAATTTGTATACATACATGCTTTCTGGTGAATTCCTAAAAGATGGAAGTTTTCTGCCTGGTTGCCTTATTTTCTCCCATCTGATATCCTGGAACATGCTCTACGATTTGTCCACCCTCTTCCACATGCATTATAAATATACAATAGAAAAGACGTTGTCCATACAGCATCCAAATCGCAAAGCCAAGTATTTAGTATGCAATTCAAGGAGACTCTACCAACATCATTTTCATCATCACCGACATCACCACAGTACTGGTGGCTGACATTCACTGGATTCTTTCCAGGTGCCAACACTGTGTTAATTGCTTTGCATATGCTATTGTTTATTAGTTAATAACTGTCTCACAGTGCCAGAAATACAAAGAGTTTCTATTATGAAACGTGTATTAAAATATGGAAAATATGTTAAAATTCTAAAGTGCTAGGAGAATGTCTATATCAGTGGATCTTCACACTTGGGGATGCTGTGGCTGGTTTCCTTTTATGTTCTGGGGAAGTAAATCCTGTCTGTGTTATTTTCTTAGTGCAGGTGAGTGGGAAAGACTGCTGCCTGCAGCAATCTTTTGGAGAAACCCAAGGACAAATTTATTTTTTAATTCTCTGGTTGAGAGACCTGTTGGTTCTGAGTTGAGCCTCTGGTGGACAGTGGCTTTCCTGTGCTGGCGTAATTTGGACGCAGCATTAAATAAAGAAATCAAAAAGAAAATTCCTCTGAAACTCTCACTGGTATTTAATATTTTATTCATTCCCATGTTATTGTGCTTTGCCTGTGGTAAAACAGCCTCCAAGGAGTGAGGCATTAGGAGGCTGACAAGCGTTTTCCCATGAATTGCTACTACAATACAATGGCATTTTGTTTGCTGTTTTGTTTCCTTGTCTTCTAACATTCTTTCTGACTTTCAAGGAAAAAAAGAAGAAAAAGAAACCCTCCTATGAATGGCAAAGAAAAGGAAAGAAAAGTTTCTTTTAAACTTTCAACCTTTTTCATTTGGTACTTGGTAGCATGTAAACATTTTTTTTCTCATGGTATATATGCTGGTAGTCTCTTCCCTTTTTTGTGCTCTAAATGGCCTTCCCCCCCCCCCCCCCCCGCTTTTACCACATAGCATTGCTTTCCATTATTGATTCAGAAAATCAGCAGGGGAAAAAAAAATCAACCGTGTACACATATTAAGAAAGAGAAGTCACGGGAAGATAGATCAAACCATCCATCTATCCATGTGGTCATTTATCTATCAATCCATCTCACTACCCACCGCCTCTATTAAAATAAATAGCGGGCACTGTACACATTGCTGGTTGGCTGAAGTTGTGATCTGGACAAAAGGTCTGTTTGGGAAAAGGATGCTGAAGCTCTAATTCTATTTGTGCCGGTTGAAAATCAGGAGGGGTTTTTCTACACTTCACTTTTATTAGATTATTTCTTATAGATGGTTTCTTTTTTCCTCCCAGACGCGTGGTGGAGGCTGCTGAAGCAGTTGGTCTATAGTTGGAATAATTAAATTAACCATTTGGTACAACTTTTAGGGGACAGCTCGCGTGTAGAAAGCACAACTCGGAACAAAACAGGGCGCTGGGGCTGGGGCTCCGGCCTGGCCCAGCCCCTCACGCCTTTCATCTTCGGGTCAGAATCAGGATCACGGGGCACAAAAGATCCGCACAGGGGACGATGGGCCAGGGATGATGGGGGGGTGGGGCGAAGAGAGGGACAGTAACACGGAACAAACTAAACCTACAAGGCCTACAAAGGGGAAAATGAAGTCAAGCGCATTCGTTCATCGGACCGTGCGGTGCCGGTGCCGAAAGGTCTCCTGGTACAAAGAGAAGGAGGCGCACAGCATCCTGAGCCAGCGAGGCCAGGCACCAGGGGGCGCCTGCAGACAGGCCGGGGCCGGGCCCGGCACCTGGGAGAGGGTGGGCGCGGTGGGTCGGAGGTGGCTGGGATTCGAGGCCGGTGGGAGCCTCGGACCGTAGGGCGGAGAGAGACCCGGCGCCGGGCGGGCCCGGGGGCAGCGGAGAGCGCGAGCCGGTGCCCTGCACTGGCAGCTGCTGGGCCTGCCCCTCGGGGGCTCCCCCGGGCGCCCCCGCGGCCTCGCACTTCCCTCGCCCTCGCCCCTTGGCGGGCTCCTCCCCCCGGTCCTCGTCTTCTCGAGGAGTCACCCTCCGACGCCTCTTCAACACCCAGCTCCCCTGAGCGGCACTGCACACCTCACTCCCCACGCCAATCTCCCCTGCGCACAGGAACTGCCTCCAGGCACCGACTAAACCCCAAAGTTCTACATCTTCACCGAAGACTCATCCTCAAAAGAGGCCGAAATAAACCCCGCTCCTCCCAGCTCCCAGTACACTCCAGGTTCGCGGTCCGCCTCCGCCCCAATGGGGTCTGGGGACTGTCTGCAAATTAGGACCCTAAGGGGGATTGGCCGGCACTCATTTCGGGTGTAGGGCCGGGCCCGGGAGCGGAGCAGCGGCGCGGGGCGCGTGCGCTCTATACCCAGTTGAGACACAGCCCCGGGTGCGCCCAGGCGCGGGCACCAAGAGAGGTGTGAGGCTGGTTATTGACAAGCGTGGGCCTTGGAGCCAAAACGCATCCCCTCCAGGACACCTCATGTCTTTCTCTTCTCTGCAGAAGCGCTTAAACGCCGTATAAGCGGGAGGAGCGGGCTAGCGGGGTGCCACGCAGGCCTGTGCTCCCAGCATCCACATCCCGCGAGTGTGCGCCTGGGGCGGCGGTGTCGCGTTGGGAGAGCCAGGAAGCTCCACTGAAAAGTCCAAGAGAAACCTGGACAATTGCAGCCTTGTGCTTGACAACCTATCCCCCACCTCCCGGGTCGGGGGGCGGGGTCGGGGGGGTCGGGGGGGCGGTAAGTCAGGGTGGGGAAAGTCTATGTGCAGCGTCCGAAGGGGCACGGCCGCCTCCCGATCCAAAGGCAGATTCATATTCATGAGAGCGAGATAAATAAAGACAAATCCCCACAGTAATAACACTTGGATTCGCATCCGTCTTTGCTGGCCTTTAGGTTTAGGGGACTGAAGACAGATGTTTGCATCTCTTTTCTCCTCTTGTCTGGTGACCATAAAGAAGAACCATTTAGAGCGCTGCAATTTGTTTCCCGCCGCAGTACAACCTTGTACACATTTATTTTCATTTCACCCCGTGCACAAAAAAGTGCACGGTGGTCACCAAGGGCCCTTCTTTATCAAATACGCATTGTACAACATACAACTGCAATAAAACTATCAGCCCTCCCCATAAAACTATCACCAAGCTCCTCGGCGGGTCCCACCGCCTGCACTCCCGCCTTCAGTGCTTCCTCATGTCCAGAGGACGAGCCATCACCTGAAATCAGCCTGAAACTCACCCAGCGGAGAAGCACGAGGTTGGGGGGCCGCTGTCCCTCTTTAATCCATTACGGCGTCCACTGCAGTTTAGTGCTCAATAAAACACAGTGGCAGCGGAGAGCGGGCGCCCATCCACTCCCCGGCACCAGCATCGAATTAAACCACTTAGTTTGGCAAACACTGAACGCCTAAATGCCCCTATAAAGACTTTATGAGTTTGTTACTTTAATTACTGACTTGTTACAGAGCACATAAAGGGGGTAATGAATGCAATAAAACTAATTATGTGCACATTTAATTCATATAAAATATCCAGGGTTTGTTTACACCACACGGCGATTCAACTAAGCATTCCTCCTCTTGTCCACCGAGAGGAAGGATTTAATGAAATAGTTTCCCTTATTCTGCTAGAGCCTAACGAACCAAATGAAGATTACCCTCCGCTTAAATCATGGGGCCACCGAGGTCCACAAATCACCGCTCGTTTCTTTGTCTGTGCCTCGCTGCCAGCACCCAAGGGCCTGGGGTGTTGGACAAGAAAAATCCCCGACCTGGAGCCTGGGCATTTAAAGAGCAAGGATTTCGTTCACTGCAGTCAGCAAACCTAAAGGGCAAGCAGACAGCAATCCTCTTTCGAAGGTTCGGGTCTTTGGAGAATTGTGGGTACCTGAAAAACTGGAGGTGGGAAAAAAAAAAAGAAAGAAAGGAGAGTACCCGAGAGGAATGGAAGAGGAGGCACATTTGGGGACACTTCATGCCCGCTTGCCGATTAAACAGAGTAATTAAAAGCAACAACCACACAAGCCAACAAAATGCAAACCTCACGCTAATGGAGAAAAACCCAGAACTGAGCGCAAAGAAGCCATTGGTTAAGAGTCCAGATGTTTTATATTCAAGAGCTTTACCTGGATGTTCTTTCATTTTTTAAATGGCTGGGTAAGCGGAGTCTCTAGAAAAGCACATTAAGCCAAGACAAGAAATACAATTTATAAGATGCTTTAAAAAAAAAAAAAAAACCCTCTACCAGGTGTATTTTAAAGAAATCCACTTATCATTCACATACTTGGCCCACTTACTCTATGTTACAGGGCGCCTGAGTCTTGCCAATGTCCTAGTGCTTTATAACATTTCATGCACTTCAGGGGGTAGGCTTGTTGTTAAATTGAGCGTGTAACGCTCTTACAAAACAGGTTTTCTATGACATCAAGGTTTGTTCTCCCTAACTGAGAAAAAGAGAGAGAAAGAGAGAGAGAGAGAGAGAGAGAGAGAAGAAGGGGGAAAACACACACACTATCTCAATTTATGCCTAAGGTATATGATCAGTTAAAAAGGCTTAAAAGCTCAGGGAAATTGGATCAGGGAGAATCGTCACCCAACTTTCATTATTTCCAAGTAGTGTGATTGAATTAAAGGGCAGGGAGCTGGTTAGAAGGGAGGATCAGGGGCTCAGTGCGTAATGGTGTGGTATTAAATTCTAATTAGAGATGCAGGAATCAATGATAGGGAGGTTGGACAGCTCAGTTCCCCAGTGCCAGCCCAATAGACGGATGAGTTATTGTCATGTAAAAAGCGCCAGCAATAAGACCAACCGCTTTGCTATTGTCCAAGTGGAAAGAGCCAAGTTTATTATGAGGACTATATGCTCTAGAGACCTCAGACAAGGCATCTCATAGGAGGCTTTTTCATAAAACTAGGCTCTGCTGGTAGTAAGGAGGCCAGTTTGGAGGCAGGCGTTGAGCTGTGCACATCTCCCCACTCCAGCCACCTTCTCCATACTCATCTTTTATTTCATTTTTCCACTTGGCTGAGCCATCCAGAGCCTTTTCAATGTATAAAATGGAATATTCTTACCTCAATTCCTCTGCCTACGAGTCCTGTATGGCCGGGATGGACACCTCGAGCCTGGCTTCAGCCTATGCTGACTTCAGTTCCTGCAGCCAGGCCAGTGGCTTCCAGTATAACCCGATAAGGACCACTTTTGGGGCCACGTCCGGCTGCCCGTCCCTCACGCCAGGATCCTGCAGCCTCGGCACCCTCAGGGACCACCAGAGCAGTCCGTACGCCGCAGGTAAGGACCGCCAGCTTTCTCAGCTGAGGAAGCCGCCTTTCCGCTCGTATATAGGAAGCCTTGATTGCATTTGAAAATGGAAATGTGTTTAGTATTTACCAAACGAAATTTGCTTACACAAATGAAAGAATTTATCACGTTAGAAGCGATTGCAGGGAGGGGTAATTCACTTACAGGGTTACACTATCCTAGTCACACCCGAACCGCCAACAAAATTATCTTAAGCTGCCAAAATGATAGGCATAATTTATTTACTTTGCGATGAGACGTAAAGCTTAGAAAATAATTAAATAACAAAGAGTAAAGCTCATTACTGGCAGTGTCTCTTTTTTTAAGATCCGACAGCGGCTCACACCTCTTTGGCGGGTCATTTTTCTGATTCTTTCTTTCTTTTCTTTTCTTTTCTTTGATTTTTGCAGCGCTATCCCCCAACTTTTGGGCCAGGTCAACTTTTGAGAAATAAAAAGTTTCAACTGTGGGAGGGTTTGGTAACTTCGTCCCTGGCTTCCTGATATTCCGACTGAGGTTTTCGGAACCTTTTCCTCTCTCGTTCTTCCTCATCAAAGCATTCCCGTGTCCCCGGCCTTCAGCCGTCTCCAGCGCGCTATTTCAACCCATCCAAAGGCGCTTGTGCCCGGAGGGACCCCACCACAGCCCGAAGTCTGCGCCCCTGTTTCCATGTATAGCTAATTTGCTCGGGTTTTTCTCGCCAGCTCTTCTCGGCCACTCTCCCGCGCCGGTGTCGGCGGCGGCGGCTCCAGCACCACCTGACCTCTGGAGTCCCCACATTCCGGCTCTGCGGCTCGCGCGCTCCAGACCATTTTGCTCATACTCTGTCCCCTCTGTTGTCCTCCAGTTCCTTACAAGCTCTTCACGGATCACGGCGGCCTCAACGAGAAGCGCAAGCAGCGGCGCATCCGCACCACTTTCACTAGTGCGCAGCTGAAAGAGCTGGAGAGGGTCTTCGCGGAGACGCACTACCCCGACATCTACACCCGGGAGGAGCTGGCCCTGAAGATCGACCTCACCGAGGCGCGAGTCCAGGTACGCGCGGCCGGAAGCCGATCCGGCTTTGCAGCATCGCGCGGGGCAGGGGTTCAGTGCGGGTGATTCTACTGAAGGTTCGAGCTCTCCGGCCTCTCCTGAGAGGCCAGGTCCGGAGGGGCCGTGCGCGCGAGTAAGGTTTAGGGAGCGCGTTCTTGGCTATAAATTCGCAGCTGCAAAGTGCTCCCACCCCAGCTAGCGCCGCAGAGGCATTCAGGGGCCATGGGAGAGCCATTTCGGGGACAGGGAGTGCCCTGGGGGAGGAGTGCAGACTTTGCCTCCGTAGTATAAGTAGTTTTGTCAAATCCCTCCTAACTCAAGAGCTTTTAACTCGGAGCTAATGGCGTAGAGGTACAGGTGCATTTTCCCGGGAACTGTGACTTGCAGCAGATTTGCAAAGGGTCTGGGATTCTATGTAGGTCAAGATCCGCGCGGTACTCTAACCTTTTAGGGACACAGGTGCGCTCAAGAGCTGGCCGTGACGGCTCTGCCCCTGAGCCCCCCAATGGAGGGGCGGTACGCACCAACGCTAGCTCTTCCAGGTCCAAAGGCCAAGATGGGCAGTAGGCCCCAAGCCCAGAGCCCACCCCCCCACCCCCGCCTTCTGTCTACCACTCAGAGTTTAACTTGAGACCTGAGGCCTAGAGGCTATGGCGAGTTTGGAGTGGCTCAGGAAGTAGACTGAGCAAAGGTCCGTCCAAATAAGGGCTTCCATTTTAGGGCCTTTCTGGGAGCTGCAGCCTTTTCACCTCTCCTGCAAGCCACCATTTCCGGGACATGCTCAAGTCGCCCTAAGAAAGTTTCTCAAAGGATGCACCAGCCACAGGCGCGGGAGTATCCGCGGCGCGTGGAGTTTAAAACAAGCTGAAATGGAACGTGGGCCGCCCTAACCGCTTTTCTTTCCCGTTTGCTTCTTTCTCTTGCTGCTTCGCCGCCTCCCTTCTCCTCTCGGGCCAGGTGTGGTTCCAGAACCGCCGCGCCAAGTTCCGCAAGCAGGAGCGCGCGGCCGCGGCTGCAGCGGCCGCGGCCAAGAACGGCTCTTCGGGAAAGAAGTCCGACTCCTCCCGGGACGACGAGAGCAAAGAGGCCAAGAGCACTGATCCGGACAGCACTGGGGGCCCGGGCCCCAACCCCAACCCCACTCCCAGCTGCGGGGCGACTGGCGGCGGTGGCGGCGGGCCCAGCCCCGCAGGAGCCCCGGGGGCGGCGGGGCCGGGGGGGCCGGGAGGCGAACCCGGCAAGAGCGGCGCTGCGGCGGCGGCGGCGGCGGCTGCAGCGGCGGCAGCGGCGGCGGCGGCGGCGGCGGCCGGAGGCCTGGCTGCGGCCGGGGGCCCTGGACAAGGCTGGGCTCCCGGCCCCGGGCCCATCACCTCCATTCCGGATTCGCTCGGGGGCCCGTTCGCCAGCGTCCTATCTTCGCTCCAAAGACCCAACGGTGCCAAAGCCGCCTTAGTGAAGAGCAGTATGTTCTGATCTGGGATCCTGCGGCGGCGGCGGCGGCGGCGGCAGCGGGCGAGCCGGGGCCTGGCGGGCGAGTGGGCGAGCGGGTAGGCCCAAGGCTGTTGTCGCTGCTGCCGTGGCTTTTTCCTTGAGAGCCTAAAGTAATCGCGATAAGAATAAAGAGAAAACGGCGTCGCCTCCATTTCAACCCCACTCCTACCCCCTTCCTTAACCCCAAACCAAACCAAACCAAACAACACACCTCCCTGGCTTCGCACCTGCCTCAGGGCCGCGCAGACGGGCCAGGGCTCCGCTTGCCGCCGGGGAGGTGTGAGCGGCGCGGCCTGGACTCGGGGGGAATCTCAGGGGGCTGTGTCTGCGTGTCGGTGTATGTCTGTCTCGGGGAATGTGTGTCTGTGGCCCGAGAAGGGTGACGAGAGGGGAGAGAGGGGTGGGAGGCCACAACCAACTCAGTGACTTGCTTAGAAAAAGAAAAAAGTAATCAAAACTCCCCCAAATTAAAAAAAAAAAAGGAAGTAACAATTTTTTTAAAAACCGAAAGTTTTTAAAATCTAAGAAAAAAAATGAAACAAAGTAAAGGGGGGAAGAGGGAAGCTGCGGCTGGCACTGTCTGAGGGATCCATGTTGCGAATCCCTAAATTCATCCGCGCCCCCACCCCACCTCCACCCCGGACAGCACAGACTCCCTTGGGGCTCCTCTTCAGGGAGAGTAGGAAGGCCTTCCAGACGCCCCGCTTCCCCTCTTGTCCTTGGATTCGGGCCGCTGCGGCGACGATTCGTGCAGATGGTCCCCGCGGCCAAGGTGACTTCCTCGCGCCCGCTTGCCAGCCCCACCTCGTCGAACAGCATCCCGCCATCTGCGCATCCGAACCGCGCACAGTTGCAGCTCGCAACCTGAATCTGTGCAGCCACTCGGCCCTGAACGATGCCCTATACATGAAATGCCTTTTCATCCTCAAACTCTGCAAACGATGTCACATATCTCGCAACTCTTCCCTTTTTTTCTCTCCTGACACCCCAACCGGCATTTTCTTCCACCAGCTTTTACTGAACTTTTTGGCACTGCTTTGGATTGGAGTCAATTGCAGTCCACGCAAATGGCTGCAGAGAAATCTACCCAGCAAGGAAAAGAGGCGCACACAAGTTTGCAGAAGTGTGTCTGCATTTCTGTTTGATCCGAAATGGACGCACATCCTGTATGGTGGATGGACTGTATATTGATGATTCCATTCTTCTCGCAGTTTAGACATCTCTGTTGGGATTTTTTGTTTATTTGTTTTTTATTTTAAAAGGCACAAACTATAGATATTAGTTGAATGTTGAGGCTTTAACTTTTTTGGTGTCTTTCTACAACTGTGTTCTGTGACTCAATTGTATCGTGTTAATATCAGTACAGACCGTCTCCTCTACGTGACCGTATAATGTTTTTCTCTTCTTGTAGTCTCTATGGTGTGTCTTTATGGAATAATAAGGTTCTCACGGGTTCAATTCCTTTGTGTTTAGAGAGACCACGGTTCAGACAATGGTATATATTTTTGTTATCAGGTGCATGTCTGTCTGATTTCTTTTTTATTTTTTCCTTCTTGTTGGACTATGTTTGTGAACATAAGCGTCATAAGTTATGTTTCAGATTTTCGAATTTATTTATATGTGTTAAATGAATGCTTCTATTTAAAAGGGAAATATTTCTACATGTGCATATAGTTTTCCAAGAGTGTACCATTAACTTGATTGTTGATAATAAAAACAAAAAGCAAGTCTAGCAACTGAACTATTCCAACTTTTTCTTGACTCATTTTTGCTTGACTTTTTAAAAAAAGTTAATTTAAAAACGATAACGGAGGACAGAGGAAATTGTACAGAATATCTAGAAGCCGCTGCGGCTCTGGAAACCTAGGTGGGTTGGGGAGAATCTAAGTTCATGCGGCTAAATCCAGCCAATATAAAATTTAGTGCTTGGGACAGCAGGCGGGATTCTTCTGGTCCATTTTTATTTCTTTCCCAGTCACAGAGCACAAAAGAAGACAAGGGTGTTGATAAAAGTGCTCAGATCCATGCCTAGGCTGCGGCTCCGAGGACTCGGTAACCGAGGAAGCAGGGTTAGGCAGCTTTCTAATTCCCAGCTTTGACAAGCACTCGAAAGTGCAGCGTGCAGGCGCCTTCAGGACCGATGGCGTCCGGGGAGGGCCAGGCGGTCCAGCCTCCTTAAGCCCCCAAAACTGCTGGCACCCAGAGACACCGGGGTGGGTGGGTGGGGTCTTTGCGTGGACGGGTGCATCTGGAAGGCACCAGCCAGAAAGCAGCTCTGCCATGTTGGTGTGTTTGGAGAAATAACATCTACAACAACTGGAATTAGCGAGCACTTGCCTGTACTAGGTTGTGTTCTCCATACATTATCTCATCTACCCCTCAAAACAACCTCAGGAAGCAGGTGCAATTCCTATCCCTATTTTCTTTTAAACAGATGAGGAAGCTGAGGCAACAGAGAGGTTAACTTGCCCAAGAGGTTCTCGTGTATGAGGGATGGGGCCAGTCTTTGAGTCCAAGAAATCTGATTCCAGAGCCTGCCCTTTAACTATTCTGGTGGTTCCCAAAGTGTGGTCCCTGGACCAGCAGCCTCAGCATCACCTGGGAACTTGTTAGACCCACGAATTCTTAGACCCCATCTGAGACCTACTGAATCAGAAACTCTGGGAGTGAGGCCCAGCCATCTGTGTTTCACAAGCCCTATAGAGGATATGAGAACCACTGAACTACACTATAATAAACCCAAATGGGAAGGTTCCAGCATTGGAACTGCATTGGGAACAGGTGTGTTTGTGCATGGTGGGGATGGGAGCAGTTCTGGAAGCTTCAGTGACACCCTTTTGGAAAGAAGGAGTCATCACCACAGACCCAAGATGGAATTCTGCCTCTTCCTTGGACTGTTCGGCTGGGTCAACTTCTTCAAGCAGTTGCCCGTGTGGACTTTTGGTACTTACCTTGGTACCTTTCTGGTTGGGCTCTGTCAATGGAGGAGCCAGCTTCCCTCATTTGAGTGGAGGCCACAGTCTGCCAACTCTGGTCTAAGGATTAGCAGCTGATCTGGTTTGAATTTATCAGGGTTTCTCGCTTTAAGAATCCAAATATAGTGTGCGTCAGATTAGGCAGGGTTTACCAAAAAATTTGAAACCTTTGGGTCTTATCAAACTTCCAATCGTTTTTCTAAAAAGCTTTTAAATAGTCTTTTAAAAATCTGTCTCTAAATGGCCTTCAGTAAATTCTCCAAGACAGCATTCCATAAACAATGGCATTAATTGTGCTGGTCTAAAATGCCAGCAATTTCCAGATCCCTGAGACCCCAGTCTTCAGTTGTAAATACAACTTAGAAGGTCTGGAAGAGGCAAAAAGAAGGGCAGGAGCGTATTGACGAAAAGGGCATTCAAGGCCCAGGTAACCCAGTCCTGGGCTTGGCTGGAGGAAAATTAGCCTTCCTCTAGGCATTGAGGGCCGCCAAGTAAGCCTCTGTGAGCTGCTATCAGGACAGTGGGACAGGCATTCTGGAGGAGGCAAGACCAGGAGAGAGAAAGAAAACAATAAGGAGAGAGAGGGAAGAAGAGAGATGGAGAAAGAAGAGGAGAAACAAATAGCCAATGAAGAGTTTTTGGAAACCCCAGGGAGGGCCCTAGAAATCCTTTCAGATTTGGCTAAACTCGATAAGCTTCCCCAAATTCCCTTCTCCTGGCTGTGACCTGCTTTCTCCAGGACAAGGGAAACTTTGGAATATGGTGAGGAAAACATGCTTCCCTCTCTCCACCCCCCCTCCCCACCAGCTTCCCAGAAGACTGTATTTTAAATATCTGGAAGCATCCAGCTCTAGTATTTCAAATATCAACTTCTTTTTACTTTGGGTCACCTCTGCCTCTGGTCAAAAAGCGAACTGTCGGGAGGCAAGCTTATGATCAAATGCAGAATAATGCTCCTGAAATATGATGGAATCTAGTGGCAGGACACTACGTCTCTTGTGTTGTGTCATTTCCTTGGAGCCCTTGCACAGTGTGAACAAGCTCACTTTCACTTTTCCTCTCCTAAGGAATTTGCATTTTGGCTCATCAAGGCATCCCTTTTCCTGGCAACTCCGGGACCACATGTGACTTCACAAAACCTGCATGAGTTACTGCCAGACAGCCCTCTCTAGGCCAAGTCTCCTTCACCATGACCGAGTACAGGGAACCAGAGAGTGGTTTCAGAGGGGAGCCCATAACCCAGCAAACAGTAGCTGTCTGCAACTCACCTCATGTCCTTGGAAAGACGGCCTCTGACTAGATAGAGATGGCCCTCAATTCAGGCAAAGGAACTCTGTGACCTTGGACAGCAAATATTAATCCCCCTGAGCCTGATTCATTAACCATGAATGTGAATAATAGTACGGACTTGTGAGGTTGTTGGGGGGATTACATAAGCTGTCCAGTAAGTACCTGGCAGAGCAGGGAGTTTTCAGCAAATGTCAAATATTATTTTTAACATTATTTTATTATGTAACTCCTGGATTCTGTCTTAATCTCCCTAGCTCAAGCCTCAGAAGATTAAAAAGATCCCTCAGTTGTCACTTATGTGACAATGGCCCAGGAACAGAGTGTGAGAGAATATGCAAAGTGGAATTGGAGAACTTTGCTGAGGGTGACAGTTAACAGCCTAGAATCAGCCAAAGGCTGACAAGTAATAACTACTAATATTTATTGAGTGCTTATTATATGCCAGGCACTTTTAAACTGACAAGCTTTAAAGCATTCAATCCTCACAACTACCCTACTGGAAAAGTGCTATTCCCACTTTTTTTTTTTCTTAGGAGGAAACTGAGGCATAGAGGGGTAAGGTAACATGCCCAGGTCACACAGCTGGTAGTAATGCAGTAGGGATCCAACCCCAACTGGTTTGTCTCCCAGGCCCATGCACCTTAACAACTGTTCTTTACAGTCCCTGCAAAGGGATGAATTCATTTTAGCCCATGAGGTCCTATACTGCCAGACCTGGGAAGAGATCTCTCCTTGCAAAAAGGACTCTGAAAGGTAGGTGAGAGTTAGAAAGGGCATCAGAAAGAGCAGGACTGGGATGGGAATCCCGACCAGATTCAGAATGAAGTCCAGGGCCTGAGAGGGGGCGGGCTTTGGGATCCCCACAAGGAGGGAGAATGTTTTCTGCAAGGCAACACATCTACAGTTCATAGTCCCTCTCTGGTAAGGGAACAAGGCAAGGAGTGGCCGGAGGCATGGCACATGAAAGGGGAAAGAACAGTCACGCTGATGAACCGTGGAATGTTGGTAGGTAGACAGGAATGGATGTCAGGAATAGATGTCAACCTCTAGGCTCATTTATCACCACCATGACGGACAAACCAAATGGCGCAAATGACAAAGCCCACCTGAATCCTTCATTGTTCAGCCTTAATTTCAGAGTGGCCGCTCACAACTCTCTGTAGATAATAAAACCGAATGCCTTCACTCACTAGTACTTCCATATTGGAAAGCAAAGTACAGAGGTCAGACCAATAGGCAGGTTATCTGAAGATGGTCTACGACTATGTCCCCATCACCACAGTAGACATCTTGGGTAGTGCTAGACTTGGCTTAACTCAGGAGTTCTTAACCTTGGGTTCATGGATTGAATTCAAGGAGGAGAGAAAAAAATACATATATATATTTTTTTTCACTAATCTCTACCTGAAATTTGGCATTTTTTCAATGATGAATGTAGGCAACGGGGCCACAGTAGTAGTATTAGTACCTACGACTGTCACCAGTGAAATCACAGATACTTTCATTTCATGTTAGAGGTTTTGAAATTATCTCAATAGGTCATTTGCATTCATCATTAATTTGAAATTATGGTAATTATTAAACCAGCTACTAGATCTTGTTACTTAATACATTAATAAAGATGCACATACATGATTACAGCACCAATTTGTTTTAAAACGTTTTTCCTACGCATTTTATTTTTTTACATTTAAAAACGTTATCTTGAGAGGGGTTCATGGGCATCACAGGCTGCCAAGGGTTCTGTGGTGCATGCGCGCGCACACACACACACACACACACACACACACAAGCTAGGAGCTCCTGGCTAATTGATGAGAGCAGGGTATTCCACCCCACTGCAAAGCTCTGACTTTAAGAATCTCTCATCAAGACCAGAGCATGTAATCATTTTACTCTACAGGTGGAAGAAATATTAGCCAAGTCCTATAACATGCTCCTTTAAAGGACAAAATAAAATAAAACAAGCCCCCAAAGCTGGACAAAGAAAATTCCAGGATTTTAAAGACCACTGCTGCGTGGAGGTGACAGACAACACAGGAGAGCAGGAGGTGATTAAAAAGGTTTCAACAGGATTTGAACATCCTCATCATATTTGTTGAGTATCTGCATGGGCCGGGCACTGTGCTGGGTGCACCACGGAGCAGCCCCTACGATGAAGGTGGTGCTTTCCTTCTATTACACTACTGAAATCCAAAGCCATTGAGTCACATGTCCAAGTCACACCACTAATAATAATGGTAGAGTCAGGATGCAACCCACAGCCCTGAGTCTTAGCCAATAGGCTAAAAAGCTTTAAAAAAATGAGAAAAGGAATTCTTCATCTTCTGGGCTGTCACTCACTTTATCTTTTGTCTGAACCTGAAGCTATTTAGTTTGTTAAAATACCCCGAGGCCAAGTGATTGAACAATGATGTTACTTTAGCCTTGCATTTGATGTCAAAGACCTCCCTCTGGGGAGAGTCAGACATCGAGGGGGAAATAAAGTCTTCTTACCTGGACATAATTTCATTAGGGAACCAAGTGGATGACTGTTTGCTATTTGCTATCCAATGATTTAAGGGGCGATTTTCAGAACAGGAAGAGTCTGAGTGTAAAATTTAATTTCTTTAAGGCCCTAGAGGCATGGCTACCTCGGACAAAAGTGAAGTGTAAACCTGCTTTGTCTGAGGCATAAGATATTGTGCTTTTGGAGTATTTACTATGTTAGGTACTTGGCTAACTGTTTAGCATTTGTTATGCATTACGACCTTTCAAAATTCCTAAGGTACATAGTATTGTTCTCATTTTTAAAAATCCAAGTAACAGAGAGGCCGAGCAAATTGCTTAAGACCCCAGAGCTGGTAAGTGCCAGAGCTGAGCTCCAAATCAATGTCCCTTTGATTCCAAAGCCCTGATCAATCTCCGAGAGGTCCCAGAGTCCAGAGGAATCACTGAGGCAATAGCCTAGAACCCAGCACTGCCCTTAGCCTGCCTGCTGACACCTTAAGCCAATGTTAAAAAGGATAGAGAGCGTTATGAAAATGTTCTGGAATTTATAGTGATGATGGCTATACAACTTTGTGAATATACTAAAACCCACCTAATTGTACACGTTAAAAGAGTGAATTTTATGTTATGTGAATCATATCTCGATTTTTTAATTGAACAAATTTGACATGTAATGTATAAATTTAAGGTGTATAGCTGTGTTACTTTGATACATTTATATATTGTAATATGATTGCTGATATAGTGATATTTATCACATTATATATAGTACAGTATTATTGTCTGTATTCATTACATGTGCATTAGATCTCTATGGTTCATTTTCTTTACAAGTTTGTACGCTTAAACACCATTGCTCTTAACCTCCTCCCCGCCGATTCCCTGGTAACCACCATTTTACTCTGTTTTTAATGTTTCACTTTTTTATATTCCACATTAAGTGATATCATATGGTACTTGCCTTTCTCTGTCTGACATCTTGCTTAGCTTAACGTGTTCAAGGTCCAACCATGTTGTCACAAATGGCAGGATGCCCTGCTTTCTCATGGCTGAATAATATTTCATTGTAGGGCTTCCCTGGTGGCACAGTGGTTAAGAATCCGCCTGCCAATGCAGGGGACAAGGGTTCAAGCCCTGATCAGGGAAGATCCCACATGCCGCGGGACAACTAAGCCCGTGCGCCACAACTACAGAGCCTGCGCTCTAGAACCCGTGAGCCACAACTACTGAGCCCTCGAGCCACAACTACTGGAGCCCATGCTCTGCAACAAGAGAAGCCCCCGCAATGAGAATCCCGCACACCACAACCAAGAGTAGCCCCCGCTCACTGCAACTAGAGAAAGCCCACATGTAGCAACGAAGACCAAAAGCAGCCAAAAAAAAAAAAAAAATTTTTTTTAAAGCAGACTAATACAGGAAACCCATGTCTTGTCTTCCTCCGTAATATCCTTGATTTCTTGCAGGTATAATTCATATACACCTTCATCTTAGTCTTAAGTCAGAGCAACATAAATTAACAAAGGGGAGAGAGAGTGAAAAATATGACCATTTTCTTAAGCAATTATCCTTTTTTTAAAAAAAATCTGGTGAATGTATGTTCTCTAGTATTGATTTTAAAACAAAATGGGCAAAAAATTCTTAAGCTGAAACCTTACACTGTAGTAATTTTTTCAATCTAATCATTGAAAGTCCAGAGAGCTGTTAAAATAATCAGATATTTAACCATCCCTATACCTGAACATATATTCAAAAAGTCATGCATGGAAACTTCTTTTTAGGGGCACTCTTGCCTTCTATTGAAGGAAAAGAAGTCAAATTTAAAGGATATTTGAAAATGCCTGTAGGCATTCATTCACTTATGCTGAGATTTTCTACAAGTTCATTGAAACATTTTAAACAAGTCATTTCTTGAAAATTCGCAAAAGGCTAAAATTTCAGTACACGTTTATTAGCAGAAATTAGGGTATCCCACCTGAAAGGTTGTTTCGTGTTTTGTTGTAAGGTCTTTTGAGACGTATAGATGATGTTAGAATATGAGTTTGCAAGAAGACAAAAGTTGCATTTTAGGAGTTGATTTTGTGGCCTTAAGACAATTGGGCGTTTTTGTTAACCCAGGATTCTCCTGTTCAGAAAGTTTCTACTTAGAAGGAGAGAACCACATCTAGATGACAACCCTGTAGTTACTTTCTTTTTGGTGGGATGTCCTTCAGCACTGTTAGCACTAAGATTGGTTAGGACTAGTTTCCATGTCATTCACACCTACTTGCTGAAAAAGTAGTTTGTGATAAGTAATAGAACCATACCTGAATAATTCAGTGATTTCAAAGTTTTAAAAAATTCAGTGATGTCAAAGTTTTAAAAAATAGGTAATACACGCACAAGGTAGAATTCAAATGAGTTAAAAGGGTCAATGAAAAGTATATCTTCTTCCTACCTCTGCCCCCTCAAAGTAACTAGACTTAGTAGTTTCTTTTGTATCTTTCTTAAGTATAATGGAGCAGCTTACCTAATTTCTGTACTTTTTAAAAAGAGTCAACATATATCCCAAAGGTCACTCCCTATCAAAATCTGTTGATCTGCCTTATTTTTAATGGCTTTGTAGTATTTGGTTTCCAAAAAGGAATGCAACCCAGTTCCTACTCTCCTAATGGCTCCTTGAATGGAAAGGAAGAACGTGACAAGAGACTGCTAATTCTTGCTAATAAGTATTCTCCTCTTCTTCCAGTTAGTGAAAGAACCCCTTGACTTTTTGACTGGCTGCGACATGGGCATCCAGATAGAGGTTACATCTCCCAGCCTCCCTTGAACCTAGACATGGCCATATGCCTAGGTCTAGCCAACGGGATGAGAGCTGAAGGGATCTGTGCCACTTCTAGGTCATGCCTTTTAAAGAAAGCTGCTTGCTGTCAACCTCTTTTCCTTTTGCTATGTGATAGAATGTAGATGTGGTGGTGAAATAGAAGGTTCCTGAGCCCATGGACCACTTCTTAGAGTAGAACCCACCCTATTATCCTCTATCAGTTTTTACAGAGAAATAAATAAACTATTACACCAGAAATTGTTTGGTCTGTGTTAAACAACTGAACCACTATCTTGATAAATAAGGGTTGCCCTTGATATTTGTGCTGAATGTAGAGTAGGACTGTGCTGAATGTAGAGTAGGACCCCAGATGGATGGGGGTGTGAGAATGACATTCCAGGCAGTTACGTGTACAAGGTTGGATAGACTTAAATCCTTTTTTAAAAGAGCCAGTAAGTGGCAGATGGATTAGATAATTCAGGTCTGTTGTCATCAAAGTCCATAATCATTTCACAACACCATTAGTATGATATCCATTTAAGGTTTTTATTTTCCCCTGGAATATACTGATGGACTTGGGTATTACCCATATGAATTGCCTAATTTGTCTGTGATTCACTGAGAAATCCCAGAACAGGTTTTTCCAGTAGAGTGACGTGAAAACCAGTCCTAACCAATCTTCGTGCTAACAGTGCTGAAGGACAGTCCCTCAAAGAGAAAGTAACCACAGGGTTGTCATCTAGATGTGGTTCTCTCCTTCTATGTAGAAACGTTCTGAACAGGAGAATCCCGGTTAACAAAAAGACCCAATTGTCTTAAGGCCAAAAAATCAATGCCTCAAGATGCAACTTGTGTCTTCTTGCAAAAACATATATACAAGCATCATCAATACTTCTCAAAACACCTTACAAGGAAACATGAAGCAGCCTTCCCAAAGACTTGATTAAGTGTCCGGTAAATAACCTCCTCGCAGCAGGTCTAGAAACATGTTTTACTTCATGACAAAGGAAACCCACTACTGACGGCCAATAATAATAATAACACTTAACTTCTATGCAGGATTTATCATGTGCTAGAAACTGTACCAAGCACTTTACATGTGTCATCTCATTTTATCTTTGTGACTACCTTATGACACGGGTACTATGATTCCATTTTAGAGATAAGGAAACCAGGATTTAGAAGAGATTAAATAGCTTATTCAAGTTCCCACAGCTGGTAAGCAGCAGAACTGGAATTTGATTTGAACTCAAGTCAGCCTGATTCCAGAGACCACTCTGCTCTACTGTACCTGGTTATACACAGCACTCTTGCGCTTCCTCATGCTTTTAGGGCATAAAAGCTTCCTCATGAAGGACCCTTTCCCTGTAAGGGTCATGATGGGGCACAAGGCAGTATCTGTGCACAGTTCTGTGTGTGATTAAACATTCAAGAGCATCTTGTTGCTGTGTGCATTCTAAACCACATCCTTCTGCCGGCGAATGCTTACTTAGTGTTTACCTGTGCCAGGTGCCTACTGGACCTGAGGAGTTGGAACAGGAAGGATTCCGTGGTGCTCTGGAAGTGGGTGAGATCCCATGGGGTCTACTCCATCACTTCTCTTTCAGGTAGCCTTCTTCAGAGTCCAATTCACAGGAACATCACCAGAAGCAGCCATAAGGGCTTGAGGTTAGGAGGTGGCCCCCCAAATGACAAGGACTACATCATTAGGTCTTCCCGCTTTATGACTTTCTCCTAGGAGCAGAGGGTCAATGCATCTTCCCCAGCTCAGTGCCCACGTCACCATCTCATTTTGGTAAACATTACAGTAGGCTGATTCAGGGTTGCTAATGCTTTCCAATCTGAGCCTGGAGACATCTGTTGCAGGTGATAAATGGATTGTACTTAACCAAAGCCCAACAATGTCCCAGGAAACTAACTGATAGCTCCACAACCTGCTGTGTGGCCCAATTGAATCAGAGAATGAGTTATTTCATTTAGTTCTCACAGCAATCTTATAGATAGGTATTATTACTCCCATTTTCCAGATGTATAAACTGAGGCTTAGAGGGGGATGCAAAACTTGCAAGAGATTGCTGCAGGACTAAGTGGTGGAAACTTGCATTTAAAACCCCATGCACTTTATTCAATGTTTCTGCTGCCTCCATTGAACCTATGTTTGGAATGGAAAAAATTATAGGAATGAGTTACACATTCAGGGAACACATGACATTCTTTGCCGCAGTCCCTTTGGCTATTTTAAACAAGGAAAATACACATGAAAATACCCATGTCCCCCAGCCCCAACTACAGCTGGGTGCAGAAGCGCGTTCTGAGACCACTGATTGTTATTGAACAAGAGCCCTGCGGGAGTTAAACATCAGCTCTGAGCCCACTCAGACCTGGAGGAGCCAGGCCAGACCCCAGAGTGTCAGAATGATCCGTTCTTTTCCCTGCAGCAGGATCATTTCCAACCACAGCCAGGGACGGCCGAGGCATTAGCAAGCCTGCAACATCAAAACGGCCAGATCAATTCGCAGAAGCACTTCTAAGAGAAACAAATCAATAAGTTCCTTCCCTTAAAGATTGATAACATCATCAGGAAGCAACAGATGCATTTTAGGGCACCGTACACAGTGCCAGGGAGGTGAGGTCCCTGTGCTACGGTTCTGCCTCTGGAAAAGCAATTGTAAATTAACGCCTGAACATCAGTGCCTGCTACACCTGTCACAACAATAAAAGCTAACGTTCTCAATGCACTTGGCAGGTTTCGAGGTGCCGTCACATACTTTGTCTCTTTGGATTAAGACCCTACAAGGGGGATGTTACTGTCCCCATTTCATGGATGAGATTCAGTAAAACTGAACTGCCCAACTGGTTTAAAGCCATGATTATTTATAATCAAGCTGAGACTTGAATCTTCTGCCTTGGAACCCCATGTTCTGCCCCCTTGCCTAGTGTTCCCCAAACTTCATTCACTTTTTACCACCTTCACAATTTTGCATACATCAGAGAACCTCCTGTGTAATTTTTCTTTTTCTTTTCATTAACCGAGTTTTCTTTACCTAAATAAATTGATGTTAAAAGGAAATTTCTTGTTACTATTATAAATGAAAACAGTATGATTAACTGTAACTAGAAATCATAAAAAATTGCATGATCTTTGAAAGGAAAAAACCACGTCTGCCTGTGTCTTAACCTTCACAGACCACACTCTGTGAACACAATATTATACTGCAGAACTTTATGAGGAATAAGAATGTAGCAATTTTAAGTTCTGAGGTCCTAAAACGTGAACTCTGTTTAAGTGAGCTGTGTTATATTTTTGCCAAAATCGATAGAACAAGATTCACTTTATCTCAACAATAATAAAGAATTTAGGGCTTTAGGGCAAATAAAAGAAGTTTTGTCTCCCCTCTCGCTTCCAGAGGCCTCACCCCCGGTACTGGCCCAGGGGAATGGAGGTGTTGGAAAGGGTAAATCAAGATGAGTTTCCTGAAACCTGTAGAATAGAGGTGAAAAATTCCAAATTTTACTATTTAAACAAATAAAAATCAGATCGGTGTCCTATGCGTACAGAACAAGAATTAACTACCCTTCTAATTAAAATATCAGGAGAAGCAAGGATTAAATGGAAAAATGTCTAACTTCACCCCGGGGATTAACCTATCATTTAAATTTGTTTAAGACCCATTTACATCCTACTGTCAGTCCCAACTCCTAAGTGTTCTCCACTGCCTGTCCTCAAAATGTATCAATCCCCTGCCCTCGCTTTACCTGGACCTGCCTTTAATTAGCATCCTCACTGAAGTGGTCTGAGCTCAGCAGCCCGCCTCATTCTCATCCCCCATTGTTGACCCGTGCTACTGTAATGGCCTCCTCATTCGGTACCTCCCTTCCAGGCTAATCCCTTCCAATTCATCCTCCACAAGTTGCCTGCATCATCTTTCCAAGATATAGATCTCCGTCACCCCACACGGCACTGAACGTATTTAGTGGCTCCCTGTTGCTATAGAATCAAGTCTAAATTCCTAAATCCCACAAGGCCCTTCTTGAGGCAATACTTACATACATCTCTTTTTTGCCTAACCTTCTAAGCATTGCCCCTCGAAGCATCTAATTTAAAGGGATATGGGTTATTTGTAACATTAGGACTTAATGCTTGATTACATCCCTCCCTTTTCTCTAATGTTTTTTTGCCACCTCCTTAAACTTCTCTGACAGAGTCCAGAAGACACTCAACAAATAACTTGCTGATGGATCTGTAGAGAAGAGGAGTAGTTTGCACCTCTGGGCCAGGTGTTTTAATGTGAGCAATGCTAAAGAAACACAGAAAAATCATTTGCAGATTCATGAATTATTTATAGATTTCTACTTCCCTTCCAAAAAGTAATTCTTTAAAAACAAAGTTTATTTATCAGTTACTTCCTTTTAGTAAGTGAAAATGTTGAGTGAAATTTCGTTCTTGGTAGGAAATGCAACACTTTAGAAATTCAAATATACATTTAGGAAAGCATACATTTTCATCTATTAGCTGACAATGACTGAAGCAGAAGCAATTACCAGTTTGAGGAGAAGTATAAACTTCAGCATAATTCACGAGCTGGTCCATTTTTCTTTGTTCAAGCATCAGTCTGGGTTTGGTATGCAATCAGCCCACACGTACCTTAAGTACATTCTACTTTATGCTGACTTGTCTTACAGAGTCAGTGGATTCATTATAAATCCATTCTTCTACTCAGCAAACACTGAGTGTCTACTCTGGGCCAGGCACATTCCGAAAGACGGGATCATTTGACACAAATGGTTGGCATATCTAGTATCGCAGATCTTTGCTTTAATCCAGAGGTAATCTGAAATGTTTAGTGTAGGTAGTTTTGCAAGTTCTGTTATAGAAACGATGGTAATATGCATGGTAAATTATGTAAATCTGTCACCTCCTTTTGACCACAAACAGCAGCCCTCCACATCTGTATCCTGCTTCACATTAATAATTTCATCACACAAGAAATCCTGCACAATCCCTGCTTTTCATGTGGGAAAACTGAGACATATATATTAAGTGACCTGTTTGTGGTCCGACTACAAATTCCTGTGCAAGTGTGAGCTCAGGGTGGGGAATGAGGATGGGTAGGAGTAGGACAGGGTGAAGATGGAGAACAAGAGAGGAGAATGAAGTGACAAGAAACATGGACTTACTTTGATGGAGTGCCTACTGCATGCCCGGCACCCGGCACACCCTAGTTCATTCGGCCCTCATAGGGCTTTGTGGTAAATATTATTCTCTCTCGTTTTACAGCTGTAGAGACTGGTTGTACAGATTGTAATCAGGGAACCAGTCTACAAACCTGTTGTTTCCACTTTTCCAAGCTAGTACCAGGGCCTTCTGGTCCCAAATCCAGCGTTCTTCCCACTCCATCACACTCGTATCCCAGCTGGAAGAAGGATTCGGTGGTCTGAAGATGCCCTTGGGTGGCTATCTATTAGATGAATTCTGGCTTTCCCACATGTTGATTTCCTAAAGTCTTGTTTGCATTGTTTTGGACACATAACTTGAGCCTGTCTTCCTCATGAGCTCAGCCTTTTTCTCCTCTAGCAAAATAAACATCTCCCACAGGGGTCATATTCACTGACGTTAGAGGTCTTGGAAATCTGACTCAATCTCATGTTTTCTGTATCTAAAGCCAGATTTCTTTTTTTTTTTGAATTTTATTTTATTTATTTTTTTATACAGCAGGTTCTTATTAGTTATCCATTTTATACATATTAGTGTATATATGTCAATCCCAATCTCCCAATTCATCACAAGCAAGATTTCCAAAGGAAAATAAAGATGAGGTTCGGCAGCTGCTGTCCATTGCACTTCTGTCTTTATTTTGGAGTGGATTCCGTGGCTGAGGAAGGCCACTGGATGTTAGACTTCTGGCCAGGGGTGATATCCAAATTATCAACAATCAGCGTCAATTAAATGGGTTATCCAGCAGAGAGGGTTCAATCTCTTGGGTCTCTCTCTGTGCCAGGCATTAATCCTTTAGCTGCTGGATCATGGAAGAAGTCTGAGGATCCCAGGTGAGGAGTTGGGATGGCCAGGCTTGCAGGCAGGCATTTAAGAGATCTTAGAGGAGGGATTCTTTCCCAAGCGCTGCAGCTATATTTTAGTATTTTAACAACCAGTGCAGCCATATTGGTGCTTACTGACCATTGGCCCTGCTTCTGGCCCTCTTCCCAACCTCAGAGCTCCTGACCCCACTATCCTCAGCAGGTGACTTCCCTATACTGGGCTGGTGTTGCTTCTAAAGAGGTGGGGAGAAAAGGGGTTACAACTTGAAAAGTTGTTCAGTCTTTTTTTGGCCTCCTAGCTCATCTGCATGCCTTGGGGAATAACGGTTTACGGCAGTGACTGCTGCCATTTGCTAATATTCATTCTTCTCTTCCTACAATAACCCAACTTGGCTTTTAGCTGGGTACATGTCTGCCCAGCTTCACACTACATTTCCCACAATTCCTTGAATCTCAGGGTGATCATTTGTCTGTTGTAGCCAATAGAATTGTACTACTTTCAAAATATGCCTTTAAAAGAAATAAGTGAGGGCTTCCCTGCTGGCACAGTGGTTAAGAATCTGCCTGCCAATGCAGGGGACACGAGTTTGAGCCCTGGTCCAGGAAGGTCCCACATGCTGCAGAACAGCTAACCCCGTGCGCCACAACTACTGAGCCTGCGCTCTAGAGCCCGCGAGCCACAACTACTGAGCCCACGTGCCACAACTACTGAGCCCACGTGCCACAACCACCGAAGCCCACGTGCCTAGAGCCTGTGCTCCACAGCAAGAGAAGCCACTGAAATGAGAAGCCTGTGCACTGCAATGAAGAGTAGCCCCTGCTTGCCACAACTAGAGAAAGCCCGCACGCAGCAACGAAGACCCAACGCAGCCAAAAACAAATAAATAAATTTTTAAAAAATAAAAGAAATGAGTGAACTCTTCTTTTCCCTTTGTTCTTTCTAATGGCTGGGATGCATGCAAAAGAGAAGGTAGCCAGAGAGGAGCTGCACTTGAGGACGGCAGATCTGCTCTGCTAGGCAGGACTCCTTGACTCTGGACCATTATATGGGCAAGAAATATTAAGCTCTTCTTGTTTAAGCTACACTATATTGGGGGACCTTTGTTTTAGCAGCTCAGACTCTACCCTAACAAATACTGCTCATTGGTTGTATCATTAGTTGGTTGGGTTTCCATAACTTACTACCTTTGAAAACAGAGGAGGGGGAGAGTGGGTAAAAAAGGTACAACATTATACTGATGTTAAGGCTGTAAGGTAAAAAAAAAAATGTAAATTGCCTTAAGAGAACTGAAAGACATTCTGTGGACAAACAATGGATCATATGGGAAAACTGTCGAGAGAAGAGGTTGCAGAGATTAGACTTAGAGGCCATGTTCGGTGACTATATTTTGAGTCCAGGCAGACTCACTGAAGTTTTGAGTAAGAAAGTAACACGATCCAATGTCTATTTTAGAAAGACTGCCCTGGAGCGTGGAGAATGGATTGGGGTTGTGAGGTTGACGGTGGGGAGGCAAAATTAGAGACTGGGACACCAGGTATGAGGCTGTGGTGGTAAACTGGGTGAGAAATAATGACGGGCTAAACTAAACAAGAGAAAAGTAGGCAAAAGGAGAGACATTAGGAGGTGGAATCCTTGAGATCGGAGGTAAATGAGGGGGTGGGTTGGCAGAGGAGAGAAGGAGTTTAGGATGATGCCAGGTTTCCAGTTTGTGTGGTGGTTTGCAGTGTTCTGAAGAGGGCGTCCTGGCAAACAATAGAAATTGATAAAGCTAGTCCACAGTGTCTCCTGCTGTCCCTTTCCATTCATCTTATACCCTCTTTCCTTCACTCATTTCTTCACCATGGTCCTGGCTGTGGATCCTATCTATTTCTGCCTTTTTCCAGACATGCCTTTCAGAAGTGGTTTCCCAATCTTTTCACTAAGGACTCCTTTGAGTCAATCCCATATGTACCCCAAATTTTGAAACATTTTTTCCCACACGTTACCCGTGTCCATCCCTTTAAAATGGCCTTGGCCCATTTCCAAGGCCAATTGTAAACCAGATACCACCATTCACATTAGAAACCACAGCTATCAGATGAGGCTGCTGGTGCTGCCCACCCACTTCAAAAATGCCTTGGAATTGCTCAAAAGCCAATCAGAGCTTTGGATTCACAATATCATCGCCACAGTTGAAGCCATTCAAGTAAGACGGGGGGAATGGGACATTTTAGAGAGTCTGTGTTGCTGGATGTCAGGTGCATGCGGGATCCTGCTAAATGTTTTGAAATACTGAACCTTGAAGAGTGTTCATTACTAACGTTTTAACTCCTAGGGCTCTGGGTTGCCATGGATTCTAGTCTTTTTTCCTCCACAGTAAGGAATAAGAGTTTTAGGTCTCTTCTATGTCCAGTAATGGTTCCCCTTTCCAGTGCAAGCATTCTTATTCCACCTTGTGGGACTCTACTTGGGTTTTTAAAAAATTAATTAATTAATATATTTATTTTTGGCTGTGTTGGGTCTTCATTTCTGTGCGAGGGCTTTCTCTAGCTGCGGCGAGCGGGGGCCACTCTTCATCGTGGTGCAGGGGCCTCTCACTGTCGCGGCCTCTCTTGCTGCGGAGCAGGGGCTCCAGACGCGCAGGCTCAGTAGTTGTGGTTCACGGGCCCAGTTGCCCCGTGGCATGTGGGATCTTCCCAGACCAGGGCTCAAACCCATGTCCCCTGCACTGGCAGGCAGATTCTCAACCACTGCACCACCAGGGAAGCCCTCTACTTGGGTTTTAATCATGGCGTCCTTCTCTAGCCACAGGGACAGGCACATGTCCCAGATTGAACCGATCCTAGTGCCACCACCTCCCGACAATCATAGTTGGTCCAAGAGGTGGGTATGTGACTCTTTGGGCCACTCATGGACTTTCCTGGGGTTGATACATGGATGCTAGAAGAAAGAAGGAATCTCTCTTTTGTTGGTGTTGCTAAGCTAGGATAACATAAATGTAGATCTGTCCATATTAATCTTCCTCAGCTGTATGGAGAAAACTCATCTTCAGTAATCGAATATTGTGTCAACACCCAGAGAGAAACCAAACTGCGAGATGAGCTGAGCAAATTCTGGTGCTGTCTGAGTTGTTGGTTCCAGACCACGTGGCCTTATTCCTGAAGCTCTCCCCTTAATCGCATGAGCCACTTTAAGTTCCTTCTCAGCTCTATGAACCAATGAGTTCCTTACTTGCTTAAGCTGGTTTGAATTGAGCTTTTGATACTTGCAGTGTTCTAATAATACACGGTCAGTTCCCAAAGCTTATTTATAACACAATTGCTACTTAAGGCCCAAGCACTCACAGATCCACGTGAATTATGTTCCTCATCTGGTTTAACATTTGCATTAGAACGAATGCTTTGATGCTTTGATGCATGTGTGAACCCATGTCTCGCCCAATTATGTTTCACCCAAGGAGGGAACAGGTTTTAGGCAGTTTAGCAAGCCAAAGGGAAAGAGATTTGCTGAGGGCACCTGGGCTGTCTGCAGACTCTCAAGTCATCTGAGGCCATGAAGCAGAGTCCTTCACCTGCAACCTCTACTCCATCTCTAGATCCTCTCTGAGGTAGCTGGGTGCAGGGGTTGGAGCTAATGGATGTCAGGAGTTTATTTTGATGAGCTCTCTTCCAGGTCCTGGTCCTCCCATGCTGGTCCCCCCTCCACTCCTCTGCAGTAAGACATGGGTCGGTTGCCTGGTAGGTCATTCACCACTAAATAACAATTGCAACCAATACCGCCACCCTTCAGGGAAGGACACTTTGCAACTAATTACTTCCCATGAAAATACCCAAACATAATTTTGCTCATTATTAAAATTTTCCAATGACAGATTTATCTTCCCCATTAAGTAATACATTATTCTCCTACAAAACACATAGTGCACTAGAATTACGAGGCACTGCTTATGTTAAATTGCTGCTTAAAAAATTAAAACTCCTATGGCTGTGAATAAACTAGGTCATCTGCACGTTTTGTAAATTAGTAGTTTCTTGTAGTTATTCTCTCTTGGTCAAAGTCTAAAAGAAGGGGAGAGGAAAAATGATTATTATTTTATTGTTTTCAAGCCAACTACTGCTCTCTGCACTGTAGTTTAAAATACGCCACTCAGTCTAATATAGTAGAATCAATGTTGGGTATCCATCAGTTAGGATGAATTTTAAAGGCTACGGTCTGTAAAGTTTTAAAGTCATATTAGAAGCTCAACCTACTGGATGAATAACCAACCTCAGGTCGTATTTGAAGATTCTTGAAGCAACAGGCACTGTCCAAAGTGATTTTAATTACTGGGCGAAATGTTTTTCCTTGTTACAACTTTTGGGTGTGTTGAGAGGCTTTTCTTTCTGACTTTAGGATAAGTCAACTTCTTCTCTGACATCTTTTCAATTTGAGATGATTAATAGAGATTTTCTATCATATCCAAAATGGTTGACACTATTAAAGAATCAGCTACAAGGACTTCTCAGAGTACCAAATCCTTACCTACAGAATTGTATAAGGCAAACAGATGGATGCACTTTTGTGTTTTCGTTTTTAAATTTCCCTACCCACTCAAAGGTTCACGAAGGACAGCAACCAAGCCACAATAAGACAATTGCTCCACCTTCTGGCAAAACTATGGAATTGTTTGAACCCATGTCTCACCCAACTATGTTTTCTTGAAGAGTAAACATAGTGGGCGTACACTGCCTCCTGATGTTTGTTTTTCTATAGCTATAGCTCAGTTATTTCTACTGAGATAATTTCCCCCCTCAGAGCTATACACAGATGTTCCTTACACACATTCCTCTTTTTTGTCAGTTACCTCAGGAATCTTTTTCTTTCCTGAGCGATTCCCACCTGCCCTTCCACATAACTTTCTCCACCTCCTCTCTCTTTTTCTCACCACGTGGCAAAAAAAAAAACAAAAAACCAAACAACTTTATCCTGTCTAATATATGTAAGAATAGTGCTGGTAGTAATAAGGAAAACAAAAGTCAAACATTGGAACTGTAGATAACACAATAAGGAATCAGTGTCACCAGGCGCTTTGCACTAAGTTTCCTTCAGAATCTCTACAATAAATCCTAGGCTTACCTCCTTCTAAGTATGCCATTTAAAGTTATAGGGCTTCCCTGGTGGCGCAGTGGTTGAGAGTCTGCCTGCCGATGCAGGAGACACAGGTTCGTGCCCCGGTCCGGGAAGATCCCACACGCCGCGGAGCGGCTGGGCCCTCTCCCTCACACAGGAGAGGCCACAACAGTGAGAGGCCCACATACCGCAAATAAAAAAAAAATAATAAAAAGTTATATTTATTTCACATTCAGTATTTTTTCCTGTTGGCTCATTAATTTTTTTTTAATGGAAGTTTTTTATTTTTTTAAGATGTTGGGGGTAGGAGTTTATTAATTAATTTATTTATTTTTGCTGTGTCAGGTCTTCGTTTCTGTGCGAGGGCTTTCTCTAGTTGTGGCAAGCGGGGGCCACTCTTCATAGCGGTGCGCGGGCCTCTCACTATCGTGGCCTCTCTTGTTGCGGAGCACAGGCTCCAGAGGCGCAGGCTCAGTAGTTGTGGCTCACGGGCCCAATTGCTCCGCGGCATGTGGGATCTTCCCAGACCAGGGCTCGAACCCGTGTCCCCTGCATTAGCAGGCAGATTCTCAACCGCTGCGTCACCAGGGAAGCCCTAGCTCATTAATTTTAAAATGAATAATTTCTTCTCTATTTATTCCCCAATATATGGTAGCTCAGCTACCTTAAATAGGTTAACATTATTTCTATGTGTGCTGTAGGTTACAGAGAACTAACTTTAGTCACAACATTCTGGAAGTTAAAGACATCTATTGAAAAAATTAGTTTTTCTTATTTATTTATCTATTTATATTGAGACACAATTGACATATAATATTGTGTAAGTTTAAGGGGTACAACATGTTGATTTGATACGTTTATACATTGCAATATGAGTACCATCAGAGTTCTAGCTAACACCTCTATCATGTCACATAATTATCATTTCTTTTTTGTGGTGGGAACAATTAAGATCTAAACTCTTAGCAACTTTGAAGTTTGTAATACAGTATTGTTGACTATAATGACTATGCTGTGCATTAGATCTCCAGGACTTTTTATCTACTGATTGCAAGTATGGTTTTTCTTTTAGAGATACTTCTTCCCAATTCCCCTGGCCTCAACTACCATGGTTAAGTATTTGTATTTTAAAAAATTAAGTTGTGCTTAAGCAATTATCAAAGTAGTAAGTATTCATAAGGAAAAGGCAAAACAAAATGAATAAAATAAAAGTCTCATCCCTTGTACCCTTCTCCATCTCTCGTCAGAAATAGTCAAGAGTTTGAAGTATTCCCTTTAGAAATTTTTTTTCTATGCAGCCACAAGCATACTTTTGTTTTTTGGAGAGAGGGAATCTATCTATCTTTTATCTATCTATCCATCAATTATCTATCTATCTAGTAACTTTTTTTTTCTACTCATTATGGCCATCTTTTGGTGTATAGACACAATGAAAAAAATTGAAATCTTTCCTTCGTGTTAACTACTTAAACAATTATTTCTGCTAAAAAAAATAGAAGATACATATGATACCAGTCCCTCTGAGATCAGAAAGCAGGACGGTGGATGAAAGGAAAGTTTGTTTACCTCTGCAGGCAAGAATTCACTTGTGTAGAGCAGAAGAAAGAAACAGAAGAAATTATTTTCATTCATGGTTCAAAGAATACTGTGAAATTGGAAGGTAGTTTTCACTAAACTTTAAAGGAGTAACATCTTCTTTTAAAAAGTACTTCCTTTTTTTTCGTCCGACATCTTAGGGAGGCGAGGTGGTGGCAGTTGCTTTCCCGGCTTCGCTATGCCGCCCAAGGATGACAAGAAGAAGAAAGATGCCGGAAAGTCGGCCAAGAAAGACAAAGACCCAGTGAACAAGTCTGGGGGTAAAGCCAAAAAGAAGAAGTGGTCCAAAGGCAAAGTTCGGGACAAGCTCAATAACCTAGTCTTGTTTGACAAAGCAACATATGACAAACTCTGTAAAGAAGTTGCCAACTATAAGCTTATAACTCCAGCTGTCGTCTCTGAGAGACTGAAGATTCGTGGCTCCCTGGCCAGGGCAGCCTTGCAGGAGCTGCTTAGTAAAGGACTTATTAAACTGGTTTCAAAGCACAGAGCTCAAGTAATTTACACCAGAAATACTAAGGGTGGAGATGCTCCAGCTGCTGGTGAAGATGCATGAACAGGTCCCACCAGCTGTATATTTGGAAAAATAAAACTTTATTAAATCAAAAAAAAAAAAAAAAAAAAAAGTACTTCCTTTTAACAGTAACAGACTCACAGACGTAGAGAACAGACTTGTGGTTGCCAAGGGGAAGGGGGTCTGGGGGAGGAATGGATTGGGAGTTTGGGATTAGCAGATGCGAACTATTATATATAGAATGGATAAAAAACAAAGTTCTGGGCTTCCCTGGTGGCGCAGTGGTTGAGAGTCCGCCTGCCGATTCAGGGGACACGGGTTCGTGCCCCGGTCCGGGAGGATCCCACATGCCGCGGAGCGACTAGGCCCGTGAGCCATGGCCGCTGAGCCTGCGCGTCCGGAGCCTGTGCTCCGCAACGGGAGAGGCCACAACAGTGAGAGGCCCGCATACCACAAAAAACAAAAAACAAAACAGGTTCTACTGTATAGCACAGGGAACTATATTCAACATCCTGTGATAAACCATAATGGAAAAGAATATGAAAAAGAATGTGTGTATATATATATATATATATATATATACACACACACATATATATATATATATAAAACTGAATCACTTTGCTGTATGGTAGAAATTAACACAGCATTGTAAATCAACTATATGTCAATAAAGTACTTCCTTTTTTTTTTACATATTTATTGGAGTATAATTGCTTTACAATGGTGTGTTAATTTCTGCTTTATAACAAAGTGAATCAGTTATACATATACATATGTTCCCATATTTCTTCCCTCTTGCGTCTCCCTCCCTCCCACCCTCCCTATCCCACGCCTCTAGGTGGTCACAAAGCACCGAGTTGATCTCCCTGTGCTATGCGGCTGCCTCCCACTAGCTATTTTACATTTGGTAGTGTAAAGAACATAGTCAACCATGATTAGAAACTAAGTTATAAATGCACATTTTCATGTGTACTGTGGCTTATCTTTCTGCATCCTCAGAATGTATTTTCACACTTTGCAAGCCCACATGCTTGTACTTCTCTTAGAGAAAGACCAAAGTAGAGGTCACAGTTTGAGTATGTCCCTAAGCCAAACACCCATAGCCACATAACCAAAATGTAAACTCTCCTGATTTCCCTCAAATGCTGATTCTGACCTACAAATAAAACGTAAGTTTTCTTTCTGTTAGTGTGATCTTGCAGATTCCTATTCAATCAGCTCAAACAGGTAAGCTCGTGTAGTGCTACTACCCCACAAGGAGGGCGAGTTTCTAGTAACCAATCACAAGTTTTAAAAAGATGCACTTCCTCATTCATGTTTATAAACTGAGCTGCCACTGCTGAGAGCCAGCTTCTTACTACTTTTGGTTTTGAAGTCTCCTTGATCATAGTTTGTTTCTTGTACAATAAAATATTCATATCAAGTAGAGCTCTCCAGATTTTATTTTGACACCTCTTTATAGTAAATGTTATCTCATTCATGGGGTCTAGAAACAATTGAGACTATAGATAACTAAAGTTAGCTATACAGTCTTTTTTATGCATAAATGACAAAGACAAATGCATTTTTCTTTTCTTTTTTATTTTAGACCTCGCTGGAAGCCAAGAAAATACAACGTTAAAGAAAAACTGCACTGCCATGACTGAGTTTATTTTCCTGGGACTGACAGAGGGAGCTGAGTTGTGACCTGACTTTTTTGTTGTATTCTTAGTCATCTACCTTATTACAGAAACCGACAACGTGAGCATGATTTTGTTAATCAGAAGTGACTCAAATCTCCAATGTACTTCTTCCTCAGTCACCCCGCCTTTGTAGATCTCTGTTATACCACCGAGGTCCCTCCTAAGATGCTGGCTCATTTCGTACCCAAGAGAAAAACCATTTCCGTCATGGGCTGCTTTTTACAATTCCACTTTTTCATTGTTCTGGTAATCACAAATTATTATGTGCTTACTGTGATGGTTTATTACCACTGCATGGCCACCTGCAAGCCCTTGTTATATGGTAACAAAGAGTCCAGATGTGTCTGTCTCTCCCTGGTTGGTCTTCCATATATATATATATATATATATATATAAAGAGGGGGGGGGGGAGAGGGAGAGGGAGAGGGAGAGGGAGAGGGAGCTTTGCAAATAGTCTGCACAGAGCATCCTGATACTTCATCTGTCTTTCTGTGACCCAATGAGATCAACCACTTTTACTGTGCGGACCCACCTCTCTTAGTCCTCGCCTGCTCAGATACTTATATCAAAGAAATTGCCAAAAAATAAAATAAAATAAAATAAATTGCCATGTCTGTGGAACCACACTGTCTTTTGAAACTTGAATATATTTTACAGGGCATTAAACAAGAATGTTGGAATTTTAACTCAAGCTTCTTCTTTGAAGGTGTGTAACAAAGGCAGCAGAAGGGATTATATTGTTACTGGCAATAATTCCTAGTTGCAACAATGAAGAATTTGTCCTGTGAAAAGTTTCTCTGTATCGTGTGCTCCTATGACTTGGACATTACTGTTTCTCTAACTTAGATTGATTTTCGCCAGAGGGAGACAAAACTATAATTTGAAGGCATCTTTTGCTCTCTACATTAATGTTTTTTAAAATAATTGATTCTTTCCGGTCATTAGGGTTTCGAAATGGTGCCTACAAGGCAATGTGATGTTTACCCACCACCCTAAAGTACTTCCTTGGACAGATTTTCTCCAGGCCTCTTTCCTTATCATTTACTGAATATCGAAATTCTTCCTCCCTGGTGAAGGGGTTGTTTCCACCCTCAGCTGGTACTAAGTGATCATTTCTTCTTGTTGTTCATTTGATGTTCATTTCTTCTTGATGATCATTTCTTGTTCATCACTACCTCACCTTGTATTAGTTTTATATTCTTGGTTGGTTAAGTCATAAGGGGGAGAGCTGGTTTAAAAAGGAGTTTTTAGTCAGTGGTAATCCAACATTCCCAGGACTACCCTCTGAAAAATCGAGAAGAGGGGTTTTCATGGAACCTTTAGTCCCTCCCACTTAGCCCCTTCCTTGTGACAAAAAGTTACCCTGAAATCTGGAAAATTGTTCCTTTTTGGTCACTTTCTCCAATAATTAGTGTATTTTTAATAATACCACCGTCTTGCAATGCCAAGCAACCAGTGAATGTTAAGGGGAAATAATCATCTTGTAATTCAGACTGGTAGGAAACAGTCATTTCTAATTACTTGTCATAAGAGAATACAATGCAATTAAAGATTCTGGCTTAGACTAGAGCCTCCACACAGCCACTGTCTCCACTTGAATCAGAATATTTTTGACTGTCTGAAAAGGCAAAGTCAGAGAGATGGACCATACACTCATTCAAATTGGCTTTTACCATGATGGACGACATCTTACAGATGTTTTATATTTTTGATGGGTGTTATTACATAGACTGGGAGAGGTAATTATTGAAAGCCAAGGTCCTTAGGTCTAGAAGAGTTATTAGGGATTATTTCAGAATGGGTTTAGGCACATTTAAACATGCAGTAGGTGCTTAAGCATGTCAATAAACATCTTTTTGGAGGACTCATTATGGTGAGCTCCTTAGGATACAAAGATAATTTTGTTACTATATCCAGGACACTTTTCAGTCCTCACCCTACTTGATCTTTGTGGCAAAGACGATATTATGTGTTCACTGGGTTCTGTTTTATTTTCCTCTTCTTGGATGCACAGGAGGACTGCTTTTTCTAGTCTCCCCTGTAGTTTGAAACCTACCTCTGGCCAAAACCTCTACGGGAGAGTGATGTGTGTCTCTTCTGTGCCAAGACACAGAAGAGTGTGTGTGAGCCTTCCGTGTTCTCTCTTACTCTATTTTGAGGACTTATCTTCAGGTGACAGAGACTCAGGGTGGAACCAGCCGGGTCACTCTTCGGGGTGGGCTTCCTCCGAGTCCTGCAGCAGATTGAGTGTGAGAAGGAAATAAATGTGTAGTGTAAAGCCACTGTGATTTGGAGGCTTAGTTTGTTACTGCAACATCACCTGGCTTATTCTGATTGACAGCCTCTTCGGAGGCATCTGACGCCCCCAACCTTACTTGGATTACGTCACTCAAAGCTCTCCTGATTTTCCTGCTACTCCTTTGACTTCACCATCTCAGATTGTCTTTAAGGTTCTTCTTCCCAGTCTCAGTCTTTAAATGTTGGAGTTTCTTGGTTTTCTAACCTGGGCTCTCCTCCTCTCAATGCATGCAGTCTTCCTGTCTCAATTACCATAAGATGAGGACTCTCAAAGTTATATCTCTAGCCCAGTCTTCCCTCCTAAGTTATAGATCCCTATACATATCTACCAACCTACTGGGTGTCTTATATGCATCTCAAGCTCAATCTACCCAAAATTTAACTTAAAAGTTCTCCTTCCCTCAAAGCTGTTCCTCCTCCAGTTTTTCTATCCATATGTTGGATAGAACATATGTTCCTCCTGCATATGTTTTATCCAACATATGGTGAATGGTATCACCATATGTTGTAGCTGTTTACCAAAGATGGCCCCCAGTGAACCATACCTTCCCATATTCATACTTGTATTTAGACTCTCGCACATTGAATCTGCCTGGCTCTGTGACCCATTTTAACCAGTAGAAGTGAGACATGGCAATGGCAGCTTCCACCTTTGCATTTTTGGGAGCCTTGAGCTACCACCTAAGATGTCCAGCTACTCTTCTGGAGGGTCCCTGTGAAGACAGAGGCCCTGAGTCTACATGGAAAGAAGGGAGAGGCCCAACTCTGCTAACATTCCAGCTGAGCCAGTTTCCCAGCCGTCTGCACCGAGGCCCCAGACATGTGATTGAAGCCACCTTGGATGTTCTAGCCCCAGCTGCCCTCTGACTGAGAACACGTGAGAGAGCACAAGCAACAGCAGTAGAAGAACTGCTCAGCTGAGCACTGTCAACCGACAGAATTATGAGAAATGAGAAAGCAGTCGTTTGTTTAGCCATTAAATGTTAAGTGGTTGGATGATGGCCATTCTGACCGGTGTGAGGTGATACCTCATTGTAGTTTTTTTCTTTTTTTTTTTTGCGGTACACGGGCCTCCCACTGTTGTGGCCTCTACTGCTGTGAAGCACAGGCTCCAGACGCGCAGGCTCAGCGGCCATGGCTCACGGGCCCAGCTGCTCCGCGGCATAGTGGGATCTTCCCGGACCGGGGCACGAACCCGCGTCCCCTGCATCGGCAGGCAGACTCTCAACCACTGCGCCACCAGGGAAGCCCCTCATTGTAGTTTTGTAGTTCTCTAATGATTAGTGATGTTGAGCATCCTTTCATGTGTTTGTTGGCAATCTGTATGTCTTCTTTGGAGAAATGTCTCTTTAGGTCTTCTGCCCATTTTTGGATTGGGTTGTTTGTTTTTTTGATATTGAGCTGCATGAGCTGTTTGTAAATTTTGGAGATTAGTCCTTTGTCAGTTGCTTCATTTGCAAATATTTTCTGCCATTCTGAGGGTTGTCTTTTTATCTTGTTTATGGTTTCCTTTGCTGTGAAAAAGCTTTAAAGTTTCATTAGGTCCCATTTGTTTACTTATTTATTTATTTCCAGTTCACGGGCCTCTCACTGTTGTGGCCTCTCCCGTTGCGGAGCACAGGCTCCGGACGCGCAGGCTCAGCGGTCACGGCTCACGGGCCCAGCCGCTCTGCGGCATGTGGGATCTTCCCAGACCGGGGCACGAACCCGTGTCCCCTGCATCAGCAGGCGGACTCTCAACCATTGCACTACCAGGGAAGGCCCCCATTTGTTTATTTTTGTTTTTATTTCCATTTCTCTAGGAGGTGGGTCAAAAAGGATCTTGCTGTGATTTACATCATAGAGTGTTCTGCCTATGTTTTCCTCTAAGAGTTTTATAGTGTCTGGCCTAACATTTAGGTCTTTAATCCATTTTGAGTTTATTTTTGTGTATGGTGTTACATACACAAAATTTGATTCTTTTACATGTAGCTGTCCAGCTTTCCCAGCACCACTTATTGAAGAGACTGTCTTTTCTCCATTGTATATACTTGCCTCCTTTATCAAAAATAAGCTGACCATATGTGCATGGATTATCTCTGGGCTTTCTATCCTGTTCCATTGATCTATATTTCTGTTTTTGTGCCAGTACCATACTGTCTTGATTACAGTAGCTTTGTAGTGTAGTCTGAAGTCTGGAAGCCTGACTCCTCCAGCTCCATTTTTCTTTCTCAACATTGCTTTGGCTATTTGGGGTCTTTTGTGTTTCCATACAAATTGTGAAATTTTTTGTTCTTTTGCAGCTCTATTTACAATAGCCAGGACATGGAAGCAACCTAAGTGTCCATTGACAGATGAATGGATAAAGAAGATGTGGCACATATATACAATGGAATATTAGCCACAAAAAGAAATGAAATTGAGTTATTTGTAGTGAGGTGGATGTCCCTAGAGACTGTCATACAGAGTGAAGTAAGAAAGAGAAAAGCAAATACCATATGCTAAGACATATATATGCAATCTAAAAAAAAAAAAAGAAAGGTTCTGAAGAACCTAGGGGCAGGACAGGAATAAAGACGCAGACATAGAGAATGGACTTGAGGACAGGGGGAGGGGGAAGGGTAAGCTGGGATGAAGTGAGAGAGTGGCATGGACATATATACACTACCAAATGTAAAATAGATAGCTAGTGGGAAGCAGCTGCATAGCACAGGGAGATCAGCTCGGTGCTTTGTGACCACCTAGAGGGGTGGGATAGGGAAGGTGGGAGGAAGACACCAGAGGGAGTAGATATGGGGATATATGTATATGTATAGCTGATTCACTTTGCTATAAAGCAGAAACTAACACACCATTGTAAAGCAATTATACCCCAATAAAGATGTTTAAAAAAATGTTAAGTGGTTTGGAATACAACAGTGTAGATAACTGAAACACCGGATCCCCAGAAACCTGGAGATGATCTTTCATTTCTCTCCCTCATCCTCCACATCTAGTTCCCAGCCTCTTTGATTATACCTCCCTAAATATTTTTTGAGTAGTACTTTTTTTTCCATATGCCATTTTCCGGTCCAGATTACTATCATCCTTTTACTATTAGATTCCTCCTGTAGCAAGAGGGATCATTTAAATGCAAATTTGGTTATGATCTTGGCCAGCCACCTAAAACCCTCCACGGATCCCTGCTGTTTTTAGGAGAAAATTCAATCTTCTTGACATTGCTCCTAAATCTGTGCAGGCTCTGGTCCTTGCCTATTTTCTAGACTTATGCAACTCTACATTTCAATCATCCTAGATTTGTTTCAATTTCTCCAGGGTGCCACTATTGTCTCTTGACTCCCTGCTTTTTTATTTGTTCTTCTTTCTACCTAAAATACTTTTTCCTGTGGTCATCCCTTCTCTTTCTCCTTTTTCAAATTTCTACTCATCCTTCGGGTCTCAGTTTAAATATAATTTCCTCCGGAAAACTTCTCTGATCCTCCAAGCCTGGATTAGTTATCCTTGCCAAGTGTTACTGTACAATTCTTTCACTCATCAAATTTTTAGTGAGCTTGTATTTTGAGTCAGACACTGTCACCCTTCCCCTATAATAACCTCATCAAACTCCTCTGTAATTATTTGTTTGCCTAGGTTTGTCCCTAGCCTGTAGGCTCTCCAAGGAAAAGGACCATGTTTATCTCATTTCACTTTGTATCTCCAGTGTTTAGCACATAATACTCAATACATACGTCATGAATGGGTGAAACTAAACTTAGTCTTTATAGGTGGTGTAACCAGTGGAAGGAAATCATTATTCACTAGAGACTCAGTTCTGATAAACATACCACTTAGCATTTTAGTAAATATTTGGCAAGAGAAAAAAGTTCATGGTTTATTGGAGACAAAGCACAATTTGTGATGACAAATTATGGTCAAAATTCAAGTCCAGTTTGATTTTCTGAAATCATAGTTATCCACAAATTGGAGGGCCATAGTAGAAATCATTTAGCATTAAGCCAGCAGCTTTGATTCTGAATAGTTGCAAACATCAGGCTGAATAGGAAAGCTAACCCCCAGAAGTCACTACATCATTTATTTCACAGAGAGTTGCTAGTAGTGTCTGAGTACTCTGAAAACAGCTTGAATATATTTGCTCCAAAGAGACATGGTGCTAGGAATATCCTCATCTATTCTGGAAGGCCTAATATGCCTCAAAGATGAGTGGTTTCCAGGCTGCTCAGACCTGATAATTGTGGTCACCCCCAGCAATGACTGCCCCTGGTAGACTGCCATAGGAAGAATGGAACATGCTAGGTAGACCAGTTTCCTTAATATAGCTTATCATCTTCAAAGGTCTTCAAATAACTGCCTCTGGTTCTTGGTCCCATTTTAGGGAAATCTCTGCAAGAAACCTGGAGTAGCCACCAAAGGATATAGAGGCACACAAACAGGCAAAATCCCGCTATTTTTGAATACTTATTGGTGATCACCCTCAGTCGTTCTTGTTAGCATCACTGTCTCTGGTTTAAGAGGTCCTTGCGTTCATTACAAAGCCCTTCTACTTTTAGCCTAATTTCAGTAGCCCTTTTGAATATTAGGCATTTATGCGAAGCCACCTCAAGCCCTTTCCGAAAGTATGTTGAATGCAAATAAACATTTCATGTATCAGTTGTTTATTGAATTAAGATGCAGGCTATATTCCAAAGAGTGGTTTCTCTGGGTCCTGGAAATATGTTTGAGCTTTATTCTTTTAAGGTTTCTGATATTTTTTTGCATTGAGAATATTATTTTACAATAAGAAGTGACAGTATAATATTTAATAGGCCACAGAGGTAGAAGAGAACTTAATAATTTTGTCTAAGCCTGTCATTATACACTTGAGGAAGATGCCACTCACAGAAGACGTGAATTACTTGATTCCTGATGAGATATGCAAACATTAGCCACTAGTGAGGTTTTGTTCAGTATTTTCAATTAAATGTCAATGATAGCTCTATCCGCAAGAATAGAGGAGAACTTTGGCTTTCTGGCCATACTCTTTTATTTTTTCCTCCACCCCAAACATGACAAATTGACTCATCACTAAAGATAAATATGTCTGACATCAGTATTTGAACTTGGAGCATTCATGGTTCTATTGGAGCATTTGAATAAAAGTGTTTGAATGACTCCCTATATTAAAAATTAAAACTTTTGAGCTACATAATTGCTATGAATTTAAAGCATGCTGGTGCTAGCAACGGTGGGCAGGTAAGGTTATTTTGAGGTTTTCTTCTTTTTAAGCACTTCCGATCTAATTTTAAAACTTTTTGGATCCTACAGGATCTTCTCTTGTAAAGCAGAGAATGTGTAGCTGTGATTATCCACTTAGCCCAGATCCATTCTATGGTTTAAAAAAAAATGTTATTTGCTAACACATACCAGACTTCACACAGGCACAAGGTAAACCCACAGGTCCAGTAACAAGATTTGCTGTGTTAAATGCAATTGGGTCTCAAATTTTAAGCAGTTAAATGTCTTAATTTGTCCTTTTCTTCCTACCATAATATAATGAGGATAAACTCTGACACACAGCAGCTCTGCAAAGAGAAGATTTCTCCTTGTTCATTGTTTGTCAAACCAATCTTCTCTCCTGAAATTTGATTTCCCAAGTGCCTTACAGTCCTTAAGCCAGGTGGCTGCAGTGAGTCCTCTTGGAACATTCATAATCATCTGAAATAAAAGCACACCCTCGAAGCCAGAAACACTTAAGACAATCAAATGGGGTTAGTCACCAAGTAGAAATAACTCTTTGAACCTCGTGCTAACTCTGCCCTTTAGCCTACCCACCGACTCCAGCCCAGGTTGCTGAAGGGAATCACCTTGGCTCTGAAATAAATAGTACGAATATCCCCTGGGTTATAAGTACTTATGTGTCCTCTTATACACACGATTCATTTTTCTGGTGCTTGGTTCAAATACTGTCAGCTGGAAGTTTGCCTTGTGGCTTGAAGAAAGAAAACTGTAGTGTGCTTTCCAAAGGACCCTGTCTATAGTGGCCCCTCAACCCCAGGCTTCAAGATTTCAATATTAAATATTGTAATCTTTTCCCATAGCAATCGGTCTTCCATCTAGGAAAGGCCAACTGATGAGATGATATGGTTTTTAGAAAATCAAAGAAATACAGTGTTAAATTTGTGGGGGAAAAGCATGGATTTGGATTTGACTGTACCTGGACACTTCTTGTTTATTTGTTTGCTTTTTAACAGAATTGTGCTGGGACACATATGTTTCCTTTTACTAGGTTAACCTGAGCAGTAACTGGACTTCATTGTGTATGTAGGCCCCTGATAAACAGGAGAGCTGCTGAACCCTGTAAATTAAGCCAGCTTTCTAGAATTTTTATGAGATGATAGTAACTGCATTGACTTAAAAAGAGATATCAAACTTCTTCTACTTGTTTTTTTTCCCCCAAATGGGAAAGTCAGGAGATTGGTGTTGAAGAAGAGTAAATAAGAAGAAAAGCAAATCAATGATATTAAAATCAGGGAAGTTGTTACTAGGAAAAACTATGGAACCTATTAAATTTTGACCTTAAAATAAGCATCATAATAATTTTTTAAACCCGAACTACTACCAGGGATAGAACTATAGGCACCTATGCTCATTTCAATGTGATTTTATTGCTATGTCATGGCCTAGTATGTCTGCCTGTGTTAGGAAGCTTTCCATTCCAAGGGACAGAAAAATCAACTCACGCTGGATTAAATAATAAAGGAGGAACTTCCCTAGTGGTCCAGTGGTTAAGAATCTGCCTTCCAATTCAGGGTACGTGGGTTCGATCCCTGGTTGGGGAACTAACCACATGCTGCGGGGCAACTAAGCCCTCACGCCACAACTACTGAGCCTGCACGCCTCAACTAGAGAGCCTGTGTGCCTCAACTAGAGAGCCTGCGTGCCACAGACCACAGAGCCCACGCGATCTGGACCCCCGCGCCACAACTAGAGAGAAGCCCGCGCACCATAACGAAGATCCCGCACGCGGCAACTGAGACCCTACGTGGCCAAATAGATAAATAAATAATTGTTTAAAATAAATAAAGGAATTTACAGGTATTATGAAAATGCAGTGATGTGAGTTCCAGAACTAGTTAGTCTAGAGCTCAGTAATGTCACTGTGGACTCTGTTTCTTCTGTTTTTTTTTTTTTTTTCTCTACATCTGCTATCTACAGTGTGGGCTTCACCCAGAGGCTGGGCCCTTTGATGTTACAAGAGAGCTGTTAGTATAATTAAGTCCACATGCTTCCTCTTTTTTATCCAGAGAAAGATAGAGTCTTTCCTTAGCTCTCTAACAAAAATTCTGAGATTCCTGTTGATTGGAACTTTAATTGGTTTAAACCTAGGTCACTTTAACCAATATCTATGGTGAAGGGGTGGGATTATCCTGATGGATTATAGCAGTAAGACTTTACCCCTGAAGCTGATGGAGGGGTTCATCCCACCTAAAAACATGACTGTTGTAGAATCGATGTTGGGAAGGTGACAGATTTTCTATTATATATACTATGGGGAACAGTGAATTCAAGGTTCCCCATCCTTGAATTGTCTTTTATGATAGGCAGTAAAGGATACAATAGTAAATTTAAAGCTGTCAGAAATCCTGGTGTTTTTACTGAGCCCCGTTTCTGAGAGCTATTAGAGAAAGTAAGATTGTGAGGTTACCCCTCAGAGTCTTCTTATTTATGTTACTCATGCTTTCCTTCTATGAATCACATAGAAATATACTGATCACATACTGGTTCAAGTCAAAGAGTCAGAGAATTCTTCAATTCTACACCAAAGGATGAAGATCAATGACACTGAAGCTGGGAACTACCACAAATGTTTTACCCAAACTACGAAAATGTTGTATTAAATGATTCATTAAAGCAAAAGATATATCCTTACCTTATTTTTTTTTTCCTTTTTCACAAAGATAAACTAAGAAGTTAGACAAGGGCGTGTTTATCCCATTCAAAAGATTACCCAAACAGAAGAAACGATGGTATATGTTGCATACTGTTGAATCACCAAACAATATCATCCCTGGGTCCAGAAGGGAATCTGGTTGCTGGACAAATAGACAACCAATATCAGAATCTACAGGCATCCTTGTACCGGCTTTCTGAAAGGCAGTACATTCTTAGTCTATCAGAATAGATTGTCTGATATGCTTTTTCTTTTCTGTTTTTAATTGGGGGTATAGTTTTTTACAATGTTGTGTTAGTTTCTACCGTACAGAGAAGTGAAGTAGGGTTCTTGTGCTGTACAGCAGTGATATGCTTTTTCAATACTGGGACTTCCCCAGCAGTCCAGTGGTTGGGATTCCGCGTGACCGCTGCAGGGGGCACAGGTTCGATCCCCAGTCAGGGACCTAGGATCCCACATGTTGCGTGGTACAGTGAAAAAAAAAAACAAAAAACCCACAAAAGGTCAATACTAACTCATGTTAGTTGTCTAGTCTCCTGAATTCAGCTTAAGGTGTTTATACACTTTCTAAGATTTCAGCGGCCCTCTGGAATCTTTGCTCGTGGTGCAATGCTTGAGATCTTTGGCAACTAGTTTTAGAGCTTTCCCTCCTGAGTGCTGGGAGAAGGTAGAGAGAGAAAGACATGTTAGATATGGACCTTATACTTTCCTTTAATGTTCGGTCTCTTGACACCCTACAAAAGTTTTATTTGTCCTGCCCTGAGAACTAAGTACCTCAACCATATTCTTGACAGGGTTCCTAATGACAGCATTACTTTTCATTAGAAATTTCTTAGGAGAAAACCTTGACTGAAGAGTGCTAATGAATTCCAGCCATTCCCACAGCTGCCTCGGTCCTTACCTCTCATGAGCCTCCACTTCCTACTTTCATAGTTCCAGATGTTTCCCATTTGGCTTTAATGTTGCCATTCTTGTAACTGGGCATCACGAAATTTAAAATGGTCTAAGAATAAAAAAAAAAAAAAACATGTCTGTATATTATCAAGATACTTGTGTGATTTCCCAAATGTATTAATTGTTCAATCAATACTTTCCAAAGTGCCAGAGAACGTTGAGAAGAGTATGGAGTAGTTTCTTGATGAAATATATTTAGGAAAATGTGGGTTTCACAAATTCACATGGACTACTGCAGAATTGTTCAGGCCTTTAATATGCATTCTTTACCTCCAAGCAAAAGGATATCTGGTGCTTTCTACTCATGTTTGACCATGGAATCCTTTTCCTGAAGAACATTTCATATAACACATCTGAGGAACACACTTTGCAAAATGCTCATTTATGTCAAGTTACCATGTTTTCTGGGAGTCTGTTATCTGCTTTCCCTTCGTTATTAGATGTTCCTAGGATTCTATTCCATGACAAAATCCAGTAAGGAAAGCTTTGCCATTATTTTTCAAGGAGAAGTAGGACGGGAAAAGGCCCAAAATCTATTTTCTCAAGGAGAGCAGATCTGATTCAAAATCAGGAGCCTCTGATTCATCTTAATTGTTGTATTTCTGAGGGCAGAGGACATTTGCCATTAACTTCTAACAGGATCCTTTTTTCTATCTTAAAGTACATTCTGCTATGTAAATACAAGGTCATACTAAACTTGGAAAGTGCCAACGCAGCAGTTTTAGACAACTGACGTAAGTTTTATGGAAGCATTTTTTGCAACCCACTTTTAAGGATAGGGTGAATTCTCCACATGTAAACTGCAAATGGGGATGAGGCTCTGGTGTCAGCTACAAGCTCATGTTCAGATCTGAGTATGCCCCAGGGGAACAGAACTCTATCTGAGTTAAGGGGCTACAGTTGAAAAGCTCACAGGCCACTCCCAGAGCAGCAATAGGGTCACACGGTGATGGCCAGGCTTTGCCAAGACTCAATACCCAGATGAGTTCTCTCTTTATTCAAGCTGATTAAATTTCATTGCAGAATTTTGCTAACTGAATAAATTCTAATGAACTCTTATCTGGTATGGATGTCTTTCTTTCTGTATCTTCTACTGTTCTTAGTTTTTCATGTTATAAAAGCAATAGATGGCCAGTGTTGGCAAAACACACAAAAGTGTGCAGTTAGGATAAACATCATTCATAACCCCACAAATCAAAAATAACTGCTGTTGATATTCTGGTTTATCTATTTCAATATTTTATTTCTTTTTGAGTTGTTACATAGTTCCTTTGCAGGATGCTTTGAAACTATCTCTGAACTCTTTGTGGCCCTAATGCCCTATGCTGGAATTTATTTTGGGGGCAGATTCTCTTTTCTCAGAAGAGCTTCACTGGTGAGACTGTCTAGCTATAGAGAAACAAGTTCAGCAAAAGTTTTTTTTTTTTCCTACTGTAGCCCTGAATATCGGTAGAGTAATTCCACTCCTACAACTTGTACTGTATTCCTACTAACACATGGTAACCCCAAAACTAATGGAAACTGCTAACATTTTCTATATGTTAGAATATGTCCTGTTTTAAATGCAGTATCCTATTTAGTCCTTACAATAACACTATGTGTTACATTCTATTATTATCCCCGTTGTGCAGGTGAGGAAACCAAGGCACAGAGAGGATAAACAACGTGCCCAAGGTCACAAGTATTAAGTGGTGGAGCTGGGGTTTGAACACTGCACCTCCAGAGTCTGCCTTCCTTCTTCAGACTGAGATGTTAACTGAGGTAAAGGCTGCCTTCACTGTGGGCTGAGTGTAGCTCTGAGAAATCATGGGCTGGCTTGATTCTGATTCCTCTAGCATGTTGGAATGCAATGGTGCATTCCAAGGGGCAGGGGTGGTGGGTGAGGGGAGGAGAGAGTGAGAGAATATGAGAAAGCAAAGTCTAGTTGAGAGGAATGTGTCTCTGAACATGGCAGCAGGCCAGAGGCCGGAAGCTAGGGAGGAAAGAAGACATGGCTCCCTGTGAACGGGCGTGGCCAATGGATTTTACGTGCAATGGTACGTGAATTCCAATTTGATGTTTTTCTTTCTTGCCTTGTAATTTGGCTGTGCTATTGTCAACTTTATTAAACTTATTTAAGTTGATTAAACCACAGGAGTCCTCTCTTAGCTGGTCTCTGAAGAATAAAGGAGTGATGGCTTGTACTCATGTTTGGGGCTTAAGTATAGAAGGAATGATGAAATGGGCAAAAGTGACAAGCTGCAGCCTGGGGCAGTAGTCAAGCATGGAAGGTGGGAAACAAAAACCAGGACATGCTGAAGATCACCATAAATAACTGCAGAGAGGACCAGACTTCTTATAGTCCTGTGGGATGGGGCAAGGATTTATATTTGGATATTATGGGGAAGCTCAATCCTGTAGGCCTTGAAAACTGCGGACACTTGAGTGACATACACAATACAAAGCATATGTTATATATTTTACTCATAAAACTTGAATCATAGTTAATTTGATACATGGCTTTTTATGTAGCATTTTATTGTGGGTATTTTAATAATTTAAATTAAAATTTTTGAAAATGCTATTTTTCAAGGGCAGAAATGTCATTATAAGGAAATATAATATTCACAACTACTTCCCTATTGTTAGACATCTAGGATGTTTTCCAATTTTTTTGCCTATATAACTAGCAGTGTGAGATAAGAATGCCCATTATCATCACTTACTAGACATCTTAACAAATAAGACATGAAAAAATGAGGACATAATTGAAAGGAGACGAACTTTTTTTTGTAGATGATGATTAACTACACAGAAAATCAAAGAGAAATGATAAACAATGTATTTATTAGAACGAATAAGAGTGTCCAGCAAAGTTGCTGTGCCCCAAATTAACATTTAAAAAAATCAGTGGTATTCTTGTAACAATACCAATTAGAAAATTAGAGTCTGTAGGTTCAATTTTGCTTAAAATCCCAGCAGGCATTTTACAGCTATTCCTAAAATCCATATGGAAGGGTAAAGGTCCAAAAATGGCCAAGACGATTTTGAGAAAGGAAGAAATTTGCCCTTCCAGATATCAAGGCTTGATATATAGTAATTAAAACAATGTGATACTGGTGTAGGGATAGACAAATAGATCAAAGAGATGGAATTATTGCCCAGAAACAGACTCTCAGATATTGTAAGACAGTCTCTCACAGAAGTGACGTTACAAATCAGCAGGAAAATGATGAGGTATTTAATAAGTGGATCTGGGAAAATAGACTATCCAAAGGGAAAAAAACACATTAATCTGCAGTTCACTTGATAAAGATCTAAATGTGAATTTCAAAACTTTGAAAAATTTTAAGAGAGTATGGAGCAGAATACCTTTATAGAATTGGAGTAGGGAAGGACTTCTTAAATGAGACTCTAGAAGCACAAAACTTACACAGATGTTCATATACTTACTATGTTAAAATTTTAAATTGTTGAAAGACCAAATAAAGTTTACAAGACAAACCACAGATTGAGAAGAAACATTTGCAATGTGTGTGACTTATAAAGGATTTAGGATCTAGAATACTTACAAAATCCTTAAAAAGCAATAAAAAGAAAAGAAATTCAACAAGGCAATTTGAGAAGGAAATGAACAGGTAATTCAGGGAAGTGAAACTGGACTGTCCAATAAAGATATGAAAATATGCCCAGCTTCATCAGTAGTCAGGAGGATGCAAATGAAGGCAATGAAATACCATTTCCTTTCCACCAGAGAGGTAAAAATTAACAAGCCTGACTTAGCGAGTTTTGGGTGTGATGGGGGAAATAGGATCTTCCACACACTGTTGTCAGGCTACTTGGAACAATCACCTTTGAAAGCAGTTTGGCAATATCTGGTAAGGCTGAAGGTACTCAACAAAACAGAACTTATGAGTGGATGATAAAAAATAAAAAGGCAATCAAGTTGGTACTTCCGGTGTGCCCTCCCTGACAACATTCCCCTCCTTTAACCACAAATCCTCAATTTTGTTTACATTATTTCTTTGCTTTGCTTTGCTCTTTTACCACATATTATGTACCCACAGAGACTATAATGCTTAGTTTTCTATTGCCTTTGGACTTCATATCAATGGTTATCATATTGTATGTAATCTCCGGTGTCTTGCTATTTTAACCAAAAGTTATGTTTTCCGAGATTCATCCAAGTGTATATGTGCACTCCGTGGCTCACTCATTTTTCACTGCTAAAACGGAGTACTGTAATTTATATAAAGCAGCGCTGTGAGGGACATCCTTGAACCTGTCCCATGGACATCTGTGAGAGTTTCTCGAGCTTCTCTAGAGTTTAGGCTAAGGTGTTTATGTTCTAGAAGTGAAATTGCTACATCAAGGGGTATGAGCTTCATCAACTTCACTAGATAATGCACAGTTGTTTACCAATATACATTCTCATTAGCAGTGTGTGAGTTCCCATTCTCCACATCCTCACTGACGCCTGATATCATTAAAGTTTAAATTTTTATTAATCTCACGGGTATATGATGGCGTTTCATAATGTTTTTAATTTGCATTTCATTCCTAATAAAATTGAATATATATATTATTTTGTTATGTTTTCTGTGAAGTGCCTTTTCATGTCTTTTGTCCGTTTTTCTATTGACCTGTTCTTATTGGTATTTTGCAGTTCTTTATATAGTTTGTATGCTAATTGTTGGCTGTATGTGTGACAAAGAACTTCTCTTGGTTTGTAGCTTTACTAAAAACGTTCTTGGGGCTTCCCTGGTGGCACAGTGGTTGAGAGTCCGCCTGCCGATGCAGGGGACACGGGTTCGTGCCCTGGTCCGGGAAGATCCCACACGCCGTGGAGCGGCTGAGCCCGTGAGCCATGGCTGCTGAGCCTGCGCGTCCGGAGCCTGTGCTCTGCAACGGGAGAGGCCACAACAGTGAGAGGCCCGCGTACCTCAAAAAAACAAAACAAAACAACTTCCTTTTTGCGATATAGAAGTTTTTAAATTCTTAATATAATTGAGGACTTTCTATTTTTGGGGGGGTAGAGATACCTTATCTTACTTTTAAAATTTGCATTTCTTTGATCACAAGTAAGGCTGAACTTTTTTTCATGTTTATTGGCCATTTATATTTATTTTTTGTCAGCTTTTTTATGTCCTTTTGCTCATTTTCTATTGATTTGTAAAGGACTTCATATGTTAAGGATATTAACCCTTTGTCATGTTTGTTGGGAATATTTCCCCTAGTTTCTTATTACTTGTAAATTTTGCTTAAAATTCTCTTTATCGAGTACGTTTTTAAGCATATTTAAATCCTAATTCTTCCTTTTCCTGTTTGTGTTTTTCACACTTGACAAAAATTATCTCATCTGGAATTAATTTTGTGATGAAGAGATGACATTAATCAACTGTCCCTCCTTTATCCACTGATTTATCATTATTATACACTAACATTTTTATGTTTACTTGGGTCTGTTTCTGGGCCATATACTTTGTTGTGTTAATTATAATTATTTTATCCATTCTTGCCCAAGATACCTACTTCGTTTATTGTTCTCTTTTTAGTAAAGTTTACCATTTGGTAAGGCAAATTCCTTTGTTCTTTTCAAACTTTCTTGGATCATCTCAGAATAGGCATTCTCCATTTCTCTAATCAAATATTTCACTCGTTTCCCAGAGTGTTAGCATATAAACAAGACGCAGCTTCTCAATTTTCAAAGTGTTAGAAAACGTGAAATACTTTCATCACCACTTTTCATGAATTCAGGAGGAACTGTTGAATGTTCCAAGGTCAGAGCTTGGGACAGTAATTAATATTGTACCATTGAGAGTGAGGGTGTAGCACTTGACATGATGTTTGATAGGGGCTTCCTATAGTTATACTTCAGTCACTTTCAGCCAAGGTATTTTCTTTACTTCTTCTTTTTTTTTTTTTTTCTTAATTCCCCGGCCAGGGATCGAACCCGGGCCCACAGCAATGAAAGTGCCACATTCTAACCACTGGACTGTAGGGGAACTTCCCAGCCAAGGTATTTTCTAAACCAACAGGGCCTGTTATGATTATTCTCTCTCTCCTTGGTGGACCATGAAGAAAACAGGCTTTCATGGACAATGTCATTATTCCTGCTGAAAAAGTGAAACGCCTTGATTCCTGTATGAATGAATTCGTTTGTGGTGAAATGCTACTGTACTATAGGAATCAATGAGCTGGACCCTCAGTGTCTTCTCCCCAACAGAGTGGTTAGAGAGGGACCTCTCCTTTGTTCAGGCCTTGGCTGTTGAGTTTGAGAAAGTGGAGGACCCGTTTAGCAACACAAAAGTTGGGTTATCTATCAGGCAGAACTGGTATTCCCCAGTTCTGGAGACCAGACTTGGGGTTGAGCGGGGGAGGCTTTGCAGGTGGTGTGTGTCAGGAGAGAGGTCCCTGCGGCTCTGGCCAGAGGTGTGGATGGTCTGGAGACACTCCTCGGCCTCCTCTCCAGCAAACACCAAAGTGTCCAAGGTCACGCCAAAGGGGTAAAAATGGGATAATAAGTCTATTGGAGTATTTTGTAAGTTTACTATAAAAAGAGTGTTCTAGTCTCCGTTTGAGTGTGGATTAAATCCTGCGACGTCCAGCTATGCTCAGGGGTCCTTCTAGTTGGTCTCATGTGGGGTCCCAGACATGAGGACCAGGCACAGTTGAATATGAGCTTCACCTAATCCCTCCTGACTGGAGCCAGTTGAAATACACAGTTATGTAAAATCTTACACTCATTCAGAATAAGTCACTTATTCCTCGTATACCTCTATTCGTCACCTATAAAATGCGGAGGCATACATTTATCTTCTCATGTGCCAGAAATGCTTTTTGACAAATAAAACAATGCTTGCAAAAGTACAGTTGATAACATGGTGCTAAACAAGTTCAGAAAAGATTCTGCCTTGTATATTTACACACTTTTCTGTCCTTTTGAGTCATTCAGAACAAAGAAGGAAGGGGAAGGGCATGGTTCTGCAAAATGCTGAACATGGGTGCTTGTGAAAGAGCAATTTTTGATGACAATACACAAACAATGCTGAAAAGTGTCATGAATTGTAGCGATACCACCTGTTGATCAATGGCTTTATCAGCTTCTTTCTCTGAATGACCCAAGACACTCCAAAAGCAAAAATTTGGATGCCAAATCTCGACGTATTTGTCAAATGAAAGGACTCACAGCAACTTAGTAGCAGCTGATAGAAAGGAGATTTAGTTACAGGTTGTGGCCTGAGAACAAAATTGGACTTGTGGGTATGTTTTGTGGAGCCTCACAATTTTGATTGGCGCTGTGCTGGAAAATGCTTTGAATTGCCAATATTTAAAAATCTGGGGATTTCGTATGAAAACAATTGGTTAGAGCTGGGTAGCTGCCTCCTTCTTTAGACAGGACTGCTTTTTTTTGCTGTGCACCAGTGCCAATGTTTATTATTATTATTTAAAATTTTATTGAAGTATAGTTGATTTACAGTATTGTGTTAATTTCTGCTGTACAGCAAATTGACTCAGTTATATATATATATTCTTTTCCATTACAGTTTATCACAGGATACTGAATATAGTTCCCTGTGCTATCCAGTAGGACCTTGTTGTTTATCCATCCTATATATACTAGTTTGCATCTGCTAATCCCGAACTCCCAATCCTTCTCTCTCCCACCCCTCCTCCCCCTTGGCAACCACACGTCTGTTCTCTACGTCTGTGAATCTGTTTCTGTTTCGTAGATATGTTCATTTGTTAGACAAAACTGTTCTTTTTTCAGTTTGCCATAGTCTATACCACTCTCTTAATACTGTCCTCTTCTGGTTCTCATTTACAATACCTAGCTGGTCCCTCCAGTCATTTGAGTTTGTAACCCCTGACTTAGATAATGCCAAAGGATGGGGAGAGATCCTTTGTGGTCCAGATTCAGACCTTAAAAAGGAGTCCTTAGGTCTCGAAGAAAGTCAATGGAAGAAAAGCTAGTTCAACATTATCCCAGGTAAAATGTTCTTCTTTTAATAAAGACATTCTTCATAGATCACACGTTAGAATAACAATCTTTTCTTTGTTTTGAAATGCATTGTAGTTGAATAAACTTTCACTTAAATAACAATGGATATATTAAACTACTCCAATAGTTGCTAAAATTCTCTTACAATAGTCAAAGAATTCACTTTTATACGGAAACAGCAGCAACTACTAACTGTATACCAAACTTTGCAAAAGAAGCAGCAGAATACAACTTGCAGTAGCCATTAGAATATTGCGTCTTAAAATGATGGAACCTTTCAAGGCATTTGAGTGCTATTGCGACCACCTACAAATTGGAGACACAGTGCCAGGCAAGATACTTGTGTATTTTGCTGATACAGTATCAGCAGGATGCCACCTTTTCAAAGGATATTCCCAGATTCAACAATGCAGAGAAAGGTCCTCAGTGAACAGACTGTATGTATACAGTGAGAGGGAGCATTGGGTCAGCACTGGAAAAAGCGGCAGAATACAGCGGCTTTAAAGGGTTTGACGTGGTTTTCTCTAGCCAGTACTGGAAGTAAACCATCATTTGGTTGTTTTAGACAATTTCCTCTGGTATTTGCGTGGTCTCTCCTGGTTATTGTGATTCTCATCTCAAGGAGTTTGAATCCTTCAGTGGCAGGCAATTCCTTGGTGACTCCTACAGTCAGCTGGTAAGTTTGATTTGCCTTAAATAGCTGACCTCAAGATGCATCAATATACATATGCAAATACGCATCATTGCCATCAACTGACCCTGTAACTCTGGACCAAAAGCTGCAAGAGAGAGACAGCCTGATTCTCTCTTCCCCAAGTAAGAAAACTAGCCCCCCCACCCCTCAAAAAAAAATCAATGAAATACAAAGTTGATTTGAGTATTTTATTTATAAATGTACATTTACTATAAAAGCTGTTGCATTTTAGACAACTTTTTTATGTTTATTTTTTACTATTTCTCAGAGGCATTTTAGAATAAATATTTTAAATGAAGGTTAGTGTAACTGATATAGAACATTGGCCCACCCAGAACAGTAACATCTTTTGGACGGACTCACATATGAGGTGGATCATTTCAGCCTGTTAAGTCTTACACTGTGTATAGATAACTATAATATGTATTGCATTAGTAACACTACACGGAAAGAATGAACACATGTCATGAAAGTTTGCAAGTGAAAAACAAAGAGTTACCCATTTTTTTCCTTAAGAAAGAGAAGGGACAAGCTTTTGAAGTATAAGAAAAAAAAAAGATATACTTCCTCAGGAACAATAAATCACTCACTTGCCTCATCTGTTTTTTAAACAAACACATTTACATTGTAGCTCAACAGAGCAGAGCACTTTTTTTTTTCCTGGGATCTCAAAGATTATTTGAAAAGAAATAGATCATACTCATTATGCTGCATTGGAAAAAACAAGATCTAGTCTGCCCGAGCTGCCATGTAACAGACTCCAAATGAAATATAAATCAAATATAAATAGAAACAGTTGGCAATTAGAATTTAGAAAATGTTGGAGATTATTCTGTGCTGGTGACTATTGTTCATTATGGAAAAGCACATTTTGCAGTTGGAGATGGGGCTTTATTTTTCTTGATTCTAGCTTCAATACAATGTACAATGAGTCTCACTAAGAAATATGTATAAATGAGTTTGTGAAACCAGAAGAGAATGTGCAATATTCATAGAACCCTTACAGAACAGATGGAGTTCCACATGTAAAAAGTATTCTAGAAAAATCGGTTATGAAGAATCATATTGTACATGTTTGTGCATTACTGGTGGTAAAGTACTCTGCTAGTATCATGCAAAGTGTAAACATCCACATTATCAAAATATTTAATAAAACATGCAGGTGGTTAATCAAAATATGGGACTTAATCTGTACATTTTCAAAACGTTCTTTTTTTTAGTTTTTCTATTTTTCTTTTTCTTTTTTTAAATTTTTTTCCTCCTGTAAAACAGCGGACACCTCCATGAGAAGTCTTGAGAACTTGGAGGGGACTTCATCTGTCTTCAATGTACTGCATCCTTAATTCATCACTGACTATGTGCAACAGCTTTGCATTTTCTAAGGCACAATTTTAAATGAAATGATGTGTAAATTTCAATCTAACAACAGCTCATCCAAATGACAAAATGGTCAAAATACCTCCAGTGGCTGAGGAAATTTCTGTACTTACATGGAACCCGCATGCAGAGAACCGTCTAGCATGTAAATAAATAATTGCTAGTCATATTCAATAAGACACAGAAAAAAAAATTATTGCTTACATAACAGAAAAACATCTACTTGATTTCCTTTTATGACTACGTTAACCTATTAGGAGTATATCCAGAGTCTACATTCACAAAATGTCATCTGTCATCACTTATTTGCCATCATTTTAAGGCAGAATAAATAGTCCCCCTTTCCCCAGTCTTAAAGAAAACAGCCTGGAGATCTAAAATGTGATGCTTTTTAGTAACTTGATTCCTTTCTTGGCCAGATGAAATTCATCACACAGGGCAAAAAATAAACCAGCTCTCCGCAAGAGTTTCTCGCTAAACTTCTCCATGAGCAAGGTCCAGTATTGGTAGTAAAGAGAGTTGGTGATGTAGGGCATGAGGAGAGCAGGTAGGTATCCAGGAGGATGGACAGGGCACGATGTGAACAGTAGGTTCTTGTTGATCACATGCTAGTGGCTTCTCACATCATATGTCATTCAGATTCTATTAAGATGGACTTAATGCTTTACTTCAGCCACCTGGGCTTCAGACCCCCAAGGAGAACTTGCAGGCAAGGGTGAGCGGTGGTCACACCTAATGATGGGCTGATCTCAGTGAGAGCTTCCATATGTCCCCCACTGAGCCTCTTTTTGAATCTAGAGCCTAAAGAGAAGCAAGCAACAAAGCCCTCCTAGCTATCATTGACCCACCACTCTTTGGAAGATTAAACTTCCTCACAGATTTTGGTAATAACTTTGGAAATGATGACTGAATTATGTCCCTCTGGTTTCTTCCTACCCTTGGGCAATGTCCCACAGTGTAAGCCTAGCCCGTATAGCAAGGGTTCTCTCTATTTGATGGGTCAGCCTACAGCAATGGCATAACTTCCAAAGGACACAGAATCTAACACTAACGGTGCAATAATTTATTGGTATGACTTCCACCTCAAAAAGTAAGTAACACAAATGTTTGTGGATTACAGTATATATTATCAGACTAGCATCTTTGCATTAAAAACAAGTTATAGCTCAGAGCTAGATGGTGTGATTTTTAGTTTCTGAAATGCATTAATTGTATGCTCCTGTCTCAGAAGACCCCATGTCTCAAATTGGCATGTCCTGCATTTTCTGCAGCTCAATTCTGTAAACATAAAGTTTTTAATTCCTAGAAATGCTAAAAAAAACCCAGGTTTATTGCATCATTTATCTCATTAACTCCCAAAGAAAAGAATAACACATTTTAAACTGTAAGCCTGTTTGACCATGCTAAGACCTTTTTTGGGTACTATTCAGGATCGTTACAATTCAATATTCTTTTGTATATACTGTGCTAATGCCAAAAAAAAAAAAAAAAAAAGGAAAGCAGGAAAAACACAAACACTGTGCTACAAAAGAACAGATACCATCTTTTAGAATAGCCTTTCAGAAATTAGATGAATGCTGAGAAGCCCCTGCACTTAGGGTTTTGTTAAACGATTGCCAGGGGACACCCTCAGTAAGGAAATGGTGAGTGATCTGGAAGCTCGAAAACCACGTCACAATGTTGTGGGTTGGCCAGCGCCTGGGACAAAGAACACAGAGCAACATTTGGTTAAAGTAGTCAACCATTCTGGCTTCAGATGTTTAAACATTTCCAAAATTAGCAATGCCCTTTGCCGAAGTCTCTTCCCTCTAGGGAGGGGAAACTCGTCCCACTATGCTACTCAAAGTGTGGTCCGGGGACCAGCCATATTGGCATCACCTGGAGCTTGTTAGAAATGCAGACTTTCGAGCCCCATCCCAGAACTGAACAAGGTGATTCATATGCCCTGTCAAGTTTGGTTGAAGTCCTCTGGATTTCACCCTAAACCAAATGATCTCCACCAAGTTTTCTACCTTGTCTTCTGGGGCAAATAAGCAAGAAAATAATCTCTCTTCTTTCAGTTTCTCTAGGTTGTGGTTTCTCTAAGAATAAATACATTGCAAGAGGAGGAATTTGACATAGGATCTAGATATAAGGATTGTTAGATTTAGCAAATAAAATACAGAACACCCAATAAAATTTGAATTTTAGATAAACAACAGATACATTTTTTAGCATATATCCCATGGGATATTTGGGATATACTTGTGCTACATCCTGAGCAGGTGATGTTTGGGACACACATACTAAAAAAAATTCACTGTTATCTGAAATTCAAAAACATTTAACTGGGCATCTTGTATTTTATCTGGCAAACCTATCTAGGAAGGATGCTTTGGGTCCCATATTTCCTGCTGAAACCTTCACAAAGTTTCTCCTTCATTTTAGGCACTAGAGTTGTGATAAGGCAATCGCAACATTGGAAAAGACCCCAGGGATTTTGCGTTAAATGCATCTCACAAGAGTGAATGATGGAACAGACACAAAGACGTGGTCATCTAACACCCAAGCACAAATGGCACCAGTTAAACATGTGATGGCTTGATCCATGACAGGTAATTTGTTTTGCACTTCTATTCCCATTTACATATGAACTTAAAAACGGTTTACGTTGCTTTTAGGAATTGCATTTTAATACGCTGCTATGCTCTTTTTCCCCTCCAAGAGAAAAATTTCATTTAAACGTGGCTACTTACTTAAAGAAAATAGGCTTATATATTCAGGTTTTATTATTCTACACAATGAAATTATTTTGTTTCACTTAGAATGCTTATGATGTTAACCACCCCTCACATCTATCCATCTCCCCTCTTCTCAACTTAGATCAAAAGAAAAAAAAAAAAGAAAAAACAATTTTAGCCATTTTTCCCATTCTGACTCTTTTATGCATTTGGGGTATATTCAACCAATTCAAGTGTATTTCTCTAGCCAATTATTAACCTTTCCATCTATTCACTCTGAAGATATAGTTTTTCCTTATGACACCAAGAAAAATGAGCAGTATTCTCAGATGTACTGGTCATTCTCCCTGTCATGTGTTGACTTAATTAAAGTTTAGCCTAAAATGATATTAACATTTATCTGGAAAAATAAACATGAGAGTTAGGAAAACTCGGAAAAAATAATTGGAGAGAAGGTAGCCACTCTCTGCTTCAATATTGAAACATAATATGAAGCTATGATAATTAAAACTGATACTAGAGAATAAATAGGTTAATAAAACATAATAAAATATCCAGAAGAAGACCCAAATATATATGGGAACTTAGTTTAAGAGAAAGCTGGTATTTCAAATTAACAAGAAAAAATGGGATTATTCATTAAGTTATAGACATACAATTGGCTAATTGGAAAAAAAAATAAAGCGAGTATTTATCTTATTTCTTGTCCCCAAATACATTTCTGATTATCACACGTTTACATGCCAAAAAAACCCAGAAAATAATTCTAGGAGAAATCTCAGCTAAATTTATTTATACCCTTGGAATAGTGAGAGTTTTTCTAAGGAGGACACAAAACCCAGAATCCAAAAAGGAAAAAAAGAGATATGTTTAACTATTTAAAATGAAAATCTTTTCTATGAAAAAAAAAAATCACAAAGTAGAAAGACCAATGATAACTGCCCAAAGCAGCAAATATAAAATAAAGGGAAATTTTCCTTAATTTACAAAGAACTCGTAAAAATCATCTGCCAATAGAACAATGGGCAAAAGATAAAGAAATATAAATGTCAATAGAAAAAGAAATATAAATGGTGAACAAACATATGAAAAGATGTTTAAACTAATTTATAGTTAAAGACTACAGATCAAAGCAAAGAGGTTTTTTTTCTTTTTTTTTTTCCTCCCCACTTAGCAGAGTGGAAATTTTAAAAGTTTGATGATATCCAGAGCTGACATAGGCATGGAGAGAGAAAGAGGCTCTCTTATATACTTTGCAGGGAGCATACACTTTTCTGGAAGATAATTAGGCAAGTTGCCTGAAAATTTAAAAAGCACATGCCTTTTTATTCAGCAGTACCACTGCTAAGAATCTACCCTGTGAAAATGCTTTCAAATGTTCATCAAGACATACACACAAGGATGTTCACTGGAGCATTTAAAAAATAATATTAAAAAACTAGAAATAACTGGAGCACTCATTCATAGAGCATTAGTTTTAAATTATGGTTAAGTCCACACAATGGAATTGTATGCAGCTATTAAAGAGCCATTAAAAAGAATGAGGAGAAAGAAAATGCTATATGGAAAAATTCCCAAGATATATCATTAGGTGAAAAAAAACAGCAACAAAAACTAAGTACCACTGTGGCTATGTCATTACCTTTGTGAAATAAGAACCAATACAGGTAGATGTGTCACACACATATGCATCTGTGTGTGTGTGTGTGTGTGTGTGTGTGCACGCATGTGCGGGTATACAAACATACATTCTGCCCCTCTCCCCAAGAACTTATTAGAAAGTGATTACGTGGTTAAGGTTGAAGAGGTTCACTTTTAATTTGGTATCTTTCTAAACAATCTAATTTTTCTAACCTTTTACTACTTATAACTTTATTTATTCTTTTGAATATTGATATTGGTTATCTAGACAGAGAGATAATGAGCCTTTTTGCTTTCTTCTTAGTACCTTAGTATTCTAAAAACCATCCTAGTAAAATATCACATCAAAAACATTAAAGAAAAAATCATATCTTTAATCTACCTCCAATCACCTTATTTTTCATCTTACAGGACAATTACAGGAACTCTATGGTTCTTGTCTTTAGATTTGGAATCAAAAGCAGTTAGTGGCCTTTATATTTGTATACACAACAGAAAAATTGCTGGCCTAGATCTGAAAAGCTAATTTCCAAAGAAATGACAACGAAACACCCAGCTTCTCAATTAAAATGAAAATCTGGATGAAAGCAGGTCACTGTTATCCAGAGGTGAGTTCAGGTTTGTTCTCTGCCGGCATTCTTCAAGCACTTCAAATTATGAAAGAAATTCAGATTTACAGCACTTTTCAAATCTGGTTCAAGAGGCCATCAACCTAACAGCGCCCTCTTCTGGTTCCATGACTCACATTCAGCAGGTCATAGAGGTTGCAGGGAAAACTCCAATTTATGTTAGATGATAGGAAAAAAATCACTTTGAATCCTGAGACAAAAGGGTTTAGTTTTCCTTTTTAATGACTAATAAGAACGTTCTGTATAAAAAAATAAATAAAATAAAATTCAAAATTAAATAAAGAGAAGAGCATTGGCACAAGAAGAGAAAATCAAAGAATATTCTTCTTCAAAAGTAAAAAAAAAAAAAAAAAGAGAAAGAGGAAGCTCCCAATTTCTCCTAACATTATCATTTTTTTTAATTTGCCAAAAATGTTGGGTACATGTATATCTATAACTGATTCACTTTGCTGTACACCTGAAACTAACACAACATTGTAAATCAACTATACTCCAATAAATTAAAAATAAATTAAATAAATAAAATAGATAGCTAGTGGGAAGCAGCCACATAGCACAGGGAGATCAGCTCAGTGCTTTGTGACCATCTAGAGGGGTGGGATAGGGAGGGCGGGAGGGATAAAGAAGAAAAAAACCCAAACAAAAAACCAAAACAAACAAATACAAATATAGTTTAAGTAAAATATAATTATTATATATTATACATGTATATATATATTTGTATATACCTGTATATATATTTATGGTATATATATGGTATACTATTATCCCATATTTTATATGTATAATACATAGTATAAAAATTAATATCAATATTTTGTATATACATATAAAATAGTCCAGGTTGATGGCAGCAGCTCTAAGTTGGAACCGTTTTGACCTCAAGTCAAATGTTTATCATAGATCAAAACCACCTGGGTTTAATTTTTATTTCCCATCATTTTGTTAAAATAGGCATATATTTCTCTGAATTTACAAAATCTATAGCAATAAAACAACTTAATTTCAATTTTCACTCTTAAAATCTTCAGTCTTCCAGATTTAGAAACCCACACGAAAAGACTGTAAAAATGCCACTTCACTTACTTTGAGAAATAATAAAAAATTCTTGAATTTCAAACACCAGATCTTCACTCATATTTTTTTTTTTAAAAGAGTTTTTGACTGACGAATTTGCATAGAAGAATCACCAGCTGTCTAGGTCATGCACCAGAAGGACTATACTTAGGATGGAGAGTGAGGAAGGATTCAGAGGCTAGCCACTGGCTAGTTTCAGATTTTATAAACAGCAGTTGGGCAACAGCACCCCCTGGTGGTCCCCCCAAAATAACATTAACTTTCTGTGGCAGGAGACCCAGACATGAGATGCGAGGGCAGGCTCCTCAAGGGGGCTTCTCTGATTAGTATGTACTAAGGTATTTTGGAGGGGGCAGGGATTCACAGAGAAGTAGAACCCACCATTTGTCTCTCAAAGAATTTTCAATTTAGTTGGGAACAAGCCCACATTATGCCATGAAACTCCTAAATGGAGGCATGTAGATATTGAGGAGTTGGTGCTTGGTTTGATGAGCAGTGGAGAGCTATTCTTCATATGTGAAACACCCTCCAAATGCTACTGGTCTTCTAAAGAGATGCCTCAACAAATAAATAGTTTCAGACTTTATAGCATCCCTGCATCTCACTGAAATCTCTATGGTGAGCTCAGGCAATGTCTCAAACTTGGTTTACATTTTTACCTGCTGGTGTATTAATGCACTTCTGGATAAAAAGAATTAGTCCATGTTATAGCAGTAACTTCCAGTAAGAAACAAGTGGTACATACGGGATTATTTCATTATCATTTCTTTTACCTGGATGCTAATGTATCTTTCCTTCAGTGTAGGAGTATCAATTGATGGAGAGTAGCTGAATTCCTAAGCTAGGTCTATGAAAGGCATATATGGTTGCACTCATTCATCTCAAGGTATTTCCCCTCAGGACTTACTTCTGGATCGCATGTAGCAGTCATTACAGTTTAGAAGACCATTTCGAATCCTAACATCCGTCCCACTCACTGCGTCTCCAAGCTGTCCTTTACAAATTCCACACTATTGGGTAGAAAGAACAGAAGGTTATAAGGTGCATAAGGAATTGTTTCCTTATAATGTTTAGTTATTGTTCACATGAATAGTACAGTAATCACTTCTCCAACCTCCACATTTGTTGCATATCTACTATGTATTAGATGCTGCACCACGACTTGACTTCCAGCAACAATATACTTTTAGCATTTTATCCTAACTCCTGGCATTTTTCAGAGAAGGACACCAGTTCAGAGAGGTTAGCTGACTCGTCCAAGGTTGTGAAGTTGGTAAGTGGTATCGGGTTGATCCCAAAGCCTATGCACACCGATTCTCAATCAAGATGGAAGAACCGTTTTAAACAGGTTAAATCCTAGTGGTTTTAAATAAACACATGGCCAAGGAATGATCAATATATATTGAAACTTGTCTCTGAATAATCTTCAAATGCTTTTTAGCGTTGTTGGTAAGTTCTACCCGACCAGAATGACTGGGAAATAGCTATTCCACTTTATGTTTCCACGTTAAAGGCAGTGATACCAAGTCAGCCTGAGAGCAGAAAGAGACTGTCGGGTACACTGTACTGGCTGAATCAGAGAACATGCCAGCCTACTGCAGGGGGATCTTGACCCAGCCCAGGAAACAAGGGCCAGCCCCAGACTGATGCTCTAAGGTCATCTCAGGTACAGGGAGGCTTCATGCAAATTATGTTACAAGCTGCAGCTACACAGAAGGGTAGGGGATACATTTAAGCGGTGATGTGCCTTAAAGCATCAGGTCAGCTCCAAGAAGTGAGTGACTAGAGAGAATAAAGGCCTTGACAGCTAAGAAGACAAGTCCCTTATCTGCTGAGAATCTGCAAAGACTCGCTGCCACCTTGATTATTCTGAGTTCTGGTAAAGTTTCTGAGAATAAACTGTGGTGTTGGAACATATTATCTTGGTATTAGTATGAATTTTTTAAAAGTATGAAGCCTCCAGGGACTTCCCTGGCAGTCCAGCGGTTAAGACTCCATGCTTCCAATGCAGGGGGCAGGGGTTCGATCCCTGGTCGGGGAACTAAGATCCCACATGACACACAGCGTGGCCAAAAAAAAAAAAAAAAATAGCATGTAGCCTCCAAACATTCCCAGACAATTTAGCATATACATTACTTATGTCAATTTTACAATAAGAATATTGATAAACGGAGTCTAATCAAGTATCCATATTGCATTTTGTCCATCAGTTTTGCTTTCTAGTGATTACTGACATTATTAAATTAATAACTTTGGGACAACCTCACTCACTTTCTCTTAGCTTATAGGTAAAGTGGAAGTTATTTTAAACCCATGCAAGTTTACTTTATAGCTGAGGGGGCTACTAATGAGAAACAGGACAAATCCAAGAAGGACACAGAAAGCATGTTAGGGTTATAAAGAGAAAGAAATGATTCTTTTTCAGAGATACAGGTTTGGCTTCAAAATTATATATTATCTGAAACATGTCCATGGGTGAAAAAAGGAAATGCTGATATAGTCTGACCTGTAAATATTATAATAAATCAGGCATAATAATATAATATAATATATATATAATATATATAAAAATATATATTATATGTATAATATATATAATATATAATAAACAGGCATTCATTCACCTGCTTGTTGGCAGGAGATTTGGGACTAGAATTTAGTCCTCCTCATTTTCAGTTATTTATTAATTCATTCATCTAAAAATATTTATTGACACCATCTTCACTGGGTGCAGAGGATATACTGGTGAGCCGGACAGACGTGGTGCCTGCCCTTATGGAGCTTCTAGAGAGCAGATGATAATTAAACAATTCAATAGTGAGTGATAAGGACCACGAAAGGTTCTATAAGGACCTGTAACAAAGGCAACTTGACTTAGTGTGGTAAGCAGGTCAGCTTCTCAGAGGAAGTGATATTCAGTCTGTGACTGCAGACATACTTGTTTGGAGACCTACAAGTTAGCAACTAGCTGTAACCACTTAATTGACAATCTTCCATTAAGTCAAAGACCCCAAATCTTTGAATTGAGTCTCAAGAGTTTGAGAAGCATCAAAGATGTGACATTCCAAATAAATCCATCTGGCCTTAAAAGATTCAGAAGCATCGTCGCCCTCCAGGGTGGCTTTCTCAGCTTCCTGCTAAAGTATATGCTCTTTAGCAACGAAAAATGGTTTTATAAAGACACGTCGCACAAATCTGTTTTGCCTCCTCTAACCCGACATCCCAGAGGGACGCGTGATAGGAGAGTTTCATCCTGAAGGATGGACTCCACGCACACTTCTGTACAACCTAGAGTCAGGGGGCCCTCACAAGCAAAGGCTGTCAGGATTTCCAGGAGGTAGTCACTCAGCACAGAACGAGGCCAAAAGACATTATGAGACTGTACTTAGGCAGAAGAGAGATGAATACATACCCTAAAGCACTGGATGTGAAAATAGAGATTGAGGGTCTCGATGATCATTGCAGCTCCTTTACCCAATGGAAGCCCACACGAAGAGCACAGCTTCTTCCCACTTATAGACCTAAGTTGCAAAATATATGTCATAATAAAATGTTCCGTTTAGAATCATTGGTCAAACACACTAATATGCAGCCTCACGCAAAAAAAATAAATAAATAAAACATGAGTTTTTAAAATGTTTATGCTGTAAGTGAATGAGTAGGAATTAGGTATAAGATGCAGACAATTGCTAGATTAAATCCAATAGGCCCCCACTGTGGCATGGAATTCTGTGTGTGTGTGTGTGTGTGTGTGTGTGTGTGCGTGTAGGTGTGTGTGTTAGTTGTTATAAAAAGTTTGCGTTGTAGTCTATTCAACCACAGTGATCAAATGCCTTGAGATGATTTAATGTATTTATCATATGTTTTCTTACGTCCTAAAAGACAGTCAAGTTTAGCTTTATTAAGGTTTTAATGTTGTGTTACATTTTTCTATAATTGGTTCATTGGCCCACTAGGACATTTCTTTTTACTTATTAAAATTTTTTGTTTGTTTGTTTAAAAATAAAGAGGAAATTGTGATACAGCCTAACAGGTATCAGGCAGATGTGGGATCAAATCCCTGCTCTGATACCAAGTTCTGTGATCCGGTATGAAGAACTCACATTGGGTTTCCATTCCACCTGGCTCAGACAGGATGGCTGTGCTCTAAGGCAGCTTTCCCTCAGCTAAGATCGGATTGCAATGATGCCGACTGTCGGGAAATCTCTTGGAATTACACAAGAAGTTTTACAATATGCAATATCATTTGGAAGCAAAGAGAGGGACAGAAGAAACAGAAAGACAAGAGAAAAAAGGAAGAGTTGCCCTTAGCAAACTCTATTTATTAGGATTTCCCTCTTATCCAGTAGTTAAATGAAATTTCTAAATCAAAGAAAACCTTGGAGTACTCAGTCATTTGTCTCTCCAGGGAATGGGAGCTCAGGCAGCTTTTAAGAATATCATGGGGCCTAATTAACGTCCAGAAGCAATCATTAGAGAGCTCGAGTAGAGTAAAAGGGAGGATGAAGTTTCATTTCTCAGCGCCCGCCTGGTTCACTGTAAGAGCCATCAGCGGATCCTGCCTAGAAGGTCCGAGCCGTCTTGGAGGGAAAGGCGCCGACTTAGGAGCCCAGCAATTGTCTGGTGGATTTTCTTATTAGATTGCAAGTTCTGCACAATGTAATTAAAGCCCTATGGCCATAGCCGCGCCAACGTCACACACTTGGCTCTTTCGACTGTGGGCTGATAAAAATCTTTAGGCAGATGGGGATGTGTTCTTTCCTCCCGTCTATGTGTGTGTGTAGGAAGAGACATGGATGGACAAATCCCTCACAATCCTCGGGCAAGCACTAATTTGGTTGCGACTATGCTCAGCAGCCCCTAGCCAAAACAAAGCAGCCTCAGAAAGGCTTGCTGACCTCTTGTACCTGTTTGGTGACTGGCCAGGAGGGGTGGAGGAGCAGGGGGACAAGTGCCCAGCCTGGAAGTTCTCGCGAGGGCTTTTCCTGTAACATGGGAAAGGAGCCAAACATCACGTCAAGTAAAGAGAAGTCCAATCCCACAAGGAAAGGCTTTTTAGACAAGGAAAAAAAACACCCCACTTCCTTGGCAACCAAATAAAAGACCACAGTGTGTCCTAGGGGTCACTTTTTTTTTTTTTTTAACAAAGGACAAAAAAATTTCCATCTAGCAGACTGTACAGACATTGGATGTCTGATATCAAAACCAGGCTGGCATTGTTGAACAGAAAGACAGAATAGTTTTCTATTCTTTATTTTAGTCAGGCTCTTTGCTAGTTAAAGTTGCACTCCAAGTTAGATATAAAAATTATGGACAGGGTGGGAGGGGAGAGATGAACAGGGGTGTAGGGAAAAGTTCTTAAAGAGAGCCCAGAAACAAAGGGCAGCGCTTAAACGAGGTATTTTTCAGTGAGGTGCCTTCCACCCCTATTCATAAGTTCGTTACATGATTAGGGATGATGTTCAAAACATCTAATGACTGCTATGTGATTGGGCATCTACAAAGCAGAATGGTTCCCAGCCAGAAGCCCCCAGAATGGTTTTACGGGTGCTGTTGGTTACACGTGAGCCCTGCCTGTGATTAAGCTGTCAGTTCCGGGCTCTTGATTTTAAAAGTTAATTTCAGGGGCTTCCCTGGTGGTGCAGTGGTTGAGAGTCTGCCTGCCGACACAGAGGACAAGGGCTCGTGCCCGGGTCCGGGAAGAGGATCCCACATGCCGCGGAGCGGCTGGGCCCGTGAGCCATGGCCACTGAGCCTGTGCGTCTGGAGCCTGTGCTCCCCAACGGGAGAGGCCACAACAGTGAGAGGCCCGCGTAACGCAAAAAAAAAAAAAAAAAAAAGTAATTTCATTGGTAAAGAAAGGGACAGAAAAGAACAAGGAAAAGAGAAATGCCAGCATAGACATGAACAGAGCGTGAGGCCATCTGTCTTGTAACTGCTTTCAGAATAACTCCCTGAGCCCCTGCCCCCGCAAACCTCCCTCCTCAGACAGAGCTTGTCTTCTCCAAAATATCAGCTTTTCATGGAATATCCTAAAGTATAAGGACCATCACCTTGAAAAATGGTTGAAAATCACCACAATGATCAATAAAAATAACAACTCCTTCTATGTGATTTTACCTTCTATTAATTCTCCATGTCATCTAGACATAGAGAAATGAAATTGGATAGACATAAGAGAAAAGGGGGAAATGGTTCAAAAGTGTGTTGAGAAAAAATGTAACAAGAAAAATAAAAGGATGAACTTATAAAACAAGTTATCATCATCATCACCATCACTGTCATTATCAACACCATTGTCTACAATGTATAGTACTTATTACTTGCCAGGCACAAAACCCTATGAAGTAGGCACTACTATTATTCCCATTTTATACACGAAGAAACTGGAACAGAGAAAGATTAAGTATCTTGGTCAAAGTTCCATGCAGGCAAGTGTCAGAGTCAATATTTTGAATCCAGGTAGTCTGGCTCCAGGTAGAATGACTGGTTAAAGTATAATGAATATTATCTTTTTAAAACTGATTACAAGGAACCTCTGGCTCAAATATGATCTTATCATGGAACTGTGGGTTTACTCTGAATCCCTCTACCACTCATCCAGACAAGTACTTTGGATAAGTTATTTAATATCTCTGAGCCTCAGTTTCCTCATCTGTAAAATGGGAACAATAACCCAATAATGTTATTGGGAGAGTTCAGTGAGTTAATATATGAAAAGAAGAGGAGAAAGATATATGTAAACCCTTCAACACAGTGCCTATTATATTGACATGTTTCAAAAATGATGCGAACTATTATTACTATAAAAAACACAATTGTTACAAAATTAGAATAGAGCCTGGGGTAGTTAGTTAAGGGGAGAGAATGATGATGAGAAGAAACATTTTTTCCTTGAAAGAACATTTGTCCATAGGCTCTGAGACAATTTAACTCACTTAAAAAAATTGCTAATACAACAGACCTGCACATTCTTTCCAATGTTTAGATTTGTGGGTTAAAAACATACTTTGTCTCTTTTAAGTTGCCAAATTCAGACTAAATATTTACTTGCCAGCAAGACTGTTCCAAACTGCCATAAATATTTGTTACCTTGTCAATGACAGTCAATGGAGAGAAAGCACAAAAATGCTGCTAACATCTAGCCATCTCACACTTTTTCACTCCCCCCCCCCTCCGTTCTTAGTCAATTAAAATAAAAAAGAAATTCCACACCCATCTTATTTGGTTACTCACTTCCGCCTTTCACTCGGAGACTCAATCTGATGATTAATGCTTTTGTCCAATGGGAGGGTTTTTGGCTTCACATCTTCTAAAATGTGCATTGGTGGGTTTGATACCTGCTGATTCCGGGATGGATCTGAGGCCAAGTAAAGAACATACACTTAGTGCTCAGTAAAGCTGCCGCCTTAGTGCTTAGTAATCACATTTCTTTAAAGTGCTAATGGCTGCTGAGGTCTCACAGTGATTTCATGGAGCCTCCGGACTGTGCTGTTTAGCATAAGCTGGAAGAGAAGCTTGCAGCCAGCAGAGGTCATATCTGTCTGGACGATGGGGTGGGGAAGGGGTCTTACACTAATTGAAACATGGGGGTTGGTTTTCTCCATTCTTACCCTGAGCTAGCTGTGGGTTCATCCCACAGGGTGAGGCCCCAGCTTCTGTATCCAGCTGGAGGTCCTGATATATTCCTTTCAATGCAGGGTTCTCAGAATGAGTCAAGACTCCTTGAGTTAGGCTGTTAAAATAACAAATGTATTTCAGAACAGGAATAAAAGCAACTGAACGAAAATTATTGATCTTATCCCTCAGGACCGATTACAATACGAAAAAAGAAATGGGGCTAAATAAATATTTATTCTTTTTATGTTAAAGTAGATTTAAAATGGATTTAGAATACTGTTCAATGCTACGCATTTTCATCATCCAGCAGTTTAACAAACCATCATTTCTGATGTCCTCTCTACCTCCTTGTCCACAAAATTCTTCATTCTAATCATTTCAGGGGGTGCCAGAACTAAATGCAATCTCCCAGATTTTCACAAGAGAGGACTTATTGTGGAAAATATTTGGGCCACGTGGGGCTTCGGCAGCCTATGGTAATTCACTGGTCCTTTAGTAGCTTCTATGTGCAAAGAAAGGAGAGACGGAGGAGATTTTTTAAAGGTTTCTGGTGACAACAGGGACTGTCTGGAGAACGAGCAGTAATTCATGGAAAATGCTTATTAGCATCCTTCAAATATTCCTGACTAGTGGCTTTCATTTCAAAACCTGGAAAGTCTCTTTAAATAGTGTTAACTGGAAACAGATGTGCTGTTCCAAGGGCTCTGCAGGCTCTGGACATGGGTCCCAAGCTCTAATATCTTACAATTCACCGAGTCTCCTAGCTGATGAGCATAGGAGAATTCTCAGTGCAAATCCCACCAGAAGAGCTCAGCTCCCAGCCAACCTTTCAAATTGTCCAGTCTTTGAAAATGATACTTAGATAGCCTTTTGTGTCTTTGGGTCCCTCTGAGGAGGCTGTGTGTGTACCCAAGTGTGTATGCACACACACACATGCATGCACACTTTCCAACATCTATGTGATATATCGGAGCCCCAAAGGCCAACATTTGTATCATAAAGAACTTGCTGGTGGCAGAGCACTGCTAGCCTCTTGGGTTTCTGCAGTTCCCTTTTAGGTCTCAGACATGGGGTCGCATCAATAAACTCACTACAGTCCGTACCTACAACCAGATTCTGCTCCGGTCTGAGCTAGCTCTGAATGCTCCAGGAGTTTCTGGGTATCCTGTTCTGATCTCCCATGGAACATACTGGAACCCATGGGGTAGGGGGATTACCCATGACCAACGGGTTTGTTGGCTATCCTTTATATTATCACCCAGAGTAAACATGGCTTCTCACAGGTCAGAGGATACTAATGGCAAAGTTCAGGTCCACAGTGAGTAGGACACCACAGCCTCATTCTTTTTTTTCTTCTTTTAAATAAACTTTATTTCTGTGGACCAGTCTGTCTCAGTTATTTTAAAAAATTGCAAAGATAGTACAGAGACTTCCCATCTACCCTGTACACAGTTTCCCCTGTTGTTTTCTGTGAGTATGGTACTTTGGTTACAGTTAATGAATCAGTATTGATACAATATTTTCTTTCTTTCTTTTCTTTTAGTTTTAATATACTTTTAAATTTAAGTATAGTTGATTCACAATGCTGTGTTAATTTCTGTTTTACAGCAAAGTGGTTCAGTTTTATATATATATACATATGTATATGTATATATATATACACACACACACACACATATACATTCTTTTTTAAAATATTCTTTTCCATTATGGTTTATCATAGGTTCTCTGTGCTATATAGTAGGACCTTGTTGTTTATCCATTCTGTATATAATAGCTTACATCTGCTAACCCCAGCTTCCCACTCCATCCCTCCCCCAACCGCCTTCCCCTTGGCAACCACCAGTCTGTTCTCTATAACCACACCACAGCCCCATTTTAAACTCTATCCCTCCAGATACATTAACCATTTCAGGTGAGTGGTATTTAGGTTTGGGACTTTGAATTGACAACATGCTCCTTTGGTGATCAATACTGTCTCCCCTCATTTAAAAAAAGGTTTCACCTATTTATATTCAATAGTATAAGGACACTGAGTTGAGAGCCGTTAGAATGTCTTCAAGCAATAATATACGCATAATGTATTATTGGAATGATAATTTCAAAGCTGAATATGATTTGCATTAGTGATGGGTGCCCTTCCTGGGAGTGAAGGGGCACAGCCCGGCTTTGCGCATATGGATGGACAGCCTGGAATGGCTCATACCTGCCCTTTTCCTCCAGTGGATCACCTTCCTTAGTCTTAAGCAATGAGCCACTGTTATCCCCCTGGAATGGTTTCTTCTGTCTTGTTTTTTGTTCTTCCTCTCGACAGTTTTCCAAGTCCATCTTATTCTAATGGGGAAAACAAGGATAATCTTGAATATAATTTTTAAACACACTGGACAATACTCATGTTTGGCCATGGAATATCTGAAGCACTTTCTCAATCACAGTGACTACAATTTAAAGAACAGTCGTTCAAATTAACTGAATAGGGCTTCCCTGGTGGCGCAGTGGTTGAGAGTCCGCCTGCCAATGCAGGGGACACGGGTTCGTGCCCCGGTCCGGGAAGATCCCACATGCCGCGGGGCGGCTGGGCCCGTGAGCCATGGCCGCTGAGCCTGTGCGTCCGGAGCCTGTGCTCCGCAATGGGAGAGGCCACAACAGTGAGAGGCCCGCGTACCGCAAAAAAAAAAAAAAAAAAAAATTAACTGAATAGTAACTGATTTCCAATGATTTGAAATGAACATGTAAGCTGGATCTCTCTCAAAAGTTATCATAAAAGGGAACTGGCTAGATAACCCATCTTTCAGAATAAAACAAAGTCATAGGATGGCTTATTTCAGGACAAGTGGCATTTGAGTGCCCGTGGGTTATTTCAAAATGCAGATTATGTAGTGTAACGTTTAAAAATTGTATAAAAAATTTTTAATCTGTAATTTAAATTTTAAAAATTTAAGTAAAAAACAAGCAGAAACTAACACACCACTGTAAAGCAATTATACTCCAATAAAGATGTTAAAAAAATAAAATAGAAATAAAAAACAATACACTTCAAATTTCGATATTTGAAAATGGCTGGTAAATACTGAAAAATTGTTGGACAGTGTAGAATTCCTTTGATGATGATACATAAAAAACTTATTTTAGAGTCTAGAAAATCTTTCATAATTATCATTGCAATATATGAAAGAGACATGAAAGACTTGGCTTTTGTGATAATCTTTGTATGTAACAGCAAAGATAAGCAATATCTGAGCTTCCTGAGTGACCATGCAATATCAAATTTGGTGAATTACTTTTGTACAATCTTCATTTGTATTAAGTTAAAATTGGATAATTTAAAAATTTTAGTGTATTGCAGTATATATTAATTGACTACAGAAATGACTAATATGACATATACCCAAGTGATATTATGTTTATTGCAAAATGAATTTATTCTGTTATTATACCATCAAAAACTAAAATGCAGATTATAGACTATCCAGGTGTTGGTATGACCAATGTCCACTACCTCCATGACCTTATTTGGGGGATATGGAGGTTGACCAGCCTTTCTGGACTCTCTCCAGACCTTGAAGACACACACATATATATATTCATGTGGAATTTTAAGAGTGATTCAGAAGAAACTTTCATGGAGGCCGGTGAGAGTGTATTGTTGGCATCCCACTGCTAACATCCAGTGCAAAGAGATGTATGGTCTGGCAGAGAGAAACATACGTCTGCTAAATGAATGAATGATGGGCAGTTAGAAAGACATTCCAGCACGTGGCATCACTAACCAGGGTCTTGCCAACCAGTGCAGAGACTTTGGTTTCCAGCCTGTGGGGGCAGGGCTGGCCTCAGTAATATGTTTACTGCTCTCAGGGATTGACTCTAGGGTTTCACCACGGCAATGACAGTATGATGGGGTACAATGGCCACGTAGTAGCTGACATGATTCTAGAGAAACAGCTAGTCCTGGATTTAAACTGGTGGAAAACTTGGCCTTGTGGTTTAGTACTTCTATTTTAGTTTTCTTATTTCATGAATTCCTTTTAATCTATGGTCTTACCATTGTCCCACTGCCTTCAGTCACAGAGGAGGATGTAGACAGCTGGTCTGCAGAACTTGAGGAAATAGTAAATGGAACCACAGTGTCCTCAATTATTTTGCGCTCCTAGGGGAAGGACAGGAATTAATGAAAGGGGGAGAAAGGATAAATCATATTTGTCAAGAGAAAAGTGTCATTAAAGAAATTTAAGGACAAACATCAGAATTATGTGTAAACAAGCAGGGCATAAAAAAAGGTCTTACTTTTAAAAAGCATGTAAATCAGATAACATGCTCTATGGGCAATGATTTAGAAATTAGCATTTAATTTAGAAAAACAGAGTCTTTGCAAGTTAATTAGTGTGATTCAAGAGGCCTAATTAGAAATGCTATTAGGGAAAGTATTATGCACAAAAATTATTGTTGAAGAACAAATTCACAACAATATTAATCATAAACAGATTTTGGATAATATATATAAAGTGTAGTTTCAAATTCTCAAATGTGGTCTGGTTTGTTCATCTAAAAATGAAACAAACAAAACCAAATTCTCCTCCCTTCTAAATCTCTTTAGTACCATACAGTGAATGCAGCAGTAAGGATTCACTTAGCCTTGGTATCAAAATTATCTTCATAAAAATTAATATTAATTCACTACTACAAACATGCTTGCCTCAAACAAACACACAAATAAACAAATTGATACTTTCATGTCATCTAAGACAAATCAAGAATCTGACCTTTGTGACTAAAGAAGAGATACAATTCTATTCTCCCCCTTGACCATGACTCAACACACCCTTACCACAAGCTAAACTTGGAAGAGTAGTAGTCTTTTACAGCCTATAGGATAGGACTCTTTTAAAAGGTTGATAGGGCTCTGTTGTGAGTAAAGAGAATCAGACATGCCCCATGGGTACATACAGCACAGACAGAAAAAGTGCTGATAGACTTTGAGGAATCAGGGCTTCAGGGTCAAATTCCTTCCGGGGAATTTCCTACCTCCTCATAGTATCTGCGCTCTTCCTCTTCCACCTCCTTTTGGGCCTTTTCCCATTCTTCCTTCAGCTTGTCCTGTTCCTTCCGGTATCTCTCCTGTTATGGAATTTCCATAGATTGTTCTGAACGGACCAGTGCATACATCACTGGGACTTTTCCCCCCGCTAAACCATCACGTACAATGTGTTGCAAGACTCTCTTCTTGCTGTAAGGTTCTGAAGCTAACCCATTCGTGCACCAAAAGGGAAATACCATTTTGTGGTACTCAGACATGTTAGGGACATAAAAATCCAACAGAGAACAATCTTTTCTGCTGTGGGTGTTTCATAGAATGTTCTTCAGATATATGAGTAGGCATTTGCTTATGGAAAGAGAAAAGATGGAAAGATTCTAAACTCTTTCTTAACTTGGGTTTTGTCCTCAGAGGTAGGTTAAACCAATAGTTTGCTTTTACTGGGCCCTTCAGAGATGAGTTTTGCCATTCCACTAATAGAAATACGTTGCTGTTGGGAGAGTTTAATAAAAGATTAAAAAAAAAAAAAAACCTCGCAGGTTTACAAGATAGATGATGGAGAAAGGTCCAAAGTGGACAGGACGATAATTAGCTGAGTGGCTGAATTACTCTTTGCTTGTGGCCATTCTACTAAAATGGAATCCTCCTAACTTTGTCCTCCTGAATTAAGAGTAGCTTTTAAACAGCCCATTAGAAGGCTTTGATATCAGAACTGCTATTATTGTTTTCAGGAAAAAATAGGACACTAGTCACCACTTCCAGAGAAAAAAATAAAAATACTCTGAACAGGAAAAGGATGTAAGGATAAGGAGAGCTTTAAAAATGTGACTGGAGTCCCTGACAGCTGACTAGAAGAAATGAATACATGGAAATGAAAACGAATGCTTAAGATGAGAACTGACACCCCTGGATGCCTTGAGAATGGCATCGCTGACATGACAGAGACAAAGGAATTGCTGGAGTATACTACGCACAGTCAAATATTTTAGGCTGATTACTGTCAGTCCTCTCTCTGAGGCTAACATGAGTCTGTGCTTCCATCTTCTTGGGAAAGACACTGAGAATTCCTCCAGGTATTACTTGTTATGTTATTATCTTAGGAGCAAAAGGGCTTTATGGGATTGTCTGGAGCCTAATGTTCCTATTAATGCTCTGGCCAAACCACTGTTGGTCAACCCATGGTAGGCTTTTAAACTTTGGCTAAAAATTTTGTTATAAAACCTAGTATTGTAAAGTTTTAGAGAGGGACTCCAAGAGTCTTCAGAATAGAGGAAACAGACCTTAAAACTTTACAGAAGATGAAAAACAAGCAAAGCTTCTTACATTTATTGGTTCTAGGAGCTTATATCACGTTTCCCTTACCAAGAGGATGAACTGATGATACAGGGGCCAAAGATGTGGTATATCTGTCCACACACACACACACACACACACACAGACACCCTTCCTTCCCCATAAACACCTTGCCCCTAAGCTCACAACCCACACCTAAAACCACGGCCACCTTTCAAAGTATAACAGACACAGCACCACCATGGGAAACACAGGCCGTCTTCTTTACTCTGTGGAATTTCTGACTCCTGGTGGAATGGGCATCTGACTTCCAAGAGAACAGCAGATGACCAGGGCTGGTCTGGGGTCTCCCAATGGATCTAAATGTCCCAACAGCTCTGGGACTTTGCTGAACCTAGTTCTTTCTAAGAACTAGATTTTGGTATTGAAGGTTTACTCCTATGTAATTTTGAAAAGTGTCAAACTTAACGGGCAGACCTAGAGCCACACTACAATTAATTAACTATCTAGCTGACCTTTGCTCTCCACCCCTGGGAATTAAGCCAAAGGATTAGAACAAAAAGATAAGAAAAAAAAGTAAAATAAACTCGCATTAAGCATTGCTTTCTACACATCAGCAGAAAGTCACAAAAATAAATGAGATTTAACATTCTTTTTCTTTATGACTTTCGGTAAAATCAGTACCATTGGGAATATAGGGGAAAGAACATGAGTTTTAGAGTCACCCAAGCTTGGATTTGAAACGAAGCTCAACATTTGTTAGAGGTATGACCTCGGGCAATTATATAAGTTTTTTTTTTTTTTTTTTTTTTTTTTTGCGGTACCTGGGCCTCTCACTGTTGTGGCCTCTTCCGTTGCGGAGCACAGGCTCCGGACGTGCAGGCTCAGCGGCCATGGCTTACGGGCCCAGCCGCTCCGCGGCATGTGGGATCTTCCCAGACCGGGGCACAAACCCGTGTCCCCTGCATCGGCAGGCGGACTCTCAACCACTGCGCCACCAGGGAAGCCCTATATAACTTATTTTGAGCCTTAATTTCTTCAATTGCAAACTGAGATCAATAAGACATACTTTGATGAGTTTTATGAGAATGAAGTTAGGTAAAATATGTCACGCACCTACAAATATGCCAGTTCTGGCACACCCCAAATGCTCAGCATAGGTTAGTTTCTAAGGTTACTAGATTACTTTTTGAAGCTCTGTTGCTCCACAAAACTGGGATGAAACAAGTAGGAGCATGATAAGTTAACTCCCAGAATTTTTCTAGAATTGAAAATTAGAAGCTTTTGCTCAAAGATGGAGCAAACATTTCTACTTAAGGAAGAAGACCCAGGTCAACTTTTATTTCACATGTATGCTATCAATAACCTTCTGATAATTCCTTCCCGCTCCTAGTTGGACTGGAATTTGATTGGCAGCGAACAAGGTGATAAGTGGGTGGGTTGGCCCTTAATCAATACTTGGATTTTTTTCTAAGTGAAATGCTTTCTCCTTATGTTCATCAGTGTAACCTCTGGTGGGAGGTATTAGACTCAGAGCATTCTGTCTCATGGACACAAAATGAACAGACTTAGACTCAACGACTTCTGAGAAGAAGCTGATTCCATGTATTTCCTGGGCTAAACATCTATTTAATACAGCAGAAATTAAGAGAGCATCACCAAAAAGAAGGAAAAAAATAAAAAGCAGCAAACCCAGTCCTACCTGGAGCAAACGTTCCTGCTCCTGTTGCCATTTTTCCTGTCGCCTGCGTTCCTCTTCCGGGTCCCAAGACCACAACTTCAACTGTTTAGAATATAAAACCATGATCAGAACTGAGCCATGTCCTCAAGGCCAGGCCAGGACAAGGGGCACAATTAGCTCACGGTTTGACACCATGATGGACACACAGAAGCAGAAACCTTCCCGTATCTAAAGGTGCTCTTTGTTGGCAGAAACCACTTTTTTTTTTTTGCGGTACATGGGCCTCTCACTGATGTGGCCTCTCCCGTTGCGGAGCACAGGCTCCGGACGCGCAGGCTCAGCGGCCATGGCTCACGGGCCCAGCCGCTCCGCGGCATGTGGGATCCTCCCGGATCGGGGTACAAACCCGCGTCCCTTGCATCGGCAGGCGGACTCCCAACCACCGCGCCACCAGGGAAGCCCAGAAACCACTTTTTAATCCTAGTCCTTCTTTGGTTTACTTCCAATACGCTGGTATGATTCTGTGAACCTTTTCGGAGCTAACGAAAACGCGAAGTAATTAGCCACTGGCATGGGAAGGCTTTTGCTTTGTTTCTCTTAGAAGTGATTTCTTAAATGTATTCATGCTCCTAAGCATAAGACACTCATTCTGCATATTGACCCCGGGTCCAAGCAAATAGGAATGCTTACTTCAGCAGTACTGCATTTTGTGAGAAGTGGTGTTTGCTGTGCTACAGAACTAATCTTTTATACTGCTATTATTGCTTTTCCACCCCAGTTTTCTCTAAAGTGGGATCATTTAACTCACCAGTGTTCACCAGCATCACCAGAGATCCAGACAAGGGGAGTCCCTGATCAGGGCCCACAAAACAAACCCACAGACTTTGGTTTGTTTGGTCTTTTAAAAAAGGTTTTTGCGATTTTGAGAACCAAGTGAGAAAACGGGAATAATGGGAGGAGGATGCACGAACCAAAGTGGGCACCCAGGCCACGGAATATGAATGAGATTGAGAGGGTCTGAGGGGGGAAGAGAAATCACAGCTGGTCCCTGGGAAACCAGCAAAAGTGGGGAGGCTGATGTGTTTAAAGTTGGCCTCCCTTGTCACCCAGAGTAGGTGCTGAGGCAATCCAGGCTCCCCGATAACTGTGCTTCTTCCATTCTCTCTGTTTGGATGGGATAGTTTTGGGAGGCACTTAGAACTGTCTGGGAATGCTGAGGGAAAGAGCAGGGTGAGGGTGAAGGAACTAGGGAGGAGGGGGAGAGTCTGGGGCAGGGTGCAGGGCAGGCAGACTCTACCTACCCTGGCTGCCTGCGAAGCTGGACAGAGTCAGTCCTGTCCAAGGTTTAGATGGGTCTAGCTACTGCCCAAGATAGCTGGGCCAGCCCACCTCCCCTGCCCTGCCCCCAGTAATCCAGGCTACCACTCAGGTGCACAATGGCTGGCCCATCCAGGGAAGTCTCCAGGCTGAGAACACGAGCTAGGCCATGGCTGTTACTCAATTTTTAACATTATAAATATCTATAGCTTTAATGTATTTAGACATGTGAAATGTGGGCCTCGGTGGATACTCTTGCTGTGGTTCCTGCAAATGGTAGGGATGGTCACAAAAAGTCAGAGAAAGGTGGCCAAATCAGGGAGGGAAATGTATTTCCTATATGCCACTCTTGGGATTCATACTGCATATCCGCATATGAAAGCCTCTGACAAGTTATGCAGGAGAAAAACTATTTTATTGTATAAAATCCAGAGTTTCCCAAATTTCCTTGGATGACCATAAAATGTCATCTAAATATGGATCCCAGGTGGAAAATTCTCCTGGAATTAATGGAGTTGGAGGTTGGCTCCACTTGGCATTTTCCTAAGACTTGGAAGCGGTTTAAATGTTCAGACCCTCTCTCAGGGGCATGGCCCTTCTTTGACTTTTGATGAAAAGGGTGTGGTAATGTGAATAAAGCTATAGGGAGCCCAATGGGGAAAGTCCAACAGCAGGAAGATAAGTGCAACAATTAGAAATTATGTAGTTAATTTTCAGATTTCCCTAGGTTGTGATGGCAAGAATAAGTCAGGAGTAAGCAGCAACAGGAGGGAGAAGTATGGGATATGGGGATTGAGCACAGAAGAAAATATGGAATATTTGTTAGAAAGCAAGAAAGAAAAACAATGAGCATTTTCAGAGGAAGATAAAGAGGAAGAGACCACTGTGATAAAGAGGAGGGCAAGAGAAGTGGTCATGCTCCTTTTTCGGTGACTATTTGCTGAGCACTTACTTATGACCAGGTGGCATAGCAGGAGGCCAAGAGCCCCAGCCTCATGGAGCTTACAGCTGAGAGTGGGGGTTGGGGGTGGGCTTGTGAGGGAGTGACCCATATGTAAACGATCCCCAGGAGACAGTGGGATAATTACCATAACAGAGATAGAAAAGGTTCCAGAGAAAGAATGCAGAGCATTTGGCACACTTTGTTCTATAATTTATCTGTTTACAGATCTGGATCTTTCTCTGGCCTAGGGGTTCCTTGAGAGCAAAGAGGGCCCTTTATCCTGCCTAAGTATCTCAAGACCTTGAATTTTTAGGTCTTCAGGAAATGTTCGTTGAATAAATAAATGGAATAACTTCATGCTGGGTAATGCATCCTCTTCTCTCCCCTTTGTAAACCCTATAGCTTTGGGCCACTTCACGTCTGAGCAAAACTGCCCCGAGTCTATTGAATTCAGACTAATGGAATGCTTACTTCCCCTCAACCTTCTCTTATTTTCCAATTTCTTTTAATTTTCCATTCTATGAAGAGCTATTTATCATCAAAAGAACATCAAATTTAGGTGGGTACTTTCGAGAATTCACCTATATAGGTCAGTCATTTTTCTCTTTCTTATTCTATTTTCCATACACAGAAATAAGAATGTATCTCTGTAGGACACCCTTCCTCTCCATCCCTGCCAGGGGGGACTAGAACAATTTGACATGGTTGTTCCCGTGTCATATAAAATGGAACTCAATGGGTTATGTTATACTACTCTTCAGATCTGTGCCATGAATGCCAGCCTTGAGGTCCTCTAGGGGGTCCCATCCTCTGTGGATGTACTCAGCTTCCCAACAAACTCAGGATTCCCAGTACTGGCTTAAGACTGAGCCTCCACAAATGGCTGGTAGTTCTGGAACGTGGCTGGAGATATTGAGGGGGTTTTGTGACGGGTGATGGGTCCCTTCTCCATTCTGCACAGGTACTTAGGAATTCCCAAAGTGAGACAATTTACCTATAGATAAGAATTGGTGTTGGCTATGGTGGGCCTCTTGGATTAGCTACTGGGGAGGATTCGTTCATGTATTGGGCACTGTGCTACAGGCTTCTGTGTACTTATTTCAAAGAAAGCCCACAACACTCTGAAAGTACTATTATCTCATTGTACTACCAAGGAAGACAAGGTTCAGAGAAGTTATACGGCACCTTCAGGGTCATATGGTTAGTAAATCTGTAATCAAAGGTGCAGCAGTGATTATGCAGCTACACCTGGGGGCCTCAGGAAACGCTACAGTTGACTGTGCCATAGAGGAAGGCTCCAAACCAATGCAAATTTCAGAGGGTGAGTATTCCAGGCCCAGCATTGGAAACACTCAGTTCATAGAAGAGTCAGGTCTATGGAGAATGTCCAGGTATAATTCAGCAGCAAGGAATTTCTACAGTGTCATGGCATTTTAATTAGAAAGTGCTCTTTTTATTTCATCCAAATAAAGAATTGAAATCTAAATGTACAATTAATATTATTCAAGATACTGATATTCAAGATGGCGGAGGAGTAGGTAGACATGGAGTTCATCTCTCTCCACATAGGAATACATCTATAGATGCAACAGTTCTCACAGAACACCGGCTGAAAACTAGCAGAAGACCTTGGACACCAGAAAGGACTATAAAGATCCCTTCATAACTGGAAGGGAAGCATTTGAGGCTGTCAGAAGAGGGTGAAGCAGCCGATCTGTGGCAGACGGGACAGAGTGAGAAATACACAGTCGGTCCGTACCACAGCCCTACATGTCCCAGACTGGGACGTGTGTTCACAGGCTGCCCCTCCAAGAGCAGAGGCAGTGAGAGGACGTGTGAGCACCGGTCTTCACGGGGAAGCAGTAGGGACAGAGCCCGGCACCACCTCCTGGTTCTCCCTTTCAGGGAAACCAGGGAAACAAGAACTAGCAAGAGCTTGACAAATGCCTGGCTTTGAATTGGAGACCATTCACCTGCTTATTGTTTCATTCCTGGAAATTTCACTGCAACTAAGTAAGAAAAAAAAATACCTGAAAGAAAGAAAACAAAGAACAAAATACCCCAGAATTCCTAAAAAACAGGTCTTGGTGCTCTGGCCGGGTGTCAGGCCTGAGCCTCTGAGGTGGGAGAGCCGAGTTCAGGACATTGGTCCACCAGAGACCTCTCAGCCCCATGTAATATCAAATGGCGACAGCTCTCCCAGAGAGCTCCATCTCAACGATAAGACCCAGCTCCACTCAACGACCAGCAAGCTACAGTGCTGGACACCCCATGCCAAACAACTAGCAAGATGGGAACACAAACCCACCCATTAGCAAAGACGTTGCCTAAAATCATAATAAGGCCACAGACACCCCAAAACACACCACCGGACTTGGTCCTGCCCACCAGAAAGACAAGATCCAGCCTCATCCACCAGAACACAGGCACCAGGACCCTCCACCAGGAAGCCTACACAACCCACTGAGCCAAGCTTACCCACTGGGGCCAGACAACAAAAACAACGGGAACTACGAACCTGCAGCCTGCGAAACAGAGACCCCGAACATAGTAAGTTAAGCAAAATGAGAAGACAGAGAAATACACAGCAGATGAAGGAGCAAGGTAAAACCCCCCCAGACCAAACAAATGAAGAGGAAATAGGCAGTCTATGTGAAAAAGAATTCAGAGTAATGATAGTAAAGATGATCCAAAATCTTGGAAATAGAACAGAGAAAATACAAGAAACATTTAACAAGGACCTAGAAGAACTAAAGAGCAAACAAACAATGATGAACAACAAAATAAATGAAATTTAAAATTCTCTAGAAGGAATCAATAGCAGAATAACTGAGGCAGAAGAACAGATAAGTGACCTGGAAGATAAAATAGTGGAAATAACTACCGCAGAGCAGAATAAAGAAAAAAGAATGAAAAGAGTTGAGGACAGCCTCAGAGATCTCTGGGACAACATTAAACACACCAACATTCGAATTATAGGGGTCCCAGAAGAAGAAGAGAAAAAGAAAGGGTCTGATAAAATATTTGAAGATATTAAAGTTGAAAACTTCCCTAACATGGGAAAGGAAATAGTCAATCAAGTCCAGGAAGCACAGAGAGTCCCATACAGGATAAATCCAAAGAGAAACATGCCAAGACACATGTTAATCAAACTATCAAAAATTAAATACAAAGAAAAAATATTATAAGAAGCAAGGGAAAAACAACAAATAACTTACAAGGGAATCCCCATAAGGTTAACAGCTGATCCTTCAGCAGAAACTCTGCAAGCCAGAACGGAGTGGCAGGATATATTAAAAGTGATGAAAGGGAAAAACCTACAACCAAGATTACTCTCCCCAGCAAGGATCTCGGTTAGATTCAGTGGAGAAATTAAAAGCTTTACAGACAAGCAAAAGCTAAGAGAATTCAGCACCATCAAACCGCCTCTACAGCAAATGCTAAAGGAACTTCTCTAGGCAGGAAACACAAGAGAAGGAAAAGACCTACAATAACAAACTCAAAACAGTTAAGAAAATGGTAAAAGGAACATACATATAGATAACTACCTTAAATGTAAATGGATTAAATGCTCCAACCAAAAGACATAGATTGGTTGAATGGATACAAAAACAAGACCCATACATATGCTGTCTACAAGATACCCACTTCAGACCTAGTGACACATACAGACTGAAAGTGAGAGGATGGAAAAAGATATTCCATGCAAATGGAAATCAAAAGAAACCTGGAGTAGCAATTCTCATATCAGACAAAATAGACTTTAAAAGAAAGACTATTATAAGAGACAAAGAAGGACACTACATAATGATCAAAGGATCAATCCAAGAAGAAGATATAACAATTGTAAATATTTATGCACCCAACATAGGAGTACCTCAATACATAAGGCAAATGCTAACAGCCATAAAAGGCGAAAGCGACAGTAACACAATCATAGTAGGGGACTTTAACACCCCACTTTCACCCATGGACAGATCATCCAAAATGAAAATAAATAAGGAAACACAAGCTTTAAATGATACATTAAACAAGATGGACTTAATTGATATTTATAGGACATTCCATCCAAAAACAGGATATTACACTTTCTTCTCAAGTGTTCATGGAACATTTCCCAGGATAGATCATATCTTGGGTCACAAATCAAGCCTTTGTAAATTTAAGAAAATTGAAATCATATCAAGTATCTTTTCCGACCACAATGCTATGAGACTAGATATCAATTACAGGAAAAAATCTGTAAAAAACAAAAGCACATGGAGGCGAAACAATAGACTATTAAATAACCAAGAGGCCACTGAAGAAATCAAAGAGGAAATAAAAAAATACCTAGAGGGCTTCCCTGGTGGCGCAGTGGTTGAGAGTCTTCCTGCCGATGCAGGGGACACCGGTTCGTGCCCCGGTCTGGGAAGAGCCCACCTGCCGCGGAGCGGCTAGGCCCGTGAGCCATGGCCGCTGAGCCTGCATGTCTGGAGCCTGTGCTCCACAACGGGAGAGGCCACAACAGTGAGAGGCCCATGTACCGCAAAAAAACCCAAAAAAACCCAAAACCTAGAAACAAATTACAATGAAAACACAATGACCCAAAACCTATGGCATGCAGCAAAAGCAGTTCTAAGAGGGAAGTTTATAGCAATACAATCCTACCTCAAGAAACAAGAACATCTCAAATAAACGACCTAACCTTACACCTAAAGCAGTTAGAGAAAGAAGAACAAAAAACCTCAAAGTTAGCAGAAGGAAAGAAATCATAAAGATCAGATCACAAATAAATGAAAAAGAAATGAAGGAAATGATAGCAAAGATGAATAAAACTAAAAGCTGGTTCTTTGAGAAGATAAACAAAGTTGATAAACCATTAGCCAGACTCCTCAAGAAAAGAAGGGAGAAGACTCAAATCAATAGAATTAGAAATGAAAAAGGAGAAGTAACAACTGACACTGCAGAAATACAAAGGATCATGACAGATTACTACAAGCAACTATATGCCAATAAAATGGACAATCTGGAAGAAAGGGACAAATTCTTAGAAAAGCACAACGTTCTGAGACTGAACCAGGAAGAAACAGAAAATATAAATAGACCAATCACAAGGACTGAAATTGAGACTGTGATTAAAAATCTTCCAACAAACAAAAGCCCAGGACCAGATGGCTTCAGAGGCGAATTCTATCAAACATGTAGAGAAGAGCTAACACCCATCCTCTCAAACTCTTCCAAAATATAGCAGAGGGAGGAACACTCCCAAACTCATTCTACAAGGCCACCATCACCCTGATACCAAAACCAGACAAAGATGCCACAAACAAAGAAAACTACAGGCCAATATCATTGATGAACAGAGATGCAAAAATCCTCAACAAAATACTAGCAAACAGAATCCAACAGCACATTAAAAGGATCACACACCATGATCAAGTGGGGTTTATCCCAGGAATGCAAGGTTTCTTCAACACATGCAAATCAATCAGTGTGATAAACCATATCAACAAACTGAAGGAGAAAAACCACATGATCATCTCAATAGATGCAGAAAAAGCTTTTGAGAAACTTCAACACCCATATATGATAAAAAACCCTCCAGAAAGTAGACATAGAGGGAACTTACCTCAACATAATAAAGGCTATATAGGACAAACCCACAGCATCGTTCTCAATGGTGAAAAACTGAAACCATTTCCACTAAGATCAGGAACAAGACAAGGTTGTCCACTCTCACCACTATTTTTCAACATAGTTTTGGAAGTTTTAGCCACAGCAATCAGAGAAGAAAAAGAAATAAAAGCAATCCAAATTGCAAAAGAAGAAGTAAAACTGTCACTGTTTGCAGATGACATGATATTATACATAGAGAATCCTAAAGATGCTACCAGAAAACTACTAGAGCTAATCAATGAATTTGGTAAAGTAGCAGGATACAAAATTAATGCACAGAAATCTCTTGCATTCCTATACACTAATGATGAAAAATCTGAAAGAGAAATTAAGGAAACACTCCCATTTACCACTGCAACAAAAAGAATAAAATACCTAGGAATAAACCTACCTAAGGAGACAAAAGACCTGTATGCAGAAAACTATAAGACACTGATGAAAGAAATTAAAGATGTTACAAACAGATGGAGAGATATACCATGTTCTTGGATTGGAAGAATCAACATTGTGAAAATGACTATCCTACCCAAAGCAATCTACAGATTCAGTGCAATCCCTATCAAACTACCAATGGCATTTTTCACAGAACTAGAACAAAAAACTGCACAATTCGTATGGAAACACAAAAACCCCGAATAGCCAAAGCAATCTTGAGAAAGAAAAACCGAGCTGGAGGAATCAGGCTCCCTGGCTTCAGACTATACTACAAAGCTACAGTAATCAAGACAGTATGGTACTGGCACAAAAACAGAAATATAGATCAATGGAACAGGATAGAAAGCCCAGAGATAAACCCACACACATATGGTCACCTTACCTTTGATAAAGGAGGCAAGAATATACAAGGGAGGAAAGACAGCCTCTTCAATAAGTGGTGCTGGGAAAACTAGACAGCTACATGTAAAAGAATGAAATTAGAACACTCCCTAACACCATACACATAAATAAACTCAAAATGGATTAAGGACCTAAATGTAAGGTCAGGGACTATAAAACTCTTAGAGGAAAACATAGGCAGAATACTCCACGACATAAATCATAGCAAGATCCTTTTTGACCCACCTTCTAGAGAAATGGAAATAAAAACAAAAATAAACAAGTGGGACCTAATTAAACTTAAAAGCTTTTGCACAGCAAAGGAAACCATAAACAAGACGAAAAGACAATCCTCAGAATGGGAGAAAATATTTGCAAACGAACCAACTGACAAAGGATTAATCTCCGAAATATACAAGCAGCTTATGCAGCTCAATATCAAAAAAACAAACAACTCAATCCAAAAATGGGCAGAAGACATTTCTTCAAAGAAGATATACAGACTGCCAACAAACACATGAAAGGATGCTTAACATCACTAATCATTAGGGAAATGCAAATCAAAACTACAATGAGGTATCATCTCACACCCGTCAGAATGGCCATCATCAAAAAATCTACAAACAATAAATGCTGGAGAGGGTGTGGAGAAAAGGGAACCCTCTTGCACTGTTGGTGGGAATGTACATTGATACAGCCACTATAGAGAACTGTATGGAGGTTCCTCAAAAAACTAAAAATAGAACTACCATACGACCCAGCAATCCCACTAACTGGGCATATACCCTGAGAAAACCATAATTATAAAAGAGTCATGTACCACAATGTTCATTGCAGCTCTATTTACAATAACCAGGACATGGAAGCAACCTAAGTGTCCACTGACAGATGAATGGATAAAGAAGATGTGGCACATATACACAATGGAATATTACTCAGCCATAAAAAGAAACGAAATTGAGTTATTTGTAGTGAGGTGGATGGACCTAGAGTCTGTCATACAGAGTGAGGTAAGTCAGAAAGAGAAAAACAAATTCCGTATGCTAACACATATATATGGATCTAAAAAAAAAAATGGTTCTGAAGAACCTAGGGGCAGGACAGGAATAAAGACGCAGATGTAGAGAATGGACTTGAGGACACGGGGAGGGGGAAGGGTAAGCTGGGACGAAGTGAGAGAGTGGCATGGACATGTATACACTACCAAATGTGAAATAGATAGCTAGTGGGAAGCAGCTGCACAGCACAGGGAGATCAGCTCGGTGCTTTGTGTCCACCTAGAGGGGTGGGATAGGGAGCATGGAGGGAGATGCAAGAGGGAAGAGATATGGGGATATGTGTATACGTATAGGTGATTCACTTTGTTATATAGCAGAAACTAACACACCATTGTAAAGCAGTTATACTCCAATAAAGATGTTAAAAAATATATATTATTCAAGATACTGATTGTGAGCAGGAATATGACCCAGACAGCATGGGTCTCCCAGAGGAAGTCCAGGCTGGGCCCTGTCTGCCGATGATACACTGTGTTAAAGTATTGCCTTCATTTAAAAAGCTGATTTTGAATGCCTACAGAAGTTGCATATTTTATTACTAATTCCTTATGTCACATTCATTTTGGTTGTTTCTTTTAGATTTTACTTTCCTGACTCACCATTTTGCTTCCAGGCATGATAACAACTGTGCAAAATGATAATCCATCTCTTTCTCTATGATTCAACTGACAGCATTATATCCGACAAAAATATTCTTTTACAATCAAAAGTTTGGAGACCGTTTTTGATTGAATCCCCTTTAAGTGAATCAAATACCTTATAAATTAAAATCACACTAAATGCATGATCTTATTCCTCAGTAGGAATTACTTACAGGCGTAGTTACAGGTGACTTTTCACTGCTTGGAGAATCCACTGTACAGAAAGAAAGGAAAAAAGATCACAATGTGAGTAGCTTCTAATTGTCTTTCTTTTTTGATCGTCTCAGTGGAGTGCGGTTCCTATGTCAGCTTCAGACCACCTTTTTTTGGTTAGCCAAGAGCATTAGAAAATCATGATAAAGCAGACCCCTGAAGCAGCTTGTACCCATCACCAAGAGAAGTTATGACCAGTGTAATATGATTGATCACATCAATTAGCACCAGGTACTACATTATAGGAAGCGAAATCTATTCCTATGAGTGCTCATTTTAAGGCACCTTGCACTCTGGCTTGACTGACCAGTTCCCTCACTGTCTGACACAGAGAAGGATCACACAGAGAGAGGCCAGATGTCATCCAGGAAGTAGAGAAGGTGACACAGTTAACAAGAGGACCGTTACCAGTTCCAGGTAAATGCTTCTAATCTTTGTTTAAAAAAAAAAGAAGAAGACCATAAAGAAAGAGGTGAATATTATTTCTTTGGATTTTCAAAATCAAAGTAAAATTCTGCGAATTTCCCCCAATTTTAGTACTGATAACTGGCACTGACATCAATGAACCAGCTCTTTGCTAACTGTGTGCCCCTGGAATCAGAAATGAAGAAAAGTACCAGATATAATTGGTTGCCCACAACATGGATTTTGCAAAAAAGAAATAGAGCTCCCCAGTATGCATTTTACCTGACTGGGAGAAAAACTGGGAACGTCGCCAAGAGTTCTGAACTCTCAGCAGAACGCTGGCAGTGCCAGGCGACTCTAGATCAGATGGCAGAACAGAACAAATAGAAAAACCATGAAAACAGGGCTGAGACTTGAATAGAACCACACTCCCAAGTACTAATGGAGGTTTGGCTGTCATCAGAACAAGGATTGAGAGTGAAAGTATCCAAAGTACAAAATACCTCAATAAAATGCACACAAAACCCGAAGATGTGGACAAAAGTCCATAGATGGGCCAGTTTATGCTATTGTTTGGTGTTGGGTGGGAGTTTAGGAGCTCATACTTAAAGGTGATATTGTTAAGATGCTGAATCTCAAAATGATGGGATGATGTGTGACGTAAGGGCAAAGTGCACAGTTTACGTTGCTTTTGGAAAGCACTAGAAAAGTATAAAAGACAGCAGAGATGAGTTCAATTATTCTTACACACTTTATAAATGTTATTATGGAAGTCTGTGGTGGCAGTTATATACGTGTGTAGTAAAAAGATGTGGATGTGTGTATCTGTAATGGGGTGGCATCAAGCAGACAGTAGCTGAAGGCAAGCATTTGCATCCTTAACCTAGATGCTATGCTCATCTGTCATCATTCTCAATGCAAATAAAGACAGCGGTTTTTAAAATGTGCACACGTTTTCCTGAAACATCAATTCAAGATATCTTTCTACTATTGGGAGACAGTTGAGAAAAGGAAATCTGTCCTCTTTACATGTAATTTTATGAATGTTTTCAGAGTATTTAAAGGTTATTTAAGCACATGGGTATGTTTAAGGGAAATCTGTGGAGCATCGCTAGGGACCCCACACATCTGCAGTAGCCTGTCTGAGCAGTCGAGAAACAGACCACTTGGTGGAGATGGTGGCATCATCACTGTCCTGGGGAGAGAATGTTAGGTATGGCTCCAGGATTCCTGATCCTGACCCTACAGCTTCTTTGGACTTGATGTGCAGCCTCTGACTAGTCACTTAAATGTATATTGACTTTATTTTGTTTTGTTTTGTTTCTGCGGTACGCGGGCCTCTCACTATTGTGGCCTCTCCCGTCGCGGAGCACAGGCTCCGGACGCGCAGGCTCAGCGGCCATGGCTCACGGGCCCAGCCGCTCCGCGGCATGTGGGATCCTCCCGGACCGGGGCACAAACCCGTGTCCCCTGCATCGGCAGGCGGACTCCCAACCACTGCGCCACCAGGGAAGCCCCTATGCTGACTTTTTATAGCTGGGCAAAGCCCTATACTCCCCCGCCAACCCCCAACTAAAGACAAATCATGTCTTTTAAGACTACATTTATTAGAGGCCTTTTGCTACTTGAAAGATAGGAACTTTATACACTCCAAACAAGTATTAATGTTATTTTCACATCTACCAGTGATGTTTTTGGTACACAATTTAAACATATGCTTCAAGCCAGTGGTTTCCAGAGTGTGGTCCCTGGATCTGCAGCATCAGCATCACCTTTGGGAACTTGTTAGAAATGTAAATACTGTGGCCCCAGCCCAGACCTACACAATCAGATGCTGTACGGGTGGGGTCCAGAGAGCGGTGTTTTAATTCATCCTGCAGGAGACCCTGCCACATCTCAGGTTTGAAAATTACTGCTATGTCTCTACAATATAAACACTCCTATTTTAAGGAGAGCATTTAAGAAGGCTTTATTCCTGCCTGGAACCTTGCTTTATACTTCTGCTCTTACTGCAACTGTTCTGCAGCTACTAGATTATACTGGGGTGCTTATCAGGTGTTGAGCTAAATGCCTTGGTTTTTTTTTTTTTTGGTTTATCTCATTTAATCCTTCCAACAACCCTATGAGGTTGGTACTGTTATTATTTCCAGTTTACGGGTGACAGAGGTTAGAGAGAACTTGGTGGGTAAGATCATACAGATTAGAACTCGAAGAGCCAGAATTTGAAGCCAGGCCTTCTGTCTCCAGAGCCTGCAGCTGTAATTACAGCTTCCATGAGCCAGACAAGAGTATGGAACAGGTGTATATATAATCCCATCTTGAAGAATGATTTTGGAAATGCTCTAGTGCCACTGAGTTTTATTTTTCTTTCACCTTAGATAAAGCATGAAGTAAAGTCCCTTAATTCAACAGCACATTTTACAAAATCGAAATGCCTTACAACAGATAATTAGATGTAAAAATATCGAAGACAATAAAACTAATTAATATGGCTTAAAATATCTATTTCCTCTCTGTATTACTTATATACACAATTAAAAAGTGCTAAAAATAGGGCAGAATTAAAATCTAAATGTGACCAATTGCTGGCCCAGTTAGGAGAGTCTACTTTTGTCACTTCCCTTCAGGACACTAGGGCTGACGAAGTTAAATCAAATGCTTTGAAGACGGTATTGAACTTGTTTCCACATTAAGAAGCTAGTGATCATCAGTACCTGTACCAATTAATTCCCTCCCGAGTACTTCCTGTTATGCAGATAGAGCCCAACGTATCTCCCAGCCGTCAACAAAGACTAATGGAAGCCAAGTAGCATTCTGCCAAAGAGCTGCCCATCCTTGAAAAGAAAAGCAACAAGTCCCCAGCCACAATGACCCTGTACATCCTCTCTTTGCCTGGACTGATAGATCTATAAAGTGTACTGGGGAAAGCACGTTAAAAAAGAAAAACAAGAAACCTTATAGTTCTTGCCTCCTGAACTCTCGCCGTTTTCACATCACATCAGTAACTCACACCAGTAAAGCCCGGTGGTCTGTCTCTTGTGAAGCATAGTCCCTATGGATCATGGAATCTTCAGGACCCATCCCCCTACTGTTCACATCCCTCAGGCTCCTTTCTGGTGGTTGTGGGTGCCTGGGGTTCTTACCAAGATAAATGGATTCAAGTTGGGCTCTTAAAGAATAAAGGGGTGAATTCACAACCTATACATGGCCTAAAGGCACTTGGGGAGTTTGCAGTGGCCATTGCCATTTTAAGACCTTCATAGGCCCTAAACGCCCATATTTTTCGAGGCCATCCCTCCCTAAATTATACCAAACATGTTAAAATGTATCAAACATGGGACAAAGTGAGAGAGAGGCATGGACATATAAACACTACCACATGTAAAATAAATAGCTAGTGGGAAGCAACTGCATAGCACAGGGAGATCAGCTTGGTGCTCTGTGACCACCTAGAGGGGTGGGATAGGGAGGGTGGGAGGGAGATGCAAGAAGGAGGAGATATGGGGATATATGTATATGTATATGTACAGCTGATTCACTTTGTTATAAAGCAGAAACTAACACGCCATTGTAAAGCAATTATACTCCAATAAAGATGTTAAAAAAATAAAATAAAATAAAATATATCAAACGTATGAAATATATTAAGGTTTATCCTCAGCCTATATATATATATGTGTTCCATATAACTATATATTCTAACTGTAAAGAATTTTTGGAAAGATTAAAGTTTCTGGCTCTGAGTAACACGTTTAATCTGTGATCATGAATGTTTCTTGGTAATCATCATGAACAGCCAGGAACTATTATGGGGCAAGAAAATCTGACTTTCTTCCAAAATCACTGTCAAATTAAATGAATAATTTAGGAAGACTAGACAATTAACAGTTAGTGAACTTGACATAATATTAAGATCATAAACTCTTTATTAAAGTTATTGATTTTTAATTTTTTAATTTTTAAAATATTTAAGAGCCAATAAAAATTATTTTCGGGTATCAAATACTGGTATAGGCCCTATTGTGCCCACAGTGTCCGGCTGACAAAACGGTCTTGGCAGCTGGGGTTCCTGGCTAAGCCAAACAGAGACTGTAGCTCCAGACCTCCATTCTGAAGTGATTAATTCAGCCATCATGGACTCTGGCAAACCCAACGGCTAAAGGTACATCAACATAAAGGAAGTAATCTGCCTTGAAAATGAAGAATATTTCACTACAAATGGGCCCAGCAGAACACGTAGAACTGAAACAAAACACTTCTATCTTTTTACCTTGAGAACTGAGATTTGGCAAAGGTAATTGGCTGCTTTCAGGCATTTTGTCCAGAAATGGAAACGTCAGGGTTGCTTCTGGTTCTGGAGATTTTGGCTTTACCACCTGGATCATGGGCAACAGACATAAATATTACAAGTATTGTCCATTACTAAATGCACAGGTGAAATAAAATTTAAGGATCCATGGCTACAACAAGTCAAGAAGCCCAAACATTTAAATTGTAAATGGAAAATTTTGCCCCTTCTTCAAACCCCTTCATGCTTTTCTACATTAATAGAGAGGCCAATTTTTCAGAGAAATCAAACTAGAGCATAAAAATTTCATGATCATGTTTCTTCAAACTCAGAGGACAATAATCCATATTTGAGATAATACATCACTCTGTTTCATGTTCTTATTGGGATCAATCACGGTTTCTCTTCTTGGTACTACATAATGCTGAATTTGTAATGTCAGGAAGTGAGATGTTCCACATAAGATTTAAAAAAAATCTTACTATGTAAGTATTAAATATTAAAGTAACATTACCTTCTAATGGGCATTATTCTTGAGACACTACATACTCCCCCCAACAAATTTACACAAAGCACATTAAAGACAATATACTGTGCTTGTTGACAAAGAAGGATTATTGTAAATAACCATTATATCAAACAGTGCCATAGCGATGATGCCCTTAAGGGATTTTTGAAGCATGTTAGACCATATGACCTTATGGTAAATAGATCCAAAGTTACAGGCTTTAAAAATTCTTATGTTTGCTTTGTAAAAACAGATTTTTCTTGTTATTGCTAGTTAATTTTAGTTTGTTTCTCCCCAGTCGGAAGGGCCTTTGGTAGAACACCCTCCTTCCGATTTGTTGCTTCTAATCAACTGATTTCTGAAAGACCAGATAACCAAACTAACGACCAAAATAGAGTCAATGGACTCTGAGCAGAGATCGGAATGAGGAGTGTGGCTGTATCAGTTCCGATGTCCTTTTAGCTGCTTACAGAATCTTCTCTGATTCACTGGCTGGTGGCCATGAAGAGATTAATTTTATGGCCAGTGGGCGAGTGAGGCTCCAGAGCATTTGTTTCATCATGAGTTGATCTCTTATTTGGTCCTCAGGATGATTTAATGTCTAGAATTTCTCCTCAGTAAGATTTTATTTTTCTTGATGAATAATATATTCAACCCTAACGGAATCTTGAAGAAAATACAGTTAATTGTTCTGCATTACAGAGGTCAACCAGATGTCCAAATGAACTTCAGTGTTAAAACATGCAGCAAAACCTAAGGCCTAGATTTACCAAAGTTGACAACCCTCAGATCTTAAGCTCATACCATTTCCTCCATAGTGGAATTGACAAAAATATGTTTCGGTTAATGCCTGGTTGTAAATGAAACAGTTAATCTCAGCAGAAATGCTCAAAATACCCACTATGTAAAAGGTCAGCCTGTGTGCATTGGTACTTTGTTTTATAAAGGTAACACTCTCAAGTGAAATCAGAAAATAAAAGCTGTTGCAACCACTGTCATCATCTTTCTTTCTCTCTTTCTCTAAAAGTTAACTGTAAAGTAGAGAAAGGAGAAAAGGAGAAATTCACATGTTGTGAAAAGCATTGGGTTCAAAGACCATTATTCCATTTGCTAATCGTCTAGCAGAGATTCTTAACCTGGAGTCCACAGAAAAGAAGTCATGTGGTTATACATATTTCGTACTACTTGATAACAAGGAAAACTTGGTAATGCTGTATATTTTATGGTTTAAACAATATTATTCTGAGAATAATGTTTACCAGATAGACAAAGGGTCCATGATGCATGTACACGCGTGGGCACACGTGCAGCGTGCCTGTGTGCACAGCACACATACACACAGAGTTAAGAACCCCTGAAAACAATTTTTTCCATAGTAGGGTAGCCATGACACTGGGGGTCCAAAGATGGATCACATAGATGAGGTTACACAGATGAGGAATGCAGATGAATATTTTTTATGCTATGGTATCCATTTTGTTTGATTTTAAAAATATTTTTTCTAGCAATGTTATGAGTTTTCCTTTCATTTTATATTTACATAGGAAAAAAGGTCGATTTGCAAGAAGAATAAATAAATAGATTACAAGTGTAATGTGGATCAGGCACAACCTGCAAGGGCAGAAAATCCTGTCTGCCCCCAACGCTTTTCCTACAGTTAGGTTCTTCTGTTCAGACCTCCAGACCATTTTTTAATTCTCTATGTATGTATGGGGGAGTAGTTAGAGTCTGAAATCCCCAAAAGGCATCAGGGAAGCAGGCATTTTTGGGCTCCACCAGGCATACAGCATCTCAGCATCTTAAGGCCAGGGGCTGTGTCTTATTCACTGTTGAATATCCAGTGTCTGCAGAGTGCTTGGCACATAGTAGGTGCACAACCACTATTGGTCGAGTAGATGATAGATGAACCAGAACTAGAAGTGGTAAAATTTTCACTCTAAAGTCAAATCCAAATTTAGGTTTAATTTTTAAAGTTGGAATATCACCACATAAAGTATCCAGTATGCAAGTCAGTTTTACTCTATCTTGGTGACCCATCAGAATCACCTGGGGACCTTTTGAAAATACAGATGCCTGAGCCCTGTTCCCAGAGACTGAGATTTATATGACCTGGTATCTATTAAATTCTAAAGGGTAACCAAGGTTGAGGACAAGAGGTACAAAAGATGACTTTTAGACTGTGCCTGAAAACAAACTAAATTGATATGAAAGAGATGAGACTCCAAACAAAGAAGAAATTTAATAAAAACAAGATGTTAAAACCCATTATATCAGAATAATAATTTTCTTGTTTCCTTGTTATTCAAGTTCAGAGGCATCAGAAGTACCATTACTGTAAAACAGGTAAATATCGGAAAGAGAATGTGGAGTAAGTTACAAATAAGCAAGCTCATGTACGGCAAACTAAAACCTAACTGCAAAGCTTTATAACAGATATCTATACTACATTTTTCTTTTAAATGTATATAATTTTTATAAAAATTTTTATTTATATAATTTTTATAAAAAATTTTATAAAAATAATTTTATAAAAATTAGCCATTTAAAATAAATTTAAAAAGATGTTGAAAGAATATATACACCACTTATTATTAATAGAGAGGTAGGTTTCAGTGACTTTTTCTCTCTCTTGCTCTATTTCTATGTTTTTTATTTATATATTTTATGTATACTTACACATACTATTTGATAGATTTGTTACATATTTCCATGTATATCACTGTAAATATACATTAAAAATAAATAGCTATAGGCTGAATGTTTGTGTCCCCCCAAAATTCATATGCTGAAACCCTAACCCCCCAAGGTAATGGTATTGGGAGCTGGGCCTTCTGGGAGGTGATTAGGTCATGGGGGTGAAGATCTCATGAATGGGACTAGTGATGGTATAAAAGAGACTCAGGACCCTTGGCCCTTCTGCCAAGTGAGGGCACAGCAAGAAGACAGCCGTCTGTGAGTCAGGAAGTGGGTTCTCACCAGAGGCTGACTGTCAGCGCCTTGCTCTTACACCTCCCAGCTGCCATAACTGACAGAGATAAATTTCTGTTGTTTATAAGCCACCAAGTCTGTGGTTTTCTGTTATAGCTGCCCAAGTGGACTAACACAGACATCTTTCTATATGTAGTTACATTTTTTTTTACAATGAACACGTATTATATTTGTATTAAGAAAAAAAAATACAGATCAAAGGTAGGAAACAAGATCAGGAGAGAAAATAAATCTTCATTGCAAAATGGTGCCACCATAGCAGCCAGCAGTAACATGAAGCCACGTGAATCGTGGACTTAACGGCTTTAGTCCACCTCACCTTTTGTGACAGCACCAGTTCCACCTTTCCACTCATTTCGTTTTCCGGTTTTTTCTGGTCTTTCTCTTCTGGCACCTCGTTCTTCACCTGGGGGCTGGAGGAAAGCTCCACAAAGGCCACGGTCGGGCTGGATCGAGTCACAGTTGATGTAAAATACTGTGGCTCTGAAATGGAGTTACATTCAGAAACATAAAGAACAAGATGAAAACCATATAAAGGCTCGTTGGTCCTGCCATGCCAGGAAGTACACTGAGTACATATCTTGCCCGGGGCAACACGGAGCTGGATTACAGTGTGATGAGAGGTACAAAAGAGCTTCAGGTACTAGAATTCTCTAGGCTCTTTCAAGATATTATTAAAAAATAAAGCAACATAAAACACATCAAAGAACCCCACTATGAAAAACTTAAGTTCTGAATAAGAGTCCAAGTTTACATATGAATAACACTACATGAAACAAAATGCTGGCAGGAAATATTACGAGAGGTGGGTTGGACAGGTGAACATTTATAGATAATTTCCATCCAAACTTCTTTCCAAATGAGGGGCAGCCTGACTCTTCCTTTTGTATTTCAATGTTCCTTTTTAACATCATGCTTTCATAATTGGAATGTGTTAGGGATTGTGTGGTTAAAATCAATATAATGCAATGAAAATTAAGTGTTCTCGGGTATACAAAGAAGAATTTGGTACAGTCTAAAGTGGGTGGAAAAGTCACCACCTGAGGGGGCATATCAGAATGTGGAGGTACAGTCTAGTTTGAAAAAGTATTCACTAAAATTTTTAGTAATGACTTTTAATTTACTTTACAATGCCATTTAAAAAAAACTTGGTATTAGAAAAGGGTGAGAGGTTTTCATGTTTATCAAAAGAAAAAATGTGTTAAAAATATCGAGAAATATTACTTTAGGGAAGAGTGGGTTTCTATTCATACTCACTGTTCATATTTGTGGCATTACTTTATTCTTTCAAACTATTCATTGGGTTTACCACTTCAGCATCTTTTTTTTTTTTTTTTTTTTGTGGTACGCGGGCCTCTCACTGCTGTGGCCTCGCCCGTTGCGGAGCACAGGCTCCGGACGCGCAGGCTCAGCGGCCATGGCTCACCGGCCCAGCCACTCCGCGGCATGTGGGATCTTCCTGGACCGGGGCACGAACCCATGTCCCCCGCATCGGCAGGCGGACTCTCAACCACTGCGCCACCAGGGAAGCCCTCAGCATCTATTTTTATGATATATTTTTAATCTGTCTTATCTATTGTTGTTACTGTGTGTTAAATATAACCCTCAGTTTTTAGCATTATTGATTAGGGGAAATATAACTCTCTTATGATGACGGAGATAAACTTTCAACAAAATGAGGGCTTCCCAGGTGGCGCAGTGGTTGAGAATCCACCTGCGATGCAGGGGACATGGGTTCGTGCCCCGATATGGGAAGATCCCACATGCCGCAGAGTGGCTGGGCCCGTGAGCCATGGCCGCAGGGCCTGCGCGTCCGGGGAGAGGCCACAACAGTGAGAGGCCCGCGTACCAAAAAAGAAAAAACAAACGAAGTAAGGCAGCAAAAAGCATGGGTTCCTGTTGTTTTTTTTTTTACAGCAAGATAAATCACTTGGTCAGAATTTCCCCCAGGAAGTCACTAGGTGGCAGCACAACCACACCAGTCACAGAGCCTCATTCACTACCTTTTTTATTTTCATTCTCTTAAGAGTTATCACGCTTTACCTTAAAACTAGTCTGTTATAAAAACAAACCTGAGGAGGCAACTTCTGTATTCCCTTTTTCTGTTTTTTCACCATCATTCTCATCTTCTTGACTGTTTGTTTCAGTTTCTTCAGTCGTTGCCTAAAAGAAAGATATTTTTCCACCTTGAACACATTATCCCTTTGAAGGTTCTAGAAGGTAAAGGATTTCTTTCTCTTTTTTCCAGTAGTAATTTTCAGGCCAACGAGGTGAGCTGCCTATATGAATTCACTCTTTTCTATTTCCAGTGGTGAAAGGCTGGGTTTGTCGGAAAGAGACGTTCCGTGAAGGAGAACGTAAGTGCTGGAGCAGAACCATGTTATGAGGGCACACAACCCCACTACCTCCCCACCTCCTCTGACTGCCTCTTTTTCCTTCCTTTCACTATCAGTTTTTCAAAATCATAGTTACCACTCTCTTGCTTCCAAACGGCTTTACAGTTGGCTTAGGGTCATATCACCAGTGAAAAAAATATTTTTTTCAAGTTGCAATTAACCTCTCAGTAGCTTGTCTTCAGCACAGATGCTGGTGGCTCTTAGCACTGTGCATTTTATTCTTGAAGTTCTCTCCCTTTCTGGGCTCTCAACAACTTTCTGTTACCCAACTTCTTATATTCCACACCCCCCCCCCCATCATTTCTGAAAGAAACTGAAGAAGACACAAAGAAATGGAAAGATATCTTGTATTCGTGGACTGGAAGAATTAATATTGTTAAAATATCCCCATTACCCAAAGCAATCTACAGATTCAATGCAATCCCTCTAAAAATTCCAATGGCATTTTCCACAGAAATTGAAAAAAATAAACCCTAAAATTCATATGGAAATACGAAGGACCCCAAATAGCTAAAGCAATCTTGAGCAAGAAGAACAAAACTGGAAGCATCACATTTCCTGATTTTAAACTATGTTACCAAGCTACATTAATCAAAACAGTTTGGTACTGGCATAAAAACAGACACATAAATCAATGGAACAGAACATCCAGAAATCAACCCACACTTTCATGGTCAACTAATTTTTGACAAAGGCACCAAGAATACAAAATGGGTAAAGGATAGACTTTTCAGTAAATGCTGTTGGGAAAACTGGATATCGACATGCAAAAGAATGAAATTGGACTCTTACCTTACACCATACACCAAAATCAATGTCTAAATGGATAAAAGACTTAAAAGTATGACTGCAAACCATAAAACTCCTAGAAGAAAACAGGGGGAAATCTCCTTGGCATTGGTCTTAGCAATGATTTCTTGGATTTGGCACCAAAAGCTCAGGCAACAAAAGCAAAAATAAACAAGTGGGACTACATCAAACTGAAATGTTTCTGGACAGCAAAGGAAGCAAATAACAAAATGAGAGGGCAATCTATGGAATGGGAGAAAATATTTGCAAATCATACATCCAATAGGGGATTGATATCCAAAATACAAAAGGAACTCTTACAACTCAATAGTAAAATACATCAAATAAACCAACTTAAAAATGGGAAAAGGACCTGAATAGACATTTTCCCAAAGAAGATATACAAATGGCCAACTGAAGTCATATACATGAAAAGATGCTCAACATCACTAATCACCAGGGAAATCAAAACTACAGTGAGATATCACCTTATATCTTTTAGGGATTGTTATTATCAAAGTCAAAAGAGGGACTTCCCTGGTACAGTGGTTAAGAATCCGCCTGCCAATGCAGGGGACGTGCGTTCGAGCCCTGGTCGGGAAGATCCCACATGCCGCAGAGCAACTAAGCCCGTGCACCACAACTACTGAAGCCCACACACCTAGAGCCTGTGCTCCGCAACAAAGAGGAGGCACCGCAATGAGAAGCCTGCTCACTGCAACCGAGAGTAGCCCCCGCTCGCTGCAACTAAAGAAAGCCCGCGTGCAGCAACGAAGACCCAACGCAGCCAAAAAATAAATTAAAAAAAAAAAAAAGTCAAAAGATGGCAAGTGTTGTTGAGAATGTGGAGAAAAGGGAACCATTGTACACCGATGGTGGGAATATAAATTGGTACATTATGGAAAACAGTATGGAGTTTCATCAAAAATTTAAAATAGAACTATTATATGATCCAGCAATTCCACTTCTAGGTGTATATAGCCAAAGGAAATGAAATCAGTATCTCGAAGAGATATCTGTACTCCCATGTTCATTGCAGCATTATTCACAATAGCTAAGATATGGAAACAACCTAAATGTTGATGGATGACTAGATAAAATATGTATATATTATTCATACATTCTGATATGTAAATATTACCATTATATGCACAAATATCAATATTATACACACATATATAATGGAATATTATTGAGCCTTTAAAAAGAAGAAAATCCTGTCATTTGTGACAATATGCATGAACCTGGAGAACATTATGCTGAGTGAAATAAGTCAGACACAGAAAGACAAATATTGCATGATCTCAGTTATATCTGGAATCTACAAAATTAAAATTAAAAAATGCCAGACCCGTAGTAACAGAGAGTAGGATGGTAGCTACCAGAGGCCGGGGCATGGGGGAAAAGTGAAGGGGAAAAAAAAAGTAAAATGATAGTTGCCTGGGTCTGAGGGGAGGGGGCCATGGGGAACTATTGTTTAATGGGTACAGAGTTTCAGTTTAGCAAGATGAAAAGAGTTCTGGAGACGGATGGTGGCAATGGTTGCGCAATATGAATGTACTAAATACTACTAAACTGTACACTTAAAAATGGTTAAGATAGTAAATTTTATGTTTCACTTTACCACAATTAAAAATTGGAAAAAAATTTGTAAAAAAAAATTATTTGCAAATTTTCAAAGTTAAAAAAAAGACACAAGGAAACTTTAAGCCACTAGCCTTTCAAGCTGCTAAAGAATTTTATAATAGCATCTAGTGGCAAAGACATGCTTTTTCTTTTGGAGGACGGGGTAGTTTTGACATCTTCATAACTAGATGAGCACTTTCTAATGACGGATAACAGTGTATCAATTCTGGAAGAACATAATATTAAATTAACATGCACCTTTAAAACCTTAGGAAGGAAATAAGCATCATATTTATACTACTTAATGGATTTTGTAACTTTTAAATACATCAGGAAGCCTGAATTGAAGCCCTTTAAGAGACTTAATGAGTAGAAATGGTTAAATAAACCAAAGTCTCTTTTATTATAGTGAAGTTACATATATATGTTCTCTGTGTGTGTGTACACTGTTATATGAACAACTGACATGAGAGTAGTATTTTAAGACCCACCAGCCTAGTATTACAACAGAATAACCTGGGTTTAATAATTTAAAGTGTCCCCCCCACACACAGAAGTATTAATACATAGTGTTTTTTGTTTTATGATGTTAATATATAAATAGTCAGAGATACTGATTTTTAATATATAAAATACTGTCTGAAATACTGATTTTCATGTTTTCTCCCCAAATGGATTAGATTATGGAAAACTATCTGAGGTTGGGAAACAAATTTGCAGTTAAATATTGATGTACGATGCTCTTGAGAACACTGGTGTTTCCAGTGACTGGGAAATAAGTAACTACAAAAACAGCCAAAGCCTTCCCAGCCCAAACATGAACAAAGAAATGGACATATTTTATTAAATCTTAGATGCCATCAAGTTTAAGTTGTATTATTTTAGGTACTACTAAGAAAGAAAACAAACTACTAAACAAACTAAATAGGACACACTACTGATTATAAGACATATCCTGAAAAAAAAAAAAGACATGTCCTGATTTAGAGATGCTCAAGTGTGGCAAGTGTGCCCCTTGGAATCAATGAAATAAGATAATTCATGAAGTCCTTTAGACATAATTTAAAAAATTTTATTTATTTTATTTATTTATTTTTGGCTGCATTGGGTCTTCGTTGCTGTGCGCAAGCTTTCCCTAGTTGTGGCGAGCAGGGGCTACTCTTTGTTGCAGTGTGTGGGCTTCTCATTGCCGTGTCTTCTCTTGTTGCAGAGCACGGGCTCTAGGCGCACAGTCTTCAGTAGCCGTGGCACGTGGGCTCAGTAGTTGTGGCTCACGGGCTCTAGACTGCAGGCTCAGTAGTTGCGGCACACGGGCTTAGGCTCCGCGGCATGTGGGATCTTCCCGGACCAGGGCTCGAACCCGTGTCCCCTGCATTAGCAGGCGGATTCTTAACCGCTGCGCCACCAGGGAAGCCCTAGACATAATTTATAACGCAGAAGAGACAAAGTCCTCAAGCACTACTTCAATAAGGATGATTTTTCTAGCACACCTCATTTCAGTAATATTTTACTTATGCATGACTAATGCAGAACTTCGATTTTCAAGAATACTCATGTTTCTGGATGCATTTTTATGTGGCTTAACACTCAAATACTGAACTCCCAGATGACCCAATTTATCTTCCCTTAAAATTATGTTTTAAAGGTTATACACTGTTGTCACTGTAGCCATGGTCAATATTTACTAGATTTCCCACATGTCAGCACTCGATGTGGATTATCTTTCTTAGTCCTCAGAGCAAGCTTGTAAAGTATGCACCAATATGATTCCCTTTATACAGGTGAGGAAGCTGAGGCCCAGGAGGCTAAGTCACTTACCCAGAGTCACATTGCTAGTAGGCAGGGGAGGTAGGAACCCTGACCTGTGCTGGTAACCTCAATGCTCCAACATCTGGACTTGGAGTCACACCCACTGCCAACTTCTCCCCAGGTATTTAAAGGTTTTGACCCATAAGATGCAATCCAGAACCTGAGTGTCCCAAGTTTATTGCTGAAATGATTCAAACTGCCCTTTCCATGCCCTTTCCTTCTCATCCATTCTACCTCATCCTTTCCATTCTACCTCTCATCCGTTTATTATGCAAAAGATGAGAACTCTCCGGGATCTCTCGGGACAGGGGTCAAGTTAGCCAAGTCTCCACTTCCCAGGGCAGCTTGAGACCAGACCACCCCCAGCCACCACCCCGTCTTGAGGCTTTTGATCCAGTCCAGGTTCTGAGGGGGGCCGGGACCCAGCATGGTATCTGACATAGAGCCAACATGTAATCCATGATAGGGGAGCGAATGTTAGATGCATTATTTACGAAATTTATACTGTCAAGCTTACTTTAAACGCATACTAGTCATCAAAATCAAGCTATTACTAACAAAATATTCAGGATAAATTAAGAGAAAAAGCAAGTTACAACAAAATTTGAATAACATGATCCCCCCAAAATCTTTTATATACACTGAGAAAAAGAGAAGGATGCACATTTTAAAAAATCTTAACTTCTGAGTGGCTGGAGTAATAACTAGTTTAAATTTTTTTATGGTTTTCTATATTCTGCTATATATATATATATATATATATATATATATATAGACTATATATAATCAAGGGAAATCCCAAAGCCAGTTTAATTAACTTCTGTCTGATACTCCATTCTGAAGTCTTGTTACTTTTGTACTCACATCATTACTTCAAAGGTAATGAGTTCAAAATTGGCAGTTTTAACCAGTGCCGATGGACTCAGAGATTTGCCTGAAACGAACCTGTCTTGCTGGAAAATGTGCTTTATGGCCCACACTTTCCTTTGGTTATAGCTGAAAAGAGGAGAAGCCTTCCCTTCTCCAACTGGTAATACTGTCTCAAGAATGAAAATAAAAACAGATCCCTGGACATGAATGAATGAGAGCACAGAAAGGTTACAGGGGCCTAAGCCGGGAGTTGGCGTCCCCTTGACTAAGAACACCATCTAAACTGGCCCTGGTGCCAGACCGAGCCCTGAGGCCACAGGTGGGAGGTGGCAGTTTCCTGGCTTGAGAGGGACATGGTCTAGCCACAGATCTGCCTGGCTTTGGGCTGTTCTTTTAACAAGAACCTTACTGGTGAACCAGCCCAGAGAGCGTCTCTGTGGAATGAATTGGATATATGAAGCAGGAGAGGACAAATGGTCCTGAGACCCAGGGTCTGAGTGGTCCTGTTTCTAGGACAGAGGAGGTATGAAAGCTTGGACTGATCATTTAACCTCTACGGGTTGGAAGGTGTGATGTCCAAGGTCCTTACCTGAGCTGCTATTCGGTGACTCTGACTGATTGTCCGGCTCCAGTCCTGAAGAACTTATCTGGACGCAAGCCTGGAAAATCAGTCTATTTATGTCTTGGCACCAGGACCCAGGTACCACATATGTCATGCATATGTTTCCCTTTTTGCTTTTATATCACCAAATATCTATTTTCACTGGTTGAAAGAGGATCTACGTGGAGAATCAGCCTTTCCACTCCTTAAACTTTTTCTTCTTGCCTTAAACTTCTCCAGCCAACAATGTGCGGGTCTGACCCAGGTTTGATTTTTTTATTGTTCCTGATGTATACTATCTTGAAGTCTGTAAACGCTTTCAGACCTAAACATCTTTAATGACTTAATTAGAGTATTAAATCTAAGGCTCTTGCAACTACTTCTGGATGGAGTAAAACAGTTTCTAGAGAATGTCTGTTGACATTTGACATCTAAAAGGAATCTGCAGTTGGTCACAGTTGTAAGGAAAACAGCACCTACTCAAATGCCTTCATCCTGCTCTCACTGCAAAATGAAATGTTTCAAGAAAGATCTGATTGTCTGTTTTCCTGGATGAGAAAACATTAGTAAAGTACTGAATTTTCAAGAGGAAGGCCTAGAGCTTTGTCAAGGTGGAAAGATCTTGTTACTTAGTTTGAGAAACGCAGATGAAGTTGTTTAGATCCCTCAGAGCTGAGTCTGGCCGTTGGCCCATGAGGGAGAATTGCCACAGACCCGGTGGGAGGGTGCTGCCAGCGCAGAGGGCATGCAGGACATCGGTTGGGATGAGCTGGCAAGAAGGCGCTCACAGGAGGTCAGAGGGTGAGAGTCCTGGGGGTTTAGGTGGCAGAGGGAAGCCAGACTTGGGAAAGAGTGAATAATAGGAGAACCAAAAAGAGCTGCTGGAAGAAGCGTGTGAGCATCTGCAAGGGCAATCGTCTTCCGGAAAAAGCTGTTCATGTCTGTTTGCTTCCTAGAGAATTACAGCTGGAGCTACTGACGGGCTGAGTTGGAAGACAACATGGAATTTATCCCATTTGTTTGAAATTCACATCTGTTCAATATGGTGATTCTGATGACCTTACTTTAACCTAAAAAACTTTGCACCTATCACCCTTTCAGGCTTCTGAAAAATATACGGTAACTTTCTTTCTCCCATTTGTTGAATGACAATGTTAAAACTAACTTAAGGGCACCTCTGTGAGTCACTGTGACATCATGCTAAGTGCTCTATACATATGAATTCTCACGATAACCATCAGATGCCGATACTATTATTATCCTTATTTTAAATATAAACTGAGGCTCGGGGGGGGTTTGGTCTTTGATCTAGTGCATGGGGTACTTTAGGTATTTTAGGAAAGGGTCATTTTTGGCAACAACAAGGCAGGAAGAGATTCAAAGACAAGTATAGCTCGCAGTGGATCAAGAAAACACTAGACTATCTTGAAGGGAGACATTTCTCTGTAGGTCACTAAACAGGATAAATTAGTCCTTAGATTAAAAGACCTTCCAAATTCTTTTCCAATCCTGGATTCTACAAGTCTAGTATTTGTGCTGTGATATGATTTTCTTACAGAAGCCAATATTTTAAAATGCAAAAAAAAAAGTGAGTGTTAGATTTCCATTGGGAAATATCTCAGGGATAACTGGGAGGGGCCGTGGGAGCCCCGATCCCTCTGGGTGGAGTGTATGGCATCTAGTCACCCTCATCAACTCTTAGTCCTGTGATCCCCTCTTGAGGTCTTTGCTTCTGCTAGTCGCAACATGTGGAACAGCTTGCTTCCCCCCTCCATTCCAATGCAAATCCTACAAGTTGATTTTGAAACTCACATAAAACCTTCCCAACTAGACTAACTGCAGCCTACAATGATCTTACCCGTTCCTTGCCATTTTATGTCCCTCTAGGCTTCTAACCCTGTTTTCTAGCACTTAATTAAATATTATTTTATATACTTTGCTAGTTGCTTTATGAAAATTGCTCTCATAGCAAGTTTATGAGTTTCTTTTTCAATTTCAAAAATGGGCCACAGAGTAGGTCATTTACTCATGCTTATCAGGTAACGGACAACCATCGGCACAACGGCTATCATGATCTCATTACCTTAAAGGTGATTCAAATGAGGATGATCTGGAGTTTGTCAGTCTCAATAGATATAACCAGAGTATTAAAACTTAATAACAAGCCAAACTTAATTTAGGATCTATTTCTAAAGTAAGAGTCGATGGTCCCAAGAGTTTCTAATGAGAAAGATGAGGTAGAAGGAACCTGAAGACATGACGTCATACGCAAAAGTGGTTGTGCTGACCCAAGAGGCTGACCCTCCAACCTCACACCCCGTGGCCCATTGCAGTGTGGTGCCCACCCTTCTCCGCCACTCGGCCTCTCCGTCTGAATTAATGCTCCTGCCTACTGGTACTGTGCCCTTTGAATAGTTCCAGCTACCCTGAAGGAACTGTGACATTTTAGTGGTGGGTGAGGCTACTCCTTTGTAAAAAGTATATCTGTTGGGAATGCAGTTTTGGGAAGAAAGACACTATTTAAAAAGAAGAACACTATTCCTTTGACAGCCCCACAGAATGGGGCAAATGAATTAGAAACAGCAAATCAAGGCAAGCTGGTAAAAAGGCCTGGGAGGCTGTTGAGTGCAGCCTCCTGTTTTAAGCTGGTCACCATATTTTGCCATGACCAATGAATTCTACCGTTTCAATGGGAATATACTGGCTGAAACACAGTCAAGAAATGCTTTTCCTGGAACATGGAGAAGGAAGTAAAACGAGGAGTAGGTTTAAAAATGGCTCTTAGGGGATCTCCCTGGTGGCGCAGTGGTTAAGAATCCACTTGCCAATGCAGGGGACACGGGTTCGAGCCCTGGTCCGGGAAGATCCCACATGTCACGGAGCAACTCAGCCCGTGCGCCACAACTTCGCTCACCACAACTAGAGAAAGCCCACGCGCATCGAAGACCCAACACAGCCAAAAATTAATTAATTAATGAAAAGAAAACGGCTCTTAGGATAACATATTATAAATGGAAAACTTTTGGTGTCATAAGTTGTAAGCGAGTATGAAGAGCGTTTTAGCTAAAATTTCATGAAGTGCAGCTAACAACTTGGCTCGAAGTCTGATATATACAGGTAGTTATCTACCCAGAAAATAACGTAGTAGCCCCTGACATGGTTAATTCAGGAGCCTAAAGTACTAGACATGAGGTAAATAAATGCTATGACCTCTTCAGAACCACTAGGGTTTACTGAACTAGAAATCACTCCAAACTAGGCAGTTTTTTCCAGAGTAAGAGACTCCCAGGCTTTTCCATGAGATTAGACCTCAGGCTGCCTAGGATCACGATGGTTTCCAGAGAAAAGTCCACAAGGCCACCTTTTGATTAGGGCTTTCCTTGTTATACCGTATATACTTCTGAAATAACATGATTTCTTTCAGATCATCTAATTTTGCCTCTCTTGAAACTAGATACTTTTGGGGCAATGTAACCAATGTGACATCTTTCAATCCATCTTCTCTTTGCCATTAGAGAGTATAGCAGTACAACTACTGTTAAGGTGGAAAATGCCTGGCAGTAAGAGACAATAGGCTATTTTCTTTTTATGTTGCTCATTGTAAAAATAAGAAAATTAGTAATTATTGAGAATGAGTATTTTTTAAGGGAGGTTTAGTAAAACCCCCTTTTCTTCTGTTTACGATTCCATATAGGATTGATAAAGCTTTTTCCTCAGTGGGTTAGAAGCTTTGAACAAGACAGATTAAATAGTTGGTGTGGGAAGTTTAGACCTTATACCATCTGGTCTCTTTACTTATTCCTTTAACTTCTGCTGGTAAAAAATCTATTCCGCCAAGGGCAGGGTTCCTCCCAGATTCAAACAACAAAATGGTCAGAGGGCAGAGGTAAAGGTTGAGAATGGACACATGCCTGATAGCAGAGCCCTTAGGATTTGTTCTTGGAATTAATCTACTGGGCCTGACTAATCCCTGTGTACCTCTATTACGGGACCAGTGTGGCTCCTACACTGTTGCTTCTCCAAAGTAAAGGGACAAAGAACTGTGCTCAACAGTATGTGCAAAGGGCCTGTGGCCTGATGGACAGAGTAACCAGATTGAGTCATGGAAAGGTACTTATGAAGGGAACTTAGGAAACACTCATCATTAAGTGTGGCAAAAGAAAAATAAGAACAGAATTACTAACTGTCCCAGAAGAGCAATCCTACCACTGCAATGTCTGATTAATTGGGGGAACTTATTTAAATTTAAGAGCATAAGTTCATGTTGACTCTACTAGTAAAGTTCCCACACTCCTAGCAGAACTCAGTCTTCCATCTCATGATAACTCACAAGAACTCTTCAGAGGTGGTAACATTCATGCAAATGAAAAGTAGAATTAAATTCCAGGTTGAGGGATTCAGCCTGTGCCTTGATCACAAAACTTTTCTCCTAGAGACCAGCAAACATGTTACCATGGTGAGGAAGTTATTTTGGTCCATTCCACTTTGAATCTCTTTCTAGGGCTTGAGCACTGCGAGGAAGAATTAAATCCTCTCAACTCCTCTGCGAAAACATATTTTATTCTTCAAAAGACAAATCCTGGAGATAAGAAAAATAATATCTAGTCCTCTGGATGGGTTTAGCTAGCTGGGTCATTTAACTTAGCCCTGGAGCTGGAAGACGAGTTTCCCTCTGGACCAAACTTTTCTAGGTGCTGGGGGAAAAAATCGTGACAGTTTCCCCCATCCTTTATAATTCCAACCCAAACACTATAAATTAAAACCGCAGAAATCAGCCTCTGGTGAGAACAGATAAGGCTGAACAGAGTCCGATTCTACCCCAAAAGCCAGCCTGTATCTGTGGTACTGACAGTTGGGGTTTGATCAGCAAAACCAGCACAAACCCTGGTGAGAGATCTAAGAAAAAGTGTAATCTTCTTGATGACGTTTTATACTCCAAATAAGCAAATCTAATGTTATTTTGAGTTCTCTCTTCTGCTATTCTTGAATTACCCTACATTTTTCAGCTTGGCCATTCAATAGTACTTCTAATTACACTGGATTTCAGGGGCTAAACCAATAAAAAAATTAATTTGATTTTTAATGAGTTTTTTCAAACTAATAAGAAAGATGCCCTTTTATACATATTGTCAAGGATGGAAAGTCAGGTTCTGGTGGCACCAGTTATTTTCAAATTATTTTAACAAGTCTGATGGGGTCCTGAAAAGACAGAAATGAAGGTATTTCAGAGATTTATTTCTTTTTCTATAACACTAGACACCAATCACAGGGGGACAAGAAGAAGGTTTTTACTCATAACACATGACACCTTCTGTTATATTCCTCTGTTAGGGCTGAACTGTGTCCTCCCCCCTATTTATATGTGGAAGTCCTAAACTCAACTACCTCAGAATGCGACCTTATTTGGAAACAGGATTTTTGCCGATGTAATTAAATTAAGACGAGGTCATACTGGAGTGGAGTAGGTCCCTAATCCAGTATGACTTGTGTCCTTATAAAAAGGGGAGATTTGGACACAGACAACACACAGGGAGAGTGTCACGTGAACATCAAGGCAGAGATCAGGGTGGTGCATCTACAAGGCAGAGAATGCCAAAGACTGCCAGCAAACCACCAGAAGCCAGGACCAGATTCTCCCTCATAGACACCAGAAGGAACCAACCCTGCCAACACCTTGACTTTGGACTTCCAGCCAGCAGGACCATGAGACAATTAATATCTGTTGTGTAAGCCACTCAGTTCGTGTCACTTCGTTATGGCAGCCCTAGCAAACCAATACACCTTCCTAGAAAGAAATGATCGTTATCAAGACCTACTTATTTTTTTAAAAATAGATTATTTCACATTGAAATTATCCCGAAGAGGAAAAAGAAAAAGTTTGCTTCTTACCGTCAGCTCTTGGGGAAGAGAACTTGGCTTCTTTATGTTGATCTCAATGCTACTGCTGTCTTGTTTCAGCTCCATGGGGGACCCATGCACTCTGGCCACACCTTCAAACATCTGGGATTTGGTCAACGAGGGGGCAAGTGCCACGGGGGGACACTCTCTTTCCTTCTCCTCCTCGTCAACGTGAACCGTCTCTCCATTCATGGTGACTTTCCCATCTACCTGTAAAAACCGGAATGAACAAGAACATGCTATTCCCCAGCAAAAGACTATAACAAAATAACACGTTCAGAATCACCTTAAATCATTAGCATTTAATAATCACGGTCTAACAAAGAATAAGGTCTTTTATATGCTTCGGTCAGTTCTAGAAACTAGGGCTCCTCTAAATGCCATCTTTGAAGGCTTCTTTAAAAGGTGGTCTGCCTTCTCAGGCTGCTTCACGCTAGAATACGTTTCATGTTCACCTTACTGTGGGTCTGCTTTTATTTTGCAGTATAGAAAATCAAGGGCATATTTGGGTTCCAGTAATTTTTCATTTACTTTCTGACTGCTAATCCACAACTCTGAGACTTTTTTTTTTTTTCCGATCAGTGTATTAAATTAGGCGGAGCTCATCTTAGATCAGGAATATTTCACAGGTTATCCTGTCATGGTCAGGAGCAACGGGTACTTTTTGGAAGCTATCACGGAGGGCAGGGAACCTGGTGCTATGCTATGTGACAGTAAATCCCTATTTCTAGTTAACCGGACCATCTCAGTTTCTTCAAGAAAAAGAGGCCATGCCTATTGAGATATTTTTGTTTTGCACCCATGTCTAGGGAGGGTGGTGGGAGCGAGAAAGAAGGAGTGACAGTGGTTAGCCTGGCTTATGAAAAGGCATCTAGAAATCTCTGTCTTAAGGTCTGACAGTATGTAGCATGGTCCTGAAAAGAAGCTCTGCAGTGAGACGGCCTCAGAGTGAGTCCTGGCTCTACTACTTAACAGCCATGTAATCTTCAACCTCGGTTTCCTCACCTTTATGATAACAGTATTCCTTAATGATGCTGTTACGGTGATTTTACGGATTAATATATGCACAGAATTTAGAACAGTATCTGACACATTGTAAGTATGTAAATATTAGCTGTTCTTCTTACTAAACCTTCAAAATCTTTTAAATGGACTAACAGAAGGGCAGATGCTAGTTATAGTTTATTTACCCTAAGTCAGTGGCTTGTACGTCTATTGTCTGTGATCCATGAAGTTGAAATCACGACTGAACGCACACACGTAAAGATAACTGAAACGAAGTTTTGCAAAATAATATTTACCTTTTTTTATGTGTGATGCACTAGGCTGTTTTTTAAACATTGTATTCTATTCTACCTCCTTTTTTTTAAAAAAAAGAATGCTGATTCCAAACCACTAAATTGATTTCATAACCTAGCAACAGGTGGCAACTCTCAAGTTTGAAAACACTGCCTTAAACCATTTTACTTGCTCTTCCTTTACTCGTAAATCTGTTGTACTAAGAAACTGAGCCTGTATTCCCTGTCTCCCGCGCCCACCTCCCCCCCACAACACACACACACACACACATACACGCGCGCGCGCACACACACACACACACACACACACACCTTAGCTTCAGTTCTGGCATTATCTGGCAACAACTGTTCCATTTACATACTACCATACTAGTGGGTCCACCCACTCAATGGTGGGGCTGTGAACAGGGCTGACAGCCATCAAGACCTACGATGAGTTGAAGGCTCATTGGTGAGCCCCAGCTCTGAAAGGATCTCTATCCAGTTCCTCAATCCACCTCTCCTGAGGCCTCCACACTGTCTTGCCACAATGGCAAGGGACTGGGTTTTCTCAGGGCCAAAGTCTTGCCACGAAGTCATCTATCCTAATTCTTCTGTTTAAATGATCATACTGCGCTGTTTATATCAAGGATAGGAAGTGGACATCTGGATTAACTGATCAGCTGCCTTGGATACCATTAAATGTATTCCCTGTCCCTGTGCTGGGCCACCTCAACATCAAACCTTCCTTCATGAAATCGCAGACAGTACATCACCGTGGGCCCTAGGTGAAGGACAGCTGCTGAGGTACTTAGGTGGCCTGCCGAGCACATATGATCATGTGTATATCTGTGTGTGCACGAGTCTGCATGATGAGTAGCTCATCTTCTCAGGAAAAACTTAGTGTGTTTATTCAATAAACAGTTGCTGAGTGCCTAGGCACCTATGCCAGGCACTCAGGATGAAGCTATGAAGGACAAGGACACAGTCCCTGCCCTTCGAGGGATAAACATCTCAATTCAACCCAGATGAGACAGCCAGGACATTTTTCTTTTGTTTCATCAAAGCCTAAGGCACAGATTTTGAAGATACATTCAGAGTTATCTAAGCGAAAGTCAGAAAGTGTGGTTTGGTTCCCTCTGAAATTCAATAGGAAGATACATGGCATCCCACTGCTCAATTAGTTTAGTTTAGCAAACTTTCTTTACAGTCACATGTCCGTGTCTGCTACTGATGAATTCCACCTGTCTTCTATTATGAACCCATGTGGTGTGCAGGGACAATCAGAACTGATTTTTCTTTATAGTCAACATAGCTTGAGACAAAGGATGAGCACTTCCTCCTGATGTGAGGGAAAATACTAGAATTTGAGGAAGAAAAAAGACGTTTGACTGTCTTAGATTCTTCGGTTCTGGTACATCACTTTACACATTCATTGGCAACCCCTCCATCCCCCAAAACAACATACTTTCTTCCCACTTAAAAAATTTAAAAAAATCTGTCTCATCTGAGAACCAAGTACATCCCATGTATTCCTTGTATTCTTATTTTTTTGTATTGTAGCATCTTTTTAGATATGATGGTAGTTTCTTCCTAAAAGAGAGGTAGCTGTATATACTTCTATTTAAGCCAAAGGCAACCAAAATTTTGTTTTGAGGAATTTGCAATACCTCCAGATAGCTGGAGATACCTAGGGTGCTGCTAAATTAGGGTTTGTTATGACTACTATAGAGAGACCATGCCATCATATCCAACTATGAAACAGACATTGCTCATGGAGATGACTCAACCACCAATCTCACGGAAGCCCTTCAGTATTAAAAACAGGAATTGAGGGGAATCATCTACCCCTGAACTATTTGCAAACCAAATCTCAGAGACACATAAACTTCACAATCATACATGTTAACACATTTTGCTTTTGTCTGATAAAAACAATTGCATCTTCTTGAGACAAGATGCTTCCTTCCAGTGATTACCTGGGGTTCAGTTTTGGTTCTACCCTTAAGGAACTCATCCTACCTTGAAGGTCTTCAGGACCTCTTGAGAGTTTTTGGGCTGGGAGTAAGGCTTGGGTGTCAGCATAGGCACTGCTTTGGGAGTGACAGTTTTGCTTGGAGACCCACTGCCTGCTGACATGCTGGCATCCAGTACGCTGGTACGAGCGATGGTGGTTTCCACGGTGGCAGTGAATTTGGGTGGAGACAGTGACTGTTGCCGCAGGTATTTCATGGGGTTGGGGTCATTCAGGAAGGAGGATAAGTTTGGCTCTGTTGAATGGCTTCTTTCCAGAATTTTTGGCATCTCCAAGCGTTCAAGAACAGCTTCGCTGATGGTGAACCTCTCGATGTACTGTTGGAGGATCCTTTCCGCCTCCTCCTGGGACCGTGCATTCTTGTATGCCTCATGCAACTCCCTCTCTCTCCGCTCCCTAAAGGATGGGCATGGGAGGGGAAGCAAGAACAAAGGCAACAGTCACAGGAATTGCAAAGCAGACCTTGGTAGAGCTGAAGGAAAGTATACAAACAGGAAGTATAATATTGGTGTCAGAGCCGTGGTGATAACCAACAATTTTTAGGAAAAGCACATCTAGATAATACTGTACATTCAACAACAAGAACAACCACAGAAAGAACCCACTTTTCCTGGACAATTTCCCTGTAGGTTTTGATGCTTTTCCTTCGTTCACTTGTCCCATCCTCTCCAGCCAGTAACTTCTCCATTTTTTTCCTTTCTTCCTCTTTCTTGATTAAGTCCTGAGAAGCACTTCTTCTACGGCTCTTCCAACGAGCCAGGTCCTGCAGGGGTGGGGGGAGGGAGATAGAACATTTTTCTTCAGGCTTGCACATAATTCCATTTCTACTCTTCAGGGTTGAGTAAGCACTGACTATCCGCCAGGCTAAGACATTCCTGTACATCCAATGTAAGTCTGGTTGGAACAGGACTACCTCGAAGGCAGGAACCCTTCAGAAATACCTACATTATCCATAGCAGGGCAGCGCATTTATTTAAACACGGTAATGTAAAATTTGTGATCAAATTCCATGTCAGTTGCCAAATTTTAAAGTATTGCCTCAGAGGGTATTGTAAGAAACTTCATTTCTTGCTATTTACAACCTCTGCATTGTGAATGGACTCGCTGACAACAGAATGGTAGGAATGAACCACAGACCTACAATTCCCTCAGGGAAGGAAGAAAAGACAGAAAAAAAAAATTGGCTTTGGGGTCTTACAAAACCAACAATTCTGTATGTATTAAGTCATCTGATCCTTTCAAGAACCTCACCACAAATCCTATGGGCAGTTAGAGCATAATGTTGAGGACTTAGGATTCTGGAGTCAGACGGGTGGGAGCGCGGCTGTGAGAAACAATCCTAGCTCTATCTCTTCCACGCTTTGGAATCTCAGGCGCGTTCCTTAGCCTCTCTGCACCTCAGTTTCCTCATCTCTAAAACAGAAATGATAATAATACCTACTCTTACAAGCCTGTTGTGAGGGTTAAATGAGGTAGTGCACATAAGGTACACAGACATAATTATTACCACATTTTATCAGCTTTAGAAAAGTTAACTTTTTTGACTAAAGGTAGAGTCAAATCTGCAGTAGCCACCTCAGAGGGCTCTGTGAGGATGAAGTAATCCACTCTTCCTCCTCTCATCCCTATCTTTAGGCTTCTCCCCTGCCCTGGCTCTTTGCTCCTAGCACACAGATGATCCCAAGGCCCCCATCAGGCCCTGGAGCCTTCCTTACTGGTTACAATCCTGGCTCTCTTGCTCACTAGCTGTGTGACTTTGGACAAGTTACTTAGCTGTTCTGGGACTCATCTGTAGAACTGAGGACAATCATAGTTGCTAGCTCATTGAATTATTGAGAGGATTAAAGAATGATTACACGCAAGGTACTTAGAACAGTACCTGTTACTGGTACGCTTTCGATGTTGGCAATTATCATTGTCATCATCATTATTATCATCGATTCCAAATATATAGTCTCAAAAGACAGTCCCTCCTCAATTCTGCATCCCGTGCCAGTTGCCTCCCTTCTGCTCCCCTCTTTTTTGTGGCCAAACTTCAGCAAGGGTACTTTCCCTCATGCCCACATGGACTGTGTCACCGTTTGAAGCCCTCTAGGGGCGCCCTTCCTCTGCATGGCTTTCCAGCCCAAGTCTGATTTTCCAGCCCCGCTTGATTTTCTGCTCCAGAGGGCCTCTGGCCCAGCGGGCCGAGCAGTCTCCCCGCTGCCCACGGCCCTGCACGGCACTCACATCTTGCCATTTGTCATCCTCTTCCCGCAGCTGGTTGTTTATCAGCTGCAGCTGCTCCTGGCGGGCCCTGCTGTGCGGCTGCACCTTGGCCTCCTCCTCACACCGCATGTCGAACATACTCGTGCTCCTGCGTGTGGAGAGAGCAGACGACGGTGGACAGGGATCAGTGCTCCGCAAGTCTCCGCGCACTTGCAGCGTCCCGCCGCGGCGGGGCGCTATAGCGTTAGGAAAAACTGCCCCCTTCCCTCCGCAGCTTAAGGCAGCAGCGTGATTTGCAGTCTGTTCATCCCTCGGCCTGCAGCAGCGGGCATGCTAGCAGCCTCACCTCTTCTCCTTTTGCGGCAAAAAGCAAAAATGTGACCATCTTTGTCTTCAGTGATGGCAGAATCAGGCCAATCTAATTTTATATGTAGGGGTCAATATATGTTTAAAGTAAAGGGCTAGAAAAAGGTATTTGAAGCTCTGGGCTCGTCTCACTTGTATTAGAAAGTAAAATGAAGAGAGTTAAAATGTACAACTTGGGGAGAATTTATAGCGAGGGAGAGTGGTGTCCCCTGAAGTGAAACTTAATTGCAGTAAATGCTTCTTTGTGTAAAGAGCTGGCTTAAATGCTTCCTCCGTTAACTGAGGCAATTTCTCCATTTTCAAAAAGAAAAAAAATATATCATACAGCTTCAAGTCTAAGGCACCACCTTTTCCTGTTGTATTTTCTGAATTTTGGTTGCATCCAACAGCTATGTATTAATGATCCATACGTTTGATGTGGTTTATTTCTATGTCCTGTAAAACTGTCTGTAAATTGATAATGTGTTGATGGCATCTTGGAATCAAGAAAATATTTTATGGTAAGATTAAAGGATAAAATATATAAATCAGTATATACTTTGTATCCTAAAATTCTCACAATGATTTCACTTTATTTTTGTCAGGATACCTCTGAATCTACTCTTTTGAAAGCAAAAGCATTGGGAAAGCAATTTTTAAAAACCTTTAGGCTGTTCATATGATTGATATATTCTATAGGAGCTTATTAAATGTTGGGCAAGACCATAGGGCCTTTTCTGCGATGCTTAGGTAGACCTTTGCTATAACGAAAGCTGAAGCAGTCAGATGAAAATAGAAATAAAAACCAAAGCAAAATCTTCCCGTTTTTTTCTCTCAAAGAAATGACTAGCTCTGGGAACCAAATGGGTTATAGAACACTCAAATCGAGTGGAGGGCCGTTTAAGAACAGAAGACCGATAGTCCATTTTTGAAGCCAGCTTAACACAAAGAAACAAGAAAAGCCATGCATTGAGACACCAACTAGTTCCAGACATCATCAGTGATGTCCAAAATAGTCATGCCCATGGCCAGACAAGGCACAGCAGCAGCGTCACTGGATGCTAGTGGGTTCCTTAGCAGGCAGCTCTCTGGAAGGAGAAGATGACCCCAAAGCAGTGGCTGCCCACGTTCATTTCGGTCCACCCAAATGAACTTGCATGGATGTGTGGGTGCCTCTCCCCTCTCTCTGGATGCTGCACAATTTGAGTCTGACCTAAGAGAGCTAACACTGAAGACTACACTTGTAATCTGCTTTCCCCAAGAGTATTCTAATAATCTGCGCCAAGGGACCTTCTTTGATCTGAGGCTTCTGTTTGCATGGACATGACAAACCACGTGAGGAGCTGTCCACAAACTCAGGGGACAGTGTTGATTGTGGCAGCTGTACCTTCCTGAAAGATAAACTGGAGCCCTCAAAAGAGAGGAGGGGCTGCGATTTTTCGCCTAGCTTACGCTATTTACTCATGTGGGTTTAAGGAAGATTTAGGAATTTGCAGAGTTAGGTAGAAAAGTCTAACCCATGGTTTTTAAACTTCATGGATCAAAATTCCCTTAAACAAGCTTTCCAGAAAGGGACCAAAACTCATCCCATTCTTCCTTTCAGAGTTTAAAAAAGTCTTACCTTGAAATATGTCTGCTATTCAGTCAGTTCATCTTTGAAGGCAATTTACAGGCTTTGTGAAGGTCTTAGAAGATATAAACTCCTCTGAGCTGGGACTGTCTTGTAATCTACTAAATAGTTGGCAGATTGTGGGAGAGGAAGGAGGTCCCTTCCTTCAGCTTTGCCATCTATAATTTTTAAAGGGCAGAATTTTGGTTTAGGCCACAGTGGGTGGCCATAGAGCAAGGACTTCTTCTGGGACCCCGGGAGGAAAATGGCAGCTTCCTCCAGGATTTGAGAATTGCTTATCTCACTCGACCCGCATGGAGAGGGGATGGGAGCAAGGCCTTCAGAATTGCCTTCTTCTGTCCCGGGTTCCTATCTCTGCTCCCACCATGAAGTTTTAACTACCTCAGCCCGAATGTGGCCAAAAGCTTGTTAGTGAAATAAAAAGAGAAACACTTGCCTGCCTTCTCATATACCAGGAAGTACTATTTTTTCCTAGAGTTTTTTTTTTTTTTTTAAAGAAACACCAGCCAATTGGCCCGAAAAAGAAATAATAAAACTATGAGCAATATCTTTATACCATTTCAAAAAAAGGAACTAAGCAAGCTCAGAACTGATAATAGTAGACAGAAAATGAGCTGAGTCATCATTCAGAAAATGTTCCCTAATTCAGAGGTTGGACTCAGCCTCCAAAATGGAGAAGTGCCTGTCCAGGGATGGGGTGGGGGACCCTGCAGAAGCCTAGGTTCCAGAATGTTAAATGGACTTGCACCAAGGCTATTCTTCTCAGCACAACAGGCTGTGCCCTTGGGCTGCTGGGACACGGGCCCCTGGCTGCAGGGCCCAGGAGCCTCTCTCGGTGACAGGTTGGCATTTCTGAGGGCCAGGATTAAATTACCTCAAGGGGAGCCTGGAAACTGTTTCTGGCCCAAGTCTAAGGTAAGGGAATTAAGAACAAAATGGCCTTTGGCTCTCACAGTGTCCAGCCTCCTCGGAGGGGACCGCTGGGAGAGGAGGCATGTGGAAGTAAAGGGCAAGAAGGTGAAACTAAATCCATGGAGCCATTCGTGGCTTGCCAGGGGGTGGAAATTTCTGTTTGCCTGTGTGGTAGGTCTGCCCCTGACCTGCATTCTCCTTAAAGGGCACATGTTTTTTTGATTGGGTTGCATTTTAAGAATGTGTCAATTATGAACAAATAGAGTCTGTGCCAATAGCTGTCCTTAAAGATTTTGAAAAAGGGAGATAGTGGGGGAATGAACAAAATATATTATGAATTTCTGTTTAAAAAAAAAAACAAAACCCTGACATAAACTTTTCTTTTTGTTCCCCACATGGTTTCATATAAATTATGTCTACTCCAAGAAAGAAATTCAGCCCTTTGGATGTTCCTAGATAAGACCTTTGGAAAAGAAGCTCTGTATACTCACCCTGGCCCATAAGGCTGCTTTTTTGGTAAATTTAGAGGAGTCCCCACTCCCACCCCTTTTAAAAAAAATCATTAAGTTCTCCTGAGGGTGAGGTTCCATATTCAGGTACAGGTAAAATTCAAAAGCTCTTTAATGTAGCTTCTTTTCTTTCAGTTTTTAGGGTTTTTTAGAGATCTGTATTAGGCAAATTGCACAACAGCTTTGCAATGATGAAGAGTAAATCCAGGGCTTCCCTGGTGGTGCAGTGGTTGAGAGTCCGCCTGCCGATGCAGGGGACACGGGTTCGTGCCCCAGCCCGGGAGGATCCCACATGCCGCGCAGCGGCTGGGCCCGTGAGCCATGGCCTCTGAGCCTGCGCGTCCGGAGCCTGTGCTCCGCAACAGGAGAGGCCACAACGGTGAGAAGCCCGCGTACCGTTAAAAAAAAAAAAAAAAAGAGTAAATCCATTCTATCAAAATGCTTTTGCTAACCAAATCAAAGAAGTGTTTTGCCTATCAATCTTATATAACCCTCTTTTCAGTGAATGTTAAATACTGCCACTGTAGATTTTAAAAGCAACAACCAGGGCTCAATTTTATAGACTACTTAGCTTCATGCAGTCAGTCAAGCTCCGGCTGAATTTGGTTTTGAGACATGAATGTTCCATGTGTCAGGCCACAGAGCAATTGTGCATCACACATCGGAAACCGATACCCTTGGCACACGAGTCAGACAGCTTCGAGCTACCAGTACTGACTAAGCTGACCTCTTGAACACAAACATGGAAGAAGCACAATTCAAAAACAGTAAATTGTGGCCTGATCTCGTTGTCATTGGTGGAAATGATATTTGTCTGTTCTACACTGTTATTTAGATTCCTCACTCGGTGACTTGAAAGTATGGATCAGGCCAGGAAGACAGGCAGAGGGAATACTAGGGTCCACTCTTATGATGGCCCAGATTCCCACTAGGCCACAGAATCCCTCTCCCAGAGGGCAGACATCAGGCTTAGTGGGCCGCTGTTGTTGGAATGAGATATTAATCATGTTTCTTAAATCTGAGCGTTCTGCAAAGAAAACTTCTGCCTTGGATATCAGTTTCAGAAGGCTCTGCCTATGAGAAATCCATTTTTGAAATGGAGTTAATGTGGTCACAAATGGGAGAGAGTGGATTCTTTACAAATTTGGATGTTAGGCCGGGGATGGGAAATGCATCTCTGAGAGGAGCGGAAACCAAGGAGAGGCAGCCCAAGTCATGTTGTACATTTTGACCCCCGACTATGCCACGGAACTTGAACGAAATCCCAACGTTTTGGTCTCAAGCATCCCACAGTTTATATTATTCCAACCTGGGAGGAACCTGGGCTTCTGAAGCTATCATTCGTGGCTTAGGATTTATTTTCTTAGCTTAAAAAAAATGTAGCTACGAGAATGACCACTTCATGGCTAAGCCTTTACATATCAAGAATTCAATGCAAAGCACAGAAAAGCCTTTTAACAATTCCGTGGTGCAGAAGGGGTTCCAACGTCCGAACGCTAACAAGAACAAACTACACATGCTCTGTCTATAAAAAGTAAACTTTTAAGCACAGCTGCATATTAGAATCATGCTTCAGTGGCTTTTTCATTCATCTCTCCTGCACAGAACATATGCTCTGCATTCCAACTTCAAGTGCTTCTCTGAGGCTGCAGAGAAGAGTCAGTTAGCTCTTCAATCCACTGTTACATTAATTGCATTTCAATTAGTGGTGAGTACTGGAAGCATGCAGTTTATGCTAGTAATTAATGTATTCCTACAAATACAAGACAACTTACTCTGCGTCATCAGACACAGGAGTTCTCGGTCCGTATCTATAAGACCAAATACAAAATTAGAGGATTGGTAAGACGAAGGTTAATGCTGTAACCGCACTGGAAATAAAAACTACAAGTGAAATGTATGTGTGCCAAACCTTTTTTGCTGATCATACTGGAAGAGAAGTGTCATTATACAATTAGTAATATTCATTAACTGCTGAAAATGAAAGCAAAGTCTTGACATTTCTGAAGAATGCAAAATGTGTAGTAAAACCCAGAGGAGAAATGAAAAAAAATCCCCATGCTACCCACAAAGAAAGAATCTGTTCAATATAAACACAAAAAGGCTTAGGTGCAACCCACAATGTTTAGAGAAGGCAGCTTAGAAAAACCCAAACATGTATTAAGATGGTTCACAAACAGCTGAACTGTTCTTTGCCTTTCGGTGCAGAGTAATGGGCTGTAACGGACACCCAGCATAGAAGCACACACTTACTGACCCTTTCCCTGATGTGTTAATGCATTTGCACAAATAACATCAAAGAGTGTTTCTGCAGTTTTCTGAAAGCAAACCAGAACTCCAACCAGAACCCCAATCAGTGCCTTCCGCATGCATTTGACAAAAACCACAATTCCTAGAAAACTGGCAGCTTTAATCAAAACCAGACGTGGATGATACTCCACAACTTAAAAAATTATGACTTTTTTTAAAACAATCTTTTATATTCTTCTGATTATTTAGATCTACAAAGTTGTACCTTCTTCGATATACGCATTTTAAGTTTTAATGCGTCTGATAAAACAAAGAAAAAGGTCAAATTAGAAAATAAAAACTAGAACATTATGAGGGCCTATTTTAAGCACATTTAAAAAAAGCAGCTCCCACAAATGACTCTTTCAGCAAAGGAGAATATTAAGAGAAGGCTCTTACCTATGCCCTGAAAGGCTGTTCATTCATGCATTCTGATGGCGGACAAAGAATTTTTTGAGTAAAGAAAAAATGTCCTGCTTTCAGTCCAATAAATTAAATGTGCGGGTTTTCAGCAAAAGTTACCTGATCCTGTGTTCAGTTTATAACAATTTATAGGGAAAAGAGTAATTTCTAAAGATCTCTTCCAATGATCTTAGAGAAAACACTCCAAAGCACATGGGTGGACACACACATACACCCTTCTCTCTGATACCTTCGTCATTCTACAACAGTCTGATTCATTAATAATTATTTTCATGCACAGCAAAGGCAACGACACTAGTTAAAAACCCAAAGTTTCTGTTGGAATGGCCAAAATCAAGAAGAGGAAAGTGTTTGTGAATGCCTCTCTTCCAGAAGTGAGACCCATTTTCTGTTTCTCTGGGGAGTAGTTTCAGGAGGTGCTAAAGGTTAAATTAATACCCTCAATTTTCCAAAACCATCACTGCATGGAGGCAGATGGATTCCTTCACAGCAAGAAAGAGTGCATCATCAGTGTTAATTCTACCCAGAATTAACAGTGCTAATTCTGAAGCCCCGGAAAAATGTTTCCCAGTTAATTAACAGGCCTACTAGAATAGACATTCAAATATAGTGTTTTCTAAATTATCTATGGAAACGAGGAGAGAAGTTATTCTTAATGGATGGCTAATCTAGGAATGATCAATGAACGGTTGGTATGTATTTCTGTGTCTACTGGAATATTTTAATTCATGTTTTACTGAAGTAAGATATACATATAGAAAGTGCACAGACCATACACACACACCCTGATGAATTTTCACAAACCACAGATTAGTGTTGAGTTTTGTGCTATATAAATGGACTTATACAGCATGGACTCTTCTGAGTTTGGCTTCCTTAGCACATTTCCTTTATGAGGTTCAGCTATGTTGTTGCATGCAGGATATATTTAAATTTAAATTGCTTCTACACAAAACACTTAACAGCATTTCGTGGACAGCTCTGCCAACAAATATAGATTAACACTGCAACATAAGCTCCATGATGGTAGGGATTTTTCTTTTGGGGTTCTCTGAACAGTGACCAGACTAGGCCCTCAATAAGTACGTATTGGATGCTCTGGAAATTGAAAAGAATGGTGCAGTCTCTGAAGATGACCTTCATTTATCTGTTTTCTATATACATATGGGTTTAAGAAATTTCCCCTGAGACTAATTTATTAGCTTTAAGAGGGCACAAATTTCATCAGAATTGCCTCTGCTGTTAGGGAGAAGATAATTAGAGTTTGGGCTTCAAATGATTTTCCCAGTTGTCCTATGGAAAATAGAAAAGTAAAGATGAGTTTAAAAAATCACTAACAAAGAGATTTTTTAAAAAAAAATGCAAAGTAGGTCAGTCCACAGACTATCAAGTACAAAATTGGCCAGACAAATCACAGTTGGTATAAGCATCTTACAAAAGAAAAAAAGCATTCAATAAAGTTTAATTGTGATGGTGGCGGTATTTAGAAAGACAAAAAGAATACTCTATTCACCTACTGATTGTGTTTATGTAACTTTCAGCACTAGTAAAGCACTTCGGGATAATGATTAGCAATGTTGTGAACTAGCATAAGCTTCATCTGAAGTGAGAGGGAAAATGGATTTACTGCTCATTTCAGATTATCCCCCAGCACCCAGCACAGCGTTTTACACATAGCAATTACTCAGTAAGTACTTGCTGAAAGGAAACATGAATTCCCAAGGTGTGTGCTTTGCTCAATCACACAATTACGTCACAGAGTTAATCTCACGATATCTCCTTATGCTCAAACCAGCCATTCAGTCCCATGTGAATATAAAGAGGTCTCTTCCCGAATCCCAGATAGATGGACAGATACAAGTGACAGGGAGGTCGTCAGACCGCCACAGTTTCCTCTGGTAGCCTGGTAGGTAATACGCTGGCGTGGAACGGCGGCTCCCCCTTCGGACAGAGGTGGGTTTGGATCTTGGATCTGTGATTACCAGCTGTGTGAGACCAGGGCCTCGGTTCCTTATTGTAGGATACAAAAGAAACTGCTTAGTCTCAAAGGCTGTGTGAGAAGTGAGTAAATGGGCCACCTAGAATGTTCTAGTAGGCAGCCTATAGGCCTCACTTCCTTCTCTCCTTTCATGCTAACTGCTCTCCGGCAGCCCATGGATGCAGGGTCCGGCACCACATCAGGGCATCTGGGGAGAGAGTGAGCGTGGTGGGCAAGGCTGTCCCTCTCTCACTAACCTGCCCTCACCTGCTGGGATCCAGGTGTGATCCAGGTGTAACTTCTCTCTACATCAGACTTCCCATTTGTGAATCGGAGCCAACAGCCATTCAACCTACCTGTGAATTCCCAGGAGAAGGTACGCTGGAGGAAGCAGAGGCACTTTGAAAGGGTAACAGTTATAAAGTGGAGCACGGCTACTACTCCTGCCCCCTGAAACCAGTGTTACAATAAGGCTCTCCTATGGTAGTATTATGATTCAGAAGAATGTAAAACATACATTAAATCCAGATGGTAACGATGGCTAGGATCTTAATCTTAAAATTGGGGGATTACTTAAGATTTTCTTTGCTCCCCACTCTACCCTCTGTCCCACTACTATCAAGAACTTCATCACTTCCTGTTTTACAGTGGAGCTTTAATTACGCCACACACTCCTTACTCCTGTGCCCTGCACTGACCAGGCAGACCACACTTTTCACAAAAGTCTATCACTCTTACTAAATAGCAACAGAAGCTTCAACATATAGGACCTGAAACCAGACCATGAACCCCTGGATTACCATTTCCCTACTTTCATTTTACTTTTTTAGATTTGTATTTTACATTGGAGTATAGTTGATTTATAATGCTGTGTTAGTTTCAGGTGTACAGCAAAGTGATTCAGTTATACATATACATATATCCATTCTTTTTCAGATTCTTTTCCCATATAGGTTATTACAGAGTATTGAGTTCCCTGTGCTATACAGTAGGTCCTTGTTGATTACCTTTTTAACATATTCCCTACCTTCATTTTAAATCAAGTCAGAGCACGGAATGGAAATCCTACCTCTAGAAAGCACTCTTTGCGAATGTTAAAATTAAATTAAACTAATTTTATAAGTAGTATATATCTTCTTTGGACCTGAAGACCCTCCTGGAATCAGAATGAAATCAAGTAGGTCAGAAAGAGGTTCAACTCCTTTACCCGATGGCTCCTATGTGAGCTAGGAAGAAATAAAAGAGTTTCCCATTTAGGCTGCCCACAAAATGAGAGTCAGAAAGAATGTTTAATAGGACAATTCACAACTGAACTATTCTTTCCACACCTGCTCACATGCAAAAAAAGAAAAAAAAACATCTTGGCAGACTAGGCCATTTCATTTCTGCTAGCAATAGCAGGTAAGTGGCGCTGATAAACCATAAAGCATTAATGACACATTCAAAGCATGTATCAAGGCTCAGACTGGAGAAACAAAGTCAAAACAGCTTAGGATAATCTTCTGACCTCTTATCTTTTATTGGTGGACCCTTGGCAGATTCCTCCACAATGCGTTGCTTTGCAAATGGAACTGGACAGAACTGGTTTAGCTTGGATCCAATGTGTCTAAGAGATATCCCAGTTCTCCTGGCCATCACATCATCTTTTTGTGAATCATACAATTTTCTTGGGCCTTTCAGTCCACTGCCACTCCAGGCAGGAGCTGTCATCTTCTCTGACTTCTCTTCTCTCTCTGAGGCCTCCCATTCAGAGGTCAGAGGACATGAACTAGGGCACATCAGTCCAGCCAGTCAAAGGGCACTTACTGCTAAAGATGTTTTCAGTAGCATCACTCGCTTGGCATTAACTCAAGACGGAAGAAGCCAGTGATCACAGAGGCAGCAGCACACACAGCAACTGAGGATTAATACCGTGGACCTCCATCATGCAGCTGATACTTACACGGGAATGGGTTTCCCTTTCTGGTGTTCATGATTCCTGAGAATGAAATTTGGCCAGCACCCAACCACATGCAAGGTCTAAAGTCTCTACCCAGGAAGGGCACTGAAAGCAGAGCTCTGACCCTGGGATGGGCGCATCCCTTTAAGGGGCTCCACGCCACATCAGTCATCAAGCGCATACTGTGGCTTTAAGCTGTTTTGGGGGGACCCAGCAGCCACAAACAGCAGAGGCAGCGCACCCTGGAAAGCGGGCGAGGCGCTCACAGTGGCTGGCCGCTCTCCTCGGATCTTTCAGCCTTTGGCACCGTCTCAGAACCTCTTTGAACAACTCCTTCAGTCGCTTCTTTGCCATCCTGCGGCCGCTGTTTGCAGGTAACTAAAGCCAGACGGGACAGCTTTACTACTAGGAAAGAATTCCCACCAGAGGCCTTGGGCCCACCTGTCAGCCTTCACGTCCTCACCTTTCTCTGTCCTCCTCGGGCACTCACCTAAACTGCAGCTATGCTCTTCCTGGGACTCCGGCACCACAGCCAGCCGGCAGACCCTCTTACAACGGTCATCTACACCAGACGTCACTATTCTGTTGATGATCAAGTAGCATTGGCAGCAAGAGGGAAGAGGGAAAAGAGTTAGGAAAGGAGACAGTGAAAGTCACTGAGACTGAAAGGTTAAGAGGGAAAGTTCGGTTGCTATTCCAGAAGCCGGTTAGTAAGGATGACATACTCAGAATGAGATAATAGAATATGGGCCTGAGAAAGTCAAAGAAGGCTAGCCCGACTCTGCCACCATGGGGCTGAGTGATGGCCCCTTAGTAGTCAAGGACCCAAGGATGCATTCCTTACTAATTTCTTAGTCCCACCCCTTCCACCCCCCCACCCCCATCAGCCTCTGAAACCCCAGCAGGGCATTTCTGATGCACCAGGGTTATTTCTATTGACAGCCTCTAGGGTGTCACCCACAGTATGGAACCAAAGAAACCCCTCTCTATGTCATGGACCATCCACTGTGTGCTTTGGATATCACGAACAAGGCATGGGGGAGACTGTCCTGAGCATTTGCTCCTGCCGTGGAGGGCTCTGCTTTGCTCCCACCATGCATGTGGAGTGGAGTTTCCTGGGAGAATCCAGAATCTTCTTCTTCTTATTTTTTAACAGAAACTCAAACAAATTTTGATAACACGTATACCTGGAAGAGACCCAGGAAAACTGAGTAGCTTACCAAAATGGCTGAAACCCTCACCTTAAGTACCATCTTCAGCTAAAGACAAAAGAGGACGTGTGGGTAGTGGTTTGGGACCTCAGAGGGGAGGAAGGCAATTCACACGGAGATGGCAAAGCAAATTTTTAGTAAATAAATGTTTGCTGGGCCCTGCATAGACAGCGGGGGGGGGGGGGGTGCAGAGTGGACTCTGATCTCTAAGTTTCCCCAAGCACACCTAGCGCACGGAGAATCCAGAACTTTAGAAATGCCCTATACCTGCTTAATGGAAGAAAGACCAGCCCGTGGAACCAAATCCCCAACAGAGGGCTTGGGAGTTCACAGCTGGAAGGCCTCCAGTGAGGATGAGGACTGATGACAGCTCTACAAGGTCTTTTCCCAGGTGACGCCTCACAAATTTGGATGGTGATTGATTCATCCAAGGAAACTCCTGACTCATAGGAACCCTCAAAAGAAGAGTCTTTTTCTACTCATGTTCTGTTATATAATTTTAAAAACTGGGCGGGAGCTGTGGCGGGGGAGAGATGTTTACTTTTTTGTGTGTCTACTTAGATGTCCAAAATCTGAACTTAATGACACTAATCACAACTTTTTTCTCCCTCGTGGGATAAGAAAGAGGGAGGGTATAGATAACCCAGATTTTTATCAATGTATCTGTAGGAGAAACATGAAGGGTATCATAAAAACATTCCATCTAGTTTGTTCAGTATTGCCAACAAATAAAATACTGCTTAATTTTGATTCATCAAGGGAAGATGAATGATTCATCAAGGGAAGATGAATCATTTGCCAAAATTATTGGCATTCCCAGGCAGTGATTCTGGTGACAACAGAATCAAAATGGATGTCTGTCATTTAACTTCACACACGTTTCCCCGCGGGGAAATCTACTGACATTACTTCTCTGCTAACCAGCAAAAGAGGCTGTTAAAACTATGTCATCTCTGGCGGTTTCTTTAATGCGCTTCGGCAAACTCTTTAAAAGCAGCAGTGCTTCCCATGCAGATCTCCTTGCACATGTAATGGCAAAAAGTACCTGCAGTCATTTTGTGGATTAAGCCTGTGGTCTTCCTGTAAACTGGACATGGCCGCCAAGGCAGGGGACACAGAGTACGTCTGAATCTTGCGGCTGTGACTGATGACTTCCTCTGCATCCTCCTTCGGCCCAGCCCTGCCAATGCTGAGCCGCTTCCATGTCTGCTGATCTATCTCTGTCACTGGTCCGAAGTGCACGAACTTCTGCCTAGGGCTGGAAGCTTTCTTATAAGCCCTTGCCTTGCGGCTGGCAAAGTCATCACGGATAGCAGTTTCTGCTTTAATTTCTGGTGAAGGCTCAGGGGCACACGTGTGCTCCACATCTCCATCCCTAGTCAGAACCGGAAATAAGTTCCAAAGGTTTCTAAGGTGAGTAAAATCAATGAAGAGTTTTGAAAAAACACTGGATGTATGAAATATACTTCCATGTCTAAAGCAGAATTGCTTTTCCATTAATCAATCAAATGAAGAAATGATCATTGTCTTGCCTAGGTAAATAGCACTTTAAGTTTCTGTAGCTTTCTTAACATCATAAATGATGGCATAAGAAAACCTTGGGTACGATGAAATAATTAAAATTATTTAAAAGTCAAGTTTAAATTCCTTACACGTAAATGAGCCTACCAAAATAAGCATTCACAATAAATCAGTTGAATTAAAGAGGATGTTTCCTGTCCTTGTGGCTTGTAATTTTTAGTATTAACAAGTTTCAACTCATGCAGAATACGCTTTGAGTTTTGAGGGATTTTTTCTGGCCATGAAAATAAAAAATGATAGAAGGATAAGTGATTCCTTCAAAGTTAAATGATACCACTGTTAGGAGAAATCCAGGGGAAAACATGACGCACCTCGTCTTTCCTGACACTTTCAGCCTCTCCCACGTCTCCCGGTCGGCTTCTGTTATATTGGCGACCGTGACAAAGCTCGGAGCCTCGCGGTGAGGGCCAAGCCTGCCCTGAATTCTGCGCTGCGCCAGGTCATCCTTGTGAAGATCCGGCACCTGCCTGAGCCCCTCTTCCGCAGGTTCACTCTCCTGAGCCCGCACAATACAGGTCACCCTCGACTTCACCTCTTCCGTTTGGCCTTGGTTTCTGTCAATTTGATCCAGGCCCCCACGTTATTGGAAAAATCAGGTTCCAGGAAGGGGAGCAGACAAACAGAATGTCAAGCATGGAAATTCAGAGGCTGAAGACAGAATGGAATGATGGAAGCACCTCTCCCTTTCGCAGAAATATGGAATCAATTGCAGCCTTGATTACTTTTGTCTATGCTACCCTTTTGACACTGTAAAGAGACAGAGTTTTTCCACCAGATGACAGACTCTAGTTTAGTTTAGGAAGAGAAGCCAGGGCTCGCTGAAAGACTATTAAGAATGGTAATGAGATTTCAGTTTGACAGTAATGATGCCCAATTCCCACACTATTCAAGTTACTGTAATGAATTCAAGTTTTCTGATTGAATCCCTGAGCCTTCTTGGAACGTCTTTTACTGCAGCAGTAAAGTGTTAGTAATGAGCTCTGCATGATCCAAATTCTAGAATTAGTTTGGAGATAGTTGGAACATTGTTCACATATTGAACACCTCAACCATAAACCTTCATACTGCCAGAAAGTATGATTAAGTCAAGGCTGAATAGAAACTTTCAATGTTCAAACTCAGTCTCTGCCTCCTGATAGCATTAATTAGGTTTGGCTAACGTAAACCTGAAGAACAGAGAGGGCATCCTCTTTACCTGGATCCACAGAGGCAATACCCATTTGTTTCTGGTGTCAATAACTGTTCACCTTTATTAATGCTAAATCTGAGATTTTCAATTGTTTTCCTAAGAAGTGAGCTTTAGATGCCTAATGTTGACAATATCATAATTTAAACCAAAGTTGTGGCATCTATATGCATAAACATTATGTCACATTAAAAGTCAGTTTCTAACTAAATATGTTTCTTGAGATAGAAAATTTCAGAAATATACATAAATAGGGCTATTCATTTTTTTTCAAAATAAATCTTCCAAGCCAGAAAACCATTCTCTTTTTACCTGGATGACTTGGTGTATTTATAGAGCCTATGCAAATAGGAAGGCGACAGAATTTTCTATTTACTTTTAGTTTGGGGAAGGGGATCAAGGAGGGCATAGCAAAGAGCCTCCAGGGAGCCCTCTTTTTTTCATCAGTTCTTTGAAGCTCTCTAGAGAGATCGTGGGCTGTGTCCCCAAACACAGAGTCAGGTGACAACAGACAAATGGGGCTGGAAATATCAGGAATTAAAATTGCATGCAGGAGAAAGGAAAAAAGGGAGGTACAAAAGCTACTCCTTTTCCTAACTCAAGTTGCTGATCCGCATCAATATGCCTTGATGCTACTCAGTTATCCAGAAGTCTTTGTTTCACTGGCAACAACTGATCCCTCCCGCAAGGCCCTATGAGAACGGTTTGTTACAAGGCTTGCCAACAAGGACTGCAAAGACCAAGAGCCTCCTGAAGCTAGAATGTGTCCTATAAAAAAATGTGCCGGGTCTTCTATGCTCAAATCCCTGTTCTGTGTCCAGAGATCTTTCATGTGTTTTGTACCTGGTGCTTCCTAAATCAAACAATAGAAAACACTAACTGCTTCACTGATCTCAATGACTCTGCCCAAAGAACCACTTCAATTGTGTAAAACACAGTTCAGATATTTATATTCTTAGTTCAATGGATTACAAACCTCTTAAGTGATAGGCCAAAATATGGCAATTAAATAATAAAGATGCGAACTCTGATTCTGAGGTAAGGAAAAATACAAGAATGATGAACTCTGTACACTGAAACTTAGCAGGCTGATGGCTTGAATGAATCCATATCCCTCTCAGGATAAAAATCGCTGGCCAAATTCCATTTCATTAAGCTTTCCTTTCCCTAATTAAGAAGATGGGAGAAAAGTCGGGAGAAGGAAACTCACTTAAAAATAATTTCTATGACAGAACAAATAGAAGTGTGTTATATTATATATTTGAGGACTTTTTAATGAGAAATCTCCATCGTCAGATGTCTAGGTGATCGTGTTGGTGTGAGGGAAGAAACAGCAAGCCTCATTTTCCCCCCATATCTCAAAGGTGCTAATAAGATAGAAGGGCTCATAGCTAAGGAATAACTATGATTTCTGCCTGCTATGGATGGACTGGAGCAACCTTGAGAGGTGGCTGTTCCCTGATCAGGAATAGCACATGTCTATTTATGCCAATAGCGCCCGTCTCCGACACCAGCACCCCTATGTGGTGATGTGCCCACATACAGCACATCTGCACACTTGAGCTCCATATTTATTTGGTGAATTCAGCCCTATCTTGGACAGGACCACTCTACTCCCTGCCATCTGAACTTAGGAGAGACTGGATACCTGGGGCTCCACTTTAAAATAAACCACCATTACTGATTATATGTAATTAGGGCAGGAAACAGAGGAATGGGGAGCTTTAATACAAATCACCTTTGCCGAACTATATTCTCTCTCTCCTTCACAGACACACACACACAGAGCACACCTTTTATGTTCTAGACTTTTCTTTTCTGAGATTCCCTTTGAGGGTTGCTTGCTGCCATCTGATTTCTCTGCTTCTTTTTTTCGGTAAGGCCCATAGAGGAGTTGATGCAGTGGCACCACTGGCCTGGTCTGGTTCATCCTAGCTCTCCTGGCGGCAAAGTCATCTTTCTCAAGGTCCGGCAGTCGACGTGCGACCTCATCTTCTGATTCTGAATCTCTGCTGTGTCGGTGGATCAGGAAAGGATTTTCTTTGCGAAGGATAATATCTCGAACAGCTTCTTTCTCATCACTTAATTGCTTTTGACTGATAAAGCAAAATTAAACGGAACTCCACATGTGATCAGACCAAAACAGTTTTTAAATCCCCATCTCCAGGCAGCCAACTGTCTTGTTAGTGAAAGGTCTTCTCAATATCATTAGTCCAGATGACATCTGTTTACTATTTTAGTCCAGAGTTGCAGCAGGGTTAGGGTGGGTTTCAAAACCTGGAATTTAGTCAGCTACTAGCAATACTAAAAAATTCATTTAACTTGCAGGGCCCCATCAGCGTCAGAAAGGCAGGATCCTAAATGGCTCTGAAAGTGACAATCCAAATTCTTTTCATGAAGTTGGGAAAAGTAAGAAGCATTTTGTTATTATTTTTCCTCTGGCACATTAATAATGTACCCAATAGGTACTCGGTTTATTTTGACTGACAGGGAAAAAAGTTGAGCTACCAAGAAACTGATCTGGAGGAACGCTAATGAATGCAGCTATGTGACAGCACACCTGGGATGTGTCCCAGACTGCAAAGTGTAAGGATGGTCTTTCTGCAGAGCTGAGCTAACCTGAAACATCTGGAATAGCTTATGACCATGGACAGGATGGACTCAGGCACGAAAGCTTATCGTGCCCTGCACCCTCCCACCAGCAACCTTTTCTTCGGTCTTTTACCCCCATGACTCTCCACCGCCCAGCTCTTCTGCTTTGTCATATGCTAGCTGTCAAGTAAATCCTATGAAGACATTTTGCCAAAATGCTTACTTAGGGCTATTTTCATTTTCAAGGAAATCTTGAAGGCACCAAACTTTAAAATTCTTTAGAATTTAAAGAGGAATGCAGTTTAATGGTGGAATATTAGGACTTTTTATGCTTTGTTTTTTGTTCTTGTTGGGGGTGGGTAGGGTGGGAATGCAGTCGATGGCACCTTTCTGATATTCAAACAAACTCCTCCCCCCTACTCATAAGATCAGCCTTGCTTCTAAGTCATAATGAAATATTAAAACTTTACAAATATCATTTATTATCTTCTCAGTTCATAGAGATGGTGAGTAGATAAAGCATCTTGACTTCTAAAGGAAGTTCACCTACTTTGTATCCGATTTCTGAAGGAGGATTAAGGGTAAACTCTTCATGGTCATGGGACAGGTCGTCTCAGAAATGAAGACAGGAGGAATTAGCCTGGCTGAGAGTCATACAAGCAGGGAAACGCTGTCTACTCTGGCTGACCAGGTGGCCTGCTGTCTGTTGCTTACCCTGTACTGCTGCAGAGGAGGCCCGTCAGCCTAACAGAACAGCAGGCCCTCACTCCTGACTTTCGGAAAAATCAAACCATCATTAGTCATGTCCAGAAAACTCCTTCTCCCTGCTGACCACTATTCTCAATAGAAGTTTCAGTCGTGGAATTTAGAGGTGGTGGGTGGTGCTTTGCTCTCTGAATAAAGTTATTTCTTAAAATATAAAATTCTGCCCTTTGAGTTGCACTCCGGCTCTTGGTCTCCTGCTTGGCCACTCCTGGACCGTGCTCTTTCTCCTCCCTGCATCCTTAGCCAACAAGTCTGGCAAGAACCAACTGGCATTGGTTGACTGTGGCCATAAAGGATGGTCAGTGGGAAATGATAGGCCATTGAATTAATCTCTTCGAAAACGCATGATTTAAAAAGCACACTGATGATGACAAAGAAGGTGGTTAACTATTATCGAGCGCCCACCACGTGCCAGAATTCCTTCTAGTGTTAATTTGTTTAACCTTAATACTAGCCTTGCAATGGTAGTGTGATTAGCGTCCCCATTTTATAGAGTGGAAACTGAGATTAGGTGAAGAAATTTGCCCAAGCTCAAAGTGCCACTCTGCTGAAGTTAAAATTGAAACCCAGGGAGTCTGGCTCCAGAGGTCCTGTTCTTAATCACTGCACTATTCATTAAACAAAGGACACGGCCAGGAACAGTTCGGAAAGCAGAACATCATACAAAAAATAAGGCATTATCATTACTATGGAAGTAGGAGAAAGAGAAGTATTTTGGTTACTAAATAAAGGGATCATATGAGTTGTGCTTAGAATGAAGTCGTGACTTGCACTGCTGGCTACAGACAGCAATGTTCAGCCAGGATTAATGACAGTAGAATGCTAACTAATCATACCTTACAGTGCTTGCACAGCACTTTACAGTTTACAGAGCCCTTTCAAATGCATTATCTCATCTCAGCTGATCCGACTCCAATTCCAGTAAAGGAGCAGATCCTGAGCTTGAAGCTTTCAAGTCCCAAAGCAACACTCCTTCCATTTTTTGACCAGGGTCCTGGGTTTCAATTTTCCCCAACTCAGGCAGAATACTATGGAATAAAACGTATGCATTTATGCAAATAGCCATGCCAATTTGTGATGCCAATTTGAGAAGGGAGAATCTCGTGCATTATGCATCATGTGAGTCCAGCCAGGCTACAAATTCCCCAGGGTGTTTCTTTTCAGGCTAAATGCCCAGTGTAGCAGGACTCATTTCAAGTGATCTCAATTTAGATATGTGGACTTAAAAAAAGGGGGTGAAGAAAGCTTTCCATGTCACTGGCCTCTTAAAGCCACTCCCTGCCCACTTGAAAAAACGATCATAATGACATTCTGCTAATTGCTTGAATCCTGTAAATTCAGAGCTTCCAGGCAGACTCAGAGAGAGCAAAAATTTAATGACATAAATTCTGGGCCGGCACTGTTGGCTATGAAGTAATAAATAATGTGTATAAGGCAGATATGTAGGATTATGTTCGCAGGTGTCTAGTTAGCAGAATATTTAAATGACTTTTTATAATGAGCCCTTCTTTTCTGAAGGTCAGTCTATTGTAAAGCTTCAGTATATTCTACTTTGTTTTTCAATAATTATAATACCTCTGAAGAGCTAGTATATTCCAGATACGTTAACTTTTATGACAACCCTGCAAGATCAGTATTATCATGTCCACTGAGGTTTCCAGTTCCAGTCATCTGAATGTAGGTAAAGTAAGTAAATTTAAGTGGCAGACCCTGGCTGTCTGGCTTGATATTCATGGGGCGGTTTGGCACTTTTATTTTGTCTGAGTCATTCACAGATGAGTTAGTTGCCTTGGGAAGTAGGGGTTGCTCGACGGACCCAGATCACTGCTTTACTAAGAAGGAATACAGGGACTTCCCTGATGGTCCAGTGGTTACGAATTCGCCTTCCAATGCAGGGGACGCGGGTTCGATCCCTGGTCAGGGAACTAAGATCCCATATGCCACGGGGCAACTCAGCCTGAGCGCTGCAACTACTGAGCCCACGTGCTCTGGAGCCCACGTGCCACAACTAGAGAGAAGCCCGTACACCACAACGGAAGATCCCGTGTGCTGCAACTAAGACCTGAAGCAGCCAAAAATATTTTTTTTTTTTAAAGAAGGAATACAGTCTAATGTGAAATGAGAAATGCCAAGCCTTGCCTTCAACCTGGCAACCCTGTCCTAAGACAAGTAAGGCTATCTTTGTAGGAGAGATTGTGGGTCCTAAGCAGGTGAGGGGGAGGAAAAGCTCTTGTCTCAAAGTTTCTAAGGCTTATATATTTCAAAGTGAATGAGATAATGATTTAAACTAAGGAAGAGCTGGCATTTTCTTTCACCCCCTTTTACTTGGCAACACACAAGCAACCAGCTCAGACTGGCAGTCAGTTTGTTCTATTGAAAGAAACTGGGCTCTCCAGAAAAGCCTGTTTGGCCTCCTGGGAATGTCACGGGCAACACCAGGGACCTCCCTGTTCACACAGTGTCCCAATAGGGCAGCTACATCCAGAGCCACAAAGGTTCATGCAAGTTATGTGTCTGCCTGGTCTCTGATCCCCAAGAATCTGTGCAGCAAGAAGCAGTGACAAAGGCATCTGGTAAGGAGGGATGGAGAGAATATGTTCCTGGCACTTAGCTGCATCTGCTCTTCCTCTAAAGATTTCTAAAATGTCTATTGTTCCTTGGAGGGTTCCCCCCCCTCTGTAATTAATTACTATGTGCTTGAGAAGATCCACAGACTAGCAGAAAAGACTGAGTGCTGAAACATATGAAAACAATTAGAAAAGAAGTCCAATCACGTGAAACCTATAATTCAGTTCAAAAAAAAAAAGTTTACTTCTCCAATGGGAAACACCAAGTCAGAGAACTCAAATCTCCATGGCATTTTAATTCAGGGGAAGTGAATCTTGATTCTTACTTTATCCTCTTAAACGCAGAGATCTTGGCTTCTTTAGCAGAGTCTCATATTTGGGGGGTAATTAGGCTAACTTAATCATAAACTAAAAGGGAAGGAAAAGTAGTTTATGGACTTCTGACTCCAGTGGCAACTCTAATAAATATCAATTCCACATATTTATTAAGAAAGACCTACTTTCTGTCCCTTGGTGCTAAGATACCTCCTAATATATTCTTTGATAGGAAGCTTGGGACTTCTAGGCTTCTAAACTCATGTGAAAATGGACTAACATGCACTTCTGCTCCTTTTTATATATTAAAAATAATTTAAGGAGGTGTTTGAGAATACTTGGGAAACAACAGCCAAAAAAAACCCCAAAAAACAAAAAACCAATCTGGGCTTCCCTGGTGGCGCAATGGTTGAGAGTCCGCCTGCCGATGCAGGGGACATGGGTTCATGCCCCGGTCTGGGAGGATCCCACACGCCGCGGAGCGGCTGGGCCCGTGAGCCATGGCCACTGAGCCTGCGCGTCCGGAGCCTGTGCTCTGCAGCGGGAGAGGCCACAACAGTGAGAGGCCCGCGTACCGCAAAAAAAAAAAAAAAAAAAAAAACCAATCTGTAAAAGTACAGCCTTACTCTTGTCTACATGCCTCCTTCCTTGCCTATGCCTCATCCTCTACCCATCTCTCCAAACACAGACTTTCCCAGCTAAAAAAATGGGCCGCAAGAAATATCTGGGGCCTCTTGCTGGGTTCCAAGATGTGGTGGCCAGAATTCATCTGGATTGCAAAGACAGGAGACTGAGGTTACAATGCCTTAAGAGACGTCAGCATATTTAAATGTTTTATATTCTTATTTTCCAGACACCAAGAATCCTTTTCTTCTTCATGATATGCATTTCATTCCAGTTCAGCTACTTTCTGCCACATTAAAAGCAGGATCCCAAATGTGGATAAACTTAGAATGACTGTCAACTCTGCTGTGGGCTGCAAAAAGTAGGTGACAAAGACACAGACAGGCCAGGCTAGTGGCATGGTATGTATAAAATTTTTATGAGAGAGCTAGCAGCTGAAAAATCTATCAACAAATGAATTCTGGGTGTTTGGAGCAGCTGTGTTGTGTTGCTATTGGGAACATTCTCTGGGAATATGCATGATTTTCCTGAACTCCGTTTTAAATGCTAAGTCAGTAGCTCTAAGGTGTGATGGTAACTGACATTTGCAGATATTAACTGACCTGCGAACTTCTGCTTAATAGAGCTAACTTGGATAAAATATGTAAGAATTAAGGCAGATAACAGGAACGTGGACAGGAGCAAAAATTACCACAAAAATATACTACTCATCAATTAGAATTACATTTGTAAACTAATCGTGATTCCAGGTTTGTACACAGAATGGGAGCTGTCATAAAAGATTGTACTGTTTTAGCAGAAAATAAACCTCCCGGTTACTGAAGAGGCACAGTATACTCGTGGAATCCCCAGCCTTTGCCCACTTTTCTTTTCTCTACGTCATCATGATTCCTGGCTGTGCCGAGTTCTCTTAAAGTATCTGCCCATTTGTCTCCCCTTGCTCTTTTGGATACTCTAAAGATGATATGGAGTTTCCTTAAAAAAATTAAAAACAGAACTATCGTGTGATCCAGCAATCCCACTTCTGGGTATATATCCAAAAGAAATGAAACCAGGATCTCAAAGAGATCTTAGCACTCCTATCTCCATTGCATCATTATGCAAAATAGCCAAGATGTAGAAACAACCTAAATGTCTATCAAGGGATGAACGGATAAGGGTAATGTTGTATATACATACAAAGGAATATTATTCGGCCTTATAAAAGAAGTAAATTCTATAATATGTGACAACATGGATAAATCTTGAAGACATTAAGCTAAGTGAACTAAGCCAGTCACAGAAAGAAAAATACTGCATGATTCCACTTATATGAAGTAGCTAAAGTAGTGAAATACGTAGAATCAAAGAGTGGCATGGTGGCTGCCAGGGGCTGAGGGAGGATGAAATAGGGATTGCTGATCAACAGGCATAAAGTTTCAGTTAAGCAGGACGAATAAATTTTAGAGATTTGGTGTATGATATTTTATCTGTAGTTAACAACACTGTATTGTACAGTTAAAGATTTGTTCAGAGTGTAGATCTCATGCCAAGTGTTCTTACCACAATACAATATTTTTTTTAAAAGGAAAAAATAAATGGCAAAGGATATGAGGGAATTTATAGAAGAAGAAACCCAAGTAGCCGATAAACATGGTATAATACTCAACAGCATTAGTAATCGTGGAAAAATCAATTTTTTTAAAAATGAGATTTAAAAAAATCAAGCAGATTGGCAATTTTTGAAGATAACAAGAAAAAAATACATCATAAAGATGATAGTGTCTTTGGTAAATTTTAGTTAAAGACTTTACAGATGTGATAAAAAATGAAGGTATGTGTGCCAAGGGTATTAAGGTTAAAGATTTTTTATAAATTCATACTCTTATCTGTATCACCTATTACCTATTTCCACTGTGCCCTAGACTTGAAGACAGAAGCAGAAAAAATCTGAAAAACGGTAAGGGGATATATTTCATTTTTGTATTCTCAGCATCTAGCCTGGTCATTGATATAAGTAGAAGTTCAAATGATATTGAAAAAGCATGTGTCTCACAAGGTCTCTGAACCAAAATTTAAAGAATATCTGGATTTATTTCTCTTTTTAAGATTCTATGACATTACCCTTCACTATTTCAGAAACCCAGAGAGTTGCCTGTAACATTAGCACAGTTTTACGTTAGAGTTTTCTAGAAGCACATACATGTTTAGGACAGACAAGCCTGTTTGTGGGATACCACAGACAGAAAGAATTACCTCCTTGATGTTTTATCAGTACAAAGCTACTCTAGGATTAAATCCATATAAGTCAGTACTGGAACTTTCACTGAAGACCTAGACCACAGCAATAATCACACATCCAGTTGTATGGAGGAATGGAAGACATTCCATTAAATGTGTGTGAGGCAGCTGTGGTACTATGGTCAGAACATCTGAATCTGGCCACCAGATCAGTGGTAACCAGCTCTGAGATGGTCAAGTAACTTACTTTCACTGATCCTCAGTTTACTCTGCTTGAAAATGGGCATATCACCTACCTTTTAGGATTATATGGAACAGCAAGTGGCAAAGGAATTTCAGTTGTCAAACTGTTATGAATTTCAATTTGTCAAATAAATTTTGGTCTCACTATTATTTGTTAGTATCTTTGTGGCTATTATATGAGAAAAATTAATCAGCTTCCCCAAACACTACACAAAACTGTAGAACTATAGTTCTCTGTGACTTCAATTGCTAAAGGTCTCTATCTCACATGTAATATGAGGCCACCAGGACTGTATACTAGTGCCTTTGTTACAATTAAGAGAAGTAATTACTCCATTCTTTGTCTTTGAATCAACGAGCTTTAGAAAATGAGTCAAATAAACCTAATCTTACTTACTACTCCCTTGGGACAAAGAAAGTAAGTGGATTTTTGTCAGCCAGCCACTCTTTCTAAAGAGAGTGTTCCCCGTTCCAAAGAACTATTTTCTAGTGATGTGTAAAGTAAGATAAGAGCCATTTAGGGGTAGTGTGAAAATTAACAAGCCATAAACAATTGAAAAATAAGATGTTATTGCAAGATAAATCCTGTAGCCCACAAATGACTGACCACACATACTTGACCAGGACAAGGTCTACTCAAACAGCACAAAGCTCCCTCTTCACCTCCATTTAAAAGAACCAGAAACTCAGCAGAGACAGGCCTGAAGACAAAGACTATTCGCTATTTCTATCTGCTGCAAGTAGGAAATAATGATGCAACGGATAAAGCAGGAAGTGGGAAAACAAGATGGAAACTCCATCACACCAGACAGATTCCAAACCTCCAGGCATGCACAAAGCCAGCCAGGCCTGTCCTTGGCCCGCAAAGCTAACCTGGCAAAGCGCTGTGCTGCTGGCATGACCTTGATTCCAGCTTGCTCTAGCCTTCTGCGCTTTTGGATTTCAGCAGCGTCTTCCTCTTCAGACTTGGGAGCTGGTGCCACCGCAGCCCCCTCTGGAGGAGGCTGTGCCTTCCCACTGCCCGTGGGTAATTCTAACCCACCACCAGGAGGCTTCCCACCAGGGTCCATTCGGCGGACAGGGTCCTCTTCACAAGGAGACCCCACTTCACTTCCCTCTTCCTCTATTGTTTCAGGATAGCTAGTGAGTTGGACAACATAATTGACCAAACTAACAGACTAGGCTGGGGAGCAGATCCCATGTCATCTCCCTGTCGTTCTGATATTACTTCCACTTAAAAAAAAAAATCATAGCATACAATATGATCCTGGTAATGTGAAAAAACTTAAATGCAGCCATTTTTAAATTAATACAATGCATCATAATCTCGACATTGATTAAGAGCTATTTCAAAATTGATATTGAAAGGCAAAAACCTTTTGTTCTAGAAAGGTAAAATTCATGCTTTGTTCAATAATTAAAACTTTTAATGTTTATTCAATGGGAAATCATAGATAATAAAGGTGGACTACAAGGAATAACCATGCAATGATAAGTGTGGTTTTGCTGAAAGGGATTAGACGAGACTGTTTAAGTTTCTTTTATTGGACTCTACGGTTCTTGAAGGCAGGGACTCTATCTTAGCTACCACTGGGTCCCCAAAGCCTAAAAGATAGTACCTAGCATGTAGTAGAAGCTCACTAGATGCATACTTGCTGAATAAATGAATGAATAAAATACAAAAACATAATCAGAGATTAGGGGAAAGACTGCTTGTTTCTCTCAAGAGATGAGAAGTCCAATGTTTCTTCCATTTCATTATGACTGTTTCTACATGTGACTCAAGCATGTTCGTGCATCAATAACGCTTGAGCTCATATCTAGATAAACTTCAATAACGCTTCAATAACGCTTGAGCTCATATCTAGATAAACTTCAATAACGCTTCAATAACGCTTGAGCTCATATCTAGATAAACTTCAATAACGCTTCAATAACGCTTGAGCTCATATCTAGATAAACTTACATCTAGATAAAAGGTCTTACTGCACCTGATCTAACAGGAGTGGGAGTCAGACAGTCTCCACAGAAGGCCATGGATGACAGATGTTCTCAATGTCCTGTCGATAGAGCTAGTTTCAGAAATCTGCTCGTTAAAATCTGCTCATTAGACCAGTATTGGTTGAATACCTACTGTGTGCCAGGCACACCTAGAACAGGTGCCTTCACGAAGCTTATATTCTATCATGACAATCCCTCTCTGAAGATCTGTCCTGCCCACCTCCATCCGTAATCTTACACCAAAGTTCTAAAATGGCTCTTTGAGCTCATTCTTGTCCTGGGGCCATAATTCCTGTACCACAAGCCAGGATGGGAGCAGCGCAGTCCAGGTCTTACCTGAAGGGCCTCTCCCCACCCAGGGGGGAGGTGGCAGTACTCCAGCTCTTCCGATATTCTTCTCGCTCTGCTTTCTTCTTTCTCAGAGGTGCAGGGACGTAGGCTGTCTGGTTGCTTTTGTTGGGGAGGTACTGGTTAAAAGGCACTGCTGATTTTGGCTCACCGTGGGAAGTCCGCCTTGCAGACATGTCATCCTTCTTTACATCCGGCAGCTTCCGATGGGGCAAGTCGGATTCAGAGTCGCTTCCTCTCCCTGGGGAGAGAGGATGGGTGCTGAGAAAGTGTGCTGGGCCAGCAATAAAGTTCCCAATGGCAAGTATGCAGTATGGGGGATGTGGTTACATCTGTGGGTTCCGGGGATTACTTCCTTAAATTATTCACTTAACAAATCTAAAGTATCAGTCGAAATTAATCCACTCTGGGAAAAGCTCTCCATTCTAATCAGGAAAAAAAAAGTCAAATTAAAAAAAAAAAAAGAAGAAAGCTTAGCTGTATCTGAGAGTTACAATTAACAACACATTTGCAATAGAACTATACGCCTGCTCAGATCCTTCAACTCTCAGAAGAAGAAACATAAATTTACCAGCGGAGTTTCTCCTCAGCACCTGTTGTTGCATGTCTTACACTGCGCTAGATATTCTGACAAATAAGAATTATGAAGGATTTATAATCCTTTGTCTTTGAGGTACCTTTAACCAATTCATGAAACACCTGGAGAATATCAGTTATAATCAACGAGCACAGACATATAAGAGCTATAGGAATTCAGAAAAACGATCAGTTTGGATTATACCAAGGGTTTGCCTTCCAGGAAACGGCTTGAGATATAATAAGTGCATATTCCTCTACCTTGGAGCCCTTCCGGGTACCCATAGCTGGAGGCAATCTTTGTTTCCTATGAACACTATGGCCCGAAGGTCTATTTCTCTTCTGATGCATTATGCTATCTATCTTGTATTTTGAAAATAAGGGCTTTATATCCTTCACACTGTACTTATCACAGTGTCTTTGGGCACAGTGGGTATCCTCAAATGATCAGATGAATCAATGAATTAGTTTGGCTTAAACAGTGTTTTACAGGACACAGAGGAATTCAATGTTACCAACTTTTGTTGGTCAATAGCCCCCATAATTATATTGTATCTTTGTTTCCTGAGTCTCATCTCACCAGATTTCTAAGATCCATTAGAGTGAAATTGTCATGAGAACACAAACTGCTGTGACAGGCAGCCACCGTTTGAATGCTGGTTGAAAACTCTTAATCACTGAGAGCTTTATGAAAAGGTTCTTCAACTCCACTGATAGCAAATAGAAATTGACCTCCTTACCCGTGTGAAAAGAACCTTAAACTAAGAGTCCAGCGATGTGGCAGCCTAGCAGAGTGGGTAGTGCAGGGGGTTAAGTCAGATCCACTTCATTTTGAGCTCTGGCACTCATTAGTTTTGTCATTTGTCACTTCACCACTCCAAACCTCAGTTTCCCAATCTATAAAGCGAGGATAATAATATCACCTACTTCATAGTGCTGCTGGGAGGATCAGATACATGTAAAACTCTTGGGTACAGTACTTGGCCCCAAGTAAGTGCCTAACAAACACTGACTACTCTTTATGCCATAATAGTTCTGGATCTGCCACTGATGACCTGTGGGCTCCTAGGCTTGCCTCTAACACACTTGCCTGTCCTTTTTCTGTAAAAATAGGAATGAAATGAATTGCCCTGGAGATAAAATGATTTAATGGCTTTTAAAAAATGGTGAAAGTTAAAGCATTGACCATAAACAAGTTGTTCATTGCTGCAGATGAAATATTCAATTTATGAATTATTCATGCCACTTGCTTTCAGCCTCCCTTCTGAAGTTTTGACCATTTCATTACTTGTTGGTTTTTGATTCATAACTTAACTCCCTTCTCACCCTGTCTTTTATCAAGTCTATCTGTCTCAGTGTCATAATAAAATATTCAGAGCCCCCTGTGAATGCTTTATAACAAACACTAATACTACCTTAACTTGCTAAGCACTTGGATTTGTTTCCCTATTTGATATTATCCCCATTTTACAGTGGTAGAAACAGAGGCCCAGAGAGACCCAAAGAGCCCTTTCTCCATGGCTGGTAAGTAACAGCTCCAGACTCCAGTTTCTGTTCTCCAGATTCCAGCCCAAGAAAGACCCCTAGTTGCTAGAAGGGAGAGAAGCATAGCCCTGGGGAAAGGAAGGACCAGACTTTGCTAAAAGGATGTCGTCATCATGATGTGCACTGTTGCAGTTTCCTAACTTTGGGCACAAGTAGAGAATACATAGCTCCTTCCTCTGCAACACACTTCTCTTGGGAAAATGTCCTTTGCCTAAAGCATCCTGACTAGGGGAAGAACTGTATTTTGCTGAATAAATGAATGAAAGAAAATGATTCTTCAATCAACTATGAAGGCTTAGTATGGATTAGAGTTGCCTCGGTTCCCCCCCCCCCACACACACACCCCGTTCTAAAATCCTGTAATCTATGAAACTTATTTTGGTACAATATCTAAAAACATATTGTCCATAATATACTGAGAGAGAGTCTCAAAATAGGTTGTTTAACACATAAACAGATAACCTTTTTTTTTTTTCTTCCCCAATTAGCCTTTGATGAATGTCTTCAACAGGCACTTCAAGAAAAGTTAATTTGCAAATGCCCCGAGGCAGAGTGGCTCAGCTGAAAGAAGCGTAACGTTTCGGACCTAGAGACCAGGGTCTAATTTCAGCTCCATCATCTACTAGCTGTGCGACTGGGAAATTGAAGCCCTCTGTACCTCAGTGTCCTCACTGGAAATAAGGAGGTGATAATACAGCTCTCCTAGGTTGTCGTGATGATTACAAGAGATGTAAAGCACCCAGATAGTGGCTGGTGAGGTATACTTTCCATAAGTGTTAGAACCCCTCTTATCTCAGGCCATGACTTCAAAAGATCTTTTTTTTTTTTTTTTTTTTATGGTACACGGACCTCTGCTGTGGCCTCTCCCGCTGCGGAGCACAGGCTCCGGATGCGCAGGCTCAGCGGCCATGGCTCACGGGCCCAGCCGCTCTGCGGCATGTGGGATCTTCCCGGACCGGGGCACGAACCCGCGTCCCCTGCATCGGCAGGCGGACTCTCAACCACTGCGCCACCAGGGAAGCCCCAAAACATCTTGACTTGACTTCACCCTGAAAACATGAAAATGTACTAGGGTGGCATCTCCATCTATGCCCAACATTGCACGTGATGAGGCGGACATACTTTTATCAAAGTCTGATCCTTCCTTTACGTCTGGGCTACATTTCTCTCCCTTCCAGCAACTAGGGGTCCATCTTTTTTTTTTTTTTTTGCGGTACGCGGGCCTCTCACTGTTGTGGCCTCTCCCGTTGCGGAGCAACAGGCTCCGGACGCGCAGGCTCAGCGGCCATGGCTCACGGGCGCAGCTGCTCCGCGGCATGTGGGATCTTCCCGGACCGGGGCACGAACCCGTGTCCCCTGCATCGGCAGGCGGACTCTCAACCACTGCGCCACCAGGGAAGCCCGGGTCTATCTTTTTTTATGTATCTTCACCATACACACCGCCAACCCATTGCTTTTTCATCTCCTCTAACACTCTAATTTCTCTCATTCCTTATTTCTCTCCCTTAACTCGTCTTTTCTATAAAAGATAAGAATATTTATTTAACAATATGCATTATGTTTATAAAATATGTTCTTAATTTTAAAAGCACCTGAGTGGAAGGTTTTGTATTTCCTGTTCAGGGAAGCTTATTAGTGGCCTCAGAAGGCATGCCAGTGAGGGTGAGGGAGGAGCTGGGTACCTATTTAGCAAGCCAGATTGGCTGAATTGACCCTGGAGATCCATAGCCTCCTTACCAGGTGGCTCTCGTGTCCAACCCATGGAATCATGGCACCTCTTACGAGTGTGGCCCTTGGTCATCCCTACTGAATGGGTCAGTGGACCTCAGTAATAATAAAATGAAAACTCTATTGAGCCAATATGTTGTTGGAGAATTTCATGGTAGGACTTTCCCTAATTGACTGTGAGTCCTAGGAAATAAGTTTTCAAGAATTACAATGTTCTTCTAAATTTGGAAGTGTTTATTAGGACCAGCAATCTTCTTGATTATCATCACTTAAAAAATATACCATAAGCTCTAATGAAATACAACATCTATTTGGATAAAATTATACCACATTTTTTAAGGCAAATAAAAAACTGTTGTTTTTCTTTAAAACCTCATTAGGTCTTGATTAGTTTACAAGAACATAAGCCTGAAGGTATCAGGCTGATTGGTGAAATCTGTGTGTTAAGACGCTCTTTCGTGCATGGTGTTTTGTGAAGCTCAATTTCATGTTTTTCTTTACATGGGAAAAACTTTTATGAAAAGACTCTGGCTTATCAATCTTAACTGCTGCAAACAAAATTGTGCCTCAGCACGTATTAGTACAATATTGGTAATTACCATCTCAAACCCCTTCAAGATGTGGCTCATTATAAACTCTGAACCCCTCGAAGCTGGTGACAGAATAAATAAAGGATCTGCATTACCAGTTATTAAAAACTAGGATGAGACAATAATAATTTTTTAAAACAATCAAAATAATATGGGTGAAATAGTTTGGTTAAAATATGTTTCACAAAAGTAAATCTCCCTTTCAGTTATGTTAAAGGTCAATTAGATCATGCAGTTGGTATTGTAACTTCTAATACTGTGGGTGGGACTTAAAATGTCATGTAAATTTTTAGAAATGTTTTTCAAGCAGTTCACAATGCACCATGGAATTCTTTAGGAGTCACATACGACGTGGCCCTGAGGCTAATCTATTTGTTGGAAAGTTTAAGTACTAAACAAAAGCGTTAGTTCAGTCATGCTAGAATTTGAAAAATCTATTAGGCAAACAGAAAGAAGTGTGGGTAAATTAAGCTTTAGGGTATAAGTTTTGGACTCACGCTTCTTGAGGCTAACATCGTTACACTACTTACAGCGACTTAGGGCACTTAAAAACAATGTTAGGGGACTTTCCTGGTGGAGCAGTGGTTAAGAATCGCCTGCCAATGCAGGGGACACAGGTTCGAGCCCTGGCCCGGGAAGATCCCACATGCCGTGGAGCAACTAAGCCCACGCGCCACAAGTACGGAGCCCGTGTGACACAACTACTGAAGCCCATGCACCTAGAGCCCGTGCTCCGCAACAAGAGAAGCCACAACAATGAGAAGCCCACTCGCCGCAACTAGAGAAAGCCTGCACACAGCAACACGCAGCCTAAATAAATAAATAAATAAAAATTACTTAAAAAAAAAAAAAAAGACAATGTTAGGATGATTACTTAACCTCTCTAAGATTCATCTGTAAAATATGACTAAGGAATGTTTCACAGAAGACTAAGTCAGATACTGAGTATCTTGTAGTATGTGCTGAGGGTTAAATGAGATACCAGGGGTTGAGTAATGAACTCAGGACCTAGGCATGTTAAATACCCAAGTATTTTGGTAACATAGAATTTTATAGCTGAAAGGGATCTTTTAGCTATAAAAGATAATTTTCATCTCAGACAGAAGACTTAAAGTCTCTAGAAACATTAGCTTCAGTCAAGCAATACATGAAAAAGAAATAGACACAAATAAAAAAAATTCCCCACCAGGCTAAGTGTCTTTCTGCAAGTTTACACATGCACAGCCAATCTATCTTCCCTTCCTAAAAGCACAAAGGTGCAAGATAAGTAAAGTAAACAGCTCTCGGAAAATATGTGTTCAATTTACATCAGCTTGCATGACCATACATTTTTGTAAAGAAAAATGATCATTCCTTTCAGGTGACATAAAATGCATGGGATTTAAATCAAACCCAGCCTCAGAAGAAACAGGCAGTCTGGGCTGTGTTCTATACGTTAATGGCCACCTGCATCGCTCTAGTCAATGGTCAGGTATCAAAAGCATTGCCCAAACTGTGCCAATTACGGTTTCACAATCCCAAGCTTCAGAGCTTTCCTAAGTGTGTGCAGTGTGTTTCCAGTTTGCTGGAAGTTGATCTACTTTCACTTACACAGTGTGGTACTCACTCAAACATTTCCCTTCCTCGTACCTGGAGCATATAAACCTTCGGCACACTTTATGAGCTAATGGTCTGCACAGCGTCTTGGTTTACTGAGACCCAGGGAGGAATGATGTAACACGTTTTCCAACAGAAGATACGCTCATTGAGGCAGTGTTCAAACCAGCTGCTGGCAAAGCCAACCAAAATTCTAAGGACCACGAAAAACAACATTAAGAGATTTTTTTTTCCCTACCAGTTTAGAGTTACCAGATTCCAGCAAGGTGGATATGGAGTCTACCTTTCTAGGGCCAATCTCTCGGCCGGTGACAAGGCGGCCCTTGTTAATGTTTGATTCTAAGATGTACAGTTTATTAAGGCTGCAACCTACCATCACTGCTTCCCCTGAGGACTACATCTGGCGAAGGTGTCTGCCGGGAACGGGAGCCAAAGGAATCCAGGCTATCGAAGGAATCATCTCTGCCGTGTCGAGGGGGAGAGAGGGAGTCGCTGCGCTCAGAGTCCCAGCAGTCGATGTAGCCACTGTCTCGAATACTACGTTTTGGGCTCTCAACGTCATCCGTCTCCTGTTCAAGAAGAAAAAGAAAGGATTACAGACATCACAGCAACAGACGTAGAGGCTACAAATATCAGGAAAATCAGTCTCCAATGGTCTCCCCAAAATCCTGCATATAGAATCAATCTGGAAAGGCTACGGCAACCAGTTATCAAATTGATTATCATCTACACTTCATTAAGCCTTCCCTGCTGCAACTTTTTCAATCCGAAAAATCACACATATTAAAAAAAAAAAAAAATCCCCAAGCATCTCGTACTCCACAATGTTGGAAAAAAAAAAAGAGTCCAAGGAACTGAGAATAAAAGATCATCAAGTTTGGATTCACAAGAATATAATGACAGATAAAAACAAAAATGAGAAACTAAAACCTTAACCTTGACCCATCTTTCCGGATCCATAACTGCGTGTCTGTTCTGGGACCCAGCCCCTGGTTTAGCTGCACAACTGCTTCTGTTTATGCTGTCTGGCTAACGCACACAGCATTTGTTTTTGCAGCAGAATCAGTTCCGTAAAATCCTGGAGCAGCATGCTTCCATCTTCTGCTACCTTGAAGGGAAATTCCTGCTCTGAAAGGGAGCTGTCTTTCTGGGGCAAAAAATTTAAAAAAAAAAAAAAAAAAGCAGTGAAAAATATGCGAAATGATTTTCCTGATGCCTCGGAAGAATCCAGGCATGCTCTCGCGCTTGGCCAGCTCTTGGCACTGGGGGAGCTGAAAGCACTTGTGGCTGACCCACATGTTCAGAGCAGTGAGAACAATGGCTGTCTTTGACAGCCTGTGATTATAAATTCTTTCCAGCGCAAGCAGCACATACTAAAACACTGAAACTCCAGCAGAAGAAAGGTCAGTCAAAGCCATCCTCACCCTCGAATTATAATAAAAGCCTTGTTCCCGCCAGTGTCTTAGCATTAATTACAAGAGTCCAAGCTGACGAAAACAGAAATAACTCCGGTCACTCAAAGATAAACCTCAATTTAATCTCTCCCAGACTGTTGCTTAAAATCAGGGCTGTGAATGACATCCGCAAAGACTGGAAGGTCCCACTGAAGATTTCCTGGGATTCTCAGGCAGGTCCCCTCCCCATTCCCCATAGAGAAAAAAAAAAAAAAAAAAAATTCTCCGTGGTAGCAATTTTGGAAACTGTCTACACTGACTAATATGCTTGCCGGAGCCAAAGCCTTTTAGGAAGTGCCTTTGCCAGCTGCTTCTATCAATTATAACCAGATCCTCTGACACACTCCCCAGCAGGGGGCCCTTTGGGGGGACAGAGCAGCTGTAATTCACAAGGCACGCACAGTGGTCTTGCATCAGGAGAAGGAGTAGGAAAAAGGGGAAGGGCAGGGTTGAGGGGGGGTACCCTGCTGCAGCCACACCGAGGACCCCATTAGTGCCCCTGAAGAACAGGTTGTCAAACAGCCTAGGTGACTACAGATGACATGACCCTCCCGAGGAAGGCAGAAATTCCAGTTATGGAAATTAAGGTATTTTAGTTTACTCGTAGGTCAAAATTAACCAGGACTTGTACAAAAGCCAGGCCTGACTAGCAGGAAAAAGAATTCATGACTAACTGAAAAGTATACATCTAAATTGGATATGGTTTTGCATTTAATTTCTTTGGAAATGCAAGTAATTATCTTGGATTATTTATCCACTGAGAATAGGCTAAATGGCTAATGTTACTGAACACTTACTATGTGTCTGGGGCTATGCTTGATGCTTTCTCTCTGCTCTATTCTTTAATCCTCACAACCTGCTCCCCAATGATGGGGTTACCATTGTCCCTATTTTATAGAGGAGAAAAGAATCAGAGAGGTTGAGTAAATTGACTCAGGTCACACAGTAATCAGCAAAGCTGTGATTCTAACACAAGACTCTGTCTTCAACTACCAAACGGTAAAACCTGGCATTTGATGAACTTTGGTATAGTTACAGCTGTCAACAACAGCATCACCTCTCCCAGCGGCTGGACACTTACTGCCTGCTTACTCAGTGGATGACACTAACCTGGATAATGTCCCTTCGCTAAACACTGTTTATGCCTAGATCACCAACCTATACGTGCTGCAAAAGAGAGACAGTTTAGAGTAGGTTAAAAGCATGGTCTTGGAAGCTCAGCTGACAGTTTAAATCCTGGCTCCACCCTTTGTCAGCTGTCTGACCTTGGGCAAGTTATTTTACCTTGCCCAATTTCAATTTTCTCATCTGTAAAATAGAGCTAATAATATTTATCTCATAGTATTGCTGGGAAGGTTAAATGTATTACTATATGGAAAGCATTCAGAAAAACACCTGACGCATAAGTGCTCGAAAAATGTTAGCTGTGTTATAATCACTCCTATGTATTCATCTGGCAGGTAAATGTCAATATATAAATCATAGAAAATTTATAAATGCAGTTAAGGACATAATCTTATATACACACTGGTATTCTTCTATCTCCTTCTCCATTTATATCCCATAACTAGATGCCTTGGGCCCAATTTCCCATCAGGGAGGGCAGACACTCAGGAAGTCGAGCCACTGGTAACATCTAGAAATGACACAATTTTACAAGCTACTTGGCACAGAATTACAAAACTGGATTTTCAAGAAAATAATATCAGGCAAGTTTCCCCCAACACCCAAATGTCTCCCCCACCCTATCCTACAGACCACAGGAGAACAGAAAGGAAAAAGAGAAAGTTGACATGCTTCTTGGAGCTCCAGCTGCTTTCTTGCAGCCAGTTATGGGAAAGAAAAACAAAAAGGCCGTTCTGTTCATGACTTTGTAGAAAGCCAAGAATTAAACCTTGGGTCAAGTGAGAGCTGGAAGCTGAACGGCAGGGTCAGTTTGACAAGTGAAAACCAGGCCACCTGTGGCCATCCTTGGCCAAGCTGCTCCCTTAGAAACCTCAGGGTGAAGCAAGAGCCTGGCTCTTTAGCCAGAAATAAAGATTTGGACATCCGCGGGATGAACAATTTTATTGGATTCCATCAAGTCACCCAGAGGCAAGCTTTGGGAGCAGGGTTAGAAGATATAAACCAACACAAAGGCTAGCACAGTCTAAGTGCTCTGTACTCGGGGTCTGTTACGTCGTCTACGCTTTCCATCTAGATGCCCAGTAGTGGCATCCTGTCTTCTACAGAGAGCACTCCAGGGAAAGGGGATACGACTCAGATCTGTCCATTGTGCTAATTGCTGGTTGTTCTAGTAAAAGTGTGTTAATGAATGGGGTGTGAATTACTAGCTCCCACAATATTTTTGGATTATTTTACTCATCTGTCCTCTTCTTATCCTCCTTTGTCAGAGATAATGAGAACCAGCTACAGTTGGTGACTGACTTCTGGTATCTGAGAAACTCCAGATGCCTCTGTTTTACCACTCACCATTTTCTGCTTCCTTTGTGATTTATAAGGTGGCTAAATCCTATTCTGCAGTGTGTTAGGTTCTACTTTTCCAGCCTGATGAGCCATCTCTACCCACCATACTCTCGTTGGTGAAGCAATTCATTCCACAGATACTGACTGAACATTGTCTATGTGCCAAGCACTGTCTTCAGTGCTGGGGACACAATGTTATGCAAATTCGATAAATTCCCTGTCCTCATGGGCCTTATGCTCTAGCAGGGAAGGCAAAAAACAAACAGAAAAACATACAAATACAAATTTGTATACAAATACAAATTTGAATACAAAGTTGAATGGTAAGTATCATGAAAAAATAAAGCAGGTTAAGGGAAGAGAAGTTGATGATGGCTGCTGCTCTAGGCCAAGGTCTTGTACTTGTTGGCCCATCAAGCTCCCCCCTCTTTAACCCCTTGTTCTGATAGCACCCTCTGAGATAGTACTGGCTTAGGCCAATCATGGTATCCCCTGTCCCTGGTCACACTGACTGGTTCAGGGATAGGACCCACACTGGACCAGAGTACACCCTAGGAATTTTAAAGCTGGGGCCAGGGAGAAGAATTCCTTGCCTTCTGGGCAAGAAGCTAGGAGCAGATAATCCCGGGGATGCTGTTGGCCATGGTCTCTGCTATGAGAGAGTGTTTGCCTACTGGAGGAGAGGATGAATTCAAGAAGAGACCGGAAGAGAAGAGAGACAGAAAGAGAGAGGAAGAACCTAGAATGTTGACTTTCTAGTTGCAGGTCCTGAGATCTCTAGGGCCACCCTTGTCCCTACAGTGCTCCCTTTAATCTCACTATTCTCGTAGTAATTCCCCTTGGTTCAGCTTAAGTGTCCCTTCCTTTGGGAGACTTTCTCTGACGTATCCAGGCCCAGTGAAAGGCCATTGTCATGATGCTTTCAGAGACCTTTTTTGTCTATAGCAATAGCAACCTACTACGAACATCTACTATGTGTCCGATGCTTATGTTAAGGGTTCTACATGTGTTCCTTGCACTAGAGAACTTAACAAGTTGTACCACAGTTAATCATTTTTATGCACATTTCTCCCACTAGAAAAAAATGAATATAAAAAAATTTCAGGCTAGCCTCCTTTGTGAAAGAAAAGCTTTTAATTTCAAATTTATTTCAGCATGTATATGTGCAGAAGAGATTCCAGTTGTCTCTCAATATCTGTTTTCCATTTCTTCTCCAGTGAAAATGCACACAGTTTTTAAATGAAATAAAATCTACTTTCCCCAAGTCTTTCCTTGCAGCTAGGTATGGATACGTGACCAAGTTCAAGTCAATAGGATGTGAGCAGAAGTGTAGTGCATGACTTCCCAGAAGTGTGTTTAAAGGAAGGCATAGGCCCTTCTTCTCCTCAGCCCTCCTTTCTCCTGGCTCAAAGGTGGACGTGAAGGCTAAAGCCTGTGCAGCCATCTTGGACCAGCAGGTGAGTGTCCGTGAGCTGAGGACAGTAGAGTAAAAAGACAGAAGGAGCCTGAGCCCTTGATGGTCACAGGACCCTCACACTAGCCCTGGACTGCTCATGTCCAGACCTTATGTGAGTTTGATATAAAACTCTATCTTATTTAAGCCACTGGCGGAGTTGTCTGCATTTCCCAGTTAAATTCAATCTTAATTGATAAAATGAGATAGTATACACTTTAGATAAATCTAATATTTTCAGGCATTGGATAGACCTGTGAAATTCAGGTCAATTACTCTCTTTATATAGAGACACCACTACTCTCTTTATATGGGAACACCACAGCTGGCCATTTTTAGTTAAGTCGCGCTTTGGCCAGTGATACTAACTACTCCCTCATGTCCTGTGATGTCATCTATATTCATTTAAAAAAAAAGTAACAGCTGTTCACAACAACAGGTCATTTCAAGGCAGTTGTTAGTAACCAACTGTCTCACTAGAAAGGGAAGTTAGGAGAGCTGCAGAGACCAATAGCTGCCCAGATTATAGAGAAGCTGGACTAGTGATAAGAAACATCAATAATGAGAAGAAATCAGATTCCAAGAGAAATCAGCAGGGAAACTATGAGGCAGAGCTTTTCAATAGTAAAACAGATAATCCATCTATCATTGTCCAAGTCCAAATTTAACATAAGACCAGCAAACATTTAGATTTCACAAATCCATACTGAAACTTACCTTTGTATTTTCCCTAAGTATCCTTTATTGAGAGAGATGAAAGATTAAAGGACAAATAAGGGTTAAGACTAAGAAACAATGTGTTGTGTTTGAGTGGTGTGTTTATTTTATTTTTCAAGGAATTTAGCTTCAAGGACTTTGTTTATATGTGTTATGACTAATATGAAAGCTTTGTCCATTTATACATATATGAGCCGGCCTGGTTCTAGCCAAATGCAAAGAATTATTAGAACTATTAGCTTTAGGGAAAAAAGAATAAATCATTAGAAAGTTGGAGCAAATTCTTGCTTTCAGTATTAAAAGAAAATCCGTAAAATACAGAATGTCTCTCAACGAGGTCTCATTGGTGCATTTAATTTGCATGCTGGAGAAAAGAGGAAGAAGAAGGTCTTAATTATATATGCTGCACTATGGGTCTTATCCAAAACCCATGGATGCTACTGATTACAAGTGAGCCTTACCTATTCACTAAGGCCTGTTGGGTGAGGCTGCTCCCGGGGAGTACTGTATGCTAGTACTTTGGGTGAGTTAATGTACACTGCTGAATCCTAAAAAGGAACACATAGGCAGCCACACAAAAAACACTGCACTGTTTCTTGGACAAATTCCTACCTTAGGTCAGTCTTTCCCATAATTAAATACACAAATAAAGCTTTGACTATTACAAAACATGTTTTCCAAATTTCCAGGTCATTCAAATGCAATGGTCATAAAATATGCATCTTTGAAGAGAATGCTTCTAATTTTTCGGAGCCCATCCGGAGTGGGTACCCAGGCAAGAACTTGGCTAATGTAACTTCACCCACACCAAGGCCCTGATGGGTAAGCAAAATGACCTTTAGGATGAAAGTGCAGAGCAAGTCTTCATTTTTGTATAATGCTGTATTGTTTAATTCAGGCATTATTCCCCCAAGAAAATAAGCGCTGAGCTCTTTGGTATCTAAAGTCATATACGGACGGATTGAACTTTCTCTTTTGGAATTAAAATTGGATAAAGCTCAGATCTCCCATTCTCAGAAGGGAATAAAAGTTCAGGTAGGCGTGGGTGTATGAGGCAAAGATGGCATTGGTAAGACAAGCGGTCATTTCCTTGAGTGCACGACATATTTGGCCTGTGCAATTTTACCACGTGAAACTGTAAAGATCTTAAAAACAAGCAAATGTGTTGCTTTCCCACCTTGTCTGAACGTCATGGGATGAAGAAGAAAAGTCAAGTTACCTTCCTCATCTGAGCCAGCAAGCCTTCGAACTCCTTCAGGTTTAGCGTTGTCCCACTGTAAGATGCACAGCTATTCGCTGCTTTGCCCAGCCAGTAAATAGTCACTAGTACCTGGGAAAGAGAACCACGCACAAAGAATTACTTTTAAACTAAAGAATCAATAATGCTTCCCTAACAGGAAAGCAGGAGGAGAGAATGTGTAACATTAATTTACAAAGCCCACCATCCATGAGGTATCCATTCTAGGTAAAATCATTTTAATAAGGACCCAATGTTGCATCGGTCAACACAAACATGATTCAGTAGTTAAAATAAGACTCCAGTTTTAGGAAGAATTTGGTTGTGAGAATGTGATCTATAAGACAGCAAGGAGGAAAAATAAATCCTCCAGAATTATTTTCATGTCATGAAGGCTTCAAAACCAGGAAGCAAAAATTTTCAGAAACTCTGGAGTCTTTCCCCAGACCAGCAATGGAACAGGTTGTCAATCCCTTTTGAGAGAGGTGCTTTTAAAGGCCCATAATTTCTACTTGTGGGCACAGAGGTTCTGCTAAGACCACTGGCAAACATTTTTCAGAGGAGTGATAAAGGTTAATTAGTGGTTTCCAGCACAAGATCAACAAAATATATCTAATTAAAGTCAGAAGACAGCAATGTAATGAAGAATGCAATCTGCAGAGACCTAGTTCTGGGGGTACAGTTAGATTCCTATTAATCTGAGATGGGAAATTTTTAGCCTGGTCAAGACTACTGCCAATTAACAACCTTGAATGTTTAAGAATGTCTATGAATATTCACTGGTCTGAAGCTACAGTCCTAGGTTAACATTTTGTTCTGTCTTTCCAAAGGAACTGTCTGCGAAAGCAAAGGCTCTTTACATTGACTTTCCCACAGAACCCAACAGGGGTCAGCTGAAGATGAGCTCCTTAAAATTGAATTATTGGGATCTGAAGCCTATGGAAAAGCTAAGACTATTATTTTGTTTTCACATTTGGTCTTATTGCTTCAACTAGGCTGGGAAGTATTTATTGTACCTCCCTCTACTTGGCCAGAAAATGCTTTGGACAATGTGATATGTATACATGCTTCCGATGGCAACAGGCCCAAGATATGGTCATGTGCATCATTGCTAGGATGTGATCTGGTTTTCTACCTCTGTGGGAAAATGTGACTTTAGGAATACTTCAAAACTTCCAGAAATTCTTTTTTAACTGATTGCTTACAAATAACTTTCCAGAGAGCAGAAAATTGCGAAAGTCAGGACATGAACTCGAGCCATAAAATAACTAATGTGTGCTAAGAGTATGAGGCTCTCTTGAAAAGTGTAATAGGAAAACGGCAGATAGAACTGTGTTGTGTTTTAGATTATGGGGTTTCTGTTTAAAATTGTATGATGAAAAATGTCAAATATCCCTGGTTTTATAGAGGAAGAAAAAGAAGATAAGAATGAGAATGTCAATCGAATATAACAGCACCCTGAAAATTTCTTTAAAAGGGGAGGGTCACAGCCAATTTTAAAATTTTATATACAGAAGGTCATTTCTTACATTCTTCAATTTCAACTTAAAATAAAAGAGCACTAACATACTTGCCTTGGAAAATAAGATCTAACTCTAAAAAGTTGATTTTGGAAGGTACTAATAAAAACTCAAAAGATTAATAGGAAAAAAACCACAAAAGGTACAGGCCCACAACAGTCAACACTATTTATATTATGCTAATCTTTTCCCCAAAACAACTTGCCCAACTGCTTAATTTAATAATCCCATCTGTGCCTACCAATGGCAAGAAAGTAATGTTAGTGCTAAAACAGATCATTCTGTGTTTAAGAAACCAAATTACAAATGGAGTGCAAGCTTTCATTTATTTATTTCTGGACTAAGCCCTTATCTAATTAAAGAGACCACCCCTCCCCGCAAAATCTACCATTTTTATTTCTATCAGAATCATTAATTATTCTATCAGAGGCACATATAATTGTTTCCTAAGAAAGATTCTTTCTAGCAAGGCATTCGAGAGGCATTGAACTTATGAGCTAACTTTTACACTTGAACCATCAAAGTTAGAAGGAAAAAAGTTTGGAAAGTGAAATTAAAACACTTACATTTTTCAGCTTCCTGCTATAATCAAGGCTCCTAGTTTGGAAAAAGGAAAAGAAAATATGATCAGTTTCTTCACTGTGATCTTCCCTTCAACACCTTTAAGATGTATTTGAAAGCTAACATATATAATGAAATCAGCAGAATATATTACTTTTAAGGTCTATGATTAGTGATATCAGGTACTAAATAAAATCACTTAGAAAACAAAATACAGAAGGATAAGGTGGAATTAAAGTTCCATAGTGCACCATGGAAGGATGAATGCTCTGTAACATCTGGAAAATGAAGAATTCCCTTTAAAACTACCACTGTTTATATTTGTATAATCAAAGCTTAACTGTAAAAGTAAAATTTTGCCTTGGTTATATATCACTGTCAAACTGAAATCTGACTGCACTTCCAAAATCTTCTTTATACAAGTACTTTTAAAGAAGTTCTAAAACCTTACCTAATTAAAGAGACCTGAAAATATATGTAAAAGAGGCAATGCTATCCTAATACTTGTTCTTTTCTGCTATGGACATAAATCAGTGCTGGGGAATTAGCCATAAGCAAGAAAATATGCATGCTATGTTCAAATATACACACATGCATTCTTAAATATACATAAATGTTTATTCTCAAACTATAAACAAAAAAAGCTACTTGGTGGTACTTTCTACATATTCATACAGTGAAATATAAAAATTTCTCCCAAATTATTTCAAAGTTTCTTTAACATGTCAACAAAGAAATACTAGGAAAATAAATGCTACACTTCTTTTTTCCACAGAACTTCAGTGGGGGGGGGGTGGTGCTGGGGAGGGAGAATGTAATTCTATTATATAAAAAAGAATTCCTCCAGATATTTAGATCCCAGTTACCTTATTGCTGCATACTCTGACCCAAAGTACATATTAATGAATAGATACACAATTTTAAGTCAATTGAGACTTGAGGGACTAGAAAACAATGTAGTCTATAGTCTATACTAATCTAGTCTATACTAAGGAGATAAACCATCAACAGAGACTTAGACTGTAAGAAGCAGTGGTCCAATTTGGATTTGATTAAGAACATGTTTTCATATTCCCCCCTATTAACAGAAAGAAAGATTTGTCATTATCTGCTTAGATATTTGCTAGGATTTAAAATAATTTAACAACAGTAACAGCAGGAAAACCAGATGAAAACAAAAATCTACAGAAGATTTGAAATTTTTGTGAAAAACAACTTAAGAACAGGGAACATAAGACTTTTTCTGCACTGTCAATGACTGTTTTTTGACTAAAATTGTGACCCAGTTCTAAAAAAAAAACCACGCTTGGCACACAGTAGGAGCTCACAAAATATTTGTTTGAATGACTTCCACGTAACAACCAATTACGTGAAAATGCTCCCACATTTTTCAGAGACATCCTCGGGAGCAATCCAAAGGCTTTCCTCATTTTCATCCAATTGCTGCGATTCCCTGGAATGATACTTGTTGCATGCCCTTCTGGATTATGTTTTCATGTCCCATCAAGGTCGTCTGGCACCCATTACAGTAGAGTTCACGAAATTACACACAGAGTAATCATTTGCAGTTTTCCCTCTTTCTTTCTTTATAGTCTACTCAAGTTACTTCTCAAAAAAAAATAATAAGTAAAATTACCCACAATAAAAGCTAACCTAAAGAGTATTTTTCAAAAGACAATTTCAAAAAGCATCAAAATTTCCTCTTTGGGATCTACCCCTCTACCTATTGCTTCCACTATTAATTGGTGTCAGTAGGGGGTTCTCCATCTCTGCTAATGTTTGGCTCAACTTTCAGAGGGGAAAGCAGAAAAATATAGCAGTTCTACTCTCATCTCCCATAGCTATGAAATCTACATATGTTGCAGATGTCCCCTGGACAGTGCCAAGTTAAACCAGCATCACTTACAGAAAAGTTGTGAAGCAGATAGCTCATTCCATGCCCCAATCTTCCCTAATACTAGAAAAGATTTTCTAAGTACCAGAAATGAATTTATGGCATAATTTTTAATATAAAGTTCTTTATGTGCTTCTAAATATTCATACGGTGAAATAAAAATGTTTTCTCCATAATTATGCCAAATTCAACAACCTACAACACTTGTGGACCACCCCTCCCACCACGCTCATCCTTGCTCATTACCCTTCTACCACACTGGCTGGCCACTCTTCTTTCTCTTTCTAGACATCAAGTTTGTTTCTCTTCCCAGCCTTTCTACCTGATTCCTCTGCCCTGAATACCCTATAGATCTTAGCATGTCTGGCTCTTGCTTCCCATTCATGTCTCAGCCCTCAGCTGAAATGCCACATCTTTAGAGAGACCATTCTTGACCACCTTTCTTTTTTATTTCCCCCCTGTTTGACTGAGATATAATTGATATAAAACATTATATAAGTTTAAGGTATGCAACACAGTGATTTGATATATGTATATATTGCCATGGTCACTATCTTTTACACCATCTATTTTATTATTATTTTATTTTCTTCTCAGCACTTATCACTCCCTGCAATTTTTAAAAATTTACTTATTTACTTCCCATTTCTTGACACAGGGTATAAATTCCCTGTGAACAGGGGGCCTGTTCTCTAGTGACTGGAAAGTATCAGACACATAGTAGCTGCTCAGTAAATCTTTGTTGAATTAATGAAAAATGACATGGGGAAGGTGATGGGCAAGTATTGCTCAACGAAAATAATAGTCTCAAGTGAAGGAAAAACTTAAAAGGGAAGAAAATGAGGAGAAGAAATGCAAAAATGGGAGACAGATGGAAAGGTATGATAAAGAAGGGAAGGGAAGCATAGGGAAGAGAAGGAGACAGAGAAAAGAAGCAGAGAGAAAGAAAAAAAGAACAGAGAAAAGAAGAGGAGAAGGGGAAGACTGTCCAGTAATTGAGAAGTGACTGTCTGTGTGCCACTGGTCTAAGTGACTTTTTTTCCTTTAGGTTGCTTTCTGTGCCTTTGAACTAAAGTCGCTTTCTTTAGAAGTTGGTTGAACCATCTTCCCAGATCTGCACTGAGAAAGCTTTAGCTAGAATCATACCTGAAAGAACATTCTGTCCAACATCAAACATGCTAACATTCTCATTATAGGGGTCTGGGAAGGAGAAGAGAGGGAGAAAGGAGCACCTAAATACATAATGTAAATATTTACTGAAATAAAAGGAGAAACTGACAGTAATACAATAGTAGTACGGGACTTTAATACCTACTTAAATCAATGGACAGATCATCCAGACAGAAAATCAATAATAAAACATTAGTTTCAAATGACATATAAGATGGACTTATTAGATATATACAGAACATTACAACCAAAAGCAGCAGAATACACATTCTTTTCAAGTGCACATGGAACATTCTTCAGGATGAATACCACACACACACACACACAAAAGAACATTCTGTCCAATTCCATTTTATAGATGAAGACACAGAGCCCTACTGAAGCAAGGGAGCTTGCCTAGGATTATAGACCTGGGGGTAGCAGATGTAGAGGTAGACCTGAGATTTCCCAATGCTCACAGTTTTGTAGAAAAGCAGTAAAGTGATACGAGTTCTGAATTTCTAAAACCAATCAGTCTCAGAAGCCTCCTGGTTTAGTAACATATTGATTTAAAGTGACTCTTAAAAAAAATGAATTCAGCTGCCAACAGTGTCAAAGTGAACTTTCCTTCACACTCTAATCAATGTGTGTGTAACAAATGATTACCTACCATGTCACACAGTTACTATTGTTTCTGGTCACTTGCCACCCAGGTGAAACTATGAATGTGAGATGAGGCAGAACCTGAAACAATTTCCTAAAATGAATAATGATTTATAGAGGCTGGATTTAGGTACAGAAATAAATGGAGCATGTGAGGACTAAAATGAGGTTTATGGTGGTTTACATATTCAAATATCATAATTTTTATTCTGTTCTTTTTACACTTAAGTAAAAATTTTCCATGAGAAGTATTAAAGAGAGGTCAAAAGGTACAAACTTCCAGTTATAAAATAAATAAGTCATGGGGATGTAATGTACAGCATGACAACTATAGTTAATAACACTGTATTGCATATTTGAAAGTTGCTAAGAAATTGCTAAGAGAGTAGATCTTAAAAGTTCTCATCACAAGAAAAATAAACTTTATATGGTGACAGATGTTAACTAGACTTATTGTGGTAAACATTTTGCAATATATACAAATATTAAATCATTATGTTGCACACCTAAAACTAATATAATGGTGTATGTTAATTGTACTTCAAAAAAGAAAAGGCACATTGACAACAGAGAAGTGCTTTTTACATAATCAATCATGGCTGACTCTCCCTTATTCCCAGTCATAAATCATAAAATCCAAAAATCATAAAATCCAATATGAACTCCAACTTGATTTCATTTAGTAGTTTCAATTATTTTTCCCCATCATTAAGAAAAAGCCAGTATCGGCAAATAGCAAAAAATTAACAGCTCTGAATTTTGGTTTCTTTCTCTTTTCTGTCCTTCTATGATAAAATGACCCAAAAGTAATCAAAAGGAGAAGTATAGCCAGTCCAAAGATGCTATCTATGTATCAAGCTTCTTATTAAAGCATATTAATGCCAAATACTGTTTGACTAATTTCAAAAAGGTTTTATCTGAATTTGGTAGAGTCTAAAGAACTTTTAAACTACAGGAAAGTTACCTCTACCATCTCAAAAGGACTTTTCATCTCATTACTCTGCTCATGAGCTATTTCTTCATAGAGAAGCACATTGCCTTTTCTTTTACTATAACACTCTTTCTCAAGAATTCTTTGGCCCCAAACATGGCTCACTGAGTAGATACAGTCAACAATAGCCAAATGGCCAATGATCCACCTTCAAAGAACTTGATCACTGACACATATGAGAAAACAGTTACAAATGTAAATGAAGAATAGATTTTTCCATAATCCATTGACTTCTTTGCATAATAAACAGAGTTCAAATCTGTTTAGGAGTTTGCAGTCTTCCAGGAGCCTATTCATATGCCCAACTGGAGCCAATAAAAGCTTTTTGTCTAACCCAAACAGATTTGTGCATATTTCTCCCTTGCCTCTCCCTCTGTTAAGTTTCACTTAACGTTTTCTTCCCTTTCTCTAAAATTCTAACTCTATGTACATGATTTTTGCATTTCAAAAAATTATGTTTGATCAGAATGAAAGCTATACACAAGGGAAGGCCAATGTGGTTTATTTTGAAAGCTAGGTTTTTACCTTCACATTTTAATTTTATTAGGCATGCCCAATTCTCTGCCTCTTAGACCTTACATCATCATCACAAAACTGCAAATCAAACCATAAATGGGTTTCCCTTGAACATAAATCATGCATTACTTACTTGACTGTTACTCTGTTGGACGTATCCTGTAGGTCACTCGGGTCAAAAAGTTGAGATTCTTTAAGGCCGAGCTCTTTACAACCTCTCAAGAATAATATGATATTGTCCTGGAAGGAAGAAAAGAAATCCAAGTCTATATTATTTTATGAACCAGCCTTTCTTCTTTAATAGTCCAAATTACTGGAGGGATGTCAGTCATTAAGGCAGTGAGAGTCAGGTGTGAGTCATGGCCTGTTGGATAATAAAATCATACCTCATTAGGAAATGCTGGAATAAACAGACACTTCAAACTTCTAAACCCACATCTATGTCATATTCATTTTTTTCCCTTTATCTTTTCACCTTTGTATAAAACTGTAAGTTAAATGCCATTGGAAAGTAGAAATTAGCAATTTGGGGGAAATAGTACTCAAAACCCATGAATTCCCTATTGCTTCAAAGTTTTGTCCATGTCTTATTGCCTAGAATCTGGTTCAAAATGGATATATATATATATTTTTAAATAGGTTTTACTACCCAAGTGTCATCTTCAACAAGTTTTTCTTTTCAATTGATCTTCAAAAAATATATCCTTATCTAAAAAAAGGGTACAAATGAACTTATCTACAAAACAGAAATACAGTTTGTAGAAAACAAACTTATAGTTACCAGGGGTAAGGGCGGGGGAGGGATAAATTGGGAGATTGGGATTGACATATACACACTAATATATATAAAATAAAATATATAACTAATAAGAACCTACTGTATAGCACAGGGAACTCTACTCAATACTCTGTAATGGCCTATATGGGAAAAGAATCTAGAAAAGGATAGATATATGTATGTGTATAACTGATTCACTTTGCTGTACACCTGAAACTAATACAACATCATAAATCAACTATATTCCAATAAAAAATTTTTAAAATACATCCTTTATCAATGGGTTTTGACCAGTAATACCTCTTTGTGGACTTATAAACTGAATTAAATGGGGTGGGGAAATCTAGACTTAACTGGAAAGGGAAAAATGAGGGGGCAAGGAAATCTTTTGAATATAATGTCAAAGACCCTCCTCATGGTGACAAATTTCTCTAGCAGGTACAAGTTTACTTTGACCTGGCAGAGTAGCAGACACAATCGACAGCTGAGGAGGGTTCTGGTCTTCATCTGTTAGGAGTCATTAAGAATAAATAAATGGCTCTGGAAGGAATTGCAAATTGTGAGTGATACTTTTGGAACTCTAGGATGTTAGCAGCAGGTTCATCGGTTGTAAGTCTCCAATTATCCTCTTCCTAAAAGACTTCTGATGAGCTAACTGGTCCCATCAGGTAGTTCAAACTACAGGAAAGGAAAGATGAAGGCTGGTTCCAGGATGCAGATCAATGTGAATCCATCTAAATGCTCTAAGAAAGATGCTACAAAAATCTGAAAAAATGGTGGTGGTAAATAAATCATATATTCACCCAAGTGCAATTTAACAAAGCGAACAAAAATCATAGTATTTCCCAATGACCAGTGTGTAGGTAGGATTCTAAGATGGTCCCCAAGAATCTCACCCACTGACGGACACACCCTGTATAATCACCTCCCCTTGAGTGCCAGTGGAACCTGTGCATGAGATGGGTTATCACTCTGTGATTAGGTCACTAACCAGTGGCTTTGAGTTGATCAAAAGAAAGATGACCTGGTTGCACCTGACCTAATCAGGGGAGCTTTTCAAAGAAGGTGAAGTCAGAGTTCCTGCTGACCATGAGTTCTATAGCTGCCAGGAGATGCCTTCTGTCAATAACAACATGAGCTTGGAAGAGGCTTGGAAGAAGCTCAGCTTGGACTTCAGCCCCTGCCAACACCCCAATTTCAGCACGGTGAGCAAAGTACTCAGTCACGCCATGTCCATACTTCTGATTACAGAAACTAAGATAATCAGTGGGTGTTGACTGAAGATGCTAAGTTTACAGTAATTTTTTATGCAGCAATAAAAAAATAAGACATCCAGGTTCAAAATAACAAGAGCAATAGCAATAAATTGCTAATGTTTATTTAGCCCTTAGTATATGCCAAGCATTCTTCCAAGAATTTTACATATATTAGCTCACTTAATCCCTGCACAACATTATGAGGTAGGTACTATTATCAGTATGAACAGTATGAGGCACAGAACAATTAGGCATCATTAAGGCCACACAACTAGCAAAGGATGGAGGTGCAAAACAACATGGCATATATGAGGAATTCAAGCATCAAATCTGAAGCTGGTATCAAAGGAAGATGAGGCTTTGGAGTCAGGGTCTGATCATGGGGTCCTTGAAGGCCATGGAAGGCAGGCTATGGAAGTCACAGAGGGGTGGTGATCTGAGAAGTAAATGCCCAGGTCTGCAGCAGAAGTAGATTGCTGGGGGTAGGCCTGGGTGGGAGGTAGAGGGTGTAAAGGAAGGACTTAAGAGGAAAAAGACAGGAGACAGGGAGACCAATGAGGAGATACTCGAATCTCACTTCCCCCCATGGAGGGTGGCCCACCCCAGAATGTTTTCTTTCCTGTGCCCCTGGATTTTTCAGTAGGTAAGAAGTACCATCATTCACAATATCTGTGTCCTTCACAACACCTCTTGTAGACTGACCATGAGCTGGTAAGAGTCTGAAGTCATCCATACCCTTCACAGTCTCTCCTGCAATTACTTTGCATGTTTTAAAATTATCCAGTTCTCCTTGGAGTTTTTCTATTTTCCCTCCCATCTCCAGAGGTTTGTAGAGGTTCAGGTGAGTCTTTTCTAGGCATGCAACTCTCTTTCCGGTTGGCCTAGGAGCTCTGAGGGTTTCTTACCCAGAGGAAAGCAAAGGATGGGTCCCGGAATTTTCTAGGAATCATTTGGGACCCCATTAAAAGGACCAGACTTGTGACCCACCATGTGGTCCCATCAGAGGCACAAGACCGTGGCACGTCAGATCCTCAAGAAAGGCAAGAAGGTGCTCTTCCTACGTGCATTCCCGGGTGCGCCCCGAGGGCCACGCTATCTTCAGCACACAAACTGCAAACACAGAAGCATTGCGTCGCCAGCTTGAACATTTTGGGCTGGAAGATTTAAATAACGGCAGGTCTCCTTCCAGCTCCGTGCTGCAATCTAATGATGCTGGAAGGGAGCCAGACCCCAGTCAGGAGAAAAGCGCCCCCCCCACCCCCACCCCCACCCCCGCCACCAGCCAAGAGCTAACAGGGGCAGCAACCACAGCTGGTGGGGAAGCTGTGCCTTTAATTACCTAAAATGCATCCTGCAAATTCCCATCTGCCTTACTCTTCACACTGAGTTTTTCCCACATTTACAACTCCAAGCAAAACTAACATCTTAGTGTCTTAGCTTCAGAAGCCAAGCAACACAACTGGTTCTAAAATCTGGCAAAGAAGAAGTGAAGACACCGATTTACCACAATGACTATTCAATTTAGCTCTTACTAGGGTAGTATTGCAAACTCATTAAGACTTAGGCTTCAAAAGAAGTTTTTTTTTTGTTTGTTTTTGTTTTTTAAATTTATTTATTTATTTTTGGCAGTGTTGGGTCGTCGTTTCTGTGCGAGGGCTTTCTCTAGTTGCGGCGAGCGGGGTCCACTCTTCATCGCGGTGCGCGGTGCGCGGGCCTTTCACTGTCTCGGCCTCTCCCGTTGCGGAGCACAGGCTCCAGACGCGCAGGCTCAGTAGTTGTGGCTCACGGGCCCAGTTGCTCCGCGGCATGTGGGATCTTCCCAGACCAGGGCTCGAACCCGTGTTCCCTGCATTGGCACGCAGGTTCTCAACCACGAGCGCCACCAGGGAAGCCCCAAAAGAAGTTTTTAAAGGACTCTTCAAAAAGTCAATGTCACGCTAAAACAAAAATTAGAGGCTAAAGAGACATGGTGACGTAATGTAATGTATGACCTTTGATTGGATCCTAGATCCAAAAAAGGAAAAGTAAATAAGGCTATGAAAGTCCAGTTTAAATGTGGACTGTTGTTGGATAATATTATTGGATGAATGTTAATTTTCTTAGGCATGATGATGATGATGGTATTGTGGTTATATGAGAGAATGCCTTTATTTTTAGGCAAATATATGAATTATTTAGGGATAAGTTATCATGTCTATAACACAATTGCAAATGGTTCAAGAAAAAATGTGTGTGTGTGTGTGTGTGTGTGTGTGTGTGTGTTGTGCATACACAGGAGACAGACAGAGAGAATGACATCTGCTTGTTATGGAGAAAGAAATAAAGCAAATATGGCAAAATATTAACAATTGGTGAATCTATATCTCAAAGGTTGGCAGTTTTTTCCTGTGAAGTGCCCGATAGTAAATATGGCTTTGTGGGCCTGTGGTAGTCTCTGTCAAAATGACTTAACTCTTTCATTGTAGCCAGACAAATACACAAATGAATGGAAGTCGTCAGCATCCCGATACACTTCATTTACACAAGCAGGCATCGGGCTGGATTTGGCCCACAGGCTGTAGTCCACTGGCCCTGTTCTAGGTGAACAGTATTCGGGTATTCATTATGCCATCTGTACATTTAAAAACTTTCCAAAAAAAGTTTGGAGAAAAGGTTTTTAAATTTGTAAACATGTATTCAATTCCATAGGATTGTGAGTTCCCTCACAAAACCAGTTTCATAAAATTCAAGGAAAAAATAATGGTCACCTCAGAGACAACTACTGCAAAGTTCCTAAGGTAAATGCTCAAGTGCTACTGATGGAAAGTTACTATTTCTGGCTAATGGGAAAGTGCTGTAACATGAGCGTCAATTCAACACAGATGGGGAACATAAAGTTCCTAAAAGAGTTCATTTCGTGCTCGACTAATAGTAATATATGGATTTATACCCCTGTTTACCTAACTACTATGCATTCTCTCCTCCTTGTTCTTGGCCCAGTGGTTTCCCATTTCACTAATTTGTGGGCCACCCCTGTTTATGAGAACATCCCCTGGGGGCCCAGGGTTGAGGCCTGAGCTTTCCCCCGCCGCCTCCCCCCACCCGGCCCCGGGCCTCTTCTCTGAAGAAGTCCTGGTACTTCTCTGCCCTTCTCGCTCCAAAGGCAAGAGGAAGGAAGGCCCAGGATGGTCTCTACCCCCAGAGTTTTACCGGCATATAGTAGGTACTCAGTAAATATTTAAAACAAATTAAGCACTACATTCTAGATACTTAGAAGAATGAAAAAAAAAACCCCCACAAAATTCTAGTAGATGAAATAATAAGGACTTAGAAGCATCTTATCTTCAGGATTAATTTTCATGATCCGTCAAATAGCTGGATTTGTTCAAGATACACATAAACAGAGGTTTGTTTATGAAAAATTGTCTAATTAGACAATGGAAACGAGAGAAGAACAAATGTATCATGGAATACATAACATAACATAACAGCTTTGGAGTCAGGAGGACTCCAGTTAGAATCCCAGCCTCATCCTTGTACTAGTTATGCGGCCTTGGGCATGGTTCCTAACCTTCTTAATCCTTGAATTTCTAATCTGTGAGGTGGGGGGGTGACATCAACCTTATAGGGATGTCAGAATTACAGAAACTATATATAAAGAACACAGCCCAGTGTCTGGGAACTTCCAGGTACTCATTCTATATAAGTTATGTATTATCATGGCATTATTGTCAACTCAGGTCAAGAAGGGACCATAAAAGGTGAGATGAAGAACAGTTTATCCATCTACAAAAAACTAGACATGGTGTGTATTTATAGCCCTTGCCAGTTACATGGGAGATTTGTTTTTTTTAAAGGGTAGTTGCAATTATTGTTGTTTAGTTACTGTTATAAATTGCCAATTTGGCACTTTTATACAGGCAGCCTCAAACTTAGGTGCAAGCTATGTTCCAAAAGCCCACTTGTAAGATGGCGGCTTGTAGGTCATCATTTGTAATTATCTCACAGAAATAGTCTTTGTATGGTGGTTCCCAGTTGAAGTCAGAAAGGCCGACTTAGTCCAAAATGTACCTGAAGGGGAGTCCTAATTACACTATGGAAACTAATGGCTTTGCAGAACAACATTTCAGTAGGAAAGCGTATTCAGAAATGCCTGCTGGACATATATACAATGGAATATTACTCAGCCAGAAAAAGACACTAAACTGAGTTATTTGTCGTGAGGTGGATGGACCTAGAGTCTGCCATACAGAGTGAAGTAAGTCAGAAAGAGAAAAACAAATACCGTATGCTAACACATATATATGTGGAATCTAAAAAAAAGAAAAAAATGGTTCTGAAGAACCTAGGGGCAGGACAGGAATAAAGACACAGATGTAGAGAATGGACTTGAGGACACGGGGAGGAGGAAGGGTAAGCTGGGACGAAGTGAGAGAGTGGCATGGATATATATACACTACCAAATGTAAAATCGATAGCTAGTGGGAAGCAGCCGCATAGCACAGGGAGATCAGCTCGGTGCTTTGTGACCACCTAGAGGGGTGGGATAGGGAGGGTGGGAGGAAGATGCAAGAGGGAGGGGATGTGGGGATATATGTATATGGATAGCTGATTCACTTTGTTATAAAGCAGAAACTAACACACCATTGTAAAGCAATTATACTCCAATAAAGATGTTAAAAAAAAAAAAAAGAAATGCCCAACCATGCTCTAGGCTGTAGTTGGGTGGAGGATTCCAGAGGCCATAGAAAAGGCTTCCTCAGCCCAAGGCAGCACCTCAGGAGAGAAAGGCCAGAGTGAGAGAGGAGAAAGGTGGGCCAGCAATTCATTCCAGTGCAGCCCCCTGAGACACATCACTGTCTCATCTAGGTTCTCCCTCCTGTCTTCAGAAGGCGAGCAAGGACCTGCTGGCTACCTTTCCCTTTCTCTGCTGTCATTTCCCACTGGCAAGGGGTTTCTCCCTTTCCTTGATCCACTGTGGAACAGCGTGCAGCTTTCTGGCTCTGAGGAAGGCACCAGCACTTAGTGGTTCTCTAGGGAAACCAGACAGGTAGTGGGCGGGGGGTGGGGGGGGTGGGGGGTGGGGTGGCTCTACCCAATCTCCTTGGCTTTATTTCCTTTACAGCCAACAGGGAAAGGGCAACACGATGATGGATTTGGAGTTCACAGAAAATGAACGTAACGCTCATTTGGGTTTCAAATGAACCCAGACGCCTATATTGCCAGGTATTTAAAATGCAATATATATATATATATATATATATATATATATATATATATATATATATAAAGCAACATATAATTTTCAGTTTCTATAAATGAAAAGACCAGGTGGAGGTAGCAAAATGTAAACTGAGATTACATCTGGTGAATTTATTATTTTAATACATTTTCTATAATAAATACTTGCTTCAAAAATCTTAAGGATTAGGATATCTCAGAAAGATTTGCAAGCATATCAGAGAAGATCCAGACTTTCTGGAAAATCGATAACTAACACCAATGTTACATTTCTGTTCTATATATAAGGCTTAAAAAAAAAAGAAAAAAAAACATGATTTTTGTTAGGTTTCCTGCATTTGAAGCGAACAAACTCCCTTTAACAGAAGTGCAATTATGAACTTCAGAACTTAAGGAATACATTACCAAAATATCTCTAGGAAATTACCCTACAATTAATAGAATTTGGGGATTTCCTGTACCTGCCGCGTGTTCATGGTTGCTCTCCTAACCTGTATGGGTTCCAGCCTGGCTCCATTAATTGGCCAATGTCCAGCCACAATCACCACTCGCTAGACTTTCAATGCATTTGAGTTTGTCAGGAGCACTTAATGAGGATACCAGGCCTTCCACTGAGAGGCAAGACCTGTTCGTTCTGCCTGGGAGAATTCTGGGGAAGCCTGACCCAGAAGGTGGCAGCTGTGTGGCTGCTTGAAGGCGAAGAAACCACTTTATGGATAGGAAATGAGCAGAAGCACAGAGGATGCCAGGGAGAGAATGTAAGGTTGGAGAGGGGAAGAAAGTTCTAAGAGGTAAGCTTGAGAGAGCTGTGAGAGGCTTGTGAAGGATTTGGACTGTCCTCTAGACAGTGGGGCATCAAGGCCAGTTGATGAGGACAGAAAGAATCCTGGCAGCCGACCTTTATTTTAGGAGAATATGTCAGGTGGCAGCAGGAGAGATCCACTGGGTGGAGGAGAGGGTAATTACAAGAGCTCAGGGAGAGATGTGGAAAGCCTGAACTTATCCAGAAGCAGTAAGGGCAGTAAAGGGGGAGGATGAAAGCACCCCTTGTTGGCTTGGCGGTTGAGTGGATTTAGGAGCAGAGGCGAGGAGAAGGAAGGGGATTTGGTTGATGATATGGTTTTTAGTCATTGGGACCATCTTAAAGAATAGAGGAAGGGGAGATCTGTGAGAAACAGAAATAATAAATTAAGCTTGGAACATTCCATATTCCAACAGCCAGAGCTCACTGGGAGCTTATATTTGGGTCGGCTAGCTAGTGGCTGAATGACCTTGGGCAAGTTGCTTACATGGTCTCTGCCCCAGCTCTCTCTTCGAAAGCCTAAGTTCTTACAAAGGCCTACAAGGCCCTACAGGAGTCGCTGTGCACTACCTCTCGGACCCCACCACCCCTCGCCCCCTGCGGCCAGGCACAGCTCCTTCCTTGCTGGTCCTCAACCAAACCAAGTAGATCCCTGCCAGGGCTTCTGCACTGCTCTTTTTCTTACCTAGATATGACCTAGAATGATCTCTTGTATATAGTAAGTAAACATTCAAGAAATACGCATGGAATGAATGAATGAATGACCATAAAAACGGGGATACTCACAATGTCATAGGGCTGTCCTGGAGCTAATAAATAAGAAAATATATGTCAAGTGCTTAGAACAGAACAGTGTTTGGCACAATAAATGTTTTCCATTGTGGTACTTATTTCTATTATTAGGATAAAACTGTTAAGTCATCAATGAATGGATTTTCTGATTAGAAGCACATTATCGACTTCGGGGACAACTTCAGTGCAATTATAGGGCGAAAACCTATAATTTCAGGAAGTTAAGAAATCAGTGTAGAATAAAAACAATAGAGAAAACACAAAGAGACACTTTTGGCAAGTTTAGCAGAGAAGAGATTATGAGAAAAGGTACGGTGAGTCCAAGGAAGGTTGGCTGCTTGTTTCTTTTAGGAAAGCTGCAGGTGAGGAGAAACACAGCTCCCTGCTTGTCCTAGAGCTTCCTTGCCAGCCCAGACCACTGACATTATCATTCTCATGAGGAATCCTCACCACGTGTGAGGCTTGAGCCATCAGTTTTCACCATAATCACCTTCTATCCTGCTCACTACTTCTGTCAGTCATGGACGACACCGGCACCAGGCTTACCACCGACTACAGTCATCATTCTAGGTGCCTTTACATTCTACACAGCAACCTGTTCGACGGCCTGGCTTTACAGTTCTTTGACGTCCTCAATTCCAATAGTTTTTACTCGTACACTCCATTTCACGATCATAATCATCACCCACACCTGCCCTGCGGAATCACCATTTCCAACATCCTACTCCTTGGTCTGAGTCCCTCTCCTCCCAGGTTTCTCATGCCTTCTCCCCCACACATCTGCTCTTTCATCTCCAGACTCTGCCTTTTCCTCTCAGTCCATTTCCCTCTCCTCTCATTGCCTTCTTTCTTTCCTGATTCAGTACAGACCAGTCTATTCAACTGCTCCAATGCCTGTACCTTCAACAGCCCCAGTCCTCCGCCTTTCCATTAGGGAACAATGACCAGGAAAAGGAAACAGCAGAGGTGGAACAGTTAACCTTAGACATGAGCCTTGGCAGCTAAGCACCACCACTTGTCTCTACTTGAGATGGGATCAGTCATGCCCACTCCTCATGTTTCTCCATGGAGGAACAACACTCCTGGCCCCTCACTCTTCCTCCCCTAGGTTGGTTTGGGAGAAGGAATGGGGCACGCTCAGCTCAGCCAGTTTGGGATTTCCTCTCTGCGGAAACATGCGTCCCGTCTGTCTCTGCCGTGTAGAAAGGGGCCTTTCTCTGGGGTGGGAGAGGCCCGTGGTTGTCCTGCTGTGCTAGGAATAGGTGGATGAATTTGTTTAATTCAGGAGCAAGGATTAGCAAACCCACTTGGCTGCAGCTCTAAACCCACACTCTCCAGTTTGTGTCATGAGAAGTGAAGCTGACGTTTTGACCTCCGATTCCTGTGTTTATGTCTCAGCTGGGGGGTGGGGGTGGGGAGAGAGGAGTGTTATTTACTGGTCGCCCTAATCCCTAATGCTCTGCTTCTAGGGCTACTGGAAATGATGGTGCTTTATTGGGTCTGGAGCTGCTAGGCATTTACAAGCTCCCACCTCAGTGGGCCCCTTGGATCCACTTGGTCATCCTTCTGGCGTCCCTGGCCAGCCCTTCTCCCCATCCTTACAGAGGGTTTTACTCCTCTGCTTTTTAAAATCTCCCTGTGGGATCTTCCCGGACCGGGACACAAACCCGTGTCCCCTGCATCGGCAGGTGGACTCTCAACCACTGCGCCACCAGGGAAGCCCCCTCCTCTGCTTTTAAAAATCTCTCTGCCATGTCCTCACCTTCTTCATCAACAGACAGATGTCATTAACCCCCAAGAGTTTTACATCCCTTCACGTCAACCATCCCACATTCTGTATCTAAACACTTTTTTAAAAAGAATATAAAGCTGTATATTTGAAAGCACCTGCCGCCAATCCGTTAACATGTTTTCGTCAATGGGGGTCTGTGTCAGAGTGCAGAGCACACAGCCAGCAATTAGGTTCTGTTATCTTGAGTTTAATTTTTCTATTTATTCAAGCATATTCATTGAATACTTATGGTATGAAAGGCAGTGTGCTAAGTGTTTTGGGCAGGAAGGTGTGATGATAAGAGCTGGCACTCTTATTTGCAAGTGAGAGAGGCCCGGACGGACCTAGGCTCATAATGGATTACAGAGCCCAGTGCATCACAGCCACAGGGGGGTAGAGGGGCAGCTGACCCCTTGAAACAACTACAAACCAGGGCTTTTGTGTATTTGGAACCTGGAATTGCTTCATCTCCTATCCACTCTCTCTGCATGTTGGCTTACTTGATTTCACTGTACCCAGGTTTCCTCCACATGGATCTCCTGGTTTCCAATCTCACACGTGAAGGTTGTCAGCCCCAGAGAGGACTAACTCTCTTTTTCACTTGCAGTTTGAAGACATCCCAGGTAAAGGAAAAGACCCTTATTGGCCTGCCTAGGGTCAGGTCCCTTCCCACAGTGACTAATGGGATGGGGTGAACAAGACCATGAATCATTTTAATCAACAGTGGGGAGGAATAGGGGCTGGAACCGTTTCCAAAAGAAGGAGAATGTGATTCCCTAGGAAAGGGGCCCAGGGCAGATAAAACTAGCAACACTGGCTACCTTCACAAAACTGGACCAGATCTGGATTTTCCTCTCAAAGTCTTTACAGAGTAGAATACAGAATCACCACTGCCATCTTTCACATTCTAAATATAACTGATCAAATTTAGTTTTCCTGGGCTTCCCTGGTGGCGCAGTGGTTGAGAGTCCGCCTGCCGATGCAGGGGACACGGGTTCGTGCGCCGGTCCGGGAAGATCCCACATGCCGCGGAGTGGCTGGGCCCGTGAGCCATGGCCGCTGAGCCTGCGCGTCCGGAGCCTGTGCTCCACAACGGGCGAGGCCACAGCAGTGAGAGGCCCGCGTACCGCAAAAAAAAAAAAAAAAAAAAAAAAAATTTAGTTTTCCTTTAAAGATGTTCTTTTGAAAGGATCTCTACACTAAGCTGCAACGCTGCCTCAGTTTCCCAAAGGTAACAGGCTTGATGCCAAAGAGGACCAACCACAGAATGAAGCAAGCCCAAATTACCTAACTAACTCTGTTGGAAGAGCCTTTTCAAGCACAGTTACTCGTCTATACAGCGGTTGGAGCCTAGCTCTTCTTGCCTCAGAACATTTACAGAAACAGAGAGCCAGACCCAAAAGTTCCAGCACCTTGATTTTATCTCTCTCTTTCTGGATTCCACACTCATGACTGTCTACAAGGCAGTTGCTTCTCTTTTCAAGGACTTGACATTCAAGCCTACTTGAGGGTCAATGCCACAGTGCTCTATCAGAATTCAGAGGCCAGCCTATTCAGAGAAGCTGTCTAGATTCCAAAACATGACCAAACTAACCCCCCACCCAAAATAACATTATTACGTTATATTGCCAGATTGTTTTTCAGCATAATTTTCAAGTTGTATTTAGGAATTGAATGAAAAATAGCTTTCAGTTATGTTAAAATAAAACTGCTTAAGTCATCTATCATACCTCATTAAATAATACTCGTATATTTGACAGGTAATATAACTTCTGCGTTTCTCACAGCAGTGATAGACAAACTGTGATCTGTGGACTGCTGTGGGTTTGGTACTAGTTCATGAAGGGTAAATGCAGAATTGGAAAAGAGTCTTTAGAAACTTTTTCTAAAAACTTATTAATTTTATTTATTTATTTTTGGCTGCTTTGGTTCCTTGTTGCTGTGTGTGGTGAGCGGGGCTACTCTTTGTTGCGGTGTGTGGGCTTCTCATTGCGGTGGCTTCTCTTGTTGCGGAGCACGGGCTTCAGTAGTTGTGGCACACAGGCTCAGTAGTTGTGGCTCGTGGGCCCTAGAGCACAGGCTCAGTAGCTGTGGCACACGGGCTTAGTTGCTCCACGGCATATGGGATCTTCCCGGACCAGGGCTCGAACCCATGTCCCCTGCATTGGCAGGCAGATTCTTAACCACTGTGCCACCAGGGAAGCCCTAGAAACTTTTATAACAACTTGGCATTCTAATCACATCCAAGGGTGTGATCACTGGACACATCTCACTGAACAGGGTACACATCATTTTGGATGTTGTCCTAGCTGCGTATTGTGTGCACTGTGTAGTTAGTTAATGGCACTAGGATCACATTATCAGCCCAAACTGGATCAGAAATTAAACAAACAAACAACAACAAAATGCAAATTTAAACCATAATGAAACACCACTTTACACCAAGCAGAATGGCTATTAAAAAAAAAACCCCACAGAAAATAACAAGTGTTGGCAAGGATGTGGAGAAACTGGAACCCTTGTGCATTGTTGGTGGGAATGTAAAATAGTGTAGCTTCTGTGGAAAACAGTTTGGCAGTTGCTCAAAAAGCTAAACACAGAATTACAACATGAACAAGCAATTCCACTTCTAGGTAAATACTCGAAAGAACTGAAAGCAGGGACGCAAGCAGATACTTGCACATCAATGTTCACTTCACAGTAGCCAAAAGGTAGAAACAAACCAAACCATCTGTTCATAAACAAATGAATGGATAAACAAAATGTGGAATACACACATAATGGAACATTATCCAGCCTTAAAAAGGAAGGAAATTCTGACATATGGTTCAACATGGATGAGTCCCAAAGACATTATGCTAAGTGAAATAAGCCAGACATCAAAAAACAAATACTATATGATTCCACTTATATGAGGTCCCTAGAATAGGAAAATTCAAAGAGACAGAAAGTATAATGGAGGTTACTAGGGGCTGGGTGTTCTGGGGAGTGGAGAGCTGTTGTTTGACAAGGACAGAATTACAGTTTGGGATGATGAAAAAGTTCTGAAAATGGTTAGTGGTGATGTTTGCAAAAGAAGTGTTATTACACTTAATGCCACTGGATTGTACACTTATAAATGGTTAAAATGATCAATCTTATGTATATTTTACCATAATAAAAAATGCAACCGCCTCCCCCAACAGCAATAAACCTTGTTCTTTATCACAACAGTATGAGAATCCTTTCCCTAGAGTGTATGTCCTAGGGGGTTCTGGATCAAATAAAACTTGGAAAATGCTACATAAATAGCCCCACGTGGAGTTCATAAAGCTTAGACTAACAGTTCTGAGAAATTCCTTACTAAGAAACTCATAATTTTAACTCAGCATTTCCTAAACACATGGACTTCAGAACCTTTTTGTTACTGTACAACTAATATCTCACAAAACATAGTTTAAGAAACGCTGAGCCAGAAATACTGAAGCATGGTTTATACTTTCACATCACACACAAGTAAGAGTGAAACAGTCATCACACTTAGGTTGTAGCCCACAGTCTAAAACTGTCAACCTGTGGTTAGACCCTCCCATTAATTCCTGCGCTGGCAATGCCAACCCCCAAGGCATGCCAGGTTAGCAGGAGTCAAAAAACCAGGGTCTGCTTCATCCCTGCGTCCTTTAAAGCTTCACAGTAAGGATACATTTCACATTTGTCTTTATAGGGCTGCAAGTTAAGACAACGATTTACTAGTTAGAGGTGACCCCAGGAACAAAGTACTTCATAGTCTAGGTCAGACATGTGGATGACATTAGAAAAAGAAACAGGCTTTTAGAGTGCAAACGAGTGTGCAAAAGCAGGAGCCACATTGATAGATCCAAATACCATTCCCCCTATCATATTTAAAGGTCACAACCTCTCTGCTGAGAAGGCGAAAAAGTCAGCGAGACAGGAAATACCAAAAGGTAAAAAACCAAAAGCAACTCTTGCACTCATCAAAATATACCATAGCCTGAAGGAGTTTTAGTATTTTTAATTTTCTGGCTGGAGAAAAGTTCACTTAAAGCGTTCTGCTGATATTACAACATATGTGAAAAGGAAGAAGAGGTATGCAGAGTAGGAATTTGAAGAGAAAAAGAAAAATCTGGTGAAAACATCACTGCCACTCCTTTTATTCTTTTAAGTATATTGGGTTCTTAACCCAAGTTGGGGCCGCCTTCACTCTTCCAGTTTTTTTTTCTCTGTAATTCAAAAAAGGTGTGGAGAAAAGATTGTCTTCGAATAACTCTAGATTCTCGACTTTGTAATCATGCACAAGTGGAAACCACATTTCATCTTCAAGGAACATTTAAAAAAAAGGATATTCAAAATAATAAATTTTCCATGGATACTGGTTTCTTCTTTCCAAGTTAGTGTTTGGCCTAATTTATACAATAAATCTAATGGGCAAGTTATCTCTCGCAAATAGCACCTAGCACATTCTTGGCATCTGAAAAGAGTTAGTTAACATGTTGCATATGCTCTTTCTGTTCACAAAACAAGATATGTGAGAAAAAATATCACCGGGTGGGAGGGTGAGCATAGAAATGTAGAGGCCACCAATCATCTGCAAAGGACCGTCTCCTACACACTCAGGGTTTTGAAAGTGTAACCATGGGGCTGGAACCAAAGGACAAAAAGCACCGAGGCCCTCTAAGGTGTCTGGGACTTTGCAATTTATAACATATTTAATTTGAGCAACCTAGCTCTAAGTGTGTCTACCTTAACAGGTGTGGGGAAAGATGATGTTTAAAATCAGTTCAGTTTTTTTAAGGGGTGCAGAGTTTCAGTTTGGGATATCAAAGTTCTGGAGACCAATGGTGGTGATGATTATTTAATGCTACCGAATTGTACGCTTAAAAATGGCTGAGGTGGTAGATTTTGTGTTATATATATTTTACCAGAAGAAAAAAAGATAAGTTTAGTAGTTTCCCAAGGTTACAGAGTGTGTTCATGACAAAGCTAAGAGGTACGGCAGTCTGACTCAAAGACCATTGTCTTTCCTTATATCTCTCAAAAATAATGATATATCAATAGATGAGGTGGTAATTATAAATTAGTTATAAATATCATCATCCCCATTCTCATTTTCACTTTTACCATTGGCTTGATGACTGCTTATATTGTGCCAGACACTATTCTAAGCAACTTATATGTATTTATATGCTTATCCTCACAACAACCCTGCAAGGTAGATACAATTATTATTCCTATTTTCCAGATGAGAAAGTGAAGTACAGAGAGGTAATACAGCACCCTCAAGGGCACACAGCTAATCAAATCTGATCCCAGATTCCCTGTTCTTTACCACTTATTGCATTGCCTCCTGGTATGTAAATTTATGTACACAGCATATGAAGACATAAACCTCATTAGTCTCAAGATGATTCACAAACCAAAAACGTCAACAGGTTATAAATAACGTTTAGACAAAATTCTAGTGCACAAGATGTGAACTAGTCTAGTTCACACCTAGTTTCTGAAGACATCTATTTTAAAGATAGCTTAGATACTATCATCCATTAAATCCTCCCCGTGACTCTGGGCCATGTTCCCTCGGCACTGCCTGAACCATGATGGTGGTAACATGCACACTCCTCTCTGTATCATGTTTAGAGTCTACGACTTACTTCCCCACTATGTAGGCCATGAGTTCTCAGGCCTGAATTAATTCCCCATGCATGTAACCCACTATTTTAGGATTAGCACCATGACTAGTACTCTGCATGTCTTCAGTAAATTTTTCTTAATTCACTTGAAATAGTTTAAATATTGTTACTATCTGTTTTTTAAGGGCCAGCTCTGTAACCATCAGGTTCTGGAGACTTTATCAATGGTAACTCTTTAATTATCTTTCTAGTCCCTTCATGGTAATCCAGTATCTTCAGGGTTTCCGCTGTTCCTGGGGTCAATTTTGATCATTTGCATCTTGCTAAGAAATCTTCCTTTTCCACTGGTTTTCACACCTCTTACTAAAGGGTTATTTATACACATCTCAACATGATTTTAATTTTTCTTGTATCTATTGTTTGTCATTTATTTTTATTTGTTTTGTATTCTTTTGCTACCATGTTTTTTCCTTAATTGGGCTTCCGAGGGGTTTATCTATTTTATTGGTTTTTCTAAAGAACCGGCTTTTGGATTTATTTATCCATTATTCTATCCCTTTAATTTCAGCTTTCATCTATTAATCCCCTCTTACTAATTTTTTAGGGGTTTTTGTTCCACTTTATTTTGTAAGTAGTAAGTTGAACTACTAATGTTTTTCCTTCATTCTTTACTAAAGAATAAAACATTTCCTCTGAGTACAGCTTTTACTATCCTTAGAAGTTTTGATAAAGAAATGTTCTTTTTGTTTTCATTTCTTTTCCAGTAACTTTAACTTCCTCACTGATTTCCTTCTGATCCCAGAGTTATCAGTGAGTGTGTTTTATAATTTGCAAGTGGGCAAGGTTTTTTAAATTGCCTTCTTGCTTTTTCTTTCTATTCTCATTATACCATAATCAGGGAGTATGCCCTTATAAATCTCTCTCCTCTCTTTGAGTTTTTGAAGGCTTTCTTTGTGGTCAAGTATGTGATTCACGGGAAGGAGACGGCATTAAATGATTCAGGGACATCTACCTGTCTATTTATATCTATTTGACTATGGTCTTTGAAAACTGACATGAAATTTGTTGACTTAACAATTGTTCTACAGGACACCTAGCACGATTATGATGAGAAAAAGCATGAGATTTGGAATTTAAAACTCCTGTCTCCTCCCTTCGTAGGCCTGGGTCTCAGTTACCTGATCTATAAAATGCAAATCACACTTAACCTGCTTTACTGTGTTACCAGTGAAAAAATTAAATAAGCCTGATGTGCTCTTCCTTCCTACACAATGTCTTCCTAAAAATCCCAGTTAGTTATCAAATACTGCCCTTAAGAAGTGGCTCTCTGTAGCCCTGCTAGGCAACAGAAAAGCCTCCAAGTGGGGTCATGCCCCTCGGACCACACAGTGTAAAGAAATGGACACACAGGGAGTTCCCTGGAGGTCCAGTGGGTAGGACTCGGCGCTTTCACCGCCATGGCCCGGGCTCAATCCCTGGTCGGGGAACTAATATCCCGCAAGCCACGAGGCACGGCCAAAAAAAAAAAAAGAAATGGACACACTGCTGCATGTACATTACACAGGGCCTTGTATGTTGCACGGAGCGGATCCTAGAGAAAGGCAGCCATCCCCGCCTGTGTCTTTTGAAGCAGTTAAGTGTTTTAATTCCCTTAAAACACTGTGAGCATGTGCGATGGGGGGAGGAGAAGAAGGACTTAAAGCAATTTTGCTGTTCTGCTCAGCACTGTAGAGAATTTTTTTGAAACTAAAGACTGATTGAGAAGGACATCAAAAGAGTTTGATTTGTTTGATGTTTGGACATATATACATGATGCAGATAACTGCTGGATTAATGATGACCGTCTGTACGCCAGATGGACCGTGTGACTGTGTGGAGACATCTGACTCAGCGCCATTTGAAAAGCAGATTAAGGTTAAACCATCCTAACACAAAGGATTCTCCCACCCCATGTTTCAGGGTACAACGTTCTATGGTTACTTTAAAAAATTCAGCAAATTACAATTAACTTTTAAGACATCTCCTGCCTGTGTCAATGCCGCTGTGTAAGAATCAGAAGTGAGATTGTTTATGCCTGTCACTTTCTGTGACTGGGCAAGACTCTTCCAGGACAGGCAACAGGATGTGGTGAACTGCCCTGACACTGAGCGGTCCATCGTTGGCTATAACACAGCAGCTGCCTGTAGACTTCCACAATCATTTTAGGTTGGATATTTCTAAAAGCAGCTTTAAATCTGAGTTGCTGGACAAGCAAAAAGGAGAAGAAAAAAAAAAAAAGAGCAAAATCCCATCCTCCCAGAGCATTCTTTTAAGGGCTTTGTCCCACTAAAAAATTGTTTATTTTTCTTTTGTGAGCTTTTATTTATAAGAAATACAAATGGCCAATATGTGGGAGAAATCCTAACCTACTAAAAAGTGTTAATGCCAGTTAAAACAGTTTTACCATTGGATTGGCCAAGAGGAATACAAACAATAAGATCCGGTGTTGGGTAAGGTATGAAGAAGTTGGCAGTCTTAAATCCAACTAGCAAGAGTGTGAATTGGTTCTCCACTACCTTTCAGAGGGACGATTTAGAAATAAGAGCCAAAAGCCTTAGGATTTTGCATTTCTTGGATTCAGCAATTCACCTTTCAAGAATATGTTCTAAAGACGTAAACAGGAATCATTCACAAAGATTTCTGTAAAAGAAAGCCCACTGGAACATTGAATTGAAAAACTGGAAACAACACAAATGTTCAACAACAGGGGGCTACTTAAATAGAACTGTGGTATGTACTCATGTTGGAAACTATTGTGGTATATGCCTATGTTAATCATGTAGATGATTTGAAGAATCTAGGCAGTATAATCCTGAAATCCAAATTATACAGATTTTTAAAAGATGACTATAAAAAAATGATTTTCAGTGCAACTACTCAGAATAAGCGTTGTTAGCATTAGGATGTATAATTTTAAATCAGTTTTCCTATGTAGATACATAATTTTTCCTCCCTTCTAAAATTCTTCTGAGTGTTTTGAGTAGATGCTTTATTCACATGGTTAAAAAATACACAAGAGTATACTGTGAAGTTTCCTTCTTATTTCTGTCCTCCAGCCACCCAGATTCCCACTCCCAAGATAACTAATATTTCCAGTTTCTTATATATTTTTCCAGAAGTATTTTGTGTGCATACAAGTCTATGTACATATATTCTACATCCTCTCCTACCTTTTTTTAACACAAAGTATGTAAACCTTGCTTTTTTTTTCTAACATCTTTATTGGAGTATAATTGCTTTACAATGTTGTGTTAGTTTCTGCTGTATAACAAAGTGAATCAGCTATATGTATAATATAAAAATTATTATTAATCAATAGATAAAGTGTCACCATTCCTTTTTTTATGACTAAATGGTATTCCATGGCACAAGGAGACCAAACTTAGGATAAACATATAATTTATTGCCCAAATTAAGACACTTTTAAAAGGGATGCTATGACTAATTACTGTGGAACAACAGACAAAAACCAGGACTGTCTCAGGCAAACCTGGAAGTAGGGTCTTTCTAACCATACATGACCACAACTTATTAACCAGTCTCCTTTAGATGGAACTAAGGTTATTTCTAATCATTTCCTGGAGCAAAACATGCTGCAATGAAAAACTTTATACATGTGTCATTTCACACAAGTGGGAGTGCATCTGTAGGATATAATACTTGGAGTGAAATTGCTTAGTCAATGGATATCTGCATTGTTTTTATTTAGTAGATATTTCCAGATTGTCATCCAGAAAGGTTGTAATTATTTTCACTTTTTTTCTGAAATAAGCAGGTATTGCTTTTACAGTAAGATGGAACAATAAGTTGCTTTTAAAATTAAAAGTGATGTGAAAAAAATGTAGATTTAGCAAGTTTAAAGTATTCTTAATCATAAAAACATATAGAAACACGAGACTGGAAATAAAGTTACGTGTATTTAGATTATATGGAAGTTTCAAAAACAAACATAAACCCTACCGGAAATGTTGCACTAGAATAGATTATGCAGTCAGAGGGTAAACTAAAAAGCACTTTGTAAATACAATGCTTATTAAAGTCACAGCACACCTCCTACCCTCCTTTGATTTTGTATCTTACACATTCTTCTTTTTGTCCAACTAGGCAAGTTAGTTTTCATTTGAAGTCAGTAAGTGACAACAAATGGCTGAAAGAAGTCTGTCTTTTTTTTTTTTTTTTTTTCTTTACTCGGAGAACAAACAGTTCCAGAAAGGCGGTCCTACTACTTAGTCGCAGCTATTGTAGTATCAGCAGTATCTGTTTCAGCTGCCGGACCTGAAACCCAAAAGTGGTAGGGAAATGTCCTGTGAGGGCCAATGGTTTGGGAGTATCTGCTAAAACTGTGGCATCTCAACACCACAAGAAGCAAATATCCACTACCTCCAAGATAGACTCATTCTTGCTTCATGTATATAGGTTCTGAGAGAAAAACCACAGATTCTTTCACTTATGAAATGAAATCCACACTTACCAAAATATGTTTTCATAATCTCATATATTCAGGCCTTAATCCTAAACATCTTCCTGCTACTCACAAGACATTCCCAATATGAGCTTTAGATTTATCATATAAATTTGTATGCCAAGAAATTACAAGACCAAGTACAGACTGTTCTCAAATGTATAAGGGAGGATTTCATACCCACATGATGAAACAGTATTTGAAAATTATTTCCAAAAGACTACATGCCAAAATGAATACACTTTAAAAATTGTGAACCTCTAATGAGTATGTGAAACCACAGCATCACGCTGGCATATAAAAACTACTTCCTGAATGACTGCATTTGGAGTGAGACAGATATTTACCTAGTAAATCCATACCTTATACCATAATTCTGAGCTAACAGGCAAAACTTCACTTTTTCAGTCACAATGCCTTTAAAAATCAGAGATGTTAAAGAAATGCTAATTTTGTCAGAGTCTTCATACTTAAAGCAGTAACAACAACTACTGGTCACGGAATAATTAGTCTTCTATTGATGGACATTTAGGCCGTTTCCAATCTTTTGCTACTTCAAAATATGCTGCAATAAATAATGTGTGTGTGTGTGATTTCACACAAATGGGAGTGCATCTGTAAGATTAAAAATTTTAGAAGCAAAATTGCGCTAAGTATTTCAAAGACATTATTCTCTTCATTCTCACCCTACAAGGTGGCTCAGTTGCTCCTAATTTACAGATGAGGAAATTAAAAGTAAGGCCCAGAGTGGTGGAATGATTTCCCCACAGTCATACAGCCACAGTGGTAGAGCTGGGACTCAAACCTAATCTCAAATGCCCATTACCCTCCCTTACACAGTCTCATAGATGTTTTCCCATAAAGCCCCAAACAAATAGCATAATAGAAATCTCAAGCAACACTTGAAGTCTTGATAACTTAAATTTAATAAATTAAAACAATGACAGTAGTTATGGATAAATAGATAGGTTTGTGGCCTGTACTAGTCTCCCAGTCATAGGTCTGGATCCTGCAATATGAAGATAGACCCTCATGGGTGCTAGTGAAATCCAGGAAGGACCCCACACACACCCTAAACACATTTTGCCTTTTTAAAATTTTCACTCAAAGGCCCCTGCCTGATCCCACCTGCGATTGTACTTAAGACCTGCCTGGAATAAAGCTAGGCCAATGAGGGACTTTCCTGGTGGCTCAGTGGTTAAGAATCCGCCTGCCAATGCAGGGTACATGGGTTTGAGCCCTGGTCCGGGAAGATCCCACATGCTGTGGAGCAACTAAGCCCGTGCGCCACAACTACTGAGCTTGAGCTCTAAAGCCCACAAGCCACAACTACTGAGCCCGCATGTCACAACTCCTGAAGCCCACGCACCTAGCGCCCGTGCTCCACGACAAGAGAAACCACATGAGAAGCCTGCGCACTGCAACGAAGACACAAAGCAGCCAAAAATAAATAAATAAATATTAAAAAAAATAATAAATAAAGCTAGTCCAATGAAACCCATGGTAATTCCTGGGTTTGCTTTCTAAAAACAGGCATGTTTGTTTAATTTGGCACAAATCCCCTCACAGATGGCATATAAGAGAGATTTGTCTTCTTAATTATATTATGTATGGGAGCTTATATCAAAGGTCCAGGGCTCAAAATTTTTTAAATAGTTCTTAGAGCTGAGGACCGAAGAGCCATCAGCCTTTATCAATCTTTTTGAGGGGGATTTGACAATATGTCTCAAAAACCTTAAAATGTGGGTTTTCTTTGATCTAACAATTTTACTATGGGAATTTGTTCTTTAAAAAGGCCAGGAAAAAAGACTTATGTACACTATTATTCATCACAAGTTTATTTATAATAACTTAAAAATGGAAATAAACCAAATGCCCAACAAAGAGAGTATACTTAAATAATTTATTGTAGGTCCATATGGGGAAAAAATATACAGCCATCAAAATGGTGTTTTCAAAGAATACTTAACAACATAGAAATCCTCATGATCAAGGACAAAGGAAAACAAAGGACAGAAAATGCATGTGCAGTAATAACCTCAACCATGTCATCTGTATACATACTCATGTACAGAGGAAAAACCAGAAGACTGTAACCCAGAATGCTAACAGTCTCTGAGTGGACTGTTATGCATAATTTCATCTTCCCTTCCATGTATTTTTTTATTTTTATGTTCATATAGTGACTATATATTATTGTTAAATCCAGAAAAAGATGAAAATAGTACTTTTTAAAAAAGATTCTTTAAATTGATTGTTGATGCTGTTGACTTTCTCAGCCATGGGGCTTCTCCGGTTACAGCCAAGCCAATTCGGTGTGGGCTATTTCTCTCTTGCCTCCTGCAATCTGACCAATTCACTGCTTACTGGTATCACCACTGGTGTAGAAAGAGGGAATGCGATAGTGAAACTCAAAGCCATCTTTTTGTAGGAGAGACTGACTGCCATATATTTGATTGGAGAAGATTTGAAAGCCCAACACGGGCTAAAGTTACTTAGAGATTTCCTTTATCTGTATAACCCCTGATGTAGAAATTGTTCCATTACTGTAGACAACTCTATCTTGGTCTGAGGGAGAAAGAACCTCTCAACTAAGAATTTCCATGATGTCACTGAATGGCAACAGCCCCTGTGAAGCACTTGAATCCTACTGTGTGAACACCCGTCTGCCTCTTCCGTCAAGTTCCACACTCCTGATGCCTCATGACTGCAAAGTCCTTAACCAACCAAAGATTCATGAACTAGGTCCTTCCCCAGTTCTAAGCCAAAGTATTATCTAACCGTCAAGATACTGAAATCAAAACACAAAATCTGTGTGGCAACATTCTGGTTATACACTGTCACAAACTCTAATTCCAGTTCATTTCAGTCTGACCTTGAATTATTCGTCTCTGTGTTTTCTCTTCCTTGCTTATAAAAGAATCTGTTCCATGTTATTTTTCTTAACTGTGCTCATTTAAAATCTGCTATTAAGAGCCTTGCTTTCATTTGCCAGAACGTCTTATCTCACAGACCCTCTTTTATTTATTTCCCTGTCAAATTCTATATCACTCAAACTCCACTCTTAATTTTGCTCCAGGAATTAAGATGTCTCATATTTTCTTTCCTTACATAAAAAACTAGGACTGTAAAAAGTTGTGGAATTTTCAAGCTGGGGCATTGAGATGTAGTATTAATATAAAACCAACTCCAGTGGTAACCTATTTAATTCCAATGTATTGCTGATTGTCAAATCTTTGTTTCTTTGTGATTCTAAAACTGCATGTATCCCTATATAATTTATAATAATTTTAGTGGGGCATTTGCAAGACCATATTCCTTCATCTGTGAAGATACCGTTAATTATGTTACATTTACAGATGGATCTGTGCTTGGAAAAGGAAAAGTCCGAGGAAGTTGAATTCAGTTCAGCAGCTAAAGTTTCTCTCTTTCTCTCATTGTCAGAGCTCACACTCATTCTCTCCACTTGCTCCTACCCATATCAGCAAGCCAACCAATAAATATTTCTGAGAACGGTCCTATTCATCTTTCATTCATGCTTCGGTACAAATCATTATAGATTAAAATATCACTAGTCTCATTCTATTTCTGTTTTACTATAAAGGCAGGTATAAAGCATCCTTATAGATGTTCAGGCTCCTATAAATACCTACTTGGGGTGGGGGTGAATTTTTGACGTGACTTGGCTTTTCAGCTTTCTTGACATCAAACCACACAGGAATCGCCCACTTCACCTTCCTATAAGGCCAGGCTCCACTTTGGAGATCCACTGTGAACCTTGTCATCACCTGTGGTGATAGCTTGGAAAAACCAGTACCATATTCCATGGTCAAACACATCACCCATCAAACTCTATCTCACTTTCAAAATGCACTAGTTCTTGGACCTCAAAACCAACTTCTAACCCCTTGATCACTCAATGGAACATGCTGGCTCCACTATAAATTCATGGTTTCCAAACTCTACGGAGTCCTCACTGAGACGAGTCCTTTTCCATTTTTTTCAGCAAATGATCCAACCTCCCATTTCTCTCTGTGTGCTTTGTATGCAACACTCCTCTCACTTGTTTCTAGATGTCTTTGCCTGCTGCTGCACAAAAATGATACTGTCACACTCCATTCCTCATTCACATACCCATGTCCACCTCTTTTCCCCTGGTCTGGGGACACAAGAAGTCTCCCCCTCCTTGTCAAGGTCATCCCTTTCTATCTTCCAAGACTTCATCCTATCTATTTTACCCTCTCTCCTATCCCCTCTTTTTCTCACCAATCTTCTTCTCTATGTCCTATAAGTAAAACAAAAAAAAATGTTCCTACCCTGCAGATAAGTCCCGCAAGGACTGCGTGTCTCCCTCAAGTTAACACCCATTCTCTGTCCTTCCTTCTCAGCTCTCATGAGAGTTGTCCCCACTCACAGTCTTTATTCTCTCTTCCTGTTTGATCCTCTACACAATTGACTTCAGTTCTCACCATCCGGTCCAAATGTTCTTTGCACAGTCATCCTGTACTTTTTAATTCAAGAGAGACTTCCCAGTTCTTACAGCGGGCTAATTCTCTACTTGCGTGTGACACAGTGCATTACCTTTTCTTCCTTGAGACGTTTTCCTTCCCATTGAGGCTATGATGTTCACTTTCTAATATTTCTCTGCCCTCTTTTCTCAATCTTCTTCCTGAGTTCCTCTTTCTCTACTATTTATTACATGACAGTTTCCTCAAGTCACACTCCATCTTCTCAGTCTATTCTTGAGCGATGCCATTCATCATTTTGGTTTTAACCTTTGCCTAAACGTTTATGATTCTTGAATCCTTCTAGACTGTCCCGAACTACCTACAGGACATCCTTAGGCCGGAAAATGCACAGAGAATGGACATTGTTATGGATGGTGCTAAGTGACAATTTCCTCCTTTCCGTGGTGCTTAGATCCAAAATCATGACTCATTCTGTCTCCATAACTATTGCCTCTACCTAAATGTATGCGTGCAAACAGAAATTAATATGGGTTTCTATCTGTTCCACCGCAACACTGATGCACACCACATCACCTAGGAAAAAGTGGGCTGAATAGAACCAAAGCAAGGCTTAAAGTTCAGATTCAACAGCTCCTGTTGAAACCACAGAATCTCTGCAGCGATTAAGCAGAGGTGGGGCCGCATGTTTTGAGATCATTTACTTAAACCCCTTGGGAGACAAAGTTCTGTTAGAGTTATATCCAGAATGCCTCAGGTTGGAGCTTCGCTTTAGGACTACAGTTTAAAGCATGGAATGGCCACAGAATCGTGAGTGCCAGCCACACTTACCATTTTCCAAAGTTCACAGTGATGCAGGGACCTGACATCACACCACCATTCTGCAAGCATATGGCTAACGCTGTGCTCTCGGCCATGTGCTATGATGGCTGCCTTTTAGTTTTCTCTTTTCCTCCTTCAGGAGAAATTCAGGCACAACAGCGAGAGAAATGCTAGATAGATTAAATAGTGTAGGGACTTTTCTGCATAAACCCTTTACTGATGTTGAGGAGGAAGAAGACTTTGCTCTAATCAACAGATTCTTTCTCAATGGTGAATTTGATGCACAGGCAGAATTGGGATTCTGCATTTCAGTAGCATTTTTGGAGTCCTTCTTATGTAGCATTATCTCTGAAACCATCCCCAGTATTGAATGTGGCTCTGGACTTTATTACCCTGACAACTCATCTCTAGTAATCTGGGTATGTAGGATACATTAATCATCCTACTTGGTAAGCACGATGTACTGGAGTTAATGTGTTCGGCCAGGGTTGAAAAAAAAAAGTCCTAGATTTCAGCTGCATCTTATTTTAGAGTTTATCACTGAGGGCTGACCTTTTATTTTTATGCTCCATGTTTCCAGGTAGGGGAAGCTCCATTAGAGTAACACTCCTGGGCATTTACTGCCACCCTGCTTGTGAGTTACCTGAGCGCTGAGTACAGGAGAAGAGACAGCGTTTTCAGCCAGCTCCCTACAGCTGCTGGCAAGAAGCATGCTTTCTCTCCTACTCCAGACTGTACGTCTTACGGGCACAGCTCCTACAGGGGAGATCTGCATTGTGAGTTCTCCCTGGGGCTGCCTGGGTGAGTCTAGCGTATTCAGGGCTGAAGCACACTTGCCAGCCCAAAGTCAGTCTTCAACCCAGCTCTAATCAGTTAGAAAGTGAGCGTTGTGATCTTTATCTGTCTCACTCCTGCATCTCTCAAGCAAATTAAGAGGTGATATTAATATGACTCATTATTAGTCATGAGAAACAAAACCAGTTATTCAACAGTATCTATGCTGGTTTGGGTTCAGACATTTATATAGTCAATTCTTACTTCTTTACCTTGGTGGATAATTCTTTTTTAGCACAATGCTAAGAAGCACCATTTTTTTTTAAGCTACTCGGCACATTTCTCTATGATATTCAGTTTGTATTTTCATTACACCCTTATCTGGAAGGTCAACAGGATGAAAAACTGGAAATATAAACACAAATAGAGAAAAGAGAAGAAAAAGTTAGTGAGACTGCCAGTGAGCAAAAACAAGCAGGGTAAGCTAAATAGGGAAGTAAATGACATGTCTCCAAGACCTAGAATTTGGGAAAACACTTTTAAATGTTTATCCTTGCAATCTATTTCAAAGTCAAGCGTCTTCTTTCAACAGTTCCTTATTCTTTACAGGAAATGCCAACACCTAGACTTGTAGCCTGGCTCTAATTTACGACAAAGAAGACAATTTACATTCAATCATATATCCTACAACATCCACAGACATTTCAGCAACATTTTGGCCCACTTTAGCAGCATCATATTTTTCTTACTCAGTCTTTCTGAAGGAAAGCCAGAAGAAATAATCCATTTTAGGGTATTTTTCTAGCATTGGTGCTTGAAGAAATTTAGATCTAAAAATAAGTAGAACATTATGTCACCAGAGTTTTGAATATACAAACTCAGTGTCCATATGGGCCGAATTCCATGACACCCCATTCCAAGGGGCTGTGAAATTCTTCTTGTGCCGCAACTATTCTGATGAGTACTTTGGGGCACTTACAAGAGCATTGCTGGTTGGCATCAAAGAATTGTAGGACTGATAATGGTTGAATCCTCACCAGGGAGCTGTCCAGCCTGAGCCTGAAAGCCTTCAGGGATGAGGAAGTGGCTGATGTCTGATGCATTTCAGCCCATTTTGGGGTAACTCTGAACGGGAGAGAAAACTCTTATGTTGTGCCCACATGGTGTTCCCAACCATTTCTCCTCATGGGTTCTAATTCGACCTCCATGAAACTGCCTACATCACGCTCAGACTGTCTTCTACCCCATGGTCCTGCAGCATTTTGGTATTTCCTCATCTCTCTCCTCAGGCTTCCCTTCACCACAAAGCCTCACAACTGCTTCCATCCATATGACATGACCCTTAGTGTCCTCTCTACCAGGGATCCCCATTTTAGTGGGTAAGCGTTCAGGGATGGGGTGAGACAGACATTGGTTTACACCCTGGTTCTGTCTTACTAATTCTGTAGCCTTAGACAAGTTTCCTTATCTGAAATAGGAGTAAGAATAGCTACATATATTCTTGTGAGAATTAAGAAATTCCCAAGACCATAGTGCTGTGCCCGATACACAGTATATGTCCCCCAAATGGAGTCGCTTGTAGCTGCTGTCATCATCATCTTGGATGTGGGGACAGTGTAGGGACACAAATGGGAACGTGACACCTACTCTGGTGCAGAGTCAGGACAGCACAGGCAGTGCTGGAAAGACGCCGATTCCTAAGCTCCCCCGCACACATCGCAATTCCTCTCCCAGCAATGAGGGCTAAAACGCCTGCTTCTCCCTTTCTCAATATTGCTTCTCTGAGATTTGGAGATTTAACTGTTTACCACTCCAAGTATACTAGTGGTAACAGATAGGTGGACCTTGTAAAACATCATGGAATTCTTTCTAGTGAAAGATATAAAAGCTAAGTGGTATTTTTTACTATGAGACAAGGGAAATTCTGAGAACTGTAAGACTGTTTGGCACAATGAAAAGAGACACAAGACAAATACCAGCTTGAAAAAAAAAATTACCGAAATATAGCTAAATCCCTCTTGGGAGTTGTTGCTTCCAACCTTCTTTCCTGAGACGTCAGCCCTTAGGATGGAGAGCAATCAAACCACTAGGCAGAAACCAAGGAAATCTTGGCTTACATGGCTGATCCTCACTTAGAACAGAATGGCGACAACTTGAAAACAAAATCATTTGTAAACTCACACGGGCTTTTAGGCACAGTCCAGTCACTTTTACCATTGTCCCAGGATCTAATTTGGGGACATTCTTTTTTTTTTTTTTTTTTTTGCGGTACGCGGGCCTCTCACTGTTGTGGCCTCTCCCGTTGCGGAGCACAGGCCCCGGACGCGCAGGCTCAGCGGCCATGGCTCACGGGCCCAGCCGCTCCGCGGCATGTGGGATCTTCCCGGACCGGGGCACGAACCCGTGTCCCCTGCATCGGCAGGCGGACTCTCAACCACTGCGCCACCAGGGAAGCCCTGGGGACATTCTTTATTTATATATTATTCTCTTATTTGTCTTTAATGGAAAGAATTTACCCCTCAAGTAATTCAGACTTCCTAAGGACTCACTGGTTTATAGTGAAAACTGCCATTAGTCGTGCTAACTATTCAAGTCACTGCGAAGTTTCAGGAATACAATACATGAATGTCTCTGAGGACAAAGCAGGGATCATCTCTCTCTGTGGTATTCCCCCACAGAACCTAGCACAGACCTTTAACCATATTATGCACTCAACAAGTATTTTCTGAATAAATGTTCCTGAAGTGCAAAAAAGCAGGCCTTTATTTTTCCTTATATTGACCTTGAGCAACAAGGGTTTCATAGGAACCAGGGGTCCTCTCTACAGAAAGCTCTGTAATAGCCTCTATCTGAGTTCTATCCCCAGTTCTGCCAGCAGAACAAATGAGTGAGGGAGGCCCCCTGGAGTCAGCTGCCTGAGTTCTAATTTGAGGTCTACCATCTTGGAGAAGTTACCTCACCTCTCTGTGCTGCTTTTCCCATCTATAAAATGGAGATAATAATATTATGTGTAATATTATTAGGGATAATAGGCTTTTCATGAGAAGTAAGTATAATATATAAAGTACTTAAGGAGAGCTTTTGACCTGTGAATGGTCACTCAGTATAATATGACCTATTGTATTATTTGCTAGTTGAAGGGCCTGGGGTAAGTCACTTAGCCACCCAGCTCCACCGTTTCCTCACGTGTAAAGCAAAGAGTATGATCACAGTTGGAAAGGGCCTCCTGCTCTAGGATGGAGTGAAGGGGATTGATCAGGGGTCCAGCACTCCTGACCTAGAGGGAATCGGCAGGAGGACCTTGATGGAAAAGTTTCTGATTATTGGTACGAGAATGAGGAAGTAGGCAAAATGTAATGGTCTTCTGTCTCCATCTCTAACACAGATATCTTGTGACTTAAGAAATAAAATCTGATGATAGCTGGCTAGTGTGAGGAAAGCTGTTATGTATTAAACCTGACTTGGAGGTGGGCGGTTTCTAGGGAGGGAAGTTGGAGCACAGCTGTGCACAACATTCGCAAGCAGCGTTCATGCATCTCTGCAGGATGGGAGACAGGGAGACTCTGTTCTCCAAAGCATAGCTGCTTTGTAAGCCATTGGCTTACTGAATTTCCCAGAATGTCCCCTGAATTTCTCATATTGATTCAGGAGACTGGAGAAAAGAAATCTGCTCTGCTTCTTGGTATCTGTCACTCTGAATAATTTAATTTGTATAGGAAAAATACTTTGTATAGGAAAGATACTAAAATCCATCTGAAAACATCTGGGCTGGTGACTTGCATTTGGAAGATACTCCCTTCACCTCACAAGCTATTGGTGGGGCTGTGGTCGTCTGTGCTCTAGGTATATCTCTGGAGGAGAATTACATACGTGGAGTATGGATACCAGGATACCAAGCGCTTACCGTGTGCCCACATAGTGCTGGCCACTTTATGTGTGTCACCTTTTATGATACAAGAACCTCTGGAATGTATTACCACTAAGTTTCACAGATCAAAGACTCCGAGTGTTTAGCGAGGTACGTGATTTGCACATTGTCACGGGTGATAGCACTGGATTTGATCCAAGGTCTCTACTGTCCACAGTTCATGCTATAGATCTTCAACTTCTAAAGGTAGAAGATAAACCTTCCCAATTTAAATACACCGAAGTTTACAAGACAATTCTTCCCAGTTTTTCACTTGGAGAGGAGAAAAGATCCATCCTCGTTAGAATTGTTAGAACTGCTCAAATTAATCTAGCTAAGAATGCTACAATTGGGGGATTAAACCCTTTCATAATATTCTGCTGGTGTTTATCACCACCCATGCCATTTTGAACATCTTTTCTATAAAATGGCTATCAGTTCTAGTAAAAGGGAAAGCAAGAAAACCCCCCAGTGGCCCAGTGAGGGCAATCTATTCTCCCTGGTACAGGTATTCAAATATCTATCTAATAAGAAGGTAATTTGGTCAAAGCCCCACAGAAGAGATCAACACTTATTTCCAGACTCTAGTCTGAACTTTCCCATTTTAAATGTTTCCATGCCAATAATAATGGCCACAGTGAAATACCCTAGTCTAGATACTAGGGTAATACTCTTAAATTTTGCTGGAGATTTTGCTATCTGATTGCACAATTTATTTGACAGCTAAATTTATTTCTTTTAGGACAGAATGACTGAACCCATACTAATTTTCATGATAGGTCAAAAAATACTTCCTTTTTATTTAAGCATTTCACCAAAACTGTTATCCTACTACCATACTTATTGACGTTTTCACTTTTCCTTTCACTTCTGGGTAGAAACCTGGTTAACTGACATTCTCTCTGACTTTACTGAATGGGGACAAAGGAGAGCTAAAATAACAACTCAGAAAGGCTGATTGCCCTCACCACACTGAACAGGAGCCAAACTCCCCGTACATGCTGATCACTCAACCCATGGTAAGATAAGAACATTTTTAAAGGGAAGCAAAGAGTTTGCAGAAAGTTTGACTACAAAGCGAGGAGCGGTTTATTAATCACTATGCCAAGTGGAGGGGAGGTCTGAGGGCCTCTTTTTCAAAAGAAGTGAGACTGGACTTCTGCCTCATCCCCAGGCCCAGGCCTGGTGCTGGCAGCATCTGGAAAAGGCAAGGTTGCTCTGGCGACTTTTCAAGCTGCTCAGAGGCTCCCAACAGAAGCAAAAGTGAAGTAAAACCCCAAACCCACAGCAATCATGACACTGCCTGTAAAAGCGGGTGAGACGTGCAGAAACTGTTTTATCATCAGAATTTTTCTCTAGACAGAAGGCTTTGTAGAGGCCTTTGGGGAGATTTCTGAGGATTCTTAAATACCGTTTCAAGCAAATGTTTATTGAAGTACATGCTCTTGTGACATTCTCCTGTTTCTTCCCTGTATAATTAGGAGGCATAAAGGACAGAATTGTTGGGTATTTTTCCCATCCTGCTATGGCTTTCGTCTCTTGTTGATCAAATTCCTGGTAGGAGTTTAGTCAGTGTCAGTGGAATTTTGGAAGAATATCTTTTTTTTTTTTTCTCATGATGCTTGTTCATTATTTTAAAGCCCAAGAATATGAATTTAAGATGAAGAGAGCTTTAGAAAATGTTACAGACGAGTTTGGCACACAGGATAAAGCCCACAAACTCCCCTTTGAAAACCATAAACAAGACTTGAAAGCCCCGTATTTATTTACAGGCTTCTTCTCAAAACCACACATACAAGTGCAGTGACTATACATCCCAATTAGTTTATCTGTATTCTGCTCACACATCGCCGCGCTCAAAGAACTTTAAAATTTTCATCATCATTTACGAAGCAGCCCTGACTCACCAAGATTTACAAAGCCATCAGTGGCAAAGGTAATTGGAATCCAGACTTTCTAACACCTACAGAAAAACCCATGCGGTTCTGAAAAAAAAGAAAATACAGCCGAGGAAGCAAGATTTCAGTATGGCATTTCTAAACCAGAGAGAGAGAGAGAGAGAGAGAGAGAGGAGACAGGAAGAAAGAGTAATTTACAAAGGATTTAAATCCATACTCAGACAGTCCTGTTTCTTTTCCTTTTGCCTTTAGGTTGGCTGGATTAAGCAATTCAGGGTCTGAAGAGCCTGACAAATTCTACAGATCCAGCTCACCACTTGCATCTTCTCATGGATCTGAAATATCCTGGAGAGGAAACGAGTCAGAATAGTTTCGTACGCAAACCCAGGAAAGCCAGTAAAGAGGGGAGTCATAAGGATGAAGCTTGGGGAGGGGGTGACTAGATTTGAGGGAGGGGAGGACCCAGGTTTTTGTTCATGTCTACATGCCTCAGAAGCCTGGCCTTTTATCGTTAACAGGGTGTTGCCTTCACTTGTGCCCTTATAATTATACAAGGTAAATTATAGGCAGACTTGTGGGGTCTTGAAAGCCTTGGAAAAGAATTTAAGGAATCTGAAGTCTTTCAGTGTTGTTCCGAAGGGGCAAGAGAGTAACATAATCCCCACTGTGTGACAGGAGCTTTGACAAAGGCCAGAAGGAATGGAAAGGAAGAGATGATGGATGTGAGAGAGAGGACTTGGGTGGAATGTACAGGACTTTGCAATGACTGGGTGTAGGGGTGAGTACTGGGAATGCCTTCAAGCAAAGATGGATGAAAAGGGTGCTGCCATGAAGGGAAAATGGTTATTAAGGGAAAAAAGGTATGCTGATGTGGAGACCAGTTATGTTTTTGATGGAATGAAATTGAGGAACTGTCAGGAACACAGGAAAAAAGGAGACAAAGCCCTGGAGAGAGGTTGGGACTGCCCATAGTTAGGAGCCCCTGGCACAGGGACCTGGATTGTGGGAAGAAGGACAGGACACAGGCTCCAAGGAACACTTGAGACAGAGAGGAAGGAAATTGAAGGTGCTTCTGTAACACGACTTGAAGCTGGACTTGCGATTTATTTTCACTATGTTTTAGTGGCAATGACAGCAAGAGTATCTTATTTTAAAACCTACTATTCTCAGAGCACTGTATTTAAGTTTTAAAACCCTGCTTTCCAGCACATACCATCATAACCACGCCCCTGCCCTGCAGGACTACCCTGCTAAACGAGACAAAAGATTTATCTTTCTTCAACTACAAAAATGATGCTTTGGGGGGTAATCCAAAATAAAGCAAACAACCAAAAAATCTACATGCATTTGACAAACTTAAATTTCTGCATCAGTAGATCAATGTTCATCATAATTCTAGATGGTGAAGACATGTTTGTTGAAATGAGTGTTAACACTGAAAAATCCAGTAATTTTAATAAAAAAGTGTGCTTGCATCGAGATTATATATAGGAAGCTGCCTCTTTACAGCATTTATAACATTAATTAAATCACTCATTAGTTAGAATTACGCCATACTCTGAAGGGATTGATAGCAAATGGTCCCTAAACTCTATAGAATTTACAGTCTCAAGGAGGAGAAATACAAACACAACTTTCCTAAGTAAAACGTACTTGACGTCCTTGTAGAGAACTGTGAAAGGGCTGTGGAAGCGCCTAGCAGGGGCTTCAGAGGAGTGATGTGAGCTGGATCTCCAACAGGGCTTCACACCTGCCTCTTCTCTGAAAAAAGAGGGGCACTGGATGGTGGGGAGGAACGAGGGGGCAGGCAATGGGGATGGGAAAAGACTGTGGAAAAGAATATGGATTATGGGCTTCCCTGGTGGCGCAGTGGTTGGGGGTCCGCCTGCCAATGCAGGGGACACAGGTTCGTGCCCCAGTCCGGGAGGATCCCACATGCCGCGGAGCGGCTGGGCCCGTGAGCCATGGCCGCTGAGGCTGCGCGTCCAGAGCCTGTGCTCCGGGAGAGGCCACAACAGTGAGAGGCCCGCGTACCGCAAAAAAAAAAAAAAAAAAATGTATTATATCTTGCTGGGAATGGAACCAATACAAGAATTTGAACTGGGAAGGAGCATAATCAGAAATCACTGCCTAATTTGTGTCAAGCCATTTACTTAGCCAAAGGCTCAGCCCCTCTTCATCCTTTCTTTAGGGACTTCCCACAAGACTGAAGGCAGGACAACGCTGTCTCATTCCTGCCTTTACAAATCTGAGAGGTGAGTTTTGAAGCTCTTTTATGTTGTTAAATGTTGGTATTCATTTTTTAATGACTCTTCAGAGAAGAGTGGAACGGTGTAAGAGTTGTCACCAAAATGTCAAAGAGTGCCCTTCATGCACATATCGTTTATGGGTGGCTTTTAATTTGGTCCCCCAGCTATTCTTAAAGCTTTAAATAAACTTGATGGCTTTGAGTTGTCCTTAAGGAACTCAAACCACCAGGCTGGCACGTGTGGACACCACAGTCAGGTTAAGTTAGAATCTGCAACCTTAAAACCTATCTGTTGAACCTCAATTTTTAGGGGAGGTTGACTTCAGCATGGGGAGGGTTAGAAAAAGGGAATGTGCTGGTTCCAAGTTCAGCTCTTCAGTATTTCTATTCAGATCTTAAGCTCACAACTGAAGCCCCATAAAAGCCTCACACTGATGGACTCACCTTCACTGGAGTGTAGTTTAGAACCTCCCTTGGGGCTTCAATTTGCCACGCCACCTGCACCCAATGGGGCATATCCAAGGATCCCTTCCAAGCACGCAGGGCCTGGAGAGAATTCCACTAAATCAAGTTTTCCTCAACATTTTAAATTTCTAGTGATGTTTTAGCACCTTGGTGACTAAAATTGTACTGGTTCTGCCCAGCTGGTCACACCTTATTAAGGATTCAGACCATCATTTTATTTATATACACATACACACACAACAGCAGCTATAATTTTTTTAAAATATGCTTTAATGCCTTTGTTTGATTTAGGGTTACTCATTGAAAGAAAAAGCATCAGTTTAAACTTCCTTGGATATCTTTTTATTTTTTAATTAAAAAAAATTTTAAACATCTTTATTGGAGTATAATTTCTTTACAACGGTTTGTTAGTTTCTGCTGTATAACAAAGTGAATCAGCTATCCATATACATATATCCCCATATCCCCTGCCTCTTGCGTCTTCCTCCCACCCTCCCTATCCCACTGCTCTAGGTGGTCACAAAGCACCGAGCTGAACTCCCTGTGCTATGCGGCTGCTTCCCACTAGCTATCTATTTTACCTTTGGTAGTGTACATATGTCCATGCCACTCTCTCACTTCGTCCCAGCTTACCCTTCCTCCTCCCCATGTCCTCAAGTCCATTCTCTACATCTGTGTCTTTATTCCTGTCCTGCCCCTAGGTTCTTCAGAACCATTTTTTTCTTTTTTTTAGATTCCACATATATATGTGTTAGCATACGGTATTTGTTTTTCTCTTTCTGACTTACTTCACTCTGTATGACAGACTCTAGGTCCATCCACCTCACTACAAATAACTCAATTTCATTTCTTTTTATGGCTAAGTAATAGTCCATTGTACATATGTGCCACATCTTCTTTATCCATTCATCTGTCGATGGACACTTAGGTTGCTTCCATGTCCTGGCTATTGTAAATAGAGCTGCAATGAACATTTTGGTACATGACTCTTTTTGAATTATGGTTTTCTCAGGGTATATGCCCAGTAGTGGGATTGCTGGGTCATATGGTAGTTCTATTTCTAGTTTTTTAAGGAACCTCCATACTGTTCTCCATAGTGGCTGTATCAATGTACATTCCCACCAATAGTGCAAGAGGGTTCCCTTTTCTCCACACCCTCTCCAGCATTTATTGTTTGTAGATTTTTTGATGATGGCCAGTTTGACTGGTGTGAGGTGATACCTCATTGTAGTTTTGATTTGCATTTCTCTAATGATTAGTGATGTTGAGCATCCTTTCATGTGTTTGTTGGCCATCTGTACGTCTTCTTTGGAGAAATGTCTGTTTAGGTCTTCTGCCCATTTTTGGATTGGGTTTTTTGTTTTTGTGATATTGAGCTGCATGAGCTGCTTGTAAATCTGGATATCTTTTAAAAAAGAGACCTGAGTTTTCCAAATCATCTCTCCTAGACTCTTGTAAATTCTAAATGTATGAGTGGAGCTGTATTTTTTTTTTTTTTTAATGTGCTACAAGTATACTGAATAGTACATGGGACTCCCAGGTATAACCCTTTTTATAGGCTTGGAACATAATTTGACATTTATTTTTGCTTTTATGACATTGTTGGTCATGGTGACTACTCGATGCCTAGTCCTTATAAACACAGGCAACTCCTCTATCCTCATATTGTTGCTATGGAAAAAATGAGAACCACTTTATAACAACCCACGTGATGATATACTTTGCAATATTAGAGCACGAGTAAGTTCTGTGTTTATTATGTGTCAAGGTTGTCAAGCCATCACTAACCAGAGATATACACCAACAACAGTCACTAATGATAGTAAAGATAAACAGAATTCCATGCAGGAGGGCTGCCTTCATAGTAAACAGGTTATTCAAAGAGCTCTATTAACCTAGCTGGACAATCAGACCAAATACTTTGCGTCATTCAGGGGAGGTTTCCTGGAAAAAGTGGCTCCTAAGGCAGATTTTGCACAGTGTATGAGTGATGTAATTTTCTCTCTTAGAAACCTGATCTCTTAGTTCCAAGGCCACTCCCCAGATTGCCTGATCCAAAGGGTAATTTCCCTAGTCTGTTCCCACCAAGGTCACATACATGAGGGAAACCACAAGGCAAGGGGGAAAACGCTCAGGCTTTGGGAGTTAGAGTTTCAAAGTCATATAGATTCAAATCCCATTTCAGCTGATACTTAAGATATGGGACTTGGACTTTGCTTAATTAATCTGAGTCTCAGTTTCCTCAACTCTAAATGGGGATTGATAATACAACCTACCTCCTAGGCAGATTCCCAACAATTATACGTAAAGTATCCAATGCCTGGGTAGATCACGGGTGCTCCAAAAGTGCTAGCGAACTTTATTGGCTAGCTGGTAGCAGAGTTAATGACAAAAAAAAAATAGACCCAGGGATTTCGATCCTGGCTGTTATCTCTGCATGTTACGATATTTTCCCAATAGCTGCATGACTAACTTCTTATTTATTTCAGATCTTTGCTCAAGTATTACCTTCTCAAGAAGGCCTACACTGACCATCCAGTCTCTCTACTTCACAGGACAACCTATAGCCATATCTCCGAATATTTTATGGTCACTTAACATACACTATAATTTTATTATTTATTAGTTTTATTAGTAGTAGTATCTGTTTTCCCATTAGGATACAAGCTCGTCAAGGGTAGGAGTTTTGTCTGTTTTGCCTATTGATGCATTCCCAGCACTTAGCAGAGTCTTGATATTTGTTGAATTAATGAAAGAAGAACTTTGGTTAGGTTTGTTTTGCATTTGAATATTGGGTCAATTGAAGAAGGGTAATGCTTCCTCATAGTCCTTACAGATCAGCTTTAGAGTCAGGGCAAGACTGAGGGCACCGCTAACTGGGAGCCCAGAATCAAAGGAAGGCGTCTAACTGGCTCTGGCGCAAGCACACCCGGCGTGTGAGTGACAGAGGCTCTTCTGAGATAGCCTTAAGGATTCACAACATGCTCCCTTGCCTAAAATTCTTCACACATTATGCCCATCTAGCGGCACAAGGGAAAGATGTTTGAGCTTTCCATGAAAACAGTAGGAAACTCTTGCTAAATCAACATCACCATGAGTGTGATGTCGATCAAGTTCACAGTGTCCAAGAGAAACCTGCTTTTTGAAATTTGTGAACAGCTCCACATCCGCTAACTATTCATGCCTTGTTCAAACAGATGTGTCAACATCTCACCAAAATATCAATCAAATGGCAATGACTGGAATTTTAATCAACCACAGGAGCTCCCAGATAGAATGGAGATGCTTCCATAGCAAAAAGATGCTACAAAGTCGATAAAGTCTTTTAATCCTGACGGCTGAATCTTCAGCCTCCACCCTACCCTGCTGCAATTACAGCATAAATTACACAGAAGCAAGGACTATGGCAATGTTTTGTCCCCTGCACAGTGCCTGGCACCTCACAGGCACATGAGAACTATGAACTGAGTGAATGAATCAACTTAGTTAATTCGACCCGTATTTCAAAGACCCTTTACAAAACCCAAACGACACAGATCAAGGACTAAAGGTTTTGCTCAACAGGACGGATGAGACTTGGCCACAGTATATATGGAAAAGATCTGAGAGGTTTTGCTTTTCTCAAGCCTGACATGAGATGAGGGCCAACTGTGCAATTCATCTGCTAAATAAGCTCATTTCATCTGATCCCAGCTTAACAATTAACAGAGGCAATGTGTCTGGAGGATAAGAACTAATGATTCCTCTGCACTTCCAACTGGTCAGGCCACATCTAGAAGAGAGTTGTCCAGGTGTGGGTGCACATTTTAAGAAAAATTCTGACGTAATGGTGGAAGTCCAGGAACTAAGTCTCAGAGGTAATAGAAGGAATTGGGTAGCATGAGAACATGCTTAGGATAGCTAACAGGAGCAAGGAAGACAAGTGGAGCAGCAATGGATTACCCCCATCACCTTGGCTGACAGCCAGGCCACCCCTCTCACATACAAGAGGGTCCCACCAACCTCAGCAGCCCACCAAGCTGACCATCCTGGTTGTGTGAGCAACAAACACTTGTTTTGTACCTCTGAGGTTTTGTGCTTGTTTGTTACATGGCTTAATTGCAACAATAGCTAACTGATACAAAAAGAAATAGTGGAAGGTCTATCTTAGATAAGAGGAAGCAAAATAGTTCTGTTTCCTTAGAAGATGAGAATAGAAGAGATGATTTAAATGCTTAGTGTCTCTCAAGAAGAAAACTTTTGGCTCTTAGAAACTTAGAGCTTTCTAAGGATTGGAACCATCCATCAAATGAGTGGGCTTTGCTGAATTTGAGCTTGGAAACCAGCAAAGCCAACGATGCCATCACAGTTTCACCAGGCTCAGGCTGCTGCATTGGGCCTGCCCTGGCTTAATATTAAAGAGCTTGAGAACTCACTTAGATCAGGGACCTTATCTGTTTTGTTTTTTCATCCTTATGCATTCAGATAATGGTACAGGATCTAGCACACAGTAGGTATTCGATAAATATTTGTTAAACCAAAAATGAATGGAAGATGGCAAGGCTGGCTCCCAGTCCCTGAATCCAAGAGGGTAAATTGTTGAAACTGGGTGGAAAAAGCCACACATGTCTAACCAAATATTAAGAAAATATTTAGCAAAGCTATTTTCCAAGCTCCTGAGAAAAGGAACAGGTGTAATAAAGAACAGGCTGAGAAGTAGAAGTAGGGTAATTTGAATATTTTATGGCACAAAACTCTAAAATATTCATTTTTATAATTTTTACAAATTAGTGAGAAGCAGCCTAGGGGAATGAGATGCAAGGAACAAGGAAAAGATGCTGATTCCAAGAGAACAAAAGCTGGTAAATGCTTCAAGGGCAAGGTGATGGCATTTATAAATATATTGGGCCTTAAGCTCATGAGTCCAATCTTCTGGAACATTCTTCCTCTCAGATGGATCCTGACGCAGGCTTAACAGATGCCATGTTTTAAAAATCAATGCATGAGGATATAAGGGATGAGCCACACAGACAGAGGGCCCTGGCCCTTAGAGAGGACAGCTCTTCTTTTCCCAGACTCTTCACACAGCTCATGAACACATGGAAAGTACTCTCTCCACCATAACAGGAGTCGGCAAATTTTTTTATTAAAGGTGCATATTTTAGGCTTTATGGGCCATATGTAGTCATAGATATTATGTAAATGAATGAGCATGACTGTATTCCAGTATAACTTTACTTATAGATACTGAAATAAGAATTTCATTTAATTTTCATGTGTTACAAAATATTATTATCCTTTAAATTTCTTTCAACCATTGTAAAGACATAAAAAAAACATTCTTAGCTTGCAGGCCATGATAAAAAGGCAGCAGGCTGGTTTTGGCCAACAGGCCATAGTGTGCCGACCCCTGCTCCATATTTGCCCTCTAATTTTATCTCATATTTGTGCCCTTCTACTGCCCAATGCTAGCAAACAGACTGTCCCTAGAAGATTCTCAGCAGTGATCACTTTGATTCGATAAGAGTAACTTTTAGTTTTATGATACAGTTGCATAAAGAAAAGTAGATCCTAAAGTTTTTGAAGGAACCTCCATACTGTTCTCCATAGAGGCTGCACCAATTTACATTCTCACCAACAGTGTAAGAGGGTTCCCTTTTCTCCACACCCACTCCAGCATTTATTGTTTGTAGACTTTTTGATGATGGCCATTCTGACCAGTGTGAGGTGATACCCCATTGTAGTTTTGGTTTGCATTTCTCTGATAATTAGTGATGTTGAGCAGCTTTTCATGTGCTTTTTGGCCATCTGTATGTCTTCTTTGGACGACTTACGTACAAAACAGAAACAGACTTACAGATATCGAAAACAAACTTATGGTTACCAAAGGGGAAATGTTGGGGGTAGGGATAAATCAGGAGCTAAGATAGATAACCAACAAGGACCTATTGTGTAGCACAGTGAACTCTACTCAATATTCTGTGATAACCTATACCAGAAAAAAAATCTAAAAAAAGAATGAATATATGTATGTGTATAACTGAATCACTTTGCTGTGTGATTAAAGAAAAGAAAAAGAAAAGTAGATCTTACTAGGATTACTTTGTCCCAAGTGACTCCTTTTGGAAATTTCAAGGATCAAGCACTGTTTTGCATGGTCTCTAATGAGCCTGGCAATGTATGGTAGAGCTATTATAGACATTCATGATTCAAAGTTCAACCAAACTCATGAACCCTATTGACAGTGATGAAGAGATAAAAGACACATTTTCTCCCACAGGCCATCTGTATTCTTATCTAATTGTACAACTAACCCAACAATGACTTCAAAAATTTGCTTCTCGTCTTGAATGTTGTCAATTTCCTTTCACGTAGGTAGAAAGATAGAAGAAACACGCTGAGTATTTGGAATCAAAGAGTTAGTCTCCTACAGAAAGACTTATAAAAGGAATTTTATCTTCTAAACCTAGATGTTAAGAATAGACTGTTTCCTCAAAATAAATTAATATGATTGTGTTTCATGGAAGTGAAAACCTTAATAATTAATCATGTTTTCCTTTTTACTGTGGCTGCCAGGAAACTCAGAATCAAGTTTGTGCCCCAAATATAGAAATTAAATAAGATATTTATTCTTTAGTTACATTGGTATTTTCCATGATCAAAGCTTTTATTTTCCCCCCCAATGACATTTTTGTTTTTCCTCACAACAGAATAAACCATGTTAGCAATACATTCATACCATGATAAACCAAATGAAGCAATACACTCATATCGAGATAAGCCAAATGAAGCATTTCTTTCAAATATCCTCTTTTTAAACATAGTCTTCCACTTTTCCATATGTTTCCATTCTTCATCTGGCTGTTAGTTTTTTGTTGCCATGGCACTTAATATTTATATAAACAATAAAAAGCAAAGTAACAATTCCCGCCCACTTCCTGTCAACTCCTAGTTAGAATTTCAGATCAACTGGTACGTGGTTGATTCCAACCCAATGCACCCAGAGGTGGTGAGATGAGAATGCCTTGAGCCATCCACTCCAGGTCATTTAGAAAGTTAAAGACTCATTTTTTTTTAATGCCTAGGAGAGTAAAATAAGATAGGGGTATCAAATTATTTTTCCTTATTAAGTCAGTCAATAGGCATTAATTGAGTTCCTACTACATGTCAGACATACAATAAAAATTAACCAGTTAGATTCTATATAAAATTTTGGGTCTCACCTTCCTATAAACAGGAAATAGATGTTTAAGCAGCAGGGTGAAGAACTGAGGACATAAGTAATCAGAGCTGCACTGAGGATGCTGGGGGTGAAGTCTGACCTCTTTAGCAATTCGGGTACATGGTGAGGTTTTATTAAATCAGACAGCATTATTTGGCATAAAGACAAATCAGACAGGAACCAGATTAAACTGTAATATCTTACTAAATAAAAAGACTCTATTTACAAATAAATAACGTGTTGATTACAAAGTGACTCATACCTTACTCTTCAAGCAAATCTGATCTCTTAGTGCTTAAAAGCCTCTACCTTATGTGTTAAAAAGAAAAAGTATCCTTCTTTTTAAAACGTACCATAACTTAGCTTTTCACTAATCACAAAGGTACCTGTGGGAATAGTGAGAAATCCACTCAGGCCATGGGATGTGGTGGTTCAGAGCCAGGCTTGGATTTGAATCCCAGCTCTGTCTAGCTAGCTAACTGGCAGGGATACTTTGTCTAACCAGCTGGGTTACTTTGGCCAAATGTTTAACCTCTCTGTGCTTAGTTTCTTCATTTCTAAAACAAGGATATTATTCTATCCTTCCCTGTGTTGTAGGAAGGAAAAGGGAAAAAAATTAAGTGCTTAGGAATGTTGTATAATAAAATGACTAAGGGCAAGGGTATGGCATCAGACTGTGGGTTCAAATTCAAGCTTGATCCCTCATTCACCTGATCCCTCATTCACCTTGAACACATACCTACCATCCCTGTGTCTCAGTTTCCTCATCTATAAAAGGATACTAGTTGCATCTACCTTGTTGGGTTACTATGGGGAGATGTAAATTTATAGATGTTATTTATAGATGTAAAGTACTTAGCATACAATGAGCACTCAATTAATAAGTTATCAGAGTAATGTCTGACATACTGTAGGTACTAAATAAGTGGTAGTTAATATTAACCGTATAAAAATTATGCTCGACATCACTAATCATCAGGAAAATGCACATCAAAACCACAATGAGCTATCACCTCACACCTCTCAAAAGGGCTATCATCAAAAAGACAACAAATAACAAGTGTTGGCAAGGATGTGGAGAAAAAGAAACCCTCGTGCACTGCTGGTGGAATTGTAAATTGGTGTAGTCACTATAGAAAATAGTACGGTGGTTGCTCAAAAAAATGAAAATAGAACTACCATGTGACCTAGCAATTCCATTTCTGGGTACTTAGCCAAAGAAAATGAAACACTAACTTGAAAAGATATATGCACCCCCATGTTCACTGCAGCATGATTTATAATAGCCAAAATGTGAAAACAACCTAAGTGTTCATCAGCGGAAGAATGGATAAAGCAAATGTGGTACATGTATATGATAGAATATTACTCAGCCATAAAAAAGAATGCCATTTGTGAAAACATGGATGGACCTCGAGGACTTTAGGCTAAGTGAAATAAGTCAGACAGAAAAAGGCAAGTCCCATTTGATCTCACTTACATGTGAAATTTTTTTTTAAAAAAGCTCACAGATACAGCAAACATATTGATGGTTGCAAAGGCAGGGGGTGGGGCAAGATGGGTGAAGGGGGTCAAAAGGTTCAAACTTCCAGTTTTCAAATAAGTAAGTAAGTCATGGGGATGTCATGTACAACATGGTGACTATAGTTAATAATACTGTATGGCATATTTGAAAGTTTCTAAAAGAGTAGATCTTAAAAGTTCTCATCATAAGAAAAAATATTCTACAAGTATATGTGGTGACAGATGTTAACCAGACTTACTGAGGTGATCATGTTGCAATATATACAAAATCAAATCACTATGTTGTATACCTAAAACTAATATAATGTTGTATGTCAATTATACCTCAACAACAAAAAATAAAAATAAGCCAAAAACACAGGGCTTCCCTGGTGGCACAGTGGTTGAGAGTCCGCCTGCCAATGCAGGGAACATGGGTTCGTGCCCTGGTCTGGGAAGATCCCACATGCCGCGGAGCGGCTGGGCCCGTGAGCCATGGCCGCCGAGCCTGCGCGTCCGGAGCCTGTGCTCCGCAACGGGAGAGGCCACAACAGTGAGAGGCCTGTGTACCTCAAAAAAAAAAAAAAAAAAAAAAAAAAAAAAAAAAAAAAAAAAACCAGTATGGGACCAAACGGGAAGGGATAGGGACCATAAAGCTTCACTGGAAGAAAAATCTTAGGAATCATTCTGTCTTATCTTTTTTTTTTTTAACACCTTTATTGGAGTATAATTGCTTTACATTGCTGTGTTAGTTTCTACTGTATAACAAAGTGAATCAGTTATACATATACATATATCCCCATATCTTTTCCCTCTTGCGTCTCCCTCCCACCCTCCCTATTCCACCCCTCTAGGTGGTCACAAAGCACCGAGCTGATCTCCCTGTGCTATGCAGCTGCTTCCCACTAGCTATCTATTTTACATTTGGTAGTGTATATATGTCAGTGCTATTCTCTCACTTCGTCCCAGCTCCCCCTCCACCCCCCGGCCTCCGTGTCCTCAAGTCCATTCTGTTCTATCTTTCATCTGACAGATGGGAACACTAAGGACTAAAGCAACAGTCAGCACACTGTCCAAAGTCCCTCTGCTTTGGGGGCAGAGCCTGGACTGCAACGCAGGTCTTCGGGCTTGCAGTCCAAAGTTCTTAGCCTGAAACCACATGGCATACTTAGTCTTCCTGCCTCAGGGGTGATGAGATTGTAATGGAAACCAGTTTTTCATGTCTACTCTCCAAATGGAAAAAACTGGATGAGGATTTTGGGGGTAGAGCACAGGGAGAGCAGCCACTGGCAAAGAGACAAAATTGAATCCTATTCCTCAATATGAGGTATATCTGCAAGGCATCAGGATTTAATTTTTGGTGAAACTGGCAAAGGGTTTATAGACTAAAAATATAAGCATGAGAAATAAGAATGGCTTTGGAGAATTATAGACTGATCAGTTACTCTTTTGGACGGGGCCACTTGATGAAGTCATTAATCATATAAACAAAACAGCCTGGGTTTTTAAATAAGAGAAAATTTACTAGGGGCCTAAAGCGATTAATTTAGTAAGGTCTTTGGTGGTAGAAGGCAAAGAAGTTCTTTCAGATGAGTTTCTCGTTAACAGGTATTTTTCAAAATTGAGTTGAGTGATGGAGGGATCATTGCTAAAATACTTTAAAGGAAGAAACTATTCAGAGCATTTAGTTCAACACTGTCATTTTATGACGAGGAATCAGAAACAGAGCAAGTGGGCTTGCTCATAATGACTTGGTTAGTTTAGTTTCAGGTCCTCACAGATGGGTTTATGGCTTAAGTATATGCCTTAAACAAAGAGTAGAGATAAACAGGAGAAGTATAATGAATGTACATAATTGCAGAACTCTCCTCCTCCGCTCACTGAGAGCCTATAGGAGGCCAGAAAAGACACCGAGTTGATCCATGTACCTTTATTCCTCACAAGTCAATGAGTTAGGTACTATTATTATGCCACTTTACAGATGAGAAAGTAGAGGTTTCCAAAAGGCTGTGAGTGACACTAGCGCTTGCCTCAGAACCATCACCACCGCTACATTTTCCTGAGCATGTACCATGCTCCAGGCAAACATTCTAATTTACCTGCCTTTGTAACAGTCTTATTTATGAGGTCAGTACTGTAGTTCATTCTCATTTTACAGATGAGAAAGCTGAAGCTTAGAAAAGGTTAAATAACTGGCCCAAGGTCACCTAGCTGGAAAGTGGCCAAACCAGGAGATAAATCTGGGCATGACATCTTTAAGAATAACAGCATCGGTGGTTGCCAGAGGCAGGGGATGGTGGGGGGCGCGGTGGGCAAAATGAATGAAGGGGTCAAAAGGCACCGATTTCCAGCTCTAAGATAAATAAGTCATAGGGATGTATACACAACATGGTGACTGTAGTTAACAATACTGTACGGCATATTCGAAAGTTGCCGAGAGAGCTGATCTTAAAAGTTCTCATCACGAGAAAAAAAAATTCTGTAACTGTGTGGTGATGAATGTTAACTCGACCTATTGTGGTGATCATTTTTCAATGTATACAAATATTGAATCATTTTGTCCTGTACCTGAAACTAACATAATGTTATATGTCCATTACCTCAAAAAATTTAAAAAGAAGAATAGAAAGGAGAAAGTGCAAAAAAAAAAAAAAAATCCATTTGCAAATCTTTGACTCTTCCAGTGTTAAAGGCCCAAGTTGACAAGGAGATATAAATACTATAGTGAAGACCTTAAGGAATTCCTATAGATAGGGGAAGGGTAAACCCTTGGCATTTCTGTGGCTAACAGAACACACTGTTGAGTGGAGGAAGAATGGGGCTGACCCAGGAGAGCAATTTTTGCTCCAGTTATACTAAAGCTCACTACTATTTCAGTGCCATCGTCTATCACAGCGGAAGCAATCCGTCCGTTGCCTGGAATGCCATGTAGTGGAACAGTAAATCAGGCAAGGAAAGAGCGTGCTGAAAGTACCTGAAAGATTCAGGAGCAAGGAAACTGAGCGAGGAGGGTTAGGGGAAGAAGCACAAAGAAACTTGAGAAATAACAGTCAACATGTTGATTTCATCCATGGACAGACAAGTGTAACAGAACAACACAAACAATGTCTCCCAGGGATTTTTTATTTAAAAAAATAGAAAGGAGTGAAGGCGTCTTTCTACTCTACATAGCAGGCAGTCTTCTATGCATTGATAACAACATATCACCATATAACTGCACAGAAATCTATTGACAAAGTCTGGGAAATCTAAGTGAATGAATAAAAAGGTAAGCCAAGTAGGAATAATTCCTTATTTTTACTAAAGCTTTCAGTCCATTGTTAATACTTCATGTCGGCAAATTTATCCAACATAACAGTGGGGCCGTTTAAACTGTGGCCAAAAAAATTAAAATACCAAATAAGTATGAAATGAAATAGATATTCTTGACCGAATGCATTATTTTGTCTTCCAACTGCTTACGTACATAAACTCTGTGTTTACTTAACTTTTTGAAGAGTCAAACCTGTGACCTTTTAAATTAAGATTTTCTGATCAACCATAAGAAATTAACAGTCACTCATTTATTGATTAAATAACCATTTAATAAAACACACTGTAGCTCCAATACCCTTCAACTCAATTTGCAACAGTTTCTTTTCAGGGATATAGATGAGTAAAGGAGCCTTTGAACTAACCTGGGGAGGGAAAGTTAAAGCCATCCGTCAAAGTCAATGTTAAATTTAGAGCCAGATGACATGGCAGCTCCCCAATCCCTCTTGCTACAATTTTCTTAGCAAAGCTCTTTGTTTTCCATTCCTGCGGATGACTGCCCCTCACTTTCCACAGTAACTCTCCCCTCATACTGACAAACAGGAAAAAACCACTCAAGTTCTTTCTTACATAATGGTTTGGGTTTTTTTGTTTTTGTTTTTCTGGTTTTTTGGTGGGAGACCCAGAACTCAAAGAGCCTTGATGCTTTTTATCAATTCCACTAGTAGTCAAGGGCAGGAAATAAAAATATTTTTCTCTTCCGACTCAAAAACAATACCCCTTTGTGAAGTTGCTAAGAAGCTAGAAATAGCAAATCTGGGAAAAATTTCAGGTGAGAGATATGCATCAAAAGATTTCATTTTGCTAAAAATATCTCTAAGTTGGTCTCAGCATTCCAACTCACATCATACTGCAGTTCAGGATGATGAACAAAATCTGTTCCCCCCTTATATTGGCAGTAACTCTGAGGTTATACAAAGGAGTAAAGTAACCTGTCTTATGACGTCAAAGTTCCCATAGGCATTTGCCAGTTCAAAGAGGTTGTTTTCAGAATGGAAACAAGAAAGAGGGAAGAGAGACCAATTCAAATTGGTGCATCTTGACTACCTGGCAATCGGAGTTTAGAGCAAGGACCCAAGAGGTAACTTAGGCAAGCTGGGGAGTCCCACAAAGCTGAATCCATGACAGCAAAGAGTGCGGGGTCCTAATCAGCTGCCCCAGCACAGATAAACGAGCACCCCCTAGGAAGCATCACCATCCTAAAGGCAGTAGGGCTCATCCAGTGTCAGAGATGAACCTGGTGACAACAGGAGATGTGTGTGGTCCAGGGTAAGCTCCAGTGTTCCAGCCCCACAGCAGTGGAGGCATATGAGAAAATACAAAAAGAAAAGAAAGACTTGGCCTTGGGGAGCAGGGTGAATGCAGTGGAATAACGATATAAACCCTCGGCACCCAGCAGCTCCTGGGTTCCCCTCTCCTCCGTGGGCTTCTCTCTGCCACCCCAGAGTCTCCCACTCCCAACTTCTCCCCTCAACAGGAGCAGAAAGTAGATGACAGCTAAGTTTTTTTCAAGTCCTGCCAAGAAAAACACTGCAAGGTTAAGAACACAAAAGGCTTCGAATATCTTGCGACTCAGGTTCTTTTCTTAAATAAGTTTCGGTATATACACACACACACACAGAAGAAAATTCACTTTCAGTCAAAGGGTTCAAGAATGTTGACAATCTTTTCAAGGAGCCACTATGTTCTTAAACTCTTTCAACAGCTCTATTTGTTCTAAAAAGGGTCATAGATTTATTTAATAGCTGTTTATCTTTCAGCTGGCCCACTGCAAACCAAAGCATAACAGAAAGCATCCAGCATAATCACAGGCTTGGAGCTGAGGGGGCTGGAGGGACAACGATGGTGAGTCAGAAGTACAGTTACAAGAGTTCATTGTGCTGTTTGTTGCGGGAAAGCGTGCCCATAGGTGGAAAGATTGAATTTCAGATAAAAATGCAGAAGTAAACGTCTGGAGAAAGAATATTTCCATGGCAGTCTTGTCAGCATGACCCCTAAATCTGTCACCCATGCAAAAGAAAAACAGCCACTAGGATCTGTGAAATGATGGCGTGAGCATTCACTTAAGGTACAGTAACATCTTTCCACCAAGTGATAAAAACCTATCACAAAATAGGTGAAAGGCCTTTGTTTTTTAAGAGAAACCTGGCAAAGATGTCAGGACCCTGGAGTATAACGCTGCTCTGGGACTCAGAGGCCTGTCAGGGGAGCTGAGATCTGGAGAGAAAAAGAAAATTGTGACGTTTCCTTTATATGCCATCCAATTAATCGTGCTTATAATGCAGACAGAGTGCACAAAAATACATTTCAGTCTACTGGATAGCATGCCAGCCTTGACCCTAGGCTCAAGGAAAAAGAAGAAAGCTCCAATTTGGGACAAAATAAACCTAGGGTTTAATTGTCATATATTTTAAACTTGGCCTGTTGTCCTGCTTGAGTAAATTTCATGAAAAATCCAAGTTTCTTAAATACTAGTTCTTTTAGGGATGAAACACTACCTATGCAGTAGTTCAAAGATGTCCCTAATACCACACTCAAATGTATTTCATATGTTTTATGTTTTTATATTTAAATCTACAAACATAGTTTAACATATTTCTATTAAAATACATAATATATATATATATAGTAAAAACCAAATACTTTTAGCTGAGTTAGATATTCTGTGCCTTGAAAGATAACACTTGTCTTAGGGACAAATACTCCTCACTGGGGAAGGAACTGCTGGATCCACCAATAGAATTAACCCCTGAAACTCTTCTCTCCCTCACAAATCACAAACTCTCTGTAATTAGCTTTCTTTGAACCAACGTGTTATTTACCAATAAAGATAAGCCAGTTAATTATTTCTTGAAAGTCAACTGATCCCTTGACCATTATATTTACTAATCAGTTTTGCCATCATCAAAACAGATTAATTCTTTAACAATAACGTGAGGAATATTTTATAATTGATTTAGTCCTTATTTTCAATGTGTTGAAGTTAATTCACATAAACACACTATAGTAAGTTTCTCTCTTAACTGTTAATACCTGCACTGATGGAAGACGCCCCTCTGACATAAGAAAATATCTGTATCAGTTTTGCTCACAGTATAATAGAATGTATTAGATGGGATGGATTTCTGGATACAACTGAAACATCAATGTGGCAATAAACTGTATAAATACTAGTTTTCCGGCAAGAGAAGAAGAGAGAAACAGGGAAAATAGGTCAACTTCAGGAAATAGGTAGCAAATGCTATTTAAGAGCAAAAAAAGAAGAAAAAAAAAAAGGAGTCAGGAAACAAAGGGATGCTCAGTTACCAGAGAATCAGATCTTTCTTTTTTTCTTTCTTTCTTCCTTCCTTCCTTTTTTCTTTCTTTTTTGTTTTTAACAAATCTATTTTTCTCTTAGGACTTTCTTTTTTGTAGGAATTTTTACTGCTTAATTCACATATTTTAATCTTCAATCACCTTGGTTGAATAGTTTGAGAGCAAAAACCTCTTACCATTAGAATCTTCTCAGGAAAAAAAATATATATATACACACACACATATTTATATCTATAGAATATATATATCCATATCCATTTATATCTAGGAATTTACTAAGCTTGTGCATATTCCTAAAAGCAAAATGCAGCAGCGACAGCCTGGATAAAATCAATAAATTGAGAACTTCAAGGCTGGTTATTCTGGGAGTGAAAACTTGAAATAGAAATGACAAAGATGAAATGAGATTCTATCACAATGACTTCAGCAGATTCAGAGCTAGAATGAAAATCCCAGGATGTGTAATAAGAGGAGAGGAAACTCGATGCGGTCAGAACTCCACTCCATCACAGGGCAGCCAAGAAGAAGCCAGCAAGCAGACCGATTCCCGACCACTGCTCACACCACAGTATGGCTGGGGCAGCTCTAGGAAGGGCAGGGAAACCTCAGAGACTTTTCAAGTTGTATCTTTTATGGTATTCGCAGAGATCCAGCCAACAACAGCCAGGGGGCTGTTTACCAAAATCATTCCCTGGCACCACCCACAGAAACGCTGTGGAAATCACTGCCAAAGCTTACATGGGAATCAAACAGAAGGAACTAAATACAGCCGTGTAAAACATGCCCCAGTCGTTTCGCAAGCTCGGTTTCTTCATAGATGGCTGTTGTGGAAGAAATGACTGCTTCCAGAAAACAGAGACCCCAGGAATTAATCCAGCAACACAGATGAAAGCAGAATGAAAAATTACTAATTATCCCATTCTACAATTCACACTGGTGACTTACTGCCTCTGGGCTATAAGTCACCTGAGGTTAAAACTGCTCCTCAAAAACAGATATGACAAAAGTGAGTGAATGGTGTAAGGGGCAGGTCTCAGATCACTGTTGTTCCCCAAAGTAAAAAAAATAAAATAAAAGAGATTCACCAAATTAAAATATCAGAACATTCCACAGACCGGCAAAACCAGATGGAGACCAGCAGTTCACACACATCCTTGTATTTTCAAGAGATGTGAAGCTCCAGGTTCTGAAAAAGACCAAACAGAAGCCCACCTGCCATGGCAGTACCAGGAGCTAAAAAGAGAAGACGACCTCTAAGAAATCCAGGCTTTTTCACTCTGCACTCTCAAAGTTGGGCGTGGGGACTCAGGATCTTATGACTCTTACCTCCCATCTTTATAACTGCTTTGGTTCTCTCATTCTTTTACTCCTTACCTGTGCTCCTTTATGTGTCAGAGGTTGATTACACACATCACTACTTTGGATGTCCCTCCAGTTTCACGGGTCAATCCAATGCCCACGCTACTTATCTTTCACTACCTTTATATTACTGTAGAGTTGGGCTCTGTACACCACTCCATACACACACTACTCTCCCTCTACTTCCTCACCCCTCGCTCACTGCTGGAAGCTAAGTTTGAAAGTATCATCCTTTTACGTCTACTCAACATAGAGAAAAAGAAACACAGCAGCTGTGTTCACTGAGTCAATAAATTCACAGTGCTTAACAGAGTCTAGACTGTAGCATCCACTAAGGCAAGAACTACGACTGTTAGTTTCAACGCTCAATATGCAATGTTTAGTTTGGTACCTGGCACACAGCAGGGGTTCAATAACTGTTTTTTGAGAGACTGGAAGTAATTTTTTCTCTAAATTTCATTTTATTCTTTTATTCTCAAATTATTTTCTCTATTGAACAAAGGAAGATTTGTAAATCACTGGAATCATGGTTTAAGGGAGTGAATGAACCAAAAAGATAGGTTCAAAATCTCAAAAGTTCCCCAGTTCATTCCAATAACCAGTCCTCCTCCACCACCTCCTCCTGCTTTTTTTCCTCTTCATATATTGAACTTTATTACAGGAAAAATTATAGGCTCTTTACCTATATTAACTAATTTACTCTTCATGAAAACCATATAGGATAGTTACTATATTATTCCCACTTTACAGACTAGGAAACAAAGGCCTCAAATGACTGAGTAACCTGCCAAAGAGCACACAGCTAAGAAGTTCCAAATCCAGAATTTAGGCCATCTGACTCCAGAATGCCAGCTCCTAATGACCCCCCTGCACTGCCTCCTGAAGGACAGCTGTTATGAAGGCTAACTGATGCCATTCATTCAGTAAAATATTTATTGAGTGCCTACTACATGCCAGATGCCAAAAATACCCGCCACAGCCATGAATACTGTCTGTATATAGTCAACATTCCTTCTGCTTTCCTAGTCGCCCTTTGCCGTATCTCCCAAACAGTAAGCATGCAGAATCTGTTGGACAAGGAAATTTAGTAAGAACTGGTTCTTTTTCTTTATCTCAGTCTTTTAAACTTTCTTAATGAAAACAATCACTAATCCTCTCAGCATTACATGGGACTCTAGCAAGAGCCAGTGGGAATATGCAGCAGCCTGGAATGGCATAGGTAGAGACCTAAACGGAAACAGGGAAATGAATAAAATAGGGTTTCTGCTCTATTATTAGACCAAATGTATTGGCAACCTTTTCACGCCTTGCTTAACAGTCAAAAGTCAAGCCACACGGAGGGTACTGGATTCTTGCCCCTTCTTCCCACACTTGGAAAGGTCTTCTAGGCAAGAAAAATTATGGTCACCCAATCACCCTCTACACACCTGACACAAAAGGCAGGAGAGTGGAAGTGACACGTACCCCTGGCAGAATTCCCGAGTGAAAGTGTGCAGTCTCTGTGTGATCTGACCCTCACTTTGCTCTGCACCCACCCATGCCATGCAGAACAATCCCCTTCTCCCCGAGGCTGCTGAATCAGCCCTGCTGGGAACAGCCCAAAGAGAAGCTCAGACTCCTGAGACATTTGGTCTATTCAGCACCATAAAGGAAATAGCAGTCGTTCAGTGAGGGAATAAAAATGAGGAGCTGGCTGAATAAAGGTGATAAAAATAGATTTTCCAACTCCATGAAGATGAATCATTTTGCCATGGGGATTTGCCAGGCTCTGGTTCAGCTTCATTTTCAACCCAGCCTCATAAATTTGACTTAGGAAAATTTCCTTCCTCTAGATAACCAGCATTAGCATTAGGACAGTTCTAACGGGACTTTATTAGAGAATTGTCCAGAAATAACTTCCACTCCCTCCCTAGCCTGCAGTAAATATTGGCTTTGAAGGACAAGAGTGGGCTAGGATGGGATGTGTAGCCCATGACCCCAGACTCACTGCCCCCCTCCATCCCCCCTCAATTTTCTCCTCAGTTCTTTCCCTCCTCATTTTAAGAAATGGAGATTTTTAGAAAGTAACAGGGGTGGTGGAAAGGAGCAGAATGTGAGGGGGGCTCAGGTAGAACAGCACCTCAAGGTATGCAGTCGCATTTTCCCCAGGACACCATGTGCTGCTGAGGAATACATCTTTAAATGTAGCAGAGTTGCTTCTAATTCACAAAATTATCAGAAATCCTCTTTATTTGGACTAATGTGCCTATGTGCCTTCCGTGACATACCCCAAAAGGAAAAACAACAGCTTTCCTTAGAGAATAAAAAAGGCTTAATTAAAAGCAACAGGTGGTTAAAAATATCAAGGAACAAGGTAAACTCCATAGAAAAGTAATTGTGGTGTATTTTAGCCATACCATAGTGTATAAAAAGGACCTTTAAAAATAAAAACAAGTGATGAAATCTAACTAGCTTCCTTCTTTCACTCATGGACACCCATCATCGTGCATTTTTTTCATAATGGATTTTACTTACCCCTACATGGCCTCATATTCCACACAAAACTCCAGCATACCCACACTTGGGAGGTGGGTGGGGCATCTCTCCTGGGTACTCCAACAGTCAGCCTGTACACAGCAGCCGAAGCGCCCTTACATCCTCTTTTCCAAAACAGTCCTCAGCACAGCAAACCCAGCTCTGCCCCAAGCAGGCTGCAGCAGCTGAAATGCTGATGCAGTGAAAGAGAACTAACTGGAAGAGAGCGTGATTGCCACACCTATTGGGGAGGGAGGCGGGAAGTTCTGCTCCCACTGAGGAAGGGGGACAGAATCCCCAAGACATAGAGACGCCCAGTGTGATTCTGCAGGAGAGCTTTGTGACAGCTGCTGCTGCACAGTTGGCACCCAATACCATCAGTAAACCTGCATTTGGAACAGGACCCAGCAGGACCTGAGGGAGGAGAGTTCAAGTCCCAACTCTGGAAGAGAGTAGCCTTGTGACCCCAGGCAAGTCATTGCCCTCTGAGTCTCTGTTTCCTCATTTGTAACAATATTCTGTGATAACCTATACGAGAAAAGAATCTGAAAAAGAATGAATATATGTATATGTATAAGTGAATCACTTTGCTCTACACCTGAAACTAACACAACACTGTACTCCAACTATACTCCAATAAAATTAAAATATAAAAATATAAACATTTAAAAAAATTTTTTAAATCTCTAAATAGCCTCTAGTTCTGAAATTTTAAGGCCATCAGAATAATCATGAATATAATAAATAATAAGCACAGCTACAATTTCTTGAAAACAGACGATGTACCATCCACCATATTAGGCATTTTACACATATTGTCTCATTTAATCCCACAATACTGAGATAAGATTTATCAACCCCATTTTATAGATGAGGAAACTGATGAACTCACTCCATGATTCCCCATGAAAATAAAGGATCATCATATCCATTCAGGGTTTTGAATTTAAATGGAAGCATTTAATTTTTGTGCCTGAAATTGAGATGACACCTGAGGATGGAATTTCTCCACTGTTGGGTGATTAATGTGTTTACAATCCTCTGCTGGGATAATTCTGAGGTACTAGTATTTATGGTTACAGCCATTCATGCTACTGCAAAACCCATTTCCCACCTGTTGTCTTCTATTAAACCTCCCTAAAGGACATGAAATATTTCTTTGGGCAGATTCTAAAAACAGAGATCATGAAATATGTGAGCAGAAACCTCGTGTGTGGATTTACTGTTTGGAATTTTCAAATGCTATAAAACACAGTGTTTATAGCCAATTCATCATTTATAAGAGTTTATTAGACTGATATGCCCACTGACTCACTGGTATCCTGCCATTTATGGATACCAATACTTCAAATGGGGGGCTGACATTTAATATTTATTAATAACGTCTGTGTTTCCTTGCCTATTTTATAGTATCTTTGCATTACGTTCTATTTTATGTTTATCGTCAATCATTCTAGCTTTCAAGTAAACTTTTTATTTTAAAATAGTTTTTAGATTTACAGAACATTGCAAAGATAGTCCAGAGAGTTCCAGTATAACTTGTATGCTGTATTTTATATTACTAACCAGTGGTTAGTACCATTTATCACAACTAATGAACAAACACTGGTACATTACCACTAACTAAACTTCAGGTTTTATTTGGGTTTCATTAGTTTTCCACTAATGTACTTTTTCTGTTCCAAGATCCATCCAGGATACGATATTGCGGTCATTTCTCTTAAGCTTCTTCTGGACTTTCCTCATTTCTCAGACTTTCCTTGACAGTTTTCAGAAGTACTGGTCAGGTATTCTGTATCCCCATTTGGGTTTGTCTGATATTTTTCTCATGGTTAGACTGGGGTTATGGGTTTTGGGGAGGAAGACCACTGAGATGAATACCATTCCCATATCACCTTATCAATCATCCTTTTATTACCTATAGGGAAAATATTTATGTCAAAACTTTAAACTGAATAAAGTTAATTTTAGAAAAGATAAATTAAATACCAAACTATTTACTCAGAAATACAGTAATTTATCTTGTGGAGAAAATGACAGAGAGGGAAACTAATCTTTGCGTCCATTATGAGATAACGGTAGACCTAAGATTCTAGCAGGAAGCCAGCTAATTACAAAAGAGGTGTCTAGCAAGTTCTTTTGAAGTGCTTGCCAAGGCAAACATTCTACAAAACAATCTTGGATGATGGCACATTTTAAGAGAAGTTGCTTCAACCAAGTGTGATCTCACTCTTTCATACAATACTTTTAGATATTTGGTGAAGTTTTTTTCCTGTTGTTAAACCACAGAATTCCTATGAACCTGGGTTTGGAGTGCTAAAAATTAGTTGCACAGAAATTCCTTCTTTAGGTAAGCTATGACTATGAAAAAAAGAAGACTTAGGCTGAAATATGTATTTCCTGCTATTATATATTTTTTCCTCACAGTTCCTAATTGGAGGTCTGTTCCCCAGGGGGAAAAAAGTAAGGAACTGATGTAATGTCACAAACTTCTGCTAAATGCTGTTCAATGAAAGATAAGGGAGAACAAGTAGTTTCTTTCTTTAAAGAATGGTGTTGTTGTTTTTTTCAGGGACAGGAAGGGGGGAAAACAGAAAGAAAAATGTTTTACAGCACTGCTATATATAACCTTCCACCTCTGCAGAAGCATAAAATAATTAAGGAAACAAGCTTGAAAAATAGTTTGTGGTGGATAAGGAGGATACTAGACTTCAGTTAGCACGTCTAGGCATTCACAACACATGCGAATAAGAATTCAGTCCTGGGCTTCCCTGGTGGCGCAGTGGTTGGGGGTCCGCCTGCAGATGCAGGGGGCGCGGGTTCGTGCCCCGGTCCGGGAGGATCCCATGTGCCACGGGGCGGCTGGGCCCATGAGGCGTGGCCGCTGAGCCTGCGCGTCCGGAGCCTGTGCTCCGTGGCGGGAGAGGCCACAGCAGTGAGAGGCCCGCGTACCGGAAAAAAAAAAAAAAAAAAAAAAAAGAATTTCAGTCCTTGGCTGGCTTGTGTCGCTCCCTAAATTCATATATTGAAGTCAAAACCCCCAGTAACTCAGAACTGTGACTGTATTTGGAGGTAGGGTCTTTAAAGAAGTGACTATGTTAAATGGGCTCATTTAGAGCAAGCCCTAATCTAATATGTTTGGTGTCCTTATAAGAAGAGGAGATGAGGATACAAACACACATGCAGAGGGAAGACCATGTGAAGACCCAGGGAGAAGGTGGCCTTCTGCAAGCCAAGGAGAGAGACCTCAGAAGACAACAACCCTGCCTACTCCTTTATTTCAGACTTCTAGACTCCAGAATAGTAAGAAAATAAATTTCTGTCCTTTAAGGCACCCAATCTGTGATACTTTGTTATGACAGCAAATTAACATGCTTACCTAGCACTAAGAGTGAAGAATCGAGGGGTATAAGAGAGGCTAGAGAGTATGAGATTGGTTGGATATTATATCTCAATAAATTGCCAGTAATATGAAGACCTTTCTAAGTCACTCTCTCTCATGATTTTCATACCTAAGTGTAATTGCTAATGACTCCTCCTGTGTTCCCAAATTCCTTTCATCACCCTTCTCCCCCCAACCCCAGGCTCTGCCAGTGAAAGTCAAGCACTCCAAAGATCAGACTTATAGTTTGAAGGGAAAAAAGCTTCCAAGTTTGCATTTATAGAAAAACAAATAATTTGTCTTCATATACACTTAAACATAAGGATTTAACTTTAAAATCAGCCCTTCATTAACCTAGTCCAATTTTTTATAACTTTTTCCATGAGTTCTAAACCAACATTTTCCAATTGTCTGCCAGACATCTGCACATGAATATCTCTTAAAGGTAGCCAACTCAGTACGTCCAAAAGAGACTTCATCTTTTCTCTTGGAACCCGTTTCTCCTCCTTTGCTCCCGTGATTCCTATTAATGGCATCACTATTCGCCAAGTTGCTCAAATCCAAAATGGAGATGTCATCTTCCTGAGATTATTTATCATATTTCATCAATTCCAAGTTGTACATTTTTTACCTCTAAAATAACGATGCATCTTTCCATTACTGGTATATTAACATTGTGTCTGATTTAATTGATGGCTTTTAAAAAATTAGTTATACTTTTAAAAAAATGGTGCGTCTTATAATCTATGAAAAACATAGAACCAGAAATCCTGCGTCCCCATCTCCACTCTCACTGCTTCTGCTAAGGTTAAGCAGTAGACATTATCTCTCATTTGGATTACTTGTCTCCTAATTGACTTTTGTTGCTGGTCTTTTCCCATCATCTACTTTCCACATGGCCACCAGAGGTATCTGGAACACGAGATTCCTTTGTTTGCGGTGGCTCTTACTGCATGTAAAATGAGTCCAAACACCTCTAGACGGCATTTCTGGTCTCTACCTACTATTCTTGGTCCACTTTCCACTGTATTGATTTCTTTCAGGGATTCTGGGCTCCAGCTTCAGCCACATATAAATAATAGCCACTCTCAGACAAGACCCAGGTTCCTGTGGCTCAAAGCCTTTCTTATTCCATCCTCTGAGGCTAGACTGTCCTCCCCCAACCCCAATGGTCTTCACTGATTGTAAATGCATGTTCAGATCTCACGCCTTGCAAAGTTCTTCCTCTCAAATAGAAACTTCCTCCTTGTTCTTCCTTGCATATTTCATTAACATTTCACAGTCCTCCATTATTAGACCTTATTTGTACATTTTCCTCCTAGAAGGGGATCCCTTGAAAGCAGGAATTATGTCTTGAGTCATAGTGGATTTTCACTTGGAAGGCAACAGAGAACATACCATCTCTTTTTAGTGTATATGTGCAGAAGAAAACTGGGAAACAGACCTTAGATGTCATGCAAGGGTCCAAGGAAAATTGTATTACCGCTAAGGTACTGTAACTATAAAGGACACATTTTCAGGAGAATAAGAAATTCATGCCCTGCTTTCTCAGCAGATTAAGACAATCATTTCATTCACTGTGGAAGCACCTTTTTTTTTTTTCTTTTTGCGAAAGCACCTTTTAAATAGCTTCCAGTGATCCCTTCCTCCTGTACACAGGTCCTTGTGTAATCTCCTCCCCCTGAGTGTGGGCTATAGACCTAGTGACTTGCTTTTGATTAACAGAATATGGCAGAGGTAAGGAAATGTCACTTCTGAGATTAGGTTAAAAATGATTGTGATGTCCATCTTGTTTGTTCTCTCTCCCTCCCTCTCTCTCCTGGTTCTTCTTGCTTGCTCAGTCTCATGAAGCAAGCTGCCACACTGCAAGGTGTTCTACGTAAATAGGCCCATGTGGCAAAGAACTGAGGACGGCTTTGGCCGGCATCCTGCAACAAACCAAACCTTGTTGACATACACCTGAGTGAGCTTAGAACCAGATCCTTCCCTAGTCAAGTCTTAAAACGACACCAGCCAACACCTGATGGCCGCCTTGTGAGACATCCTGAAACTCTAACTAAACTAAGCCAAGCCCAGATTCTTGACCCACAGGTACTCTGGGATAGTAAGTGGTTTAGGCCACTAAATTTGGGGGTAATTTGTTACACAGCAGTGGATAACTAATACACTCACCAAATAAGAAAATCAGAAAACGGATAATAAACATAGGATGAGTAGAAAGGGCAAAAACACTCTCATTGAGTCTTGCCAAGTACTCAAAAAAGATGGACAAGGGGACTAACTTATTGGTCTGATCCAAGCACTCAGTAGATAATGAAAAGCCAGCCTGTTCCAGTGGCCATCAACATTCCCCTTTACCCTGGTCCAGCTCACTGTGGAGAATAGCTCTCAGCAACTGACATACTTTTATTTTTGTATTCACTATGTGCCAAGTATTTTGGTTTAGGTCATAAATTAACTGTAGTCCTGTTTCTTAAGAGTAATAATATTAGTGGGAGATACACCTAGAACATTCCTTTAGCTCAGGAAAGACCTTAAATGTCTTTCTGAGCTGTTATATGCACTGGGCAGCTATGTAAGGTTATCTGATAAGGACCTGAGATAATCTGTACTTTTAGAAGGTACCTGTAGAAGCTGTTACACCTGGCAGCATACAAACCATACTCACTTGGGAGGCATTGAACAAAGTCACCACCACCACCACCACCCCGGCAGGTTCATAGTCCACCATTCAACTAAAAGCAGGATCAAATGTACCAAAGACCATATGGGTTTTGCTGTTGTTTTTCCCTCCAGTTTGTGCTCTTTTATGTCTAAACCTACTAAAAGGCTAACCACCATCCCTGCTTGGGCTCAGCTTTAGCACCAAACTCGAGAGTAGCAAATTGAGCATTCCTTCTGTGTGTGGTGTGGAAACACAACTGAGGTTTCTCTCCCCGTGCCAGGGATGAGGATAAAGGAACGTGTGTCATTAAATTTAATTTTGGCTGAGATTCTTCACAAGGTCTATTCATTTCCCTCAGTGAAATGTACCTCCTTTGCACAGAACATCACTCAAACACCATTTTCCACTTGGCCCCTAAAGAAGAGCAAGACCACTTCCCGAAGCCCCCTCCCCAACTGCCTATGAAGGAGAATTGTGTCTGCATCTTCCTGAGCCTTTGTTGTCCAGAATCAGAATCATGATTCTTGGGGGGAACTGAAAGGAGCTAAATCTAGCTGGATTGATTTGCACCTGAAAAGGCTGGGGGTTAGTAGCAGCAGAGAAAGGGGTAAGAAGCAAGAGAGACAAGAGCTAGTATAGTGTGAGTCTGAATGATTATAGGTAGTTGGGACACAGAGAGTTTTGCGGGGAGCTGGCAAATATAAGGGGTGTGCTCGCACGCGTGCGCACCGTGTGTCAAGACAGAAAGAGAGGAGAGAGAGAGGAGGGCATTTCAGGAAGTTTTACTGCATGTTACAAATGGAATAAGTCTATGACATTTTTTGGAAAGACTTCAGTAAAGACGTCTAATGTTCCCCTATTAGTATCCATTGTTGAACTGGTGCTTCATTGACTGGGATGCTTGAGATGTGGCCACATGGAGATTGCTTTTATATGGGTGACAGTAGAAATGTTACATTTGCAGTGCCTTTTAAAATAGGCCACTGCCTCAATTTGGTGTCATTAATAGATCTTAAATGAGAAGGATGAGAGGTTATCTTCTAAAAACATACGAGATCGCCTTAGAGGTCGATGCCTCCGAACAACTGTTCGGGAGTGTTGAGGTTCAAAGATCTTATTATAAGACCTGATGGAGATAGTGTAACACAGTACAAAAGGCACGGAGCCTGGAGTTGGGCAAATCGGGGTGCAAATCTCCATACTGCCTCTTATTTATTGGAAAGCTGGTAACTTACTCCTTTGCACACTTGTTTCCTGAGATTAGTAAAAATACAGAAATAACTACATCGTAGGGCAATTGTAAAGATTAAGAAGGATAATCAAACACTGCACCTGATACCTAGGGAGGTATTAATATACAATGGTTGTCCTTATGGTGCCTTACACCTCCGGCCTCCCTCTTTGCCTGCTCTGCCTCCCTCCTGGCCTAAAACAACCAGGCAGAGAAACGGAGGCAGAGAACAGAAGCCTGACCAGCTTTTTCTGGGGGAACCTATAGGATAAACTGTTGAAGGGAAGGTAAATGCTCTAGAATGTCTAAATGAAGTTGTAAAACATAAACCTAAAATCTAAGACATTGATAAGGAGAAGCTGAGACAGACAAGAGCTAATCTCCAGTTAGGATTTGCACTTCTTGGCAGGTAAACACCCCAAACACTTGGGACTCAAATTTACTGCGTTGTCATCTTCCTAAAATTATGAAGTTTGTGTAAAGGCTTTTCACTCATACTACTCAGTTTTCAACAGCTTCATACGTCTAGCTTTGTCCAAAACAATATTTTTAATCTTCACATAATGTGGAAATCTCCACTGCCTTTTCATCCTTTCTCATTCTCTGACCTCCCTCAAACAATGAAACATCAACTGTTCTGGTATCAGTTTCATAAAATAAAACAGATACCTTTTGAAAGCTTCCTAAAGTCCACGGAGTTTATGGGAACTTACATTTTTATCCATTTCAGAAAGCTCAGCTCTGAGCATATTTGAAATCTTATCTTTTGGTTAAGGAAAAATACATCTTTTTTTTCTAAAGAATAAGTTTTTGAGTGGGTTAGAGTAACTAAAACGGTAGGATAATTCTACCAGGTACATTCCTGCTATAGCCCTACTGAACTTCAGTTAGTGCAAACTTCCAGCATGCATCAGGTGAAGTGAGCCCTTTCACAGAGCTTGGAAAGATATTTTGAAGGTTTCGGCCAAAAGGAAGAAAAGAAAGAGATGAACTGAAAAAGTGAATCTTTGCTTTCCCCTCTTTCTCACAAAAGGTAAAATAATTGTCATTTACATGTGTTCCATTTTCAACTGGGAACACTTGTGAGTGATACAACCAAGGAGAAGGGTGGCCTGTGCTTTGGATTCATCTCAGCTTTTACTGTTTGTGTGATCTTCCCCTCTATGGACCCACATGTCCTCATCTGTAAAACAAGTTTATCTAAGATGTCCTTCCTGCTGTAAAATTCTTTTTTTCTCAGATTGCTTTCATCCTCATGGATTCACATGCAATATCAACCAAATATTTCATGACAGCCCTAGGAAGGTTCAGCACCCAAGGACAGAACCCCCAAATATCTATTTCCAATTATACTTCACACACACACACACACACACACACACACACACACACAGTGGCTGTTACAATTAAAATCCGGGTGAGAAAAGACTTAATCCCCAAATTCCTACTGTAAGCAAGGATTTCATACATTTGCGTCTCTTGCACAGAGTCTGATGTTTCTGGGATGAAATGGAATTTAGCAAGATCTCTAATGACCATTAAATTGAGTTTCAGGATATGGCTTGATTATGCAATACTGTCAAACTGGCCAAATGAAGGGCAGCATTTTTAAAAGTCGTTGGTATGCCAAGACCTAAATTTGAGGTCTTTCTCTCTGGCAAAATCTAACAGTATCACTAACACCTAAAAAAGAATGCAAGCATCTGCAGGCAGTCACCACACGGCTGCATATGTCAGCAATCGTTACAGAAGAAACACAGACCTGGATCCAGGGTCTTTGCATTCTTGCCAGGAAATGATTTTCAACTACTTTGTTTTAACACCTTCACCCCTGAATTCTTTGTAACCACAGCTCAACTCAGGGGCTAAAATACACCTATTCATGCCTTTGTAAATCTACACGTGTTTATAATTTGGGATTGCTATGTGAAAACACACTTTTCTATTTATCTTCAAGTCAAGCAGCTGGGCCATCTTAATGGATTCTTCTCAACACCAGGCCATTAAGACACACAGGCATGGGTTCCAGGCATAGAAAACCCTCTGGCCATACTTCTTAGATCTCCATGGCCTCTGCTACTGAGGGCTGCTTGATCAATAGAGGGTCAGTGACCTGTCAACCCCCTGACAAAGTACAAATCAACCTAGAAGTCTGTAGATGCACTTGAGGAATACTGTTGTTCTTTCTTGAGTGTCACAAATATGGATGGAAGAACTGTCATGTGAAGAATATACTCACACAAAAGGCTGCATCTCTACCCATCTTCAAATCTACTGCTTAACATTAAAAGGATCATACACCATGATCAAGTGGGGTTTATCCCAGGAATGCAAGGATTCTTCAATATAGGCAAATCATTCAATGTGATACACCATATTAATAAATTGAAGGAGAAAAACCATATGATCATCTCAATAGATGCAGAAAAAGCTTGCAACAAAATTCAACACCCATTTATGATAAAAACCCTCTAGAAAGTAGTCATAGAGGGAACTCACCTCAACATAATAAAGGCCATATATGACAAACCCACAGCCAACATCGTCCTCAATGTTGAAAAACTGAAACCATTTCCTCTAAGATCAGGAACAAGACAAGGTTGTCCACTCTCACCATTACTATTAACATAATTTTGGAAGTTTTAGCCACAGCAATCAGAGAAGAAAAAGAAATAAAAGGACTACAGATTGGAAAAGAAGAAGTAAAACTGTCACTGTTTGCAGATGGCATGATACTATACATAAAGAATCCTAAAGAAGCTACCAGAAAACTACTAGAGCTAATCAATGAATTTGGTAAAGTAGCAGGATACAAAATTAATGCACAGAAATCTCTTGCATTCCTATACACTAATGATGAAAAATCTGAAAGAGAAATTAAGGAAACACTCCCATTTATCACTGCAACAAAAAGAATAAAATACCTAGGAATAAACCTACCTAAGGAGACAAAAGACCTGTATGCAGAAAACTATAAGACACTGATGAAAGAAATTAAAGATGTTACAAACAGATGGAGAGATATACCATGTTTTTGGATTGGAAGAATCAACATTGTGAAAATGACTATCCTACCCAAAGCAATCTACAGATTCAGTGCAATCCCTATCAAACTACCAATGGCATTTTTCATAGAACTAGAACAGAAAATTTCACAATTGGTATGGAAACACAAATGACCCCGAACAGCCAAAGCAATCTTGAGAAAGAAAAACGGAGCTGGAGGAATCAGGCTCCCTGACTTCAGACTATACTACAAAGCTACAGTAATCAAGACAATATGGTACTGGCACAAAAACAGAAATATAGATCAATGGAACAGGATAGAAAACCCAGAGATAAACCCATGCACATATGGTCACCTAATTTATGACAAAGGCAGCAAAAATATACAGTGGAGAAAAGACAGCCTCTTCAATAAACGGTGCTGGGAAAACTGGAAAGCTACATGTAAAAGAATGAAATTAGAACACTCCCTAACGCCATACACAAAAATAAACTCAAAATGGATTAAAGACCTAAATGTGAGGCCAGACACTATAAAAATCTTAGAGGAAAACATAGGCAGAACACTCTATGACATAAATCACAGCAAGATCCTTTTTGACCCACCTCCTAGAGGAATGGAAATAAAAACAAAAATAAACAAATGGGACCTAATGAAACTTCAAATCTTTTGCACAGCAAAGGAAAACATAAAAAAGATGAAAAGACAACCCTCAGAATGGGAGAAAATATTTGCAAATGAAGCAACTGACAAAGGATTAATCTCCAAAATTTACAAGCAGCTCATGCGCTCAATATCAGAAAAACAAACAACCCATCCAAAAATGGGCAGAAGACCTAAATAGACATTTCTTCAAAAAAGATATACAGATTGCCAGCAAACACATGAAAGGATGCTCAGCATCACTAATCATTAGAGAAATGCAAATCAAAACTACAATGAGGTATCACCTCACACCAGTCAGAATGGACATCATCAAAAAACCTACAAACATTAAATGCTGGAGAGGGTGTGGAGAAAAGGAAACCCTCCTTCACTGTTGGTGGGAATGTAAATTGATACAGCCACTATGGAGAACAGTATGGAGGTTCCTTAAAAAACTTAAAATAGAACTACCATATGACCCAGCAATCCCACTACTGGGCATATACCCTGAGAAAACGATAATTCAAAAAGAGTCATGTACCACAATGTTCATTTTAGCACTATGTACATTAGCCAGGACATGGAAGCAACCTACGTGTCCATCGACAGATGAATGGATAAAGAAGATGTGGCACATATATACAATGGAATATTACTCAGCCATAAAAACAAACAAAATTGAGTTATTTGTAGCTTACATACATCTAACATCAAGAATATTCCCCTATTACCACAACTATCTTAGACAAAATAGTTATCATGTAAAAGAAGTTCAACACAGAGAAAACACTATTATCTAATATTCAATCCACACTCAAATTTCCCCAACCATCCCAATAATGTCTATTATAGTTACTCTTTCTCAATCAAGGATCACACATGGCATTTGGCTATCATATCTCCTTAGCCACCTTTCATCTGCAACAGTTGTAGGGGATGGGGATGTGTCTTTAATGACACTGACAGAATTAGGGAAGGCAAGCCAGATGTTTTATGGGAATGTCCATCAATTTGGACTTGTCTGATTGTTTCCTCAGAATTGGATTAGGCTAATTATTTTGGCAGACACTCCGTCAAGGTGATGCTGTGACTTCCTAGTACATCACTAGGACACCTGATATCACTGCACCCATTATAGGCATTGGTAAGTGTGAGCATGGACTATTTGTGTGATCTTAAAGCTACAGTGTTTGAATGTGAATACTAAATCATTTACACACCTTGAATTTCCAACTGTTAACAACAGTTATTCAAAAATCTTACTCCCTAAATCATATTTCAGTGCAGCTGTCTTTTATGTCTCTAATATAGTAACTCATTTTCGCATAAACCAGGAGATGCTAACTGCATTCTATAATAAAAGATCACATGGACCACAAACACTAAAGACTTCACAAAGGAGGTGATTTTGCATTGGGTCTTGATACATAAATAGGATTTAGTCAAGAAGAGCAGAGAGAGAGTACCATATTCATAAGAAGTGTCATGAGAAAAGGCTTCGTACATGACAGTGAATAACATTTGAGGACCTATGAATTGACTGTAATAATCCAGGCAAGAGATGAGGAGGACCAGCTCTACGCCTTACCTAGCGGCCAAGGAAATGCAGACAAGTAGACAGAATGAAGAAAGTTGCCATATTCTCTGACAGCTCAACTAGGACAAGTGCATGTTTATGATGCCTTTACTGACATTGGTGGGTGGGAGTGGTCATTTAAGTCCAATTTTAATATGTTCAGTTAGAGGTGCTGGTACGACATCCAGATGGGGCTGTCCAATACACAGAACAAGAGGCCTGGAGTTCAGGAGAAAAAGCTTGGTGAGAAGTGATGACTTGGGTCAATCCTGTAAAGAGTTGAGGTCATGAAAACAGTCAAGAACGTGAGCGTAGAAAGGAAGCAGACAATAGATTTGAAGAGCAAACTCTGGAAGAACATTAACAGGATGGGGGAAGGGCCCAGAAGGGTGGCAGTTCTGCTTCTTGTTGGGACCCCAACTAGCACACTGGATTTTGGATATGTTGATCTGAAGGTAATTGGAGGAGAGGAAAAAAGAATTTGACCAGACCTGTAGATTCAGGAATCATGAGTGATTAACTATACATAGATAAGTATTTTTTTGGCCTAAAGATAACTCCGTTGTGTGTTTTTTTTCAACATCACCAAGAAATTAACTCAATTCTGACACTATTTACCTGGAGACAGTGTCAGATGGCCCAGGTCAAGGGCTCAGTCCCATTAAGACTGCCCCCACTTGAGATGTCAGTCTCAAGTCCAGATTGGTAGCTGTGCTTCTGACCAACTAGCTATAAATCAGAGGTTCCCAAGACCCCCTCCTTGGATTTGATTAATTTGCTAGAGTGGTTCACAGAACACAGAGAAACATTTACTTATGCTTATCAGTTTTTTATAAAGAATATTATAAAGGATCCAGATGAACAGCCAGATGAAGAGGTATATAGGGCAGGGTATGTGGGAAGGGGCACAGAGCTTCCATGCTCTCTGGGTGCGCCACTCCCCTGGAATCTCCATGTGTTCACCAACCCAAAAACTCTCCAAACCATGTCCTTTTGGGTTTTTTATGGAGGCTTCATTACATAGGCATGATTGATTAAATCACTGACCATGGGCGATTGATTCAACTTCCAGCCCCTCTCCCTTCCCCAGAGGTCAGTGGGGTGGGACTGAAAGTTCCAACTCTCTAATCACGAGGCTGGTACCCCTGGCAACCAGCTCCCATCCTTGGGGCCTTCCAAAAGTGGCCTCATTCAGGTGGGGCTGAAAGGAGCTTGTTATAAAGAACAAGATACTCCTTCACCTTTATAGAACTGGAGCTATTTCAGGAACTGATGACACAAGACCAAATATTATAACAAAAGATGCTCCCATTACTCTTATCACTTAGGAAATTCCAAGGGTTTTAGGTGCTCTCTGCCAGAAACAGACAAAGCCCAAATATATATTGCTTATTATAAATCACAATATCACAATAACAAACGAGTAAAGAAAATATAAGTGATATAGGAGGGGGTAAGTGAGGAACTATTAGTTGGAAAAGAGCAAGAAAAAGGAGGAATGATGGAAAGGACAAAATGGAAAGGAAATTCAAATGAAAAAGGAAAAGAGAAGAAAGAAAAGTCAAGGATATAAATGGGAGTAAAGCAACAGAAATCCACTGGTTTTCTTGAATCACATTGCCTGCCTGCCCCAAAGTAGAGGCAACAGGTAAAGAACAACACTTGATCTGCTGTAAGAATCCAACATAAAGTTAATGCATGTGTCTCAAACCCTTAATTTTGCTAAAATTATTTACAATTCACACTTTAAATTTATGTTTCAAAAATCCTTTTCTCGGGCTTCCCTGGTGGCGCAGTGGTTGAGAGTCTGTCTGCCGATGCAGGGGACACAGGTTCGTGCCCCGGTCCGGGAAGATCCCACATGCCGCGGAATGGCTGGGCCCGTGAGCCATGGCCACTGAGCCTGCGCGTCTGGAGCCTGTGCTCCGCAACGGGAGAGGCCACAACAGTGAGAGGCCCGCGTACCGCAAAAAAAAAAACAACAAAAAAAACCCCCTTTTCTCCTTAGCTTCTGGACTGAGAGCTGCTTGTCTCTGCTCATATGGATTTCACTGGAGCCTTCCTGACTTCATGCTGCAGGTTTTGCTCCTATAACAATAAATTCCAGACCTCCAAGGTCTGGAGATCCCACAGGTTTGGGGCCAAAGAGCCATTTGTCAGCATCATTAAGGCCGTGGCATTAACATTTGGAAGAGATGGTTTTAGTAAAAAGTTTAAAAATAACTAATATATGTACACATTCACATATATAATATCTAATATACATATATAGATTTTTAAATAAAATTATTCAAATCCATCCCTTCCAAATTTAACTATCTATGTATTATTTACTTGGTTACATGATTCTGACAAATGAAATTAGAAAGACTTTTAATGACTAATCACCAATGCACTACCAACCAGCATGGTAACTAAAATGCATCCGCAGAAATAGCAATTCTTACAATTTAAAAAAATCCATTTCATTCAACTCACTGAAACCATGTACCTAATTACGTCACCCCCACAGTTCTCAAACGTAATGTTTTTGTTGGTGGTGCATCAAATTTCAATTAGTCATCATGATATGACTACGAAACTGTTTAACAAATCATCAAAGGTCTAAGGATGAACCTGCTTAAATTCCTGACACTTTTCTAATTGTTTTCTGGAAGACCACGTGCACAGAAGGCAGTCACGATGGAAAGAGTGCGCTGTTACTAGGCCACATACGCCCTCAGCTTTCTGTGCACACGTGTGTTTGTACATGTGCTCGTGCATGTGGAGGCTTGCGTGTGAGCTCATATGCATGCACCTTGTTCCTTCCGGAACTAAGATTTGTTTGTCTTTTGATCTTTTTCTTCTTACTACCAAAAGGTAACGATAATTAAGCAATTAAAATTAGTGCCAAGAATTATGAAACATATCAAGGCATGAAAAAAATCCTGCATCTGACTACATGTGAACATTTGAGTTTTACTGGGTTTAGACGGATAGGTTCAGAAGACCCAGGGATTTGCTCAAACAATTCTCCTGACGACATTAGAATCACCTGTGTCCATTATGTCTTTAGAAAGTTGGCCTACAAATGTGGTACTTAAATGCAGGTAGATTTTTAAGATTGAAAACAGCAATTTATCATGAAAGTCCTGCTCGTTCAACATGAAATTTCTTTCTCTCTACCTCTTCTCCCCTTCATTCCAAAGGAATGCAGAGAAGAACTGAAATGAGAAAACAGTAATTACAATTGTCTTCCTCCCCTGGGGTCAGCCGAATTACCAGCCTCTCACCCCAAAATGAATTTACCTCTTTAAGAATGAATGTCATCCTTATCACTCATGGGAAAAATACAAAGATTAAGATGCCATTTAGGCATAACTGCAATCTTTCATTTTTAAGTGACCTCTCAGTTTAATGGCTTCAATGCGTTCTCATTCACGTGGAATATATACTGCAGGAGAAAACTGTAATAAATGGCACTGTCATGACCCTTAGGTTAGAGCAAAGGAATATTGGAAGATAAATCTCAATTCTGGATACTCACCAATCCTGCAATGGGGGTAGGCAATCTATTGATCTTTTTAACAAGTCCTGGCTTTATAGCATTCAGCAACCTGTCATGAAAAAGGCAGAATGTCAAGTGAGACATAAAGCAAGATGGATCACACAAATCACCTTTATCCAAGGCTACAACTAAATTGCTGAATAGGAAAAGCAGCGAATTTAAAGCATGTAGTAAATCTCAATAATCTATGAGTCTTCATGCATCCAAGTGAAGAGCTTTGCCAACACCAAGTTTGTCTGTGGCAGGTGAAGTTTTAGAATTTGGAAATGTTGGGAGAAAAGAACGGATGGAGGCTGGGAGGAGCCTCAGAGGAAAGGACAAAAATGTGAGCTGGATTGAGGCTGGGAGAGAAGTGTCTAGTTTTGAAGCCAGGTATTACTACACAGCAAGGCTCGTTCCCAATTCTCCTGGCTAAGGCAGGGGTCTCTCCAGGGATGCACTAAGTTCAGAGACCAACATCTATCTTTGCAAATGATTTGCCAAGACTAATTCTACTTCCAGTCCCTCTTGCTCTTTGAGGAGATTGGCTTGTTAAATGTGGTGAGCTTCACTTAAGAAAGGAAAGAATATGTTTAGCAGGAGGTTAACCAGTCATATCCTGAAGATTTTAAACAAGGCTGACCACAATTCCCTAGGTATAAAAGATATGTGAGCAAAACGTTTTCGGGGTAAAGGTTGAAATCACGTAAAAATGGTAATACAAGCAAAGGAATGCAAGAGAAACAACCATAACTGTTTGTCTTCAGGAAATGTCAGCTCAGAGTGAAAAGAAATAAGGAAGGCAACTTGTACAACGAAAATAGGGTTGGCATCAGGGTGATGTGGTAGAATTGTAGCATTTGCCAACTAGGTTATTCATAAAGGAATCATTGAAGGTACAGGGTTGTCAAATGGAAGATTTATTCTTATATTAGGGAATTAGAGGAGAGAAGATCAGGTAATTTATCTCAGGACACATGGCAAGAGAAACTTAGGCAGGGGTTTAGTATAATTCAGGGGTCAGCAAACTATGAGCCATGGACCAAATTTGGCCCAGTGCCTGTTTCTGTAAACAAGTTTTACTGGAACACAGCCCTGTCCACTCATTTACATACTGTTTACTGCTGCTTTTGTGCTATGACAGCAGAGCTGAGTCATTACAACAGAGAACCTATAGCCCAAAAAGCAAACCATTTTTACTATTTGGCCCTTCACCAAAAAGTTTGCCAAACTGTTACCATTCATGCAATCTAAGGTTATAGTAAATTCTGAAGAACCTATGCTTGATAGACTTCTCCAAACCAGTAACAAAAGATTATTTGAAATAGTTGAATAATTAGTCTTGAATTCTGCCTGTATTTTACTCTGACACCTCTATGTATTGATATATTGAGAAATGTCACTACAATGGTTACAACAGACAGGATATTTCTGGGTTTGCACTAAGAACTGCCTGTGCTTGGTCACTTTCACTGCAATTCCAAATGCTGCCACCAAGAGGTAACACCCAGTGTAGACACAAAGAAAGTAGTGCCTTTTGGCCCACTGAGAGCCAAGATGGTGCTCCTTTCATGAATGCACTTAATTTTAACCATGAATTTACAATCTTCTCAAAAAGTGCTTTTTTATAGCTTATTTTGGGATTATTCGTTTTTCAAGTTAGAAAGCAACTTGTTCACTCTTCTCATTTTACAGTTTAGAAAACTGAAGCCTGACGATGATGAGCTGATTGGTGGTACAGTCAGGCCCAGCTCCCAAGATCCCTGAATCAACACATTCTCTGGCAGGGTTAACATCCCATAGCACGTGATTCAACATAGATAGATATGATGTCTCCAAAGCAGATTTTAAATGTACAAAATTCTTAACGTACATTACTTTTCTCATTAGGTCTTAACAGTGTCATTTTAAATAGTATTTGTGCACAGTTGTTGAAAAAGGTCCTTGTGTGGATACGACTGCCGGTTAACCCAAGCTGGCCCCAGGCAGTCGGAGGCACCTCACCCTCTCGCCTGTCCTAGGAATGTACGTTCTGCCCACTATTCCCACAGTGGGAGCCATCGTCAAGCATTCAGCCTTGAGATAGTAGTGTGCTGTTGAGACCATCTGGACTGAATATCTACTGAACCCAGTTAAAGCATCTGTATAAACTTTTAAGATTCTGGCAAGATTCTCCTCACCTTTCAGCCGCCCAAGACAAGCATCATATGTAAGTTCTCTTGCTTATTAACCCTGCCACCTACAAATCTGGAGCTATCTGCCTCTTTCTTCAGGCTCTCCTTGCCTTCCGTGTCTGGGGACCAGATTTGAATCTCACGCTGGGAAATCCTGAGGTTGCCAACCAACGGTGTTGACAATTCAAAAGGAACCACAAGGATCTCCAGTAAAACTTAAGTTTCACTGTCACCAGGATCCCATGGGGCCCTTGACTATTCCCTGAAGGTAACCTTAAAGACTTCCAAAGAAAATGTATAAAGATATTTGTAATTTTTTAAAAAAAGACAGGTGTAGCATATAATATGCACTGTCCTACACCTTATTTTTCCACTTAGCAATGCATAATGCAGATTAAATAATTTACACTGGAGAGCATGCCTTATCAACACGTGTGGACCTATGTCCTTCTTAATACCTGTGGACAAACTGATGAGGAGATGGGAGAGGGGAGTGACAGCATTGGCTCTGAAGTCCAACTCACTGAATCCAGAGTCCAGCTTGGTCACTCCTCGGGGGAGTTACTTTGGGCAAGTCCATTAACACCAGTTTCCTCAACTGTCATAGAGAAACAATGGTAGCAATTGCATAGGTGTCAGCGAGGCTTACATGTAACAAAATATGTGAGACGCTAGCACAGAGCCCCGTGCATAATAAGTTCTCTATAAATGCTTCTCTACATTTGTGTGTAAGTATTTATTTAAACTAATTCAATTCACAGCATTCTAGATCAACTACTTTCTCTAATACTTTTAGATTTTTCTAATGAAATAAAATCCCATTATATCAGGTCCCTGAACTTTGTTTCTAATTATCCAAAGTAAAACAAAGATAACAAATACCCTACAAAAAAATTCATAAATTAAGAATCTTTTTTAAAAGAGGTACCCATTTTGTCTTCTATAGCTAAGAATTGTATTATTTTTAGGAACAATGCATCCATCCACTCCTCTTTTATACATGTTTAGATTTTTAAACAGTTTTAAAGGCTTCATTATATTCATCCTTTGTAGAATTATAGTTATATGGCAGAAATCTTTCCTGTCACATGAAGTTGTAAAAAAAATATTATAATGATAGACCTTAATTAAAAGAGCAACCAAAAAAATTTACTATGATGTCTATCCAAATGTTTAACAACAAGTTAAAAGATAAAATGCCACAGTGCTCTTAAATATTTGGGATATTTTCAAGATCAAGGCAGCTGTATTTTTTCATGTAAACATTGCCCCGGTTCCGTACCCAGTTTACAGTACACGACAATAAAAGATAACATTGAATTCACATTGTAGAAATGCCCATCACCTGCTTATCTTGTATTCTGCATTAAACTGAGGACATTTTTTGTATATATTAGAATCAGATAAGAAGTTCAACAAAACAGCTATAAGCATGAGTCAAGGACATTTTATTCACTTGAAATTTTGTTAAAAACCACTGTTGCCCTCCTATCTATTAAAATATAAATATTTTCAATAAATATTTATTGATGACATGCTTTAAAGTAATGGTGATGATATTAATATTTTATTATTTATGAACCTTCTGAAATGCATTGTTCCCCCACTCTCCTGTCCTGCAGAGACAGGTCATGTATTCACTCCACCATTTTTACAGAAGAAAAGCTTGAGCCCCAAACAGGTGTGAAGCCTTCCCCAGAGACATGCACAGTTAGCTTGCAGCCCAGTTTGGAAAGCCTACTGCAGCTTGGTGCTTTAGAAAGTCCAGCTTCAGTATGTAGCATCAAAGCACAAAACAATAACAACAACAAACCACAGAAAACAAACAAAAACCAAAAACCCAAGAGAAAACTATTTAAATACAATGTGAGAAAATTAGCACTAGGTGGGAATAAAAGGAAAATGGAAGCGGGTGTCTGCTGGGAAATGGTCACGTTTCACCTATGGATGACATACAACACCCTCAGGAGGAATTCCAGAGAAAAGGAGGCGGTCACTCACTTGTGGCAACTCCCCACTTAGCAGAACCTGACACCGGTTTCCTACCTGTGAGCTCCAAAACCTATAGCTAGAAGGAGAACAGTCTGTCCTCTCTGTCTGGTAACAGATTAAATTTGTACTCCTCTAAAGACATTTCTGGGACATTGGCATAATTTTAGATAACAAAAAAACACTGGTGTCATTCCATGTCTCCTGCATAAATTTACCCACAAAATAAAGATAATTTAAAAACTGGAGATATGAGAGCTAATTAGGATGAACTAATATCCAGATATTTATTTACCCAGCAATTATTTATCAAGTGCCTGCCGTGTGTTGCACACTGCTCTAGACCCAGGGAAGGCAGTAGTGGAGAAGACAAATGAAAGACCTGCCCTTTAGAACTTATCTCCTTAGAACAAATGAGTATGTGGGGCAGTGGGAGGAACAGAAAATAAACAAGTAAATAAATGAGAGGAAAATTTCAGATTGCATAAACACTGGGAAGACAAGCACCATAACCCATGCGGGTGGTACTTGAATCAGGTGATCAGAAGGCTTCTCTGGGGAGGTAACATTTGGGGAAGAAATGGGAAGATACAAAAGTATTAGCCAAAGAGAGACTGGAGACAAGAGTTCCAGGCCGAATGAACAGTAAGTAGAAAGGCCTGGAGACAGGAGTGGGCTTAGTATATTCAAGGGCCAATGTGGCCAAGCAGAGTGAGTGGAAGGAGGAAACACATGACATGACAGCCAAGGTGTAAACAACATCCAGGCTCAGGTAAGGTGTCTAGATTTTTTTCTAAGTACGATGTACTTAGAAGTACATCAGATTTTTAACATGAAGACTGAAATGATCTGATTTATACTTTTAAAACAGCATCACAGGCAAGTAGTATTAAAACAAATTTATAACTATATATAGAAAATTTGTGTTTATTAAAAAATCACGGGTATCAGATAGATGAATAAAACATCATAAATAACTTATAACGCTCAGCAGTGTTATCATGAAGAGAGTGTAATGAATTTGGAGGAAGTTGTCTAGGTTTTAATGGGTAAAACACACATTAGCTATGAGCTACTGGGAGGTCACTTGATCAAAGTCTCAGTTTTCCCGTTAATAAAAATGGGGGCTTTGGGGCTTCCCTGGTGGCGCGGTAGTTGAGAGTCCGCCTGCCGATGCAGGGGACACAGGTTCGTGCCCCGGTCCGGGAAGATCCCACATGCCGTGGAGCAGCTGGGCCCGTGAGCCATGGCCTCTGAGCCTGCGCGTCCGGAGCCTGTGCTCCGCAGCGGGAGAGGCCACAGGAGTGAGAGGCCCGCGTACCGAAAAAAAAAAAAAAAATGGAGATTTTGAAAACCTAACCTTCCATCCAGAACTGTGGTGAGGAGCCAGCGGGACAATGTGTGCTGCTAGCATTTGTTAAATGGAAACTTGCATATTCACACTCATTTGGTATACTGAGCATGTCCCTTTTTGTTAAGTAAGTGCATTTTAGTTTCAACTTTTCCATTAGTCAGCTGCCAAAGACTAAAATAAGTTTCACTTATTTTCTGGCCACCTTTGGATAGAAAACCTCACAAAAATGAATCAAGTCAACAGATGTGTATAGCTTGCTATATATATATATATATATATATATATATATATATATATATATACATATATATATGGTAAGAAACGACTAAAAACAGGAAGAAAAGTTTTAATCTTGGATAATCCTCAACTGCAAAAAGTTAATGACACTGAAGGTAAGCAAAAATGCGTGTTTCTGATATGATAGAAATTAATTGGTGTCTACTAAACTCATATTCCAAATCTAAAACACACTGTGACCTATTTCAAGTAAGGCTGTCCACATGTTCCTTTATGTACTCAACAAATATTTATTGGGTGTGCATGATGCCCTGGCCCGGAGCTGGGCACGGGGGACACAAAGGAGGACAGGGCAGACCCCAGGTCTATCCCTCACGGGGTGTGCTCACTAAGAGATTTAAAACCTACAGGAAGACCAAAACTGGGCACATGTGTGGTTCATTGTCATGCTACCTAATGCATGGCCATCTTGAGTTTTTGAGAAGGTGAATTAAAGACATACTCTGCACACATTCTGTGGAATCCAATTCTTAAAAGATTAAAGATTAGATTCCTTAAAGAAACAATTGTTGAGACATCCAGGAATGAGGCTGATGTTCTGATTCAACCACAGGCTGTATTTTGTAATTCTTTTTAACACTTAATATCCAGCTTATGGTAGCCTCTCAATGATTGTTTAATGGTTATGAAATACAAACTGAAGAAATCTGTGTCTATCTGCAATTTAAAAAAAACCCTCAAATCCCTACTGTGGGACAGAGAGGTTCTGTTTCATACCGACTCTTCCAACAGCTGATATAATAGCTCTTCAAGGGGCACAATACTGTGAATACTGCTACAAAAGATACAAGACCATCCAAATGTTAGGAAATATACCAATGGGCAGCTTATTTTTTTACTGGACTGTAATAAACATTAAAGGTAAAAATTTTAAAGGGTTGCAAAATCCAGCTTACTCTATACATCATTCAATTCGGAAATTCAAGTCTAATAATTATCCTAGAGTTTGGGGGAGAGCAGAGACACCATCTAGACCTTGAACCCAGGGTTGGGAAGTTCATGCTTAATCTCATGGGAAATCACTTTATTCTTTGCAACAAGAGATTACATCATCATCTCATTTAGCTTGGTTTGCACAGCTGCAATAGGCAACTATGATCACAAGATTACCTACTTTGTGTCCCTTTTAATTTGGCTCAAGAGTGTTTTCCTATGCAGTTTCCTTGATCACTTTCTGGTTTGACTATGTACCCTGGACAAAGGTGTGCACACTTTCATTTAACCTAACACGGCAACTGTTTTTGAACCTAAGCATGAGATCAATTTAACCTTGACTATAAACCTGTTACAGATGTCATCTTTAGAGATTTCTTTTTAGAGTTGCCTTGGCAAAGGCAGGCAAGTTAAAAAACCTTTTCTGAGGTCAAGAAAAAAATTGACTAAAATGTGGGGGAAAGTGAAACTTGAACCAAAGGGGAGTTTCATTTGAACAAAATAGTGATGGAATGCAAATTGCCGTCATTAATATCTACCAAATGTTTGTGGGGTGCTATGCCTTGTCAAGACTGTGTGAAGTATAGGTCTATTTAAGCCACTTGCCTTCAACATACCTAAAGAGATCATAAGGACTTTAGAAGGTCTTTGTAGACTTGAAATTCCAAGAAATTGGGCCTAACTGTGAATTCTAAGGCTCAACAGTGCTGTTACTATCCTAATACACCTCCCAAGGCAGCAGCTGCTCCCCAAACTCATCTCCTTTCTCCCCTAGACACACAGCTAGGCTACATCTCTCAGCATCTTTTGAAGTTTTCTGTAGTAATATAACAGAGTTCTGGCCAATGGAGAGTGGGCAGAGTAACATATGTCATACCTACGCCTGTCCCTAAAACCTCTCCCAAGCAATTCTCCATTCCCTCCCTTGCCTCCCCCCATTCACTAGTTAGACGTCAGCACCAGGGAAGACTTTAGAAATCACATGTTGAGGATGGAGTCTCTGTTAGCTGGGGTCCCTGAACAACGACCGGGAGCAGAGTCATCGCCACCCTTTCCTGCTGCCAAAACTGAGCTACACGAGAGTGAGAAGTACGTTTTCGTTGCATTAAACCACTGAGAGTTAGGAGTTTATTAGTTACAGCAGCCAGCATTACCTTAACTATTAAAGCTCTCCAGGAGGTCTTTTCTCAATAAAAAGGGGCCTTACTTTGCCAAACTGTACCCAGGAAAATCCTGTCCTAAAATGCAAAATTAAACACCTGGGCACATCCTTCCCCCTGGGTCTTGTTGGGAGGCAGCAGGATGCAGAAGAGTTCAAATTTGGGCCATTGTAAGCAAATGGACCCATTTTTATTTTCCTACATTTGCTAGGGGTAAAAAGTCTTCTTGCCTATCACTTCTACTCTTAATACTAAAACAAACAAACAAACCCAAAAAGCAAACAAAAAAAGCCAACAATAATGAAATACTATAAACATGAAAGGGAAACTCCAGCAATTATCTGAATATCTTGGAGTCCTTTTGATTCACTTTCAATGTCTCTCACAGTCTCACCTTTGCGTACCATCCTTGCTGTCTAGAAATTACAGAATTTTTGGATTAGAAAAGGCCTAAAAATCAGTTAAAAATCTAGGAAAGGAAACTGTCACCAGGCACATATCTGAGATCAGAGATCCTAAGTGGTAGAGTTAGGATTACAAACTCAGGTTCCTACACTGAGAAGAGTGCTTTACTTCTTGCATTTCAATAACTAATCTCCAGCCACCAGACTCTGCCATCTTAATCAATCTGCCCAATGCACCCAAACTGACCCCATCTAAACCCTGGCTTTGGCCATGTTGCTTCCTTCCTCCAATGACTCCCAGGCTCCTGAGTGCCCACAGGATGCCCTCCAAATGCCTTCACCTGGTAATCAAGCCCCTTCATGCCCAAGCTGCCTTTCCCACCGTGCCTCCCACTCAAGGTCCTCCCCGCTTTTATAAGCTATAAGTTTAAGATGGCACATGTGATCAATGAACCGTGAGAGCTGGCAATACGTGAAGAGACTTTAGTGTAACCAAATAAAATGGAGCCTGAAGTTACACCGACACAGGCAATGATACGTGTAATCATCGTTGTGCTATGTAGTAATTATGTATAAATGATTGTAATTAGTATTTCTTTTGCACAGCTAAAACCTGGTACTGCTGGGTTTACTGTCAGGAGGGTGGGAGAACGCTTGGAATGCGAAATTGCTGGGATGCAGCTCGGAAAGGAAGCCAGTTCCTTGCTCTCCATACTTTTTCAGCAAGAAGTGCTCAGAACCAAGAGTTCCAGGACTGAGACCCATAAAATTCCAACAGAAATAGGAACCTCCAGAGACAGAAAGACCTGAGGTGCAAATCCCAAGTCGGCAACTCACTAGGCAAGTTAGTTAAGTATTCAACACTGAGTCTCAGTTTCCTCCTCTGAAAAATGGGCACAATAATACCTATTGGTCATGGCATGAGAGTGTGAAATAATGCGTATAATACATTTGGCACAGGCCTGGTGTCCAGTGTGCACTTCATAAATGGAAGTTATTAACATCTCTTCCCTGCCGCCCTGCCATCCCCTTCCCCGGGCTGCCAAGCAGGTTTGGACCCCAGCCCTGCCCACAAGTGGAAATCTGATGTGTTAACTATTGGCTCACTTCTGCTCCCAAGCATCCTGTCTGTGGCTATAGCTAGGCTGGGAGTTGGGAGAGATGGAAGCACAGAAGTGAGGGAATGAGATAATGTTAGTCCTTTCGGAGGGCAGGCTTGCAAGGGCATGGTCGCTAACACTGGGGATGGGGAGGAAGGAAGGGAGGAAGCAGCAAAGCAAAGGCGGTAAGAAGTCCAAGGACAATCTCGGCGGCACCACAGCCGTGTCCACAGCTGCCTCTGGCCCTGTTTCACTGCCAAAGCCTAGCTATCCTTTAATTCCTGCCAAGGCTCCTTTCCCTCCATCTCACTTGCTGTCCTGAGGGTGACGGGGAAAAGGCAAGTACTGAAGAGGCCCTTTGCTATCCTGGAAAGGGGAGGTCAGCTCCTAATGTGGCTAGTTATAATTCTGAATTAATTTCCTATTCATTCCACATGTTGTTATCAAACACCCCACACCAGATGCCAAGCTAAGCCCAAACCCCACCAGGAGACTGGGTTCTACAGTGGGCCCGACACTAACACAGACGTGATATGGGTTACATAAGACGTTCCCCCCATAGAACACTAGTCTATGGGGAGATAGTTTCCAAGTTCTAAATGAGTGACTTGGAAAAGAACTTTGGAAACACAGAATGTACATAGTAGGATGGTAAGTTAAGGATAGACATGGCAAGACAAGTGAAGGAAGCATTTCTGCTTCTCCTCAGGAAGCATGACATTTTTTTCAAATATTCGTGTTTGGTGCACAGCAGAAAGTAATCAAAAGTCTCCACTGCCAACAGATGTCATTTCCCAAAAAACAACCTAATCTCATTGAATCTCCTCTGAATAGAGACCACGCTGGCTATCTACTGCTCACTGGATGCTGTTTGAACTCCTTAACATGTTATTCCAGGTCTTGTGCAAATGGACCTGATACCTACCTTTCCTCTCCTGATACCTACCTTTCCTCTCTGGCCTGCCCCATTTCATCCTAGGCTCTGGCCGCAGTTCCTTCCTTGAACATGCAAAACTCCCTCACACTGCTGAGCACTTTCACAAGCTTGCTGCTCCCTCTGTCTGACTTGCCTTTCCCACAGGCCTCCCCTCTTTCTTTTTCCCCTTAATATGAAGAGGTAAGTCTATTTCTGCATGGTTAACTTTAGAAAGGAATCATTTATAAACTGGGTCCTTGGTGGGCTATTTACGAAAAGGTCCTCTCCTGTGGGTAACCGAAGGGAAACATTTAGAATGGCATGTTTGAGGCAAGAATTTTGCACACTTCACGGTGGGAGGCCAGCGCACCCAACCTGATAGCCCAGTAGAGACAGTCAAAAAATGGATTATTAAGGACATACAATTAGGGAGCTACTAAATCCTCTCAAATGCAAGCAAAGCCTAATCCAGCAGGTAAGCCCACAGGCAGCCAGTGGGATGGGCCGGTTTCTCCTCTGCCACACAAGCAGCCCATATTTAAACCTGTTGTTATATATATATTTTTTCAGTCAACTGATCATTCCAATAAATGTGTAATAAATTTGTTCAGGAGGAAAGAGATTAAGCCTGTGATTTCCATGAGCAGAAGTTTAATATTTATCAAGGCACGGATTGATAGGGTGAAGGAAATCACATTTTGAGGGAAGTGGTTCCTGAACGATAAATATGCTAAAGTAAGTTTCAAACACAGTTTTGGAAGCATGAAAACAAAACATACTTGCCATATATGTTAAGAGAAAAGAAGTTGCGACAAGGATTATATACTTTTAAGTGAAAAAAATATTTGCAAAGGTAGATGAGCTTCAGAACGTTTCAGATGCACACAAAAGCGCCCCCTCCCACGAGTAGGTACTTGTAATTGATGCTAGCACACAGTTTGAACGGGAACAGTTGAATCCCGCCCCCCCCCCCCACACACTGTGCTGAGTCCCTCTTTTAAACAGAAACCGAGGGATGTTTATTTGGTGAGTATTCAAAGAAAAAAATAAAAAGGCAATACTGGAAGTCCATTTTGCTCATCATGAATCCTACAAATTCTCCTTCCATATCCTTCATCCGTTTTCATCTTTCCTAACAGAAGACTGTCAGGGATACTCAGTTCTTGCCTAAGTCCCTACCTAAGCCATGCCAATCTTCAAACAAAAAGCAGCTTTTCACTGGAGATCTTTACTAAAAGAGTGGGTTGAAATGTCCTTACTTGAACCTAAAAGCTTAATGAGTCTTGGTGCCAAAGAGCTGGGGACAGGCCAAGTCAGTGAGGCCAGTTGTGATTTGGCAGAAAGACAAGGGAGAACCCTACATAGGAGGCCTATCAAATTCTTAACCAGTCCGCTAAGGCCAAAATCAGTAAGGGCAAAAGGACCCAAGTTTGCTGAGATTTAAGTGAGCATCTGGGTTAGAGAAAGAGCTCTAGATGAAGAGCTGGAAGACACTGTGCTCTACAACCTGGGGTCTCCATCTCATCATCAACAAGGGGGTGGTGGGACGATCTGATCCAGGTTGTTCACCTACTGTAGTTACAGAGAGGATAAAATAAGGGAAGGGTTTGTGAATACTGAACAAGGTAATGGTGATTGGAAGACACCAGTCTGGAATCGCCAACCACTGGGGTGACCATGCACACACACACACACCGACGCACATGTGCATACATACATACATACGTACCTACGTACACACAGTTAGCTGAGGACAGTCCCAGGTTTCATTTGTTGTTCCAGCATCTCAGCTGATTAACACCTTCTTTCACTCTCAAAAGCGTTTTGTTTGATATATGGTCACTTCACTATTAAGCCATTGGGTCTAACAAATCTCATCTCCTTATCAATAGTTGAGGAAAATACACCATGTATAGTTTATATTAGATAAGGTCTCTAACAATAGCCTATTGAAATGATGCAAAAGCATGAGCCAGAGCTCAGACCATCACGTCAAATCATGATCAGTTGATTGGCAGTTCCCAGAGATGGCTATTAACTGACAAAAGTCTTCAGTGCCTCCCTCTACCAGTGAGACAGGACTTTTCGGAGCTGACCTCTGCCAGGGCCATGCAATACAAGTGACCTCCAGCTCCTCAGAAGTCTTCTTAGCTTCCTTGGTTTCCATGAGACCACGCTCCCTGGGTTTCCTCTCGTCTCTCTGATAGCCTCTCTGTGAGCTTCTCTTTCTCTCATCTCTGACCAGGGAGAATCCTTCAAACTGGAACCTTGCTCTGCTGTTCTTTCTTGACGTGATCTTTCCCTTAGAGAGACTGTCATATATGACAGCTTAACCCTGATGTCCACCCATGGCTGGCAAGTCCAATTCAAATAAGTTAAATCCATCATCTCACCCCTAAGTTCTGCCTTTGTCCCCAGTAGCCTACAGGACTCTCTGCCTGAGTGGACTGTCTGTACCCTAAACGCAGTCTGCCCAAACTGAAATCATGACCTCTCCCACCAAATAAAGGACCCCTTCCAACTTGCAGCAAGGGCCCACCTTGCTTGTCATTAACAACTGAAATGCTGAAGTGATTTTTTAGTCTTTTCTTTCATTCGTCTATCCCTATACCCTACCAAGTCCTGTTGATCTCTTTTAAATTCCTCTTGTTTTCATTGCTCTGGAGATCACACCCAAAACTCCTTTTGTGGTTTCAAGGCCCTGTGCAATCTTTTTTTTTTTTTTTGCGGTACGCGGGCCTCTCACTGTTGTGGCCTCTCCCGCTGCGGAGCACAGGCTCCGGACGCGCAGGCTCAGCGGCCATGGCTCACGGGCCCAGCCACTCCGTGGCATGTGGGATCTTCCCGGACCAGGGCACGAATCCACATCCCCTGCATCGGCAGGTGGACTCTCAACCACTGCGCCACCAGGGAAGCCCTGCCCTGTGCAATCTTGATCCTGCCTACTTCTCTTCTTCATCCATCCTCATCTCATATCATTGTCCTCCCTGTTTTCTACATTTTCGCCAAGTAAGTCTTCTTGCAACTCCTCTAGTACATGGAGCTTCTATCTTAAGAATCTCAAACATGTTATTCTCTCAGCTAGAACATGTTTCCTCCCTCCTTTCACCTCTCTTCTCTCTTTCTGGGCCAATTTCTGCTCTTCATTCAGGTCTCTACCTACATGTCACTTCCTCAAGGAACTCTGAGGTTAACATACCACATGGGGTCAGGATTCAGATTCCAGATCTGATCAGGGTGCCTCTGTTACACGATGTGATGGCATAGTTTACTAGTGTCTGTAGTAACTTGCCACACCTGTAAGCAGGTTCTTAAAAAGGTTAATTGGATGAAGAAAGAGACACCTCCTGCCCCGACCCCCTGCCAGGCAGATCGCCCCTATGTTTGCCAAACACGTCATCCTCATTCCTGTCCCCAAACCTTTCCCCCACTCTTGTTCCTGTGTAGTCTGCCCTCTCTTTCCCTCAGCCAATTCTCACCTTAAGTAAAGATGTAACATCTCTCCAATAACTGTCTCCCAAACTACAACAATCTTCCCTTGTTTAACTTCTATTAAATTTGGGGATTAAATCTTAGTCACTTTTGCATTTACTCATACACTGGTTTACACAGTAACAACTGCTTTGTGTGTGCGTCAACGCCCAAGCCCATTATAAAACTCTTGAAGATCAAGGATCAAGCCTTACAGTCCCTTTTTATGCCCCTCGGTGCCTAGTGTGGGGCTGTGCAGAACAGAGTCAGTATCCAGTAAGTCCTGCATGTGACAGAATGTCTCCATGGAAAGCTACACCATCAACTCCCAACCTGTCCTAGAAGATGAGTGCGTATCCATGGCACACCACATCTTATGTTGAAATCAGGACAAGAATCTAAGACAAGCCCTCCTTCTTAGAATAAGCAGCTCATTCATCGGCAATGATATAGACAAGTATTTGCCAACAGGTTTCTTGTCTTCAGAAAATTATTTCAGCAACATAAGAACTGAGACAAAAATCCACTGAGACATTCTTTATTGGTCACTTATTGGCAGACCAACATACTCGGACTTTGCATTCCATCAAAACATGTCTGCAGAACAAACCCCAGAAGTTCACTTCTATGACTCGTAAGAAGATAGAGCTATAATGGAGAATCTTATAGGTAAAGAAAGCAGAAACTTCCATCTGTTGAACTCCCAGTCTTCAGGGATGGGTCCATTCTTTATGTAAAATTGTGTGTGTGTGTGTGTGTGTGTGTCTCTGTGTGTGTGTGTCTGTGTGTGTCTGTGTGTGTGTGAAGGAGAGGGAGGGGTAGAGTGTGGAGGGAAGGAGAGAAGAGGAGAAGGGAGAGAAACAGAATAATACTGATGATGACAGCAAAAAAATTGGGAGAAAGTTAATGATCTAATGAGGATTAAATTGCCTAGGTAGAACTCTTACTACTGGACTCATTGTATCCAACAGCTGTTTGTAACAGATGTATTGTGTGCCAGACCAGTGTCCAAGGGGGGAAATCCGAAGATAAATAGAAGAGGTCTTCAGGAAGCTTTCAATCTGGTACAGGAAGGAGACGTGGGATAAAGAGGTCGAGCGCTGTGATTACAGCGAGTGCGGAGGCTGTACAGGTACTTAGACGCCAGGGAGGAAACCACTAACTCTGCCCAGAGTGTTCTGGAACAGCTTCCCAGAGAAAGAAACCACAACATACTGGAGGAAGCAGGAGGAAATGACGTCACCACAGAGGTCCAGGCCACTGTTTTCAAAACAATCGCTCTCAGCCTTGAGCTCTGACAGCCAAAGTTCATTATTCACAGATGATCAAGTTTGTAAAGGACCCAAATGTTCTTGCCCAGTTTTTGATCACAGGCTAGGCAAAAGGAGCTAGGAAGTAAGCCTCCAGTTGGTTCATCCTGTGGCTTGTTGGCAGCCCAGTGAGAGAGCTGATGGGTGCACAGTGACACAGAGTTGCACTGACTGTGTCATATTTATAATTGACTTCAGGCCTATTTCCAACAATAATAATGAAAATGGCGAGTGATCCGGGGTGCCAGCCCAGCGCCAGACACCGCTGAGCGGTTCACATATTCTCTCACTGGAATCTCTCAAGTATTTTATGAGGTATGAATTTCCCCCATTTCATGGACAAAAGGAGAAAAGCTAACATTTAAGTGCCTGCTATGTTACAAGCACTAAAGAGTTTATACACATTATCAATTCATTTACTCCTCTGAACAGACCAATGAATTAGGTATAATTATATCTGGTTTTATAGATGAGGAAACTGGGGTTCAGGGAGGTGAGGTAACTTGCCTAAGGACACACAGGAGGCAAATCTAGGATCTGGACTGGCCACTAGGTTGAAGCATATGAAATCACATTATCTGACTGGTTTTGTTCTACTAATACAACAATTTCATTGGACTCAACCTAGGAGTTCCCAAATCCATTCACTTTCCACTATGCTCTCCATAAACAGATTTGAACTGGCTTTTGTTAAATATATATTCTTGGATAGTAACCAAAAAGAATGAAAAGGGTGAGGCAAGGATGTGAAACCAAACCACAGAGAACAAAGGAGATCGTATACACTGCAACTAGATGCAATTATTATTATTATCATTTTACTATACTAACTTTATCTCTTTCTGTCTATGCCTCTTTTGTCCTGAAGCATTTGCATATAGTTGTAGGGTATATGGATTATCATTACATCATTCTTGTCACTTCTCTGTAAGTTTAAAATTTTTCAAAATAAAAAGTTGGCGGGGTGGGGTGGACTTGTAAAGAGACTCATGAGAAAACCTTTCTTGAAAAGGTATTTGATTTCCCCAAATAGTGCTTTGCACTGCCCAAACTACTTAACTTTATGAGGGTAAACAATTCACATCCAAAATTAAGTCCGTAGTCCTCAGAGGCTGGCAAACTTTTTCTGTAAAGGACCAACAGGTAGTAAACATTTTTAGGCTCTGTGAGCCCCATACAAACCCTTGCCTTGTTTCGATTTGTTTTGTTTTTTTGTTTACAACTCTTTTAGAATGTAAAAACCGTTCTTAGCAAGAAGGAAGGCCTGCACAAAAACAGGACATGGGCCAGAATTTGCCAACTCCTGATACAGATGGAATTCCATAGCGTTCTATCTATATAATAAAGTCTTAGGAAAACAAGTCAGAAACTTTCCTTTCTGGAATATTTCACAACAGTCTCTCTGATCTGGGTTCAGGGAACTAGATGACAGTCATTACTGGCTCCATACTGGGAGTGGCTTCCTTAGGGAATAGTCTTTGTAGCCTTTCTTTTAAATTCTTAAGTCCCCAAGTATACAATGCGGTATTCATTTAACGTTTCTAGAAGCATGACACTTGTCACACATTTGCAGCTTTGTCCAACTTTGACCCTAGGCCCTTTAGTTAATGCACAGCAGAGAGCTCACATCGTTTGAGCATTTAACCTCCAAACTTCAACTACACACACTTGGCAAAAACAACAGAGGAAAAGAGAGACAGAGCAAAAATACATCTACTATAATTCTATCTGGCACAGGCACTCTATTTTATTCTTGCTATTAGTTATACATTTATGCATAAGTATTACTGTTTTCGGGGGTACATGTGTGAGGGCAAGTGTACTGCATTTCACAGGCAAAGTAAAAGAACTCCCAGGGCGATTCTGAGGCTACTCAATTTCCATCTTATATGCTGCCTGGAGGTGCCAGTCTTTTCTCTCTCCTATCTCTGTAGTCTTTAGTACAGGTCCACCAACCTCATTTGTCGCCATCAAGTTTGGACAGGTCTTACCTAAGAATACTGAAACCCCTACACTGTCCGCCGACCATAGCCTCCTACCCCCTCAGCTCTCTCACGCCCTCCCTCTCACTGGACTTGCCTTCTTGTCTTAAGAGGGTCCACCAGGCCCTTGATGCTTATATTTTTCCAAGACCACCAACCCCACACAGTCCTTCTTCTTCCTCTGTCCAGCTGAGACACCGTGGTTACCCTCTGTACTGCATTTCTCCCCAAACTCCAGGTTTTCTGGCACCAACTCCATCCCACTGCCACCACCCAACTTCTTGCTTTTCTCTCCCATTAAAATCCCAACTCTGGACACAGGACAATGATTAAGAGCAAAAGCAAAGGAATCAGACTTCTGAATTTAAATCTTTCTCATCTGGTACAACCTTAGCCTAGTTATTTAATCTCTGTACCTCAGTTACTTGCTCTGAAAAATGGGTATCATAATAGTCCTTGTAGGCCACAGGTAAGTTTAGAATCAGGCTGGCAAGAGGAAAACCAGACCCCAGGCCCAGAATATGCCCTTCTGTTTGAGAAGAACTGTGAGGTTTTTTTCAGACTCATAAACAACCACGATATATTTTTTAACATCTTTATTGGGGTATAATTGCTTTACAGTGGTGTGTTAGTTTCTGCTTTATAACAAAGTGAATCAGCTATACGTATATCCCCATATCTCCTCCCTCTTGCGTCTCCCTCCCACCCTCCCTATCCCACCCCTCCAGGCGGTCACAAAGCACCGAGCTGATCTCCCTGTGTTATGCGGCTGCTTCCCACTAGCTATCTATTTTACGTTTGGTAGTATATATAAGTCCATGCCACTCTCTCACTTCGTCCCAGCTTACTTTCCCCCTCCCCGTGTTCTCAAGTCCATTCTCTACGAACCAGGACATTTTCAGTGAACAAACAGCGTGGTGTTTCTCCACGATTGCAACCAACATTTAGAGCCAATCCAACTCAGAAGAGGTGAACTGCCAGTTTTCAAAATTTGAAAATATAGAGAGTTCTTATGTTTTCAAGTATTGCTGCATGGGTGGTGGTTGAGAGTTAGAACTTCTTAATCACCAGCATCCACACAACTCTCTCTGGTTCTAGAGCGTGGCACAGCCTTAGGTATTCTCATCTCAAAGAGAACCCTCACTTTCCTGAGACTCTCCAAACTGGGTTTCCTGCCTTTCAGGCCCTACCACCAGCCCACCCCATGCCTGGAACAGTGCAAGTCCCCTTCCTTGTCAGATTAGTCTCTGGATACGAGTCCTGGCAAAATACATTTGCTAATCTCAGTCTGCAGCAGCCCAATACGCTCCGGTTCAGATCACACTTAGCCACGCCCCCATCCCTGACAAAAAGGAGAGGGAGATCTTCTCCTTCCATTGTCCCGACCTTCAGTGCATTCAGCTCCTGAGTCTTACTTCTGTCTCTCATTGTGCTGTGGGCCCTGCACTTAGAACTCTGTCTGCATCTTGTTGGTCTGGCTGCTGTCCCAGCCTTCTCTCCAAGGCTCGGCTGGGACTCATGCTGCTGGCTTTCAGGACACCAGTGCAGTTCATTCCACCGTCACAAACTCTGCACCAGGACTGCCAGATGGAGTCCCACGGGGAAGCCAGGACTTGACCCTGGTCCTCAGACTCCTTCAAATACACCAGGGGGTCTAATCCTCTGTGGTTAGAGGAGTTAAACAATAACTCACTTGTCCTGGGTTTTATCCTACCTACCCAGACAGTAACATTTGTCCACATCCTCTGTGTTGGCCATTTCCCTCAGCTCACCCGCAGGCTGTCAGCAGTCAAAACCCTTTATTTATTTAAAGAGGCTCCTGGTTATAATCTGTGCCTCCATGCTGTCTAACCATACTATTTCCTAACCATGGCCTGGACCTAAACCCCACCTCTCCACCTCTCAACAACCCAAACATTCATTAATGTGTTTGTAAAAGGCCAACAGTTCGTGCCACTCCACACGAGAGAACTCCATCCTCCAACTCAGCATCAACTGGGTAAGAAACAAAGTCCATGTGGGCAGATGTCTCTGGATCCAAAGCCTTGTCTTCAGACAAGCTTACCTAATCCAAAGGGAGTCAAGCGATATTATTCTATAACAGATTTACTCATATGATGGAGAGGTGGACGCCTATAAGAATCTTTGGAGCTAATGTTAGGAAAACAAAAGTTGGTACCAAAGACCCACTTCAACAGACTTAAGAGAGCATGAGGCACATAAATTACATCAGATTCTGGCTCATCTGTTAACATCAGGAGAGGGCTAAGCCCAGAATCATTGGAGGAGCAGATGCTAGAACACAAGAGAAGTATTTAGAGCCTGTCTGAGTTTGTCTCTGTGAGATGCTAAACTAATTATGGTTTACCTAAGAGATGAGCTCTGATTTAGATTGAATAAAGGGAAAAGAGGTGGTGAGGAAAGTGAAGTATGAGAAGAGGGGAGAGACTCCACAGGAAAGAACGTATGGAAACAGAAATCAGGGGGTGTACAGGCTTCCCTGGTGGCATAGTGGTTAAGAATCCACCTGCCAATGCAGGGGGATCTTCTGGGAAGATCCCACAGGCCGCAAAGCAACTAAGCCCGTGCGCCACAACCACTGAGCCTGCTCTCTAGAACCTGTGAGCCAAGACTACTGAGCCCGCGTACCGCAACTACCGAAGCCCACGCACCTAGAGCCCGTGCTCCGCAACAGGAGAAGCCACCGCAATGAGAAACCCGTGCACCACAAAGAAGAGTAGCCTCCGCTCGCTGCAACTAGAGAAAGCCCGCGTGCAGCAACAAAGACCTAACACAGCCAAAAATAAATAAATAAATAAATTTGTTTAAAAAAACAAAAGGAAGAAATCAGGGGACATAAATTTCTCTTTGAAGAAAGAAAGGCAGTGGAGAGCAGAAAAAATAAACACTGACATGAACTATGTTGAAAATTGCTGCATAATAATCAAGATTTGTACAGCAAATGTAATTTTTTAAAGCACCTTATCCACATTATCCTCTTGAAGTTCATGAAAAACTTATGAAATAGGCAGGAGTTGTAAACTTTTTACTACCCCTTTAAAGAGAAACAAATGAGACTCAAGGAGGTTATATGATTTAAGGGGTGAAGAAAGGATTTGAGCCTCTATAGCTCAGGCTCCAAAACCCCTGCTCTTTCAACTACTTGGGTGGATCTCAAACAATATTCTGCAAGTCCCAAGATAAGAGCGCATTCTATGTGATTCCATTTACATAAAGTCAGGATAAGGCAAAATAGATGCTATAGTGACAGAAATCAGAACAGTGCTTTCCTATAGGTGGTTGACATTGACTGGGAAGGGACATGAGAGAGCTTTGTGCTCTATATTTTGCTCAGGGTGTAGGTTACATGAATGTACACAGTTTACAAAATCCACTGGGTTGTATATCTAGGAGCTGTGCATTTCATGCATGTACATTTCAACTCAATAAAACAAAAATCAGTATCCAAATGACAGAACCTATCTAATGAATTCAAAATACAAAATCTTGATTTGAAGTTTATGTCCATCCCTCTATAGGTATTAAGGCTCTAGCTTATTTGGTGTCTGGAAGCACTTCACAGAAAGCTCTTGAATCCATCATCACAGGAGCACTCTATGACAAAGCCCAGGTTCAAAACACAAAAATTGAACACTGCAGTTATTTTGTCAACAGCACAAATTAAATATATTCAAAATACCTCAGGGAAGTAGGCCTAGTGAGGAAGACTGCCTGGCATGTTTCAAGATGTTGTCAGTAAATAGAAAGCCCTGCTTTTACTTGGCACAAGCTGTTTTTGTTTGGAGGGAATAAGGGGAGAAAAGCTGTTTTTTTTTTACCACAACTTGGTCCACAACCTTCCAATTACTTGGGCCTGAATTCCTACATTGTAAAAGTTGGTTGGAACTGAGTAGCAGCTACCAGATATTCCTTCTTCAACTAATTTGAAATTGCCAAGGTCCCCACCACTCCCTACTGCCCCAAGACTACTTATCTTTACTGCCTAACCCACCTAAGTGATTTGTTTTTGAATGGCAGATTCAAACTGTGAATAAATTCAAAACAAACACTAGAAGTTTTTCAGACAGACTGAATAGCATTAATGATTTTTCTTGAATAAAATCAACTGAATATAGGCTATACTTACTCGCAGAGAAGGATTCCATTTTCTAACCCTGTCCGAAAATCTTTATCACCAAAACTTCTGCCAGTTACTTGCTGGAAAAGAAAAAAAGAAAAACAGAGCATAAATTTTTCTTTTTTAATCAGGAAGCTCAATGATTTTTTTCCAAGATATTTCAAGAGACTTGAAATAACTGGTGGCACTCCAAGAATGGGAAAAATCTGTTAGGTCTGAATTTCCTTTCCATGTGTAGCTTTGCTTAGATCAGCTAATCTTAAATTTAGACCATTTCTTTGAAGTTTTTTTCCTATCCAATACCTTAAAAAATATCTGTTCTTCCTGATAAGGATATTACTTTTGGGGTTTGGTCATGATAAGTCAAGGCCACAGCCTCTTTCATCCTGAGGGTCCAACCCACACTTTCAAAAAAGCCTGCAGAAAGCACCACCTAAGGGTAAAGTATCTATCTGTTAAAACATTAAGGGGGCAGAGGAGAGGAGGACACAGACCCCCTAACCTTGAGAGACTAACATCAAGACTGGATGGAGAAAAGCCAATATCCATACTAACATGGTGTGAAAAAGGAAAATAAAAGCTGGCAAAGAATGAACTGTGCTGTGTCTGATAAAAACACAGTACTGATGGCCTTTCTTGATGCCTCTGGCTCTCAGCAGCCTTTGGTCTGGGCACCAGGGCATTCATTTTTTCATTCAGTAAATATTTATTGAGCATCTACAATATGCCAGGTAAATATGCATGCTATAAATCCTAAAGCAACCCCTAAAATAGCAAAATTTTAAAATACAGCTAATAAGCCAAGAAAGGAGATTAAATGGAATTATAAAAAAGATACTCTAACCATAAAAAAGAAAAAAGTAAAAGGGAATACAGAATAGATGGAATAAACAGAAAGCAAATAGCAATATTATAGACTTAAACCTAACCATGTCCATCAGAGCATTAAATATAAATGGTGTAAACATCTCCAATTAAACTAAAGAGATCATCAGATTGGATTAAAAAAGCAAGACCCAACTATGTGATGCCTACAAGCAATGCACTTTAAATACAAAGATACGAATAGGTAAAAATAGAATAGAATAAGATATACCACACTAACACTAATCAAAAGAAAGCTAAAGTGGTTGTATTAACTTCTACAATAAAGAATAATACCAGGGACAGAGAAAGTCATCTTAAAACAAAGGGTTTAGGTCATCAGGAAAATAATTCTAACACTTCTACACCTAATTTGTTTTTTTAAAAAAGCTTCAAGATACATAAGCCAAATCAGATAGATCTGCAAGAAGAAATAGACAAATTCACAACTAGAGTCAGAGATTTAATATCTCTCTTTGATAACTGATAGAATAAGCAGATAGAAAATCAATAAGGATAATTGACATTTCTAGAATATTCCACCCTACAACAGCAGAATGAACATAATTCTTCTTAAGTTCACAATGAACATTTATTGAAATAGACCAGTTTCTGGGTCAGAAAACTAGTCCCCAAAAGCTTAAAAGAATTTAGTACATAAAAAGAAAGTTATCTAACCACAATGGAATTAAATTAGAAATTAACAACAGAAATGTCTATGAAAAAAATCCCTAACCCCAAGTAATACAATTCTAAACAACCCATTGATCAAAGAAGAAATCAAAAGAAATTAGAATCTATTTCGTAGTGAAAGAACATGGCAATATAAAAATGTATGGAGGGCTTCCCTGGTGGCGCAGTGGTTGAGAGTCCGCCTGCCGATGCAGGGGACATGGGTTTGTGCCCCAGTCCAGGAAGATCCCACATGCCGCGGAGCGGCTGGGCCCGTGAGCCGTGGCCGCTGGGCCTACACGTCCGGAGTCTGTGCTCCGCAATGGAAGAGGCCACAACAGTGAGAGGCCCGCGTACTGCAAAAAAATAAATAAATAAATAGGGAGGGTGGGAGGGAGGGAGATGCAAGAGGGAAGAGATATGGGAACATATGTATATGTATAACTGATTCACTTTGCTATAAAGCAGAAACTAACACACCATTGTAAAGCAATTATACCCCAATAAAGATGTTAAAAAAATGTATGGAAAGATGCTAAAACAGTATATGGGGGAAATATATGGCACAAAACACCTATATATCAGAAAAAAGATCTCATATCAATGACTTCTGCTCCCACCTTAAGAAAATTAAGCCCAAATTAATCAGAAAAAAGGAGAATTTATAAGAGTTGAAATCAATCAAGTAGAAAACCAAAGACTGACAGAGAAAAAACATCAACAAAATCAAAAGCTATTTAGAACCAGAAACTGCTGCAGTTCTCAGCCATGGTTAATAGTTGCTGTCAAGAGGATCCCAGGGCTCCTTGTTGGAGGAATGAGGAGCTGATGGGGACCCATGGAGGGTTTCTTGGAGTCTCTGTGGAGCCTCTGGGCCAGATCTCATAGTGAAGGCTGTAGGATCTTCCTTCCAGCCCCAGAAGCTCTGCTTGAGTCCACAGGCGTCCACCTGACCTCTGGTTCCTGGGAAGAGTGGAGTTGTCAGCAAGAGACTCTGGATGCTGAGACCCAGGGGGAAGATGCCAGCCAACTGGAGTGCTCCTGGCTCGGACTACAGGGGGATGTGAAAACTCCTGTAAGCCGTGTGCCTGACAGGGTATTGGTGCTCCAGCCTAGTGTCAGGCTTGAGCCTGTGAGGTGAGAGAGCTGAGTTCAGGACATTGCACCACCAGAGACCTCATGGTCCCAAGTAATATCAATCAGTGAGAGCTCTCCCAGAGATCTCCATCTCAATGATAAGACCCAGCTCCACCCAACAGCCAGGAAGCTCCAGTGCTGAACACCCCATGCCAAAAAACTAGCAAGAACACAACACTGCCCATTAGCAGAGAGGCTGCCTAAAATCATACTAAGTTCACAGACACCCCCAAACACACCACTAGACACGCCCCACCTACCAGAACACAGGCACCAGTCCCCTCCACCAGGAAGCCCTCACAAGCCACTGAACTAACCTCACCCACTGTGGGTAGACACCAAAAACAATGAGAACTACAAACCTGCAGCCTGCAAAAAAGGAAACGTCAAACACCGTAAGTTAAACAAAATGAGGAGACAGAGAAATGCAGCAGATGAAGGAGCAAGGTAAAAACCCACCAGACCAAACAAATGAAAAGGAAATACTCAGTCTACCTGAAAAAGAATTCAGAGTAATGACAGTAAATATGATCCAAATCTTGGAAATAGAATGGAGAAAATACAAGAAACATTTAACAAGGACCTAGAAGAACTAAAGAGCAAACAAACAATGATGAACAGCACAATAAATGAAATTTAAAATTCTCTAGAAGGAATCAATAGCAGAATAACTGAGGCAGAAGAACAGATAAGTGACCTGGAAGATAAAATAGTGGAAGTAACTACCACAGAGGAGAATAAAGAAAAAAGAATGAAAAGAGTTGAGGACAGTCTCAGAGACCTCTGGGACAACATTAAATGCACCAACATTCGAATTATAGGGGTCTCAGAAGAAGAGAAAAAGAAAGGGTTTGAGAAAATATTTGAAGATATTATAGTTGAAAACTTCCCTAACATAGGAAAGGAAATAGTCAATCAAGTCCAGGAAGCACAGAGTCCCATACAGGATAAATCCAAGGACAAACGTGCCAAATCACATATTAATCAAACTATCAAAAATTAAGTACAAAGAAAAAACATTAAAAGCAGCAAGGGAAAAGCAACAAATAACATATAAGGGAACTCTCATAAGGTTAACAGCTGATCTTTCAGCAGAAACTCTGCAAACCAGAAGGGAGTGGCAGGATATATTTAAAGTGACAAAAGGGAAAAACCTACAACCAAGACTACTCTACCCAGCAAGGATCTCATTCAGATTTGATGGAGAAATTAAAACCTTTACAGACAAGCAAAAGCTAAGAGAATTCAGCACCACCAAACCAGCTTTACAACAAATGCTAAAGGAACTTCTCTAGGCAGGAAACACAAGAGAAGGAAAAGACCTACAATACCAAAACCAAAACAATTAAGAAAATGGTAATAGGAACATACATATCGATAACTACCTTAAATGTAAATGGATTAAATGTTCCAATCAAAACACATAGACTGGCTGAATGGATACAAAAACAAGACCCATATATATGCTATCTTCTAGAGACCCACTTAAGACCTAGGGACACATACAGACTGAAAGTGAGGGGATGGAAAAAGGTATTCCATGCTAATGGAAATCAAAAGAAAGCTGGAGTAGCAATTCTCATATCAGACAAAATGGACTTTAAAATAAAGAATGTTACAAGAGACAAAGAAGGATACTACATAATGATCAAGGGATCAATCCAAGAAGAAGATATAACAATTGTAAATATTTATGCATCTAAAATAGGAGCACCTCAATACACAAGGCAAATGCTAACAGCCTTAAAAGGGGAAATCGACAGTAACACAATCACAGTAGGGGACTTTAACACCCCACTTTCACCAATGGACAGATCATCCAAAATGGAAATGAATAAGGAAACACAAGCTTTAAATGACACATTAGACAGGATGGACTTAATTGATATTTATAGGACATTCCATCCAAAAACAACAGAATACACTTTCTTCTGAAGTGCTTATGGAACATTCTCCAGGATAGATCGTATCTCGGGTCACAAATAAAGCCTTGGTAAATTAAAGAAAATTGAAATCTTATCAAGTATCTTTTCCTACCACAACGCTATGAGACTAAATCTCAATTACAGGAAAAATATACTGTAAAAAATACAAACACATGGAGGCTAAACAATACGTTACTGAATAACCGAGAGATCACTGAAGAAACAAAGAGGAAATCAAAAAATACCTACAGAGAAATGACAATGAAAACATGATGACCCAAAACCTATGGGATGCAGCAAAAGCAGTTCTAAAAGGGAAGTTTACAGCAATACAATCCTACCTCAAGAAACAAGAAAAATCTAGGGCTTCCCTGGTGGTGCAGTGGTTGAGAGTCTGCCTTCCGATGCAGGGGATGCGGGTTCATGCCCTGGTCTGGGAAGATCCCGCACGCTGCAGAGTGGCTAGGCCTGTGAGTCATGGCCACTGAGCCTGTGCGTCAGGAGCCTGTGCTCCGCAATGGGAGAGGCCACAACAGTGAGAGGCCCGCGTACCGCAAAAAAAAAAAAAAGAAACAAGAAAAATCTCAAATAAACAACCGAAAAATACACTTAAAGCAATTAGAGAAAGAAGAACAAAAAAACCCAAAAGTTAGCAGAAGGAAAGAAATCATAAAGATCAGACCAGAAATAAATGAAAAATAAATGAAGGAAACAATAGCAAAGATCAAGAAAACTAAAAGCTGGTTCTTTGAGAAGATAAACAAAATTGATAAACCATTAGCAAGACTCATCAAGAAAAAAAGGGAGAAGACTCAAATCAACAGAATTAGAAATGAAAAAGAAGTAAAAACTGACAGTGAATAAATACAAAGGATCATGAGAGATTACTACAAGCAACTATATGCCAATAAAATGGATAACCTGGAAGAAATGGACAAATTCTTAGAAAAGTACAACCTTCCAAGACAGAACCATGAAGAAATAGAAAATATAACAAGACCAATCACAAGCACTGAAATTGAAACTGTGATTAAAAATCTTCCAACAAACAAAAGCCCAGGACTAGATGGCTTCACAGGTGAATTCTATCAAATATGTAGGGAAGAGCTAACACCAACCCTCTCAAACTCTCCCAAAATATAGCAGAGGGAGGAACACTCCTAAACTCGTTCTATGAGGCCACCATATACCAAAACCAGACAAAGATGTCACAAAAAAAGAAAACTACAGGCCAATATCACTGATGAACAGAGATGCAAAAATCCTCAACAAAATACTAGCAAACAGGGCTTCCCTGGTGGCGCAGTGGTTGAAAATCTGCCTGCCAATGCAGGGGACACAGGTTCGAGTCCTGGTCTGGGAAGATCCCACATGCCGTGGAGCAACTAGGTCCATGAGCCACAGCTACTGAGCCTGCACGTCTGGAGCTTGTGCCCCACAACAAAAGAGGCTGCAACAGTGAGAGGCCCGCGAACCGCGATGAAGAGTGGCCCCCGATCACCGCAACTAGAGAAATCCCTTGCACAGAAACGAAGACCCAACACAGCCAAAAAATAAATATATAAATAAATAAATAAATAAATAAAATACTAGCAAACAGAATCCAACAGCACATGAAAAGGATCATACACCATGATCAACTGGGGTTTATCCAGGCATGCAAGCATTCTTCAATATATGCAAATCAATCAAGGTGATAAGCCATATTAACATATTGAAGGAGAAAAACCATATGATCATCTCAATAAATGCAGAAAAAGCTTTTGACAATTCAACACCCATTTATGATAAAAACCCTCCAGAAAGTAGGCATAGAGGGAACTTACCTCAACATAATAAAGGCCATATATGACAAACTCACAGCCAACATCATTCTCAGTGGTGAAAAACTGAAACCATTTCCACTAAGATCAGGAACAAGACAAGGTTGCCCAATGTCACCACTATTTTTCAACATAGTTTTGGAAGTTTTAGCCATGGCAATCAGAGAAGAAATAAAATAAAAGGAATACAAACCGGGAAAGAAGAAGTAAAACTGTCACTGTTTGCAGATGACATGATACTATATACAGAGAATCCTAAAGATGCTACCAGAAAACTACTAGAGCTAATCAATGAATTTGGTAAAGTAGCAGGATACAAAATTAATGCACAGAAATCTCTTGCATTCCTATACACTAACGATAAGAAATCTGAAAGAGAAATTAAGGAAACACTCCCATTTACCATTGCAACAAAAAGAATAAAATCCCTAGGAATAAACCTACCTAAGGAGACAAAAGACCTGTATGCAGAAAACTATAAGACACTGATGAAACAGAAATTAAAGATGATACAAACAGATGGAGAGGTATACCATGTTCTTGGCTTGGAAGAATCAACATTGTGAAAATAACTATACTACCCAAAGCAATCTACAGATTCAATGTAATCCCTATCAAACTACCACTGGCATTTTTCATAGAACTAGAACAGAAAATTTCACAATTTGTATGGAAATACAAAAGACCGCGAATAGCCAAAGCAATGTTGAGAAAGAAAAACAGAGCTGGAGGAATCAGGCTCCCTGACTTCAGACTATACTACAAAGCTATAGTAATCAAGACAGTATGGTACTGGCACAAAAACAGAAATATAGATCAATGGAACAGGATAGAAAGCCCAGAGATAACCCATGCACATATGGTCACCTTATCTTTCATAAAGGAGGCAGGAATATACAGTGGAGAAAAGACAGTCTCTTCAGTAAGTGGTGCTGGGAAAACTGGACAGCTACATGTGAAAGTATAAAATTAGAACACTTCCTAACACCATACACAAAAATAAACTCAAAATGGATTAGAGACCTAAATGTAAGGCCAGACACTATAAAACTCTTAGAGGAAAACATAGGCAGAACACTCTATAACATAAATCACAGCAAGGTCCTTTTTGACCCACCTCCTAGAGAAGTGGAAATAAAAACAAAAATTAACAAATGGGACCTAATGAAACTTCAAAGCTTTTGCACAGCAAAGGAAAACATAAACAAGATGAAAAGACAACCCTCAGAAAGGAGAAAATATTTGCAAACAAAGCAACTGACAAAGGATTAATCTCCAAGATATATAAGCAGCTCATGCAGCTCAATATCACAAAAACAAACAACCCAATCCAAAAATGGGCAGGAGACCTAAATAGACATTTCACCAGAGAAGATACACAGATTGCTGGCAAATACATGAAAGGATGCTCAACATCACTAATCAGTAGGGAAATGCAAATCAAAAGTACAATGAGGTATCACCTCACACCAGTCAGAATGGCCATCATCAAAATATCTACCAACAATAAATGCTGGAGAGGGTGTGGAGAAAAGGGAACCCTCTTGCACTGTTGGTGGGAATGTGAACTGGTACAGCCACTATGGTGAACAGTATGGAGGTTCCTTAAAAAACTACAAATAGAACTACCATATGACCCAGCAATCCCACTACTGAGCATATACCCTGAGAAAACCATAATTCAAAAAGAGTCATGTACCACAATGTTCACTGCAGCACTATTTACAATAGCCAGGACATGGAAGCAATCTAAATGTCAATCTACTGATAAATGGATAAAGAAGATGTGTTACATATATACATGGTATATTAGCCATAAAAAGAAGCAAAATTGAGTTATTTGTAGTGAGGTGGATGGACCTAGAGTCTGTCATACAGAGTGAAGTAAGTCAGAAAGAGAAAGACAAATACCGTATGCTAACACGTATATATGGATCTAAAAAAAAAATTGTTCTGAAGAACCTAGGGGCAGGACAGGAATAAAGATGCAGATGTAGAGAATGGACTTGAGGACACGGGGAGGGAGAAGGGTAAACTGAGACAAAATGAGAGTAGCATTGACATATATACACTACCAAGTGTAAAATAGATAGCTAATGGGAAGCAGCTACATAGCACAGGGAGATCAGCTCGGTGCTGTGTGACCACTTAGAAGGGTGGGAAAGGGAGGGTGGGAGGGAGACACAAGAGGGAGGGGATATGGGGATATATATATATACATATAGCTCTTTCACTTTGTTATACAGCAGAAAGTAATACAACATTGTAAAGCATTTATACTCTAATAACAATGTTAGAAAACTCTTTATTTGAGATCAACAAAATTGATAAACTTTAGCTAATAAATTTGATAACCTTTGGTTTTTAGCCAAAAAAGAAAGACACAAATTACCAATACAAGGAATGACATGATATCATTACAGATTCTACATACATTAAAAGGATAACAAAGAAATATAAATAAATCTGTGACAATAAGTTCACCAACTTAGATGAATTGAATAAAATTTTTGACACAAGCGTCCATAGTTCCCTCAACAAAGAAACAGATAAACTTCCCAAAAGAAAACGCCAGGCCCAGAAGGCTTACCTGGTGAATTACAGCAAATATTTAAGAAAGAAGTAATGCAAATCTACACAAACTCTTCCAGACAGTTGAAGAGGAAAGAATACTTCCCAGTTCATTTTATTAGGGCAGCATTACCGTGATTCTAAAACGAAAGACATTATAAAACAGATAACACACATACACACACACACACACACACACACACAGGGGAAATATGTCAGCACCATGGTGGGAATCAGATGTGATCTTTATTTTCTTTTTCTTTTAAAGTTTCCCTCTTTTCCTAAAACTTTCTCCAGTTAATACATATTACTTTAACCATCAGAAAAACCAAACAAGGTTTTTTCTTTTTTTTTTTTTTTAAGAGCAGCCCAAGGAAACTAAGCAGTCCCAACTCTTCCTTGTAAATCAGAGTTCAAGTTCTATTATAAGACATCCTCATTACCACTCCCCCTAGAAAGGTAATCCACAAGCCAATACAATATACCACCTCCAAAAAATTCCTTTGTTAATATCCTCTCATTCTTATCTGAGGAAAGGTGAGAAAATAGATAAAACGTAGTTCCTTACATTCCTTATTTCCTTGCAAATATCTAGCTTTTTCCGCAAAATAAAATATTGAGAAAGGAATTAAAGAAAGTCTTCATAAAGCTAAAGTTTTCACCACAGACTTAGAACAGCATAGCATTTTCTTTCATGAATCTATTAGTTCTGATTTATATTCTCAAAACGTTATTAATATTCTTTATAAAACTAACCTCCATTCAGTAAGAAGTGATTAGAAAGCTTTAAAAACATTTTTTTCAGGTCTTTACATTTTTGTTAAAAGTATTATATTCTAGTGCAGATGGTGCTAACATTGAGAACCCAAGCTCGTTTATACATTTATTACAGAATTTCTGGCTAAGTTAAGCCAGGTCCCTCTCCATTTACTGGGGAAAGATGATAAGCAGGGCTGAGATAGAAACACAAATGAGACATGGCCACTGCATGCAGAAAACTCACAGATGGGAGGAAAGCAGATATCTAAGCTCCTACCATAAATAGAAGGTAACAGAACTATTAAGATTATTAGATAATATTGGTGGCCCATAAACCACCTAAAATTCCCATGTACTATTTTAAATTATCTTGCATGTGATGCATGGCCACTAAAAAATTTCAAGCAGAGTCGATTTAATAGTCCAAAGTCAGCCTGCTAATCAAGATGCAGTCTGATTAAATTCAGTTTCCTAGACTCCTAATTGTGGAGGTGGGAGCAGGCACCATGCATTTGGAGGAAGGTGCTCATTTCCACCTCTGTTCCTCCTCACCTGCCTCCTTCCCCGCTATTCTGTGTCCATCAGGTCCCAGCATAGCTTTCACACGGCTCTCCACTGATCCAAATGCCATCCGTTGTTCCAAGCCCAGGTTACTTAGTGTAGAGGCACCTGGCCTTTTGTTAGGAGGGTCAACAGCTGAATAGACTCCAGAAATTCAACAAGGACTGAGCCACTGAACAGTCTGGTCCTTAGACCAGCACCGGCAGCAGCCGCAGCAGCATCTTCACCTGGAATTAACGTTAGATACACAGACTCAGTCCTCCCACCTTCTCCAAGACCTACTTAATCAGAACAAGCGTTTAAAAAAGAGCCCATGTGATTCATATGCAAAGTAAATTTTACAAAGCCCTGACCTTGCATACTAAACTAAGCCAGCAGTTCAGTCTCAGAAAGGTTGGACCCTCCGTTAGAATCAGGAATTTGGATGACTTGTCTCAATAACCCCTCTTAGCAACATCTTTATGATGTATTTACAGTGTCACACGTTGTATAGTTTAACTATAAAGATTCGTAACAGCATAAGCCATTACTATAAAGACAAAAAAAACCCAGCTGCCAAGAATTAACCGCCATTACCAACAGACCATGAGCAGGGGAAATGAAAAGTGACTGCCAAGCTCTTCACTAACTTTCCCACCTGGGCTGCAACTGATGGAGGACTCTCAGTAACCTTCCAGACAAGGCACTGACCAAGCCATCAGCTCGTGATCACTCTCCAAGGACACAGAATAGGATGGGAAGATTAATAGAGCCTTAAAGAGGATCTGTGATGGAGATCTGGGATGTGGGGTGGGTGGGGAGAGAGCCCAGGTTCAGAAGCATTCAGGCGCTCACAGGGGAAGCGTGAAGTGTCAAGAGCGCTTTATCATTCCCCCAAATCCTGCTCTGCATACCTTGCTGGTCCTCACCCATCCGACCAACCAGTCCTAGCAACTCTACCCTTGCAGTTGTTCAGCTTAGTTATACTTGACCCCACTCTTTCACACCCAGTCACATCCACCAACAAATCCTGTTGATTCACCCTTCAGAATTTAGCCAGAATCCAACCACTTCTCGTGGCCTCCACTCTACCACCTTACTCCAAGCCATCATCATCTTACACCTTAGGTAAGAGTCTCCTAACTGCCTCACTGCTTCCACCCTTGCCTCCTTCCATCTATTCTCAACCCAGCAGCCAGGGTAATCCTATCAAGTACTCCACTCAAACCCACCCCAATACTCCCCCATCTCACTCACAGTAAAAGCCAAAGTTTTTACAGTTCTCTGAAGGTATTCAACATAAAAACAAACAAGGAAAAAAAAACCCTACGAGGGGAATATGGACAAAACTATTGGGCACCACCATGATTTTAAGGGTAGACATAACGAACTTGCATACATCTCCCCCATTCACGGTGATCCTCAGAAGTACTTATGGTGGCAATTAGGTCACCAACTATGCCCTATATGCCTTTCAGAAGAGTCCAATGTCAGATTTTTTCCCCCTACTTTATGGTTTAGGATTAATTCACTTTCATTACTAACCAAAATATTTGTTGGCAGAACATACTGTGTAAGATTAAAATAGTCTATAAATAGGTAATTTACCAAAACCTCGATGGTTTTAAAGGAAAAGCTTCCTTCTACCTTAGCAATCAAGCCAAAAGCAGAAGCAAGAGGACATCATGATGTGTCATCACACTATTTTATGCAAGTAATTACTGAGTAATAAGCTCATCCGGACTCGATTTCCTTCCCATAGAACTAAAAGGTAATTATGTCTCTGAGTTTGTCCATGTCAATGGCACTGCTCTAGAACACTCAGATAACTGAAATATGGAGAACTTTTTAAAAAAACAGTCTTTATTAATAAAGAAAACCACACAATTTTATGGTAACGTTTTTACAATGTGTTTATAATGTAACACACTGACACTGTATGTCTTAATGCCTCATTTTGTTAATTACTTTATAACCATCGTTAATAAATAGGTGCCATGAACAAAGACTGCCAAGAATCAGTCTTTCAGCCTGATCATTACCATTTATACAAATTGGATTTCAGAAATATTTTCATTTATCTTCAGTTGTTTCTTGAAAACAATCTGGTGGACAAACTGCAGTCTACTAATAAACTGCAGGTCCGAAGGGATTTTAAATAAATGTTGGAGGAACTTCCCTAGGGATCCAGTGGGTAGGACTCTGTGCTCCCAATAGAGGGGGCCTGGGTTCAATCCCTGGTTGGGAAATTAGATCACACACTCAGGCCGCAACTAGGAAGTCCGCATGCTACAACGAAAGATCCCACATGCCACAACGAAGATCCTGCATGCCACAACTAAGACCCGGCACAGCCAAAATAAATAAATAAATAAGTAAATTTTTTTTAAGTTACAATTTTAAAAAATAAAAAAATAAATGTTGGAAATCCTATTATAATGATCTTAAGAAGCAATTCTATTGGCTGGCAAAATAATGGTCCCTGCATTCAAGAAATAGAAAAAATACAAAATTTACTATATTTTGACTTAATCTTTGAAAGACACGGACATTTTTCCTAAATTGTTGTACAAAAACAGGTACACTTTTCAGAAGGTTTGATTTCCTCCTACAAACAGTCAATGAAAATCACACCTCTTTAATTCACCAGAGAAAATTATTTGTAGTTCATTATGCTCACTTCTCTTCTGATAATATTTGACTTATTTAACAGAAAGAGTATTTCTTTTTAAATCTAAATTGTAAAATAAAGCAGAAGAGAATTGCTCTTATTTTTCACATTTATTGACAAATAAATCCACTGCTATTGCTGTCTCCTTAATAGGGCTGCTAGAAAAACCAAATCAAAATTCTGTGGAGAAGAACACAGCAAGGAGGCAGCTGTCTACAAGCTAGGAAGGGTGCTCTCGCTAGAGACCAATCAGCTGGCACCTTCATCTTGGACTTCCCAGCACTCAGAACTTCCCAACTGGCCCAGAAAGCTGTGTTCTTGGTTTTCTGCCAGTTCATTAGCCACAGGATCCAATCCATTGCCAGCACAGGCTGTTACAACGCCAACCTGGGTCCAGAGATGGGCTTTGGACTGTGCAGGCATAAAGGATAATAGTTTAAAAAAACAAATACACCAGAGAGCAGACAGCAGAAACAAGAAGAACTACAATCCTGCAGCCTGTGAAACAAAAACCACATTCACAGAAAGACAGACAAGATGAAAAGGTAGAGGGCTAGGTACCAGATGAAGGAACAAGATAAAACCCCAGTAAAACAACGAAATGAAGTGGAGATAGGCAACCTTCCAGAAAAAGAATTCAGAATAATGACAGTGAAGATGATCCAGGACCTCGGAAAAAGAATGGAGGCAAAGATCGAGAAGATGCAAGAAATGTTTAACAAAGACCTAGAAGAATTAAAGAACAAACAAATAGAGATGAACAATACACTAACTAAAATGAAAACTACACTAGAAGGAATCAATAGCAGAATAACTGAGGCAGAAGAAGGGATAAGTGACCCGGAAGCCACCATTCACTGCTGCAGAACAGAATAAAAAAAAAAAAGAATGAAAAGAAATGAAGACAGCCTAAGAGACCTCTGGGACAACATTAAACGCAACAACATTTGCATTACAGGGGTCCCAGAAGGAGAAGAGAGAGAGAAAGGACCCAAGAAAACCTATGAAGAGATTACAGTCAAAAACTTCCCTAACATGGGAAAGGAAATAGCCACCCAAGTCCAGGAAGCACAGCGAGTCCCATACAGGATACACCCAAGGAGAAACACGCCAAGACACATAGTAATCAAACTGGCAAAAATTAAAGACAAAGAAAAATTATTGAAAGCAGCAAGGGAAAAATGACAAATAACATACAAGGGAACTCCCATAAAGTTAACAGCTGATTTCTCAGCAGAAACTCCACAAGCCAGAAGGGAGTGGCATGATATACTTAAAGTGATGAAAGGGAAGAACCTAGAGCCAAGATTACTCTACCCAGCAAGGATCTCATTCAGATTCAATGGACAAATAAAAAGCTTTACAGACAAGCAAAAGCTAAGAGAATTCAGCACCACCAAACCAGCTCTACAACAAATGCTACAGGAACTTCTCTAAGTGGGAAACACAAGAGAAGAAAAGGACCTACAAAAACAAACCCGAAACAATTAAGAAAATGGTCATAGGAACATACATACCAATAATTATCTTAAACGTGAATGGATTAAATGCTCCAGCCAAAACACACAGGCTTGCTGAATGGATACAGAAACAAGACTCATATATATGTTGTCTACAAAAGACCCACTTCAGACCTAGGGACACATACAGACTGAAAGTGAGAGGATGGAGAAAGATATTCCATGCAAATGGAAATCAAAAGAAAGCTGGAGTAGCAATACTCATATCAGAAAAAATAGACTTTAAAATAAAGAATGTTACAAGAGGCAAGGAAGGACAATACATCATGATCAAGGGATCAATCCAAGAAGAAGATATAACAATTGTAAATATATATGCACCCAACATAGGAGCACCTCAATACATAAGGCAACTGCTAACAGCTCTAAAAGAGGAAATTGACAGTAACACAATAATAGTGGGGGACTTTAACACCTCACTTACACCAATGGACAGATCAGCCAAAGTGAAAATAAATAAGGAAACAGAAGCTTTAAATGACACAATAGACCAGATAGATTTAATTGATATTTATAGGAAATTCCATCCAGAAACAGCAGATTACACTTTCTTCTCAAGTGCACACGGAACATTCTCCAGGATAGATCACATCTTGGGTCGCAAATAAAGCCACAGTAAATTTAAGAAAATTGAAATCATATCAAGCATCTTTTCTGACCACAATGTTATGAAATTAGAGATGAATTACAGGGGAAAGAAACGTAAAAAACACAAACACATGGAGGCTAAACAATACATTACTAAATAACCAAGAGATCACTGAAGAAATCTAAGAGGAAATCAAAAAATACCTAGAGACAAATGACAATGAAAACACGACGATCCAAAACCTATGGGATGCAGCAAAAGCAGGTCTAAGAGGGAAGTTAATAGCTATACAAGCCTACCTCAAGAAACGAGAAAAATCTCAAATAAACAATCTAACCTTACACTTAAAGGAACTAGAGAAAGAAGAACAAACAAAACCCAAAGTTAGCAGAAGGAAAGAAATCATGAAGATCAGAGGAGAAATAAATGAAAGAGAAACAAAGATAACAATAGCAAAGATCAATAAAACTAAAAGCTGGTTCTTTGAGAAGATAAGCAAAGTTGATAAACCATTAGCCAGACTCATCAAGAAAAAGAGGGAGAGGACTCAAATCAATAAAATTAGAAATGAAAAAGGAGAAGTTACAACAGACACTGCAGAAATACAAAGCATCCTAAGAGACTACTACGAGCAACTCTATGCCAATAAGATGGACAACCTGGGAGAAATGGACAAATCCTTAGAAAGGTATAACCTTCCAAGACTGAACCTGGAAGAAATAGAAAATATGAACAGACCAATCACAAGTAATGAAATTGGAACTGGGATTTAAAATCTTCCAACAAACAAAAGCCCAGGACCAGATGGCTTCACAGGTGAATTCTATCAAACATTTAGAGAAGAGCTAACACCCATCCTTCTCAAACTCTTCCAAAAAATTGCGGAGGAAGGAACACTCCCAAACTCATTCTATGAGGCCACCATCACCCTGATACCAAAACCAGACAAAGATATTACAAAAAAAGAAAATTACAGACCAGTATCACTGATGAATGTAGATGCAAAAATCCTCATCAAAATACTAGCAAACAGAATCCAACAGCACATGAAAAGGATCATACACCATGATCAAGTGGGATTTATCCCAGGGATGCAAGGATTCTTCAACATATGTAAATTAACCAATGTGATAAACCATATTAACAAATTGAAGAATAAAAACCATATGATCATGTCAATAAATGCAGAAAAAGCTTTTGACAAAATTCAACACCCATTTATGATAAAAACGCTCCAGAAAGTGGGCATAGAGGGAACCTACCTCAACATAATAAAGGCCATATATGACAAACCCAAGGCAAACATCATTCTCAATGGTGAAAAACTGAAAGTGTTTCCTCTAAGATCAGCAACAGGACAAGAATGTCCACTCTCACCACTATTATTCAACAGTTTTTGAAGTCCTAGCCATGGCAGTCAGAGAAGAAAAAGAAATAAAAGGAATCCAAATTGGAAAAGAAGAATTAAAACTGTCACTGTTTGCAGATGACATGATACTATACATAGAGAATCCTAAAGATGCCACCAGAAAACTACTAGAGCTAATCAATGAATTTGGTAAAGTATCAGGATACAAAATTAATGCACAGAAATCTCTTGCATTCCTATAAACTAATGATGAAAAATCTGAAAGAGAAATTAAGGAAACACTCCCATTTACCACTGAAACAAAAAGAATAAAATACCTAGGAATAAACCTACCTAGGGAGACAAAAGACCTGTATGCAGAAAACTACAAGACACTGATGAAAGAAATTAAAGATGATACCAACAGATGGAGGGATATACCATGCTCTTGGATTGGAAGAATCAATGTTGTGAAAATGACTATACTACCCAAAGCAATCTACAGATTCAATGCAATCCCTATCAAACTACCAATGACATTTTTTACAGAACTGGAACAAAAATCTTAAAATTTGTATGGAGACACAAAAGATCCCGAATAGCCAAAGCAATCTTGAGAAAGAAAAACGGAGCTGGAGGAATCAGGCTCCCTGACTTCAGACTATACTACAAAGCTACAGTAATCAAGACAATATGGTACTGGCACAAAACCAGAAACATATATCAATGGAACAGGATAGAAAGCCCAGAGATAAACCCACACACCTATGGTCAACTAATCTATGACAAAGGCTGCCAGGATATACAATGGAGAAAAGACAGTCTCTTCAGTAGTGCTGGGAAAACTGGACAGCTACATGTAAAAGAATGAAATTAGAACACTCTCTAAAGCCATACACAAAAATAAACTCAAAATGGATTAGAGACCTAAATATAAGACCGGACACTATAAAACTCTTAGAGGAAAACATAAGAACACACTTTGACATAAATCACAGCAAGATCATTTTTGATCCACCTCCTAGAGAAATGGAAATAAAAAGAAAAATAAACAAATGGGACCTAATGAAACTTCAAAGCTTTTGCACAGCAATGGAAACCATAAACAAGATGAAAAGACAACCCTCAGAAAGGAGAAAATATTTGCAAACAAATCAACGGACAAAGGATTAATCTCCAAAATATATAAATAGCTCATACAGCTCAATATTAAAAAAACAAACAACCCAATCCAAAAATGGGCAGAAGACCTAAATAGACATTTCTCCAAAGAAGACATACAGATGGCCAAGAAGCACATGACAAGGTGTTCAACATCACTAATTATTAGAGAAATGCAAATCAAAACCACAATGAGGTATCACCTCACACCAGTTAGAATGGGCATCATCAGAAAATCTGCAAACAACAAATGCTGGAGAGGGTGTGGAGAAAAGGGAACCCTCTTGCACTGTTGGTTGAATGTAAGTTGATACAGCCACTATGGAGATCAGTATGGAGGTTCTTTTAAAAACTAAAAACAGAATTACCTTATGATCCAGCAATTCCACTACTGGGCATATACCCAGAGAAAACCATAATTCAAAAAGACACATGCACCTCAATGTTCATTGCAGCACTATTTACAATAGCCAGGTCATGGAAGCAACCTAAATATGCCCATCGACAGATGAATGGATAAAGAAGATGTGGTACATATATAGAATGGAATATTACTCAGCCATAAAAAGGAACGAAATTGGGTCATTTGTTGAGACGTGGATGGATCTAGAGACTGTCATACAGAGTGAAGTAAGTCAGAAAGAGAAAAACAAATATCGTATATTAACGCATATATGTGGAACCTAGAAAAATGGTACAGATGAACCGGTTTGCAGGGCAGAAATTGAGACACAGATGTAGAGAACAAACATACGGGCACCGAGGGGGGAAAGCAGTGGCGGGGGTGCAGGGGGTGTTGGGTGGGTGGTGTGATGAATTGGGTGATTGGGATTGACATGTATACACTGATGTGTATAAAGTTAATGACCAATAAGGACCTGCTGTATAAAAAAATAAATTAAATTAAATTTTAAAAAAATTCTATGGAAACCCTTTGCAAACCATCTCAAGTCCTACTCATCTAAGTCAGAATTAGCAATCAACTAATAATCATCTACCAAATACCTACTTCTGTCCAGGCAGTATAAGAGGTGTGGAGATCAAAATAACAAGATCTGGACCCTACTCAGTAAGCACCCATGAGCCAGGGGGAAAGATAAAACATTACAAAACAGTAGTTGGTGTTGGAAGAGAATTATGGGCAAGAGCACAGAGCAAGCAATCAACACAAACTGCACAACTAAAGAGATAGCTGAATAGTGCACATTCACAGAGCAATTTCTTTATGCTTTCCCTGTTCTAAATGTTTGCCACATTTGAATTTATTTAATCCTCATAACAGCCCTATGAGGTGGGTCTGATTACTGTTATTTCCATTTTAAAGTCAAAGAAACCTAGACGCAGAGAGGTTAAGTCCTTGCTCAAGGACACAAAACTAGTAAATAGCAGAGCCAAGATTTAACCTCAGGTAGTAAGACTGCAGAGTTCACACTCCTACAGACACATGATTCAGCGCAGCATCTGAGCAAAGAAATGAACTCTCTCTGCCTGATATAGTCAAGGAAAGCCTTTGAGGGGCTGACATTTGAGTTGGTCCTGAAGGAAAAGAAAGGATTCCTCAAAGGAAGGAGATGAAGTAGTGCAACCCAGGCAAACACAAAGACATATACAAAGGTTTATTTGAGCAAAGAGGAAAAGTCCTAAGGGTGAGAACAGGGGGAGGCAGATGGGGAGGGGAGAGTGGTAGGAGAGAAGGTGCCACCGTAGGCATAGCCCACATGATAAAGGACCTGTATGTCAGAACTATGGGTTGTACTTGAACCTGAAACAACAGAGATATCCCAGAAGATGGGGCGAGGGAAAGGTTCTTTGGCAATCGTTCTCCCCATTTCCCACTAATTCCCCATTTCTAAAGAGATAGTCCAAGCATGACTTCCTGTGGACTCTACCACCAACATTTTATAGCCAATGACCTTGCTTTTGGAATCACAGTGAGATCAAGACCATCTGGCCAGACTTTCCTTTGGAACCACTGCCCCTAGCCCCACCCACATCCCTTTATAGGCCATATCTACACATATCTTTTCATCTTTTCCTGTCAGCTCTAAAGAAAGAAATGCACTTTCTCTTTCCTCTGTCAAAGCTCGGAATCCCATCCCTTCCCATCCCCAGGTACTACCTTTATCTCAACCTTACCCCTAGGTCCATAGCATCCTTCATCTCTCTGCTGATAGCATAATGATTTCCCTCCTTTCCTGAAAACCCTAATTCATTGAATCCAGCTCCCTCAACCACAATCCTGTTTTTCTCCTTCCTTTCACAGTCCAATCCCCATATACGAGTATCGGGTACCCATTACTCTTATCATCATAGCTCAGCCACCTGTCCTCTTTTAATTCGCTGAAAATTCTTAAAGGGTTAAAAGTTCAGACCTGCAAATTCGACTCTGAGCCCCACCAGCACAAGCTAAATCATAAGCAGATGAATGAACTTCTGCCAACCTTCAGCTTCCCTACTTACAAAGTGATAAATTGTACCTACTCTAAATGCGTCAATAGTAAATGAATTGCATAAGAGTAAATTAATTAGCGTATGTCAAACCCTTCCCATAGTGCCTAATCCATAGTAAGAGCTCAATAAACTTCATTGTCAATATTGGCAACAATATTAGAATTGCCATAGATCTCATTCTTAATTTCTCTCTTTCCAATACTCTTTGCAGAGCTTTCCTCCCTGATCTTAAATGATGCCATGCTTTACTGATTTTCCTCTTAAATTCTAATTTTGCCATACCCTCTGAACCAACAGACATCGTCTCATCTAATCTGAATCAAGGTCTCAGCAGCGTGATATCAACCACTCCTTCCTTTTTAGATCGCTTGCGCCTCCTAGGCCTCCCCACTACCAGACACTCCTGATTTTCCTTCTACCTCATTCAATAAATACTCCTTTCTCTGTTGCCTTAGGTAATTCTACCTCATTCATTTCCTAGGTATAAAACATGGTTCTTTTTCTCCTTCCTTCACTTTTCCTTTGTTCTCTGTATAGCCACACCCTTCTGTTCCCTGGGTAGTTCCAGGTCCTTAAGTACCTCACACTGATAACTCATTTAGTTTTATGAGTTTAAATATCTTGCCTTTAAACATCTTGCATAGGATAACTCACACATTTTTATATGTGGCATTGACCCTTCTCCCCTGAAGTCCGGAATCAAATATCCAATTTCTTACTCAACATCTCGACTTGGGTACCTAATAAATATTTCACACTTAACAAGATCAAAACAAAATTTGTGACGTCTGCCCTCCGATCCAACCTGTTCCACCTCTGGTCTCCTCCATATCAGTGGATGGCACCACCATCTCCCATCACCAAGAACATGCAGACACATTCAAACCATCCAAAAGAGCAATGTTCCTCTCTCCAAAGTGTACTTTAGATCTGTCCTTTACCCTCTGTCTCTACACTACACACTAGTCCAAGCCTCCATCGCCTCTCAGCAAAAAAACTACACCAGCCACCTTCGTGGTCACCCCGCTTCCTCTCTGGCCCTCTACAAGCATCTCCCACACAGGACCCAGACATCTTTTTATAGATCAATCCATGTCCCTTCTCACTACACCAGAATAAGTCCAAGTTTTATACACAACCTCTTCATTTTACAGATGAGAAAAAATAATGTCCTGCGAATTAAGTGACTTGATCAAGGTCATAAGCTAGCTATCAGCAAGGATGAGACCAGAACCAGACCTCCCTTCACCCAGGCCAGGGCTTCACTGCCCCACCCACTGCCCTCTGAAGGCACATATTCTAATGACAATTACATTAATACACTCTCTTTAATAACAATAGCTCCTTACCTCTATTTAGTTTGGGTTGGCAAAGAAACAGCACAGAAGTCCAGGCCTGAGGTTATTTAATCAACATTATCAGACTATGATCCTCTTCAGCACTAGCTCTGAGTGTTTAATGTTCAGGATAATAAAATGCAATCTGCAGAATCCATTTATATTTTCATCATGTCATCAGAAACCCAGCAGGCGCTGTTTATAGCCACAGATTGACAGACTCTGCTAAAAAAAAATCTAATTAAGAATACAAGAAATGCTCCAAAGCATGCTGGGAGCATTAAATCCTCTGATCTAGCCATTGCGTGCTCTAGACACAGGAAATGGGTCAGTCCAGGAACATGTGAGTGGGTTTAGCAGTAAGTGTGTTTGCACACTTAGGCTGTTCTTACCTTCTAGAGAGACAGAACAGACACTGCAAAGAAAGACAAACAACTCATGAGCTTTAACCCAACATAAAGTATTAGCAATTGATTTGAGAGCAAAGAAAAAGAATGAGTCCCGAAAGAAAATGGGCTCGTAAAGTGCTTCTGGGCTATGCGTGCTGTCTCTACTACAAGAAGCAGCGCTAGGCTTCAGCCACAGTGTGATTTTTACGTGGGTATTATGTTGCTCCTTAAATAAATACTTCAATTCATGGTTAATTTTGACAAATCAGTGTATGGAACTGTCATCTAGTCCTCAGCACAGGGAGACATAAAACCTCTGAATTAGGCAAATCGGGGTCCAAATTTCAGGTGTGACACTTCGGAGCTACGTGACACTGGACAAATGGCTTCGTTTCTCTGAGCCTGCTCCATCATCTTTAAAAGACAGTTGTAGGAACCTGTTTTACAAGGTTGTTAGAGGTTGGAAATCATGAGTAGAAACCATCTAATAGGACATGTACTACTGATTGGAAGCTCTATTACTTTCTTTCCTCGAGCTTCATCTCTAAGGAGAAGAAAACAATCCATGCTGGAGTGTCTCAATCAGGCAGTTGCAATTTCTGTTCAGAAATACCGCTCAAGAGAAAGTGAGGGGCTTCCCTGGTGGCGCAGTGGTTGAGAGTCCGCCTGCCGATGCAGGGGACATGGGTTCGTGCCCCGGTCCGGGAGGATCCCACATGCCGCGGAGCGGCTGGGCCCGTGAGCCATGGATGCTGAGCCTGCGCGTCCGGAGCCTGTGCTCCGCAACGGGAGAGGCCACAACAGTGAGAGGCCCGCGTACCGCAAAAAAAAAAAAAAAAAAAAAAAAGAGAAAGTGAGTATGGCTGAGGCAGATCTGCTGCTTCACAGATGGCTCTGGGCTTGCGCGTGCTGGGTACAAAATCACACGATGTGACAGACTCCTATACTCATGGTCCGGATTTAGTGAGACCATGAGGAGACAATTGGGCAAATCCAGAAACATGACACATTTTATAAGAAAACTGACCTTCAAAAAGCCAATGTCGTGAAGAAAAGGGGAGGGCTGTTACCTTAAATAAGAGACTTAAAGGGACATGACAACCAATTCATTGCATGCATGTTAGTGAAACACTAGTTTAAAAGCAGATTTACAGGTGATATTTTGGGCACAATTGAGGAAATCTGAACATATACTGGTCATTTGATAATATCAGGGCCAATATTAATTAATATTAATTAGTTCACTTTATTAAGAGTGACAGTGGCACGGTGGTTATGTGGAAGAATGTCCTCATAGCTTGGTATTTAGAGGGAAAGTATTTAGAGGGAAAGGGGTCTGATGTCTGTAATTTATTTTGAAAAGGTTTAAAAGATATTAGGAGTATGTGTGCATGTGTTTGTGTTAGAAGTAAATATAGAAAATGTTAACAATTATTGACACTAGGTGGTGGGTATATGGCCTCTTTGAACCAACCTACCTTCCTTCCTGCCTCTCTCTCTGTCTCTCTCTTTCTCTCTCTCTCTCTCATGTTTCAAAATATTCATAATAAAATGTTGTCTGGAGCTACAGCTGAAAGTCATTCAGCAGTCCAGGGAAAGAAATCAAGTCAAAAACCTGTCTGGTGCCACCTCATTTGTTACTAGGAGTGCTTTTTCATATTTGTTTTCAATGGTTCACTATCAGTCATTTCATTTATATTCAACCCACTCTCTCTTCTGCTCACTACACAGAAATGGCTCTTGCCAGTCATCAAATCAACATGACGTTAGTACTGAGGATGAGAAGGAAAGAGGGGTCAAGCCCTTTGGCTTCCTGATTTGGGGCAAAGAATGGGAACTAGAGGCTCTGCCAAGTACACACAGTCCTGTGACAGTTGTAGAACTGTCTGAAGAACTGATCAATTTCACCATTTGATATTCTAATAACCTAATAATTTTTAGCTAACAATCCAAAGTAACCACAAAACTGTTGTGTTTCACCAGTACTTGCTATTTTAAAACACATCAAAGTCAAGTTAGAAAACTACTAGAATTCACCCAAACAAGTTATTAGATTACCAAAGGAAAATAAAACATGGTGAAATGCTCGTTATACAGACAGGATGAGCACTTTTAAACAGCCTGTCCTTTTAAAAGTCGTAGGTATGACTTGGGCAACACAACTAGGAAGAAAAGCCAGGAAGTGATCAACATAAAATGAGACAGTGACTTTTAGAAGGAGGGAAGGAATTATCAATGGGAGGGAGCCCAGGACAGGCTTCCAGGGTGATAAAATTCTACTTCTTGATTTGAATCTACTTCTTGAGACAGTGATTCCAAGACTGTCCACCTTAAATAATTAACTAAGCTGTGAATTTATGTGGTTTTCTGTAATCGTGTTATACTTTACAATTAAAAAGATTTTAAAGGGAGGACTGGAGAAATAGAGGTTGACTTCCATAGTGGTTTAACCTCTTTTTTTTTTTTTCTTTTGATAGTAACAAAAGCCATTTTCCATTTGGTTTAACTCAGAAAAGTCTTTGTAGTGAGAAAATACTACTTGTAAAAGGTTTTTCAGTCAAATGTAATAGAAATACACCTCCAACTAATAATATTCCTCAGGTCTATTAAAATGGTGGCTGGCAATATGGAAAAACATTATGGAGGTTCCTTAAAAAAAACTAAAAATAGAGTTACCATATGATCCAGCAATCCTACTCCTGGGCATTTATCCAGAAAAGACAAAAACTCTAATTTGAAAAGATACATCATGCACCCCAATGTTCACAGAAGCACTATTTACAGTAGCCAAGACATGGAAGCAACCCAAGTGTCCATCAACAGATGAATAGATAAAGAAGATGTGGTACACACACACACACACACACACACACACACACACACACACACAATGGAATATCAGCCATAAAAAGAATGAAATATTGCCATTTGTGGCAACATGGATAGACCTAGAGATTATCATACTGAGTGAAGTAAGTCAGATAGACAAAGACAAATATTATATGATAACATTTATATGTGGAAGCTAAAAAATAATACAAATGAACTTATTTACAAAACAGAAACAGACTCACAGACATAGAAAACAAACTTATGTTTACCAAAGGGGAAAGGTGGGGGAGGAATAAATTAGGAGTATGGGATAACAGATACACACCACTATATATAAAATAGATAAACAACAAGGATTTACTGAACGGCACAGGGAACTATATTCAACATCTTGTAATAACCTATAATGGAAAAGAGTCAGAAAAAATATATATATATGTAAAACTGAATCACTTTGCTGTACACTGGAAACTAACACAGTATTGCAAATCAACCATACTTCAATTTTAAAAATGGTGACTGGGATCCACACATGCTTACTGCATGATATATATATATATTTTTTAATTTATTTTAATTAATTAGTTTATTTTTGGTTGCACTGGGTCTTCGTTGTGTGCGGACTTCTCTATTTGTGGGGAGCAGGGGCTACTCTTCGTTGCAGTGCGTGGGCTTCTCATTGCGGTCGCTTTTCTTGTTGCGGAGCACAGGCTCTAGGTGCGTGGGCTTCAGTAGTTGTGGCACCCAGGCTCAGTAGTTGCAGCTTGTGGGCTCTAGAGCACAGGCTCAGTGGTTGTGGTGCACGGGCTTAGCTGCTCTGCAGCATGTGGGATCTTCCCGGACCAGGGCTCAAACCTGTGTCCCCTGCACTGGCAGGCAGATTCTTAACCACTGCGCCACCAGGGAAGCCCTGCATAATATATATTTATATATATATTTTTAACATCTTTATTGGAGTATAATTGTTTTACAATGGTGTGTTAGTTTCTGCTTTATAACAAAGTGAATCAGCTATACATATACATATATCCCCATTCTCTTCCCTCTTGCGTCTCCCTCCCTCCCACCCTCCCTATCCCACCCCTCTAGGCATAATGTATTTTAAAACAAACATTTGAGTATCAAAGGAGCCAATGTACTGCTAGGCTTTGGAAAATAAAGGACACATCATCTTCTGAGATTTTACCATTTGAATGGCTCTAGGCAGACACTTGGGGTCAGGAATGGCCACAGTGCCCCTTCCCCCCATCTTCTATCAATGGTTTGAATGACATGGTTATCTAAAGACACCTAGTCAGGATTGGTAGGAAGCTGAAAGTCCAGACAACTGGGTTCAAGCCACAGTTCTCTAATAACCAAGGGTTTCCAGCAAATCACTCCACTCCTCTAAGATAACTTTGCACAAATCTACAGATTCTCTGAACCCTGTTCCACCCTAGGCTCTCACCTTGAAGTTTTGATGATAATAGTAACAGCATCTTTTATGGAACCTTAATTGACTCACTTACTCCTCAGTTCCCTGGTGCAGTTGTCAGAGCTACCGCAGCTGGTTGCACAGGTTGTGCCCTCAACAGTGATGCCCAGCTGAGGAGACAAGTTGGGGCTAAAAGCCAGCCTGAGCTCTCTTTGTCAAACTACACAAATTCTTCTGGCAAAAGAGTCCTGTTTTCCTAATTCACATAAAGCCACTGTCTGTACTCAAGCCCAAAGAGTCTACCCTACGATGTCTTTTTGAGTTTATACAAAGGTGCTCAATGGGCTCTCAGGGGCCCTGATAGAAGTGTGCTTATTATCTCTGTTTTCCAGATGAAGAAACGAAAGTATAGACCATGAAGTAATTGGCCCAATTTCACACAGTAAGTGGCAGAGTCAGGACTCTAAGCTGGGCAGTCTGGTTCCCGACACACATTCCCAACCAGAAGGCTAGGCTGCTCAAATACGCCTGTGTCAGTTGAGTTGTAAATAAAGATCTGACTTCCCACTGCCTTATGCAATCTTCTCTCTTCAATGTGCCTCCTCCTCAAAACGTGGAAAAAGAATATAAGCCCCCAAACCCAGAGAAATGTCAAAATGTCTGCCCATATACTGTCCATTCACTCAACACTGTGGAGGTGAAATCATAACAATCTCTGTGATGTCACTGGATTTTAGCCTCTGGATTTAAAAAATCATCACACATATCCAAAGAATACAACTTGAAAGAATCTTATACACAACTTGATCCCCTATGGAATGAAAACTAAATATCCACTAATGGGGAGTGAAGGGGACTAGGAGGAAAGAAGACAAGATGCCTCATTTGAGACCATTAGGCATTTCAGAACAAAATATTTCCCTACTTATCTCTCTCTGGTTCTTTAGACTTACAAATAACGTATTATGGCAGGAAATCTGCTCTCTTGGCTGTTCTGTGATGAAGACAGCAGGTGGTAATCCCAGCCCCCTAAAGTGCTGTTCATAACTGGGCCTCACTGAGGAAGCAGCGCCATCTTGGTTTCTACTGGAGTGAACATTACTCAGATGCTGTGTTTATTTCTCCTTACACAATGTTTCCTCCATAAACATGGTCTACATCAATAAGGAAGGAGTCCTGTTTTCAGAGTGCTACAAAAAACCATAAGGAAACAGTGTAATGCTGTACTACACCACAGGTAAATTAAAGAAAAGAAGGCTATTTGTTATAAACCTAGTAGGTGAGATCCATGTTAATCAAAAACAAAACAAAACCAACAACAGGACCTTGTGCCCATGCATCATCTTGAAAAACCTCATTAACAAAAAGTCTAGAGAGAGGAAGAAGGAAAAAGGGTATAAAAAGTTAACTGTGTTATTGTTAGAATATGAGATATGTTCTAACAGGTCCTTGGTTTTATATATATATATATATATATATATATATTTAAAACATTTATTTATTTATTTGGCTGCATCAGGTCTTAGTTGCGACACGCAGGATCTTCGTTGCAGCATGCGGGTCTTTAGTTGCAGCATGTGGGTTTTTAGTTGCAGCATGAGAACTCTTAGTTGCGGCATGTGGGATCTAGTTCCCTGACCAGAGATTGAACCCAGGCCCCCTGCATTGGGAGTGTGGAGTCTTAGCCACTGGACCACATGGGAAGTCTCTCCTTGGTTATATTTTTAAAACTCCTTATAATCAAGTCACCCTGAGAGATGGCCTAGAACCAATGTTATTCTGCTAAATGCTTAACAATGGGTTCTCATGAGGTGGGGAGGAGAGAAGAGCCTTGACGTGTAGCATTTGCCAATCTCCATGGCGTAAATATTCCCACTGTGGTTGATTTCAAGCTCAGCCCGATATCACTGAACACACAATGAGGAGGACATGCACACAAGCTTCTCTCTTGAGCCATATGAGCTCGCTCCAGAATACTACTGCAAACTCGCAATCTCTATTACATATATATTATGAGGCTAACAGTTAACTTAAATGTGGTGTTTTAAATGTATTACAATATCCATGACATTGGAGAATTATCAAAAAATAATTTAAAACAAACCATATAACCATATGAATGTTTCTAAACTTGCATACACTCTTGTTCATAAACAATCAACATCTTATATAGAAAGATGTAACTACTATGATAATATAAACCTATTGTTCTTTCAGAGAGCTGTTTCTGATTCCTGGCTATAGGTAGACGATCGGAATGCAACAGCAAAAGGTCTCCACTAAATTCCTGAAAATTGGAGCAGTAACAATAATCCAATGAATAGGCCTTTCCCAAGCATATAAAATCAAATATAAAAAGCTTACTTTTGTCCTAAATATTTCCTAGCTGTGGAGTATACTCAGGTTCTTGAAAGCTTGTATACTCTCTAGTCCTGAATTTGCACATATATTTCCTTCCCCCCTTATAGGACAGCCAACAATTATAGCAAAGCTAATAATTGTCCCCAATCCATTCCAGTGTACTGTGATATAATTTTTAATAAGTTTGTGGGCAATTAACTAGATTGTAACAATCTTTTAGAGAACAAAGGGAAAAATACAGCCCACTTCCAACATAAGGGCACAAACTATCCAAACGGGAGTTTTGACTGCAGTGCCCGGAAGGTAATAAGTAGAACTACTAAAGCAGAACAGTTGCCATTTCGCTGCTGATTGACACAGAGAGCTGTTGTGTGTAAAAGGAAGAAATGGAGGACTAATGCTGTTGGCAATAATCAACAGCTCTGTTCTTTCTTTTTTTAATTGCTAGAACACCTGCTGCCTAAGTCTCTTCAGCCTCATCCATTATGCAGCATGTTGATGGTGACGGGACCGGGACACGCCAAGCACACAATGACCGACCTGAGAAAGACAAAGGGACAGACCCAACACTCAAAGGACAGGCATTGATAGCCACACGCTTCCTCTTCCCACTCTCAGTATTTAAAAAGACAATCCACTTACACCAAAATGTACTGAGTTGTCATTTTATGGCATTGGGAGGAGTTAAAATATAAAGACAGTACTTGTTTTCCACAACATGTGTTTAGGGAGATTAAATTATTATTTCGTGGGGATTGGCCTTCACATTTATTCTTTGGCCTACCTAAGAGAGGAAACACTTAACGGAAGCATTTCCCAAAGTATGTCCCACCGAATCCTAGTTCCACAGGATGTTGAGATGTGATGTGGAAAAAAGGCTCCACAGTCAAGTACATTTGGGGAATGCTAAGTTGTTTTTTTTTTTTTACAACTCTGAGCTTCTCAGAGCCAATAATATGCTAATGTACACTGAGATCTTCCAGTGGGAGATAAAATAGTGTTTCCTAATTCGTTGTACCAAGACCTCTTTTCAAGAAAAGTCTCTGGGGCTTCCCTGGTGGCACAGTGGTTGAGAGTCCACCTGCCGATGCAGGGGACACGGGTTCGTGCCCCGGTCCGGGAAGATCCCACATGCCGCGGAGCGGCTGGGCCCGTGAATCATGGCCGCTGAGCCTGCGCGTCCGGAGCCTGAGCTCCGCAATGGGAGAGGCCACAACAGTGAGAGGCCCGCGTACCGCAAAAAAAAAAAAAAAAAAAGAAAAGTCTCTGGGGAGTGGGACCAGTGCTCTGTAGAATGTGTATTAGGAAACTGACTTTCCAGCGAACTGGTAACTCATAGCCTAGGGGGACCATACAGACCCTCACACAAGTTGTCTGTTCTTTACTGTATTGGACTCCTTGGTACTTCAGAAAATTTGAATAAGCTACCAAAATTTAAAAGCAGAAGAGCTAATATTTAAGCAATGACAACAACAAAGGTGTTTTTTTTTTTTTTTTGCTTCTCTTGAAAAGAAAAGAGGGGACTAAGGGGGCACTCCTTGTCCACAGAGTTGCCTTTTCTGTGCAGAATATTTTAAACCATAAAGGAATTTTTAAAAACAAACTACATAATGTACCCAGTTTATAGTGAAGTTAAGGAAAGAAAAATTACACGTGCACTGTGTATAGGTGTTCAGAGAAGTGAAACAAAGGCAAGTGAGAATGGGGTATTAGAGAGGGAAGTCTTCCCCAAGAGGTGGGGATGAGCCTAGACAGGTAGGAAGAAAGGAGGGATGCATGCAGAGCTAAAGGGACTACCAAGGACAAAAGCACAAGGCTGGAATCAGTAAGTCATAAAAACAGATCACCGAGTACTTCAAAATATAGATACAAGACACACATGTTTGATTTAAATTTGTAATTTAATTGAGGAACACAGTGGTCAAGAATTTTAACAATTAAATAGCTCTGAACCACAGATAGGGTCAAATCAAGCCATTTGGCCATTAAATCCAATCTCTAAGAGGATAAACACTAGATGTTTCTTAGTTATATGACTAAGTAATTTCCAAAACAATTCCCATCAAATGGCAGGTGCAAAAGCAATTACATCAAATTCCTTGCCCGTTCCACAGAACTAGGATAGCAGGGCCTCCGAGAACCAGGGAACCAGTTCGAAAATAATTCCGGCGCCTCAGAGATCCTATTACTAAGAAGCAGAAATAGATTTTCAAGTGCTCACTTTGAAATATTGAGCATGGTTCCACCCAGATCTTTCCACCATCCTAGAACACTTATTAAAAACCAGTTCAAAGTGAGTCATCATCTAAAATAAAGCTTCACCTTGCCTGAAGTCATGAGGCATAGTGGTTTAACCTCACCACAGTGTGATTAACACGATCTAAAAAACAAACAAAAATATTTTCTCATTAAGAAGTTAGGTCTAACATGTGATGGGAGCTCAAAATGCGTTTCTTAATTTGAGTTAAGGTCTAACTGTTGCTGTTTTACAATTTCTGTTATTTTTTACATGATGACTCATCCAAGATTTCTACTAACTCAAAACCCTAACCCCCAGACTTGACTAGTCTTCAGTCTTTATTTTCAGAACAATGTCTTGTTTTGGAAAGACTACCAACCGCAGACACAAAAAAAGGTCACTCTCCAAAATCTTGGGAGCTACCAGAATCTTCCCTAACCTTGGCACCTTTTTTTCTACCTCTAAGCAAAGAACTGCCTCTCTTTCTTTCTGAGCAAGTCCTTCCGCCCAGGCCCTTGTTCCTGCTCCCTCCCCTCTGATCTCCTCTCCTGTCTCTTCTTTGTACCGCTCACCAAGCTAAAGGATCCTCAGCAAACCTCTTTGCGTGTGGCAGTCTTGATTCAAATATTTTTAAGTGTTTCCTACTGCCTCAAGCTCAAGCAGTAACTTGAATCGGCTACGTGAATCTACTCCTATGTGAATTCACCAGACACATCCATGTCTCTTTGCATTTGCTCATGCCATTACCATATCTGGAATGCCTTTGCTCGTTATTTATATCTAATCCCATGTTCAAATCTCAAGACACAAATACTCTAAGCTTTCCCTAAAGCACCCATTAACTCCTATATCCCTGTGTAAGCCAAATTTGTCTCCAACTCCCAAAGCACTTACTGTCCTTTATACATGAAATAAGACGGGATTTATAATCAGAAAATCTGGCCTTAAAGTCGCACCTCCACCACTAACTAGCTATGTGATTTGGGGTGGATACATCAGCACTGTAGCTCTTTCCTTGCCTATAAAATAGGTAAATGATAGCACTTACAGGTAAGGATTAAATGAGATGATGTATATGAGAGCATGTAAAAGCTGTTAATGAAAAAATGTAACTTTCGAAATGTAATTTACCTTAAAGTCTCATTAATATTTGTATGTTTTGCCCCTGTGTCCATGAGTAGATTCATTCACTGAGTAGTTATTTATAGAGCACATCTTAGATGTGCCTGACATTGTTCTAGACACTGGGGATGTGGTCCCTGAATTCATGTCATTGTTTAGTAGACAGACGATAAACAATATAACATGTAATACAACAGCAGGTAATAGTAAGAGCTATGAAGAAAAATAGATCAAAATAAAGGGATAAAAAGTGGCAAAAAATGGGTTGCTACTTGAGATATCTTAAAGCGAAAAGGCTTCTCTGAGAAAATGACACATAATCAGAGACTTGAAAGAAGGAGGTAATGAGCAGTGTTCATTTCTGTGGGAAAAGCATCCCAGGCAGAGACATGCAAGTTCAGGGCCCACAGGTGGGTGTGAGCGTGTACTGTCTGGTAAAGAAAAAGGCAAGTATGGCTAGAATAGAGGCAATAAGGATGGCAGAGCAACAAGATGAGGACAGAGAGGGAGCTAAAAAGCCTTATAGGCAACGATAAGGACCTTGGAACTTATTCTCAGTGCTGTTCAAAGCACTCACTGAAAAGAGAGCTCTGACCAGGGAAGTGTTGTGATTTAATTAACATTAAAAAAAATTACACTGGCCACTGTATGGAGAATTGACATGGGGGGAGCAAGTGGGCAAGACTAGAGACAGGAAAACCATTGAGGACACAACTACGTAGGTTGGGAGAGAAAGGTGGTAACTTGGACTAGGGTAGTAGCTGAGGGAATGAGAAGTGGTCGGATCTCTAGTTTATTATGAAGGTAGAAGCTAAAAGATTTGCTGATGGACTGACCAAATGTGAGATATTAGCAAAGGAGAAGACTTGAGAATCTCTGTACATTTTGACCTTGAACGACAGTATGCTATTAAGATAGGGAAGACTCGAAGAGGAACAGCTTTGGAAAGAAAACTCAAGAGCTGTATGTTGTTCCCATTAAGGTTGAGATGACTGTGTGATATCCAAGTAAGAAACAGATATACTAGCACTCAAAGGAAAGGACAGAGCTAGTGCTATATATCTGGATATATAAAGTCACCCCTGGAGTGTGCAAGAGGTCCAGGGACTGAAGCCAGGGGTCACTCAGCAATTACACATCAGGAAAAAGAGGACAGTCCAACATAGGAGAACAAGAAGGAATTGGCTGCCATCTGATGGTTCCTTTCTCTGCCTCGTCCTTCAAGAACCTCTACGGCTTTGCAGTTATTATCCACAAGGCATGTGCTTAACAGATGAGTCTGATTTCTTTGAGAAACAGAAGATTTTTGCAAACCAGCAATGATATCCTGAAAAAGGATGTTAAAACTAAAAGGAAAGTTTTTCTGGAATATGTGTCACCAGCCATGCCTTGGACATTATGAAGAATGCCTAGGACTACACACATGGCCTAAAGCCATGTTCAGTCACCTTCATCTCTCATTTTGACAAGTACGCAGGAGTCACTGATGAGTGGGTCATTCCAGAGAAACAACACTTCAGAGACCTGGGAAATCTAGTACTGAAAGAGGAGGCAGAAAATAAAATAGATCAGTATGGTATGATTTTTGAGTTTCCACCACACTTATATATTCTGAAGTAATATAAGGGATCCTATTTCCCCCAAAGAAGGAGCAAGATAAACAAAGAGAGAAGTGTCAGTCACTCAAACGTGGTTGCTTCATTTCAATCGTGTGTTGGTGGCTGGGGGAAGTGGAGGTTAAAAGCATCAATGTCCAACTACTAAGAGGTACAGCTCACTGACTTTCTACTTTCTAAGAGATATTGTGGTCTTCAGCCTCAATGGATTCATAGGATGACCCTGTGGCATCATTATAAATATCATGGTGCCCATTTGACTATATTTAAGAGAAGCCATGATAACAAATCCTCCACTGAGTCTTTTGGGAAGAAGGGTTTGAAAATCGCTAATATAAACACCTTGCCTGGGTTTCCTAGGGTCATGTGTCAGCTTTGCAGCTTCTTAAAAATAAGAGTTCTTCACAAATGAGTTTCGTGCACAATCCCAACAGACGAAAGCACAGAGTCAGAAATATGAGCTGCTACCTGCAAGCTATGCTGGACAAATAATAGACAGTAAGAGTGTATACAAGTAAACAAGACTCGAAAAGGTAGCTGGAGTATCATCACCAACTTTGGTCTTATCTGAATGAGAGAAAAACAGATACCTGGTAATGCAGGGTGACAAGCCTTACTCTTGAAAGTAATTTATAATTTCTTAGATTTTAGAATGATACTATAATGTATATACTGTCTATTATGTAACACCTCCGAGAGGTCTAGGGAAGTACTCTTTAATCAAATACAAAATTTTTGTGGTGAAATTTTTGAATGGTCACATTAAGGGGAACAAATAAAAATAATAAATAGCCTGAAGTCATTTAAGATCAAGCCAAAGTTTTGTTACTCAATGAATTACAAAAGGAAGGAAGGGAGAGAGGGAGGGAGGGAGGGAGGGAGGAAGGAAGGAAGGAAGGAAGGAAGGAAGGAAGGAAGGAAGGAAGGAAGGAAGGAAAGAAGGAAGGAGGGAAGAAAGGGAGGGAGGGAGGGAGGGAGGGAGGAAGGAAGGAAGGAAAGAGGGATGAGAGGGAGGAAGGAAGGAAGGAAATTTTTAAAAATAAATTTTTAAAAATCTAAAATGAGGGCTTCCCTGGTGGCACAGTGGTTGAGAGTCCGCCTGCCGACGCAGGGGACACGGGTTGGTGCCCCGGTCCGGGAAGATCCCACATGCCGCGGAGCAACTGGGCCCGTGAGCCACAACTACTGAGCCTGCGCGTCTGGAGCCTGTGCTCCGCAACAAGAGAGGCTGCGACAGTGAGAGGCCCGCGCACCGCAATGAAGAGTGGCCCCCGCTCGCCGCAACTAAAGAAAGCCCTCGCACAGAAACGAAGACCCAACACAGCCAAAAATAAAAATAATAAAATAAATAAATAAAAATCTAAAATGAAAAAGAAAACTTCCACTTCTCAAACCTTTTTGGGTTTTGTAATTGTGCCCAAATGATTGCGGACCTATAAAAATACAAGGAAATATGCAAGCTTTGGCCTATAAGTTTGTTATATTAGACGACCAGGCTCCCAAAGAGCTGTCACTGTTACCACTTGAAAAGAAGAATAGAAAAAATAGAGATAATAAAATATTAAAAATTACCAAGCAAGCACCATCTTTGCAGTATGGTTTGTGACGTATGAATGGTGCACAGCATGTGTCAATGCTTCTGACTGTTCTGTGATGGACGCTGCTAAATATTACTTGACCTCTGAGTTCAGGGCTACCTATAAGCATGAGGTTGATATTTTGTTTTCTGGTAGAGCTGCAAGATGTACAATGCTTATTTCTGACCATTGACTTTCCAAGAACATCATCTCCTACGTGTCAGGTTGGGATTCCTCTTAGGATCAGAAATATGAAGTTAAAAAGGAATTTAATAGACTTGAAGAGATACTTGTATATTCATGTTTATAGCAGCATTATTCACAATAGCCAAAAGATAGAAGCAATCCAAATGTCCATCAACAGATCAATAGATAAACAAAGCATGGTATGTGTGTGTGTGTGTGTGTGTGTGTGTGTGTGTGGTGTGTGTGTGTGTATATATACTGGAATATTACTCAGCCTTAAAAAGAAAAGGAAGGAAATTGTGATACATACTATAACATGGAATAACCTTGAACACATTATGCTAAATGAAATAAGCCAGTCACAAAAGGACAAATATTGGATGATTCCATTAATATGAGGTACCTAGAGTAGGCAAGTTCATAGAGACAGACAGGAGAATGTTGGTTCCCAGGGGATGGGGAAAAGGGTAATAGGGAGTAATTGTTTAATGGGTACAGTCTTGCAAGATGAAAAGAGTTCTGGAGATGGCTGTGATGGTAACAATATGAATGCACTTAATGCCCCTGAACTGTACACTTAAAATGGTTAAGGTGGTAAATTTTGGTAAATTTTGTCTGATGTGTATTTTACAACAGCAACTAATAATAATAATAAATAAAAGGAATTTAATAGTAAAAGAAGGCATACTCTGAAAAAATATACTGAACAACCTGCAAGATGACACAGGAACTGTACAAGAAGCAAACAAAAGCGTCCAAAATTACAAGAAAAAGAGTACAGTGATGAACCAGAAAGCTATGTAGAAGAGTAAAGGAAAAGAAGACTGAACTGTTGGCCTCTGAATAAATCATCTCCTTGGAAACTTGCAGTGACCTTCGGTGTGCAGGTTGGTGGTTTTGAGATGATGTGCAGTGGGGGCTTCACCTTACTCATTCCATCTCTTAGCTGAGGCAAAGCAACTGAACTGTTTCTAAGCCTCAATAATGATCCTAAATTTGGGAGTCCAGTAAGCAGGGGTCATCAAGTAACCAAGGAAGAAGAAAGTAAATTTTTTAGGCTTTATGAGCCATACTGTCTCTGTCACAGCTCCTCAACTCTGCCTTTGTCGTATGAAAACTGCCAGAGACAAACATAAATGAATGGATGCAGTTGTGTCCCAATAAAACTTTATTTATAAAACCAGGCAGTGGGCCATAATTTGCTGACCTCTGCTCCCTAAGGGAAAGAAGGCTTCAGATTTTCTAAGTGGATAAAAAATATTACTTGGGCTTCGGAAGGAGAATCTCAAATACAGAGAGGAGTAGGGTCAATATAAAACACTAGTTTTGGAGTTAAACACAAAAACTGTGGGGAAGAAAATAGAAAGAAGGAAAACATGCTGATCCAGATGGGAACATATAGATGGGAACAAAGCAACTTAAGAAGCGGGTTGTAATTTTGTGTCCTTCTTTAAAAGAAAGAGAGAACTATAGAGAAAAATGGACACAGCACTGGAAGAACAGGAATTATGGGCCAGGCTGCAGAAGAGGTAGTTGAAAGGCACGTCAGTAAGGGCGATCATTCTAACTTAAGGCCTGGAGTCCAAAGGTTGAGGAAAGGCAAGGCTTTGAAAAGGATCATTTGGCCAAGGACATTCTGGACCTCACTGGCATGCCGGCAGCAGGGACTTAGGAATCAAGAGCACCACTGGTTCAGAACCCCATGAGCTGATTTCTCAGATGGGAACAATGTGAGGGCAGGTGGGAACCACTCCTGAGAGACTGGTTCACAGATTGTTGAGTTGCGAAGAGGAAGCAACAAATGGCAGCACAGGGGTAAGAAAGCCTGGGGACTCTGCCGGGAATGAGAACAGAAATGAGCAGAAGACAGACTGTGAGAAATGCAATTTGCAGAATTCCCGTCTTTAAATTTAAAGTAGCCTTCTCGATTTAGCTCTGGGCTGCCAGGAGTATATTAGTCCAAAAGGAAGGTTTGATAGTTTGGGGTTTTGAACACACAGAATGTGCACTAAACAATAGATAGGGATCCTGGGAAACACAAAGAGATGACAACCTCTGTGATGGTGCAGTGATGTGATGTTGCAGTGATGAACACCACCACTGCAAATGTCTAAGTTCTGCAAGTAGGTTGGGTATGCTTCTGGCCACAGTGATCCAGGAGTAGATCTACCCTGCAGAATATTCACTGATTCAACAAATATTGGTGTGTATTACTGTGAGAAAGGCACTATGCTAGGTACAAGAAACAGAATGATGAGGTATGTAGAGGGGAGAAGATAGTCATTAAATTACACACATGCAAAATTACAACTACTGTAAGTTCCAGAAAGGAGAGACATATGGTGCTAGGAGAGTTTAGGATGAGAACACTTGATCTGCTCAAGAAAATGGCTTCTGAGCTGAGAATTAGAAGCAGGTAAGGAAGGAAAGAGAGAGGGAAGAGGAAATGGAATGTGCACAGCCCAGTGGAAGGAGGGAACATGACACGTGTGAGGGATGGGAAGAAGGATGCGATAGTAAGGGGCTCAGAGAGCAAGGTGAGCAGAGACCCACACCTGGCTAGAGATGTGGGTGGACAAGCATCAGTGCAAAGTCTTGCAGGGCAGACTGGATGTTCTGTATGCAGAACAACACTGGGATGCTTTCGTTATAGACCCCTAACTGGAAGCCATGCCTCGATCAATCAATAATGGTAGATTTCTACCAATGTGAAATGCCCAGGTCCTGGATTGTAGATATTTGTCACAGATTTACTGGCAAAGGTAAAACCATGAAGCCTCTCTCATTTTCTCCTGTTCTGTCTGAGCCTTAAAAACAAATAATATGGCCTCTGCTCTAGGCCATGGCTGATAACATAAGTGGGAGTTTATCATAAAAAGAAAAAGTGTCCTTTAGGAAGTCAATTGTGTCTAGATCTTAAACAGTTGATACTTGGGTCGCCCTGTCCAAGCTCTTCAGGGGGCCTTTGGGGTTTTAGAAAAGAATTTCATAGTTAAAAAAAAAAAAAACACATGAAGTTTACTCAAATGGTTCTCTACGTGTATAAGTCCCTTTGAGACCTTCCTGTGAGTAAATGATGATAGCAGCACAGAAGACAATATTTGAGTGATTTAATATTTTGTTCAATATTCAGGTGGTTCGAGATCCTGGATCCTCTCTAAGCAGCCTCATCCCAAGAACTGAGAGTTCTACTATGTTGGTGCTCAAAAGTGCTCTGGCCTTTCACATAATATAAACTACGCATGAGAGATCAACGTGTGCTGTTAAACCTATATTGACGGACTTCATATGAAGATGGAATTCCAATATAAACTCTGAAAAAGTAAAAGGTTTATTTTAAATTTCCAGGCAATTACAAGAGAGGCAAAATGTTGCTTTTTCCAGCTGTATTAGTTTTGGGGGAAAAAAAAAAACACCAAACAGACTTTTCCTCTTTTATGTTTCATATGCAAGCCACAAGCCAGCAAACACTGGTATTTACTCCAACGTTAATAAAAGTAAATGACTTTGTGGTTTGGGGTCACTGGTATAAAACTTGTGCTCCTTTGAGTTTATGTTATGAACAAAAGTTCAAAATTTCAAGATGCATCCAGCACTAACTGATGACTTACTTATGCTTTTCTACAGTGATTCAAAGGCACTTTTTCAGTTTATGTTTGAATTACTTCTGCTTTTCTATGCCAAATGCTCTGTGATTCCTGTGGGATGCTTCTTCTCTCTTCTTCTCTCTTTTTTTTACCTTTATGATGTTAGAACTTTTTTTTTTCTGCTGGAGCCATCTCCTCAATTATAATCTACTCAAGGAAGAAGTCAAACCCATGAGGAGTTACGTTACCAATGAAACTCTCGTCTCAAACTGTAAGTTACCAATAAAGATTTTTTTTCCAGAGAAACGGAATCTAATCAATCCTTTTTGCAGTTGCCTTTTTATTTCCTAAAGGATACTAGTCAACTGGGGCCAGTACAAACAACTTGAAAAGAACACTCTAGGACCTAATACGCAGATGCCAAACATACTGCCTCCCTCCCAAATCCATCAAGTCCACACACCAGATGTGGGGACTGCATACACCCAAAGTTCAGCATGCTTTCAAGTCAGTCTTTCCATCAGCCAGATGATCAAGCTGACAGTTTCCTTTATAATTATTCATCACATGAAGAGAACTGTGCAGACCTGAAGCAGCAGCTCCCTTGGCAATGCTGGCCGAAATGCTAAAGAGATTGGTCTTCTGCCTGCTGTCCAAAAACACGCTACTGATTTAGACAGTCCGGCAGAACAATCAATCATGGTTTCAGCCCCGATGAAGGGCCATGGGCTGCACACATTCATTTCGTTAGGATCGTACTTAGGTCTGAGGACTTCTTTATGGTTTTTTTTTTTCGCGGTATGCAGGTCTCTCACTGCTGCGGCCTCTCCCGTTGCGGAGCACAGGCTCCGGACGCGCAGGCTCAGCGGCCATGGTTCATGGGCCCAGCTGCTCAGCGGCATGTGGGATCTTCCCGGACCGGGGCACGAACCCGTGTCCCCTGCATCGGCAGGCGGACTCTCAACCACTGCGCCACCAGGGAAGCCCTTCTTTATGTTTTTAAGCTAAGGTAATCACTTCCATGCAAAGCAAAGGGACAGCATGTGAGGGGGAAAATGCCACCTGGGCTAATGTTTTGCTGATGGCTTTCATAATTTTTTAAGTCCTCAAAAAAAAATATTCCAGATTATGTTGAGGGCCTCCCAGCCCTTAAGGAACTGCCAAGCTTTTCAGAACCTAAAAGAAGTCAGACACCAGCCCTAAAAGCAACTCCGGTAAGGTCTGCCTCCCCTTTCTGCTAGTTTTGTGCTAAGTTTGTCATAGACATCCTAGGGGAATAAATCAATAAGCTAAGACTATATTCTCTTGCTCATGTGATTAGGTATGAATACAATGAAGTGGGACCACAGACCCTCAGATTCTCAAAAACCATCTGTAATTTTCTTTTATGCTTTTTACCTTTTTCCTTTTTTTAAGCCAAAGACAGTGAAAATTGTGCAAATCACAACAGAACTATGCATCAAATGAGGTGAAATCTCTTTGGTCATTTCAAGCAGTCAAAGAAATAAGTCCAAACAAACTGCATCTAGCACTGCTAGGCCCTGAGCGAGAGAAACCCAGCCAAGAACGTGGATTCTGAAGCCAGACTGCCAGGGGCTGAAACCCTGTTCCTCCACTTCCCACCCACGGGCAATTACACTGAAACACTTTCTGCCTCAGTTTCCTCATTTGTAAGTTAAAGATAACAACACTGCCCAATTCATAATGCTTTAGTGAAAAGTCAATGAATTCGTAAGTGCTTAGGAAGTCCTAGTGTTTAGAAGAGGACCTGGCAGACAGTAACCACCACATAAATGTGCATCATTACTATTTCCACAAAACGATAAACAAACCAGATTATTGCATCTTGATCATTAAACAAATGGAAAGAAATTAGGCACAAGAGAGCCATTCAGAAATGATTTGTTTGTTTGGAAGAAAAACAAAACAAACCCCAGCAATTTCCCAACGGCCAGTGGGCAGCGCCTGCCACATCCAGGTCCGCGGGGAGCTCAGAAGATCAGGAAGTTCATCTGGGCAGGCATTTCCTCACCATCCTGCAAGTCACTTTGGTGTAAACATCAACCACACAAACTGAAATAAAAGGCTTAACTACAAAAGGAAAAGCCCGAAGGACACAACTTCTCAGCCCCTCATAACAGCACGCAAGTGAACTAAGAGAGGGCTGACGGGCAGAGGAACTTGTGACCAAAGCAGGTCACTCTTTCCAAAGACTGCGTTGAGCTGGAGTGGAGTGTATGGTGGGCGGTGCTCTGACAAAGCGGGGGCTCCCGGGGCATGGAAGCTGCAGCCGCTCAGAGAGGAACACGGAGCTTGCTGGGAACAGCTCAAGCTTCACCATAAATCTGAAGTGATAACCTTCTCGTGTTCTGAATGCCATGATCGAGTCACCCTAAGTCCGCCCTATAGATTGAAATATTTAACTTTACTAAATATTAGCTCAAAGGTATGGGTAGGAAGATTATTCACAGAATTTTAGGGCTGGTTAGTTCTGCAAAGTCCTCCAGGAACAAAAACCTGCCTCTTTGGCCTTCTTCCTGCCTTAACGTGGGTCAAGAACCTGCCCCTGTCTCTGTCCTACCTCCCTCTCGGAAGCCTTTGTGGCCAAGGCCCAGGTTTGTGACAATCCTCCCCCAGGATCAGAATCACCTTTGCTCTCTCAGTTCTGCTGTCTCAGCTCACCCTCCATTTCCTCTGTCTTCCAAACACCAAATCGCTCAGATCCTCTAGGGGTGGACGCATCACCAACATTTTAAACAAGATCCATCCCACCCCCAGCCCAAGGAGACTCTTACTCTAGTTTAGACAGTGCATTCCTTGAAGTGGCAGAGCTGTAACTTGCATTCGCTATGCCCAGTGCGTATCACAGTGCTGGTCACACCGTAAATGCTCAAAAACATTTATTTAATGAACAAATCCACAGTAATTTCAACTTCAGAAAGGACGTAAGTCTTTGAATCTCTTTTTTTTGCAAATGAGAGCCTTCTCCATTCCATGTCTGCCTCACCTCAAACCTCATCTGCGGCCCACCCTGTGCAGCATCTCCTGACAGATGTTGAACTCAGAATGTTCCCTAGTGGCAGCATCTGCTTCCTTGCTATCCATTTACCCTTGACACTACCTCACACCTACTGGATCCACTTTTCATTTCCATCAAGATCTCCAGTCACCCTATTCTGCTATCCCATTGCTTCTGTTTTGGCTTCGATGACCTTTCTTCGCAGCTAGGCTGCATGACTGACATTTTTAGATGGAATCACCGTCTCCTGATTCGCCGAGGCTTGGACCGCATGGTCTACTCTGTACCCTTAAACAAATTCACAAATTCTTAGTGGGTGGCTCTCTTCCCGAAAGTTCAACTATCACTTGTATGAGGACAACTTTTACATTTATATTCTCAGCCCAATCTCTAACCAGACCCAAATATGATGGCCAAGATACCTTCACACATATAGCTTGCTGGATCCTCAAACCTACCATGGTCCAAAACAAGCTTAGTATCTGCCCTCCCAGAGAAGATTCTTCTCGCAGTTTCCCCATCACTACCAAAACTACTACAAGTGCATTTGCCACAAAGACAAACTTCAGTGCCTGTCTTCTCTTTATTCCCACCGTCATGCCCCCAGCGTTCCATAATTTTATAAGGTCTGTTCATTTTACCCCTTCACTGCCTCTCAAATCTGAATTTACCTTTCTATTTGCACTTCCTTAATACACCTTCATGACAGCATAGAGACCAGCACTGCCCAATAGAACTTTCTGCAATAATGGAGATGTTCTATGTTTGCACTGTCCGATATGGTAGCCACTGGCCACATGTGATTGTTGAGCACTTGAAATGCAGCTAGCACACCTAAGAAACTGAATTTTAAATTTCATTTAATTTAAATCGCCACGTGAGATTAGTGGCTACCATACTGGACAGCACAGATATAGCCAATTATAATTCCATCTGTGCCAGTCATTTGTTTGCTCTCAGATCCATTCCCTACTGCCCAAACCCCCTCTCTGCTTTATATTACAGGGGACTTCTAATTCCCTGCCTCAATTGACAACTGGCTTCCAGGTAAGTTGTCAGTGAGAGGCTTTGGTGAGGACTAGGGCAGGAGGAATAGAAAGGTCAGAGAGCTTCTCCCCCCCTAGCTTTGCCTCAGGTGGCATCTCCAGTGGTAGTTCTCTCTCCCCCACAGCTCCAGCTCTCATGCGTCAGCCCCTCCCTCCACATTGCCAGCACTCACTGGCAGCCTTCACCACAGTTCTAGCTCCCACTGAGCAGCCTCAGTGTCTGGGCTCAGGTAACACTATCTTCTCCATGTGTCCCTTCAGCCCTAGGAATAGTAGCAGCCGTTCTGTCATTCCTAATCTCTGATTGGTTCACTGTCCTGTTGGGTTTCTTAGCCCTCAATCCATCCATGTAACCAACTCCCTCTATTAATTTCCCTCTGTTAAAACACCCAATATGGTTTTTGTTTTCCTTACTGAAGACTGATACTCCATCTTAACTGGAGTTTCCTCTTGAACTTTAATTCATCCTAATAATTGCTACCATGAAACCAGCCATAATCGTCATCTTCTCCGCCAAAATAGTATATGATATAAAAGTACATCAGAAATCATCACTTATCTGGTGCGTGCATGTCAAGCATTACGTTGGGATTTTTACATATCATAGCTCATTTCTCCTTATAAAACCCTAAGAGGTCAGTATTTTTATCCCCATTTTTATAACTGAGTCTAATGAGGCTTAGAACAGGTTAAATAGCAACTGAGTGATTCAGCATGTCTCAAGAGTTCATGTCAGGTCATGCAAATTCCTTCCTCTCTAGTATACTATTCAGACACTGTCAATTACTCCTCATTGCCTCAGGAAAAAGTTCGGCTTCCTCAGCCTGCTCTTCAAAAGAGATTCTCAGCATTCCAGCTTTAATCACCTTACCAGTCACAGTCCTACTCTCTCCTTATTCATATCCAGATTGACTCTATGCTGTTTTCCCTAGATGTGTGATAAGTGTTTTCCCACCCCTGTTTTATCCCTCAGGTACCTCTCAAGACCTATTCAAAATTCGATTTAATTTCAGCATAATAAATATTTATTAATTGCCTACTGTTTCCAAAGCACAGTCATCTCACCTTTCTCTGAAGTTTCCCATTTCATAAGTTCTCATTCATTTATCTATTGTTTGGCTTATATTCTAGTTGTGTTCTATTTTAATACCTTTATAAAAGTGTAAAGTATTGGGGGATAAGTCATGGTGTTTTAAAGATTTTTTAAAATCTCCCATCAGCATCTAAGAGTGACTTTTACAAACCACTTTTAGATGATCTGCAGACATTTGTTGAACTCATTTACACAACTCTTCACAGATGCAGCATCGTGTGATTTCTCAGAAGAAATGGAAGTCAAAGGCGTAGGCTTTGCCCAAATTTTTTACCTTCACCATGTTAGGGACATGGATTCTAGCGTCAAACTGCCTATGCTTTAACTCAGCTCCAGCACTTAACACCTGTATAATTTGGGATGAGCTACTTAACTACCAGGGCTACTGTTTTCTCACCTATAAAATGAAAATAATAAAACTACTTGCCTCATAGTACTATTGGGAGGATTAAATGAGCTATTTATACCAAGTGCTTACAACAATGCCTGGAATATACTAAGTGCTCAATAAATGTTAGTTCTTATTAATATGACATCACCTCCCAAACCAACGGCATGATGGACCTGGTTAAAGTGCACATAATTTCCCTAAGTCATGGAGTATACATCTCAGATCCATAATCTCCCTCTAGGTCTTATTCTGGCCTCCAGAAAACAAGTAGTCTATACCTGTAAAACAAAGTGATCAAATTTATTATAAGCAGAAAAATGTCAATAAGACTGTGAAAGCGGGGCTTCCCTGGTGGCGCAGTGGTTTAGAGTCCGCGTGCCGATGCAGGGGACACGGGTTCGTGCCCCGGTCCGGGAAGATCCCACATGCCGCGGAGCGGCTGGGCCCGTGAGCCATGGCCGCAGAGCCTGCGCGTCTGGAGGCCGTGCTCCGCAACGGGAGAGGCCACGACAGTGAGAGGCCCGCGTACCGCAAAAAAAAAAAAAAAGACTGTGAAAGCAAGATAAAATTAATTGACCGTTGAGAAGTTAAAATATTTCAGAAAATTTATCTAAATTGAGAGTTGTGTGTCCAGTAAACCCACTATGTTTGTTACATCATGCCTACTGCAGAGACAACACAGACGTTTTCCCTGTATCTAACCAATATATGAACTCTGGACTGTTAGGTTTGCTCTGCCCAGTTTCCAAGTGGTCCTTTCCCTCTGTGTGCTCTAGCTCTAATGGTCTTAGCAACAGTGACAGAGTACCGGTTGGCCTCTCCTTCTTACATAGTAACAGAATATTGTTCTTGTCCTTGAAACCCAGCCCCTGTATTTTGAGGAAGCCCAGGCCACACGGAAAGGCCACATGTAGATACTATGGTGACAGTCCTAGCCAAGGTCTCAGCTGACCTCCAGCATCAACTGTGAAACATGTGAGCAAGCAAGCTGCAGATGATTCCAGGCCCCAGCCTTTGAGCTGACCTAGCTGATGTTGAATGGAACAGAGACAAGCTATCCCTGCAGAGCTCTGACCAAATTGCAGGTTTGTGAGTGAAATAAAGTCTTTCATTGTTTTCAGCCACTAAGTTTTTTGTGTAATTTGTGAAACAGGGACAGTAACTAGAGCTGACAGTATGTTATGTAGCAAAAGCTATCTGATAAAGGCAGTATCTTCTACCTGCTTCTACCTTAGTGCATCTTCCTCAAAACTGCAACATTGGTCAAAGAAGGTGGTCCAGGGCACACAGTATTGTTTTAAATCTAGATCTGATCATTTTTTTATTTGTTTAGTTAGTTGCTTAAGACAAGGTACATTACTTACTGCACCAGAGGAATTTGTGATTGCTCTTTTGGACAAGAAAACATCACCCCTCTCCCCAAAAATCAAATAAATATAATAAGAGAAATAAGAAAATGCATCAGAGTAATACAGGTTTCTGAAATCTCCAAGAACAGAGAATCCAGCTGGATCGTTCATTTTCTCTGTTAATAAAATGATATGGTGTGAACCCTAAAACAAATATTAATAATAAACTGTGTGAGAAATATTAAAGATAGCCATGTTTCAAAATAATAGCCGATAAAGCTATGCTGCTGTTGAGTCCTAAGTTTTATAAGCTCTGATAGACCAAATATTCTTATTAACAAAATCATTATTGTAATAAAAGATATTGGTCTAGCTGTTCCACCGATATTATAAGAACCCAAACCCACGCAGGCAAAAAAAAAAAAAAAAAAAGAGGCAGATGTCTCAGATCCAGGAACTGAATAAAATCAGAAATAAAGTTATGTTAAAATACAAATTTACTAACTGGATAAGTAATTATATTATATTAGTAGGTCCAAACGAACAAGGAATTTCTAAGTCTTTAGGGTCAAATCAGAAACTATTACCATCAGGTATCTTGTCTGAAACCAAAGAGTCCGTGCTTAGGAACAGGTTAATGTAGCCAAAATGATTAACAAAACTCTTGACATTACAGAGTAACCACAGCAGTTAACAATATAGAACTTAAGTAATTCACCAAACTCAGAGCATTAAATTTGTCTGGGCACTGAGTCAAAGCAACCAAATGCAGAGGTCCTCATCGGCACGTCTGCAGGATGGCTGTTTGTTTGTTTGCTATAAATCATTTGGGGCGGTGAATGAAATAAACATAAAAGACGACGAAGTAGATGATGTCAAACACCTACTGGAAATAGCTGCAAGTTGCAGCCACATTCTTAGAAGCTGATTTAAAGTAATAACTAAAGATCACGTACGGCTGACCTTGCACACAGCAGTGTCCTCCCCAAATGCCCAGGCTCAGCTGTAAGGACCAATGCAAGCCGCGGCTCTCTTCAAACCACACAATGCAGCCCTGTCTTCCCCGCGCGACCCCCCCACCGCCCCCCCACAAGGACTGCTTCCAACCTCATCACTCCGGGCTCACCCTCTCCTTTTAGGGTCAAAGGGAACACACCCAGATGCGGTCAACCAGAATTTGCTCACAATATTGCCTGATACATAAAATAACAAGTCATCCTTTTATCTAAAGCCATATGTTTAACTATAATTGATAGCTGCCTCCCCTTTCTTCGTCTTTCAGAATAGTCAGCTATTGCTTGCCTTCTAATCTTGGAAAACTATATTCTAGAAAAGAAACTACACATAACTATGTACAACAGTCAAGCCCCCAGAGAAATACAGTACATTTTATATCTGTATCTATAGTACTCATGTCAATAACCCCAAACTAACCAGTTAAAGGAACACGTTTGCATTAAATTTGACTACACGTGAACTCACGCACGCGTGTACAGTTCATGCACGTGCACACACACAGCTGTAAAACCCTCAGAAATACATTTTCTGTGCTACCAGAGCATGTGATGTAGAATCAGAGAAGGTCAGGACTTCGATCTCGCATTTTCTCACCACTGAGCATGGAATTGCCCTTAAGGCACACCTACCATGTGTGAAAATAGCCTAATAATCAGATCAGATTCACAAGTGCTCCCTAGAAAATAGCCTGCTGTGAATGTTGACGTGCCTTGCATAGCTTATGCCTCGGCTTTATCTTTTAGAAACAGCTGTAAGATGTGCACTGCCACTAGACACACCACCTAGCGTCGCACTCAGAAGGCTGTTCAAATGCTACAGATTTCTCCGGAGCCTCCTGGGCAAGCACACCAGGAGGGGTGTGGCATCCTTGGCACAGGGTGAACAGCTGGCCGCACCTACTCCCAGATACGCAGCCATTTCACTTCCAGAGGTGTATTCTCTCTCTCTTGATCATCCACCCATTTGAAAAAGCTCCATTTTTATTCACGTCCATTTAGCAAACATCTACATTTTTTTAAGAATGCCAGTGGAAGTCTTTAAACTTCTCTACCAACTGATGAGATAGAAATAAAATTTTAGTTGAATTTAATAAAGGGTGATCAAAGAGAATCACTCGGCTGCTAAGTTTACTCACTCCCTTATTTTACCAAGCAGATGCTGTGCAGCCCTTGAAGGGGTTTACATCGTAGTGGTGGATAAAAACATTAAGCATGCATGGAATTGCACATAGTGGTCAGGCCATGAAGGGGTCATGAAGGCAGTTATGGAAAAGGATAATGGGGCGGGGGGTGATTTACATGAGTTGGGAGGACAGGATTGGATAGGCCTCTCCTGGTATTTAAACTTAGCTCTGAAGGATCAGAAGTTGACCAGGTTAAGCGTGTCAAAGCGAGTGGGGCAGGAGAAAAGGGTGGAAGAAGAAAAGTGAAAACAGGAAGAATGTTCCTTCCAAAAACAGTATGAGTGGAGGTGCTCAGGCAGGAAGTTAATTCTAAGAATCAAGCTATATATAACAAATAAATTTGTTATATACATGAAAGAGTATTAAAATTGTTAATATAGAAAGAGGTAATAGAAACAATAAGACAAATACCCCAAAAGAGAAAAGAACAAAGGACATGCACAGAAATCTTACAAAAGGAAAAATATATATATATATCAATACATATATATGCTAATATTCATTAGATGCCCAACTTAACTAATGTTCAAAGTAAATTAAAGCCGAGAGATACCATTTTCTCTCTGTCCTACTAACAAAGAGACTGGTAATCTCAGCACTGGGGCGGGTGTGGGGTAAAAAGTCCTCTTGTTTCTGAAGTCTTTCTAGAACACCATCTGGCCACCGATCAACAGCCTACAATAAGTGCATATCTTTTGTCGGCAACCCCAAACTGAATACAATGAAGTAGGAAGGGTGTGAATGATTTCTCAGAACATACCAGGCACTGAAGTATATACACAAATATTTACCAAGCACCTAAAACGTACAAGGCACAGGTACTGTAGGTGCTGCAGAGATGAGTAAGGTCGTCTCTATCCCAAAGAGCTAGTTTATCTACTGGGGGCAACAGGAAAGTACACATTTAGGTATAAGATGGGTCAGACAACGGTAAGCATGAAAGAGATGCAAATAAAATGCTTCAGGCTCATCCCCAAAGAAGGAAGAAACATCTGATTTTGAGGGCTCAGGGAAGATATGGCATCTGAAATTGGCCTTGTAGTACAGTAGAGGGATGAAGGAGTTGGATTTACGTAACTCCTGGGGGTGGAAGGGTGAAGAAACAGGCACTGTCCCTGCCTCTTAGAGTCTACAGTTTGGCAAGGACATTAAACAAGTGTGATGAGAAGACAAAAGTTCAGGGAGCTATGAGAATATCATAAAGGCAAGCAACAAAAAAGACAATAAACTCCAGTGTTAGTGAAAATATATGTAACTGAAACTCAAATTCAGTACTGATGGGAGAGTAAGTTGGCACAATCAGTTTGAGAAGCAACTAACTGATCAAAATATAGAAAGGCCGAAGAAAACACAGCTCACATGACTCAACAATTACACAGATATACTTAGAGAAACTCGTACAAGGACATAATGCAAAACTGTTCCATCCATCAAGGTTTGCTACAGTGAAAAACTGACAAGCCCTAAGTGTCTATTAACAGATGACATGAATAAGTAATGTTTTTTTCATATAATAAAACTCAGTAGCAAAAATTATGAATTAGAATTACACGAATAAATCTCAAAGGCAAAGAAAATTAGTTACAGAATGATACAATCAGTGTGTTACTATTTCTATAAAGTTCAAAAACACACAAAACAATATTATACGTAGTTTATGGATACACATACACAGTAAAAATATATGTGCGTTGGGCTTCCCTGGTGGCGCAGTGGTTGAGAGTCCGCCTGCCGATGCAGGGGACGCGGGTTCGTGCCCCGGTCTGGGAAGATCCCACGTGCCGCGGAGCGGCTGGGCCTGTGAGCCATGGCCGCTGAGCCTTGCGCGTCCGGAGCCTGTGCTCCGCAACGGGAGAGGCCACAACGGTGAGAGGCCCGCGTACCACAAAAAAAAAAAATAATAATAATAATAAATATATATATATATATATATATATATATGTGCATGGGAATGATAAAAACCCCAGAATCAGGCTAGTGGTTGCTTCTAAATATGCAAAGAGAGTGGAATTGGGGAGAGGTATAGAATGGGCTTCAGATATATATTATACATACTCCCTTCCCCGGACAGACTGGACGCTTTTGAAGCCAGGACAACACACATTGTCTCTTAAGTCCTCAGCATCTACACTATGCCCCACAAGTTATCCATCCCCCAAAGTCTGCTGAATGAGTCAACATTTTATATGAGCGTTACTCGGATGCTTGCTGCCATGGTTTGGCTTGGCCACACTCCTCTCTACTGTATTTTCTAGCTGTGCAACAGATGTAAATGTTTGCATACTTCCCAGGGAATCTAAATGATTGGAAGACCCAGTAATAAGCTGACACAACGGCAGCCCTTAGAAAGGCAGTCTCAATAAGAAAGAGCTACTGAAGTAGGAGATGGCCAAAGACGAAATGGGATTCCCCCAAAAGAGTGACTTCCCAGACCCTGAAGGTATTTATAGTGGAGTGAGAAATCTACTTGGTGCAAAAGTTATGAAAGGGATGCAGGAACCACATGACCTCAAAGACTTTAGGATTCTTGCTTCAATGACCACCGAAAAGAAGTGACCTCAAATTCCTAGTCATGTCACTAGAAGCCATCTGTATGCTCCCCTTCATTGCCTGCACAAGATTCTGTGTTTTCCCACACACGATCTTCTGGACATCTCCATCCATACTAATGGTAGGAATTAAAGCAGTCCCTGAGAGCTGTTTGTAGGTCAACCATTGTTAGGAGGAGTAAAGAATTTTTGCCTTCACAATGGCCCAAAGGGAGCTATCATGTGTTAAGTCCGAACTTTTGAAGATACTACCCTACTTCAGATTTACAGCCAATTCATCCTCCAAGACATATTTTCAAACTGAGAGTGCATAGCAAGCTGATGCACCACCTCACACAGAGGGACTTGTAAGTCTGTCTGGCAACAGCGAAATGCTCTAGAGGTCACAGGCAGGGGAAATAGCCTAGGTTATCTGCAGAAGAAATCCATACACCAAACAGTTATAGTAAAGGTTCTGAAAGGAAACCAGGCAAAGCCTTCAAATGAGGACTGGGAACAGTGAAAGCATTGAGCCCCACTATTTGATAACTTTATGCAAATTAGCCTTCACAACTAGGAAATAACTTCAAAAAGGAGCTAAGAAGTACCAGGTTGCCATGGTAGCAAAAGCACGCTTTGCCTTTTTGCAGTTCTTTCCGTACTGGAGGGATGGGGGTTCTGTAGACTGGAGCTTGAGCCTATAGGAAGAGCCTGGCAGGGGCTGGGTTGTCTGATGGTGAAAAGAAAATAGTTCGCCCAGAAAGCTAGGGCTTATGAGGAAGCAGCGTGGCAAGTGAAGACTCCCTTGAGAAACACGCCCTAAGCTGGCAGAGGCTCCCAAAAGTAAGAGGATGGGGTGGGTGGAGCTTAGCTAAAGAGATGAATACTTGTGCAAGCATAAAAAGAAGAAAGAAAAGAAAACGGTGCAATCATTGAATGTGCAGTGCTACCCAAAAGGTAAAAGTTTAAACTGAACACTGTAATAAGGTAGCAAATAGCAAAGCAACTCTTTGAAACCAAGGAACTGCAGGTCTGTGAAATGCAAAGGTTTCTCATGCGCTCAAAACTTAAAATATTTCTGCTTTCAGCTACAGGAGTTGAGATGAAATATGAAATGTTCCTGAACCAGCACACGACTGGGAAGGGGAGGACCTAGGAGGAGGAAAAACTCCCAGGAGTTGGAAATGGAAGAGGGTATATAGCAGGAGGTGGGCTCTGAGTTTTCCTTTGACCATGAAAATAAATGTTTTAAAAACACGTTTTGAGGGTATTTCTTTTTTTTCCATGTAATGTCTGTATTTCTGAAGACTAACATGAGAAGGAAAGGGAGACCCTAGTGGTAATGAGTTTATTTTATGCGAACTCTCTCCTCATAACCGTATTTCAGCTCCTATGCTTATCCTGTGATAAGCTATACTCACAAAGTAAATTATCCAGCTTAAAACTCAGTCTATGCTGATAAAGGACAATTTTAGACTAATTCAAATATGTAAGTACCCTTAGATTACACAGCAATATTTCCTACAACTTTTACATTGCAAAATTAAATTTTCTCCCTTACTATTTTACTCCCTCCAGCAGATCTGCTCCATAGACATTTATGGAGTGCCAACAACCTGCCAGGTACCCCACTCCATTCTCATACCTACCTAATTTTCCTAACACAGGTTCACCCAATATTCCCATTCTGATGTTACTTTCCAAACACTGTAATTTTCTAAATGCCCCCAATCCAATAAATCTATAAAATTCAATTGATAAAACAGGTTAACTAGGTCTTCAATAAAAAGAAACATATCGTGTTCCTGATTAGAAAAAGTCAATATTATATGTATATTTACCTCCCTAAATAAAATTTAAATTCAATTTTGTATCAATCAAGGTATGACTTGAATTGTGTTCCCCTCTCTCTGGTTCAAATGTTTTAGTCCTGACCCCTAGAACCTCAGAATGCGACCTTGTTTGGAAATTTAGGTCATTACAGATGTGATTACTTAAGCTGAGGTCATACTAGAGTAGGGTAGACCCCGAATCCAATTTGACTGGTGTCCCTATCAAAGGGGAAGTTTGGGACACAGGCACACATATTGGAGAATGCCATGAAGACAGCCAAGGAGAGAGGCTCAGAACAGACCTTTCCCTGGAAGCCCTCAAAAGGAACCAACCAGGCCAACACCCTGATGTTGGACTTCTTGCCTCCAGAGCTGTGGACAATAATTTCTGTTGTTTAAGCTACCCAGTTGGTGGCACTTTGTTACAGAAGCCTTAGCAAACTGACATAAGCAACATCCCCATAAACAAGCTTTAATGCTTGGAATCACTTCAATCTGATATTCAAGTCACTGCACAATCTGATCGCAATGTTATTTTTCTGGATATTTTTTTAAGTATGACAAAAAATGGCGTGGACATTCTAGGAATGTATCCTAGGAACACAAGTGGAAATGTGCAGAGATTCATGTACAAGGGAAAATATTCTTCACAACATTGTTTCTAATAGTTAAAAAAAAAAAGAAGTAAGCAATCTACAAGTTTAACCCCTGTCATCTAGCATGGGATACTGACAAATAAATTTATTGTTATAATAAATAGGTATGGACTATTAAGAGAAGGGAAGGGTAGGAACACCGAACTGTGCTCAGGAGATTAAAGAAGACTAGCAGAGGAGGTATACCTACCTGGGCATATTCTCTAGGAATTAGAAAGAGTCTCTAGGAATTAGAAGGACAAAGATTGAGACAGCGTTCCAGGCACAGGGAAGAGCTAAGATACAGTGTTGGCATGGTGGGGAAGAAAAACTAGGCATCTAAGAAAACTAGCCAGAGTTTGTGAGAAGGGGATTGGAAGCTGCTGGAGGGCAGAAAGAGAGACTAAGAGGTCAGCTGGGCTCTAACGTAAGTGGGCTGAACCAAGGGCATCAAAATAGTGTAGGGCACACGGAGAGGTGTGGGGGACAAATACCAGCTTTCCTACTTCATCAGTGTATGTGTGATAATATAATACTATATTAATAGCACGACATATATAGTTTATAAATGTATTTCTGTATAATAAATTGTGTCAGCCTGGATGTGGAAGTTCATCTCTTTCCTCAAGGCTTCTGTTGAGTCAGTACCATCAACCCAAGAGAAGGAGGATTGGGGGACCATGATGGCTAAAGGGTACGGGGCTCCCTTTTGAGATGACGGATGAAAATGTTCAAAAATTGATTGTGGTGATGCGTGTACAACTCTGTGAGTATACTAAAAACACGATTTGCATACTTTAAGTGGGTGAATTGTATGGTATGGTATATGAACCATTTCTCCAAAAAGTTGTCCAAAAAACTACAAAGATAAAAGACCTAAAGAACTGTGCTTCCTTATACATTACAAACATTGTATCTATTATAGTTCCTGGGTCAGTGCAGGCCAAGGGGAAGGCAGGAAACAGCCAGGAGCATTCTGATTGAGTGAAAGCATTTCTTCATCAGACAAGTGCCGGCAGCTGGTATGCTGGTACAGGTATGCTGTAGCTTCTGAATAAGGGACTGAAATGCTGTGGTTGTCTGCAAGCCCTATGAGTCAGACAGGGCCCTAGCCTGAACCAGTCAGCCTCACCCCTCCAATCTGTGGTGGGATTTTCTGGTCTAGCCAAGCCTAAAGCAGCCTCCAAAGCTGAGGCTCTAGAATACAGGAAAAATAATGTTTTAACTCATTGACCATGTACACCTGTGTGGACACACACGCAGAGCACGGATACAAAGTTTGCAAAACAGTACTGACCTTTTACTAGAATCAATGTACTGTGATATTTTCTATTCCATTGCCTTTTTTAAGATGCTAGTCACAACCCACTAGCTTGATTTTATTATCCTCAAAAGGGTCACAGCCAGCAGTTTAGGAATCACTGCTCTGTGGGTAAGAGGTGAGACAAACGGGCATTTGTCTCAATGTGCTTTTCTCCACTGATCCACATTCCTCGGATCTAGAATTAATCCACTGGACAAGAATTTTCCCCTCAGTTTAATAAAAGATGTAGTGATTGACATATGTTCCATATCATAAAAAACAGATTTTTAAGAGCAGATGTGCAAATCGCAACTCCATTACTTTCTTAAAGAAGAACATTTGGTTTTCCTTGAAGATTCCATGAATCATAGTCCTGTAGTTTGGGTTGACATCACTGCAGTAATAATAAAAACAGCATTTTGCTGCCTAACAATCATATTACTTATTTCCAGACGTAGACGCGAACGGTGATCCTGTTAAAGAAGCAAAAACCAGCACTTAGCCCAACTTACCCAAAGGCCCTGTAGCCTTCTCACACGACACTTGCTCCTCTTGTAATGAAATGAATTAATTTAACCTTCAGATTTGTCTCTGATGCTTCCATTACACTGATCTACTTCAGAAACACACACACACACAAACATCATTCTTCCTTTTCCTCTCACAGTAATTCAATTTCTGAAGCCACTTTCCATTGTAAAGAAACTTTGAAAGATCAAGAAAAACATGTGGGATTTTATCACTTATCTTTTGATAAAGCATTACCAATTAGATTTATATTCAGGCGTTTACTAGTTAAATCATAAACGCATGGTTTATTCCTTTAAATTCCAGCTAATGGCCTTAGGGCTCACGTTGTCCTCCACCACTTACTCAGCACATCTCTCCATTTGTTCACCATTCCAGAAAGGTTAGAGGATGTGTGGCACATTAACTCATTAGCTGGTATGAAAATAAAGCAATCAGCATTCAAAACTCACTTTATTCCAGCTATTTCCGTGCTGTGCTCTGAATACTGACTTCTAAAAGTTATGGTTCCACCATCTGTATCTGTGAATCTCTTAGGATAATCTTCCCTTCCCGATTGATTAGGGATCTAGTTTTTCATCTAGTTTAACATACACTTGTATGAGGCATTCACAGACTCAGAGGCTTCAAAAGTGCAACAGGAATAGGAACGCTAGTTTAAATCCTCTGGACCTTGCCACACCCGATGCCACGCTGCCCCAATCTTACATCTGTTATGACGGCCAGAATGGAGACTTTTCCCCTACTCCGCTGCAACTGAACCTGGGGTTTAGAATTGTGCCCCTCATCTTCAGCTTGGAAATGGACTGGCAGCAACCCTCAAACCCTTTGACAAGAAAGACCTCTTTTAGAACAATCGCTCGATGTACTGAGGCTTCGAAACATAATCTTTTAGGGAAACTTCATTATACCATATTTGAACTCTTAATTCCTTCCACAATGGCAGTTCTCTAGGAATGCATTCATAGTGGGAAATAAAACCCACTCTAAGATGATATATATTTATCTTAGCCACAAAGAACCAAAGTCCTCCAAAGATTGCATTTGTTTTATCAAACCATTCTGGGAAATTGCTCTGGAAGAGAAAGGTACTGCCAAGACCAACAGATAATAAAGCAAGATATCAAGGTCAGTAGCTACCCCGTCTCCAGGATGGACAGAAACTCGGGTCATCATGCAAAATTAATTTCCATTTTTAGGCTATAAATTCCATTTGAAAAGTATGGTGGAAAGATACAGGTCAGTGGACAGATAAGGAAAACTTCACATATTTTTATGCTTTCCTTGATTACCTATTGGAGGAACTAATTGTAACAATCTACTTTTACTATTTTTCTTAAAAATACTAAGAGTGCTTCAACTGCAATATTTATTGCCAAAAAATTTAAGGACAAAAATTCCACAGGTGTCTCTGATCCTTTTCACTTTATGGTTACTTTACAGGGGCTCTCCTTTCAGAGGACTGCTGTCATTTTCCACCTAAACTAGTGCTGGGCAACACGGGACGCGATGAGTCCACCTTTCACGGGCAATCAATGAACTGATCATCAATCAGAGGGCTGAGATCCTAAGATGCTTCCTACAAGTTAATAAAGAATGGAAAAACAGTGAAGATTCTCTGAATCTGTACCTACAAAAACACATACTGGTTATTGAGTAAGACCATCTAGCCAGTAGAAGTTGGCAACATCACCAATAAATCACCCAGCACTTTGACCTCAGTCTAATGGTCTGGTCATCACAACAGAGACTGTGGATGGGCAGATTTAGGCAAAATATAGTCCACAAGATTTCTTTTATGAGTATTATATCCATAACCACCAGGGAAAGGAAGATTATCCTGAGAGACACTCAAATCCCCAGTGTTGAGCAAGACTGAAAATCCCATTGCTCTGAGGGTCAGCCCAGGGGGCACTGAGGTTTCTAGGGATGCCCCTCTTTAGGGCAGATGGGACCTCATGTTGTACTTGGCAAGGGTTTGTGGTTGTGTCAGCTCCTCTGTTCCCAGGGTTATGTGGGGAGGGAAGCGCTGCTGTGATATTTTGACTGCCTGAGGAGAGGTAGAGTTTGCCAGGCAAAGAAGCCATTGTGTTGGGCAATGAAGAGTCACCACGAGCACAAGTTAGGAACTGGCCCGACATCCACCAAATAGCTTTAGGACCAGTGATTTGACCAGTGACTTACGTTGAAGGTCAAGCTCATGTATTGGCATGGATTTTCCTCCAAATTCTGTAATTGTATATCATCCTTCTCACTTCTCAAAGGAACTACAAAAATAAACTAATGCTACGCCCTGAATAACAGAGAGAAAAAATTTACATATGGCATTGAAAAGTCACCAAGTGGCTGTTTAGGAGTATCAAAAATAGAATGCTGGATAAAGAAAACCTGCCAGATCTTAAACTCAAACCAAATGAGTGTCTAAGTTTTGGGAACTATTCAGACTCATGCAAACTGGAAGAGCTCTTCTGTCTCTAAGTCATCTCCTGCATGCACTTTGGCTCCCTTCAGTCCCATTGACAATAGCTATCCAGACAGAGATGTCCGCATTGTCTCTGATTAGTTTTCTCTGAAAGATGCAGCCTTTCCTATCAATCACAGTTTTCATTAGGTCTAGGTCAACTTGCGTTTCCTTGAGTCAGTGAGTTTTATGTGGGCACACTCTTCAAAACAAAGCAAGCAACATAGAAGGAAGTTGCTGAGTTGCTTATATTAATAGCTCTCAACCCTTGAGGCCAAGGGTTGAGGCAAATCTCCTCACATCCTTTTCATGCTGGAATTAGAGACACAGCAGCACCTGCTCTGTGAGTCTCTCTCAGCCAAGCTGCTCCCTTGGTTAAATGAGAACATTCCATTTTACCTGGCAGGAGAGCTTTCCTTCAACAGGTGTATTTCTGATGTTTTCAGAAAAGAGTTTATCCGTGGCTTACAAATACCGTATATTAAAAGAACTTCATTTCTCCTAGGAACTGGTGCTTTTGAATCACATGTGAGGGTTTGAAAAATACAGCTGCCCTGGCTTCCTGAAATCTGGAAAGCTTTACAACATGAAAGAATGTTTTCATTGGATAATAATCCATTTGCAATAAGAGCAAGGTCCATATTACTATTAAATGTGTTTATCCACTGATTCATCTGAATTCTCCTTGATTTGCTTTAAATACTATCATCAAATGTTGTTACCTAATTCAACATAGATTCAGGAAAGCAATCTGGAGTCTCACAGGTGGTCTGAACTCACTACATTGTTCACATCTGCTGCACTGCCAGGGCAGAAAGAAAAAGACATCCAATATAATTTTTTCTCTCTTTACACTGGAGCGTGAGACACGAAGCTTTTATGCAGGAACTCATTCCCAAAAGGTGAGACTGTGTCTTGCTAGCTTATGTTTCCATTTAAACAGATCTCTAACTAAGCACACATGAAAACCGATATGACCCTTCCTTTGATAAAAATCTAGCGTCAAACATTGACAGGCAAAACTTAAGTCACCTCCTGGACTGCTGAACAGTTACACAGAAAGAATCACCAGGGCTTCCCTGGTGGCGCCGTGGTTGAGAGTCCGCCTGCCGATGCAGGGGACACGGGTTCGTGCCCCGGTCCGGGAAGATCCCACGTGCCGCGGAGCAGCTGGACCCGTGAGCCACGGCCGCTGAGCCTGCGCGTCCGGAGCCTGTGCTCCGCAACGGGAGAGGCCACGACAGTGAGAGGCCCGCGTATCGCAAAAAAAAAACCAAAAAAAAGAAAAAAAAAAAAAAAAAAAGAATCACCAAACACAACACATTCATATTTTTCCCTTCCATTTACTTAGCAATTCCTTTCCTCAAATTAAAAACCGTAGTTTTCCAGCAATTATTGTTTATCCTGGTTAAACTACTGATGTCTAATAATAATGTAATTACATGTGATAAAAATGGAGTGAGGCAGGAAAGGAGACATGCGCTGCTAATATGATTAAAACTCAACCCATTATTATTTCCATATTGCATCACTATAACATGAGTGCTTTTGGGAGAAGCTGTATTTGGACTTCTGAGTGTTAGAAAGTCTCTTCCTGGATCAAGACGGTCAACAAAATGAATACAGAAAGTCTGTTTGGAAAATACAGGTGATTTCAACCCACAGTGGAGAGCCACACTAGTGAAGATCTCAACTATCACCGAAATCAGTTATCCTGATTTCACTCATTTGCTTCACAAATATATACTGAGAGCCATCTGTGCCAGGGAACATGCTAAACATGTGTACAACAGTGAGTCTATTTTAGACACAACTCTAAATGGCCAAACTCGTATCTTTTGTAAAATACTTTTTTGGTGGTCTGTTCTGGCCCATCTGTCCTCTTTTATGTTAAAATTAATGTCTAAGAGAAGGAATCACAACCCTTGTTTCCCGTACCATCTCCAAGTTCCCACTAACCCAAGAGTTTAGGGACAGAGAGAGACAAAGAAGCAAAACTATTCCTGATTCTAATTACTCTCTATTTCCTTAGCAGAGGTTCCACTCCCAAAAATGTAAAATTAATATATTTTTAGCTTATACTATTATTAGTTTCTACAAGCAAATGAGTTTGTTAGCAAAGTAGACATTTAATATTAATTTTTTTATAAAAGGTCTTTCATTCTGTAGGAAGTCAAAGTAAAACCCAAGGAAAAGAAAAATAGAGATTATTATATACCACTTAGCGACCTAAGCTCCTAAATGAAATAGCACTATTCAGAAATCAGAACTCTTCACCACTGAGAAATGCATTTCTTAAGTATCTGTGAAAGATTCTGTTTCGAATTTGTTTTCCAAATCCCATGCATATTTTAGACAGTGGGGGTGGGGAGGAAGAAAAATTCCAAATATTTAATACAAATTCCACTCCCACCTTCATTTTCCCTCATATTAAGACTAAGGCACAATGATGCCTTTACCAGAGAGAAAAAAAAAAATCACAGATTTGAGAGACAGCACACCCTGAGTACTGAAGTCTTTCTCTTTAGAAACTCAAAAACAGAGCCAGAGAGAATTGAGCAAAGGAATCTACAACAAATACCAGTATTTTTTAATATATTCATTAGATCTTTACTTAAGATATTACTAATAGATTTTATTTGTAAAGAAGCTATTTGATTTTCATTTTCCATTAAAACTGAACTAAATTTCATTTCTACTGATTTCTATAATAATTTAGACATGCATTTTCATATTCTCTCCAAGTAATTTCAATGCAAGAGATCAGCTGAATCAAGAATCCCCAGCAATCCACGTCATCCTTGACTTTCCAAGGCAAAGAAGAGGTAGAAAGAAGGACTGATGTCATTACCATCTATACATGCAGCACCAAGTGAAAGAGACCTCCAAACCATGAGACAGGAGTGAAATCTAACATGAAGGGAAAGAATCTGTGAACAATGAGAGTCAAAGACTTAAGACCAAACTTCTTATTCTGCCACTTCATATTGAGTCACTGTAAAGGCTTTTGAGAGTGTCACAAATATTTTTTATACTTGGTCACCATAGAATTAGGTCTGTTCATATTACCAAAAACAAACAATGGTATTTTTTTCTTCATTTTGTAGACCCTAAAATTCTAGACGATTGTTTATGCCGTTTTGGGCCAATGAATCCAAATGGTACCATATTGCACCATTTAACCAGTACTGGTTCACATAACAAATTATTCTGCTAAGTACAGGCAGTTTTCACACTCCTGTCTGACAGGCTTTATTCTTAAGGAAAGTGTTAAAGTCAAAAAATTTTTCAGCAAGACATGATTTTTTTCCATAGAAACATTGTTCTAATTAGATGCTAGTTTCCAGATTAATATCCTTAAAAAATAAAATTACTACAAATACCGTGTTTAATCACATATAAAGGATATAATTAAGCATTAAACATTTTCTTGAAATTGTTACTTACAGAGGACCAACTAATAACAAAATCAATACTAAAGTTGATTTAATGATAAGTATCTTCTTCTTACTTCTTCCCCTCCTCTAGCAGCAGTAAACTACAACGTATAGAAACACTACCTTAATCACGAAACATCTACCAAGGTGCAAGTGTACAGGAGATGCTGAATACGTGAGTTGAACGAACTGCCAAGTGATTAATAAGGACTTTGGGAGAAACTACTACAATGATAAGTGTTTTGTTGCCCTCCCCTTTTTGAATCTCCCTGCCCCTCTCCCCCACATATACATTTTGTTGTAGGCGTTCAAAATCTCTTGGTGTTTCTCCTGCAGAGGAGGTTGCAATGTGTGCCCATCTGACTTGACAGCAATAACCTGGGTAGACTGGATGAGAGCACGACCTGCTGGAACTCAGGATTGTCCTGGAGAGAGTAAGGAAAGCCACACCATCTGCTAGCTGAAGGGTCCACCTTCCATGTATTCACCTTTACTCCCAGGGTTTCCTCTTTAGTCAGGCTCTGGCTTTCCCCGGACATACAGTCCCCTCACCCTCACACCAAAGTAGCACTACTCAAAGTGCCACCTGTGAGTTCATCCTTACAGGTCCATGACATCACCATGGACTTGAGGATGAGCGTTGGAAACTTGCACAGCAATTGGCATTGCCACCCCATCCAAGCACGTGATCAGACGACTCGTCTTACTGAGCACAATGTCAGTTGGTTTAGGTGTTGGCCAAGTGGCTGGGTGAGTTGCATGTGATACAAGTTGTGTACTAATCACAGCATAGTACAGTGTACAGTATTACAGTGGATTGGAAGTGTTAAAAAACAAAAAAAACCAAAAGAGTCCTTCACCAGCGAAGTTGGAGAAGCGATAAAGAGCACAGGCACTGGCGTCAAACAGACCCAGGAACGAGTCCCCCTGCTCTACCACTTGGTCACGTGACCGGAGCAAGTTACTTCACCTCTCTGAACCTCCGTCCTCTTATCTGAGCAGATCAGGATACAGGAAGCGGTGTCTCCATTAAATGAGCCACTTCCTCCCTGTGTCGTGTAACGGGCTACAATTTCAATATGTGTTCAATACAAGGGTCAATCACACACTGCATATGCTTCGGATGTGGTTTGTTCCACAGCTGTGTGAACAAACTGATAGCTGTTTTGGGCAACAGCTCGCCTGCAATAATATAGTCAGTCTCCTAGCATATTCTCATACCCCGCATGGAAAATATTTTGGCAACAAATTCTGTGCATAATGGGCTGCACAGGACTAGATCCTGTGGTCACTAGATCCTGTGGTTTGGACTTAACCACATGTGACAATTCACTTTGGGCCATTGTGAAAGCAAAAATTTCTCAACTCCATCCAACAACAGCTGAAGACCTAAAAACAGCTTTCCAGATGCCTTTGAAGACTTAAAGTCATAAACATGGAAAAAGATGTCTGGGAGAACAAGAGGAAAAAATTTATGTGGAAAATAGAGAGAAATACACAGAACCCTTCTAACCAGCATACATCAGGCCATTCTGGCCACTCTGTAAATGAAAAACAAAAACAAAGCCCCTTTCTCATTATTGCAAAGCCCATCTGCAACACCCCGAGCACAATATCTGGAAAGATAGCAAATAAATGCTCCCTTTTGATCCGTCTATGCCATTTTTGCCTGTAAAGTCGTGCTTTAATGCTTCCTTCCTTTATGTAAGTTAATTACATTACAGAGTTTCCTTTCTATTAGTTATAAATGCCTTCTGGGTGGAAACCTAACAACACGTCAGTGACACTACTCACAGTGATTCTGAAGCTTTTCACCCTCAATCTGTAGGACAATCAGCAATAGTCTTTAAGAGGCTCCAAACAGGAAAGCTCCATAACGCCAGGGCTGCTTTATAACATCAGTCGTCAAGCTCCTTACACACTTCTGGCTCCTATTACACTAGTTGAGTGAGAGGTCACTTGGGTCACGTGGGACCTTACAAGGTTTCTGGGGAGAATAATAGTTTTTCTGTATCCCTTCCTTACGAAAGACAAGTGATCAGCACAACTGTCTAGACATTCAAAGATATTTTTCATGGACACAAACTAGGTTTTTTGTGTTTTTTTTTGTTTTGTTTTAAGTGAAAAACGGATTTACTTTTATTCTAAAGCATGCACCCAGCTACAGTAGCCCTTTTGGAAATCCTTCTTGAGAAGATTTTTGTGTCAGGCTCACAGTTAGAAATAACAAAAAGCGTAACGAAAGGGATCCGAGCTCCCTGACAGTATTTGACACGTCACCTAGGGGACTCTGGAGATGGATTTCATTTTTAAAGAATTCACCTTTCAGTTGGAGGTATGGAAGACCAGCTAGAAACCATGTCTTTTTACCCTAATTTTCCACTTTATAACGCATCTCCTTAGTGGACTTCTTTCTACCAGTGCCACACTTCCAATATAGACCTGCACACTCACCAAATCTATGTTTCCCGTCCTCTGCAAACAAAGCACTGGAAAACATATTGAAGTTCCTTGGGTGTGACCAAAGAGTATGCACAGAAATTTAGAAAGGTCTGAATTCCACCTCCAGTTCTGACAGCATCTCTCACACAGATCATTCTGGCACCATTATTTTAATTACTTTACATGATGCCTCTATAATCCTGATGATAAAATGGAAAAGCTGTTTTGCTGGAACTTGTGCTGCAAATAGCACAATGTTAGGAAAAATCTCTCAAGGTATTAACTGGCTCACAAAGATTATTCTTAACACAAGCTGTCCCCAACATATGGATATTATTTCTGAGTGACCCAGATTGGTGAGCAGGTCCAATGAAGCCTGCGATCCCAATCCTACAGTGGAGACAACAGCCCACCTTTCCTAGGTCAGAACAGCTCAAGGAGAAGTGACCTGGAGGTGTGCCCACTCACGGTCCAGTGGTACCACAACGATGGGCAAGTGCAAAGAATGAAGAAGGCTGGTGTCCAGAAATCTTGTAGGAGATGAGGAAAAACGAGGCTCAAACTACCCCCACCAACATCACCTCCAACGATGGAATGAGGATTACTGTCATCCTAATTTGGAAATCAGAAGGTTTTTTTTTTATTAGAAAAACAGATTTTTTTGTGGTTCTATGGCTTTTGCCATCAAAAGAAATTAGAACAAATGAACTTTGTCAAAAACTGTATTACGATTGACTACACCATTCAAAGTAGCGTAAATATGGTATACTGGTTATTTCTTAAGGAGTCAAAATCTTCCAAAGTAAGGATGAGTGGATCATTTAGTCATGTAGTGGCAACTGTTTTCATATTACTTCTAGCAGTAAATCGTTACAATTTTCTACTTTGATACATTTTGGTACAAGCCCATGCTCCTGCATGACGTTCCCAGGGAGCTTCTCTGTGGCTCAGAAAGAACTGAGCTCTACACGTGGTTTAATCGTCAACCATTCAATCTGGGCAGAGCTACTGAACTTCACTCCCTACCCTTCAAAGTTCTTATTTATCAAATAGACAGAAATAATATCTTACTCGGAGAATGAACATGGAAAAAAATAAAGCTAATTCTAGCTCTGTTCTACACCCAGATGAACAATGAAATTGTAGCTTCAATGTTTCCAAGTGACTTTTAGTTTTCTACTGCTGCTGTAACAAATTACCACATTACTTTTAGTGGATTGAAACAACACAAATTTATCCTCTTACAGTTCTGGAGGTCAGAAGTCTCACATTAAGGTCTTGGCAAGGCTGCTTTTTTTTCACAGCTTCACAGGAGCTTTCCTTGCATTTCCCAGCTTCTAGAGGCTACCTGCATTCCTTAGCTCATGGCCCTTTCCTCCATCTTAAAAGTACATCACTCCAACATCTGATTGTGTCGCCCTGTCTCACTCTTACAAAGAACCTTCTGATTACATTGGATGTACTCAGATAAGCTAGGATAACTTTTCCATCACGAGATCCATAACTTAATCACACCTACAGGGCGTCCCTGGTGGTGCAGTGGTTGAGAGTCCGCCTGCCGATGCAGGGGACACGGGTTTGTGCCCAGGTCCGGGAAGATCCCACATGCCGCAGAGCGGCTGGGCCCGTGAGCCATGGCCGCTGAGCCTGCGCGTCCAGAGCCTGTGCTCCGCGACGGGAGAGGCCACAACAGTGAGAGGCCCGCATACCGCAAAAAAAAAAAAAAAACATACCTACAAAGTTTCTTTTGCCATGTAAGATAACATATTCAGAGGTTCTGAGGATTAGGACATGAACATATTTGGTGGCCATTATTCAGACAACCAGAAGGAGGGAGACCTAACTGTAGACAAATCTGGCAAATATTTAGTCCAATGAAATAAACGGTTCCATTAAGTTCAGTCTTTTTAGGCATCATGATCAGTTGCTCAGATTTCTTGCTCTCCTGCTGGAGAGAGGGGGTTCTATCTCCACTATTACAGTGACATGAGTTATGGGGAACACAAATCAGATGGTGTCCTCTTAATCCTGGATACCCTCTGCTGCAAAGTGACCAGTCTAGGCTGCTGCCTGGCCTGGGGACCACAGAAGTGAGATTGGCTAGATCTCTCACCCTTGATATCCCATGGGCACCTGCTATTGACATCCACAGCTGGTGGTCAGGGCCTTGGGTACCACCAGCCAGTCTCCAGTGGTGCTAGAGCCAGCTCTGAGCCTCAGGCTCCACCCAGTTCCTGCCCTAAGCCCACTACCTTTTTTTTTTTTTTTTTTTTAACATCTTTACTGGAGTATAATTGCTTTACAATGTTGTGTTAGTTTCTGCTGTATAACAAAGTAAATCAGCTATATGTATGCATATATCCGCATATCCCCTCCCTCTTGCCTCCCTCCCTCCCACCCTCCCTATCCCATCCCTCTAGGTGGTCACAAAGAACGGAGCTGATCTCCCTGTGCTATGGGGCTGCTTCCCACTAGCTATCTATTTTACATTTGGTAGTGTATATATGTCCATGCCACTCTCTCACTTCGTCCCAGCTTACCCTTCCCCCTCCCCATGTCCTCAAGTCCATTCTCTACATCTGCGTCTTTATTCCTGTCCTGCCCCTAGGTTCATCAGAACCTTTTTTTTTTTTTTAGATTCCATATGTATGTGTTAGCATACGGTATTTGTTTTTCTCTTTCTGACTTACTTCACTCTGTATGACAGACTCTAGGTCCATCCACCTCACTACAAATAACACAATTTCGTTTCTTTTTATGGCTGAGTAATATTCCATTGTATATATGTGCTACATCTTCTTTATCCATTCATCTGTCGATGGACACTTAGGTTGCTTCCATGTCCTAAGCCCACTGTGGTTTTTTTTTTTTTTTTTTTTTTTTTTGCGGTACGCAGGCCTCTCACTGTTGTGGCCTCTCCTGTTGTGGAGCACAGGCTCCGGACGCACAGGCCCAGCGGCCGTGGCTCACGGGCCCAGCCGCTCCGCGGCATGTGGGATCTTCCCGGACCGGGGCACGAACCCGTGTCCCCTGCATCAGCAGGCAGACTCTCAACCACTGAGCCACCAGGGAAGCCCAAGCCCACTGTCTTTTAACACAGCTACTTTCTGAGTCCTCTCTTGAAGAAATTAAGAACTTCTGATGCCACCACACAGGAGCTGAGAGAGGACTGTGAGTGCAGCTGCGACCTCCTTTCACCTGACCTCACCATTGTGCCCTCTTCTGCTGCTGTTCACCCCTTCCAGGTTGGCATGAGGATACTTCACGTATCAGCCTCCACTCAGAATCCTGAATAGGAAAGTGGGACAAAACTTGCCTCTGCCTTTGGCATTTCCATCAGCCAAGACAAGGCCCTCTGCCCTCAGGACCCCCTCTACCTATCTAGTTTTGGCCATCAATCCCTTCCCTCCCTTTAAGCATACACCTCTCCATCCATCAAGAGGTGGGATCTATTCCCCTCTGCTTGTACCTGGACTGACTCTCACTTCCTTTGACCAATAGGATATGGTGAAAGTAATGTTCTGGAATTAGCCTTAAGAGGACTGGCAGCTTCTGCTTTCTGTCGCTTGGAAGGCAGCTACCTGAGGAAATACAACTGTCCGGAGATCTCCATGTTATGAGAAGCACTGAGGTACAAGACATGGCAGAAAAGACTTCTCGGACCTTTCAGCCCAGACTCTCAACACCAACTGAAAACAATGACCTGCCAACACAACTTGGAACAGGACTGCCCAGCTGAGCTAGTCAACTCAGAAAATCTTGAGAAATAATAAACTGCTGTTATTTTAAGCCAATAAGTTTGGATGGTTTCTTACGCAGTTAATATGTAACTAAAACAGTCAGAAAAATAGAAAAGTAAGATATAAATATATTAAAGGGTTTCCTAAAATGTAATCAGAGTGACACAGTAGTAAAGACACATACAAAGTGACAAAAATGTGGGAAGCAGCCATTTCAACAGAATGCCCACTCGTTTGGAAGAGTTTTGTTGTGCTTTATTTTTCTAACTAAATGCACTCACACATTTAATTCATCTGTAGCCAAAGAACCACTTACACTACTTTTTTCCTTCCCCAATTAGCATGCAGGGATTTCCATCCTGATTAAGAGAATGTGATATGCAAAGTCAGTGGACCACTGTCTTGCATAACAAACCAAAATCTTTTGACATCAGTGAGAAAATTCCTCAAGAATGCAGAGGACATAATGCCAATTGTTAAGTGTGAAATTCCAGGGTATTAACCCTTTGAGAGATGCTGTCATGTTCAGTCTTATTTGAGGCTGATCAAAAGGACCATGAAACTAGATCGGAAAATTATGCACCAGCCTCCACTGCCTACTTAAAAAAAAAATTATAATAGAAACTTGATCCTTTTAAGAGCTCCCAAGTGTCCTTCATTTTAGCAACCAGGTTTTAAGTCATGAGAGATCACTATCATTTAAGAACGGTGTCCAGCCAAGAAAGCCTCTTAATTCAGAGTAAAAGTCCCAATCAATAGACATCACCTAGGCCTTAACATTTACTTTAGGAAATGTTTTTAAATGGAAAACTGACCACAAAGCCATGTCCAAATTATATTATTAAAAACAAGGACATAGGGCCCCTGGATTCACTTACTAGGCCAATTTGTTTAGAAAGTTGTCAGGGGTGAGGGAAATGAGGGAGTCATTTAGACAGGAGGGTACAGGCTGTTTGCTTTCTCTAGTTTCTATCTGTACCTTTCTTCTTCTCATTCCTAACCCTTCCATTATGGATGCAGACCAGGGGCCCCGCATACACAAAATCTGAAGTTACAAATGGAGCATCACACCAAGGACAGGATTCCAGGTCTCAAAACTCCCTCTCAGGCATCAAGAGAAGCACCACACATATTTTAAAGTCACCCAGACGAGCAAGTTTAGATTGTACAGAAAGGCCACAATTCACCCTGTTATTTTTAGTTGCCATGATTTATCTACTCAAGCAGTGTTCACACAGCATTAATCCGCCAGGAACGCAACCTCCTTATTTTGAACTCAAACTTGTCTGTACAATAGAGCTCAGAGGGGAAAAACAAGCTATTCTGAAATCAAGGGGTCTGGATTCAAATTCCAGGAACAGCACTTGTTAGCATTTACTAAGTATGTTGCCCAGGGCAAATTATTTAACATCCTAGACTGAATTTCTTCATCTATAGCTACATTACAGGGTTGAGGGAACATTAACTACGATTTTAGATGAGAAAAGAAAACTTTAATTACTAGCTGGGCACAGATTCAATTAGTGTTAGTTATGATCAAGAAGAGTATTGCAGGGCTTCCCTGGTGGCGCAGTGGTTGAGAGTCCGCCTGCTGATGCAGGGGACACGGGTTCGTGCCCCGGTCCGGGAAGATCCCACATGCCGCAAAGCGGCTGGGCCCACGAGCCATGGCTGCTGAGCCTGCGCGTCCGGAGCCTGTGCTCCGCAACGGAAGAGGCCACAACAATGAGAGGCCCACGTACTGAAAAAAAAAAAAAAAAAAAAAAAAAGAAGAGTATTGCAGTTTTTGTTTTCCTTACCTATAGTACTGGCACCCAGCCCCTCAGCCCTTAATCATCGCTCACTACAGTAATCACTCAAAACTCAAAAGAGCATCAGAACTTATAAGATTTATAAGTTAAGAAAGGCAGTTAGAGGGACTCAGTGTATATGGAATCTAACAAGATGATGAGTGAGGAGAAACGTGAACAGAGGAGAAAGCAGACATACATTATAATTAAATAAGAGCTTAGTTAAGTCAGCTGTGACTGTGACCCCAAGAGAATTCGAAGTCTTTTTTTTTTTTTTTTTGGCAAGTTAATGGAAATCCAATTCAGCTATATGCCTTTTACCTCCTTGATTTATTCCCGTGAGATAAAATCCGATGAAATCCTTTGAAAACCAGTAAGCACTGTGCCAATAGGGAATATTTATTGGGTGCTTATTACATCGCTGGCATTTTATGTACACCATATACTGAACTCTCACAACAACCCTCTGAAACAGTTTTTACGTTCCTCATTTTATAGAAAAGGAAACTGAGCCTTAAAGAGATTAAGCAACTTGCCCAAGGTTGTCCAGGTAGCAAGAGGCCGGCCAAGATTTCCACTTGTGTCCATAGAACCCAAGCGTCTGTTCTTTCTACCAAGGAGGAGGAGGTGGTATGTCTCAAAGTTTTGAGACCTACTCTGAATGCTGCAGAGATGCACAGGAAATGGATTACACAATCATTTTTCATTTCATGTCTAGACTCTAGGAAACAACCCATAACCAGCAAGGAAGCAGACAAGAAGCATGGGGCTGTGAACCAGCACTGAAAATTGCTCTGAGGAGGAGGGAGAAATAACAATCTGGACATTCAGTTGCAGTTTAGAAGGTCAGCAGCAACTTCAGACAGACGTCTGATATTTTAAATGGCAAATTTGCTTGTATGTTGTGCAGAATCGCTACACTCTCAGTTATGAAGCCATAATGCTGGTTTATTTCCAATCTCAGCGCTGAAGGACACATAGGAAAAAAATAGAAAACCAACTGGCTTTCAATGGAATTTTGTCTGAGTTTTTAGCCAGCATGTAATAAAGAAGTTATCCTCCCTAGGCACATTCAATTTTTAGACTGCTAAAGCATGGCAAAAACACAGGAACTGTGTGTTTCATAACGATTCAAAGGACGACCTAAAAATTATGTGAAATTAAGTAAACCCAATTTTTCTTAGCCAGATTTAAGTTCTGAAGATTATTTCATAGCTGTTTGTGGCTTATGAAAAACAATTATAAAAACTGGAGAAATAGGATGATAAAGGAAACATTCCCGGTCTCTTTTAATACAGAGATGGTTTTTAAACCAACTCTGCTTCATCATTATATTTTTGAAATTCCTATATGAAACTGTTTCCCCAAAATTTAATTTCTCTAAGACTAGGACACACACTGTTCATTTTTGTGTCCATAGCATCCATTATGGTATCTGGCTTATATAAAGTCTGTGGTAGGTATTTAGTGCTGTTTACCAAATATTTCTGATTCTCCTCCCTCTAAGAACATGATAAGATTATGCTTTTCTGCCCACCTGAAGTTAGGCATGGCCATCTGACTTGCCTTTCATTTACTGGCCAATAAAATGTGAGTGGAAATAATATTACCTCCAGGCCAAATCGCACGCGTGATTCACCATGTTTCCTTCCCTTCCCCAAGGTAACTGGCAACATTCCAGGTGGGGAAGGCTCCATCAGCCTACATGCCAGAAGCGAGCCCTCCGTTGACAGGTAACATAAACAATAATGAAAACTCTGTTGTTTTAGGCAGCCGAGATTTGAGTGTCATTTGTTACTACAGCATAATCTAGCACAACCTGACTGATAAAAAAATATTCCGAATGAAACTTCAGTGAAGAAAAATCAAGAACGGGAAACCTGAAGACTATAGGTGGAATGACCATTCCCACTGAACTCACCGTCCTTTTTCCATAATTCTTTCTAGGTTCAAATCCGGGAACACTGCGCTAACTACAGCCTGATACAAACATTAATACAACCAAGAGGAATATATGTTCAAATCATGCTGCCAAAGGCCACTATGGTCAGCATCACCTCTCAAAGATACTAAAATCTGTAGAGAAGAGTCTGCATATCTTAAGCCAGAATGACAGGTTTGTTCCTCAGAAATGAGTACCCTTCACTCAGTGGGTAAACACAGTAAATTTATATTCAAATAACCCAGGGTCAAAGCCCCAGAAGCAAACAAAAACAAAAACAAACAAACAAATAAAAAACAAATGCTGCTTTGTAAAACAGGAATATTTACAGAGCCCAAGGGGAAAAAAATGAGAACAATAAAGCACCTCCCAACAAAAAAACATACACATAAGAAAATGGCGTGCAGATGGACTATAATATCAAAAATGTGCTGTCAAGTTAGGCAGAAAGAATTCAGCACAGCCACTTAAGCATGTTCCCTGTGCTGGAACTCATCTGGAGTACTGGCACCTGAGCTATATGCTGCTGCTAACGTCTTAAGCTCACCACCTTCTTCCTTCCCAAGGAGAGAGATTTCAAACAAGGCCCTTTCGTGTGCAACTTAGAAAGGGAAAAGGTCAAAAAATAAGAAATGGAACCAAATGCTTGAGAAGCAAAGAGGAAAATACACGCAAGAAACCCATGAAAGCCTTAAGGCAGCAGCGAGCCGCTATCTTCATGAAGCAATTCAAACCCATGCCTCTCAGCCTCAGCCTTGCCTCCAGTGAAGCTCTTTTCTCATTCACACTCAGGAAATGGCTTAGATACCAGGTGTGAACACTATCATCTTTCCTTAATCCTAACTGAAACCACAGTCCAGCTTCTGCTCCTAGCACGTCCCTAAAAATGGAGGCTAGGTTCATAGATTTCTGGAGTTGGAACAAACCTAGAAGAATGTGTAGCCAGCTGAATTTGTCACCTGTGTGGAGTTTAAGTGACTTGCTTAAGGTCGCACATCTGAATAGTTAGAAGCAACTGAAGATCTCCAAAGAGTCTCCTTATTGTCTACCCTTTGATCCTCACCTACTCGCTTTCTCTGCCACTTTTATCCCTGCTGATTATCTCTTCTCATTGGAAATCAACCTCCTCCCTTGGAGTTCTTGACACTAATCTCTCCTGGCATTTTCCCACCTCTAATTCTTTTTAATTTATTTCACCAACACTTATACAGCAGTTATTAAGCGTCAGGCTTTGTTCTAAGTACCTTAGAAATATTAAGTTCTTGAATCACTGTAACATGGGGCAAGTACTATTATTATCCCCGTTATACAGATTAGACCCAGAGAGGTTAAGTGACTTGCCCAAGGTTCACTGCTAGAAAGAGACAGAGCCAGGATTCAAAACCAAGTAGACTGGGACTTCCCTGGCAGTCCAGTGGTTAAGACTCCATGTTTCTACTGCAGGGGGCACAGGTTCTATCCCTGGTCAGGGAACTAAGATCCCACATGCCGAAAAAAAAACCAAGTAGACTGGCCTCAGAGTTACGTTCTTTACTACTACTCCATGCTGCTCTCTCCATTGCTGTGTCCCCTTGTCTCCCAAAGATTAGAAAGTCAATACTCCCCCTGCCCCATCAAGAAGTCACCTCTGAGAATCTCAATTCCAGAGCAATCTAGCCATTGAGTTGTGAAGACCACCCAAGGAAAACTCCTTATTATTCCCCAGAACACATTTTGGAGAAATTTCTTTTCTAATTGCTGAGCACGTGGAGAGGGAAAAAACAGTAAGCTACTTTTTTTTTTTTTTTCCAAATGGACTAACCATTTGGTGTGTAAACAAGGTGAGGAAACAGAATGAAGCCCCAAGGACTAGACAATGTGGTATGAGTTAAAGGTAAAGCAAAACCTGCACTGAATTCATCAGGAATGATTGATTGAAACTTAACTGGGGAACTCATTTGTTTATAGTCTAAAGAAGGAAGGAGTCCTGTTTTGGTAAGATAACCCTAAGTCTGGCTTCTGTTTTATTTTTGTTATGTATTTTTGTAACTTGGGGGCGGGGGTGGGTGGGTAGGGGGGAGGTTTGTATGAGCAGGAGTGCAAAGGTCTTCTGGCAAAAACTCTTTTGTTAAAATCCAGAAAAACAAACAACTAACATTGATGTTTTGGAACAGCCCACAGGCTGCCCTGCTTTCAAACATTTTACCTTCCACTTATTTAAGGAAATGAACACACAAAGGCTTCCAGAATTGTATCTGACCCTGTGGAGGTCACTGCACCAGACCCACTGATTTCTGGCATAAGACATGCAGAGCGCTGGAGGATAGGAGGGAGGAAATGGCCATGCAAACTGATAAATACAAAACTACCCACTCTCTTGACCCTCAGGCAGAAGGAAAACAAAATCCATCATTTGCGAGCTGGCAAAGGAAGCTTTACTTTGAGGAAAAAGTTCACGTGGGACTTAAAACACACATTACATGGCCTTCCCTTGAGTCGGCAGAAATGAATAGTGCATACAGGAAGACTCAGACAGCTCACGGGAGAAAGAGGAAAGGGGTATAGGAGAAGCAATGGAAATTCTCCAAACATTCATATTATCTCAAAGCATCCATTTCAAAACCTCTCTCTCTCCAAACCATCCAAGAAATGCTCAGATGTAAAATAACTTAGGTCTGGCCACTCTCTCTAATCATCAGGAGGTACCAATGACCATTCATTCACTGACTCCCCGATGTGAACTGGACGCTACATCTTCATCGGCGGGGTGCTGCAGGTTAACTGGAATTTCGCAGAAAACATCAAGCAGGTGCGCTTTTACGTACCAAGAGTATAAATGAATGCATTTTTTTACCTACTATCTTACCTGTACTGATTATTTTAGATGAAAGGGAAGCCAGCAACAATTGCTCAATAACTGAAATGTAAATGTGAGAGCTGAGATCGTCCCTAATTTCTACAAGGCTGAACAAATTAACAAAGACCTGCACTCAGGAAAGGGGTGGCTGTTTTTAAGTAATGTTTCCACCCCAGCTCTTAGTCTAAAGGGGACGGTCCCTGCTAGGAAATGACACTTCTGTGTGGAACCAACTGCAGTACATATTAGACTCTTTACAGCCAGAGAACAACCCTCTCCAAACCTCTCCTCAAATGCGAAAGGCAGTAATATGTAGAGAATCTTCAAAAGACTGAGTTACCTGAATTACTCTAAGCATATATTTCTAAAGTAAAATTGCCAGAATATGGTTACGATTCATAAATTTCACTGAAGTCTCCTAGGAAACATCTATACAGAATAAATCTTTCAGCATTATAAAGAAGAATGTAGAAAAACCCTTCTTATATACATACCGTGAAAAAAAACTAAGACTCACCTGGAATTTTATAGGAATCTTTTCACTCTTTCAGATTTCATAGTTAGCCTCAATTTCAGATCAAAACTCTTCACATGCATATAAATGTTTCCAAAAACAGCAGCACTTCAGACATCCAGCTCTCAACTGTCCAGAAACCCCAGTTCACTGAAACAGCCCTGAAACTAGACATTTAAGTGTCTGCATACATGAGCAGAATCCCAGAAAAGCCTCTGACGTGAAGAGCGAGCCTCTGACATGAAGAGTGAGTAAGAGGCAGTATGCTTGTTAGGTAACTGTTTTTAGAGATGGCAAGTGGTTGTCCAAGCCAGTGCCCACAGACACCCAGTCTAAAGGGATAAAGAACTAGGAGTCAGGGACTTCCCTGGTGGCACAGTGGATAAGACTCCACGCTCCCAGGGCAGGGGGCCTGGGTTCGATCCCTGGTCAGGGATCTAGATCCCACATGCATGCTACAACTAAGAGTTCATGTGCCACAACCAGGGAGACCACAAGCCACAACTAAGGAGCCTGCCTGCTGCAACTAAGACCCGGTGCAACCAAATAAATAAATAAATCTTTTAAAAAAAGAACTAAGAGTCAATATAATTGGTATAAAAGCAGCAGGTAGCAGAGACAGCAGGTAACAGAAATAGAGATGGGGTGGTAGAAAAGAGATCCCGAGAGTACTGAAAAGTGAGGGTGGAAATTGTGCTGATGGGAAGAGAAATAGGGCAACAACTGATGAAGCTGGAACCATTCATGGCATCCCAACCCTTTACAGACATGAAGCCATTAGAAGGCATTATCTCTCTGTATTAAAGCAAGTAAATTACTCTTTACAGTCTGTTTCATGTTCAAAATAATTTTAAATGTTCAGAAGAAAAACAAATATGCTCTTCTCAGTTTAAGAATCTATTGTACCAGGTCAAACCCAGGTTGTTAAAAGGAGTGAACAAAGTCATCATATTCTTCAAGCAGGGACCAGGAGAGGGACTAAGAAACTTGGTGGTCAAGAGGAATATTTATATAATTGAGAAACAGAGCTAATCAGATCCAACACAAACACCCAGAGGGAAGAGCAAAGACGAAGTTTCCTCTGATTTTCTCTTTGACTGTGGAGCATAAAAGAAATACAGATTTCCTGCAGGAAACAGAAGACGAATGATACTGATGGCCACTCTGTCTGACCCAGAGGAATACAATTTTTTAAAGGCGGACTGGACAACATCTAGCAGCAGCATAAGCAAAAGTAGTTGCAAAGAACTGCTATGGTCCACAATTCCAAAATTCCGAAAGCTCTGAAAACCAAAAATATATAAGTTTGGTAAAAACTCGATTAGTGATAAAACCTGACGTGAATTTACCTGAAGTTATGTATTAACTTTATCCAATGTGAACATTCATATAATATTATTTGAATACAGGGTGCTGCTACTGGAGATGTTATATAATATGGGTTATATGCGCTATATTAACTCCTTAAAATCTGAAAAATTCTAAAATATGAATGTATTTGGCCCCAAGAATTTCAGATACGTGTCTGTGGATCTGTACACGGCAAGATTACTTTAGGCTGCCAACAAGAATTTATGAAACAGTTTTTAATTTTTACCTAGATCCTTTCATTCAACCAACATTTTTAAAGCATTCACTATGTGCCTGAAACTGGGCTAGGTATTGGTGTATTTATTTCCAAAAGGCCTCAATTTTATGTTCGTCTTGTATGTAAAACAAGATCAGGAATAAGAATCGCTATAGCTACAGAAGTTATTAACAGAGTTCCATATTCATAGGAGGAAGGAAGGAAAGAAGGAAGGAAGGAAGGGAGGAAGGGAGGGAGGAGGGAGGGAGGAAGGGAGGAGGGAGGAAGGAAGGGAGGGAGGAGGAAGGAAGGGAGGAAGGGAGGGAGGGAGGGAGGAAGGAAGGAAGGGAGGGAGGAGGGAAGGGAGGGAGGAGAGAGCGGAAGGAACCCTGTCATATGCATAGTGCTGGGTGTGAGTGGAAAAAAATTCAAGGAAGATGTGTTAGTCGATTGTATTGAGGGAGGGAGGGAGGGAGGGAGGGAAAGAGAGAAAGAACAGCACTATTGGCAGAATCTGACCTAATTATTCTGAGGCTCAGAACATCACTTGCAGGGAAGGAGTCATCCACAGACTGGTCCTGCCAATTGGAAATACCACGGTGCTCCTTCAGTTCTTCCCCAACCACCTCCACCTTCTCTCCACCACATGCCTCCTTTCCCCTCAACTCCACGCCTTCACTTCAGCTTAAAACTTAACTTCTCAATTCTCAGCTTTCAACTAAGACTTCTCCCAGCTTGGGATGATCACAGCAGAGACCAGTATATATTAAAATGTATCTGTTTATAAGACTTATACACAGGGCTTCCCTGGTGGCGCAGTGGTTGAGAGTCCACCTGCCGAAGCGGGGGACACGGGTTCGTGCCCCAGTCCGGGAAGATCCCACGTGCCGCGGAGCGGCTGGGCCCGTGAGCCGTGGCCGCTGAGCCTGCACGTCCGGAGCCTGTTCACCGCAACGGGAGAGGCCACAACAGTGAGAGGCCCGCATATCGCAAAAAAAGACTTATACACACACGCACGCACACACACACACACACACACACACACACACACACAGAGGCTGTAAGCTTTGAGAAGGTAGGAACTTTGGACCTATTTGTCTAACATAGCGTCTGGTACATAGTGGCGCCTTTAAAAAATGTTGGTTGACTATATGTCCATCAACAGATGAATGGATAAAGAAGATGTAGTACAGATACATAATGCAATACTTACTACTCAGCCGTAAAAAAGAATGAAATAATTTGCAGCAACACGGATAGACCTAGAGATCATCATACTAAGTGAAGTAAGTCAGACAGAGAAACAAATATCATATGATATCAGTTATATGTGAGATCTAAAAAATGATACAAATGAACTTACTGACAAAACAGAAACAGACTCACAGACCTAGAAAACAAACTTATGGCTACCAAAGGGGAAAGTGGGGGGAGGGGTAAATTGGGAATTTTTGATTAACAGATACACACTACCATATATAAAGTAGATAAACAACAAGGACCTATGGTACAGCACAGAGAACTATATTCAATATCTTGTAAGAACCTATAATGGAAAAGAATCTGAAAAAGAACAGATGTGGATATAGATGTATAACTGAATCACTTTGCTGTATACCTGAAACACTGTAAATTAACTATACTTCAAGTTTAAAAAAAAATTTTAAATTAAAATGTTGGTTGAATGAATAAAAGAACTTAAGTAAAAGTGAGATAGTGTCCCAGTAAACTTGATTACTCATTGCTCAACGAAATACTGTTTTTATTTTATACTTAATTCAACAACTGTGTCCAAAAAAATATCCTGAGTCCTGGTTCAAAGATTCTTATTGACTGTTTAAAGTAATCTTACCATAAACAGGTCCACACAGGGCCTTATTTGAAAGCCTTGGGGCCAGATACCTTTTCTATTTCAGAATTTTCCAGATATTAAAAAGTTAACACAGTACATATACCCTACATTACACACGTGAATATGCTGGCCTGCTCTCAACAAACAGTCTGCAATTCTGGTGGCTGATATCAGAAAAAGGGGGATGCCTAGAGAGGCAGTGCTAGACTCACCGTCTCCACCAAAGCAGAAATCAAATAGAGTGCTGGAAGCTGATACTGAAAGCATAGTCCATGAACAAACACTAAACCAATAACGTTGACAGTGCCAAAAATAAAATTGATAATAACCAGCATTTCCTGAGCATATTCTGTGTGCCAGGCCTTGCGGTCAGAGCTTTATGTGCTCCAAATCATTGAATGCTCATACGATTCCATATATAGATACTAGTCTTACTCCCATTTTACAGATCAGGAAACTGAGGTCCAGAAAGGTGAAATAATCTGTGTAAGCTTTACTCAGCTAAGATACAGTGGACCCAGAGCATGGTATTCATTAACAGCTAATGGAACTAATGAATTTCCTATTCACTCATTCATACAGCATAGGTTAATCAGAAAAAGTAAGTGCAGTGGGAAGAAGAGGAACTTCTGCAGTCCGTGACATGCCATGACATGAATATGTGGCCATGAGGACAGGACTTGAACTCTATGACTCATTCCCTCCCCAGCATAAAGAGAGTGACTGCCGCTTACTGACTGACAGCAGCACTTCACATGACTTTTTTTTTACATTCACTGTATACTTATACTCCAGGCGCTATATATGTTCTATTTAATTCTCAGAAAAATCCAGTAATATAGACACTGTTATGAACCTTTTTTTTTTTTTTTTTTTTTTTTGCGGTACGCAGGCCTCTCACTGCCGCGGCCTTTCCCGCCGCGGAGCACAGGCTCCGGACGCGCAGGCCCAGTGGCCACGGCCCACGGGCCCAGCTGCTCCGCGTCATGCGGGATCCTCCCGGACCGGGGCACGAACCGGTGTCCCCTGCATCTGCAGGCGGACTCTCAACCACTGCGCCACCAGGGAAGCCTGAACCTTATTTTTGACATGAGGACACTGAAGCTTAGAGGGACTGGGTACTTGTTGGCTTTCCTTTCCCTTTCCCAGCTAAGGCTTCAGTCTAAACAAGAAAGAATAATGTGCATGTTTCTTTTCCTGGATGCAAGAGTTCTCTTCCCAAGTAGAACAGGTATCTGGAAGGGTCTTTTTAATTTAGATGTTTGTGTAACATTTTCCTGGCTTGTATCCTTCATGATGATGTCAGCCTTGAAACAGAAACTTATTCTCATCTAAAACCAAGTTAAAATCATCTCCCGATGCTTAAATTTCCTGAACACGATCATGCGTTCACATACTTGATGTTTGCAAAAATTACTGCCTCAGACTCAATTTAAAATATAAGCGAAATAAGTTGTGAAAGTTAACAACCAGTGTAACAGCTACAATTGCAAATCCTAGATTCAGTCAGCTGTAAAACAAACATCTGACTTTTATATGTCTGATATAAAAGTTTTAGGAGAAAGTACAAGTGTCACATTCCAAGACATTTGTTACATCCACAGTGTCCTGCCTCAGGTGAATGAAGTGATCGCTTTCAGTCCTGAATGGCTGATGAAAATCGGTGGTTTTGTAGAGGTTTTGCTGAAGCAGGGACGTGCCTGAGCTTACTATTCCAGTCTATAACTCCAAGCAGACACTGCCTATCTCCATGTGTGTCCATGGTGTGCCTAGAGCAGATCAGGAAATCACAACAAGCTGGTCTGGGGGCACCCTAGGGACATCCCCCGCTTGGCTAACTCTACATCCTGTCTCCTTCAGGAAATTCTCTAGAAGCCCCCAACTTACCCATTCCTCCGCCTCTGCCAGCAGACCACCACCGTAATTTCTCACATCCCCTCCCACCTCCACTCCCAAATCAATACCCAAGTGCTCTCCTCAGAGCTCTGTGGGATTTTTTTTTCTTACCCCAAGACAACAGACTTGTATTTAATACAAAGCATTTTTCAACTCATTCGCAAAATTCATTTTAACAGCCTCTTGATCGTGTTGGTGTGCGTCCCACCCAAAACTCTCTCCCAGGCCGCATGAAAGTCACATGTTTCCATTTGCGGATGGCTGTAGTCAAAGCCAAAAGGCTTTCCCTTAAGCAATTACCCTTGGAAAGAAAAGTAATGACTTCAAGCAGTTCATAAATTTGCCGAGTCTACTTCTTCATATCACACAGAGGGTTTCTGACGATGTTTATCACACACCCCACGAATGCTAGCCTTCAGAGCAGTCTCCTAGGAGGGCATTCACTTCCTGCATTGAGGCAGACATGGGTGACAGAGAATGCCATTTGAACTTTTCCATCAATCTGCTAGGACCACATGGGAAAAATCACAATCTTGCCACACCTTTGGCTTTTTAACTCCAAATTGGTGATTCATCTACCATGTTCTTGTTTTACTTTTGAAGCCACTTTCTGTTTCTGAAAAAACTATCGAGTGATTTCCTCCATTTTTTTTTAAGAAAAGTGTCCTCAAATTTTTTGTTTTTAAAAATTAATATTAAAACAACGTAATGCTGATTGTTCAGGCAATGTCCAAGGAGAAATTCAGGTATATTTGCGAATGACGGCATCAGGAAAAGTCTATGACCTCATTTGAAAAGGGAAAATGCTCATGTGATGTACACATTTCTAGTCCATTTTTTTAACTGTATTCTTTTATAGTTTTGCCTCAAGGGAGAGTTTGACTGTAATATTGGAAATATCATTTTCAGTGTTATGCTTTTCACCCTCATTATGAAATTAGGAGGCAGATACGAAAAGACCAGTGGCATACTAAAAAAAATCAACAAAGTAACATCAGGAATCATTTCAAAATAACCACTATGAACCTCAGTTTCCCGATATGTAAATCAGAGTTAACAGCACAACTACTAATGTGCTATTTTATTACAATAACCGTAAATATCCTAATATGTTACTTTCTGAGTTTATGTTTTAAAATCATAACCAATAACAGTTCAGCACGAGAAAAAGTAGAAAGATTACTAGACTCAGAATCAAGAGATTCACGTTGGGTCCCAGGCCTGCAAATGTGCTTACTCAAGCCAGCAACGTGATGTCTGGATCTCCATCTCCCCCCACATAAAGTCTTGGTTCAGGCCCAGGCGCTACTCAAAGGGGCTTATAGATATTAACTGAATCCTCACATCGCTCCTCAGAGATGTGTACTAGCCTCACTTTACAATGAGGAACCAAATCACAGAGTAGTTAAGTAAGTCAACCAACATCTCACAGCTAATCATCGAACCTGGCTTCAACCCCAGGAAGTCCAGAATCACAGCATCAATAGCCTTTATTGATGCTCTGCCACGCTACCGGGGATACCATTCCTGGACTGACCCTAAGAACCACCAGGGTCATTGTTGTAAGGCCCAAAGATCCAGGTCAAGGTGTGAACGTGAATACTATACAAATATGAGCATTAGTTATTCTTGTATTACTTCAGCAAACCAGGAGTGCAGCTTGTGACATAAACTCTACAACAGTCACGTCTAGTAAGAATAAATTCAGATTGGCCCACGTACAGTCAAATGTGCTTTCTACAGCATTCTTGCTGAGCGATCTCTGTCATCTAGCGCTTGGCACACACAAGGTAACACCTGCCGTCAAATCTCCCCAAGCCAAAGCCGTGTCTTCCACGCTCTGTGCTGCAGACCTTGGGAATTTCAGTGGAGGACCTGCCAAGACTTGAGCAGAGCCCACCTCAGGAGCCTCCTGAGGCGAGCGTGTTGACCCTGCCTTCAAGGTTTCCTTGGGGAGGAGGAATCAAGTTAAGTGAAACGAAGGTTGTGGCTCCTCTGGTGAAGTCCTATGCCCAACTCACTATCAAATAACTAAGTTGTAGCCAACTCTTGAAATAAAGTTGGCAAATAATGGAAGAAAATCGACTCCTCCAGTGATCTCAAGAAGCCAGCCTAGATTCTGGCATCATCCTTTTCAGTCCTACTCTGTAAATCTAAAGCATGGCTCCAGTAGACCTTTTATTCTGGCCTCTACTGCCAACAGATTTTTACATAGATGACATGACGATTAAGTCAACTAACAGACATGCAAAATTGTGGTACAGGGGGAGATTTTTTTGAAGCCCTACTATTCGTCTAATTTAAGGTTTTTACGCCCCAAAACACTATGCTGGGCATTCTTGCAAGTTACTTCAGTTAATCCCAACCAACTTAACAGATAGGTGTCATCCTGTCCCATCTGCCACCATTTACACCAGGGAAAAATGAAGTTCCCAGATCTAGCCAACAGTCTCCCCCCCCATAACTTCTCATCATTCAGGTCTCAACTGAAAGGTCAGCTCCACAGAGAAGCACTCCCAGAGCCCCCATTCGAAAGCAACAGTTCCCCTTCCACCTCTCAGCCCCCTCTTCATCCCATGATCTTGTTTAGTTTCATGTACAGTGCTTAATACTATCTGAAATTCTTATTTATTCATTGTCTGTCCCCAGTAGAACGTCAGTTTCTGAGAGCAAGTGAACTTGTTTGTCTGGTTCAGAGCTCCATTGCCAATAATAAAGTGTGGTATATTTCCAACGCCAATAACAATGCCTGTCAAAGAATAGGCACCTAAGTACCAGAGGAAGGAAGGGAGGAAGGAAGGAAGGAAGGAGGGGGAGAGGGGGAGGGAGGGAGGGAGGGAGGGGGATGGGGGAGGGAGGGAGGGAGGAAGGAAGGAAGGGAGGGAGGGAGGGAGGGAGGGAGGGAGGGAGGGAGGGAGGGAGGGAAGGAGGGAGGAAGGAAATACCTCCATAAATTTTAAAGGGAGAAAGGCTTATTTTAGACATTAGAGAGAAAGAACTTTGTGGCTTAGAAATGATGTCAAATTCTGAGGTGCACTACTAAAGGAAGCTGTGAAGTAACTGGAGATTCAGAGGTGAATTAAGCACTGTCTTTCTGAAAAAAAATGTTAGTGCAATCTTTTGAGAAATGTCAGTGACTTTAAATTCCAGGGCCATTCGACCTTTCAGACACCTTCATTTTCTCACTGCTGACATTCAAAACCTCTGAAGAAGAAGATACACGTGTGTTCTCTGGTTGGAATTGCTTATTGATTATTCTTCATTACTGTCCCTTCCCCAACACACACACACACACACACGCCCTGTCAGCCCCCTAAAAGCTGAGTTAACACAGTTTCACGGTCACAAGCAGCATTCTAAAATTGGAATTTGGCTGCAAGACCACACACACTAGCCCTGGAACTCAGCAAACATCTGGGCCAGTGAGTGTGAGAAAGTTCTGTGGTAACAAAAGTCTCTGAGGCAACAGTGAGAGTTGGAATCCCACAGGCAACAAGGGGCAGGTGCCTACGAGGCTTGCCAACCAGGTGACAGGGCTGCAGACTCCCTGCCCCAGTGTGGCTCTGGGAAGCCGGGCGACTTCACTGGCACATACACACTTGGCGATGGACTCCTCAAGCAACCCTGCACAGTTTCATAGTCTACACCAGCACGGGGGCGACCAGAGGATTCCTACGCCAGCTGCTCAAATAGCGGCTCACGCAGGTTGAGGAACTCCTCATACCTGGGTGAATGGAGAAGGCCGATTTAATTAACTTTTACAACTTCCCTGTAGTCTAGCATAGAGTCTTTTGGTATATTAAATTTTTGAAAGTTAGAGACTTTGCTCCCTAATGGAAAAGAAGCATTTGCTGGCTAGAAGGTTGTATTCTTTTTCACAGTCACTGAGGTTTCATACTATATTATTTATTAGCTAAAGCTTCACTCACCCTCACAAATATGGCAAATGAGAATCAAATGCAAGTGAATTGCTGAGATCCAGGAGATGAAGAAAATGGTGGGCAGGGGGAGGAAAAAGGAAGAAATCTGGGGTATCCTTTGTTTTGAATAAGAAAACAAAAGTTTCTTTCGTTGAAAACTATCCTTTACTGCTTTATTTTATTGACTATAAAATAATACTTGCTCACTTTAAAAAAAAAAAAACAAATGGAAAAGTACGCTACAGAGAGCAAAAGCTTCCCCATAAATTCAGTCCCCAGAGACAACCACTGTTAATTTTTGGTGGATGATCTATCAGGGTGTTTCTTCTCTGCTTAATAAGTATATATAACACTCTGCATACTGCTCTCTGACCTGCTTTTCATCCATGTCCAAAATGTTCTGTACCTCTTTCTACGCTAGTCAATGTAACTCTACCTCATCTGTAAATTGAGGATAACGGCATCCAGATTTGATAGGGACGTTGTAAGGATTAAATGAGATATTTGTTAAATGCTTAGACTAGGACCTGGTACATGACAAAAATGCCAATAAGTATTATTATCAGCTGCCCACTATAAATGTTATAATAGCGTTAGTTATTTAGCAAATGCCCTAGTGATAAAAGTTTATAATTCTCACTATTATAAACTACCACAATAAAGATTATAGCTTAGGTTTCAATATTATGACTTTTTTATTTTCTTCTACTGCCCAACATTTTCCAACGTACGTAAAATATTCACATTCGTTCATTTGAGCTCACATCAATGATCTGTAGGAGACAAATCAGGTGTGACGCTCGTTTGAGAGACAAGGAAATTGCGGATTTAAAAAAGTGAGTAAGTGGCTCAAGACCACCCAGCAAGGAAGCCTGAAGTCATGCCTTGATTCTTGCCATGTAATCATTCGACATGTGTTTACTAAGTCGGTATTCGGCGCCAGGCTCTCTTCTGGGCACTGGGAATATAAAAATACATAAAACACCCTCAAAGAACTCAGAGTCTCATGGGTAGGCAACTACTATTTTTTTAAAATAACCATATGGTATTCCAAGCATAAGAGTGGCATGTACACAAATAGCAATACCAGACGTAGACAAAGAAAGCAATGACTAACTAGAGCCACAGAAGTAGCAAAAGAGCTGGTGATAATTCCAAAATCTGTCCTCCAAAACTGAAGACAGATGCATGGGCAAGGGTGGTTTCAGACTTCTGACTTCCAGTCCTGTTCTTTTTCTACTGCAACATGCTATTTCATACACTCAAAGCATTTCGATCATTTATGCCAGCAAAAAAAAATCATATGCACATTACTGCCACCAAAGTTCTCGTCAGGAGGGGGAAGGGGACAAGAGAGGGGATGGAAGGGGACAAGAGAGGGGATGGAAAGCTTAAATAATTAATTGGATGTTTTAAAAAAATCATTATCGGGCTTCCCTGGTGGCGCAATGGTTAAGAATCCGCCTGCCAATGCAGGAGACACGGGTTCGAGCCCTGGTCCAGGAAGATCCCACATGCCGCAGAGCAACTAAGCCCGTGCGCCACAACTACAGAGCCTGTGCCCTAGAGCCTTCGAGCCACAGCTACTGAAGCCCGCACGCCTAGAGCCCGTGCTCTGCAACAAGAGAAGCCACCGCAACGAGAAGCCCGCGCACAGCAATGAAGACCCAACGCAGGCAAAAATAAATAAATTTATTTTTTAAAAAAATCATTATCACGTCACCTCCCAATAATAAACCGTGAAGACATACTACTGGCATCTCTGCGTCGCGTTAAAGGCACTAAGACAAAAATAAATATGTGCTGCAACATCAGTAACAACAACAGGCATGAATCCCTCTCCCTTTTGAGGAAGGTACTATAAATCCAAGATGTTAAGAGTGGTAACTTTGTTATTTATTTCTTCATTATTATTAACTGAAGCTGGCCTTTCTTGAGCACTCACAATAGGCTAGGCTAAAGCCTTTACATTCATCATCTCATTCATCAGGTATTACCCTCTCCCCATTGTACACATGGGGGAAATGAGGTTGAGAGAGATTAAACAACTAGTACGTGGCAGGACCAAGATTCGAACTCAGATTTGATTTCAAATCCCATGCTCCTAATCATTCTATTAGGCTTACTTTCCATTCTATCGATAACACTTGCTTTTTAGAATATTTTGAGTATAATACGTGCATAACACGCTTTAAAAGCGTTGAATGGTTTTATGTTTTAGCTATTAACAACCACCTGTGAGATTTACGTTGTTTTAAAGAACAAATTTAGGAAAACTTTATCATCATGGCTGGCTGACATCTGAGTTTGAAACTGGCCCCTTCTACTATATTTCATTCTCCGGAAATGAGACAATCAGGACCCACATCAAACAAAGGCTTCCGTGATGATAAGTCGACACAGCAACATAATGCACAATTTTACATCGGGTTCCAGGTCCAACATGATTTATGTTCATAACAAAAATGGCAGTCACCCAGTATCTGTCATATGGAATTATGGGCTCGGCTGTGGCCAAGTCAAAGCACATTAGCCTAGTGTCTAAACATCTGACTCTAATCACTACAGTGAGGATCGAATCAAGCCTTTGAGGCTTATAACTGTATTTCACTGAGTGCGGGAAGTTGAGAGGAAAATCGTTTTTAGGGAGGGGATGTTGGGGTGATTTTTTTTTTTTTTATTTTAAATCATCAACAGTCAGTAGGATGTGAGTTGTCTCTTCCGCCCCATCTCCTTTCCTCACGGTAAGAATTCAGCTATGTCCAGTGTTGTCCAGCCAAGAAGGTCAGGCAGAAGACAGAGGAGAAGATTCTGTGGGGATCTTATCATCGTCAGCCATCATCTTATCCATTGTTCTATATCATCCACACACACCCTCTTCCTGCCTCCCCGATCCCGTTAATATGAATAACAGAGCGTTATTTAGATTTTTCTTCACTCCCAGATATTTGGGGGAATGAGTTATAATAAATCTGTAATCTAATCCTTCCTCATATAAATATAAAGAACTAAAGTTTAAACTAAATATATTTATTATCCTCTAATGATATTTCCCATTCTACCAGGAAGTATGGAGGCATGGCTCCACCACGCCTTACTCTCAAGGTCTGCAACGAAATCCTGCACCAGCTACCCTGGTCTATTAATCCTCCGTCATCCATCTCCTCCCTGACGACTTCCTTTTTATAAACCACAGCAACCTCTGCTAGTCTTTTTTTTTTTTTTTTTTTTAACACATTTATCCTCCTCCTACTTGAGGTCAGCTTTCCATTAACCACTCCACAACAAAAATCACAACCATGCTAAATAAATATTCATAGCCACAGGATAAATGGGGTGCGACGTTAGTGTCTCATCATTTCTCCTGGTGTTTATGTTAACATCTTTGCTACTTTCTTAAAAGTTAAATCATAGAGGGCATCCTCCCGGCCCCGCAAAGTTTCAAACCATTTAGCCAGATAATAACCTCCAGGAAGATCCCTTAAACATACAAAAGCTCTGCTTTTTTCTTTTTTACTTATTAAGTCTACATGCTGCATATATAAAATGGTTCTTTATGATGTTTTATGAGAGAAAGACGATTCAGCAGAAAACAATGTCATAAGGAAAAACTCAGACAACTTATAGATCAGTATATAAAGAAAGGAGAAGGGAATTCATCAAGTACAATTTATCAAGTACTAGATACTGTTATGTACATGATTTCAGTTAATCTCAGAAGTGGTAGGTAAGCTCATCCCCCCAACACCTTTCAGGCTAGGTATGGGGCTCTCCAAACTTGAAGCTCCAGCCAGGTCCAGTAACTTACTCAGGTTACAAAGCTGGTAAGCCTGGAGTTGTACTAAACCTTTTTTTAAAATCCAGAGTCAACTATACCATACTGGCCCCCAAGATGAACACCTTCTCTTTCCATTATTTTTGTCTTGATGTAGTGGATCCTTCTCACCATCTGTTTGGTCAGAAGGCAAAGATCAAGTGTACCTGAAGCCAGAATGATATGTGTTTCAGTCCTGGCTCTGTCCTTACTCCTCTAGCCTCTTGGTCAACACGTTTAACCTTCTAAGGCTCATTCCTCCTCTCTAAAGCACGATTCCAATATGTGACAGTATGAGAATATAATGCAAAAAAACTTTTCCCTTTCCAATGCATCTGTCTTTCTCATATACATGCATACATATATAAACTGACCCAATTACCACATTCTTTTTTTAATACTGCCCTAAATATTAATATTTTAGAGTTTCCCATTTTACCTCTAGTTCCCACTATGACTATAAAACATCAGGTCACTTAGTATCCTTAAGTAACCTCCACAGATACTGGGACCACCTAAAAGTCTTCAAATATGAAAAATGAAGGAAAAATAGGAGTTGAGATATGAAATTCAGCACCTAAAACAACAGCTATCAAATATCTTCAGTACGTAATTATATTTCATTTACTAATTATCTTCTAACTTTCAACTGGACCCTTTCTTAGACACGATTAAAAACACTTGGCTGCGTGAGGCATGAGAAAACGATGCTGCATATAAGTTCTTCAATTTGTACCTAATAAATCGCTGCTCAACTATACCAACTCCAATGCGTGACTGTGAGGATGAGAGCTGTGGATTGCAGCCTCCAGGAAGAAAACATTTTTTTTAAGAACTTAATTTAAATGAGACATAGTGGGACATAGCTAATAGCCTCTGCTATTGGAGTTGTTGTGTTTTTTTTAACATCTTTATTGGAGTATAGTTGCTTTACAATGCTGTGTTAGTTTCTGCTGTATAACAAAGAGAATCAGCTATACATATCCATATATCCCCATATCCTCTCCCTCTTGCGTCTTCCTCCCACTCTCCTTATCCCACCCCTCTAGGCGGTCACAAAGCACCGAGCTGATCTCCCTGTGCCACGCAGCTGCTTCCCACTAGCTATCTATTTCACATTTGGTAGTGTGTATATGTCAATGCTACTCTCTCACTTCATCCCAGCTTACCCTTCTCCCTCCCCGTGTCCTCAAGTTCATTCCCGACATCTGTGTCTTTATTCCTGTCCTGCCCCTAGGTTCATCAGAACCATTTTTTTTTAGATTCCATATATATGTGTTAGCATACGGTATTTGTTTTTCTCTTTCTGACTTAGTTCACTCTGTATGACAGACTCTAGGTCCATCCACCTCACTACAAATAACTCAGTTTTGTTCCTTTTTATGGCTGAGTAATATTCCATTGTATATATGTGCCACATCTTCTTTATCCATTCATCTGTCGATGGACACTTAGACTGCTTCCATGTCCTGGCTATCGTAAATAGAGCTGCAATGAACATTGTGGTGCATGACTCTTTTTGAATTATGGTTTTCTCAGGGTATATGCCCCGTAGTGGGATTGCTGGGTCATATGGTAGTTCTATTTTTAGTTTTTTAAGGAACCTCCATACTGTTCTCCATAGTGGCTGTATCAATTTACATTCCCACCAACAGTGCAAGAGGGTATGGATTTGGTTTTTGAAAAATGCACATTCTCTGCAATCTTTTTTTTATTTTTGTTGTGTTTTAGTTTGCTCTTTTTCTCTGCCGTTGATTTTAAACAGGCATTTTTGACCTGTGTCAGCGCTATCCTTTCTTTCTGTAGGAGCTGAGTGCATTGGCAAGTGATGGACCGAAGAAGTGGGTGGTGAAAGCGTCAACCAGGCAATGAATCGCATCAGGGCCAAACCAGAGAGAGAGGAAAACATGAGGTCTGAAGATCTCTTAAACCTTCCGGGAAACTCACTGCGAAAATGTAAAACAGCAACACAGTAATTTTGGGCTGAGAAGTTCTGATGACAACTTTGGCCGTGATGAGTTAAAATGCCATGCGAGCAAAGGAATGGGTTATATATATAAAGGATTGTGTGCAAATTCTTATCCCTCTATTATTCCAAGTATAAAATTGAGTAATTTAAGAAAATGGGCTCTGGAGCCAGACTACCTGGGTTGAAATCTCAGCCTGAGTATGTTCTAAATACAATTATAAGTTCAGGCCAATCCACCCTTGTGTACTTCCATAACATTCTCTCTATCAGAGGAGTGTTCTGAGGATTAAGTGAATGAATACGTGTAAAGTATATAGACGACTGCCTGGTACAGGGAAGGCTACATGCTAATGCTGTATTACCATTTCATATCATCATCGTTACCATTATTATGTAATGTAAAATCTTTCCTAAGTTCACAGAATTTTAACTGACACCAGAGTTTAAAACACACGCGCACACACACGTTTCCTCAATGAATATCCAACTTGAGAGAGAAAGATGAGAAACAGACACATCAGATTGGCTATTTCCACATGTAGCTATGAACTGAAATAATCAATAGAAGCTGAACACTGCAGAGAATAACGTCATTTCTAACCCTAGGATGGCACAGAGTAAAGAGAAAAGGATTCCCAGGTTCCTGGCTGTGTGGCTATGACAAGTCATTAACTTTGAGGAACAGTTTCTTTTCTCATCTATAAAAAAGTACCTACTGTTTATTCTACCTGGAACGTTCCCTCCATTTTCTCACACCTAACCTTCTTTCACCAGATCTTATAGATCTTATTTTAAATCTTGCAGCCTCTGGCCCTCTCTGACCCCTAAGGTTAACTAGGTCTCCATGCTGTACAGTCCCATGGCATTTCTCCACCATGTCCCAAGCGCTTAGATCTGTACCTGGCACCGAGTTGACTCTCAATAAATATTGGGTGGATGGATGGATGGATGGATGGATAAAAGGATGAGATACCTTTCTTCCCTCTTAAGACCAAGTGAGACATCTACGTGAAAATGCACACCATTAAAATGCTTTACAGGGCTTCCCTGGTGGCGCAGTGGTTGAGAGTCTGCCTGCCAATGCAGGGGACACAGGTTCGTGCCCCGGTCCGGGAGGATCCCACATGCCACGGAGCGGCTGGGCCCATGAGCCATGGCCGCTGAGCCTGCGCGTCTGGAGCCTGTGCTCCGCAACGGGAGAGGCCACAACAGTAGACCTGCGTACCGCAAAAAAAAAAAAAAGTGCTTTACAAATGTAGGCTATTACTCAGACTTGAGTTTGAGAAGACTCAGAGTCTTAAATGGAGCCTAACAGAAAGGAAAAAAAAAACCTGATGATGGTGAAGACTTTCTTGGGCTGTATAGACATCTACAAAGACAATGGGCAAGACTGCAGAATGGAGTTAGTTTGCCTGACCCCGGGTCAGGCCAGGGAGGCACAAGGACCAGGAAAGTGAGATGGAAAGACAAGGTGGTACCACTGACCCAAGGAGACAAGCTCTGTGGTACACGGAAGTCAACTAGAACAAAAAGTCAAGCAGGCATCGTACATCATCCATGGGAGTCTAGAGATCACACCAAAGGTGACTGTGAACTTGGGAGAAGAAAAATTCCATCTTTATTTCTGAAATCTAATATTTACCATTTCCTTTGATTAATAAACCAGAGCAGTAGCAGAATCTGTGACCAAAGGAAATCAGGGATTTTTGATTTTTGGTCACATTATAACTGAAGAGATCAAAAACATCTTTAACTATCATCAATATTTTAAAATTAAGGTACTTCTTAGAGCCACCACTGAATCCTGTCATTTAGTTTAAAAAAAACATATATTACTATATCATAAATTTAATATTTTCACAATTTATTCCAATATAACTGGCTTCCTTTGTACCATGTACCTATCTTATCTGATACACTTAAGACATTATTCTGAGAGAGGATCCATAGGCTTCATCAGACAATCAAGGGGCCCAGAGCACAAAAATAGGTTAAAAGCCCTTGGCTATAAGAAGGGTCCTATATAACACAGAGAAACCAACAGCGATTTTTTAAAAATGCTTGTGATCCAACAAAAAGATGATAGTAATTCTTTTGAGTTTTGCATTATGTATGGAAAAAAATCAGAAGAACTGCTCACTAATCCAGGGATGAGCTGACTAACACCAAATCAGGCTAATGAACCAATTATGTAGCAGAAACAGAAGCACATAACTTAACCCCCAAATGTCTGGGGCCCAAATACTTCTCACTGAATCTCAAGAATGAGGGAGGGAGCTGCTGGCCATGATTGACAGCATGGGGGAGGAGTGCTGTTTGTCAGGGAAAACAAGGAGTTCTATTTTTCATCACATTTTATTTAAGCGCACCCAAGCACAGCCATCGTAACCAGGTTGAGACGTAATGTTTTGAGGGCGGATTCTTCAGGGGAAGGCAAAGAAGGACCACTGATAAAAGCAACTGTAATGGGAACAGGAAGAAATCTTTCCTTCCTGCAGCACCGGTAGCACAGGCCCTAGTGGAAGAGTAGAAGTGAACTGAGATGACTGTACGTTTTAACTGTACCAGAAGAAGCTGCAGTGAAAATGTGAAGACTGAGTTACTCAAGACAGGAGAGCAGAATCAAATATTGTGTAAGATGCAATCTACAGGCCCAAGGAATGCTAAGCACAGGCTCCCGGGAAAGTATCAGGTACGAACTGGGCCTTGAATCACCACCTCCCTTGTTTATGGAAGGCAAGACAGTCAAAATGCATCCGTCCTCTGAGGCTACACGGCCAAAATCAGCTCTGACTTTTTTTTTCCTGCGCTTTCATTCAGAATCTGATGGATTTTTTTTCCGGTTTACATAAAAGGATTTTGGTAGCATAAGCCATAAAGCCCTTCTATGACTCCATTTTTAGGAATTCCTAATGCAATACTTTCTTAGCTATTCTAAAGCAGATTAGAGAGACACCTTTAAGATTTTTTTCTCTTTCATTTTTAAAGAATTTAAATCAAAATGATTTAAGGAATCATTAAAGCCTTGAGGAAAGGCTTTAATTGAAAGGACCAGAATTTCCAGTTAAAAAATAAGTAAGTCCTGGGGACGTAATGCACAGCATAAGGAATACAGTCACTAATATTGTAATAACTTTGTATGGTGACAGATGGTAACTAGACTTGGTAGTAATCATTTCAGATGTATAAAAAATATCTAATCACTCGCTGTATACCTGAAGCTAACATAATGTTGTAAGTCAACTATACTTCAAAATTTTTTTTAATATTTATTTATTTTTAATTTATTTGCCTGCACCGGGTCTTAGTTGCAGCATGCAAGATCTTCGTTGCAGCGTACAGGATCTTTTAGTTGTGGCATGCGGGCTCTTAGTTGCGGCATGTGGGATCTAGTTCCCTGACCAGGGGTCAAAGCCCTGCATTGGGAGCACAGAGTCTTAGCCACTGGAACACCAGGGAAGTCCCTAGTCAACTATACCTCAATATTTTAAAAAGAAAAAAAAAAAGAGTAAGTAAAATCCAGGATAAAGCCTTGTTGAATTTCAGGATAAACAATTGCACACAAACTTGATAATGTTCAGAATAGTAAAAGAACACTACCAGAAAAGAGTGAATAAAGTTGGCTATTACTCAGCTCAATCAACTTGTAACAAGAAAACTAATTTAGCACTGGCCCTTTTGCTTGGAATGAGTAAACAGGGCAACTTTCACACTGTTTCAAATTACAATGCAGCTGTAAAATCTGGCAACATTACTGGAGTAAAAGAGCGAAAAATGGACTTCTAAAGAATTAACACAATGTTACTGTATGTGACATCATGTATAGGAACCCCCCATAAGTTAATTTCAACACAATTTCTGAATAAAGACTGGACCAGTTTACAGCTATCAAATCGTTACCCTTCCTCATTTAGGTACAAATGACAGCTTTTTAATTATATCAAGGATACCTAAATTTAAAAAAAAATCAACTCAGTTAATATTTACCCACCACCAAGCTATTACTGGTGATCACTGGATACATTTTTTGACTTACCTAAATGGTGTACTGTTCAAGTTTAAAATGTCGTAATGGAATAGTCCACTAGTTGGATTAACCCCCCGATGCTCTAGGCCCAGAGGAGCCTCAAGGAATGTTGTTTGCTGAACATTTCCTAATGAACTCACTCAAAATTCAAGCCACTGACTGCAAGTGCTCATGGGTAATAATGAGTCACATGTTATTGCTTACAAACAATGTTTTTTTTAGATTTGTCATGAAAAATAAGCCAAGCCCTGGCATCACTATAGGAATAAGCAGTCATATCATAGAATCTCAAGGCAAGTTTCCAAGCTTACGTAATAAAAAGAAGTCCCCAAAAGGAACCAAGCACACTCTCCCACGATGACCTATACAACCCATGCACTGACCAGGTCAGAGCTAGTAAATGTCATAAAATACTTTTAATCAGGATACAGATGCCAACAAATTATTTTGGGTCATTGGTTCCTGCAGCAAAAGTGAAAAGCCTTAATTCCAAGACTGAATTGTTGAACATCCCTGGAATTTATCAGAAACATCAGAACCAATTTAAGTGCTAGAAGATTCCACAGCCATAACTGCTGGGGTCAATAATTGTTCCATCTTGGAAGTTTACCCTCAGTATAGTCCGAATGAACTCTCAAAAGTTCAAACCCTCACAGATGTTTTAAAAAGGCCTACACAAAGTGAAGACGTTATTGCAGGTGAAAGCAGCACCTGTTGATTCGACCACTATTTTTGATTCCACAAAATCGCACAAGAAACAACCCGACTTAGTTTTTATTTCTCATCCATTCTCTACTTCCGCTCAGGGAAAATAGACACTGTGCACTTGGAAAACCCAACTATCTTAACATGAGAATGTGCATATTCTGAGTGCCAGCAGGGAAGTACTGGCTGTGAGAATCTGGACGAGTTCTTGACTATTCTGAGTCTCAGTTTCCTCATCTATGAAATGGGATAGTAACAGGTGTTGTGCAGCTTGTTGCAAGCGCAAAAACACGCACAGTAGTCGTGTTATACTTGCAGTAAATCAGAGAAATCCAACTACACAGATTCCACACAGGGAGTTCTCATGAGGGTATCTTAGGATGAGCCTTATACTGTACTGAACAGGATGCTGGCATTAAAGGGTATCCCCTTCTCACAAAATTGACCCCTCAATGCAAATCAACTGTTAATTCATTCAACAAATATGTACTGATCACTCTTCCAGGCCCTGGGATACAGCAGTGAAGGAAAGCAGTGAAATCCCTGGAGTTAACATTCTAAAGCTCAACTGAGGAAGAGTTAAGGACATTAAGGTGCTTTTAAGGATAATTGTCATACACACATTTTCACCTTATTTACTGACTTTAAGTTTAATCTCTGTGCAAGATGAGACTTGAAAGTGAATTTAAAATAGCATAGGTGCTTGAGGACATCATAGATGCTTAATAAATATTACCCAAAGTAATTATTTTTATATGCTGTCACTATGGAAATAAAGATGCACTTGATCAAGGCCAATACATTAAATACTGAGACAAGTGCCCTTCATTTCTATGATGCTTTACAGTTTACTGTTTTCATATATATATATTCTCTCATTTGCATGTTCCAGCAATCTGCAGAGATACATAATGTTTCTATTTTATTGTTGAAGAAATAAGGGGCCAAGTGACTTACGTAGCAACATAGCTAGTAAATACTAAAAATTTAACCCCTAAAATTGCTCTATTTTTGAAAAGGGGTCAGGGGTAGGAGAAACGGCAACTTTGACTCAAATGAAAATAACTCAGTGAATATCTGTGGTCTTTTCACTGCAGAGACTAACCACCATTGATGTGCATGGGAGGAACTCGAAAGACAGGTCTTGTGGCTGTAAGCACCTAGAGTATGGTTCATCTTAGACCACGGGGGTCCACAGCCTAGCTCCACTACTCACTAGCTGTACTATGGGTGTGATATGTTACTGGCCAATGCCTGAGTTTCCTCATCTGAAAAACAAGAAAACTAAGACCAACTTAATGTGTTGCTGTCAGGATTAAATGAGTTGCTATGAATACTTGGAACAGACTGAGAACACTGCCTCGTACCAAGCAGCACTCGATAAATCATAACATGAAATTTATACACACATACACGCATATACATACACGCAAGTTGTAAGCCACCTTCACAGATATTATTAATCCTCAAAATAACACTGAGCAAAACATAACATTATCCCAATTATTAAACTTGTACCAAAGGCTCAAAGCCATATTATGGCCAGCTCAAGGTCACAGCCAATATGTGATAGAGCCTGGACAAGAGCCCAACTCTAACTCCAAACCCTACCCTTTCCACAAGTATTTCTGTATTCCGAAGAACATTTCACAGACTGACAGCTTTAAGAAAATCAGATATTCTTCTTTCTGTGCTGCAACAAGCCATCTTTGTTCAACCCTTCTCTGACCTCGGCAGCCCAGAGAGTCTTTAATTTTCCTTGACTCCTTTAAGCCCTCACGCCACTGTCCACTTGCCTCTCGTTCACTTCACTGCCTTGTATTAACACACCTGCCAGGTACTCATTCCTCACCCCTTCAACCTGATATTTTGAGCACGAGTTATGGATGAGGCACTGAGCAAGGTGAGGTCTGAAATAAGGCGAGGCCAATAACTGTATATATAAATAGTCCCTGGGTATTTTGCTTCCAGGAACTCTTTCTAACGAAACGCACAAAACTAAGCCCAGCAGGGCTTCCCTGGTGGCACAGTGGTTAAGAAGAATCAGCCTGCCAATGCAAGGGACACAGGATTGAGCCCAGGACGGGGAAGATCCCACATGCCGCGGAGCAACTAAGCCCATGCGCCACAACTACTGAGCCTGAGCTCTAGAGCCCGCGAGCCACAACAACTGAGGCCTGCGCGCCTAGAGCCCGTGCTCCGCAACGAGAGAAGCCATGACAATGAGAAGCCCGCGCATTGCAACGAAGAGTAGCCCCCGCTCGCCACAACTAGAGAAAGCCCGCGCACAGCAACGAAGACCCAACACAGCCAAAAAATAAATAAATAAAATTAATTAATTAATTTTTTTAAAAAAACAAAAACAGCTAAGCCCAGCAATGTGAACTTAGTAGATCTGTTGAGCAACAAATTGAAATATCCAGAGCACTTCTAGCCTGGACTTTGAATCGAGAGAAACCAAGAAAGTAGAGCGCTATTGGCGAACAGCTGCAAATACTCAGATATTCGAGTCTAGACTTGGTATATTTGGTTTTGTCTTGTTTTTCTTGTTTATTTGTTTGCTTGTTTTTCTTACTCCAGCACTGTACCCAAAAGGTACAGGTAGGCCAAATGACAGCACTGACACTGCTCACCAATGGACACTGACCGCTACCTCTGGGACCCCATTCAGGGAGGATGAAGATGACAGGAAGCAACCAGGGTGGAGTCTAGACTCACAGAGGAGTTTCTTTTACCTGAAGCCCAAGAAGCAACACGAAGATCAACGCAAACCCTCTTACGAGAAATCCATTGTCATGAAAGCAAGGATGGGCTCCACTGAAGCAGCCAAAAGCCATGAGGCACATTGACTTGAAGTGATACGTGAGACCTTTAGAAAACCTTAGAACACCCAGCAGTGATAGTCACATATGCCCGGAAGTGTAGAGATCACACACACCCACGTTCTCAAACTGCCAAGAATGCCTGTGACAACTGTGCACAATTGTCACCAACTCTTTTTTTTTTTTTTTTTTGCAATACGCTGGCCTCTCACTGTTGTGGCCCCTCCCGCTGCGGAGCACAGGCTCCAGACGCGCAGGCTCAGCGGCCATGGCTCATGGGCCCAGCCGCTCCGTGGCATGTGGGATCTTCCCGGACCGGGGCACAAACCCGTGTTCCCTGCATTGGCAGGCGGACTCTCAACCACTGCGCCACCAGGGAAGCCCTGTCACCAACTCTTAATCGTATTTCCTGAAGCATGGTAACTCTGGGAGAACCCTTTCATTGAAACTTAAAATTATATCCTTGTTGGGATCTTTTATAATGAATATACATTCTGCCTCAGTTCACTTGAATAAAAATTATTACCATACACACCAGAGGAATATATGATCATCCAGTATTTTGTTGCAATATTTTTTTAATTTAATGACAAAAACCTTGTGTCTTTAGACACTGTAATCCATTGTTGGACTCTTTTAGGGCAAGTCTTCGGAAAATCCTAGTCACAAAACAAAATCCTGACATTTCAATATTCTTTTCTCAATATAGTATCCAAACCCTTGGCTTCCATAGTGAAAAGGAAATCGAGTAACAATAGCTATCGTCCCAAGTAACCTTCTCCTTGTGCACATATGCTGAGCCTTCCTATTCACAGTGAAATATCCCCCTGCGCTTCAGCCTTTCAAGCACAGAGAAGTAAAAGTCAAGCTTCTGATGACATCATACAGCTGTTCTAAATAATTTACTGAATAAAAATGAAAGCAATCAACTAAAAGAGCTACCATAAAACACACCCAAATTCTGAAAGTAGGCTTTTCATAACTATAAATCAAGCAATACACTTTGCCCAGGGTCAGAACAGGCCTATAAAGTACCTTTAAAATGTCAGTTAATTATGTTTCTTCAAGGCAGAAACACTGGATCTGGTCCCAGAAGAATTTACTTCAACCACCCTCCTGAAACAAAGGTACTGAAGTTACAAAGAGTACAAGTGCTTTATTTATTTATATTTATTATTTATTTATTTATTTATTTTTGGCTGTGTTGGGTCTTCGTTGCTGTGCGTGGGCTTTCTCTAGTTGCGGCGAGTGGGAGCTACTCTTCACTGCGGTGCACAGGCTTCTCTTGTTACGGAGCACGGGCTCTAGAGCACAGGCTCAGTAGTTGTGGCTCGCGGGCTTAGTTGCTCCGCGGCATGTGGCATCTTCCCAGACCAGTGATCAAACCCGTGTCCCCTGCATTGGCAGGCAGATTCTTAACCACTGCACCACCAGGGAAGTCCCTGTACAGGTGATTGATGGAGGCTTCATTACGTCAGAAAGCTCACTTTGTTTTTTCAATTTCAGGAACATTAATTGTATAAAGGCAAAGTGAAACAAACTGTTCCCTTTGAAACACATCAAGACAATATAAACAGGCTAGAACATTCCATATAGAGAACCTTCAGTGCGGTCTCTCTTGTCCCATATCCCCTCAGACTTAGTTTTGCGACTGCCTTCTGTACTAAATAATTATGGTTCTGTTCTTAGCACTGCATGACTTCAAAAGTTCAACCACTATATACGAGGAAAGTCAAATCCGTTTAACAAGCTTTTATTGAACAGCTGTTATGTACAAGGTATTGTGTGAGGCTTGAGGGATGGTAGGCTACAAACATAAGTAAGATACTTCCTGTGCTCACCAGTTCTGAGGAAGACAAAATTAGAGAATGACATTGCAAGTCAGGCCTGTGCAATGGAAATGTGAAAGACAAAGCAAAGATGAACCAAGGGTACAGTGATTACTGAAAAAAAATGTTCAGTTGTACTCAAAGACCACACTATGTTTCCTTGTCTAAATGAGATCCCTTGCCTAGAATAATTTTACTCATTACTCAGAGGTTTTTTGAGTCACCGGAATGACATGTAATAGTCATTTGGCTCTTCAAATAAAACTGCAAGGGAAAAATTATCCCAATGTATTACAGATGGAATTTTAAAATATTACATAAAATTTTAATAAACTAAGATAGGCTTTTTAACTGAAACTGCTTTATAGAAATATTGAGAAAAATACAGCAAATACACTATGCTTACTCCCTGGTTATCAAATATTTAGTAAGAACACATCTGGGTAGTCTGGTAAAGAAAATAGGTCAGGTCCATATCCCAAAGGAAGTTAAAAATAATAGATTCAAAATAAACACACATACAAAAGACTGACAGAGCAATAAAAATGTGTCAAAAAAAACACACCAAAGGTTATACAAGTAAAATAAAAATCAAGACAGTAAATAAATCAAGGCTTACATTATGTACTTGATATATGATAGTTCAATGAATATTTATTGAAGGGATGAAGGAACAAAGGAATGAAGAAAAGAATGAACAGAAAAACATGCCCTAGGATCACTTATTTGGCCAGTGCTTCCATATGCAATGCAATATTGGTTTATTGAATTCTGTTCATAGATTTTTTAATATTTATTTTATTTTATTTTTGGCTGTGTTGGGTCTTTGTTGCTGCGCGCGGGTTTTTCTCTAGTTGTGGAGAGCGGGGGCTACTCTTGTTGGGGCGCGTGGGCTTCTTTTTGCGGTGCTTGGGCTTCTCATTGTGGGGGCTTCCCATTGTGGTGGCTTCTCCTGTTGCGGAGCACAGGCTCTAGGCACCTGGGCTTCAGTAGTTGTGGCACGCGGGCTCAGTAGTTGTGGCTCGCGGGCTCTAGAGTGCAGGCTCAGTAGCTGTGGCCCACGGGCTTAGTTGTTCCGCGGCATGTGGGATCTTCCCGGACCAGGGCCCGAACCTGTGTCCCCTGCATTGGCAGGCAGATTCTTAGCCACTGAGCCACCAGGGAAGCCCTGTTCATAGATTTTTTTTAAAAAGAAGACACTCTCAGAGCGGCAGCATCAGACTCAAGTAGTTGGCACTGCACCCACCTTAACCTTTATTGATAGTACTCTTTCTCAAGGAAAGGCATGGAATAGTACTAGCTGTCATTGGTTTCTGGCTTTCCTGTTCAGACACAAGATTAGATGGCTCTTATCTGCCCCCTCTACAGTCAGGCATCCTGTAGGACTTGCTCTGGCCAGTGAATCACTTCCCAGCAAAAAGTGACTTTCCCCTCCCATTGTAAGGGTGACTGTTGTAATAGATAGCATGCAGGAAGCCTCTGTCAGTCTGGGTACCAAACCATATTAGACACATAGCATGAATGAAAAAAAAAACTTCCATTGTGCCAACCTCTGAGATCTTGAGTTGCTTGTAACTGAAGCATAATCTAGCCACCCTGGCTCAGGTACGCAGTATTAAGCATATAAAAACCATTCCCATTTCCCCGTACCTACCCCATATCAAACACTCCTCAGGTGCACCAACACATTACATCTCAAATATCTGAAATCAATTTGTTTTTATAATATTCTTTTAAAGCAAAGTATTTTGGCAGAAAAAGAAAGAGAAGGGAAAGAGGGAGGAAAGAAGGGAGGAAGGGAGGGAAGAAAGGGAAGGAAATAATGTCTCCACCATTTCATCTTTTCATCCAACAGAATCCATCTCAATTCCAACATTTCTACTCAGCACTTGACAACGGCATGGAATTAATGAGATTAACGAAGTCCGCCATGGGAATTCAACATACAAGTAGGTCAACTGAAATATTTTGAGTTGAAAAATATACAGGTTCAATGCAGGAGCTAGGTGGGAAGTACAGGGTTACTAGTGGAGAAGAACAAAACACAAGAACTCTGGTAGGTCCCTTAAAATAGAAAGAGCAACATAGCTCCTTACAGTTTAAATTTCATGTTATAAATCAAGTAAGAAATTCCATCTCCCACCCTCACCCCAGAAGAAAATTTAGTAGTAAAATGTCTAATAGACAACTGGGACATTTTTACAACATTCGGTCTCCCTTCCTAGATTTGATTCACTAGGCTTATTAATTTTTTGGACTTGGAAAATATTTAAGCCACGATAACTGTATAAAATGGTCAACATGAAATATTTCATCCTCATCGAATCCCTACTCATTTCATCTTCAGCATTTGGATAGGTCTTTCTTTAATAATACAAGAAAAGTGGGCTCAAAGAACACTTAAACATATTTAGCTTTGAAATTTCTGTTGCAAATTTCCAAGGGCTAAGTTTAATTTTTGGCTAATTTCTCACATTCTCACCAAAATATGTCCCAGAATTAACATTCTAGGATCAATTTTTACATACCTTGATTTGTTTTATATTGATATCTATTTTAAGATCTATCTAGAAAACACCAAGTAATGTTTAAACTATATTCTAGAGCCCTTGGCACTATAGCATAATAAGTTTAATTACTGTTGACATTCTACACTGCCTAAATAAACTGCATTAGAGCTTTATTCTTCCAAGTCTACGTGTAATGAGGCAGTATAGATAGAAAACTTTCCTATGTTTCAATTTTGTATTCAGTATGAATTGCAAAGTACATGTAATTCTTCAAGCACTACTCACGACAGGGTTTAGTTTTCAATAGATATCGTCCCTGGCATTAATGATGAACAACAAGCTGGGGAAAAAATTCACAGGATAGAATATGCATTTTATCCTTTTTGCCAAGTTGAAATACAAGGGTGGAAATTCTTCCAAGGTATCACATGACCAGTCAAGAACTTTAAGACACTCTCCCTGGACTTCAGCTTTCTCTCCTATGAACTGACCTCTAAAGACCATTTAAACTGTAAAATGCTATGCTTCTATTGCTACTGCTTTTTTTGAAAAAAAATACAAAGTGATTTCAGTTGTATATTTTATTTCCTCAAGTATTCAAATGCAGTCTAGGGTAGCCATTAGGGGCACGGCCTTTGTCTTAATCTTGGTTTTATTATCAGTTGAGGCTTTAGGAAAGTTAATCTCTCTAAGCTTCAATTCCCTCCTCAAAAAGAAAATGGAAATGAAAATCGTACCCACCTCGTATAAGAGTTAAGAGTAAAATTAGTTGAATTACATACAAAAAGTCTTACTTCCCACCAGTATGAGTACATATATTATAAGCACTCATAAACCATTAGCCAATGTTCTTATTATAATTACCTCTTCTCTTTAAAAGTGCGTCTAGAACCTGCCATAACTGACCAGCTACATGCAAGATCTTGTAATAGGGAATTTTACTTCTCTCAACCAAGAACTGCCCTCATTTATTTTAACTGAATGCAATCTCAACTTCCTCCATTGCCTCACTTTCCAGTCTCCGTCAGGCAAATATACGTTATTTCTTTTCCTTCTAAGTTCCTCCCTCTCCCCCCACCTTCTTCATCCTTTATATTTTTACAGGATTTTTTTTCTCTTATTTGTCCCACTGAGCAGTCTTAATATAAGAAACAAGCAAATAAATAAAGAAGTCTGTATTGTGTGAAACAGCAGTTTTTCAGAATAAACAATGAGACAAAGTACTGAGGCTGATTTGTACTAAGCTTCACATGAAAATCAACCTCCTTACGTTATAATAACACCTCCTGTTTCTGCTTTCCCCTTTATGCAGGCAAGAGGACAAAGGCAAATTTTAATTTATCTCTACAAAGCTTAAATAACACATCACACAGTGGCACAGCAATGGGCACCCTGTAAATGGTAGTTAGCTGAAATCTTTTCATAGAATCCTCCTTTTATATTTCTAAACACCATAACACAAGGATTTCCAGATTTTGCCAAAATAAAAAAAGAACTCTCTTCCTGATAGACATTTGGGTTGTATTCAGGGTGAAGGAGGCAAGAGAGATGAGTATTTTTAAGTCTTTGTCAGTATCCTGCAGCGATGCAATGCTTAGGATGGGGGCACTTACTTCACACTTTATTGCCCGCCTTTCCCTACTAGATTTTGAAAGAGAACACTGTCCTTTGGCATCGATTATCAGAGGCCTGTCAGGTAGCTCACTGCAGGCTCAACAATGAGAGAAATATGCACAGAGCTGCCTTGGGCAGAACCTCTGAACCGCTCAGATTTCAGTTCAGATGGAGAAAAGACACTCGCTGTTAGCATTTTCCCAGGGTCCTGGCCAGACTTTTCATTTTCCCTGCTCACTCCCCATTGAGAAGCAAGGTTCCACTGCAAACTTTTATATAACTACTAAGAGAGAGATGTGAGTTAGGACAAAACACCAAAAATATTTCTTCAAATAAAGCAGTAACGTTCCTAATTCATTAAACTCAGTCAGGTGATGGAAAAGTACAGAAAGTGATGAGACTTCAGTTCTGGCCACCTTGAAACCCTTGTATATGGGTGTCACGATTTGCTAGTATCACCTGTGATTACGAATAAATCTAGTAAATTAATGGGATAAAGGGTTAACCAAAGTTCTTGGACAATATTGTTTAAGTTCTTAAAGTATCTGGGTGTACATGCAAGAGTAGTCTCCAAAGACTCTGGCATGCGTCCATAGGTTTGTATCTTTTTTTTTTAACATCTTTAGTGCAGTATAATTGCTTTACTACGCTGTGTTAGTTTCTGCTTTATAACAAAGTGAATCAGCTATACTTATACATATATCCCCATATCTCCTCCCTCTAGCGTCTCCCTCCCACCCTCCCCATCCCACCGCTCTAGGTGGTCACAAAGCACTGAGCTGATCTCCCCGTGCTGTGGGGCTGCTTCCTACTAGCTATTTTATATTTGGTAGTATATATAAGTCCATGCCACTCTCTCACCTCATCCCAGCTTACCCTTCCCCCTCCCGTGTCCTCAAGTCCATTCTCTACGTCTGTGTCTTTATTCCTGCCCTGCCCCTAGGTTCTTCAGAACCATTTTTTAGATTCCATATATAATATGCCAGCATACAGTATTTGTCTTTCTCTTTCTGACTTACTTCACTCTGTATGACAGACTCGAGGTCCATCCACCTCACTACAAATAACTCGATTTCACCTCTTTTTATGGCTGAGTAATATTCCATTGTATATATGTGCCACATCTTCTTTATCCATTCATCTGTCGATGGACACTTAGGTTGCTTCCATGTCCTGGCTATTGTAAATAGAGCTGCAGTGAACAGTATGGTACATGACTCTTTTTCAATTATGGCTTTCTCAGGGTATATGCCCAATAGTGGGATTGCTGGGTCATACAGTAGTTCTATTTGTAGTTTTTTAAGGAACCTCCATACTGTTCTCCACAGTGGCTGTATCAATTTACATTACCACCAACAGTGCAAGAGGGTTCCCTTTTCTCCACACCCTCTCCAGCATTTAAGGTTTGTAGGTTTTTTGATAATGGCCATTCTGACTGCTGTGAGGTGATACCTCATTGTAGTTTTGATTTGCATTTCTCTAATGATTAGTGATGTTGAGCATTCTTTCATGTGTTTGTTGGCAATCTGTATGTCTTCTTTGGAGAAATGTCTATTTAGGTCTTCTGCCCATTTTTGGATTGGGTTGTTTGTGTTTTTGATATTGAGCTGCTTGTAAATTTTGGAGATTATTCCTTTGTCAGTATAGGTTTGTATCTTAAAATTACCTTTTCTTTTCTACTATTGTCAGTTCAGATGCTGCTAACTTAAAAAGCAGGGTACGATCATTAGAATAAATTAATATTGTCTAAAGGGTCCTCCCAGCTCTTTAAACACACAAAATTATCACAGTCCTTTCATGTATGCAAAACTGCAGATATAATACAAGGAAATTTAATGTAACCACATTTCTATTTTAATGTTCTAAATCATTTCAGTAACTTGGGAGTCCATTAGGCTAAATATTACTGGAAAACACTAAGTGTAAATCCATATAATATATTCTGAGAAGGGCTGTAGGAAGGGAATTAACAAATCTCTATTGGTTAGGATACTTTCAGCTGTAAATGAAACAAACAAATAAACAAACAAACTTGCCTCAAATAATAAGGATATTATATTATCTCATCCAGCTCTGGAGGTGAGCTCCAGAGCTGGATGACTCCACAGCTCAGCAAGTACTGACTTCATTCTCAGGCTGGTAGCAAGATGGCTGCAGTGGTTCCAGGCAACACCTACAGACACAGCAAAAGCAGAGGAAGAAAGGCAACCTTCTCTTCCCGTCCTTAGACGTCAGGAAACCCTTCATAGATGGTCCCCCCAACTTTGGCCATGACTGAGTCACCAGCCAATTCCTTGTCCAATTTCTGGCAAAGAGCCATGAAAGCCACAGCTAGCTCACTAGAAGGGGCTGGACATGGGGAGTCAACCACAGTGACCATGGTGGGTGGCCTGGATGACAGGGCACAATAACCATTATATCAAAAACATACTGTCTTCCCAGAGCTTACTTTCTAAAAATACCCTGATACTGGTGAACAACAAAGCCAGGCGCACAACCAAAGACCACACGATGCAATCACGAAACAGTATATCGAACAGTATATCAACCTTCTATTCCTAGAGAGCGTTAAGTACATTTTGTTGGACTGGGAAGGGCTCCGAGCTCAGAAAATTTAAATAGGTCAGTAGCAAGCGTTGCTTTCCCCGGCAAATGACACATAAAGAAAAGTGTTTAAACAGACACCTAGATTTCAATTGCTTGCATTTAACACATTGTTCTTTGGTTTTTTTCTGTTTTCTAAAAAAAAAAACAACGGGGGCTAGTACAGGAAGAAGATGAAAGAGGCTGAGCGGAAGAAGAGCTAAATCACCTTAGGATACAACTCACACAGGAGAAAATCTAAACTCTTTCCTTCGGCCTGTGAGATGCTACAGATCTGGTCCCATGACCTCTCTGACGGAATCTCCTATTACTGTCCCCTTCTCTCCCTCCACTCCGCCACTTCCTTCTTGTTCCCATTGCCAGAAGAGCTCTTTTCCCAGGTGTTCCTACGGCCTCCTCCCTCGTGCCTTTCAGGTCTCTGCTCAGATGTCACCTTCTCAGTGAGACCACCTCTGACCACCTTAAATACACAGCATATTCTCCCGCTGAATATTTCCTATTATTACCCTGCTTTATTTTTCCCCACAGCACCTCTCACTACCCGATACATATATTTACCTTTTTTGTCTTTACTCTCTAGAATATGTTTCCTGAAGGCAGGGATCCCCAGGAGTTAGAAAAGTTTCTGACACATAATAGGTGCTCAAAAAAACATCTGCTGAATGTATGAGTGGGGATAAGATGAAAGCATAATAGGAAAACAATACACTTAATACTTTTATAAAAGTATAAATTGAGACCTAGCCACCAAGAAGTATTTTCATAGAGGAGTATAGTTTTCTTTCTTTCTTGAACACAAAAATAAAAATAATTATGTCACCACTGAGTATATTCACTTCTATTTATCCAGCTGATAAAGAAAATCCATTTTAAAAGTATAAAATACTAAAAAAAAAAATGTATAAGATAGTATATCAAATTATTCTTTTCCAAAGTAAGCTTCCAGGAGTCAAATCAAATTATTTTTCTAAAATTAACATCTGATGCCTAACAATCATACGACATAGACAAATGTTTTCTCTTCCCTCCCCCCATTTTTTTTTAATGGGAAACTAGTTTAATGGCAAAGGTCCTAGAACTGTAAAGAATACATTCCTGATACTCCCCGTCTCATGCTGCCAGCATCGAAAACTATCTTTAAATGCATTTGTAATTCAGTTTCTCAGACATCCAGCAGTATGTCTTGTCCTTTCGTCCAAAGGAGGAAGGGATGCTGTTAACTTAGATTTAACGACTGTACAGATTTTCAAGAGAACACATGCTAGGTCCTTAGTTTCTGATCAGACCTGGATCTAGGCAGTGCCTTGCCCTGAGCAATGCATATAAATGCCGCAACGCGCTGCCAGGTCTCCAAGCACGCAGATTCCTGCAGCCACAAAAGATGCTCTCTGAATTGTCTGTATTGCCCTAAATACTCCCCAATTACAGAACCAAGGAGAAAGCTATTTAGGTGCTCTGCGACACATGTGATTTCCAGGGAACATAAAGGTGACTCACAATAAAGAATCTTGAATTAAAGGTCACAGAGGCCCCTACAGTCCCAGATCAAGAAGAGCAGTAATTTCCTTGGCATTTTCACTTCCACTCCCATCCACTACCAATCTCAGGAAATCTAAAGGTTTTAAATACCAAGACCAAGAGTACAGCCGCCCAGCTTTCCCAGCTTGCAGAGAAGTATGATAGAGATTTTCAGATTAGGTTTAGTACACAATAGGTCTTTATTCTGTACCTCCTATATGAAATTTAAGAATTTAACAGGTTCTGAGCAAATGAATATTTCATTCTTGTTCCATAGTATAATAAAAAAAAGTCCTTTTCATTGGGAGGGCTTAAACGTAACCCAAGAATCCAACTTCTGATTCTATCAGTCGGCCACAACCAGGGTCCTACTGAAAGTGTTCATTCCTTAATGCATTCAACAATCCTCTCCTGGCAGTGCTGACGGGGCTCAATCCCAAACTGCTGATAATACATAAGACAGAACCAATTCTGGCACAGCACACTTCGGAAATGGAGGGAAAATTCTTTATGTAGTTACTTTAAAACTACATGAATTAAGTTTACACAGACAAAGAATTCAGTCCCCAAAGCAAGAATAAAAAGCTGCCCTTAGATATAAAGTTTCTACTTAAGCCCATATATTTCAGACCCGGGGAAATTTTATGTTATTCCAAAACCGTTGTTATTTTTCCTGATGACACAGTAAAAATAGTTGCTGAGATAATTCAATTGAAAGGGTTCCATTTTAAACATCTCCTAAAAGTGAAAAAGCCTGAGCCAGATGATAAAAATACATTTTGAATAAAAGAAAAGTTTATTTCTTTTTGTACAAGCATCTTCAGGTCTTTCCAATTTTAGTTTATATTCATACCTCCAAGTCTAGATGACTAAGACAGGGATCCATTTTTATAGGTCGAAGGGGTCAAGATAAAAGTGGTTTTCCTTTTGTTACACAGTTTTAAAGTTCCAAATGAAACTATGGTCCTTTATTCCACAGGAGAATAGTTCTTTTATATCCAGCAGAGTTTTCAGGCATTCAGCCTCCCTCATAGGACTGTCTAGCTACATATGAGTGAGTAACTAGAACACACTTCTGCGTAACCAGCCCAGTCCTTCTCACTGGGTATGTTTGGAGAGGCTGTCTTTTAGGACCCTATAATAAAGGGATCCTCTATCAAAGTACATGTCCAAACCAGCTGCAACCGCCCCGCGTACTCTACTAATGCACACTTTATTGCCGTGGGAGTGACACTCACAGAGGTCACAGCAGAATCATCCTAATGTACTACCTGCAGCAGCTGCCACGGTCTCGTCCTCAACCAAAGGGAATAACCACAGAGCATTCTCCTCCTGCCAGTTCTCTCACAAGCCGGTAGGCGGGCGGGCTAAAGGAGGAAAGCCTGAGAAGACTGGCAGCCATCAAAGAAAGAGTCATCCTTTTCCGGCAACACTCAATGTCTCGATCATGAATGTACTTTGGAGTCCCATCCAACTTGCCTTGGATAAATTCAATATAAACCATATGTGCTTGACCAAAAATAAAAGAGAGAAAAATAACATTTTGAATAGCATGGACATTTTACTGGAGAAGCATATGACACTGGATAAGATGGGAGAAGACTGCCCCTTCAATCAGGCTGAGCTCCTATGTGCTGCTTATAGTATAGGCATCCCAAGTTGAGTGCAATTCCAGGAGTTAAAGATACATATTTTTCCGAGAACGTGACCCCAAACGAAAGCTAGCTACCCTGAGGCTCAAACAAGCAAACAGCATCCCATGCTGTTTTTCAAACATACCAACAAGCATGTGATATCTCAGGACCCTTGCACATGCTATTTCCACTGTCTGGGAGGCTTTCCCCCCAAAATATCTATATGGTCCACATGGCTCATTCCCGCACTTTCTTCATATATTTACATTAAAGTCATCTTCTCACTGAGGTCTTCTTTGATCCTTCAATCTAAACATTTATCCACCCTCCAACACATTATTTCTTTTTTCTCTGCTTTACTTTCCCCAATATCACTTAACACTATTTAACGTACTATACATTTTGTATTATTTGTTATCTCCTCCTACTAGAATGTAAGCTCCATCAGGGCAGAGATTTTTTTTACTGTTTTGTTCACTGCTGTGTCTCCAGTACCAGAAAAACCCATGTTAAATATTTATTGATAAAACAGTAATCTGCTCTAATACTGGAAGAAAAACAGACACGCTAATCTTCTTGCAAGGTAGCACATGGTTCTCATTCACAACATGGGACATTCTCAAGAGAATTTAAGAAGTACTTTTTAAAAAAGAACATTATTTTTTTTAACATCTTTATTGGAGTATAACTGCTTTACAATGGTGTGTTAGTTTCTACTTTCTAACAAAGTGAATCAACTATACATATACATATATCCCCATATCTCCTCCCTCTTGTGTCTCCCTCCCTCCCACCCTCCCTATCCCACCCCTCTAGGTGGTCACAAAGCACGGAGCTGATCTCCCTGTGCTATGCGGCTGCTTCTCACTAGCTTTCGGTTTTACATTTGGTAGTGTATATATGTCCACGCCACTCTCTCACTTTATCCCCCCAAAACAATAAAAAAGAACATTAAAAAAGTAACTTTAGATTTAAGAAGAGTTGCAAAGAGAGTTCCCATGTGCCCTTCACACAGCTTCCCCTAATGCAAGCATCTTACCTAACCACGTTTTCAAACACAATACTGTGAACTAAACTGCAGAGTTTGCTCAGATTTCTCCAGTTTTTCCCCTAATGTCGTTATTGTGTTTCATCATCATGATCCCTTAGTCTCCTCCAATCAGTGACAGATCCTTCATCTTCCCTTGATTTTCATGATCCTGACACTTTTGAAAAGTACTTGGTCAGATATTTTGTAGGATGTCCCTCAGTCTGGGTTTGTCTGATGCTTTCCTATGACTAATCTGGGGTATGGATTGTGGAGAAGAATAACACAGGGATGAAGCACCCTTCTCATTGCATCGTATCCGGAGACATATAAGGTTTATTATCATTGTTTCTATTATTATTATTGACATTAACCTTGAATATTTGGTAAACGTGGTGCTGCCAGTTTCCTCCACTGTAAAGCTACTGTTTTTCCCTTTCCATACCCTATTTGTTAGATGTGAGTCACTATGTCAGCCCACACTCAGGGGTACTTTTAACCACACATGATGTTTGCTTTGTGTGCGGACCTTAGAACATAACGCCTGCAGAAACACACCCCTACGTGCACTCAGGCACCAAGAGAAGACGAAGTGTATAAAATGGAGATGGCCTGACAAAAATGGGATCAGTACTCAGCCACGTAAGAGGATTATTTCTGTGGACCCAATCAACATAGACCCCTTCTTTTTTTGACAGAGTATGACCACACAAATGGAAAAAGCAGAGCATGGAAGGATTAAAATACTATCCCAATATGACAGGATAAAACAACAAATGAGTTGAATCCAAGAATAATCCTCCCTGCTATATCCTTGGCAATGATCCAGACAATTTCTACATCGTTGCAACTGGGTAACACCCTTTGTTTTATTAACCGTGTTTCATCAATAGCATTTATTTAACAGTACTGTAGAGAGAAAACAAAATGTGTGGCCAAGACTATTAATTTTCCCAAATTCTTCCCATATAACGGAACCCTCAATTTGTAGCTTAGGCATATGGTCAGAATAAAGACCATATCCAAGCCACCCTGGGAGCTAGGTGTGGCCATTGGATTAAAGTCCAGACATTAACATGTAAGCAGAAGTTCTAAACTCAGCCCATAAGGCTAACCACAGCCCCTCACAAGCTTAGAGTCTACTGAGAAGGAGGGGAGCCCACACTTACAGGTAATATTTACCCGAATTTTCAAATTAAAAAAACAAGGTTCAGAGATATTAAGTCACCTGCTGAATTCCTAACTAGTCAAATGGAGAAGCCAAAAGCGAAGGCAAGTCTGGTGGAAATTTCATGGCTGCCCAATAAATCACAGGATACAAAGTTAGATTTGAATTTCAGGCAAAGGGACCTAAAGATAGTAAAAATGTTGTTATTTATTCAAAACTCAAATCTAACTGGCCACCTTGTATTTTTTGCTTGCTGTATCTGGCAATCCTAGTCAGACCCCAAAGCCTAGATACCTTGATACCATCTGATAATCGATGGCACGGTAACATCACACACCATGATGTGGCAGACCCTCCTACACAGCATTCCCTCTGCAGCTATTTGATGACCTGAGTTGAACTAAGCAGGACATGTATGCAGAGACAAGGAACAAGCAACAACTAGTCAACAGAATGAAGAAAACTGTATTCCTCAGAAATCCAGGGAGGCAGAGAGGCTGCCCAGCCTGAGGACCCTCCCCTCTCTGAGAAAAGCAGGTGGAGCAGAATACACCCAAGCTTTGGAAAGTAGTAAAGGGAGAAGAATACGGCAGGAAGTTGGCAGAAGGGTCACAGAAAGAGGGCACCCAGGATTTAAGGAAAAGAGGCATGTTGTTTGCTCCACAGCGAATGCTTCTTTTCATCTTTCCAGTAAAAACAAAAACAAAAAAACATGGTGCTGATGCTTCTGTGGTGTCAATTCCCTATGGTGAATGCAAAGAAGCACCAAGTCTAGCTTTAAGTACAAGAAGAAAGGCTTCAAGGCAAACCATGAGGAGCTGGGGGAGGGGGGATTTGACACCTGTTTAACATAGACGGGAAGGGAAGGTGAAACCAGCACCTATTGACCATGCACATCTTTGTATTTTTCACTGATAGAACAGTTCAGGATCTAAAGCCACAGAGCAGCGGTTTCCAATCCAGCTGGCCATGACAACCACTTAGGAAGGTCATTAAAAGCAGGTACTCCAAGGCTGTGGGCAGGCCCAGGACTCTTTTTTTTTTTTTAATTTTTACTTTATTTAGGACTCTTTTTTGTTTGTTTGTTTTGTTTTTGAGTATAATTGCTTTACAATGTTGTATTAGTTTCTGCTGTACAATGAAGTGAATCAGCTATATGTATACCTATATCCCCTCCTTCTTGGACCTCCCTCCCACCACCACCCCCCATCCCACCCACCTAGGTTGTCACAGAGCACGGAGCAGGTTCCTGTGCTTTATACCATGTTCCCGCTAGCTATCTATTTTACACATGGTAGTGTATATATGTCAATCCTAATCTCCCAATTCGTCCCTATACACTAACAATGAAAAATCAGAAAGAGAAATTAAGGAAACAATCCCATTTACCATCATAACAAAAAGAATAAAATACCTAGGAATAAACCTACCTAAGGAAGCAAAAGACCTGTACTCAGAAAACTATAAAACACTGATGAGAGAAATCAAAGATGACATAAACAGATGAAGAAATATACCATGTTCTTGGATTGGAAGAATCAATATTGTGAAAATGACTATACTACCCAAGGCAATCTACAGATTCAATGCAATCCCTATCAAATTACCAATGGCATTCTTCACAGAATTAGAACAAAAAATTTCACGATTTGTATGGAAACACAAAAGACCTCAAATAGCCAAAGCGCTCTTGAGAAAGAAAAACGGAGCTGGAGGAATCAGGCTCCCCAACTTCAAACTATACTGCAAAGCTACAGTCATCAAGACAGTATGGTACTGGCACAAAAACAGAAATATAGATCAATGGTACAGGATAGAAAGCCCAGAGATAAACCCACGCACATATGGTCACCTAATTTATGACAAAGGAGGCAAGAACATACAATGGAGAAAAGACAGCCTCTTCAGTAAGTGGTGCTGGGAAAACTGGACACCTACATGTAAAAGAATGAAATTAGAACACTACTGAACACCATACACAAAAATAAACTCAAGATGGATTAAAGATGTAAATGTAAGACCAGACACTATAAAACTCTTAGAGGAAAACACAGGAAAAACCCTCTGACATAAACCACAGTGAGATCTTTTGGACCCACCTCCTAGAGCAATGAAAATAAAAACAAAAATAAACAAATGGGACCTAATTAAACTTAAAAGCTTTTGCACAGATAAGGAAACCATAAACAAGATGAAAAGACAACCATCAGAATGGGAGAAAATATTTGCAAATGAAGCCACGGACAAAGGATTAATCTCCAAAATATAGAAACAGTTCATGGCGTATCGCTGATTAACAATGTTGTGTTAGTTTCAGGTGTACAGCAAAGTGATTCAGTTATACATATACATATATATATTCTTTTTCAAATTCTTTTCCCATTTGGGTTTTTACACAATATTGAGCAGAGTTCCCTATGCTATACAGTAGGTCCTTGTTGGTTATCTATTTTAAATATAGCAGGATGTACGTGTCAATCTCAAACTCTTAGTCTGTCTCCCCCCACTTCCCCCTGGTAACCATAAGCTTATTTTCTAAGTCTGTGAGTCTGTTTCTGTTTTGAAAATAAGTTCATTTGTATCATTTTTTTTAGATTTCCCATATAAGCAATATCATATGATATTTGTCTTTCTCTGACTTACTTCACTTAGTATGATAATCAAGGACTCTTTTTTTTAATTTCCCAAATGATTCTGATGAGCAGACAGGTTGGGAAATTCTGCTGCAGATGTCATATTAGTTTCCTTTTTCAAGTTTTGACAATCAAGTACTGAGCATCAAGGTTTTTTGTTTTAAATAGCCTTATGGATATATGATTTACACACTATAAAATTCACCCACCTAAGTACCCAATTCAATAATTTTTAGTAAATTTATAGAGTCGTGCAGCCATCACTACAAACCAGTTTTAGAACATTTCTATCACCTCATAAAGCCTCCACATGCCTACCTGCAGTTCATGCCCACTCTCACCTCCAGCCCCAAACAACCACCAATCTGATTTCTGTCTCTATAGATCTGCCTTTTCTAGATATTTCATATAAACTGAATAATACAATGCAGAGTCTTTGGCATCTGGCTTCTTTCACTTAGCATAATGCTCTTGAGGTTCACCCATGTTGTAGGATATAGCAGTAATTGATTCCTTTGTATTTCTAAGTAGCATAGTATTCCATTGTATGGATAGACCACCTTTTGTTTATCCATTCTCCTGTTCATAGACACTTGGGCTGTTTCCACTTATTGGCTATTATGAATAATGCTGCTATGAACCTTCATGCACAAGTTTTTGTAAATATATGTTTTCAATTCTCTTATATAGATTCCTAGGAGTAGAACTGCTGGGTCTACAGTAAGTTAAGTTTTTAAGAAACTGAATATCAAGTTTTAGTTGGTGAAAATTGTGAAACAGTTGCCAAATGTAGATTTCTAAGGTAATTACCAACGTTCCTTTGCTCATCACTCGGGCCCTCACTGAACACTACTATATCTCCTGCACAAAACTGATACGGATTTTTCATCAAATGAAATGCCTTCATCAAGAAATGGTCCCCACTGTGGTACATATGCAGAGGGCAGCTGCTTCTCTGGCTGTTAAAATAAACAATTTTTTAAGCTGAAGGAGCTTCATTGTTATGCACAGCTGGCAAGTGGCCAGTCCTAGTTATTTAACAATAGGTTTACAAAAACTGTAAAACCTTACATGTTGATTAGAGTAATAATTAAATACTTTTTTATTAATCTGTCTTTTTAAATAAGTTGCTCAATGATATCATAGATGTATAGTCATTGTAAAGGAAATGTGTTTACAGTATATTTTAAAATAGAAATCATATGATCCCCTTTTAAATAAAAATGTTTATGTACCTAGAAAATGCTCACATAAGTAGATTCCACACGAAATGACTTATGAACATTTTTCTTTGTACTTACTTGTATTTTCTGTATTTCCATATCTTTGTAATAAAACAAATGAAAGAAAGTTTTGCTTAATTTTTTAAAACATACAACATGCATGAGTATTTACTGAATTATTATCATGGATAACAATTTATGTCTCAGAAGTAAAACTGTTTTATTCTTTTTGCACTTTCTGGTAGCCAATTCTTCATCACTCTTCAGAGTGAGAAAAGGAGAGCCCAGATAATCAAAAAGTCTCCTTTGGACCAAAAGCTGCAGTGTCCACCACAGCACACAGATATAATGGCTCCTTTAGCTAAAAAAAATTAAGTATACAATTTATTTTCCTGCAGTGCACACCAGAAAACTCACCCCTGAGTTTGGTGCACATCAGAAGCCCCACCCTTGAAGTGATCTAATGGTTATCCAGGCTGTCCTTTTGATACATCTTTGCTAAATAGCCACACTGTTCCTAAATGCTTGAGACCAGAATGTTTTGTCAACTATCTCCCAGTATTCCACATGATGCCACATGACCGAAAACTGGGTTTCAATATCTCCCCTCCCCATTTATATTTATCCCATTTAACTCATCAAAAGTAATTGCTGAAGAACAACAACAAAATGTAATTGCTTGGCTGGTCATGTTGTAAACATAACCAATTCAGAAAAAGACACAGCCAAAAAAGCATTGCTCATAGATTCTTGAATAATCAGAGCTTATAACTGGTGCTTTCTATGTTTCAGAAATTTCTTCTAATGCCTTTTATATATTAACTCATTTATTCTTCAAAACAGCCCTATGAGAGAGATAGGTGCTATTATCATAACCATTTCATAGATAAGGAAACGGAAGTTTGGAGAGATTAAGCAACCTTCCTAAGCTCTCCCAGCTACTAATGCTGTGGCTGCAATTCCAACCGGTCAGTCAGGCTCTCTGCCTGAGTGCTTCATCCCTCCCCTACTGAATACGTGTACTGGTGTCCCTGTAAGTCTGATGGTGCTTCTCCAAGAGGGGTCACAGAAGTCCTACTGTAGCAGCCTTTTGGAGGTCAGACACTGAGTTCTAGATGACCAATTTGGTGCTACAACTGGATGTCCTGTTGACTTGCCTACAGTCCCTCCACAAAAATGGTGCTGGACTTGATTCCACTTTTTAGTTCTTATTGATCAGTGCAGCAATTCATTGACTATGTAGTATATCTTTTTGATATTTATCTCCCCCTTCTCAAAACTGTTCTAATCAAGTCACTCTAGTAACACTATGCCAGTGGTCAAGATGATGTCTAATGGAATCTCAAGGGCCTTCCCCTACCAACTCCCATCGCTCTCTGTTCATCCTTGGCCCTGATACTTACAGGTGTCTCCGAAAAGGTTGCACTACAAAGAAAAACTCATCAGGCTATTTGCTGGACCTTTTTGTAGCCCTTCTTCATGAGAAAAGGGAAATGAGGTCATAAATAACACTGACCCACACAGGGCACCAAATCCATTCTCTTTTGAGCTCCCTTCCTGGATAGCTGGCTACACAATCTGCATTGCTCTTTTATACCTCATTATCTAGTTTTAGAATTTTCCTTTCAGAAAAACAAATAAGAGCATTCTACCAAGTTTCCATGGTGATTTTTTTGCTTTCCTCTCTAGAACATTGTTTATAGGCAGAATAAAATGTGTTACAGCACTCTGACAAATTTGAACACCCACAGGATATGCCTGGGAGTCATCATCTGCAAAATTACATTTTTTTTAACTTGTTGCAACATCTAGGGAACCCATGACAATGATTTCTGCATCACTCAAAATATCAGGAAAAAAAATCTGAATGATCAATGTAATCCAAATAAGGTGCTCAGATAACAAACGTTCTCAATCTAAAGTGCCTTTACATACGAGGGGGCTGACTTATTTGCATTCGTTTCCTCGCAAAGAAGTCTGTGCTGAAACAGTAGAATAGAACAGATGTCCAATCCATATATGTAGATGAGAATTCTTCACTTGCCTACTTATCACTAACAGATGAAGGGAGTGCATGTATTAAGGAAACAGAGCTTGCCCAAGTGGAACAGAGCCAGATCACAATTATCCATTGGTCCAGAGTACAACTGAATTTTCCCAATTTCAAAGAACAGAGAAGTTAAATACACTGAAAAACCAATTTTTCAATTTGAAACTACCATAAAAGAAGTAGTCCTACCTGCTCATCCAAAGAGGATGTGTTCACCCCCGCCATCAATTTTAGTTCACTTATACCCAGAAATATATCTTTTCATTCCTTTTGTCTTAAATTCCTAGATTTCTTATTCTTTTTTATGTAAGTTCTGTTACATTCCCAAGCTTATAAAATTAAGGGGAAAACCTTAGCTTTGGTTATCTGCAAGTTATCCCTGGTTGTATTTAGATTGGATTTTGAAAACAATGTTCTACTCATAGAATAATCAGAAAAAGAGAGCATCATATTCAACATGTCCAAAATCCCACCTAGTATCTTCTCCCTTGTACACCTAAAACACAAAAACAAACTCAGGCTGTTCTTCCTGCTTTGCTGCAAATCTCAACAAATGCCATTACTATAGGCCTAATCAGTCAGGTTCAAAATTTTGCATCACCTTAGCCCCTTCCTTCACCATTACCCAGTCTTTCACCTATTTAAAATTTGAGTGCAGAGGATTCCGTGATAACCAAGAAAGCAGAGCCTAATGTGAATGCCCTTTCACTGTTCACACTTTCTCATCTCCTACTCACTGCTCACCCCGCTACAGTCTGGTTTCTACCCCACCACTCCACTGCACCGGCTCCAGCTAAGATTGCCAACAGCCTTCAGTAGCCAAAGCCAGCAGTCACTTTTCAGTTCATTGTCTGCCTTCTTGGCAGCATTTGACAATTAATTTGACAACTGTGTTCACCCCTTCCTTCTTAAAAACTTATCTTCCAGGGCTTCCCTGGTGGCGCAGTGGTTGAGAGTCCGCCTGCCGATGCAGGGGACACGGGTTCGTGCCCCGGTCCTGGAGGATCCCACATGCTGCGGAGCGACTGGGCCCGTGAGCCATGGCCGCTGAGCCTGCACGTCCGGAGCCTGTGCTCCACAACGGGAGAGGCCACAGCAGTGAGAGGCCCGCATACCACAAAAAAAAAAAATTATCTTCCATTAGCTTCCAAGACTCCACTCTCTTAGTTGTCCACCAACTAAGCTGTCTTCCCCATCTTAGTTTTTCAGTAAGTTCTTCTTCTACTCATCTCTTAAAAGTTGTAGTTCTTCCCAGTTCCCTTTTTCCTTCTCACACACTCCCTGGTCAATTTCACCCACTGTCATAGGCTCCAGTGATGTAGACCATCACACAGTAATAATCTACAGTTCTTTTATCTCCAGGCTAGTAATTTCTCCTGAACTCCACACTGTTATAACCAATTATCTAGTGGACAATCCTACATGGAGGTTCCACTGAGCATCTCAAACTCAACTAAAACTCTAAGCCTTATCTTCGTGAAACCTGTTCCTCCGACATTTCCTAAATCAGTGAAGCATATTACCTACCTCTCCATGATCATGTCAGAGACCTGGGAGTCTTCCTTGAACCATACTCCTCCATCCCCCTACAAGCAATCAATCTTAAGTTCATTGATTTTAACTCCTAAATATCTCTTACTCTATAGACGTTTTCTCCAAGCCCACTCAAACCATTATCACCCACGTAGATTACTTGATGCCTCCTTGGTGTCCCTGACGCGATCTTGCCCTTCCCTCCAGTCCTTCCTCTCCACTGTAGGCCTACAGTTCTCAAGCCTGGCCAGACACCAGCACTACCCATGGAGCTTTAAATATATACACATACACATACAAGCCACATACTCTGGTCATTATGATTCAGTAGGTTTGAAGTGAGACTCAGGTATCTGTATTATTAAAAGCTCCATTAGGTGGTTCTGATGTGCCGCCAGGATTAAATCCATCAGTGTGATTTTCCCCAGCACAGCTCTGATCGTAATTTACAAGGCCCTTCATAATCAAGCTTTTCTGAGTTTTCTTCTGTCTCTCAAATGTGCTGTTTCCTCTCAATCCAGAGCCATAAAACCCACAATTTCCTGGCTTTCACTGCTCATTACCAAATCCTACCTTTGCTTTCTTTCCTCCAAGAAGCCTTCATTAGCACCGTCTGTTCCAGATTAAGGCTTCCCACCCCCCCCCCCCCGGTTCCATGCCCTCTCTTACTCCCCTCATCACAGCATGTACCGTGATTGCCTGTTTATCTGTGTGTTGCTCCACTAGACAGACCGTACACTCCAGGAAAGCATATACCTCTCCAGTTCACAGCTGTCTCCAAAGCACCCACACCACCAAGCCAAACACAGAGTAGGTGCTTAATAAGGGAATTAGCAGTTGATAATATTCAAGAGACAGACTTACAACTGATTTGTTAGAAGATGGGAAATTCAGTGCTAAAAATGTTAACACAGTCTTATGGAGGGGAAAAAACAGTGGTAAGAGCTGTAAGGGTGCTCTACCTTCACGAGACACGGAAGATGTCACCAAAAAGACTTTCTTGAGTGTTGAGCTGACTTCTGAAGATTAACTAGATCAAGGGTCCCCAACTCCGGCCCCACGGACCGGTACCGGCCTGCGGCCTGTTAGGAACCAGGCCGCACAGCAGGAGGTGAGCAGCGAGCGAGCAAAGCTGCATCAGCCGCTCCCCACCGCTCGCATCACCGCCTGAACCATCCCCCACGCCCCCACGCTCCACCGCCCTGTCCGTGGAAAAATTGTCTTCCACGAAACCGGTCCCTGGTACCAAAAAGGTTGAGGACCGCTGGAGTAGAGGATGCCCAGAGGAAAGGAGATATTTCACACTGAGGAAACCAAATGCGCAAAGGCAAAAATGTAGAGATTCCCAAACTGTATCGATTTTACACCCAAATGTCTCTGGCAACCATCCTCTCCTTTTCAAACCTACGATTATTCCCTAATTCAGGTCTTCTGCACCAATCACTTGAACTACGGCAAAACCTTCCCTTCCGCCTCCAATTCCCCCTCCCTACTGCTGCCTAAAGTACAGACTGATTATACTGTTCTCTCGGCTATAAATAAATGGTAAATACACACATAAAACTTCTGACAGTTCTCCCTTGCCCATGAATAATCATGTTCACAATTCATACCAAGGCACCTAAAGTCTCCATGGATACAGCCCCTAACTTAGCTTTTCAGTCTTGTCTACAAACTCAGTCTTGTCTACAAACTCCACCTACAAACTCATTCTTCACGCTTGCACCACGCTGGAGTACTTGCTATTGTCCAGTTCAACCTCCCATTTTCACGTTTCCACGTTTTCACTCATTGTATTAGCTACCTAGTCCACAATCATGCTACATAACAAACAGCCACAAACTTCAACAGCAAACAGCAACAAGCATTTACTGCTCATGCATCTGGGGTCAGCATCTAGGTAGTTCTGCTGATCTTGGATGGACCACCTCGTAAGTCTAGGGCAGTGGTTCTCAATCAGGGGCATTTTTCTCTTTGGCGTGTCTGGAGACTTTTTTGCTTGTCACAACTGGAGGGAATCGGGTGCTACTGGAATCTAGTGGGTAGAGGCCCAGGAAGATGCTAAACACCCTAAAATGGACATCCCCAGAGCAAAGAATTACCCAGCTCCAAAGATCAACAGTGCCTCTGTTGAGGAACCCTGATATAGGTGTTGGCTGGCTGGCCGCGTCTAGGACCACTCTGTCCGTGGTCTCTCATCCTCCTGCAGGCTGTCTTGGGCATCACGTCATAGCGATGGTACAGGAGCAAGAACAAGCAGAGTTACTCGAGGCATTTTACAGCCTAAGCTCGGAACTGGCACATCATTACTTCTGCCACATTCTATTTGCCAAAGCAAGTCAAAAGGCCTTCCCTGATCCACGGGGTATGGAAACAGACTCCACCTTTTTGGTAAGAAGGACTGCATTCACCTGAAAGGGTGCGTATTGGACGGCATGAAGAATGGATGCAACCAACCAGACGGATTCTCTTCCCTCTATGGGGGGAACATGAATTTGGAATTATAAAAGTGTTCTTTTCTCTCTGCTCCCTCTTGTTTACATTTCTCTTCGGGTATTAAAAATATTATATTTCGTGATACCTACACTCAGGGCAGCCAGTATGCACTGAACCGACTACCTGCGGCTGGCGCCACTGCAACTGGGTTATTCTGACTGGTTGCCGCTGTGCTGTTTTAACAACAGTTCTTAAACTTTTCTTACCTTTGCTTCCTCTTATTTGTATGCCTGCTTATCTCCTACACTGAGATGAAGAGTCACTCATTTGAAGCAAGAATCTCTGTCTCATTCTTCCCTGGGCATTCAGTGCCTGGCAGTACCTGGCACGTTGTAGGTGTTCAGGAATGTTTTATTTAATAAATGAATGTATTCGCACAAAGGACAGTCACTACCATATGAGCTTACACTCTGGGATGTCTGTGATTCGATGCAGAAAATAGGAAGGTTCTCCTAAAAGAAACTGTTGTCCAATGTGCTCAGGTATCTGGAATTTCATACTCCTCTTTAGAATCCACCATGAAATAATGATATCTTATTCCATTGTATGAACGAGGAATGATGTTATTGGCAGAAACTGTAACTATATTCCCACACACCCCCCCACATAAATAATCATTAAAATATGTCTTAAATCTTACAACTTACTCTCGCTTGTTTTGTCATCTGCTGGGTTCTCCACCCTGGCTGCACGTTGGAATCACTCGGGGGAAACTTTTATGCAATAACAGTGCCCAGGCCCTGATCCAGATCATTTTAAATCAAAAACTCCCAAGTGATTCTAATGTGTAGCCAGAGCTGAGAACTGCTGAGCTCAAGCTCTCCACTAACAGGGAGGCAGTAATTATTTTAAAAAATAAAATTTGAGAAAACCCCAAATCTCTGTAACATTTTGTCGGAACGAAAAGCTTCAGAATCAAGCAAAATTTTGAGCAACATGGGTTTAGGTATAAATGGTCCATATTACCAGTGATTATCTGTATCAGGTGAGATTCTGGGCTCAGAGGCTATTTTATTCCTGTATTATTTGTTGCTGTTACTGTTTACACTTTTACAGTCTAAAAGACTAGATCCATTTTGGAAAATATATCTAGGAGAACATCTTAAACTCACCGTTTATCCAAATAGACTAGATTAGGACAAATGATTGTATGTCAGAATATCTACTACTGAATCCCCTATATATAAAGCATGACACATGATCAATTACAGTTAAAAGTACATGTTGATTCTGTAGCCACTTATGGTGGTTTAAAATTCTCTGATGCCCCTCCCTTCAAAAAGTGGGACTGACATATACACACCACTATATATAAAATAGGTAACTAGTAAGAACCTGCTGTATAGCACAGGGAACTCTACTTTAAAAAGTGGATAGAACTCTACTTTAAAAAGTGGATATATGTATAACTGATTCACTTTGTTGTACACCTGAAACTAACACAACATTGTAAACCAACTGTACCCCAGTAAAAAAATGTTTTTTGAAAAGTGAAATGTAATTCTTCTCCTCTTGAGTGTGGGTTATACTTAGTGATTCATTCTTAAGGAATACAACGTGGCAGACATGGAAGCCTGTGAAGTCTGTGGCCAGGTCATAATAGGATCGTGGCATCCCCCTTACTCTCTTGAATCACTCACTCAGGAAGTGAGCCGTCCTAAGGACGCACAAGCAGTCCTACAGAGAGGCCTACACAGCAAGGAACTAAGACCTCCTGCCAACAGCCGGCAAAGACCGGAAGCTCCTGCTCACATGAGTGGGCCGTCTTCGAAGAGGATCTTCTAGCTCCAGTCAAGCCTTCAGATGACTGCAGCCCAAGCCAACATTTTGTTTGCAGCCTCAAAAAAGACCCAGCGACAGAACAACCCATCTAATCTTCCTAAATTTCTGACGCACAGAAACTGAGAAATGGTAAATATTCGTTGATTTAAGCTGCTACGTTTGCGATTAATTTGCTATACAGCAATAGATAATTAAGGCACCATCACAAAACTTTTAAAAGTTTTCTTGACAAGTATCTAGAAGGGCCCTTTCTCCTATTTACATCTCCTCTAAATTCCCTTCCTGTATGTCCCAGGAACCTTTTCTTACTCATCATACCTTCTCACTGTTATACAATCAATGTCTCCTCTCCTCCTCTCTCAAAGCCATCTAATACGTTCAAGTCTTCTTCAAATACAGAATCTTCAAATACAGAACAAAACAAATCCTACTGAAACCTTATGTTCCTCTCTCCCTGCTATTTACAGCTGTCTCCTTTCGTTGCTGTCAAGCACCACGAAATAATCATCTACACTCTCTCTCCCAGCTTTTACACCTCCCACCAAGCCTTAAATCACTGCAATCACTCAAAGCAATGCACACTGTCCTCTTTCAGCCAAAGGACCCTGCTTCTTAAACATTCTTGCATGTCTCATAGGCTCCTCCAATAACACATTCAAACCTGAACTCATCCTCTTTCTCCTCACATCACTCCTCTTCCTATGTTCCCTGTCTCAGGAAATCAAACCACCCAGTTGATCAAGACATAAATTTGGGGGTCACTCTCAATTTCTCTGTTTCTCTCACCTCCCCCATCCATTCAGTCACTAAATCTCATCAGTGTTATATCATCCTTAATGTCCCTCCCATTCATTCCCACTTTGCTGCCATCATCACCTCTGGCTTCCCTGCTTCAGTACTGACCACCATAATCATTCTCTTCCTTGCCACCAAGGTCATCTTCCCAAAACATAATATAATTATGTCCCTTCCTTACTTTTGGTCATTCCTCATTGCTTAAAGATAAAATCTAAACTCCATTTAAAAATACTAGTAGCTGGGACTTCCCTGGTGGCGCAGTGGTTAAGAATCTGCCTTCCAATGCAGGGGACGGGGGTTCGATCCCCTGTCAGGGAACTAGATCCCACATGCATGCCACAACAAAGGAGCCCACGAGCCACAACCAAGAAGTCCATGAGCTGCAACTAAGGAGCCCACCGGCCGAAACTAAAGAGGCTGCCTGCAGCAACTCAGACCTGGTGCAACGAAAATAAAATAAATTTTTTAAAAATATAAAAATACTAATAGCTGTCAACACCTATTAAGCACTTGATATATGTCAAGTACTTTTATAGGGGCCTTCTGTGTGTTAACTTTTTGAGCCTAGCAGTTCATGAGGTAGACACTGAGAATACTCTTACCATTTTACAGATGATGAACTAAGGCACAGAGATGCTAAGTAAGTTCCCCACAGTCACAGAGCTAGTAAATGGAAGGGTGAAGTTTTGAACTCAGGCTGTCTGATTCCAGAGCCCAGCCCTTTTAGTTCCAACACCAAACCCTAAGGCATGGTGCACAAGGTCTTCATTGATAGGACCCAGTCTTTTCTCCCAGCAGCCCTTTCCAAATGCTATACTCTGGCCCTGCTGCTTCCTAAACATACCCTGCTCCTGCAAATCTCCATCTCTGCTCAAGCTGTTCTCATGATCTAGAAGGCCCTTCTCCAACACTTGCTCTCATCTCTCCTCACCCTTACCTTCCCCATCCAACTGACAACACTTGCTCATTTATCAAGACTCAACCCAATGCCCATCTATCTCCTCAAAGATACTGATCCCTACCCAGGGAGAAATGTTCTCTTCTCCCTTTGTGGCTACGAGGAACCACAAACACTTTGTGATAGACCGGAGTATTGTTTGATGAATATTCACTCCCCTCCCCTCCTACTGTGAGCAAAATGTCTTACCCTGTCTCAATGACTTGGCCACATCACTTGCTTTGGCAGTGGAATGTGAGTAGATGTGATGCAAGTGGAGAATTTAAGTCCATTGCATGATTTGGCTGGGCTCTGGTGCACCTGTCATTCATTTGCCATGAAGACATCTCCCAGGTAGCCTCTGGTCCAAGGAGAACAAACACACATGAAGCAGATCTGAACCCCACAGTCTTGACCCAAGCGCAGTCAACCCAAAGCTTGAAGCAGAACTGCTCCAGCAGACCATTGGAACCGTGAGCTTAAAAAGATTGCTATCGGCCACTGTGAGTTTTGGTGGGCGGTGTGTCACACTGCACTGCTGTACCAAGAGTTGATTAATATATACCTTAATTTCATGTGTTTTTTACACATCTTGAGAATAGTTATAACAACATTAAGAGCTCTTAATAGATTTTTTAACATAAAACTCACTCTTTTAGATGTATAATTCAGAATATTTCAGTATTTCCACTAAGTACTCTAAATAAATGGGCAAACATCACCACTATCTAATTCTAGAATATTTCTATCACCGCCAAAAGATATCCATAGGCATTATTAGTCTCTTAGTAGATTTCAAAATAATGAGTAACTTAATAAATGATATGTAAGAAAATTCTTAGAACTCTTATTCCAAACTAGCATTAATGATATAAACATTGCATTAAAAAGATGTGTCTCCAAAAGGGTATTTTGAGATCTTTTTAAATTTTATTTTAAAAATAATTTATACTCACATTCTCCATATATCTCCATATATTTAAAATATCAATACTTAATCTTCTTTTATATTGCTATTGCAAGGCAAAGTCCATTTGGGGATTTAATTTTCAATCTACAGATCACAGAGAGATGCTTACACTAAAAGACACAAAGCATTCAGGAGGAAAAAAATTGTCACATGCTTCAAAGCTATCAGTAACTGAGGAAACCGTGACACAGAATTTGCTTTTGCACTTTAACAAAATATATTGGTCAAATGCCAAAAACAAAAATCTCGAAATTTCCACTAATAAGGACCAGAGCTTCAAAAATGAGCAAATCTGCACTTTAAAACAGAAATTTCAAAATCCAGAAAATGACAGGATTGAAAAACTATTCTCATTAGATAATTGACACCATACTTAAACACTGTTACTCTTTCTTTTTATAACAAAGAAAACTATTTTTAAAAAAACCCTATAATGACAAGCTCATTTCACTCTATTATCAAAGAGAGAGAGGTCATATGGGAACATATGTATATGTATAGCTGATTCACTTTGTTATAAAGCAGAAACTAACATACCATTGTAAAGCAATTATACCCCAATAAAGATGTTTAAAAAAAAAAAAAAAAGAAATGAGCTATCAAATCATAAAAGGACATGGAGGAAACAAATGCATATTGCTAAGTGAAAGAAGCCAATCTGAAAAGGCTACATACTGTATGATTCCAATTTTATGACATTCTGGAAAAGACAACATTTGTCTCCATTTTTACTGTGAAGACAGTAAAAAGATCAGTGTATGCCAGGGGTTGGGGTGGAGGGAGGAATGAAGAGGTGGAACAAAGAGAATTTTTAGGAAAGTAGAAATACTTTGTATGATATTATAGTAATAGATACATGGCATTATACATTTGCCCAAACTCATAGACTGTATGACACCAAGAGTGAACCCAAAGGTAAACTATGGACTTTGGGTGATTATAATGTGTCAATGTAGATTCATCAATTATAACAACTGTACAATTCGGGTGAGTGATGTTGAAAGTGGGGGAAGCTATGCACGTGTGGGGACAGGAGGTGAATGCGAAATCTTTGTACCTTCCTCTCAATTTTGCTGTGAACCTAAAACTGCTGTAAAATAATAAAGTACAATATTTAAAGACTAAAAAAAAAAAAAAAGAGAGAGAGGTCTTATTTCAGAGAGTAATTCCATTAAAGAGATGCCTTTGGAAAAAAAGTTTTATTACAGACTTGAATGTTGAGTAGTGGGATAAATAGGCAAAATATTCTAAACTCATAGGCAAAATATTCTAAACTCAAAAAACATATTTTCTACATACAGAAAAAAGCACCTTAGACTGTGTTTTGCTGTGCTATATGAAATTATTTTACCATTTAAGAAACCTAGGAAACTGTCCCTGTAACCACTACTATCCCTTAAAAAAAAAAAGTGAAAATCTGACCAAGGACTAGCAAAGCTACCAGTGAGCTTTCAAGTACCCTGACGCCGCCTAAACCGTCCAACCGGTTTTTATTTTTACCCTCCTCTTTCCCGTACAGGCTCTGCATAGGATTCAGCTGTGCTGTGCCAATCTGGGTCACTCAGCCAGAGGATCAGTGGGTGACAGCCGCCGAACCCACTTTTAGAAGGCCCACATGCCTGGGAAGCGCACAGGCACAGGGCTGAGCATTCTCCAGCAAACAGCAACCGTGTGGTTTTGCTATTTCTAGGCTTCAGCCTCCACAAAATACATCCTCACCTGAGGAATGTGAAATTTAATGGGGAAAACAAATCAGATTCTGGTATTGGATACTTTCATTTCTAACATTTTTTAAAAGCTGCTCTTTTATATAATTCAGTAAAAAGGTCAATATATATTGAGAAAAAAGGAGAATTGAAGTACCCAGTTTGGACCTTTTTATGTTATTTTTTTCAGTTTTATTGAAATATAATTGACAAATAAAATTATAAGATATTTAAAATTTTAAAATAATTTAAAATTATAAGATATTTTAAAAAGATATGTTGTGATGATTTGATACAGATATGTATATATATTGTGAAAGGATTCCTCCCACCTAGTTAGTTAACACATTCCGTTACCTCACATATTTATTTATATATTTGTTTATATATATATATGTGTGTGTATATATATACACACATATATATGGGTTTGTTTTTTTTTTTTTTGGTGAGAACATTAAGTTCTACTCTCTTAGCAAATTTCAATTACACAGTATTATCAACTACAGTCACCACGTTATACATTAGATCTTCAGACTTTATTCATCTTATGCCTGAAAGTTTGTACCCTTTTGCTAACCTCTTCCTATTTCCCCCCACCCTCACCTCCTGGCAACCACTCTTCTACTCTCTGTTTTCACAAGTTCAACTTTTTTAATAAAGATTCCACATATAAGTGAGACCATACAATATTTGTCTTTCTCTGTCTGACTTATTTCACTTAGCATAATGCCTTCAAGATCCATTCATGTTGTCACAAATGGTGAGATCTCCTTTTTTATGGCTAAGTAGTATTCAACTCTGTGTGTGTGTGTGTGTGTGTGTGTGTGTGTGTGTGTGTATGATGTCTTCTTTATCCATTCATCTGTTGATAGACACTTATGTTGTTTCCATATCTTGGCTATTGTAAATAATGCTGTGATGAACACACAGATACATATATCTTTTTGAATTAGTGTTTTTGTTCTCTTTGGAAAAATACCCAGAAATGGAACTGCTGAATCATATGGTAGTTCTATTTTTAATTTTTTGAGGAACCACCATACTGTTTTCCATAGTTGCTGCACCAATTTACATGCTCACCCACAGGGCATAAGGGTTCCCTCTTCTACATGTCCTCACCAACACGTGTTATTTATTGTCTTTTTGAGGATGGCCATTCTAACAAGTGTGAGGTGATATCTCACTGAGGTTTTGATTTGCATTTCCCTGATGATTAGTGATGTTGAGCACCTTTTCATGTACTTGTTGGCCATCTGTATGTCCTCTTGGGAAAAAAGTCTATTCAGTTCCTCTGCCTATTTCTTAATCAGACTGTTTGTAGTTTTGCTATTAAGTTGTGTGAGTTATATTACTTTTTAATCAACACTTCAAAATCAATCTGACTCACTCAATCACACTTTTACACCTAGTAGAACCACTTAAGTACTGGGTTGGGCACCTGACGCTCAGTGATATCTCTAAAATTGACCCTTTTCTAATCTTCTAAAAATAGGAATGAAACAATCTATTAATGCCTTTTTTAACCAATCTTAGATTATAATCCCAAACTCACCTCCAAGAAATAGCCATTGTTCTCAGTTTTTTAACTATGTCCTTGTTTTTCTCTATAGTCTTGCCACCCACGTACACATTCCTATATATTATTGCATTTTAATTAAAATACTGGTAAGGTTTATTGGTGATCTCATCATCATCTACTTCCCCTAGGTTTTCCTTTAGGGAATTCACCACTTCACTGTTGGGTAGCAGCCAGTGGTAGGGATGGACCAGGGTGGACCCCGACTGACTTCAGCAAACCAACTGACCCACTCCCCTGGTGATCATGAAAGAGGGCTGTGTCTCCTTTCTGTGGCCAGAGGGTGTAAAGAGAATATGAGGACTGGAATTGCTCTTGTCCCGCCAAGTCCTCAAATGGAAAAGCCTGGACTTTCTGGAATGCTGTAGGGCAGGCATGGATACATTACATAAAGCCAGAGCATAAAGCCATGCAATGTACAGCACAGTTGAAAGGCTGAGAGAATCCTTGTCCTTACTGATACCATTGAGCCGCTGAGTCAGCCTCATCTGAAGTAGGAATCTACCTCCAGACTGTCAATAGGCCAATACACCATCTTTTTTCTAAAGCCACTTTAGGTTGGATTTCTGTTTGTTGCAACCATCAGAATACTAACTAAAACACACAAAAGAATGTTTGAATGAAAAAAATCACTAAACACACCCAAATAAAAGCCAAATGAATAGGAAAAAACATTTTTAACACATTATACAATTCACAACTCTTGATGCAAGTTACAAGTCAGTGGTTTATTATGTCAGAGCAACCCCAGGGTCCATCAGGCCACTTGGGAACCAAGACCATGACATATGCATTAGAATGTAGGGCTAAAGAGATGCCTAGGGTCTCATCTGCATAAAATCACTCTCTTTTCCAGGTAGCAGCAACTGTCAAGCAGTGTACTGGATAAAGAGATTCATTGGGGGAGTTTCTTTAAAAATACTGAAAACATTTCTAAAGCCAACACGGGCCTCCAGCATCCTGGGGCATCACCCCCATCTCCACCCCACCCCACCTCTTCACTACTGCCCCCCCACCCCGTCACCAATATCCTTCAAGGTTGCCCTTGGTGACGAGCCTGTATCACATCCCACAGCATGGTGGTTACTAGCAGAGGTAAAGCAGCCAGACTGCCTGGGTTTGAAGATCAGCTCCACCACCTAATGGCTGTGTAACCTTCGACTATTTACTTATTTCTCTGTAAAATGGGAGTAATAAGAGTTTGCACCTAGCTCACACGATGGTTGAGAAGTTAAATGCTTAGAATAGGGCCACAGGCAATACACCCTCATAAATTATTATTTTTTTTAATTTATTTATTTAATTTATTTATTTTTGGTTGCGTTGGGTCTTCGTTGCTGCGCACGGGCTTTCTCTAGTTGCGGCGAGCCGGGACTACTCTTCATTGCTGTGCGTGGGCTTCTCATTGCGGTGGCTTCTCTTGTGGCAGAGCACAGGCTCTAGGTGCGTGGACTTCAGTAGTTGCAGCGTGTGGGCTCAGTAACTGTAGCACCCGGGCCCGAGAACGCAGGCTCAGCAGTTGCGGCGCACGGGCTGAGTTGCTCCGCAGCATGTGGGATCTTCCCGGACCGGAGCTCGAACCCGTGTCCCCTGCATTGGCAGGCGGATTCTTAACCACTGCGCCACCAGGGAAGTCTCAAGCCCTCATAAATTATTATCATGAACTATGATAATTTGAAGAAGTGTGGAGAAAATCTGGTCCCTGTCGTCCAACAGAGAGCCAGCCATGGCCCTAGGCTAGGGCCAGGCAGCCCTGAGGACTCCCACCTCCTGCACCAGGCTGAGCAGCCCTCCTTCCACCCCGCCTTCCAGCTTCATCCCGCACCTCCCTCGCCCTGACTTCCAACACACCCACCTCACTGGGCTCCTCCAGCGCTTTCTGTGGAGTCTTCACACACCCCTCAGCCTCCACCTGGAACACAATTTCTTGCTCTCTGTTGTCTGGTCCCTGCTCATCCTCTGGGTCTCAGCTTACACAGCACTTCCTCAGAGAGGCTGCCTGAGGCCCCACAGACCAAATGAGGCCCAACCCTCTCCATGTCCACACAACCGGCTCTTCCCTTTCTGAATGTGCATCACACACACACAGAATTCTATGTGCAGGGCCTGTCTCTCCTGGAAGAGTGTAACTTCACAAGGGCAGGGACCACATTTGTCTCATCTACTCCTGAGTTCTTAGGATATGCCCAATAAATATATAATGAATGAACGAATAATGTCCCAAACTGAGACAAGTTGCCAATATGTATATACTGGCTCAGGAGGGCCACACGAGTCACAGCCTAGAAGCCAACAACCCTCTGGACAAACCACCTACACTTACCCTCAAGTCTCAGTTTCCTCATTTCCAACTCACCTCATTTCCAAGAGCTTCTCACCCACAACAAATAATTCTCATAGGTTCCCTTGGGGAGAAGGACACTGCTCTAAGTACCACCAAGGCATAAAGTCCCAAAGGAAAATGCCTCAGGAAAAACAATGCACTATTCCACCACCTCTCCAAAAACAGTAGGAGCTTCTCTGAGGAATGTTGTCCAAGGTCATCTGACAGTAGATAGGAAATATGAAGTTCCTAAAAATGTTTCCTTAGGACCCAAGATCCTCAATTCCAGCATCAGGAATCTTCCAGCGGTTGTTTTATACATGTGTGTGTGTGTGAGCCTGTGAGTGAGAGTCAGTAAGTCTGCACAAGACATTAAGATCCAAGTATTTCTACTATAAAACAACAACGCACATTCCTAAAAATGAATCGATAATGTCCCAAAGTAAGACAAACAACCAAAAGCCTCATATTTTGCAAAATCAAACACTAAAATATAACAGGGCTTATGGAAAATTTAGAGTTGGGGCAGAAGGCTCAAATCCCATTCAACTTTGTAACCAGAACACTAACAAAAACAATGAGAAACTGAGAATTACTAGCACAAATAAAAAGATGCTTTCTATTTCCTATTATAGAATAAATGTGGAATTTTACCAAAAAGGTGGGGTGGGGCAAGGGTGCAGTATGGAAAGCGTGTGAGGAAAGACTGAAGCTCCTGCATTATGGAGATAAGATAAGACACACAAATATCTGGGAAAATCAGACTTTTTAATCAGTGCAAAGCCAGATGGAGCCCAGAGCGAGAACAAGGTGCCATCGCCTCCCCCGTTCACTTCCACTAGCCTCCTTTGCTTTCAATTACTGCTAATTGGTGATGCAAAATACTAAGGGGCTAAGAAAAATCTCATACAAACCACCGCAACTTGCATCTTAAAAGCATCACACCCTATTTCTCAATTGCATATGAGATAATTCACACTACGGAAACATAAATTATAGCAGAGCCAACTGCATTTGCTCAGAACACCAGGGGTCCATGCCGGGTAAGGGGTCTGAGAGTGGAGCTGCGACCAGGAGGTACCAGATGTGTGAGCCAAGAGAAGCACCATTGCGAGGGGCATCATTTAAGGGCCCTGGAGCCACATCGGATCAGAGTCCTGACCAACTTGCCTGCCAGTCTTAACATGACTAAAACTTACTGGAACAGGCACAGTAAAGACCCTTGAACTGGTTCAGTGGGCAACAGATACATGTTACCCAAGGACTAAATAGGATGACAAATGTAGAGCAGCCAGCAGGGACACACACTAACTACACATGCTTTTCTTCCTCCTGTTAATAATAATTTCTGTTCCAGGACTACTTGAACACAGATGGGGAGCCAGGTCTCAACCAGAGGGAAAGAGACTGGTGAAGAGAAAGGAAGTAAAAATAGTTCCACCCATCGGCTATGGTTTATTCTGCTCCTATAATGGTTTTTCATCATAGTTGTAACCACTCGCCTGCCAAAATTTATCTTTTTCAAAGCAATGAAAGGGCTCCAGTTCCACAGAATGTGCTCAGGAATCACAGAGATGGAACTGTTTCCTAGCAACTAACAGTACCATGCACACAGAAGATGCCCACTAAACAGCTGCTAAGGGAAAGAGGAAGCCAGAGGGAGGGTAGGTCACCTGCTTGCTTAGATATTTGGGATCATGATCCTTTTAGAAGTTTTGCTTTTCCTTCTAGAGCATAGCAGTCACCAGCCCAAGCTCAAGCTCTGGAACAAAACTGCCTGGATTCAAACCCCAGCTCTGCCACTTATTAACTATGTGACTTCAGGCAAATCAATGAACATTTCTGTACTCCAGTTTTCCCGTCATGTATTGATAAAATGGGCATAAAATGGTGCTTACCTGAGAAGCACCTTATCTGCTGGGCACAGTGCTAGGTTATTACATTACATTACATTATATAGTAACTCAAGCACCGAGACCAGCAATGCCATGTGATAAGTGCTCTAGAAGTGTGTTAACTATTATTATTTTTATTTCTCACTGAACTAGCTACCTTATCACTACATTATCACATTCCGTCAATTCTTGCAACATGATGAATCAGGCCTCCACTTGTCACCCGCCCCTCCTATTTATGACATCTTGCAAGGTTCCTGAGGAAACAGGCGCAACCACGTCTGTCGGTTGATAACAACATTCAGCTCCACAAGCTCCTTTTTAAATTTTCTGTAGGCAAGGCAGAGAGGATGCCATTTCTCAGTGTTTCCACTGGGTCATGACAATGAATGGTCATAGCCATAGTCACTTATTAATACCAGCTGCTGGTCATTAGTTTTTACAGGGTATTGTCCTTTTAAAAATACCTATCTAATAAGAATTCATACAGATGACCACTACAGTAAAATTCCTCTGTGCTTTTTCTTTAGCTAGATCCTACAACAGGGGAGAGAGAGGAGCCTGACTGAGAAAGAGGGGGTAAGAGTCCTGGGGCAGAATGCTGGGGAGCATGTTTATTTAAAGAAAGGTGATGTCTGCTCTCCAGCCCTGCAGACAGAAATGCCAAGTGCAGTGAGCCCTGTACCAGTCCAACCTGAGGGGAAGGGTGGCCTCCTAAATAATTCCTTCAACTGATATCACCTACCTAAGAGCCAAGAGTGGAATCACTTTCCAAGTGTCCAATCACTGACTGTCTCCAGGCAACTATTGGGTAAACTGCTTTTTTTAATCAGTCTTTAAAAAAAAAAAAATTTGCTTCCTGTCAGGGCAGCAACAGAGTCTATTTTCTCTGCCACGGCAGAGTCCAAGTGCCAATCAGGCAATCATAGCTGGGCACAAGCTCACTGGGAAATCTCTCGGGCAGCGGGGAATATGGCTGTGAGGCCCTAATGGGGAGCAAAGTGAATAAATTGAAGAGGAGTGAGACGATCGCTAAGAACCCAGACCTTGGCCACAAGAGCTGTGGGGTTTATCAAAGTAGGTAGATCCCAAGCAACCATATATTCATTACAATGAAATATGACAATTTTCTAATAGACGTGAATTCTAAATGTCAGGTGTGCACAGAAAAGGATTAGTGGACTTAAAGGAATCAGCGAGTCTGCCTCAGAGGCAGTCATTTTTAAGCCCTGTCTGGAAGGATTTGTCCCTGGAGAAGTGGAGAAGGGGCACTCCAGGGTGCCCCTACCTCAACCACCATTCTCCCCTTTCTCCTAAGGAACAGAACCCAGATTATTACATGGAAACATTACACCCTCCCCTGCAATCAGGAGCGGCTATGTTACTGAAATTCTGGGCAATAAAATGGAACCAGATGTGTCAGGAAGACTTTTCTAAAAGACATCTTATAAGGAAAAGATGCACTCTTCATTTTCCCTTCCTCCCTCTTGCTTCCTGGAAAGGTGACGTGATGATGAATCTCTAGCAGCCATGTTGGACCATGAGGAAGGGGATCTAGTGGTAAAAGACACCTAAGTCACAGAGTTTACAATTTCTGGGGCTCCCAGATGACATGTGACTTTATTAGTTTATAAAGCACCTTCTTTCAGAGGAATTTGGGAGACAAGTTCCCAAATCAAAGGACATCTGTGGGTCACGACCCGAAGTCTCACACAAAATTGCTCTGCTTAGTGGTTGAGAGTCAGCCTACCGATGCAGGGGACGCGGGTTCGTGCCCCGGTCCGGGAGGATCCCACATGCCCCGGAGCGGCTGGGCCCGTGAGCCATGGCCGCTGAGCCTGCGCGTCCGGAGCCTGTGCTCTGCAGCGGGAGAGCACACAACAGTGAAGCTCGCGTACCGCAAAAAAAAAAAAAAAAAAAATTGCTCTGCTTAGTTACTGAAAAGTAGGCAGGTTTCTTGCAGCCCCTTCTCACTTCAGAGTGGAATACAGCGTCTACAGCCCCTATTCTGTGTTAAGAATTTTAATCCCAGAGTCCAAGCTTAAATGTAAATCCCAAAGTCCTCTCTGCCATTTCTCCCAGAAGAGGGTCTCTTGATTTATTGTGCCTTGGTCCTAAGTTGTATGTAGACCATCATGCAAACCCCACTCTAAGTGGCCGGCAAAAATATTTGAGAATTTCTGACTCAGCTCCCTTCTCCGCCCCCTCCCTTACATACACACCTTCAACACACCTGGAAAACTATAAGAGCATAAAAGCATGTGTTGTGTGTACACATAAGCTCTTATCTCAATAAATTAGCATCAGTCTAATTCCCTTGCTCAGCACCCTTCACTGGTCTCAGCTTAAATATTACTTTCTCTATGAGTCCTTGTCTGCCTAAAGTTCTTTTCTCTTAAGTCCCCCATTCTTTGTTGTCATAGCAATTATCCCAATTTGTTATCATGAATTTATTGTTTAAGCTCTACCTCACACACACACCACAACTACACTGTGCATTTCCTGCGAGCAGGATTATGTTTATTTTGTTCGCCACCTAACCTTGGTTCTCAGCACTATGCCTGGTATATGGTTGGAGCTTAGTTAACACTTTTCAGGAAATGAATATTAAAATTTGTTTAAAACACTTTCACACATTAATGCTTATTTTCACCATTAATGCTTACTTTTAGTGTTTACACTGAAGTGAACTTATAAGTGAGTGATAGCCAAGCATCCCAAATAATTATTTTCGTATCTTAAACCATTTGACTGAGCCTATCCTAGCCTTCATTCAGTTTCCCATTAGAATAAAATAATTGTTTGAATATCATTTTTTGAAATATTTCTTAGGAGAGGAAAAGAGAGCCGTCTACTCCACAATCAATAACTTCAATTCCTCACTTAGTGTCCCACTTGGTAAAAAATAAGGCTGAGGACTTTTTTATAACAGTACTGGGATGTAAAAATTTTAAAAAGTCCTTCTGCCCTTGACCTTTATAAAAAACAAAAACAAGTGTAGGTCTATTCTTACATGGTCTCCTAATGGGCTATTTAGGAATAGAAGGGTGGGGCACATCCCTAACTTCTAAGATTGACCAGGAGGCCGAGCTCCCTCCTACAATGGCTGTAACTGTCAGAGTCAGAATGCAGAGCCGTGGAAACATGGAGCTTTCTCAGCCTAACCAATATTTTATCCTTAAGGTCCCACCATAAATAAAAGGATACAGTTTTGCTGACAGTATAAGTTTAGTGAGAAAAGGTGGCAGCCAAGATATTCCTTAGGTGTATGTTTTATGACTACGTCACCTTGTTATTTTCCCCTTATGCCAAAGTTAATTCCCTGAGATTCGATGGCCACCCCATCAGGGTTAGCTACATGAGGACATCTCTTTGGGATTATTGTTTTCAACATTGCAAACATGGAATTTTACCACAGCAGAGCTGAACTCCATGACATCATTCTTCTTTGCAAAGAGAGATATAACATCTCCCCGTGTCCAGGCAGAAGTCTTTCCAATATTCCATCATTCTTTTTATAAGGACTATTTTTTTTCAAGGACTATTTTTTTTCCTGTATCTTCTAGTAACCCTCTAATTTAGGCTCTTTTTATATTTCTCAATTACTTAAAAATAAAGTTCTGTTATCCTTTCCTTTCCTCACTTGACTGCACTGAAGTCCTCCTTTTTCCCACTCTACCCTCCCCCACCACACACAAAAAGATCCTATCCGATACCTTTCCTTTGCTTCAAAAGTAAACACACACACATCCTTGGGAACAAATGAGGGGAAATATTATACAATTGTATCGCACAGTTTTCTAAATCACAGAAGAGTGAACTGGGCTTCAAAAAAATTAAAAACTCTAGCTCCAATGAAAGTAGTTTAGTCAACAATCCACTAATGTTAAAAAAAAAAGTTTCACTATCGTTATTAAAATAGAAAAAAAAAATCAACCAGTGTTAAGCGATTCAGTCCTTAACCGTGAAAATAAAGGCCAAAATGACTAGGGTTAGACTGGAATGTAGGTGACAGGGATGCTGACTACAGCCAAGATTCCCAGAAGTCACAGAGCTACTTTGTTTAGACCCTTCAGTTCTTCAGGATGGGACCAGGATACCTGCAGGAGAGGCCGCCAATCTCATCTCTTGGAAGGACCTGCCTCTCGGCTGAACTCAACAACAAAACTGTTCTCAGGTGAGCTCCTGTCCAAACAGGAGAACTCTCAGGTAAGAGAGAAGGAGCTGTGGCAAAGGCCTCAGACAGATGTGCCGACAGCACTTAAACACATCAGCATGGGGAAGAGACAACCCTTTGCACCCATAGCCTTTTGTGTTTTGGAGCACAAGACAGATCACACAGGTAGTAGGTCTTTACTCAAACTCTCTGGGGAAGGTAAAGTATGGAATGATACACCTACTCAACTTCTCCAATAGAAAATGCTAAAGCACACATGGACTATTATGCATTTATGCATCCCCATATGGAACAGCCATTCGAGGTAAAACTGTAACAAGAGAGCCATAGTCCCTAATATCACAAACATAAAATATTCTAGAATATCTGTCCTCTTAAGTAATCGTATGTTAAGGAATCAGCAAGCTTTTTAAAAATTTTTTAAACTACTTACTTATTGGCCATTTGCCCTAAAAAAAACTTCAGTGGAGTGACTGGGAGCTGTAACAACAGGAGACAGAAACCAGAAGCTAGCAACTCTGAACTACAGACAATGCCATTGCCCAGTTCCGCCTTAGCAAAGTGAGGTGTGAAGGCAGCCAGCAAAGGCGCAGAGCCTGAGGGCCTTGGGAGCACCACCTACCTGGTGTCCTGCCCCTCCCCCACTCCATGTAAGGTCTGTCCCAGTGAGGACAGCCCCTCAGTCCTGGCAGCAGAAAGGTACAAACTGTGAAGAAAAACAAACTAGGGAGCCATAGCTTCTGAAATCCACATCATGACTCAGAAAAAAGGCAGGGGTGGGGGGGAACCTCTGCACAGTCAGAGGGACAGAAAGCTCAGTCCTTACAGAAAATTTCACACATGGTCCTAAATGTAGGAAGCACTATAAGGGATATGATCCTGCAATCCCACTCCTGGATATATATCTGGAGAAAAACATAATTCGAAAAGACACATGCACCCCAATGTTCACAGAAGCACTGTTTACGATAGTCAAGACATGGAAGCAACCTAAATGTCCATCAACAGATGAACAGATAAAGAAGATGTGGTGCATATATACAATGGAATATTACTCAGCCATAAAAAAGAAGGAAATAATGCCATTTGCAGTAACATGGATGGACCTAGAGATTATATACTAAGTGAAGTAAGTCAGAGAAAGACAAATATCATATGATATGGCTTATATGTGGAATCTAATAAAAGGATACAAATGAACTTATTTACAAAACAGAAATAGACTCACAGACATAGAAAACAAACTTATGGTTACCAAAAGGGAGGGGGGGAAAGAGGGATAAATTAGGTGTTTGGGATGAAAATATACACACTACTATGTTTAAAATAGATAACCAACAAGGACCTACTGTATAGCACAGGGAACTACACTCAATATCTTGTAAAAACCTATAATGGAAGAGGATGTAAAAAAATATATATATATATGTTTTTATATATATGCATAGATGAATCACTTTACTGTACACCTGAAACAAATACAACATTGTAAATCAACTATATTTCAATAAAAATAATAATTAAAAAAAAAAGATAACAAGGGCTTCCAAGTTAGACAGCCTGGGTTTCGAATCCTGACTCTAACCAGTACTTCCTGACTAGGTGACCCTGAGCAAGTCTCCTAATTCCTGGAAGCCACAATGTCTTCAGCTGTAAATTTTGGATATCTGGGTACATATATCTGTAGAAGTTAAGAAAGGATGCTTTCGATTAAAGTCCTAGTTTTGCCACTTACTTGTGACTTTGGGGAAGATATTTTCTCACCTGTAAATGGGGATAATAACAGTACTTACTTCTAAGGGATTAATGAGTTTTTCACCCTGTGCCTGACACATAGTAAGTACTCAATAAATATCAGCGATTATCATCATGAGCCCTGGTTTCATCACCATCCTTATCGTTATCTTGTTACCCCTAGCTATGACACTTTTAAGTTTCAGGATAGTGCAAAGCAAAAAGAGAAGTTTCCAGGCCAATTGCCAGGAGCTGCCTGGTCCCACTTAGCACCAACTTCCACTCACAGAATCACCGGCCAGATGTTCACATCATGGCTCCATTGTCATCCATCAATAGAGAGCCGGGGACCCAGAGATCCAGTTGCTGGGGAACACACACCCCACTCCACCGCCCTCTTGGTGGCCAGAGCTCAGTCTGCTCATTTGGAGCTTGCCTGATGCAAACTTGGTTTCCAGGGAGATGCTGGGACCAGAAGAGCCAGCCCCACCTCCCACTCCACTTCCCCTTTCCCCAAATCTGTGGGACCTCACTGTTCTCCTACCACGTGACAGCATTGTGTCATAGCAGCCCTTGTATACAAACAAGCCAGACTATTTAAATGTCACTGTGAGAATGATGCTGCCTGCTCTCATTTCCATATCTATTCAGACCACCACTCCTTTCTTGAGCTAGCCAGAAAAGTTTTTCTTCCTCTTCCCTAGCTCTCCATGCAGAGTAGAGAACCATATGCAAAGTTAAATCTTTGTTGTAGTAAAATGATGTAAGAGTCATCAAGTCCTGACAGAGAAGGAGAATTAGAATGACTATATAACTCATGGCATATGTTCATTAATCATTACATGGCGAATGTCGTACGTTCCTGGCCACCAAAAGCTACATTCTCTCAAAGGCTACAGATAAATTCTCCCAACTGCCAAACAATACAACAGCTTTCAGTCTTGGAGAGCTAAGGTACCCTCGGTGCTTTTAATCTTCAAAAGCAGGTCCCAGTTGAATAAGAAAACAATTCTATGTGAGCGCAGCGGGGTGGGGGGGAGATGACCCAAAATGATGAACTGATCCCTCCCAGTGCTAGTTCCCACTCATGTGAAATACGGATTAGGTCACAAATGAGATTATATGCAGCACCAAGCCCCACAGGCATGCTATGATTAAAGTTAAAGGAGTCCAGAAACGTCTCAAGTTGAGAAGTAAGGCTGAGTTGGGTTGAAATTTCCAACCCCTCCCTAAAGGCCTGGCAACTTGCTCCAAATCACAACTGAAACTGAGTTGAAGCGACATCTGTTTCTCCAGAAAGTGTTTGGCATTGCAGAGGAGAACTACAGATTAGAACAGATAAACACTCTTGTGGGTGGAGAAGCAAAGGGGATGGGGGAGACCAAGAAAATTAGAATCATCTACCTGCTAACATAGTCTTGTAACTCAATAACTACCATCACAGGGGGCGGGGGGGGGGAGGGAAAGATGAAAAAGAAGGGAGGAAGGAGGAAGGAAAATAAATGGGGGACTTATTCTTCTTCTACAGGGAGTTGACGCAACGTCAATGAACAAAACACTGCTACCCTGGAGTTGAATATTCAGACAACCACCATTTGTTTAACGATTTAATGTTGGATTGTGTGCAAGAAGAGAGGAATTGAGCATTCTGCTTGGAGTTTGGTTAACAAAGACTATGCGTTAAACTTAAATTGTCAACACAGTATTGAGGAATAATTTTCTAAACCTTATTGGACCATCAGGATCATCTTATCAGTTGGTATTACTGGTTTTCCTCTGATGCCTAAATCTCTTTTAACTCAAGTCAGAATAACACACAACACCTACTTAACTTCTAGTCCAGGTATCTGGAGCTAATAAGGTAAGACAATAGAATTAGGTCAGTAGACAACTGAATTATATTTTTTACACTAAAAAACTCAGGGTTCTGAAGATTTTCTTCCAAAATCAGCTGTAGTTGTTGTTAACAACAATAGAAACAACAACAATAATAGCAATAACAGTATTAATAAAGATAACAGTGGTAATAGCAGCAGTACTATAGTAGTAATGGTAGTAGTGATATTAATAGCAGTAGTAATATAATGGTAATGATAATAACGATCACTACTTAAGCGGCACTTCCTAAATGCTGCGTGCTATTCTAAGCATCTTAAATGTATTAACTTATTTCATTCTCACAGCACTCCTTGGAGGCAGGTAAGCTACTATTAGTACCCCTGTTTTACAGATGCTTTGAACAATATCTCTTTGTTATTTTTGTTGTTGTTAACGACTAGTGCTAGCTTTCAAAGAAACTATTTAGAACCAAAAGGAGAGGAAACACAGCCTGTCCAATGTCACACAGCTAGAAGGCAATACACCTGGGATTCCAACCCAGGCTGCCCAGCCCCAAAGCCTGACCTCTAACCGCTGTGCTGCATTCACTGCCCCTTTGCTTTGGAAGGGCTTCTAGAAAAGGAATGTGGAAGGAAATTAGGCCCCTGCCTGCTGGTAGCCAGAGTTAACACGTGAAGTTTGCGTTTCCTTCAGGAGTCTCCCCAAAGCCACATTAAGACACGTAGCCTGCTCCGACGGCTATAAAAAGGCGCTGGAAGTGTTATGGAACTGTTCCCACCTGGCCTGTGACCTCCATCAGGGCTTTCACCTTTGCCAGCCAAGGCAGAAGCTGGGGGTGGGGTGAGATGGGGGCATGGTTCCCAGGCCACCGTTTCCTGCCCAGTAACACAGCCCTCAAACAGCCAAGACTGCAGGCCGAGAGAAATTCCTCACTAACAAGTTATCTCCTGGAGCTTGTTCCCTGAGCCTTTATTAAGAATGAACAGTTTTCTCACCAATCCATGACTCAACAAAGACCAGGGACTGAAGAGGAGAGAAAAACTGCAAAGTTTGTTTATTAACCTGCTGCACCCAAGGGAACATTTTTCTGAAAGGGTGAAATTCCTGACTACTCAAAAGAAAAAGGAAGAAAAAAAAAAAAGGCTGTGGGAAATTTAATCACCAACTGAACAAAAGTGAAAAACAAAGCCCTACCAATGAGGATGTTGCCGAAGACAACGGGGCCCCTAAAGGAGATGCAATTGTCTCGAGATAACAGTCCCCCTGGGAACTCGGCTCACACTAAGTACTACATTATTGCTATATTAGCCGAGGAATCTTTGTTCACTGGGCAACTGCGCGCAGAACCATCTGTTACTGCTCCTGGGTTCCCCCGGTTTGCAGACGCAGCATTTACATTTCAAGAGGAATCTCCGGGAAGGAAGAGGGACGGTCTCTATCTCTCCCCGGAGCAAACACCTTTTTATACAGCCTGGGAGGGGAAGCTCTCCTTTCCGTGAAACCCAACTCCGCGATTGAAAGGAGATAGGCCGCTTCAATAATGCACACGCACAGCGCCACGACTGCTTCGTCCTAAAGCCACGCACTGCCCGTCACGGCTTTCACATTCTCAAATTGGTAGATCTGGTAAAGCACCCAGAACAATGCCCAACTGTCTATAGGGCCCAATGGGGCTCTGCTTTCTTAAGGAAGCCCTTCTTGTTTTTAAACCTGTGGAACCAGGACAAAAGCTGATATTCTGCACTGCATAATATTTAGCTTGAAATATACCACCACTTAAAAACAGACTGTGACCTGGGTTGAAGAAGATGTTTTAGATCGTAATCTAAGTGGGGGCTGGAGTACTATATACCTAGGTGAAAATTCATGGAGGTGTGCACTTGAGATGTGTGCACTTTCCTATGTGCAAATGATCCCACAATACATTTTTTTAAAGTATAGTATGTATGCCCGTGTTACTCACAATTAAGGAAATCGGGAATACACCGCTTGCCTTCAAGAACCGTAGAGTGCTCTGCTCTTACACCCTCCCCTCATCACCATCCACATCCAAAATCTCTCCTGAGAATTTTAAAGTTCAAGAACATGAAAAACACAGCTCTCCAACTCTCAACCAAGCCAGTGACTACAAATGTTTCCTGTATGTCCTGTGAGCCCAAGTATGCAGCACAGAGAAAGCACCTGTCACAGCCCAAGCCGTGCCAGCCACATCTCACAAATAAAAAGCCAAGGTCTTTTTCTCATCTGCTCATTAGCCATCAAATTATGAGAGACACGACTGGGGCTTTTAGCAATACAGCCTCGAGTTTATTCTTCTGTTTCTTTAACCCTATTTTAAATAGATCTTTCTAAACTTTGCTTGACGCTCTTGCTTGTATGAAGCAGGTTAACCCTGTAAGGTGCAGGCCTGTGGCTGGAGCATTAGAGCAGCATTAAGTGAGGGTGGTTTCTCCAGGCATCTCAGCAGATTTAAATCTGTACCATCGTAGCTCTGTTACCCCAGCAGCAACAAGGGTGTCACTAAGTGACAGTCTGAGTACTAAGAGGCTTCACCATTGCTGGATCATGACTTAGCGGTACATTTCTTCCTTTGAACTACCAGGGAGGGAGAGCTTCCTGTCCCTGAGGAAAAGAGGGTCAAATTCGCCTTCCACTAAGCCTCAAGAAAGGCCGCCAGCCGCAAAACAGAGGCTCACTGCACGTATCATAATGGGTCACCTTTCCCCGCTCGCACCCTCCTAGCGTCCTGACCCCCGCAGACACTTCATTTCGGGAGCGCAGGGCCATCAAGCTGCATCTACAGATAAACATCGAGAATCAGGATCGCCCAGCGAGCGCTTCCTGGACTGAGTCGAGAGCTCCAGTGATTTCCCTGGCCTGCCACCGAGTCATTTAAGAAGTGAAATATGCCAACGGGGCCGGGTACCCAGCACCTGGGAGCCCGTCCCACCGCCTCTGCGATGGAGTGGGAGCTGCCAATGGCTGGGCAACGTCTCTGCGGATGGCGCATTCTCAGGTGGGTCTTGCAGGCTCCCCGGCCCTCTGCGCTGTGCCAGCCTCACACCTGACCCGGTGCCAGGAATACAGCCAGAGGCTCCGGTGGGTATGCGCTTCCGTGGAGACACGCACAACTCCGCCCGGGAAGGGCGGGGAGGGGAGCCAACGGGTGGAGGTAGGACTGGGAGCAGGACCCCTGACATGCTGCGTCGGCAAGGACTCCAGGGGCTCGCGCATAACGAGGCTTTGCGGCGCTTCTGCTCGCACTGCGCTTCCTTTGGCAGCGCCTGGAAGCGGCAGGAGCTGAGATTTGCGCGGCTGACGGGCAGGAAGGATGGAGGCTCAGGGGACCGCTTCCTGCCCCCCACACGCACAGCTAGACCGCAGTGTCCCCGCTTCGCGCCCACCCTCACCCGAAACGCCAGTGCCAAAGCGTCAGGGGGTCGCAGCTCGCTCGAGGCCCTGACGGGTGCCCCGGAGCAGCTGGCAAAAGAAAGTGGGGGGAGGCGAGGCTGGACCTGTCGTCAGTGTGTGTGCGGGTCGGTGGCTCCGGGCTGCCCCTGCAAAGCCCCCCGCCAGCCGCGGGCACCTACCTCGATCCACTTCTGCGCCTCGGAGAAGGCGGGCTCGGGGGGCGGCTCAGGCTGCAGGGGCTGAAGAGCTTCCAGACCGAGAGCGGCACAAGCCATTTGCAAAGCCCCGCGTCTACTCAAGCGCTGGGCCGCCGGGATGAGGACGGCCGCCGCCGCCGCCGCCGCCGCCGCAGGAGCGCGCTCCCCGCCCCTTCCCGCCCGCCCGCCCGCTCTCCTCCCCTGCCCGCCCCTCCCCCGCGCGGCGCAGGTCCCGGAGGAGAGCCGCGCTGCAGCCGAGGACGCCGCCGCAGCTGTTCCCAGCGCCGCCCGGCTCGGCCGCGCCGTGAGTCCCCGCGGGAGCGAGCGCGGAGGCGCCAGGAGCTCCCTCCCTCCCCACCTCCTCTGCCCGCTCCACCCACCCCCTCCGGGGCGGGGGTGTCAGCCACCAACTAAAAATAACCGAGAGTGAGCACTGGGTATCTCCCTCCCTGCCCACGACGCGACTGGGAGAGGGACTCGGGCAGCCGCCCCGCACGTCCCCGCGCCGCGCCGGCTGCGGAGGGGCAAGCGGGTCGGGCCGCACGTGGGAGACGCGCGGCGAGCCGGGCGCACGCGTCCCGGGGGAGCCCGCGCTGCCGCAGCCTAGCAGTGGCCGCCCGCACCTGCTGTCCCCCACTCACGGCCGCAGAAGTGGGGAGCAAGAGGCGCAGCTCTCTGACCCGATGCCAGGGATGTTCGGTCACCTGATCTTTTTGTAAGGAAAAAAAAAAAAGATAAACGACCCTTATAAACTTTTTTCTCTGCGGGCAAGCTACCTATGTCCCAGTGTGTTGATTGATTTAACTCATCTTTATTGTGCACCTACTATGCGCTGGGGACACAGAGATGAAAAAGGGAAGGGAAGGGGAGGGAAGAACTGGAAGATCCAGCCCTCAAAATAATTACATTCTAGAGGGAATGGGGTAAAACAAAAGAAGGTAATGGTGGAGAGTGATATGTGCTAAGAAGATAAGAGAGAAAAGATCGGCTATGACCTGGGAAGAGAGTATTGGCTAACTTCGGACTGCCTCTCCACCTTCACCTGGGAGGCTGGCCTGTGAGTCCAGTTTCTGGTGATGGGAGGGAGGCAGGAGGTCATTAGGATGGAGGAGAGGGAAGTGGGGGTATTTTTGCTGCCTCTTCTGCAAAAGGCTGGGGGATTGGCGGCACCACTCCGCCAAGGCTGCCACCCTGTCTGGGGCCTCTCCTTGGGTTCTCTGAAGGTTCCCAGTCTCCTCTTGTGCCACCCCACTTCCCCAGGCCCAGTGGGTGTAAAGCCTTCCCCATCCTATTCTGGTTTCTGGCCTGCCCACTCCCTGCTAATGGTCTCTTAATAAACTCTTCTCAGCCACCTTTATGTGAGCACGCCTGCTGTTTTGCCTGAGAGCCCAAATGATGATCAAGGAAGGTTTTCCTGACAAGATGACGTGATGAGGTGACATGAATGAGGAAGATGTTAATCATGCAAAAATCTGGAGAAACATTTCCAGATGGGTGCAAAGGCCTCGAGGTAGAAGTAAGCTTAGTAGGGTTCATGGAACCCACAGAAAGCCAGCGTTACTGGAGTGTGGTGAGCAAAGAATCAGGTGGGAATGACAGCATGGGAGAGACAGGCGAGATGGGGGGTGCCAGACCACAGAGGGCAGGGCAAGAAGTCCATGGGTGCCTCAGCAGCAAAGTCTCTTTCCTGTTCAGAGTCCAAGTTTAGCCTTTGTCTAATTCTGCTGCTATAATGGGAGAATGGAACAAAAAGCAGGCCTGAAATTCCACTATTACTGGCTTTGGAGTCAGACAGGCTTTAGTTTATTTACTTTTAAAACACTTACATGGCACTTGAATTGTGCCAGGCAATGTTTTAAGTGCATTACAAATAATTGACTAACTCATTCCCTATTTCAACCCTGTAAGATACACTATTACCATGCCTGTGAAAAAACCAGGGGACTGAGAGGGGTGTCACACAGCTGGTGAGCAGTGAAACCCTGATTCAAGCCCAGACAGCCTGGCGCCAGATCTGCTCTTAACCACACACCAAGCTGTCTTACTAGTCCCAGTCCAGACTCTGCCGCTTACAGTATGTGCCTCAGTTTCCTCATCTCAAATGAGGTTGAAATGGCAACATTTCAGCAAATCACTGTGAGGAACAAACAGGATCTCTGAATGTGAAAGGACCAAAACTGGGCCTGGCATATAATTACTGCTCAGTACAAGCCAGCTGAGCTTCCCTTCCGTCCTGCCTTCCAGAAAGGACGAGAGGGAGAAGTTATAAAGAAGAGTGAAGAAGGCAAGCAGAGGAAAAGGGTTAGTAAAGTATAGTCAGGAGATGACCTTGTCTCCATGAAGAAACATGGTAAAGTAAAATAATTCACAAAATGATGCAGCACACTGACACAAGATGCTACTTTGGGCCGATTCCACTGCATGCAGTGACTAGGAGTAGGGGAAGCCTGCTGACCCAAATGACATATCTGCATCCATTTGAAAATGAGTATAAAAGTTAAATCCACCATATGTCTGAAGTATCTGCTATCAAAATTGGCATTCGTACTAAAGCATATTTTTTTCTTTCAGTACTTTTTAAGTGTTTTAAGGTTTATAATCACAAGGTGACATCTGCTTTGCCTGAACTCTGCTACCGATAACAAATTCACATGTTACCGAAGACCTAAAGACTTAAATCCATAATAGCGTTCAAACCTAGCATCATTATCAATAATACTTACAAATCATTGTTAAGCACCTACTATGTGTAAGAGACTGTACTAGCATCAGAAGAATCCACAAAGGGACACACAGAATTTTCATTTCTGTATAGTCTAGTTTTCATATATAAAAGTAATGCCTGTTGGAAAAAATCTGAAAAATATAATGAAGAAAACTAATCCGGAAGAAACCCTACAGTTCAGAGATCATCATCACTATTTGGGAGGTGTGAAACAACATTTTGATTAGGAAAAAAAGTATAAGACAATATATGGTAAATGCCAAATGAGGGATATAATGTATTCAAAGAGCATGGATTTTTTGGTAACAGACTTCTTAAGATATCATTCACATACCATACAATCCACCCGCTTAGACTGTATAGTTCAGTGTTTTTTAGTATATTCAGAGTTGTGCAACCATCACCACATTAATTTTGGAACATTTTAATCCCTCCAAAAAGGAAACCTCATACCCTGTAGCTGTTATCCCCCTAACCTCGCATGCCCCCAAGCCCTGGCAACCACTAATCTACTTTCTGTCTCTATAAATTTAAGTATTCTGGACATTTCATATAAATGAGATCATACAAGGTGTGGTCCTTTGTGTGTGGCTTCTCTCACTTGGCAGAATGTTTTCAAGGTTCATCCATGCTGCAGCATGTATCAGTACTTCGTTCCTTTTTATGGACAAATAACGTGCCACTGTATGGCTATACCATATTTTGTATATCATTCATCAGTTGATAGGGCCTTGGGTTTTTTCCACTTTTTGGTTATTATGAATAATGCTTCTCTAAACGTTCATGTACAAGTTTCTGTGTGGCCATATGTTTTGGTTTCTCTTGGGCATATGCCAAGAAGTAGAATTGCTGGGTTATTTGATAACTCTATGTTTAAATTTTTTGACAAACTACCAACCGTTTTCCAAAGTATTGATAGCTACACCATCTTACATTCCCACCAGCAATGTAAAGGGTTTCCAACTTCTCCACCTCCTTGCTAACACTTGTCACTTTCCAACTTTTTGATTACAGATATCCTAGAGGGTGTGAAGTGGTATCTCCTTGTGGTTTTAATTTGCATTTCTCTGATGACTAATGATGTTAAGCATCTCTTCATGTACATAATGGCCATTTGGACGTCTTCCTGGGAGAAATGTCTATTCAGATTTTTGTCCATTTTTAAATTGTCGTTTCTCTTTTTACTATTGAGTTATGAATTCTTTATATATTCTAGGTAGGAGTCACTTATCAGATATATGATTTGCAAATATTTTCTCCATTCTGTGGGTTAACGTTTCCCTTTCTTGAACCTGTCCTTTGAAACACAGAAGTTTTTAATTTTGACAAAGTCTAATGAATCTGTTTTTTTCTTTTGTTGTTTGTGTTTTTAGTGTCATATCTAAGGAGGCATTGCCTAATCCAAGGTCATGAAGATTTATGCCTGTGTTTTCTTCTAAGTTTTATAGTTGTCATTCTTACATTTAGATACTTAATCCGTATTTAGTTATTTTTGTAAAAGCATGGGTTTTGAGGTCAAACTTAGTGTGACAGTCTGGGTCTTCTGAGAAACAGACACCAAGATGGAATTAAAGGTTCAAGGATTTTATTAGGGAAATGACTGTGAGAGAAAATGCTGGGAAAGCAATCAGAGCACAATGCAAGTCTGACCTGAGTGAAGAGAGGAAAAGGAAGGTCAGGTAGAAACCTTGTTGTAGGCTGCCTTTCAGTCCAAGGAAGGTTCAGCGAGGCCATCAGAAGGTCCGTGAACCAAAGTCAGCTACCAGAAGAGTCCTGGGTCTCCTAGAAACAAGCCTGCCTTAGTATTCCTGCTGTATCCCTGCCGTATTTAGTAACTGGCTGGGGGCAGCCCAGTGGGAAATGCTGTTCAATGCAAACATGGCAATGGATTTCAGAGCACAACTGCTGGGGCCCTTGGTCAGTTCAGCTCCCTGAAGGGCGCATTTCATAGATGCCACATGTTACGTAAATGAAAATGTTATTTAACCTCTCTGAGTCTCCGTTTTCTTGATTAAGCACCTGTTTCCTTGCCTGGGACTTAGAAATCAGGGGGTAATAATAGTTTTGATGATATTATGTATATTTAAATATATATCTATTAATATATAAAATGCAATACATCAATTGGACAAAGACTAAATTTCATTGTGTGTAATACTTTGAAGAATTATGGTTGGTGGTAAATAAATGTACTAAACTTCTCATCCTCCAAGATCTGACATAAATGTCACCTTTTTGATGACTTCGCTAGCAACCATGTCAAAACTAGTCATCTCTTCTTCTGTGTTCCCATAAAGTAGTGATTCTCAACATAACAAAGTAGGTATGAGAATCTTTAGGAAGGGTTTTGAAAAATAGTCCAAATTCATCATTGTTTGATTTTAAAGCCATTTAAAAATAACGTGAATAACAATTTTAATTTCCCAGACTATGACACACTAACTTTCCTGTTATAAAACTCATATAAATGCCACACAAAATATATTTTTTACATGAATAGCCGAACTCAAAAGAAATTCCCAGGAAGGCAAAATGGAGAAGAAACATAAAACTAGAGCAGTGAGCTTATGAATTGACCCTCAACTGCCCTGTAGAGAGACCTAGTGAACAGTGGCCGCTAGACTCAGAAACATAGGGCTAGGGTTTTAGTCCTAGAAGTCGAGGCCCTGGGCCTGTGCCACGTGAAGAAATGAAACTGAGCAGCAACACACACACACAAACACATACATATGTGCAATACTCTCACAGAGAAAGAATAGACCAGAAAATATTCCACTACCACCACCACCACAGAAAGAGACAATAAGGAAGCTTCTTTTTCTTGACCTCATCTCTGGTTGGGAGGTGGGTGAACCTCCCCCTGAGAATATGTGAACAAAGGCCTAATCCACTTTATGGACAACTTACACAAGATCTGTGGCCTCCCAAGCTTAGAAATTAACTTAGAATTTGGTCTAGAACCTCTTAGGTACCTAGAAGAAGCAAATGTAAAATCCCTTTTGAAGACATGCCCTCCATCCAAGCCTCACAGGACCCTCCCCGCAGACAAACTGCTGAAAATAAGCTTACAATCCAAAAGTACAAAATGCATGCAAAAACCATGCAACCTAAACAAAATTCAAGAGACACAACAAAGAACTAATTAGACTCCCCAGAACAACTAGAAAGGTGTAGTCATAAATGTAAAACTCAAAGGATGTGTTACACTACAGGTTAGACACAGTGAAAAGAGAATTTGTGAACTAGAAGATGGACCTTTGGAAATTATATGGAGTGAAGCCTAGGAAAATAGGGAAAAAAATGTTTAAAAGGGGTTAAGAGAATATGAATATTCTATAAAACAGTTCCTAGGAATTATAGAAGGACAGAATGGAGAAAGTGAGGAGAGGCAATATTTTAAAAGATAATGGCTAGAATCTCCTAGAATTAATGAAGTACGTGAACAATTAGATTCAGAAAGCATAATGAGTCCCGGATAAAGTATTATATTTATTTTAAAAAGACATTGTTTAATGATGATGGGAAACACTGAGATAGCAGCTTCTTTATATCTCTACAGCTCTACACATATAATACTGTCCTATGGTTAGATGTATAGTAGGAATCAGTTCTTTTCTTTGAGACTGGCACTGTCATGGCTTAGTACCAAGCGAGTGCTGAATGTATGAATGAATGATGATGGATGAATGTAATCTGGGACAAATAGTTTAAACCAATCTGTAGTGAAGGTGAAATACACTTCTAACATGTTCTTTTTAAATTTTTCAATTGCATTTCACAAAATTTTAAGGAGATTTCATAAGAGAAATGCAAGTAAAAATTATACTGAACTAGCATTTCTGAACTATTGATTTTCTGGGTACTGAGTAACTCTCTAAAATCTGAAGAGTCAGATCATTCTTCTAAATGTCTAAAACTTTTCATTTCTTTCAAAGTTTCCTCCTTTCCATTTTCTTTCTTCTAGGATTTCTGTTTGTTGGAGATATTCCTCTTGGTGATCCTCTACGTCTCATCTTTTCTCTCATATTTTCCATCTCATTGTTTTTTTGCTTGATGTTCTGAGTGACTTCTTTTTTCTGGTTTTCCCATTGAATTTTTAATTTTAGTAACTATAATTTTATCACTAAGAGTTTGCTTGTATCAAGTGTTGCTTTCTCTTAGCAAAATATTCTTGTTTTGTGGATATATTAACATCTTAAACATGAATATATTAGAAATTAAAATTTTCTTCTGGGGTGATGAAAATGTTTTGCATCTTCATGGGTGGTTATACAGTTATATAAACAGAAGTCAATGAGCTATACATTATGATTTGTGCATTTTACTCTCTGTAAATTTTGCCTTAAAAATGACTTTGCTGTTACTGGAGGAATGAGAACAAAAGTAAATCTGGGTTCTACTGGGCCTGAGGCTTTTACAAATTACAAATATGAAATTAGGTTTGAAAGTAAGTATTTCTTTTTTTTTTTTTTTAAACATCTTTATTGGGGTATAATTGTTGAAAGTAAGTATTTCTTTAGAATGAAAAAAGAAATAAAACAAAATACAAATTTTAAGAAGCTTTCAAATACCACAACCATTACAAAATCCAGAAAAATAATAAAATTATTTTTGTTAATTGCCTGACACATCTCTATAATGTTTTTTGGGGGGGAGGGTGCATCCTCTTTGATTACCTCTTCATATTACATTTTGTATAATCATTTTTCTATACAGAGAAGAGACAGAGAATATTCAGTCTTGTCTTTATCATGGTAAATTGACATTTGGTATTTTTGTTTTTTCACTGACATTTTCTTTTATTAGACTTAATATACTCATGAAAAAAAATTTAAAACCACAATATACATTACAGTACAAAAAGGAAAAAGTAATGCATTAATATTTTTAGTAACATTACTATATTCCTTAACATGTGGAAAAAACACATGAAACATTGCTTCCAATGAGTAAACTCTGCAAAGTTGAGAGATTGATTTGCACTAAGAATATCAGCATTGAAGTAGTTCAAGTTGTTTCTTCAGTTTTACAATCACTGGGCTATCTATCACTGCTTATTCAGAAGTTACATGCAGGGTATGTATTATCACAGAGGTTAAAGACACATCTTTGTTTGAAGCAAACTGAAATTATTCTGAACCATTATGATGAACCTACTCTCAAAAAGACATGTGCGGGGGCTTCCCTGGTGGCGCTCGTGGTTGGGAACCTGCCTGCCAATGCAGGGAACACGGGTTCGAGCCCTGGTCTGGGAAGATCCCACATGCCGCGGAGCAACTGGGACCGTGAGCCACAACTACTGAGCCTGCGCGTCTGGAGCCTGTGCTCCGTCCGCAACGGGAGAGGCCGAGACAGTGAAAGGCCCGCGCACCGCGCACCGCGATGAAGAGTGGACTCCGCTCGCCGCAACTAGAGAAAGCCCTCGCACAGAAACGACGACCCAACACTGCCAAAAATAAATAAATAAAATTTTTAAAAAAAGACATGTGTGGCTGCATCAACGTGTGTCTTGAGGTTAAATGTATAACTGGGAGTTTATCAAACATAACTCCCATGTGGAATATAATGCTCATTAAAGGATGAGTAATTAAAAATGGACTAATTTAAACTTTACACAACCATTGTGTTATAAAATCTCAATAGTTAAAGGTAGCCATTGCTTTGAACTTAGACCAACAGAAGACTTTGTGAGAGAGGATTTTTTTTTTATCACTAACAATGTTAAGTTACTGAACATGGCAATATTAAAATCTGGATTTTTGTTGATGGTTCAGAAAGCTTCTTGCAACTGTACGGTTCAATGTTGCAACATGATATAAATTTTTAAGATTGTTACCAAATCTAGGAAAACTTCTATCAAGTTTTTTTTATATGAGTTATAAGATTCCAGGCCTTTCAAGTTTCCTGTAATTCTCAGTTACTGTAATAGTGACCCATCTTAAATGCTCTTCCAATCAACAGTTCTCATCAACCATTTTGCTATTAACGTTCGTGTGGTAGCTATGTACTGAGTTTTATGTTTCCTTTGCCATCAGTATTTCGTGTTAATTCAGCCGGAAATTTAATCATAGGAATTCTGATAAATACTGTATGACACAATTTTTGTTAAAAATGTACAGTGTGTTTATAATTATATACACTGCATTAGCAAGACTATTTCTGATTGGCTAGAACTTCCAATTTGACTAGAATTCATTGAGAACCAAATCCTCCATCTTTGGTTTTACAAGTCTGATGATGGAAAGAGTTTTCCACAGACTAGCTCCTCGCTCCACTTCCATCTTGTTTCTCCACCACACCCACATCCCAGGGTGCCAGGTACCACAGGACATGGTCATCCCTCAATCCCGTCTCTGACCCAGCACCTTTGTGTCATGGTGCTGAGTGAATGCGCATAGTGGGCAGTAGGAATATTACTACAACTTGTTCCTACGCCAGAACTACTGCCAGCCACATAAATATATCCCACTAAATCCATACTTAATGTATCCCTAACTCAACTGCTCCTTACCCAGACCCCCCAAAATACCTGCAGTCATTTCCTCACCACCCAACAGGAAGGGAATCGGATAGAGGGGAAGTCTGCATGGAAAGGGACAGCAGTCTTAACCATTGCAGTTAAAATCTCTTTTACAAATGTTACAAAAATTTTACAAAAAGATATGGCCATGTGAACATTCTGAAGGCTCACCCCAGGGTCTTGGAAGAGGCCAGAGTGAGGGAGGGGACACGAAGCTTAAACTTCCTTAACTTCCCTGTTGATCCACCTCTGGATGTGAGACAGACACAAGCGAGATGAACTCTCTTCAATCATTAATTCCAAAATGCATAGTGCTCTCCAGAGTCGCTTATTCCTCACATGTTAATTGAGTGTCTGGAAGTTCAGACAAAATATATATTAATGATATCTTTTACTCCTAGAAGAAAACTACATTGACAGAAAAAATCACGTTTCTTTGAATGTCTGTTCTCTACAGGAAATGAAGATTGAAACAATGATTTCTGCTTGTCATTGTCTCACTTAGTAAAGAATATAGTTTTTGTGCTGGAGACCGCTAAAGCTTATTAATGATTTTCAGATTTCAGCAATTAGATACTTGCACTTTCTCGTATCTGATACTTACAGATACTTTAACATATTTAAGCATGTACCTGAGTATCGTATCATTTATTTTCCTGTTATTAACTAAAGTTAAAGCACTTTAGGAGGGACTACTAAACATCTCTGTGGAAAATGGTAGAATAGTACAGTCCTTTCTAAAACTACCCTGATGGGGAGCCTGTTTCCTATTCAGTTCAAATGCCAGGCAGTATGGCTGCTTCCTCTGTTCCTATGGAAACCTCAGCCTTGCTGAAGTTCAAGTTAATTTCTTACCGCCATCTGCCTGTTGAGCTACAGGGCTTTCTTTAGCTAATATCGTGCAGAGGCCTGTTAGGAGAATGAAGTTTACTTAGGAACTCCCTGGGCTGTCCCAACAGGAGGTCAAGATTGAAAACAGATCCAGCTGAACCTCAGTGCAGAATTAGCTGAAGGATGAAAGGAGTTAAAATATACTGTGTGAGGTTTTTAAAAAAATTAACCCATATTTAATACCAATTGACTAGATGGGATATTAAAAAGAGTTCACACTGCACTACATTGGACAAAGTTTGTGTAATGTTTTATCATCCCTTTAAACTCTAAAATCGCCACATTTCTATGTGCTTCTTGAAAATGTTAATGATATCTCAAATCAAAGGTCACAAGCTGGTGACCTGTGAATCAGCTCTGGCCTGCAGACACGGTTTTTTGGCACACACAGTGTTTTAAAACAATGCTTGAATTAGTGGCCAACTTCTAGAAATTAGAAAACTTCATGAGAGAAAGAAAAAAGCCCTCTGGATTTCCAACTTCTCTTTAAAAAACAACTTGGGGGCTTCCCTGGTGGCGCAGTGGTTGAGAGTCCGCCTGCCGATGCAGGGGACACGGGTTCGTGCCCCGGTCTGGGAGGATCCCACATGCCGTGGAGTGGCTAGGCCCGTGAGCCATGGCCGCCGAGCCTGCGCATCCGGAGCCTGTGCTCCGCAACAGGCGAGGCCACAGCAGTGAGAGGCTCGCGTACCGCAAAAAGAAAAAAAAAAAAAAAAAAACCAACTTGGAAGATGTGGCCAGCTCCGCAGTCGTCATTGTTGAAGCCAGAGCTCAGGAGAGACGCGGGTCTCCCATTTGTCACAGTCCCTGGCACTCCTTACCCTTTCACACTGGCCCGCTTCCTTCATTAGTAGTAGCTGCCCAGCCTCTACGACACTTGCATTCACAATTCCTGCCTTAGATTCCTGTAGTGCTCACTTCCTAAAGACTAATACATAAACTCAAAAACCCAAGCACGCACTAGCTCACAGAATACAGTATTTTTAACCAGCCTAACACATAGGGTAGCAAATAATCAATCCTTTTCACTAATCGATCAGTGATACTAATCCCTTTTGTTTGCCTCTCTAGCGTGAATTCTCTAGCATAAATTACTTGATTTAAATAATTTGCAATGCTGCCCATCAATATCAGCAAAGAAGAAGACGGTAAGCATATCAGCCACTCTGTTCTCTATCTACGAATGGTTATTAGTAATAATCATCTGTATTTGTTGTTTGCTTACTAAGTGGCATCACTGTGCTTTATAGCAATATATCAAATCACTATAGCAATATATCAAATCACTATAATCCTCTTTGTTTTACAGATGAGAGAACTGAGGTGTAGGAGGATCAGTAACTTGCTAGTAGATAACAAATTCCAGCTTCACTCAATTCTTTCTGATTCTAGAGCCTGCACATAAACCACTACAGCTTGTTTATCCTCATTTCAGGTAAAATGTTTTCACCAAGCGTTTAAACTATTTCTGTATTTCTAAATCTGCTTTAGAATATGTTCAGAATGACAAAAAAGTCTGTGACACAGTCCTTTCCTTCAAGCAATATAGAATTTCAGTGAGAAGAATCATTGTTTTAGCAGATTTTATCGCCTACACTGCCCACAAACAAATAAATATGCAATTACATGTTATCTTAGAGGGAAATAGAAGCATCTATGCTAATGCATAGAATTGAAGCATGGGTTAACCAGAAGAAAAAGTATGCACAAAGACATTTGGAAGTACAAGACAGTATGGTGCCTGGGGAAAGTAGTTGACGTGAGCAAAGAACAAGAAGAGGCATTTCACAAAAGGACAAGTACAATTGGCCAATAACATGGTGGGATAATACTCTGAAATATCAGCAGATGTTTTTAAATGGGTATTTACTTTCTCCCTTTGCCCTTCCTTCCCTGCATCTCAACAGCTTGGTGTTTCATACCGATGGCCTCAAGGAAATGGTGGTATGACTAGACAGGTGGAGCCTCTGACAGCCTCACGATCCTTCTTACGTGCCACCCTGTCACAGGGCAGCACAACGATGCCTGTTCCCCAAAGGGGGCCTCAGAAATGGTGAAGTGGGCTGTCAGAACTGAAAGCTCCTCCTGGAAAGGAATAAGGGACATCTTGACATGTTTTTGTCCCTAATCCCACAGGGACCGATGATCAAAGACCAAGTGAATAGATGGCCATCTCATTCCAATACATACTAGAGTGGGAAAGTAGCATCACCAGTCAGTTGGATTCCCCCCAAAACACACGCCAGGACTCATACCCAATGCCTCACACTTAGTCCCCTGGAATTTGGCTGTGATCCCAGGGGAAAGTGTGTGGGACTGAGATTAAGTTCCCATCTCCCCAGTGGAATGAGGACCCAAAGACTGAGAAAATAGACTGAGTACAGAAAAATAAACAGTGCCTTTTGCACACCTGAGCTGAGGGCCAAGTGTCATAGCATCTTTTAGGAATCACTAATAATTGCGGAAATACAGATTATGATAAGATTCCATTTGTTTTGCCTAACAGATCGACAATAGGTTGATAATTACGTTTGTGAGATTGCAGGGAGACAGGCAGTCACAAATACTGTTGGTGGGAGAGTAAACCAATATAAACACTCTTGAGGGCATCGTGGCACCATGTATCCATTCTAAGGAAATCGCTGGACGTGCACTCAGTATATAAAGAACATTCAGTGTAGTGTTACTTGTAATAGTGAATAATTACAGTGACATATCCAACAAAAGTGGGGTTTATTAAGTAAATTATAATAAATTATTAAAATGGGACAGCACATAGCCATTAAAATAATTGAGGTAGCTCTCTGCTTGCTAACAGATCCAATGCTTGTAATATATAGTTAAAGTGGAGAAAAGCAAGTGTCCAAATGGTGTGTATATTATGATCAAATTCTTTTAACTACTTATACTTGCAGAAAAAAATCTGTGAGGATATGCACCAATGTATTAACAGTGACAGTCTTTGACTGACATGATGATGAATCATTTAAATTTTGTTTCTATTGGACTTCTCTGTATCTTCTAATTGTTATCAATGGATATGAATTACTTGTGTTACTATTTTCTTAACGCTATTTAAAAAAAGAAAGTAGTTGAGGAAGGCTAAAACCTACGATGACCATGGATGAATGATAAGGGTGGGAAATGGAGAAGTGCTCAGGGATCAGATCAAGAGGCCAAGGCATTTTTTTTTCAGCATCCCAGTAAACAACATAACTGTAAAAATCACTGAGCCATTTCTCTCAGCAGGCACCGAGAGACCTTGTGAATTAATACTAGAGCCAATATCTTAACATTTTTATTCTCATGTAAATGGTTAAATACAGATCATTTATTTTCCCTTGCCTACATTACCGAGGCAACAAAATATAGAGTCTTTAAGGTGATAATTATCTGCTCTCCATCCGATATACCACAATTATTATTTATACTCCTGGTTCTCCTACTTTTATTCAGAGCCAGCCCAATAGGACTCCCAACAACAGGTAGTGATTTTTCAAGGAGAACTTGCTCCCTTCCTGGTACTCCCCTCCCTGGAAAGGAGGCTCTTGATACCTCCTCCAGGAGATTCTAATCTCTCTCCCCCAGATACCCTGTCTGATCTAGACTGTTCAGTTGTAACAAATCACACAGTACCCTGTCACATCCTTTTTCCTGGCGTAACATTTGCATTGGTTTCCTAGGGCTGCTGAAGCAAATTACCACAAATGTGGGATCTTAAAACAACAGAAATTTATTATTTCACAATTCTGGAGGTCAGAAGGTCCAAAATCAAGGTGTCAGGAGGGCCACTCTCCCTCTGATGTTCTAGGGGAGAACCCTTCCTTGTCTCTTCCTTTTTAGGGGTCCCTGGCATTCCTTGGGTGGTGGCAGCATAACTCCAGTCTCTGCCTCCATCTTCACATGCCCATCTTTTCTCTCTCTCTCTCTCTCTCTCTCTCTCTCTCTCTCTCTCTCGTTTTAAGACCCACCCTGAATCCAGCATGCTCTCACCAAGACTTAATTGCATCTGCAAAGAACCTATTTCCAGATAAGGTCACATCCACAGGTACTGGGGGGTAGGATTTGGACATATCTTTTGGGGGGACACAATTCAACCCACTACAATGTTACACCTATATATGATTTTCTTTTTAGATAAGGAGCTAACTATAATTACAGCTAAAGTTTATTGAGAATTTACTCAGGCATTGTGTTAAGCATTTTATGAGCATTATCTCAGTTAAGGTTACAAAATCTTTCCCCCACCCCACCCTATGCCTCCCATCCGATACTCAAAGATCCAGTTTCCATTACTTTGCCTTCTGGTAAGGAGAGTAGCATTTCAAAATTCCTGCCAGGGAGTAAAGCTACAGCTTTCACAAGGGAGGAAGAATTGCGGCCCCTGGACAATCACTAGTATGACCTGTTTGGCCACTTTTTTTTTTTTTTTTTTACATCTTTATTGGAGTATAATTACTTTACAATGGTGTGTTAGTTTCTGCTTTATGACAAAGTGAATCAGCTATACATATACATATATCCCCACATCTCTTCCGTCCTGCCTCCCACCCTCCCTATCCCACCGTTCTAGGTGGTCACAAAGCACCGAGCTGATCTCCCTGTGCTATGCAGCTGCTTCCCACTAGCTATTTTACATTTGGTAGTGTATATGTGTCCATGCCACTCTCATTTTGTCCCAGCTTACCCTTCCCCCTCCCTGTGTCCTCAACTCCATTCTCTACGTCTGTGTCTTTATTCCTGTCCTGCCCCGAGGTTCTTCAGAACCATTTTTTTTTTTTTTGATTCCATATATATGTGTTAGCATACGGTATTTGTTTTTCTCTTTCTGACTTACTTCACTCTGTATGACAGACTCTAGGTCCATCCACCTCACTACAAATAACTCAATTTCGTTTCTTTTTATGGCTGAGTAATATTCCATTGTACATATGTGCCACATCTTCTTTATCCATTCATCTGTCGATGGACACTTAGGTTGCTTCCATGTTCTGGCTATTGTAAATAGAGCTACAGTGAACACTGTGATACATGACTCTTTTTGAATTATGGTTTTCTCAGGGTATATGCCCAGTAGTGGGATTGCTGGGTCATATGGTAGTTCTATTTTAAGTCTTTTAAGGAGCCTCCATACTGTTCTCCATAGTGGCTGTAACAATATACATTCCCACCAACAGTGCAAGAGGGTTCCCTTTTCTCCACACCCTCTCCAGCATTTAATGTTTGTAGATTTTTTTTTTTTTTTTTTTGCGGTACGCGGGCCTCTCACTGCTGTGGCCTCTCCCGTTGAGGAGCCCAGGCTCCGGACGCACAAGCCCAGCGGCCATGGCTCACGGGCCCAGGCGCTCCACGGCATGTAGGATCTTCCCGGACCGGGGCACGAACCCGTGTCCCCTGCATCGGCAGGCGGACTCCCAACCGCTGCGCCACCAGGGAAGCCCCAATGTTTGTAGATTTTTTGATGATGGCCACTCTGACCTGTGTGAGGTGATACCTCACTGTAGTTTTTTTTTTTTGTTTGTTTGTTTGTTTGCGGTACGCGGGCCTCTCACTGTTGTGGCCTCTCCCATTGCGGAGCACAGGCTCTGGATGCACAGGCTCAGCGGCCATGGCTCACAGGCCCAGCCGCTCCGCAGCATGTGGGATCTTCCCGGACTGGGGCACGAACGCTTGTCCCCTGCATGGCAGGCGGACTCTCAACCACTGCGCCACCAGGGAAGCCCCTCACTGTAGTTTTGATTTGCACTTCTCTAATGATTAGTGATATTGAGCAGTCTTTCATGTGTTTGTTGGCAATCTGTATATCTTCTTCGGAGAAATGTCTATTTAGGTCTTCTGCCCATTTTTGGATTGGGTTGTTTGTGTTTTTGTTATTGAGCTGCATGAGCTGCTTGTAAATTTTTGAGATTAATTCTTTGTCAGTTGCTTCATTTGCAAATATTTTCTCCCATTCTGAGGGTTGTCTTTTCATCTTGTTTATGGTTTCCTTTGCTGTGCAAAAGCTTTGAAGTTTCATTAGGTCCCATTTGTTTATTTTTGTTTTTACTTCCATTTCTCTAGGAGGTGGGTAAAAAAGGATCTTGCTGTGATTTATGTCATAGAGTGTTCTGCCTATGTTTTCCTCTAAGAGCTTTATAGTGTCTGACCTTACATTTAGGTCTTTAATCCGTTTGAGTTTATTTTTGTGTATGGTGTTAGGGAGTGTTCTAATTTCATTCTTTTACATGTAGCTGTCCAGTTTTCCCAGCACCACTTATTGAAGGGGCTGTATTTTCTCCATTGTATACTCTTGCCTCCTTTATCAAAGATAAGGTGACCATATGTGTGTGGGTTTATCTCTGGGCTTTCTATCCTGTTCCATTGATCTATATTTCTGTTTTTGTGCCACTACCATACTGTCTTGATTACTGTAGGTTTATAGTATAGTCTGAAGTATGGTAGCCTGATTCCTCCAGCTCTGTTTTTCTTTCTCAAGATTGCTTTGGCTATTCGCGGTCTTTTGTGTTTCCATACAAATTGTGAAATTTTTTGTTCTAGTTCTGTGAAAAATGCCAGTGGTAGTTTGATAGGGATTGCATTGAATCTGTAGATTGCTTTGGGTAGTATAGTCATTTTCACAATGTTGATTCTTCCAATCCAAGAACATGGTATATCGCTCCATCTGTTTGTAACATCTTTAATTTCTTTCATCAGTGTCTTATAGTTTTCTGCATACAGGTCTTTTGTGTCCTTAGGTAGGTTTATTCCTAGGTATTTTATTCTTTTTGTTGCAGTGGTAAATGGGAGTGTTTTCTTAATTTCTCTTTCAGATTTTTCATCATTAGTGTATAGGAATGCAAGAGATTTCTGTGCATTAATTTTGCATCCTGCTACTTTACCAGATTCATTGATTAACTCTAGTAGTTTTCTGGTAGCATCTTTAGGATTCTCTATGTATAGTATCATGTCATCTGCAAACACTAATAGATTTACTTCTTCTTTTCAGATTTGGATTCCTTTTATTTCTTTTTCTTTCTGATTGCCATGGCTAGGACTTCCAAAACTATGTTGAATAATAGTGGTGAGAGTGGACAACCTTTTCTTGTTCCTGATCTTAGAGGAAATGGTTTCAGTTTTTCACCATTGAGAAAGATGTTGAGAATGAGTTTGGGAGTGTTCCTCTCTCCACTATATTTTGGAAGAGTTTGAGAAGGATAGATGTTCCCTCTTCTCTCAATGTGTGATAGAATTCGCCTGTGAAGCCATCTGGTCCTGGGCTTTTGCTTGTTGGAAGATTTTTAATCACAGTCTCAATTTTAGTGTTTGTGGTTGGTCTGTTTATATCTTCTGTTTCTTCCTGGTTCAGTCTTGGAAGGTTATGCTTTTCTAAGAATTTGTCCATTTCTTCCAGGTTGTCCATCTTATTGGCATATAGTGGCTTGTAGTAATCTCTCGTGATCCTTTGTATTTCTGCAGTGTCAGTTGTTACTTCTCATATTTCATTTCTAATTCTATTGATTTGAGTCTTCTCCCTTTTTTTTCTTGATGAGTCTGGCTAATGGTTTATCAGTTTTGTTTATCTTCTCAAAGAACCAGCTTTTAGTTTTATTGATCTTTGCTGCTGTTTCCTTTATTTCTTTCTGATCTGATCTTTATGATTTCTTTCCTTCTGCTAACTTGGGGGTTTTTTGTTCTTCTTTCTCTAATTGCTTTAGGTGTAAGGTTAGGTTGTTTATTTCAGATGTTTCTTGTTTCTTGAGGTAGGACTGTATTGCCATAAACTTCCCTCTTAGAACTGCTTTTGCTGCATCCCATAGGTTTGGGTCATCGTGTTTTCATTGTCATTTGTTTCAAGGTATATTTTGATTTCCTCTTTGGTTTCTTCAGCAATCACTTGGTTATTAAGTAGTGTATTGTTTAGCCTCCATGTATTTGTATTTTTTACAGATTTTTTCCTGTAATTGATATCTAGTCTCATAGCGTAGTCTCATAGTCTCATAGTAAAGATACTTTATACGATTTCAATTTTCTTAAATTTACCAAGGCTTGATTTGTGACCCAAGATACAATCTATCCTGGAGAATGTTCCATGAACACTTGAGAAGAAATTGTATTCTGTTGTTTTTGGATAGAATGTCCTATAAATATTAATTAAGTCAATCCTGTTTAATGTATCATTTAAAGCTTGTGTTTCCTTATTTATTTTCATTTTGGATGATCTGTCCATTGGTGAAAGCGGGGTGTTAAAGTCCCCTACTATGATTGTGTTACTGTTGCTTTCCCCTTTTATGGCTGTTAGCATTTGCCTTATGTATTGAGGTGCTCCTATGTTGGGTGCATAAATATTTACAATTGTTGTATCTTCTTCTTGAATTGATCCCTTCATCATTATGTAGTGTCCTTCTTTTTCTCTTGTAATAGTCTTTATTTTAAAGTCTATTTTGTCTGATATGACAATTGCTACTCCAACTTTCTTTTGATTTCCATTTGCATGGAATATCTTTTTCCATCCCCTCACTTCCAGTCTGTATGTGTCCCTAGGTCTGAAGTGGATCTCTTGTAGACGCATACATATGGGTCTTGTTTCTTATCCATTCAGCCAGTCTATGTCTTTTTGTTGGAGCACTTAGTCCATTTACATTTAAGGTAGTTATCGATATGGATGTTCCTATTACCATTTTCTTAATTGTTTTGGGTTTGTTATTGTAGGTCTTTTCCTTCTCTTGTGTTTCCTGCCTAGAGAAGTTCCCTTAGCATTTGTTGTAAATCTGGTTTGGTGGTGCTCGATTCTCTTAGCTTTTGCTTGTCTGTATAGATTTTAATTTCTCCGTCGAATCTGAATGAGATCCTTGCCGGGTAGAGTAATCTTGGTTGTTGAAACTAACAAACAATTTTGGTTGTTGATGAAATCTCCCTTTCATCACTTTAAATATGTCCTGCCACTCCCTCTGGCTTGCAGAGTTTCTGCTGAAAGATCAGCTGTTAACCTTATGGGGATTCCCTTGTATGTTATTTGTTGTTTTTCCCCTTGCTGCTTTTAATATTTTTCTTTGTATTTAATTTTTGATAGTTTGATTAGTATGTGTCTTGGAGTGTTTCTCCTTGGATTTATGCTGTATGGGACTCTCTGTGCTTCCTGGACTTGATTGACTATTTCCTTTCCCATATTAGGGAAGTTTTCAACTATAATCTCTTCAAATATTTTCTCAGTCCCTTTCTTTTCCTCTTCCTCTTCTGGGACCCCTATAATTCGAATATTGCTGCGTTTAATGTTGTCCCAGAGGTCTCTAAGACTGTCCTCAATTCTTTTCATTCTTTTTTCTTTATTTTGCTCTGCAGTTGTCATTTCCACTATTTTATCTTCCAGATCACTTATCCGTTCTTCTGCCTCAGTTATTCTGCTATTGATTCCTTCTAGAGAATTTTTAATTTCATCTATTGTGTTGTTCATCATTGTTTGTTTGCTCTTTAGTTCTTCTAGGTCCTTGTTAAGTGTTTCTTGTATTTTCTCCATTCTATTTCCAAGATTTTGGATCATCTTTACTATCATTACTCTGAATTCTTTTTCACACAGACTGCCTATTTCCTTTTCATTTGCTTGGTCTGGTGGGTTTTTACCTTGCTCCTTCATCTGCTGTGTGTTTCTCTGTCTTCTCATTTTGCTTTACTTACTGTGTTTGGGGTCTCCTTTTGCAGACTGCAGGTTCGTAGTTCCCGTTGTTTTGGTGTCTGCCCCCAGTGGCTAAGGTTGATTCAGTGGGGTGTGTAGGCTTCCTGGTGAGGGGACGAGTGCCTGTCTTCTGGTGGATGAGGCTGGATCTTGTCTTTCTGGTGGGCAGGACCACATCCGGTGGTGTGTTTTAGGGTGTCTGTGACCTTATTATGATTTTAGGCAGCCTCTCTGCTAATGGGTGGGGGGGTGTTCCTGTCTTGCTAGTTGTTTGGCATAGGGTGTCTAGCACTGTAGTTTGCTGGTCATTGAGTGGATCTGTGTCTTAGCATTGAGATGGAGATCTCTGGGAGAGTTTTTGCTGGTAGGTATTACGTGGGGCTGGGAGGTCTCTGGTGGACCAGTGTCCTGAACTTGGCTCTCCCACCTCAGAGGCACAGGCCTGACACACAGCTGGAGCAGCAAGACCCTGTCAGCCACACAGCTTCAGTGTCTTTTTCATTCCCCCTCCTTTCCTGGTCACTTTTTGAAGCTGTACAGCTAGACTTACACGTGGTTGTAATGCCAATGTGATCTGCAAAACAATATCTGATGCAAAACAGGCTCTTTTTAAGGAATATAGTCTCTATCTACTTCTCAATTTATATCAAATGCCTGTGTCAAGCTATAACATCATAATGCACACTGGGTTTTTTTCCAAAATTTTGTTTTGAAAATTTTCAAACATACAACAGAATTGAAAGAATTTCACAGTTACACCCATACACTCTCTACCTAAATGCTACATTAATGTTTTACTATTCTTGCTTTGTTCTGTAATTAGGCACCCACCTGTCCTATCTATCCATGAATCCATCTTATTTTTTCTCCCCAATACTTCAACATGCACATCATTGAACCAGACCAGAACATAGGCTCTTCAATGGCAGGCAAATCCCTAAAGAGAAGAAAGAGGGAAGAGTTTAGCTGACCATACCCAGTTTCTTCTTTCACACTACCAGTTAAACCAGGCACCCCTCTTGCCATGGGGTAAGAAGTGGCAAGAGAGGCCAAGTGTGACAGTAGGGATCTCTCTCCACAAGGTAACAGGAGGAGTGGGAAATATATTCCCTTACAAAGAGTACACTGAGTGATTTAGTGGATGAGCATCTTCAGTAGCGTCCAAATAATAAACATAACAGTTTCCTGGCATTCCTAACACTCCTACCTAACAGCAATTTAGACTTCAGTAACTCTAGTGTCTTCCATTTTTCACAATTCTCCTATAACTATATCCATCTCTGTTTCTCTTCCCTTTTATTTACCTGTTGCTCTCATTCTCTCACACTCCAAAAGCTCATTCTCCATGCAAAGAGGAATATGGTGGCCCATTGTGATGGACTTACATCCCAAAAGTTCCCTGCTCTGAGAGGAAAAAGAATTATTTATTTCCAACTCCAATTTCAAGGAAGGACTAAAATTGGTCCAGATTGGATCACATGTCTATTTTGGACAAAGCACTGGGGCCAAGAGGTCATGTGTCAACTCCTGTGTTCAAAGGGATAAAGTCTACTATAGAAAGAAGTTAGGGATGCTGGGCCTCACTAGAAACACAAAGGAATTCCAACGTTCTAACTCATTTATTTAACCCTTTTACCTCAATGCCCACTCCACCCATAAATTTTATTAAAAGTTGAAACTCCCGTTGATGTTATAGTGAGAAAATCTCTTTAGCAAACATATTTTATATTGTAACATTGGGGGGAGCAGTGATTTTTTTTTTTTTTTTTTACGGATCTGTTTCAATTGAGCGATTAGTGAAAGATTAATATGCTTTCCTATCAGAGAATATTAATAGTTTTTACTTAGATTGATTTTGAAATTTTTTGTTCTTGAAATTGTTGAGTCAAATAGAAGCTTTAAGGATGAATTCAAACGTCTAAGGAACTTGGTATGACGGGGAGAATAAACTGTTTAACCTCTGTTTAACCTTCTCTAGAATGTTTATTTAAACGTTCTGCCAATGTTGATGTGATTCACCCAGGAATGTAACCCAGGTTATGTACAGTTAGATATAATCTATTTACAAAGCTGCAGAACTTTGGTTTTGTCTATAACAAACTTTAAGAAAATAAACTGAATGTGCAACTGCTTTAATCAAACAGCGTCCACATATATAAAAGTAAGAACAAGATTGAGACAATTCCAACCCTTAACAACAACGTTGTTTTTCCAGCTCAAAGATTAGACCAGTGGCCAAATAAAGAGATATTAGAACAAATAATACAAGTCCAGCGTCTCATATCAAAATCTCGCCCTTCTCCAACTTTAATATCAATAATCAATCCATTCTATCAAAATCAAACCAACCAAAAACCCATTTTCTTTTGCAAAAGCTACAATCTTCTCTTATGACCGTGTTAGCAGAACTAAAATTCTGGGACTCCTTATCTTTCCCAGCACATGGGTTTTAAAATCTCAAATACCCTCATTTTTTCAAAGTACAAGGGCTCAATCCTACAAGGAATTGGAACTTGGGTTAAAATGTACTTTAAAATGCAATCAAAGAAAGAAACGAACTATCAAATGGCTCCCCTGTAAGACAGCTTCAGATATTCAGTTTAGAGTTATTTCAGAGATGCTGAGTAAATTCTGACTTGATTCTAAACCAAATGCCCTTGGGGGTCTCCAGCTGCCAGAGTCTTCCATAATGTTGTGATTAGACCCTCTCTTGGACCCTCCCCACGCATGCTCTGTTCCTGCTTTGCAGACAGCCTATCTGCCAGGGGAAATTCTGCCTATCAGTCCAAAAGGCCTGGGTGGGGTTTCGCCACGACTGAGTTAGCCTGCTTCTATGGATCCTTTGGAAGAGAAGATAGATGAATTGGATAGTTGAAACATAACAGGAAAGTGGTTCCTCCAGGTTCCTGCACCAGGAAATAGCTCCTAGTGCCAAGACTCTTAACTCCAATGCCAAGACCACAATCACATGGAGGTTGACATTCTGTGTTCAGTTCCACTGCTACTAAAGGAATAATGCTTTGCAAAAAGCCATGATGTCTACAGTGCATCCTGTTCAGCATAGGGCCTTGAGCAAACACAGAAACATTTGTCCCTGCTTCTGTCGTATGGTGGATGAAAATACCAGTCATAATTCTCTTCCCCTTCTCATCTTTTTTCTTTTTGCGGTATGTGGGTCTCACTGTTGTGGCCTCTCCCGTTGCGGAGCGCAGGCTCCGGACGCGCAGGCTCAATGGCCATGGCTCATGGGCCCAGCCACTCTGCAGCATGTGGGATCCTCCCGGACCGGGGCACGAACCCGTGTCCCCTGCATCGGCAGGCGGACTCTCAACCACTGCGCCACCAGGGAAGCCCCTCCCCTTCTCATCTTAACAATCAATCCTTTTCTTAAAAAATGGAAAATTAAAAGGAAGACATTAGAACGTTGGAATGACTGAGCCAGACCAGAGGGCAATCCCATTCAGCCCAATATTTTGTTTTTAAGAGTGGAGACTCATGACTGTTTCAAGGAACAGTGTTGTTGCCCTTCATGATCTAAGCCCAAAAGGTATTGCTAGGTCCCAAATATCTCTAATTGTCCTTAATTATAGCCTACAAGTCCTCATAAACCTAACTCAGTCATATAACACTTCCACCTCTGACCCAGCCAAATTACCTTGGGGCACACATAGAGTCATCACCCAGCATTCAAGGAGTTAACTCCTGAAGTTCCTGCTTCTCTTACTTCCTCCTCTTCAATTCTCCTTGAACATCCTTCAACACATTTTTTTTTTTTTGGCTTAGCCTTTCCAGTTTAATGGACTGATGATTGCCTCTTATGGATTCTAACCTACGGTTCTAGTTCTTGCTTTGTAAACACCTATGTCCTTATGACTGTTGTTTGTCACAAACGTGCTACTGGGAGCCACATTACCTATTTACATCACCATGTCACCCAGGCAAGTCACACTGAGTATGGCCTAACCTTCCAGACATACTCTTTTATGGGTAATGCATTCCCCAAGTTAATTGCCCCTCCCCTTTATATTGTAACACATTTCCTTATTCACAACAAACCACTTGGTTCAAGCATCTAAGCCCACAGTTTCCAAAATGCATATTAGAATCCAGTGGGGCGTTTTAAAGACCTACCTATGCCTGTATCTCACCCCCAGGGTCTGACTTAATAAATATACGTTGCAACAGGAATTCTTCAAAGGCTGCAAAGTTGAGAATTCTTAGACTTGGAGCATACATTTCAGTTCAAGGCAACTTAGCCCTCTCCACATCTGTCTTTACTGACTGAAAAGTTTAAATCTTTTTAGTATGACTTCTTACAGAATTCTTCTAACCTCTTGATTATTTTAACTGCTGCTCTCAACTCAGTAAAGTTTGTAATGTTAATTTGGACAGGTGAAAAGAATAATTGATACCACCTGCAGACCACAGCAGCTAGAAGTCAAGCGGATGGAAACAATCACATTGTAAGCTTCTCAAAGGAAGGGATACGCCTTACCCTTCTTTGTATTTCCACAGCATCCACCATGGTACTTGGATCAAAGTAGGTGTCTAATACATATTTAGGAGGGAAAGTAGGATAACCTGTATATAGGATCTGCTTCCAATTTTTTAAATATCTGTAATATATATGATGTTCGTGTAGTTGGAAAATACATCATTTGGTGGGGAACAACCAGTATGTTTTCAATTGGCTCACTTTTTTTTTAACAGCTTTATTGGGATATAAATCACATACCATACAATCCACACTTTTAAAGTGTACAATTCAATGCCTTTTAGTATATTCAGAAGGTTGTGTAACCAACACCATAATCAATTCTAGAACATTCATCACCTTAAAAGGAAACCCCAGACCCATTAGCAGCCACTCCTCATTCCTCCCCAATCCCTTTCCCCTCAGACCTAGGCAACCACTAATATACTTTATGTCTCTATAGATTTGCCTGTTCTGGACATTCGTGTAAATGGAATCAGACAATACCTGGTCTTACGTGTCAAGCGTTTTTCACTTTGTATGTTTCCAAGATTCATTCATGTTGTAGCAGGTACCAGCACACCATTCATCTTTATTTATTTATTTTGCGGTACGCGGGCCTCTCACTGTTGTGGCCTCTCCCACCGCGGAGCACAGGCTCCTGACGCGCAGGCTCAGCGGCCATGGCTCACGGGCCCAGCCGCTCCACGGCATGTGGGATCTTCCTGGACCGGGGCACGAACCCGTGTCCCCTGCATTGGCAGGTGGACTCTCGACCACTGCGCCACCAGGGAAGCCCTGAACATCTGTTTTTATATGGACCTATATTTTTATTTCTCTTGGGTGTACACACAGGAGAATTGCTGAGTCACGTGGTAACGCTATGTTTAACCTTTTGAGAAACTGCCAAATGGTTTTCTACATCGGCTGCACCATTTCACACGGGCACAATCTCCCCTTCCCTCCGCCTTCCCTCCATTCAAGCGGCTAGGCCTTTCTCTTCCCATCGCTTCAGGGGCAGGATGTGACTGACTGAAAGAAAAACCAAAGGAGTGTTCCTGACTTTCATTTCCAAAAGTATACACACCTTTAGACAACCAGTGAAGACTGGCAAAACAGACAAAAAGAAGACAGTTGCTGGGAGTTAATGGGTCCCAGAAGGGGGCTGTTGGATGGGCAGTGTGATATCCTTAGTAAGAAGACCCCTTAAAAGCTCAGGGAGGAAACTGCTACCTGAGGAATCTAGGCCCCTGGGTCTTTAGAGAGCCTAGCAGATGTTTCCTCATCCAGTATGGCAAGAAAAGCAGATACTTTAGCTGCACTCAAAGTTGAGACAGTAGAGCCAGGTTGCAGGAATAAAGAACAACTCACTGTCAACATAGAGATGAGGGACCCGGAGCCTGCTCCCAACCCCCTGGAACTACATACACCTCCTGGAATTTAGGTTTAAACTCAGGGGGAAGAAGTGATGAGAGAACCGCAAACTGAGCAATATTCATTTTCTACCAGCGTAGCAAAATACAAGTTCAAAATTAAATTCAATTGTGTTTGGGTAAAGTGAAAAAGTTGTATTTTTGAGTTATGCACTGAAAGGAGTACCCACCACATAAGATTGGAAGAAAGACTAAAGAAGTCAATGTCCCAGACCTACTAGAGCATGGACTTGAGGATATGGGGAGGGGGAAGGGTAAGCTAGGACAAAGTGAGAGAGAGGCATGGACATATATACACTACCAAATGTAAGGTAGATAGCTAGTGGGAAGCAGCCACAGAGCACAGGGAAATCAGCTCGGTGCTCTGTGACCACCTAGAGGGGTGGGATAGGGAGGTGGGAAGGAGACACAAGAGGGAAGAGATATGGGAACATATGTATATGTATAACTGATTCACTTTGTTATACAGCAGAAACTAACACACCATTGTAAAGCAATTATACTCCAATAAAGATGTTAAAAAAAAGTCAATGTCCAATAAATATATGAAAAAACAACTCACCACTGACAATACCATGAGCAGCAAGGATGTGGAACAAAAGGAATTCTTCTGAACTGCTGGCAGTGATCAGTTGGAGCTACAACTTTGGAGAGCAACTCAGCAGGACTTAAATTGAACAGCTGCAGGCTCTGTAACCCAGCAACTCCTTTCCTCCGTCTGTAAGGTAGAGATCTCTTGCACAGGTGTGCCAAGAGAGATGCAAAAAAAAAGAAAAGCTCACCATAACATTGTTTGTAATGGCAAAACAAAAATTTACAGACAAGCTAAAAGTCCATCAGCAGGGGACCAGATGCATAAATTGTGCCATGTGCATTCAAAGGAATACTATACAGCCCTTTTCCCCAAAATGTGATTCCTCACCAGCCTCATTCACTCCACCTGAGAATTCCAGACCTACCCAAACAGAATCTGTATTTTAACAAGATCCCCTGGTGATTCTTGTGCCTATAAAAGTTTGAGAAGTGCGGTTCAAGGCAGTTAAATGAATGGACTAGGGCTGCTTGTGTCAACCTGGATAACTCTTAAAAACATAATATTCAGAGAAAAAAATATACAAGTTGCCAAAAGTTAGTATAGTAGGATGCCATTTAAATAAAATTTGAAAACATGAGCAAATTTTTATGAGTATATTCACATGTAGTTGACATTAGGACATGCAGAAAATTTTATAAACACCAAATCCTGGGGCTTCCCTGGTGGCGCAGTGGTTGAGAGTCCGCCTGCCGATGCAGGGGACGCGGGTTCGTGCCCCGGTCTGGGAAGAGCCCACATGTCGCAGAGTGGCTGGGCCCGTGAGCCATGGCCACTGAGCCTGCGCGTCTGGAGCCTGTGCTCTGCAATGGGAGAGGCCACAACAGTGAGAGGCCCGCGTACCGCAAAAAAAAAACCAAAAAAACCACCAAATCCTGGATACTAGTTACCTCTGGAGGGAAAGGGAGAGGATCAGAAAGCTACAGAGGAGGAGGCTTCAACTGCAATTACAATGATGACTTGTTCTAAAGCTGCATGGTGAGTACACTTGGGTTTCTTTCATATGTTTTTCCAGGCCCAGAATTTTCATTTGAACAAGGAGCTTTTCAAAAACAGTATTTAAATCTGGGTGGATAATTTTAATTTTTTTCTGAATATGTTTAATATTTTCCAAATATTTACAATGACCATATATTGCTTATATAGTCAAAAAGTCTATATTAAGAGTAATACTGAATTCTTTGTTTTTGATGAACAAGGCATCTTTTTACTTAAAACACCAAAATAATTGCCGGTCTTATTGCTTTCTAGCCACTCACTCCAATCTCCCACATCACGCCTTACTTTAGCACAAGATTGGGGCTCAGGAGTCGCTGGTGCCCGAAGATGTACCCAGGGTGGTGGCTGGCACAGAGGGATGGGAGATGATTCTGAATTGGAGCTCTGGTGGTTGTTCTGCCTTTGTCACCTGAAGCAGTGTGGAATCTGGAGAAACCTGTCATTTCTCGGAGCCTCTCTTTTCTTTAAAATGGGGATAATAACTCATGCCTGGTTTATCTTGCAAAAGAGAGAAGGAACGTGAAAATAGTTTTGAACTTTACAATGCTTTGGGAAAGTCAAGTTCTTCCTCAACTGCTCAGCTGCTTGTATTAGTTACCAATCCTGGGCTGCCTAGAGATTACTGTAGCAATTCCATCCAAGAGGGTTTCTAACCTTCGTTCCATGTCTGGTTGGTGGGGTAGTCTATGGGGTTGCTCCCCAACTTTTCCTGGTTTCTCCCTTTTCTGGGCACATGGTAGGATTGCACTTTCCCGTCTTCTTGAAATCAGATATGGCCATGTGAGTTGGTGTCTCCAGTGAATTTTGAGCATTAAGTGATGTGTGTCCCTTCCAAGAAGAAACTTGAAGAGTGGTTTGGGGGGTCACCACCTCACTTTCCAACTGCAGGGTGATGTGGAAACACACGTGGTGATGCAGCCTCAGAACTCCTGTGTCTCTGAGTGACTGAGGTAAGCAGATATATACATACCTACAGTGGAGAGTAGCATGGATGAAAAATAAACTTGTTATAGTTAGGACATGAGATTTGGAGGCTATTTATAACCACAGCAAAACTAAGTCTAGCCTGATAGATGCAGCTGGCTAAAATTAGTGTAGTATGTGTATTAAAGAAAAGGATGGGTGACAACAACACGTCTTCATCAGAAATAAAAGTAACAGGGGTGTAGCAGGATGTGGATTCAAGATTCCCCTTCAGTTACTCCCTCCATGACTCAGCAGAGACTTATACTTTCTCATTTAAGACCAGAAGGACAGCAATTTCCAGGCTCTTGGCTCTTTTTGACCCTTGCAAAGAAGTACTCCCATCTCTTTCAGAGAGGGTTTTACACCCAATAATAAATGGCCAAGTCAAGGATTGGCATGATAGCTATTAAAGCTGTGTGCCAAATATTTCTTGTTCTCCTCCTTTCCAGGAATATGGTAAGATTGTACCACCTATTCCTCTTGGGATTGGGTGGGGTCATGTAATTAGTTTGGGGCAATGAGTTATAACCAATTAATTGTCAGTGCAAAACCCTCCAGTTTTTCCCTCTGGTCTGATGACCCACAGTGTTAGAGATGATGGCTGCTCCTTCAGCAGGAGAGCAGGAGTTCCTAGATATGACTAGCCAATCCCCCCTGCCCAGTCCGAAATGGACATGTAATCTTACACGAAAAATTGTTTTAAGCCACTGAGATTGTGGCTTGTTTGTTACAGCAGCATAACCTAGCTTTTCCTGACTGATATAGAGAGAAATCCTGAAATAAAGTTACTGTTTCCTTTGAAATGATCACAACCATCACGAGCCTCAAGTGAAGTTATGCATTCCTCTCCATAATCTGGCTAACTGAGCAAAAACAAAATAAAATAGAAACAAAACAAAAAGAACACTGAGTCCTCAGAGGCTTTATTAATGGAGATAAAGTCCTCTGGGGAGGCACTTACATGTTCCTCCAGTAAGCGTTAAGTCTGGTTCTCAGGTACCGTCTCATCTGTGGCTTGATCACAGGAACATCTCTGAAGCTGGGAACACAGAGTTCCAGAAAGGATGTTGTTTTTCCTCCTGCTTGCAGTTCCAAGGTTGAGTTCCCAGAGGTGAGTTAACAAGTGAATTTTTCTTATTCTTTATTATTATTGAGATATAATTGACATATAACATATTAGTTCCAGGTGTACAACATAATGATTTGATATATGTATATATTGTGAAATGGTCACCACAAGTTCACTTAACATCTGTCACCATACTTAGTTACGACTTTGTGTGTGTGATGAGAACTTTTAAGACTTACTCTCGTAGCGACTGGTAAATATGCAATGCAGTATTTTTAACTATAGTCACCATGCTGTACATTACATCCCCATGACTTATTTATTTCATAACTAGCAGTTTGTACCTTTTGACCACCTTCACCCATTTTGCCCACACCTCTACCCCTGACTCTGGCAACCACCAATCTGCTCTCTATAAGCTGGGTTTTTTGTTTTTGTTTTGTTTTGTTTCTTTAGATTCCACATATAAGTGAGACCATACAGTATTTGTCTTTGTCTATCTGACTATTTAACTTAGCATAATGCCCTCAAGGTCCATCCATGTTGGAATTCCCTTGTTATGGCTGAGTAATATTCCATTGTATACATGTACCACATCTTCTTTATCCATTCATCTGTTGATGGAAACTTAGATTGTGTACTTGCCTTGGCTATTGTAAATAATCCTTCAGTGAACATGGGGGTGCATATATCTTTATGAGTTAGTGTTTTTGCTTTCTTCAGGTAAATACCTGGAAGTGGAATTTTTGGATCATACAGTAGTTCTATTTTTAATTTTTTGAGGAACCTCCATACTGCTTTCCATGGTGGCTACACCAATTTACATTCACACCAACAGTGCACAGGGTTCCCTTTTTTCCACATCCTTGTCAACAAGTGAATATTCAAGGTCTGTTAGCGTTCGTGAGCTTTTCTAATCGTTTTCACAGTGTTTACCGCTTACTCAGTATTCCATATGTGTGTGTTTTCTTTTAAATGTGTTTGTTCTTCTGAGAAATAAAAAGAAAAAAGCTGCCTTATGCAGTCAGGTGATCTCTAGCCAGTGATCAACTGTTATAACTTTGACCTTGGAATCCCCATAGAGGTTTTTTTCAGTTGCCTTGTGCAAAGTACTTTATTTCAGGTGCTTGGAAGAATACCTGAAGAATTACTCATCAACTGAGGTTCTCATCTCCATATGAAGCATTTTTACCTCAGCCTTTATTTGGTTTTGTTTCTGAGACAACATCTCTGAAATTCTCAATTCATTGCCAAGCACACTTAAACTTTACTTATTCAATGGACTGATCCCTGAATTTTTAGAAACATTTATTTATATGTGTTTTCATCTGATTAAGGAGAAGTTCAGAAGATAAAGAATGTAATTGCCAAAGAATATCCATCTATAGCGGGAGAAATGTTCTGCCGTGATGTTCAGATGTTGACACAAGTGGTGGAGGAAACTGTTTACAGATTCTTTGAAACTTAATTGAATAGCTGCTTTGAGAGAAAAGAGAGGCACCTTCAGATGAGGCTGTTATGGGCATACTCAGTTGTCAGAAGAAGCTAGGCTACTGAAATCTGGGATGCAAGTAGATTCACGGTTCTTTCTTCTGCCTTCCCTCCTTCCTTCAGCTGGGTTACTCCACTCAACCTCCTGGTCTCCAGCTAAATGTTTCTCCCTCAGCAAACCATCCCTGACACCCTAATAGGTCGGGCCCTTCATACACTCTCTATAGAACTCCATCTATTTCCATCCTAGCTCATCATGATCACTAGTAAGCATTTCTATAATTGTTCATTGTTTATTGTTCACCCAATAAATCATAAGCTCTGTGACAGCAGTGGTCACATTTGTATTGTCTGCCACTATTCCAGTACCAACTTACCAATTCAACAAATATTTATCAAGTGTCTTTTATGTGCCAGGCCACTGTACTAGTTCCTCGGGATGCTTGGTGAACAAAACAAAGTTTCCTGACCGGATGAAACTTACATGCAAAAGCAAGAACTCAAACAATAAATGATCAACATAAAGTACATGGTATGTTAAAAGATGAAAAGCGCCATCGAAAAAGGAAAAGGTAGAGCAAGGTCAAGAAGGGAAGCTGCTTGCAGTGTTAAATAAAGTGGTCAGCTTAAGCATCACTGAGAAGGTGGGATTTGAGCAAGACTTGGAGAAGGGAAGGAAGTTAGCCAAGCAGATACCTGGTTAATAGTGTTCTCGGCCCAGGATCAGGTAAAGCACATTCTTTAAGGCAGGGGGGTGCCCGCTTTGTTCTACTAACAGCAACGGGGCCAGTGTGGCTGGAATGGAGAAAGCAAGAGAGCAGAAGGGAAGGTCAGAGATGCTCAGTAAATGTTTGTCAAGGGAATGAATGAAAAAACAAACACTTGTGTTTAAAATGTGCTTTGCAGGATTTTCACATGCTTTGTGTATTTTCCCATAGGTGAGAAAAGTCTCTAGATTCATCCAGTCCACAAACTGTAATCTCATGTATATTAAGTGGCAACTCTAGAAGGCATTGTGCCCTTCTACTGCCAAAGAGGAAACATCTGGCTGTGTCAAGGGATGGCCATGCTCTCAACCCTAATCTGGGCCCTCCTAGACTGGATTCACACAGCAGAGGCTGAAGCTGAGGAGGATAAAGTTGATTCTGTGGCTCCACTCAGAAGCCCACGGTGCTGACAGTCCACTCCACCTTCAAGGCTGACGTGATGGGAACCAAACTGAGACCACACACAAAGCGTTCAAAGAGGCCAAGAAGCGTTATCTCACTCAGTACATTGAGCAGATGGAGGAAGAAAGGAAAATGGGCTCTTTGTGAACAAATGGCTTCCCCGCACTGAAACTCACTCTCTGGAAAGGTTCTGAAATCCCATACATTAATGGTATATATCAGTGGTTTCCAAGCGCCACTGTGGGATTTGTTGTGAGATGCTTGGCTAACTCAGAATCTCCTAAGAAGTTTTCTCAAAATATGGATCCTGGGAGCCTACCTTTGGAAGATCTGAATCAGTGGGTCTAGGTGGGCTCAGGAATTCGTACTTTTAACCTCTTCCCAAGGGATTATCATGGGCAGCCAAGACTGAGAAACACTGTTGTAATGTTCTGATCATGTACCTGCATTTGGCCAGAAAACAACATCTCTTGCTAATGGGGTAGGTTTCTACTGGTGGAATCTCAGCCATTGGTGATCAAAAGAAGTTATGTTGAGGTAACAGGGACGAGGAGGCCTGCTGGAACTTCTGTAATCACAGGCCTGAAAGGCCATCTTCACAGTGCAAATGTCCCATGGGACAGCAATGGGAGAATCTGTCCCCCTTCCCAGGTTTCTCTGAGCCTCTACCAGCAAGTTCTTCCAATGTGGTCACCAGTTTGAAAGCAGCTGGAGAATTTTATGCATATTGAAGAAATTGTAACAGGAGAAATAGGAAGTTTGGGAATCTTAGAATTTCTACAAATAATCTAGTAAGAGGTGGTGAGGAAGATGGGCAAGGGTGCCAGTCCCCAAGATGGCCCCCAAGGATCCCTACCTCCTGGCAGTCATGCCCTTGGGTAGTCTCCTTTCAACATGCTAGGGTTGATCTATGTAGCCAACAGCATTCAGCAGCAGTGATGGTATGTCACTTCTACAATTAGGCTATAAAAAAAAAAAAAAACAAAAAACACTGTGGTTTTCATCTTGGACTCTCTTTCTCCCTCACCTCTCTCACTCTGGAGGAAGCTAGCTGCCATGATGTTAAGACACTCAGGAAACCTATGGAAAGGGCCACATTATGAGGAACTGAGAACCCAGCCAACAGCTGACAAGGAACTGGGGCCTGCCAAAGAGGTGAATGAGGGGAGAAATGGATCCCCCAGACCCAGTCAAGCTTTCAGATGACTAAAGCCCCAGCCAACAGTTTGAGTGCAACCTCATGAGAGACTCTGAGCCAGAACTACCCCGCTAACCCACCCCCCGACTCTTGACCCTCAGAAACCATGTGAGAGAACGTTTGTTGTTTTAAGCTACTAAGTTTTGGAATAATTGTTATATAGCAGTACATAATACAATAGTGAGTTCAACAGTTCACCAGAAAATTATTCATGTAATCCCAACTTAGACTTTTCTTTCCAGTTAAGTCACATAGCATTTCAATAAACTTTTACTGAAGTATAACATATATGTTAAAATGTATACAAATCCTGGGGCTTCCCTGGTGGCGCAGTGGTTAAGAATCTGCCTGCTAATGCAGGAGACAGGGGTTCGATCCCTGATCTGGGAAGATCCCACATGCCGCGGAGCAACTAAGCCCATGTGCCATAACTACTGAGCCTGTGCTCTAGAGCCTGCGAGCCACAACTACTGAGCCCGCATGCCACAACTACTGAAGCCCGTGAGTCTGGAGCCCGGGCTCCGCAACAAGGAAAGCCACCACAATGAGAAGCCCACGCAGTGCAACAAAGAGTAACCCCCGCTCGCCGCAACTAGAGAAAGCCCACATGCAGAAATGAAGACCCAACACAGCCAAAAATTAAAAAAAAAAAATTTTTTTAAGTATACAAATCCTAAAAGAATACATCCCTTTATACAGCACTCATATCAGAAAATAAAATATTACCAAGATCCCAGAAGTCTCTTCCAGTTACATAGCCACCTTAAAGGTAACCAGCACGGCACACAGAATACTTTTGCCTGCTTTTGAACTTTAAAAATTAATTCATACAATATATACATTTTTTTGGTCTATCTTCTTGAACTCATTATGTTAGTGATATTCATCCATGTTACTCTGTGCATTGAAAGTATCTGTTGAATTATATTGATTTGTAAGAGTTAGTTTATATTCTGGATACCAATCCTTTGTCAGTTATATAAAATACAAGATGTCTTCTCTCATGTTATGGTTTTTTTAGTCTCTTAATGGGATATTCTTATTTACGTAATCCAATTTATCACATAATTTGTGGTTTGTGCTTTTTGTGCCTTGTTTGAGAAACACTTGCCTACACCAAGGTCATGAAAATATTTTCTTTGTTTTCTCTTAGAAGCTTTATTTTGTTTTCCCACAATTCATATAGCATTGATTGTTGCATATCATGTAGGATAGAGATCATAATTCATTTTCTTCTCTGTGGATATCCAATTTGATTCAGCACAATTTACTGAAGACCATTATTTTCCTTGTACTTTATTGTCCCTTTGGCATAAATCTAGTGACTTTATATGGTCTGTTTCTGAACTGTCTATTCTGTTCCAGTCTCTGTCTACCCTTGTATCATCACTGTCTTAGTAATGGTAAGTCTTGATATCTAGTATGTTCTCCTTAAAGATTGCCTTGGCTATCTTGGTCTTTTGCACTTCCATATAAATTAGAATCATCAATTTCCCATACACAAAATCTGCAGTGATTTGGGGGGATTACATCAAATCTACAGATCATTTTGGGGAAAATCGGTGTTTTTAAAATTTGAAGTCCATTGATTCATGAATATGGTATACTTCTCCATTTATTTCAGCCTCATTTATTTTATTTCAGTAATATTATATAGTTTCCAATGTACAGTGTCTAGCATTATTTTGGTTTTTTTACTTTTTATTTGGAAATAGTTTTAGACTTATGAAAGAGTTACAAAGATAGTACAGAGCTCCCACATATCCATCACTCAACTTTGCCTAATGTTAACATCACAGTACATTGATCAAAACTAAGAAAATTGGGCTTCCCTGGTGGCGCAGTGGTTGAGAGTCTGCCTGCCGATACAGGGGACACGGGTTCGCGCCCCGGTCCGGGAAGATCCCACATGCCGCAGAGCGCCTGGGCCTGTGAGCCATGGCTGCTGAGCCTGCGCGTCCGGAGCCTGTGCTCCACAGTGGGAGAGGCCACAACAGTGAGAGGCCCGCGTACTGGAAAAAAAAAAAAAAAAAAACCTAAGAAAATTAACATTGGTAAATATTATTAATTTAAACTGCAGACTTTATTCAGGTTCCCACCAATTATCCCACTGTCCTTTCTCTATTCCAGGATCCACTTCAGGTTTCCACATAGCATTTAGGTGGCCAGCATGTTTAGAGAGCGGATTCCTGTCTGTGGTCAGCATCTGCTTATCTCCCTTCCTTCCCAGGCACTCCCATCACCACTGGAGCTTCTGCTCTTCTTCTGCAGGGCTTCCCCACATCCCATCTAGCAGAAGGATGGTGAGCCAGATAAAAGGTACAGCTGATGATACTCCACAGTAGTGGAAAAGTTGCTGCACAGAACACTTCTCTTCCAGAAAACTGCATACCTCACTCTGTTGCTCCATTTGGGTCTCTGTTCAAACGTCCTGCCTCAGAGATGTCTTCCTTGAACATTGCATCTAAAATAGCACTGTATCGCTCTCTAACACCCTTACCCTGCTTCGTTTTTAATCCATAGGACTTATTACCACCTGACGTGACATTACACATGTTGGCATGTTTATTGTCTGTCCTCCCCAGTGAGATGTAAGCGCTCTGAGGACTAGGAAAGTTTTCTCTCTTGTCTCTTTTGTATTCTCAGCATTTAAAACTATTCTTGGCACCTGGTAGGCACTCATTAATTTTTTCTTAAGTTACTGAATGAATGAATGTGCAGCTTTATTCTCACGGAGAACCTTCAAAGAGGTTGCAGGGTTGGGGAAAGTGTGTGCAAAAGTACCGTTGTAGAAAGCCTCGTATTCTCCTGGAAGGGAATAGAAAGAACAGAGTATATGGAGTCAGAACTCACTTTGAATCCTCTCACTTACCAGCTTTTAGCTTTTTTTTCTGGGCAAGTTACTCTGAACTTAAATATTCTCATCCGCAAGATGGATCCAGGAATACCTACCCTCTCTAAGAATTGAAGGCATTAATATATGTGAATTGATGGTCACTTGTGCAAGCATTCATAAATTACTGGTGAAACAGTCTGTGTGCATGGCTGTACCGTGGTAAGGTTTGGGGCACGCTTTGAGGTTAAATATCTGAAACGAGGCCAGAGACATGAAAACCGGGGTCTCATATTTGCAAAGGGCTTTGTCTCAAATCTTAGCTCCATCACTTGATTAGAGATTAAAAAGAAATGAGGGGGAAAAATATCCAAAGACTCAATAGAAACAAGGGAGCAAGTAGAGCAGCAGCATAGAAGTGCTTGAGAATTGAGTGGGCCACGTGACAAGCTGGATGCTGGACCAGCTGTCTCAGGGTGATTCTGTGGCAAGATCAGGATAAGAATCCATGTGTTTTCCTCCCCTACCGGCCAGTCTTCCTTCATTTCAGCCAACACTGTCTGCTCTTTATTTATAGTCTAGTTGAGAAGCTGCAGCCCTGCTTAAATGTCCATATAAACTCTTCATATCCACAGCACATGTTTGACAAACAGAAAGTAGATGTCTGAGTATAATAAACCAAGTAGTTCATTAAGAAAAAAAATCCCATGTGTTTTAGTTGGAGCTTAAGTCTCTTCTGGTAGAAAATGGCAGGACTGAACTCAAACCAGCTTTAAAAAAAATTTTTTTTAAATTAGTGGTTCATGTAGCCGTAGAGTCCAGGCGCGGCTAGGAGCTCATGTGATTCAGTCAGGACCAGTTTGTCTGTTTCTTTGCTCTGTTTCCTCTGTGTTGACTCCCTTCGGCTTTGAGTCTCCCCTCACCAACAAACAATGGCTGCCAGTAGCTCCTGGAGTTACATACTTCCTGATTCACAACCACAGGAGAAAAGCAGGGAGCTCCCTCTCTGAGAACTCAAGGAAAAGCCATGAATCGAGTCTGATTGTCTCTGATTGGCCTGACTTGCGCTCTTTATCTGTGACCCAGTCATTGACTCCAGGTTCTGACTAGTTCATATCTAGTCTACATGCTCTCCTCTGAATCAGAAATGCAACCCCACCTGAAGACCAGGGAATAAGGAGGGGGGTGGTCCCTGTGGGGAGGAACCAGGCTATTTGCCAGAGAATGGATGGATGCTGAAGGACAAAAACAACAGATGTCTACTGGGCCATGTCTTCAAACTCATAGTCTGCATTCTTTGTCCACAGAACAACCATTACTTTATAAGACTGAGGTCATTTTTTTTAGGTTAAGCCTCACTTGTTGGCTTTACTTCTGTAAAGGCCGTATCTTTTGCAGATCTATTCAGGCTCACAGAAAGGATCATTTAAGCATTCTTAAATACATCTGTCCAGCTATGCCAAAAAAAAAAAATCTGTAACTAAGAAGAAGGGAAACTAATTTATACGGGAGAAGACAGAAAGTAGAGAGAGAAGCATAAACTGAAAATAGACAGAGAAAATGCCATAACTAAGAAAGCATAGAGGAGCAAAGCCCATCAGAAATTCCAGTGTCTATTTGAATATTTTCTCCTTGCTTCTTAAGTTGGGTTTCCTAAAAGCAGGTCCAGGGAATGCTCTCAGGAGAAGGGGAGCGAGGGAAGTAACATAGGGCAGGGGGGCAGCTAAGCAAAGGTGCCATCTCACTTGAGACGAGCTTGAGTCTGATCCCACAGGAAAGCTCTGGTACACAAACTGTACCATTGTAACACCCAGAGGCAAGGGGTGGCCTTTTGCGCCTTGTGCCATTCAATCGTGGGGTGGAGTAGAAGACAGCTCCTGTTCAGCCAGGAGCAACTTTCCAGAGACAGGGCCAGCTGTGAGTTGCTATCAGCCAACACAGCAGCTAGGGGATGGGAGATTAGCAGATGAATAGGATGGGGGAGGGAGTACCGACAGCAACCACTACACCTGTGACCTGTTTTTCACTACACTTTGCCTGTAACTCTCATCTGAGCTTTAATACAATGTCCCACGGTACGACTAATTCTTATGTTTTCTAAATATCTGCTCCTCTCCACTCACACAACTGCTAATTTACTTCAGCCCCTCACTGTCTATTCCCTATTCTCTAAAAATAACCTAGTTGTGTGGCCCCCAATAAACCATGCTTCCCTGTAGTCACATCTTTGTGCTGTCTCCTCCCACATGGCTTTGACCAGTCAACTGCAGCAGAAATGACATTGTGCAACCTTTGAGGTAGGCCTTGAGGAGATCTGAAGCTTCAGCTTCTGCCTTCTTGGAATGCTCTCGCCACTATGTACGAAAACATGGCCTAGACGCTAAATGATGACCAAGCACTCAGGATGAGAGAGAAAGGCCTTGAGACCATGTGGATAACGAGGCCTGTCCAGCCCTCTGCTGACCTATCGGCTAATTCTGCCATGTGAGTGAGCCCAGGTGAGGCTAGAAGAGCCACCCAAGTGACTCACAAGATTATGAGAAACAGATCATCATTGTTCGAATTCACGAAGTTTGGGGTCATTTGTTATAGTGATAATTAAAACACTCCTTGCTTTTGTCCCCTTACATCCTTTCTCCACACTGCTTCCCGGTTCTTTCCAAGCCTGTATCTGAACATATCTCTTCCCTGCTTAAGAAAACCCTGATGAACCTATCTTTACAAAATCAGGTCTCAGCTCCTTATCGTGGCATGTGGCGTATGCCACAGCTTAGCCCTCACTTACTGTTCCATCCTAGCCTTCAATCATGAAGCCTGCGCTCTAGGCACCATGAGCTTCTACCCTTACTCTGGTCCCACCATGTTGTCACATGCCATCCCTATCCAACCCCACTCGCCCCCCAACCCAGTTCCAAGAATAAACTCTCCTTCCAGCCCTCCTCAGCTCCTTCAGATAGAGTCCACCACTCTTGTCTCTTTGAGCCTTCTTACCTTCACTGCAGTTCTTATCACGTTTCACGTGTGCCCATCTCCTCCTACTGACAAACTCCTTCATTGCAGGGGCCATGCTGTATTCATTTGTGAACCCCCAGAACCTAGTTCAAATGCCTGCCATGTAGTTCAGCCATCAGTGGCGACTGATTGTGAAGTATTCCTGAATATGTGCTTCTTGCGAGCAGGTGTTACTGAAACAGGTTCGTTTTGCCTGCTGCCCAACAAGCCAAAACGCTAAGAGGAGGGGTTTGCAGCAAAGAGCCGGTTTTGTTACAAGGCAGCCAAGTGAGAAGCAGGAAGAACAAGTTTCAGATCTGCCTCCCTGACGGCAAAGGGCTTGGGGTATTTACAGCACAAAGAATAAACAAACAGGGTGGTCTGACGTGTGGGGAGCGTGGGGAAAGGCGATTGGAAGAAAGTGTAGTAAATAGTCTTTCTGCGCAGGTGTAACTAAGCTACAAGCTACTGCCCATGAAAAAATGGAGGCACTTAGCAAGACCTGAGGGTGGAGTTTCCAGCCCTCTGACACCAAAAGGTCACTGAGCAGACACTCACACATGCCTAGTTGGAGGGCTAGTGGTCCTACCCAGTCTTAACCAGGTCAGCTTGAACTAGACACAGCTGACTCCAAGTTCCGGGAAAACAACTTGAGCAAACTTATTGTTTAGTCTACATGCTGCTTGGAGGACATGCAAGTCTTTTATAGCAGCAATTAAAATGACCCTGCTTAGTGAAGGTAGGTGAAATGGATTTGACTAACGATTACTCACGGTTTCACAGGCACTAAATCTCATTCATCTCATGGTGCTTGGTTCAGAGCCTGGAACGTGATAGGTATTCACGGAGGATTTGATTGAATTGAGCAATGGGAAATAGAAAAGTTAATAAGCAAGAAAGCAAAAGGATAGAAAACAACAAATTAGAAGGCAAGGAGGAGACAGAGTCTTAAGAAAGACAGAGTCAAGTAGAAGCTCTCAGGAAGGAAGAATCGTTACATTCTCTAAACACTGATTTTAGTTGGTTCTCAATTTATCCCTCTATTTCTTTTTTCAACATCTTTATTGGAGTATGATTGCTTTACAATGGTGCGTTAGCTTCTGCTGTATAACAAAGTGAATCAGCTATACATATACATATATCCCCACATCTCCTTCCTCTTGCCTCTCCCTCCCACCCTCCCTATCCCACCCCTCTAGGTAGTTACAGAGCACCGAGGTGATCTCCCTGTGCTATGTGGCTGCTTCCCATTAGCTATCCATTTTACATTTGGTAGTGGATATATGTCCGTGCCACTCTCTCACTTCGTCCCAGCTTACCCTTCCCCCTCCCTGTGTTCTCAGGTCCACTCTCCACATCTGCATCTTTATTCCTGTCTGGCCCCTAAGTTCTTCAGAACCTTTTTTTTTCTTTTTTAGAGTCCATATATAATGTGTTAGCATACAATATTTGTTTTTCTCTTTCTGACTTACTTCACTCTGTATGACACACTCTAGGTCCATCCAACTCACTACAAATAACTCAATTTTGTTTCATTTTATGGCTGAGCAATATTCCATTGTATATATGTGCCACATCTTCTTTATCCATTCATCTATCAATGGACACTTAGGTTGCTTCCACGTCCTGGCTATTGTGAACAGAGCTGCAATGAACATTGTGGTACATGACTCTTTTAGAATTCTGGTTTTCCCAGGGGAAAAAAAAAAAACTAAAAATAGAACTATCCCTCTATTTCTTTTTGAACCAAGTGGTAAGTTTGAATAGAGGATGAAGAGCCCTGCGATGGGGTTTGAGGGCCGATATCACTGACTTTTCTCAGACACCTCCCCTCAGAGGCTCTGGCACAGACCCTGCTCATAGACTGGGTTTTAGTGAGGTGGTGTCAAGATGGAGTCCAGGACGGCACAAACAACTATTCACACTTATTTCCATATGTTGTCTGCTCTGCCACGATAAACTGGAGCCACTTCAGACAGGCCTAGAGCACACACCTTCCTTTCTTGCTGGCCCTGGGGCAAGGAGAAGAGAGATGTTCCCAGGGTTTCTACACGTGGCTTTATTGTTCAGAGAGCTCAGAGTGATTTCCATTTTCAATCATTTAAATCAGGGGTGAGGCACGGGTTTGCATTAACTATAGTTCAGGAGAGTCACAAATGGTGCCTTTAGTGAGAAGGAAGATGGGACACTCAGGTATATATAAACAAATCCTTGGACCAGTTGTTCTCAAACGTTAGCTACATCAGAATCATCGGGAGGGCTTGTTAAAACAGACTGCTGGGCTCACCTCCAGAGTCTGATCATTTGCCTTTCTAACAAGTTCCCAGGTGATGCTGAGTCTGCCAGCTCAAAGACCACACTTTGAGCATCACTTCCCTAGACCATGAACTTCTTGTACAGAAGGAACTGGCCTTTCATCTGCATGTGCAATGCCTAGCACATAGGAGGTGTTCTTGTATGCTTTTTTAATTTGAATTTCATGAAAGATAATTACAATTGTTAGAAAAGTTATTCAAAAAGTCATTCTAGGGCTTCCCTGGTGGCACAGTGGTTAAGAATCCGCCTGCCAATGCAAGGGACACAGGTTCGAGCCCTGGTCTGGGAGGATCCCACATGTCATGGAGCAGCTAGGCCCGTGAGCCACAACTACTGAGCCTGTGCTCTAGAGCCCGTGAGCCACAACTGCTGAGACCACATGCCACAACTACTGAAGCCTCCGCTCCTAGAGCCTGTGCTCCGCAACAAGAGAAGCCACCACAATGAGAAGCCCACGCACCACAACAAAGAGTAGCCCCTGCTCGCCGCAACTAGAGAAAGCCCACGCACAGCAACAAAGACCCAATGCAGCCAAAGATAAATAAATAAAATAAATAAATTTTAAAAAAAGAGTGAAGGCTTAAACACATATAAGTGTACTTACAAATACTTTAAAAAAAAAAAAAGTCATTCTAGGGACTTCCCTGGTGGTCCAGTGGTTAAGACTCTGTGCTCCCAATGCAGCGGGCCCAGGTTCGATCCCTGGTCAGGGAACTAGATTCCTCATGCCTCAACTAAAAGAGCCCGCATGCCGCAGCGAAGATCCCATGTGCCGCAACTAAGACCTGGTTCAGCCAAATAAATATTGTTTTAAAAGCCATTCTATCATGTGTCCGTAATGCCATCTTTTTGTATCTCTTGGCTTAAGGAAAAAACACGTCTTCATAGAGCTTAGTTCTCTCCTTTTACCTCCACCAGCAATTTCTACTGAAGATATCAACTCAGATAACACTGTTTCCAGCAGTCAAATAGAGTCTAGAGATACAGATCATTCAAGTAAGTGCCGGAAAAAGCACTTTGCCTGGTGGTGACCATAAACTGTTCTTGATGTTGTATTGGGTTGGTCAAAAATTTCATTTTTTTTCTTCTTTATTATGCTTTATTATTTCAAGAAAGGTAAAAACGCAACTGAAACGCAGAAAAAGATTTGTGCAATGTACGGAGAAGGTGCTGTGACTGAGTGAACGTGTCAAAAGTCGTTTGTGAAGTTCCGTGCTGGAGATTTCTCACTGGACGTTGCCCCATGGTGGGGTAGACCAGTTGAAGTTGATAGCGATAAAATCAAGATGTTAATTGAGAACAATCAACGTTATACCACGCGGGAGATAGCTGACATACTGAAAATATCCAAATCAAGCTTTGAAAATCATTTGCACCAGCTTGGTTATGTTCATCACTTTGGTGTTTGGGTTCCACATAAGTTAAGTGAAAAAAACCTACTTGACCATATTTCCACATGCAATTCACTACTTAAATGTAATGAAAACATTCCGTTTTTAAAACAAATTGTGATGGGCGATGAAAAGTGGATACTGTAACACAATGTGGAACAGAAGAGATCGTGGGGCAAGTGAAATGAACCACCACCAACCACACCAAAGGCCTGTCTTCATCCAAAGAAGGCGATGTTGTGTATATGGTGGGATTGGAAGGGAGTCCTCTATCATGAGCTCCTTCTGGAAAACCAAACGATTCATTCCAACAAGTACTGCTCCCAATTAGGCCAACTTGAAAGCAGCACTCGACGAAAAGCATCCGGAATTAGTCAACAGAAAATGCAGAATCTTCCATCAGGATAACGCAAGACTGCATGTTTCTTTGATGACCAGGCAAAAACTGTTACAGCTTGGCCGAGAAGTTCTGATTCATCTGCCGTATTCACCAGACATTGCACCTTTGGATTTCTATTTATTTCGGTCTTTACAAAATTCTCTTAATGGAAAAAATTTCAATTCCCTGGAAGACTGCAAAGGCACCTGGAACAGTTCTTTGCTCAAAAAGATAAAAAGTTTGGGGAAGATGGAATTATGAAGCTGCCTGAAAAATGGCAGAAGGTAGTGGAAGAAAAGGGTGAATACGTTGTTCAATAAACTTCTTGGTGGAAATGAAAAATGTATCTTTCATTTTTACTTTAAAAACCGAAGGAACCTTTTGGTCAACCCAATATTTGCTTGGTTTCAAGTGACAGAAACACTTCTCTAAGCAAAAGAGAGAGAAAGCAGAACTTATTGGTTTGCAGAACTCAAGAAGAGTTAGACCAAACCCAGCAGGGATGTGGCTGAGCCCAGGACTAGAACCAGGGTCCTAAAACCAGCCAGTGCTCCTTCCTCTCTTGGTCATTCTTCTTAGTCTCTCTATTTTGGCTCTGTTGGCTATCACTGTAGACTGGCTTTCTCCATATTACAATAAATTCAAGGAAGAGACCCAGCTCATCTTAGATTAAAGGCTGGGGTCACAGAAGAAAATGCATCTCCCACAGTGACCATGTGGGTGAGGAAGGGCACAGGTCTCACAGGCGTAGATATTAGAGATGTCAGTCACTGATGCTTTTGGACAATGAAAACCTATATAAGAGTTGATAAGTTGGGCTTCCCTGGTGGCGCAGTGGTTAAGAATCCGCCTGCTAATGCAGGGGACACGGGTTCGAGCCCTGGTCCGGGAAGATCCCACATACCGCGGAGTAACTAAGACCATGCGCCACAACTACTGAGCCTGCATTCTAGAGCCCACGAGCCACAACTACTGAGCCCACGTGCCACAACTACTGAAGCCCATGCGCCTAGAGCCCGTGCTCCGCAACAAGAGAAGCCACCGCAATGAGAAGCCCGCGCACTGCAACGAAGAGTAGCCCCCGCTCACCGCAACTAGAGAAAGCCTACGCGCAGCAACAAAAGACCCAACTCAGCCAAAATAAATAAATAAATAGATAAATAAATAAATTAAATTTTTAAAAAAAGAGTTGATAAGTCTTTTTGTAAACATTCTTCTAAATCTTCAGTACCAACCAGATGTAATAACAGTCAGACACAAATACCATCAGATCACTAGAGAGCAGCTGAAGCCTGCAACCAAGAGGGAAGACCAGCCTGGAATTGAGATGTACTTGAGAAATATTCCAAACTACCAATGGGGTAGTACATCTTGGTGCTTCTTTAAATCTTACCCTCAAACTAGGGGGTTATGAAATGTAAGGTAGAAGTTCTCTAATATAGACCAGACTCACTAGCAAATCATGTTTTAAAGGATATCAGCATGGCTTTCCTAGATCTTTGCAAGAGAAGATTTTTCTCTTCCATCTCCACATGGACCCCAAAACAGGACAAAATAGTTCCTCTGCCTTTGGCTAACCCAAACCTGAATTTTTCATATTAAAAACTCCTAGCATGTGAGGAGATTCCCAAATAAAATCGCAGTCAGTATGATCCATTGTCTTTTAGACATACATGAAAATCAGCCCATTCTTTCTACGCTGTTCGTTCTGAACGTTTTACATTTTAAGTACTATAATGTCAGTTTTAGTTTAGATGAAGGCCCAGGGACAGAGATTCTTTAGGAAAAAATGAAACTGTAGCAAACACTATGATGCTGCTAGTATAAAAGCTCATAAAACACAAGGTCAAGCTTACTTTGAAAATGAGTGTTTGTTTTTTTTTTTCCAAAACGCTGACTCAAGTTCTATGTTGGGAGGATGCACCAACACAATGCTGTGTCTCCGCTAAAATAGGTCACCAGTGCTGGTTCCAGTGGACACTAACATTTCAGCTGGTGATTGCTGGGTGGTTTTCCTTTGTATGTGGCAATCATTCCGGCGAAAACTTCTGAGGTTTCCCACTGTGTTTTTAGGCTGAGATTTAATGTTTACTTTTCTATGTGCTCCACCTTCATGCTCTATTATTGTTGAAGGTGGAAATCCCGCAGGTAGATGAGTTCAGAACGTGTTGCTCTGGTGAGAAAGCAAACTATGAATACATATAATTTGACAAATGAAAAATGTGGGGGGGAAACTGACAATCAAACTAAAGTACATTATGAAAGTGTGAATATTTTCTTCGAATCGCACAATGGAGAGTGGAACAAAAAAAAAGTAAAAGCTTAATTAAGCCACCTGAAGCAGATCTTAATACCTAACAACAGGAGTAGAAGTAGAAAGTGTTTATTTGGCGACGGCGAGGCCACTGGAACATAATTTGCATGGTGCAGATACGTACACATCAAAGTGCATGGGTTATTATCTGTGCAACCGTTTATATTTCTCTTATAAATTTAGACTTACCATCATTTTGTTATTTTCAAAGAGGCAGAGTCTATCCCGATCATTAATTTTATCAACAATTACAACTCTCCATTCTGTGCCAAACCCTTGAGGTAATTGCTGGAGATATAACAATAAATAAAGCTCCTGTCTCCAGAAGTTCGCCATCCAGCTGGGAGACAGACATGGAAATAAGTAATCTGAAGGAAGATTACTAATCCTTACAATATAATTGTCTCCTTATAGTTAAGCACATTCAATAAGCACTGAACTGTTGAACCCTATCTGACCATGGCCGCCAAGATTCTAGGGACCAGAACAGGAAAAGCTAGATAAGCAGCACTGTTATGGGTTACTGCTTTGGCTGGAATTCTGTCTGTCTGGATCCGGAATGCATTTGATCTGAGGACCATTCAAGGCGCTATGGGACAACAGGCCGTGCCTGTGTCTATTTTCCCCTACACTTTCGACATAAGGAAAGAGTATTTGGGGAATCCCCTGGCAGTCCGGTGGTTAGGTGCTTTCACTGCCGTGGCCTGGGTTCAATCCCTTGTCGGGGAACTAAGATCCTGCGAGACAGAGAGAATAAGCTCATATGACTGTGGAAGACTATTTAAAACTCCTCACTTGGACAGGCAGAGTAATAGAGGATTGCCTTGTATAGATATAAAGATTACTAAAAGAAATAAATTCTGATTCACTCTAGTTTACTATCAGACTCTTGCATTATTCCTGTCAGCCCCAGGTAGAACTATACCTTGGCCAGATTCAATTGTTGAGCTTCCTGGCTAGGAGGAAGGTAGAAGATACCTAACTTCCTAATTAGGGTGGGACCAGGCCGTAGGATGGACACAGCCTACCAGAACTGTCCCCCAAGACTGAGCCTTGGTCACTCTGCCAACTATGCCCTTTGGAGATGTCCAAGCTTACCAGGGGACTCTACTTCCCACCACATGACACCAAGTTGTCACTGGGGATCCTATTTCTTCAGTCTGGATACATCTTAATCCCTTTCTTCCTTCCTTTGTGACTGTTTCTCAGTCCTTTGAGCAGGCAGGTCCAGACCCCTTACCTTTTCAATTTTCAGCTTCTAGATATGGTACCTGATGAGTCAATATGTAACCATGAAACATGAGGGCAATTCGTTTTCCAAAAGAATAGACACAATATCTAATAAGGGATTAATATCGAAAATATTCAAGGAAATCATACAACTCAATAGCAATAAAACAACCCAATTTAAAAATGGTCAGGGACTTCCCTGGTGGCACAGTGGTTGGGAGTCCACCTGCCAGTGCAGGGGACACGGGTTCGAGCCCTGGTCCGGGAGGATCCCACATGTAGCAGAGCAGCTAGGCCTGTGAGCCACAACTACTGAGCCTGTGCTCTAGAGCCTGCAAGCCACAACTGCTGAGCCCACATGCCACACGACTGAAGCCCGCGCACCTAGAGGCTGTGCTCCACAACAAGAGAAGCCACTGCAACGAGAAGCCCGTGCACCACACAACGAAGAGTAGCCCCAGCTCACCGTAACTAGAGAATGCCCGCATGCAGCAGTGAAGACCCAAGGCAAAAAATAAATTAAAAAAAAATAAAAATATTAAACATAAAAATGGTCAAAGGACATTTTTCCAAAGACAACACACAAATGGCTAACAGGTAGATGAAAAGATGCTCAACATCGCTAACCATCAGGGAAATGCAAATCAAAACCACAATGAGATATCACCTCACACCTGTTAGGATGTTACTATCAAAAAGATAAGAGGAGCTTCCCTGGTGGCGCAGTGGTTGAGAGTCCGCCTGCCGATGCAGGGGACACGGGTTCGTGCCCCGTTCCGGGAAGATCCCACATGCCGCGGAGCGGCTGGGCCCATGAGCCATGGCCGCTGAGCCTGCGCGTCAGGAGCCTGTGCTCCGCAACGGGAGAGGCCACAACAGTGAGAGGCCCGCGTACCGCAAAAAAAAAAAGATAAGAGATAACAAATGCTGGAGTAGATGTGGAGAGAAACACTTGTGCACTGATTGTGGGAATGTAAACTGGTGCAGCCACTATGGAAAACAGTATAGAGGTTCCTCAAGAACAGAATTACCATATGATCCAGCAGTCTCACTCCTGGATATATCTCCAAAGGAAATGAAATCATTATCTCAAAGAGTTATCTGTACTCCCATGTTCATAGCAGGATTATTCACAATGGCCAAGATATGGAAACAAGTGTCCATTGACAGAAGAATTGATAAAGAAGATGTGGTATATATAAATATACAATAGAATATACAGTTGTAAATATACAATAAGGCTTTTTTTCAGCCTTAAAAAAGAAGGAAATCCTCTCATTTGTGATAACATGGCTAAATCTGTAGGACATTATGCCACGTGAAGTAAGCCAGACAAAGAAATACTGCATGATATCACTTATATGAGGGGAAAAAAAGTCGAACTTGTAGAAACAGAGACTAGAAAAGTGGTTATCAGAGGCTCTGTGGTGGGGAAAATAGGGGAAGATTGGTAAAAAGGGTACAATTTTTTTGTTATGAGATAAACAAGGTCTGAGGATCTAATGTATAGGATAGGAACTATATTTGATAACACTCTATGCATAACTGAAATTTGCTAAGAGAGTAAAACGTAAGTGTTCTCTCCAAAAAAAATAAATAAGTAAATACGTGAGGTAATGGATATGTTAATTTACTCGAGGGGAGGGGTCCTTTCACAGTGTATACACATAGCAAATCACCACACTGTACACTCTGAATATCTTATAATTTTGTCAATTATACCTCAGTAAAACTAGGAGAAGGGAGAAAATAGGGAAGTAGAAAGAAAAAAATGGATACAATTATAATTCACCCTAGTTATTCCTCAAACTCAGAGGTGGTACCTTAAAAAAAAAAGCTATAGATGTTTAGACATTGCCCCAGAATCAGCATCTCTAGAAGAGAACTTGACACTTTTTCAAGCCCTCAGAAGTTTTTGTGGAAGAGCCAACCAATATCAAGGACTGAACGAAATGGTGCTTCTTAAATTTGCCTGGTCCAAAGAATCAGCTGGGTAGCTTGTTCAACCTTCTGAGTCCCATCTTTCTTCTGTAGGCCCTTATTTAATAGGTCTGCGGTGATAGCCCCAGAATCTGAAAGCTTAAGAGAGCCCCCAAGTGTTTTTAGATTGAGCAAGTTTGGGAAGCACTAAACTAGGCTGGATTTCCCAAACTTCTCTTGTGATAAGAAGCACCTGGGGCTCTAGCTGGAAAGAAATTTTCTTTGCCCCCAACCAGACCAAAAGAATCAAAATTTCTAGCTCAGAGGTCTGGCAGCCTATTTATTTAATAAAGATCTCCACTTGATTCTTATTATCTGAGAAATGGTAATACAGGCTCATTGAGTCCCAGCTTTGGCTTGTCATTAATATTACCTGGGAACTCTGTGCGTGTATATGTGTGTGTGTGTGTGTGTGTGTGTGTGTGTGTATGTGTGTGTGTGTGTGTGTGTCTGCACGCGTTCGGAGATGAGCACGTGCATGAGCGCACATGTATTAAAATACACAAACACGAAATTTATACATGTGTCACATTCGTGACATTTAATACATCCACAATTCTGTGCAATCATCACTACTATCTAGCTCCAGAACATTTTCATCACTCATCTAGGGATTTTTAAAACATCCAGATGCCTAGGCTGTACCCAAATCAAATAAATGAGAATCCCCAGGGTGGGACCCAGGCATCAGTACTCTTTAAAACATTCCAGCTGATTACAATGTGCACTCAACTTTGGAACCACTCAGGATTCCTATGCTCTGAAAGCATTTGTTAATTTGTCCCACCAGGGTCTCTCTTCCTGGTCCTCTGCATTGCAAGTACATCCTTACTTTGCTTTATTCATTCTCTTTTTTACTAATTTGATTAATTTGATTCTCATACCCCATTAAGACCCTTAAATTCTTATGTCCTTCTCAGAAACGGTGACAAATTTCCTAAGGCTTTGGTACCCCTCCTGGGGGCCTAGTCATGGGCCTGATCCCAAAGGTTCACATTCAGTTGAATGAGTTTATTTAGAGTAACCTTACAAGGATATTTTTAGGATATTTTAACTCATTTGGTAAACATAGATGGAGCACCAATTACATGCCAGGTATTATGCTAACCCAGGCCCTACTCTCATGATGGGAACCGAGGGAAAAAGCAGATATAGGACAAGATGGCCTATACTGTGACATCCCATCACAGCAAGATGAAAATGGGAATACATAAAGAGAGGTATCTAAACCAGGATCCAAAGACTTTTCCTGTGAAGAGCCAAGAATAGGTTTCTTTGCCTTTTGGAGCCGTCTACAACTGTCACACCTAATTAATTCTGCAATTGCCGTTTTGTACAAGAGCAGCCATAGGAAATAATACATCTGTGACTGGGCATGGCAATGCTACAAATCAAGTGGTGGGCTGGATTTGATCTGAGGGCTGACATTCTCCATCTCCTGATCTAATACACACTGGAAAGGGAAGAGGGTGTTTCGGAAACACGGAACTGTTAAAAAATAAACTGAGACATGTTAAAAATTTTAATTATTTATTTGAGCAAGAATCTATTTGAATTGGTCAGCATCAAACCCGAAGTGGTTAGGAGTGCTCTACTCACAGGAGTTAGGGGCAAGAGAAGATGCAGAAGAGAAGCAAGGAAATCATTTGATTGCTATAGCTTAAGCAGTTGCCTTATTTAAGGGAAAGCCTCACTGGCTGTTTGTGATTGTCCTTAGATGTTGATTGAGGCTTTTACAGACATAGGCTTGGGTTTGCTTTTGTCGTCTGCTAAGGCATTAGAACACTTAGTCTAATGAGCTCCTTATTTAATTAATTTAAAAATACCAGGACACCACAGTGCATTATAGCACCCTGTGCTATACAGTATGTTCCCATCAGTTGTCTATGTTATACATAGTATCAATAATGTCTATGTGTCAATCCCAATCTCCCAATTCCTCCCACCCCACCCCTTTCCCCCTTGATATCCACACATTTGTTCTCTACCTCTGCATCTCTGTTTCTGCAAGGGAGGGAATATATGTATATGTATGGCTGATTCATGTTGCTGTGCAGTAGAAGCTAACACAACATTGTAAAGCAACTATACTCCGATAAAATTTTTTTTTAATTTAACAATATTGGAAGAGTTGAAGCGCTATTTGAAGCTTACTAGCAAAGATGGGGGGAGAAAGATTCCAGGCAGAGAGAAAATGTACTGCCAAATTTTTGGTTCAGTGTAGCTAACCCTGGGAAGTGGGGAGGGCTGAGACTGGAGAAGGCAGGCGCCAGATTATTAGGGCTATGTGTAGATTGTATGTGGAAGCAATAAACAGGGTTTTAAACATTTGTGAATGGTCACCCTGACCAGGGGACGAGGATGGTTTAGGTGGGTCAAGGTAAGGCAAGCCTATTAGTTAAAACGTTGCTGTGTTGTTGGGAAAATTGGATGTCCACACACAAAAGAATACCGTTGGACCCTGACCTAAAACCACGTATAAAAATTAAGTCAAAGTCGATCAAAAACCTAAAAGTAAGAGGTAAAGCTATATAACTCTTAAGAGAAAACAGGAAAAGCTTCATGGCATTGGATTTGGCGATGATTCCTCGTATGTGACGCTAAAAGCACAGACAACAAAAGAAAAAATAGATAATTGGGTGACATCAACATTTTTTAATTCTGGGACTTCCCTGGTGGTCCAGTGGTTGGGACCCCACGCTTCCACTGCAGCAGGCATGGGTTCGATCCCCAGTCGGGCAACTAAGATTTTTTTTTATTCTATATGTAAAGGACACAATCGACAGAGTAAAAAGGCAACCTACACAAGCCTCAAGGAGATTTCAACTGGGGAAAACAGGTAACGTCCCAGATAAAAGCAGAGAGTGAGAGTGGTACGGGAGAAATGAAAGAGGATGATGTGGTGGTGATGGCGATACAGGTTGTCAAGGTGATAATTGAGTTGTGTCTTAAATGATGAGATAGAGTCTGTTTTTCAAAGATATGGAGGAAGAGTATATCAGATGGAAGAAACGTCACGCACAAAGAAGCCAAGGCGGGGATGATCTCAGTTGGTTTTAGGAACAGGAAGAACAAAAACAAGAAAAAAGGTGAATGGGGCTGCAATCTTTTGGACTTGCTATGTTTGAAGATTTTGATTAGCCATCTCTATTAGCATTCATTCTCAAACTATGTCAGGGAGGCAGCTGGAGACACTGTATTAAAAAATGCATCATGGGGGCGGAGGGATTCATAGGTGGAGCACAGAGAATTTTTAGGGCAGAGAAACTACTCTGTATGATACCATAATGGTAGATACATGTCATTATGTTTGTCCAAATTCATAGAATATACAACACTGAGTGAACTCTAATGTAAACTGGATTTTAGGTGATTATGATGTGTCAATGTAGGACCCTCAGCTGTAACGAACGCACCACTCTGGTGGAGGATGTTGATGACGGGGAAGGCTGTGCTTGGGGTGGGGGGCAGGAGAGATGTGGGCATCTCTGTATTTCCTCTCAGTTTTGCTGTGGACCTAAAACTGCTCTAAAATACAATCTTTTTAAAAGCAGATTGGAAACAAAAAAAACCCTGTAGGTAAAAAGGGACTTAAGAGACAGAATTTTTTTAAGACAAAATTATAGCATCTAGGGATGTACACTTCAGTGACAACAAGCAAGAAAGTGATTATCTTTAAAGTCAGGATAATGGTTCCTTTGTTGGGGGCAACAGGAGGTTGCGGCTGAGATGGGGCACACAGAGGACTCCTGGGTGGCTGGCAAAGTTCTATTTCTTCACCTGGGTGGTGATTCCAAGTGTGCTTGCCTTATAATAATTCATCAGTAATCACCCAAGGAGCAACCCTATCTTTAGGGGGTTAGGACGATTGGGACAATAAAAGATCCTGTTTTTTGACAGAGAGCTTAAAGCTGTGCAGGCAAGGTGTGGGGACCACTTGGCATTGCATTTAACAGAAAATCAAGGACTCTGATACTTGGTATCCAAAATATCTATTTCAAGGCCAACAAGAAGACTAAAAAATATCATCTGGTCAAGAGAGAAAAAGCAATCCCAGGTTCAGCAGCTAGACAGCTGGCCTTAGGAAGAAGCATGTAAGATGTTCACATGTAAGATGTTCACATGTAAGATGTTCTAAGGACGCCTGCACTGCCTGCCCAACCCTGATGCCTGGAGAGTTACGGAACTTGATCACAGACCATCTCACGAGCGGGTAACAATAAGGGAAGGACCACAGAAAGGGAAGTGAAAGCCATCCAAAATACTTGTTACATTTCAACTTTACCTTGAACCAGTGCTGAGCCAGGTAAGTAACATGTTAGAAGGGCAGATTTGCTGTGGGAAATAAAAGATTAGGAAACCACTCACTATTTAAAAATTTTTGTCATCAAGTTGGACAATTATTTTATAGGTCTTTCTGTGTTATATACTATAATTTGAAAGGTTTAAACAATAAAATTTATTCATTCTAATTTTTTAAGCGCATTAAAAGCATTCCCTCCTTTAATCCTCATGACAGCCCTCCCAGGTAGGTATTTTCCTGTTTAGATAATGATCCTGAGACATTACGCTGCTTGACCACAGAAGTGTATAGATTTAGTGACAGAACCAAGATTCAAGTCCAAGTCTTCTGACTCTGAAATTCTTACTGACTTGCACTGCCTCTCACTGTAAATTCACAAGAGTAACAGAGAACATTTAAAAAGGAGGTCTTGAAGTGTGCTCCTTGAGAACTCCCAGGGACCATCAGTGGATTCTACTTTAGGGATCCTCATGCCTGAGGAGACCACTGCCACATATGGCGGCTCTGCCAATATCCGGTGATAAGACACTGACCTGTCCCTTCCACTCCCCTCCTTCTCTGCAGACACTTCACAAGGCAGTGGTTCCTGGATGGACACCATCAGACCAGCACCAGACTTCTCAAAGTCCTTCGATGAAGAGTCAGGACGAACCTCTGAATGCCGGGAAAGTGTGATAGGAAACACGTTGGAATTCTAACTTGGTCTTTTCCTCTACTGCCTCTTCCCCAGGAGAGGGTCTCCCAGGAATACCTTCTCCTTTCCCAAACCTGCTTTACACTCTCTGAGCCCCATATCAAATTCCTCAGCCCAGTGGCCCCAGTCAGAAAACTTGGTCCCTCCCCTCAAGGAAAGGAGTTTCAGGCCCTGGGTCTCTCTGCACTTTGCAAACAAGAGCAACGGTTTGGATTCAACCAGATGTTCATTCAGGCTCTCCTCTGCTCAGTCAGCGAATACATCTGTTGAGTACCTACTGTAGACTCAAGGCTGAGGATGCTGAGGGTCTTAGTGTCAGCACAGGGCTGAGATTAGGGCTTGGGGCGGGGGGATGAGGGTGGGATCTCCCAGTGCCATGAACAAGGCCAGCTGTAAGTACCGTATTCAGTCTGCCCACCAGAGGGAGTTATAGATGATCCCTCCCAGGCACCCAAGGGGACCAAGCACGCCTCACCATGACACAGTCAGCATGCTATCCGTGCCTCGTGCAGAGGCAAGGATGATTCTCCTATCAACATGGCTTTGGCCTTTCCACCCCTTTTAAAAGAAATTTGTTTTTAAGTCTTGAATGTCTGTCTACTGAGCTCCAGACATAATCCTTGGTGTTGGGAGTACAGTATAAATATAGGACACTACTCCCTGCTCTTTCGCACGGAGTTTAGCGAACAGAAGGCAAAAACTGTTGGCTTTGCCCTTTTGGAGCAACATAGACTCTGCTGTTATTGAATGAAGGAGATTTACCTCTTTCCTGCCCTGCCGAGCCTGGCTTGCATTAGTGGAGAAACCACCCAGCTGTAAACGCTCACAGTAAAGGGCAATGGCGCCAGCGCCCATTAAATGAATTTGATTCCAAGTCGCCCCTGATGGAAAAGGGGCGGGGGCTGCCACCTCTGTGAGGATCACAGAGGTTACATGGAAAACCATTTGGGCTGCTTAAAACTCATAACTCCTCTCTGCACAGAGACAGAAGCCAAAGTCCTGAGCACAGGCTCCCAAACCTTCGTATTCCCACTGCCGTCCCACTCCCCTCACCCAGCCCTCAACTGTCAGCAGTTTCTGAATCAGAAAAGCACGCTTTCTCTCTCCCCTGTGCCTGGGACTTCACTCTGCCCGGCCCACAGCACACTTTCCCCACTAACCAGGTTTTCCTGACATTCTCCTTCTCCTCCATTCTTACCTCAGCCCCCAGCCACCTGTGAGGCTCCACTGCCCCCTTAGCTCCTCCCCCCACCCCACAGAGTTAGAGACCTCACTCTCCCCGCACAAAGCACCCAGTCCGTGCCAGAGACCTATGAGCAGTTGGGTCATATCATCACCGTGCTCTTACTTGCCTCTTTCCTTCCCTCTGTCTCTGTCTCTCTCAGCGACTGTGTGCTGCTATTTCTGTGCCTCCAGAACCAGCACCATGTCCATGCATGATTTTACTGGAGATAAGAAAATCAGAACCGGGAGGTGGGCTTCCTATCACAATCCCAACTACACTACCACTCCTATCTGATGGGTGTGTATATTGAGGTGTGTTTGTGTTTTCTAAAAAGGGCAAGGAAAAGAGGCAGATGTGAAAGGGAAGGTGGGCAAGGACAGTGTAAACTCTCCATTCCCCTATCATTCAAACCTGGACAGTATTCACTTTGTACCTCTATTCTGTTTCTGTCTCATTTCCCTATAGTCCATTTTCCACCCAGCAGCCAGAGGGATTGTTTTGAAACAAAAATCATATCATGTCACCCCTTTGCTTAAAATCCTGGAATGGCTTCCCATCAATCGTCTCACACAGAATAAAGCCAAAGTCCTTACAGCAGCCCGCGAGGTCTCCTATGACCTGCCCCCGCCCATGACCTCTCTGCTCTCAGCTCTTACTTTTCTCCCCTTTCATTCACTCAAACCCCACTGGCCTCTCAGCACCAGCTCTTCCCTCTGTGGGGAATCCTCTTCCCCAGATGCATCAGTTTTGCTCAGAGTCATTTCCTCAATGAGATTGACCTTGACTGCCTCATTCAACACATTCAAGATTGACCTTGACATTTCCATTCAACCACTTGCCTCTCCCCCACCTCCTTACCTTGCTCTGCTGTTTTATTTTTTCTTTTTTCCATAGCTTTCATCACCTCCTACTATACCAGATACTTTACTTATATGTTTATTGTTTACCCAGAGATTTTTGTCTATTTTGTGGTTATATAGATGTCTTTCCCCTAGTCAGTTAGTTTCCTTTTTCACTACTATAATATTAAGAACATCTTACTACATAAATCTTCACATAGACCTTTGATTATTTCTAAGAATTCGAGTCACTTGATCAGATGCTGCATACTTACAAGACTTTTGATACCGATTACAAAGTTGATTTCCCATCATACTTTTTGAGTAGTATGTACTTGTTGAGAAGGAATGTTACCCTGTGTTGGGGGCAGTCTATAAACTTAATTATGTGCCCCAGCAATTCCACTGTAGGAGTCTACCCACAAGAAATGAAAACACATCCACACAAACACATGTACATGACTGTTCAGAGCAGCACTGTTCATCATAGCCCCAAACTGGGAATGACACAGATGTCTATCAGTTGATGAATGGATAAAAAAGACAAAATGTTTCCATACCATGGAATACTACTCAGCAATACAAAGGACAGAACCATTGGTACATGCTACAATACGAATGAGCTTGTGCTAAGCATACATTTGTATGCTTCTATTTAAATGAAATGTCCAGAAAAAGCACATTGGTAGAGACAAAAAGCAGATCAGTCATTACGTGGGGCTGGGGTAGGAGCAGGGATTAACTGTAAACAGAAACAAGAAACTTGGGGGGGGGTGATGGAAATGTTCTAAAACTGGATTTGTGGGGATGACTTTACAACTCTATTTACGAAAATAATAGAATACTTACAATGGGTGGATTTTATGGTAAGTAAAACTACACCTTAATAAAGTCATCAAGGGAATTGGGAATAAATGTAATCAGAGGGAAAGATTAGGAAGAAAATTCATATACAATGCATGCTGTGATTTTAAAAGGTTGAGGAATAAAAAGTATAGCATAAGGCAGACAGAAAGGAAGGGGAGCAGGGAGGAAAGAAAGAGAAGGAGAGAAAGAAAGAAAGAAGGAAGGAAAAGGGAGAGAGAAATGTCATATATATATTTGAAGGCCCCTTTTGTGATGGCTCAAGACCATCAGAAGAGACCCCCACGGAAGATCCATGAAGTGAGTCGACTTGGCACAAATAATAATGAACTTATGGCCTCTATACTGTCAGCACGTGTCTTTGAAGAAGGGACATGGGCCCATAGCATCCCACAGAAGCAAATGAAGGCACGGAGGTAAAAAAAAAAAAAAAAAACTAGGCCTGGTCTCTGAGCCAACTGTTATTCTTCATTTATTTCAAAGAAGATGTTATGGGTCTTAAATAATTATTATAAAGCTCTCAAATGTAGCATCATGTTTTCAAAAGGAATAAAAAAGGGAGCCTTCCAGAGTGATGTGGCTCTGTTGGTGGCCTTTCTGAGCAGTACTGGGGTGGGGAGGGGACCACAGGAGGAGCTATAGAAAAAATAGTCCCAGAGAGAAGCAGGCAGCAGCTCATACCTGAAGGCCTGGAATTCTTCACTACACGCAAAATATGACTTTTCAGTACCATGCCTTTTTTTTTTTTTTTTTTGGCCACGAGGCACGGCTTGCAGAATTTCAGTTCCCCAACAAGGGACTGAACCTGGGCCAAAGCAGTGAAAGTACCAAATTCTAACCAGTAGACCACCAGGGAACTCCCAAGTACCATGCATCTTAAGGCCATTCTTTTTTAAATTATATTCATACAGTTTGGATTTATGTGACCTTCTGTAGCAATGAATCAAATGTGCAGGCCAGATTTCAGTAAGTGATTAAGGTTATACATCACCTTACCTGTTTACGCGTCACCCAGTTGGTGCCTGCTGAGGACAGGCACCGGCAGAGCTGGGAGGGTGCTCGTGAGGCAAACCCGGACCGCGGGTTGGACCAGGGCGCCGAGTGGCCTGACACACTCCAGCGGGAGACGCAGAATATAAGGGAGGGCTGTCTCCCGGAATGTCAGCAGATTCTTCACGCCCTCGCGCTCCGAGACGTGGGGAGGGCAAAGGGACTGAGAAGAACCAATGTGACTTATTCCCGGGGCAGCCGCGGGGGTCAGCGGTGGGGACCACATAGGGGTAGTTTAAAGAGGACGGTCAGGGCAGTCCAATGACTCTCGAACATGTTGCATCGGCTTATTATGTCTGAGTTTCCTTTTGCTGCATAACAAATTACCACAAACTTAAGAGGCTTGAATCAATACCCGTTTCTTAGCCCACAGTGCTGTAGACCAGAAGTCCAGCTTGGCCTGGCTGGGTTGTCTTAACGAGGCTGAAATTAAGGTGTCGGCTGTGTTTCTTTCTGGAGGCTCTGGGGAAGAATCTGCTCCTGGTTGTTGGCCAGATTCAGTTCCTTCAGGCTCTGGAACTGAGACCTTCATTTCCCTGCTGTCAGCTGGGGGCCACTCTCACCTCCTAGAGGCTGTCCACATTCCTTTGCCAAGAAAGGCCTAGTCCTTTCTGAGGACTAGGTCAGGCCAACTGAGGATAATCTATCTTAATGCCAGTTTTGGGGGGACCTTAATTACATCTGCAAACTCCCTTTAGTGTTTGATTGAGTGCCCAGGAGAAGGTGTTTACACACCAGGACCTGGGAGGCTTGGGGGCCACTCTGGAATTCTACCTGCGACAAGTTACTTAGGAAAGCTTCTCCAGTACAGCTAAGTGATCCTTAGGGCGGGTGGTACCAAGCCCTAATGGATGTTTTGGAAATTCGTGGGCAAATATTTTGTTGTGGTAACGGGGATATGTTCCACCGGCATTTTGTATTCGGGGCCAGGTCGTAAAAAGACAGCCTCACACAGTGAGGAATTGTGCTGTATGTTACACAGCTTTCAAAGGTCCCTCGAGGCATTCGTGTCGATGAAAAATCTGTGTATAATTGTCTGAAACTCTATTTTGTTTGCATGCTGTTTGCACTGAAGTTTACATAAATACAATAGTGGATAAGTCAGGGGAAGAATGTAGTTACTTTGTTTGGGACTTTACCGAGATTTTCACCACTTGGGGAAAATTGCATGACCGATAACAAGGCCGCTCGTGGAATCTGAACTGTCAACGCACCACCCCCTGCTCCATCTGCAGCTGTCCCTGTCTTCGTGATTCTAAGTACAAGCCTCACCTCACTTTATGTCTTCTCATGTGACGATACCTGAGCACTTACCCATTGAAACGTATTTTCTTTAAATTGATTTCTTAAGATTATGTATATAGGTAGGTTATATTAGCTATGAACTCTTTCAGGATTGTAAAGGGGGCATCTCAACCTAGTGCTTATAATGAGGGGCCATGGCTCTGAAGAGCTGAGAGCCAAAGGTCTACTGTATACACCTCCTGAAGCTGGGATTGGCCAAGAGCGAGAATGGTGGAGCTTGTGGTATATAAACTCGTGGAGATGAGGCACTTCGATAAGCTTTGAGTCGATTTAATTATTTTATTTAAAAGAGAGGAAACTCAGGCCAGAAGAGGAATTGGTTAATGTCACCCAACTACTTATATGTTAATACTGGACCAGACCCAGTTTTCTTAATGGTAAAGGTCAAACCCATCCATATGAAACTACTTGAAAGGGAATTCCCTGGTGGTCCAGTGGTTAGGACTCAGCGCTTTTACTGTGGTGACCCAGGTTCAATCCCTGGTTGGGGAACTAAGATGTCATAAGCGGCCTGGTGCAGTCTTTAAAAAAAAAAAAAAAAAAGGAGAAAGAAACTACTTGAAAATAAAATTCACATTGTATAACTGAAGTGTTGAGAAAAACATTATCCTAAAGATCTGTCATAACAATTTAATATTATACAATTAAGTCTACTATTTTCTAATGTTAAGATGTTGAAAGCCAGATTCCACTAATGTAGAGTTGATTATAAAATTGATTATATCAAATCAATTGTATTTGGGATAACAGCTAACTCAACATCAGCAGAGGAAGCATTTATTTAATGAACTTGTGATTTGAAATTATTCCTACTCATTTCTATTTATTCTTCTGATAAAATAAATAGAACCTGGGCAAAATTTTGAATAGCCCAACATGCAATTCACAAGGCTGACTTTAGCCAATCTACACTAGGACTGGTTAGTCCAGTCCAAAACAGTGGGTCAAAATGACCCGAGCACTATCATACTTCTCCATCTTGCCCAGAAGGGCCAGTCACCAAAAGCTACTGGTTCTTCCTTCCCGGCTCAACTTTGTTCAAACCTAGCTTTGAAGTTGCCATAAGCTTTCCTTTGCTGCCACCTACTGGATGTAGTGAGTATAGTTAAATAAAGCTTTTGTCGTCCTACGTATTGTATTTTAATGTGAAATAGGGAATTCAGGTATTGGCCACTCAATTTGGACTCAAACGTCCAAACACTGGACATTTAAAGTTGTTTCCTCTAATGACTAGAGCAACTTTAATGTCAAGCAAAGCAAATAAACCTATGAATCTCCGTTTTCAAAGCCCCTCTTCTGTCCTTATAAAGTTATAAAGTTCAATCATATGATTCCCTTCTTAAAAATCAGTGGCCTACAAGAGGGTAAATACACTTGTATTACTCATGTCTTGATGTGAAACAGAATGTACCCCACTCACTGCAAAGAATGAGGCACTGACGGACTGGGAGCCATGAATTAGGATAATAACTTTTAGGAAAAGTTGCTTTGGAAATGGGCCCTTATCCCAGGAAATAGGGGACACTTGGTAGCTTGGAATTTCAGTTGGATAAAAAGGAGAGATGGGGCTTCCCTGGTGGCACAGTGGTTGAGAGTCCGCCTGCCGATGCAGGGGACACTGGTTCGTGCCCGGTCCGGGAAGATCCCACATGCCGCGGAGCGGCTGGGCCCGTGAGTCATGGCCGCTGAGCCTGCGTGTCCAGGAGCTTGTGCTCCGCGACGGGAGAGGCCACAACAGTGACAGGCCCAAGTACCGCAAAAAAAAAAAAAAGGAGAGATGAATGCAAAGAGATAGGTGGTGATGAAAATTAAAACCATAGCACTTGCTATTCTAGCACACCCCAAAGCACTTCACGAGTATTCTCATGTGCTTTCACAACAACCCTACAAGGCAGATACTGAACCACTTTACAGATGAGGAAATCGAGGCTCAGCAGGGGTTAAGTTGGCCAAGGCACCCATCTGGTAAGAGGCAGAGATGATGGCACAACCCTCAGGTCTCAACCACAGCTGTGCTGCCTGCACTGGCCCCAGGAGACCACAAACAGTGGAATTGTCAAGAGCCAGAGCCAAAGCAGCACCTTGGATCAACGTAATTGGTTTCAGTTCAATAAATCACAGCCAAGAGGAGCCTAGGGAGACAGGACAACGACATATCATGTGGTATCCTAGATGGGATTCCGGAACAGAAAAAGGACATTAGGTGAAAACTAAAGAAATAAAGTCTGGACTTAAGTTAACAATAACGTATCATTGTTAGTTCATTCATTGTGACAAATGTACTACCATACTAAGGTAAGATTAAAAAAATAAAAAAGCCTGTTTTTTAGAGAATGATGAACACTGTGGAATGCATCTGATTCCTAAGAGTGAAGAGATGCATTACTATAAAATTTGATTTTGAATCAGGTTAAGGATATTAACATGACCAGGGAAAGGAAACCATCAGGTAACTTAAATTGTCCAAATCCAGGTATTTTGTACTAGGAGGGAACATTATCCATACTATTTCATCTGCTGAGACTTCTCTACTTCTCTTTCTCTTTTGTTCATAAATATTCACACACACACACACACTCCACTCCTATAACAGTTTATGTTACATTAATAAAAATGCTCAAGGCATGGCCACGATGTGCTGAGCTCTACGTGCCTTATCTTAGCTCCAACCTCCTAATCCTGGGAGAGGTCCAGTAATGCTCATTCTACAGGATTATACCAGACAACCCAACCACACAGGCAATCCACAGCACCCCACTCCTTGCCGCTACACCAAGCCAGGTCAAGAATGAAAAGGATGAACAACTTAACACTATAATACAAATGAATTAATAAGATCACATCATTCAAGGGACACAGAAAGTAACTCCCAAATGTCAAGCCATTATCGAACATGTCAGGATGTGCAGGAAACTGAACAGGTTCCAAGTAACTTGGGCTTTAGGAGAACATAAAGATGATCATTCAAAGTTCTAAAGTAGCCTTGTAATGAAGCCCATTTCATCTTAGAAGACTCAGTTGCACGGACTTCAGTTCTAAACTGAAGAAACTTGGGAGGTAAGCTAAACTAACCAGCAGCAGCTCAGACAGAGTTCATTCCGTAATTCATTCATTACAGTCCTAGAGAAAAACTTAAGCTTTTTTACTATAAAAGTAATATAGCAATTTTAGAAAGCTTGGAAAATGAGGATATAAAGTTAAAATCACTCATAATCTCAACATCCAGAGGCAGGAGCAGACCCACGTTTTTTTAAGGATCTGTAAATTTCACAAGGACACAAAAGCCAGGATGCTGGAAGGAGCCATTAAAGTGTGAGGCCCTAAAGCTTAAACTTCATTCACCTTAAGGTAGGTCCACCTCTGCCCAGCAATGATCATTAATATCGTGGGCTCCTAGAGCCAGTCTGCTTGAGTTTGAATGTCAGCAACATTCCTCGCTAGCTGAGTAAGATTGGGCAAGTTGCTTAAGCTTCGCTGTAACTAAGTTAAATTTAGAATATAGTAAACATCTAGCAATTATGGTCCTGTCTTTTCTAAACACATATGCATACACAGTTTACAAAACTATCTCACTAGTTTCATGCATAAACATTTTTTCATGATCATGGGTCTTTAAGACAGACCATATTATACTAAATAGATGTGTAACCTAAATATACCTCAATTGGACATTCTGGGTATTAGTTAAAAAGGGGGGAAACCTAGCATCAGGTGGCTTTATCTACTGAAAGCACAACAAGTCACCTTCATTACATTCTCTAACACCATATACAAAAATAAACTCAAAATGGATTAAAGACCTCAATGCAAGACTGGATACTATAAAACTCCTGGAGGAAAACATAGGCATAACACTCTTCAACATAAATCGCAGCACTTTTTTTTTATCTGTCTCCTAAAGCAAAGGAAATAAAAGCAAAAATAAACAAATGGAACCTAATTAAACTTAAATGCTTTAGCACAGCAAAGAAAAACATCCACAAAACAAAAAGACAACCTACTGAATGGGAGAAAACATTTGCAAACGATATGACCAATAAGGGATTGATATCCAACATATATAAACAGCTCACATAAGTCGACATCAAAAAACAAAAACTCGATTAGGAAGCAGGCAGAAGGGGGCTTCTCCTGGACTTCCCCTGGGCTTCCCCTGTGGCGCAGTGGTTGAGAGTCTGCCTGCCGATGCAGGGGACACAGGTACGTGCCCCGGTCTGGGAAGATCCCACATGCCACGGAGCGGCTGGGCCCGTGAGCCATGGCCGCTGAGCCTGCGCGTCTGGAGCCTATGCTCCGCAACGGGAGAGGCCACAACAGTGAGAGGCCCGCATATAGCAACAAAAAGAACACAAATAACAAATGTTGGCAAGGATGTGGAGAAAAGGGAACCTTCGTACACTGCTGGTGGGAACGTAAATTGGTGTAGCCACTATGGAGGTTTCTCAAAAAACTAAAATTAGAACTACCATATGACCCAACAATTCCACTCCTGGGTATATATACAGGGAAAAAAAAACAACAACACTGGGGCTTCCCTGGTGGCGCAGTGGTTGGGAGTCCGCCTGCCGATGCAGGGGACACGGGTTCGTGCCCCGGTCTGGGAAGATCCCACATGCCGCGGAGCGGCTGGGCCCGTGACCCATGGCCGCTGAGCCTGCGCGTCCGGAGCCTGTCCTCCGCAACGGGAGAGGCCACAACAGTGAGAGGCCCGCGTAACGCATAAAAAAAAAAAAAAAAAAAAAAAAAAAAAAAAAAAAAAAACAACACTAATTCAAAAAGATATATGCACCCCAATGTTCATAGCAGCATTATTTACAATTGCCTAAGTATGGAAGCAACCTAGGTGTCCAGCAGATGAATGGATAAAGAAGATGTGGTACATATATATATTTATACAATGGAATATTACTCAGCCATTAAAAAATGAAATTCTGCCATCTGCAACAACATGGATGAACCTAGAGTGTATTATGCTAAGTGAAATAAGTCAGACAGAGAAAGACAAATACCGTATGATATCACTTATATGCGGAATCTAAAAAAGTACAACAAACTAGTGACTGTAACAAAAAAGCAGCAGACTCACAGATATAAACAAACTAGTGGTTACCACTGGGGAGAGGGAAGCGGGGGACAACATGGGGTAGGGGCTTAAGTGGTACAAACTATTAGGTATAAAATAAGCTAAAAGGCTATGTTGTAGGAACTTCCCTGGTGGCACAGTGGTTAAGAATCAGCCTGCCAACGCAGGGGACATGGGTTCCAGCCCTGGTCCGGGAAGATCCCACATGCCGTGGAGCAACTAAGCCCATGCGCCACAACTACTGAGCCTGTGCTCTAAAGCCTGTGAACCACAACTACTGAGCCCACGTGCCACAACTACTGAAGCCCATGCACCTAGAGCCAATGCTCTGCAACGAGAAGCCACTGCAGTGAGAAGCCCACGCACTGCAACAAAGAGTAGCCCCTGCTCGCCACAGCTAGAGAAAGCCCACACACAGCAATGAAGACCCAACACAGCCAAAAATAAATAAATAAAGGATATGTTGTACAACAAGGGGAATGTAGGCAATATTTTATAACTATAAATGGAATATAACCTTTAAAAATTATGAATCACTATATTGTACACCTGTACTTACATAATATTGTACAGCAAACTATACTTCAATTAAAAAAACCAAAATTACCTTCATTGCCAAAGATTAGTAACATTCTAAAGAATAAGCCAACTGGACATGATCTTTGATAAATCCAAGATGTCAGTTAATAGGGTTTATTGGAGAAACAAGAACCTCTTGAGTTGCACAACTCCAGGGGGGTGCTGCCCTCACATAGAATACAAAGTTGACGTTACCCCATGGGGTTACACATGGCTGAGGTCTCAGGGAGAACAGTAGGGAAGATGCTGATACTAGAGGGAAACTTCTAGAAGCAAGGCCCTTCCCAGACATCTTCACTCTTTTTTTTTTTTTTTTTTTTTTTTTGCGGTACTCAGGCCTCTCTCACTGTTGTGGCCTCTCCCATTGCGGAGTACAGCCTCCTGACGCACAGGCTCAGCGGCCATGGCTCACGGGCCTAGCCGCTCCGCGGCGTGCAAGATCTTCCCGGACTGGGGCATGAACCCGCATCCCCTGCATCGGAAGGCGGACTCTCAACCACTGCGCCACCAGGGAAGCCCTGTGTTGTCCATTTTAACGTGAAACAATGAAGACGTGGGAGAGGGTAATTTCTTTGCCCGAAGTTACTGAGAGGCAGAGTGCAGGTCAAAGACATTTGATAAGCCCTGAAGTCTATAATATTGACTCCCAACCGAGGACAGCTACCTCTATTTCCCTAGTAATTAGCAGTGAGAATTTGGGCATGTAAACTAACTTGTGTTTCCCCAGTAAAACAAATTTCTCTGCATTTCCAGGGTTGCAATCTCCCACATACAACAGCCATTACATGACCCTCCATGGTGTGACATGCTAAGGTGTGTTAGTTTGTGAGCATTTTAATAATGCTTCTCATGCATAAAGTCTTACAGCTACATTTAGTGGTGTAATTGTACTCCTGAGACCAAAAGCAGTATTTCCACCAGCTCTTATTAGCAGGAAGGAGGCTTTTCTGTTTTTCCCCTAAGTCAATCTCCAAGGTGATGCATGAAAGTCACACACCAAATTAGAACTGAAAATGCATCCCTCTGGCTTCAACTCCAAGCAATTAGAATCACCTGAGTCACCATGTATTTAATTTTCTACATTAGAAGGAATAGTAGTGATCACTTTCCCCCTAGGAACCAAAATATCCTTCACTTCAAAGTTGGAATCAGAAGTATTATCACCATAGAATAATCAAGAGTTGAAAACTTTAAGGCAGCTGAAACCCAAGCTACCTGGGCTCCTGGCAACAGACAGGATAAAGCTCTTCTGTGAGGATCACACTAAGAGCAGGTCTGGGGATTTCTTCCCCACAGGGCTTAATGCCTATAACTAGAGTAACTGTTATATTCAAGTATCAATTGTTGAGAACAAATGTCATTTAACATTTAATGCAAGCCTGTAAGTTACATATTAGTGTATCCTAATCTATAAAATAGTTAAGGTTTAACAAATGGCAAAGACATTTTTTTTTGAGGTTGATCAGAAACTTTTATTTGGTCCTTATCATTTATTAAGCAACCTACAAAATCATTTTCTCTATCTCTACCACAAGCAGCAGCAGCTGCATCCAGGCCAGAAATGGAAGACACAAGTAGTGGAAGACCTTACAGAGAAAAGCTAACAGGTGAGATCTCTGCCTATCCAGGCTTAGGCGAAGGCAGAACAGGAAAAGTGTAAGTTCAGTATTCCAAAGACTCTTCTTCAAAGCTGAGGCCTGCAGAGGGCCTAGCTGAAGGATGCAGGTACAGGCTCACAAAACTGCCCAGCTCAGCAATCAATCCAAAGTACCTTCCAGAAAAGCAAATTCATCCACAGCTTCTATTGCATTACCCACATCTCTCCTCTGAAGGGTTTTCCTCTTCCCTTGTTGAGCACAACAGTAGGCATCTTTTGCTATGGTTTCCACAAACAGTTCCACGGTTCGTGCCAAAATGAAGCTGGCTTCCTGTCCCGCGAGCATCACGTTGGGGTCCGCCTTCACCAAGGCCTTCACTTGCACCAGAGGCAGCCTTAAGAGATGAGCCCCAGGCGCACTCGTCAGGGATTGGGGCTGTGGAGCTGCTGCATCCCCACCGTTGCCCTCCTCCTCCCAGGAAAGCCCCATTTCCAGCCACCATCCAGGCCCCACTGACACTGATTTTTAAAAAACTAATTTCTGGAAAGTAAACTATCGCTTAAAAAAAAAAAAAAAAGCAAAACCCACATTGATTGGAGTATGTCATAGGGACACAGGAGACAACTGAAATAGCTCTCAATGGCCAAAGCTAGAACAATCTGAACAAAATGTAGTACTAGATTATAACCCAGAGTATAAAATAGCCATGAGTTCATACTGATATAAATGAATAGGGGATAAGAGACATATATCCCTTGCAAAAGATTTCCAAATAATTTATATACTCTACCTTCAAGAAGGTAGAGCTTAATTCAACCTACTCCTATAGGGTCAGCTGTGCATAGACTTCTTTCCAGTATACAAGAGGGCTGTAGGGTGGGGAAAGTAGCTTTACTCAGAGAAACCTGAAAAACGCCATCCAGCCAGGTGATCAAGGTTAACATTAACCGTAAGGAATGTTGACGCTATGTACCCTGATATGACGTGATGAGACCAGCACTTTACCTGTGGTTCTCCTCCCCCAAAACTCATAACACTTGTCTAATGAGAAAACATTAGGCAAATTCCAAAAGAGGGGCATCCTACAAAACACTTGATCAGTACTCCTTGAAACTGTCAAAATCATCTAAAGAAAAGCCTGAGAAACTGTCACAGCCAAGAAGAGCCTAAAGTGTATTCTGGATGGGATTCTGCAAAAGACATTAGGTAATAACCAAGGTAATGTGAATAAGGTATGGACTTTAGTCAAAAGAACTGTCAATAATGGTTCATCAATTGTTACAAATGTATCATACTAATACAAGATGTAATGGGGGAAATGAATGAAAGGTACATGGGAACTCTAGTATCTTCTCAATTTTTCTGTAAATCTAAAATCATTCTTATAGCATAAGGAATATGGTCGCTAATACTGCGATAACTTTGTAAGGGGACAGATGGTTACTAGCCTTATCGTGGTGATCATTTCATGATGTACTTAAATGTCGAATCACTATGTTGTACATCTGAAATTAATATTATCAACTACATTTCAATAAAAATAATTATTCCAAAATATATTTAATTTTTTTTAAGTCTACAGGTACACACAGTAACATAAATGTATAGAAAAAAGTGTAGAAACTCACTAAACCGATAATATTTTTATGGTAATTTTCTTACCTGTACTTTATAAGTTCTTATATGGAAGATATATATGTAATTACTATAATTTGGGATATACTGGGACAGAAAAATGAAAACCAGTTTAGGCTCATCTCTTATCAGCAGAAAAATTTTATTCAAGGACAAACCACATCCAAGGCCTTAGCTAACAGACACAAACCAAAGTAGCCATTAAAGCACTAGATATTGAGGTATAAGACATACAATGAGGGGAATGCTTTGCCATCAGGGTGACACCAAACTTGCTCGATGGAGCTCTGCTAGTGCTTGGGCGAAGTTGAGGGTAAGTGCGTATCTGTGGAACCGAAGGAGAACAGCTGTGCTCTACAAGTACTGAAGCATTTAGACCACATAGGTAGGGATATACTTTCACGATGAAGGGAAGGGGGGAGAAAACGAAGTGCCCCCCCATGAGGCATTAGGCTGCCTTGCAGAGGGCCACGGCGGAGAAGCGGACCTCCCCTTGCTCACGCTCAGTGAATTCTCTGCAGACCTTGGCGGCGTCCTGAGGAGGAGGAATGTCATGAATTAAGGTCTAAACAGCAACAGCTCAAAATGAAAGCTTCAAGGGGAAAGTATTAGTAAGGTCTATTAATGCCCAAAGTTCACCCTGACCCACTTTAAACCTCCCAATAAACTTGAAAACCAGGGCTTAAGGCAAGAGAAAAAAAATCAGGTGATGAGGGCTTCCCTGGTGGCGCAGTGGTTGAGAGTCCGCCTGCCGATGCAGGGGACACGGGTTCGTGCCCCGGTCTGGGAAGATCCCACATGCCGCGGAGCGGCTGGGCCCGTGAGCCATGGCTGCTGAGCCTGCGCGTACGGAGCCTGTGCTCCGCAACGGGAGAGGCCACAACAGTGAGGGGCCCACGTATCGCAAAAAAAAAAAAAAAAAAAATCAGGTGATAGGAAAGACAAGGACCCACATCACAAATCCAGCTCCAGAAGCTTTGATTCCTTTATTCTTTCTACCAAATGCTCTGTGCTTCTGCCACCTTGTGCCTGGTTTTGACAAGAAAACTATACTCTTGGTGCTCTTTCCCTCAAATCCAAAGACAGAAAATTGATTTCTCTTCCATAAGGAAAAAGTTCTAACTCAGAAATTCCCAGAGTAAAGACAGATTTATTTCAAGTAAACATTTTACAAAACAGGCTTTAAGTTTAAATACCTGGTATTCCAAGTACAGATAAGTGATGGATTCCTACATATTTAGGGAATGACATGTGTTACTAATTCTAAGACCTAGATTACAAAGATTGGGAACAGAAAACTGACCCCAATGTTACTTGAGAAATTCTGGGGTTTAAATGCCTTGGGATCAGAATATCAATCACTGTTCAATTTGTAAAAAGTCCAGTGCAAAGCCCCACCAACAATGTTAAATACGAGACCTTCAAGAGGACAGTGGATATGCTATGACAGAGAACAGTCACAGAACATCAGCTCCCAAGGCCTAAAAATCACCAACCTGATAATGAGTTGTGGACCTGAAAAAGCATCAACCCCACCCCGGTTTTGTTTCTGCTTTGGAACCACTTAGAAAAACTGAAGAGGATCTAGAGTAACAGCTACATTTTATTCTATCAGAATTTTTAATATATTGATATCCCAGACCTGCCTTCCCCAAAGCCACTTTCCTTTAGGACCAATGCTGTTGATTAATGTTAAGGGTGTGCCTGTAAAGACAACAACCATCTCCTACATAGACAATAAGCAGTGGCCTAATTCACTCAAGTTTAGGATACTTGGGTTAAGTTTATGGACTTTCTCACCAATTTAACAAGTTAATTCGGGGTATAGTTTAGACAACCTAAAACATCTCTAACCATATAGAACCAGCCTTACTTAGGATAAGAATTTCCACTAATTAAGATGCTATTTTCCACAGGGAGATCAGCTCGGTGCTTTGTGACTGCCTGGAGAGGTGGGATAAGGAGGGTGGGAGGGAGGGAGGGAAGAGATATGGGAACATATGTATAACTGATTCACTCTGTTATAAAGCAGAAACTAACACACCATTGTAAAGCAATTAACCTCCAATAAGGATGTAAAAAAAAAAAAAGATGCTATTTTCTAGTCAATTAATTTAAAATGTGATTCTGGTGTTTTTTTTTTTTTTAAACAAAACAAGTTTTACCTTCCCCACACCTCATAAATTCTACTCACATAACAGTTTTAAGTGTCCTATGCAGAGCACATTTTATGGTACAGGCATACCTCATTTTATTTCACTTCACTTTATTGTGCTTTGCAGATACTGCAATTTTTTTTTTTTTTTTTTGGGCAAATTGAAGGTTTGTGGCAATCCTGCATGGAGCAAGTCTATCAGCATCACTTTTCCAGCAGCACTGGCTCACTTCATGTCTGTGTCACATTTTGGTAATTCTCATAATACTCCAAACTTTTCATTATTATTATATTTGTTACGGTGATCTGTGATCAGTGATCTCTGATGTTACTATTGCAAAAAGACTGATTCACTCAGATGACGGTTAGCATTGTTTTAACAGTATTTTAAATTAAGATATGTACATTGGTTTTTTATACATAATGCTATTGCACACTTAACAGACTACAGTATAGTGTAAACGTAACTTTTATGTGCAGTAGGAAGCAAAAAAACTCAAAACTTCTCTTTATTGTGATATCTGCTTTACTGCAGTGGTCTGTAACTGAATCCACAATGTGAGGTGTGCCTGTATTAGGATAGTGTTTGATAGGAGTTGGTATGTACCTAGGAAGCTTTATTAGATGGACCAGAATCTTTCCTCCCAATAGGTCATACCCAGAAATTCTGCCCCTGTTCTTATTCTCTCCCATAAGTGAATCCTGACTCTCATGCAAATCCCCATTCTGTTTCTCTAGGTCTAGTTCTCATTCCATGTCGCTGTTCTCATTTACCCCTGGTATATCCAAGAATTAGCTCTGACTGATCTCAGGTGTATATGACAGCAGGCTAGAAAGTGACTGTCCCTCCTAGGACTGCATAATTTGGTCCACTAGTACCTTGAGGTCATCAGGTCTATGATGTTCCAAAGACCGGTCTACTATAAAGGTAGTATTGTACAGTGGCTAAGAGCAGACTCTAGAGACAGACTGTCTAGATTTGAACCATGATTCTGTAGTTTGCCATTGACCTTGGGCATCACTTACCTCTGCACCTCCGTTTCCTCATCTGTAAAATGTAATACTAACTACCTCAGAGCATCATTAAAAGGAGTCCATAAAAGAGGTAACAAACTTAGAACAGCATCTAGCATGGAGTCAGCAAACTGCAGCCTGTGGGCCAAATCCAACCTGCTGCCTGTTTTTGTTAATAAAGTTTTAATGGAACACAGCCATACACATTCATTTAGACACTGCCTATGGGGCTGCTTTGGAGCTGTCCCAGCAGAAATGAATACCTGCAACAGAGCCCATATGCTAATACAAAGCCTAAAATATTTCCTGGCTCTTCACAGAAAAAGTGCCACCCCCCGTCTACACACAAGAAGCACGCAAAAAAGTTTAGCTGTTATTACAGCAAATGAAGTAATTATACCTTAACATCATTTTAAATTTTATCACAATTAAGCCATTTTCCTTTCTAACAGCAAATTGACTAAACTCTAGAGATTCATTTTTTAGAGGGCAGAGGACTAGTCTACCAACTCGTGTTCAGAATTAAGAGATTTCTGCCGTCACTTTTACCAGGACGGTTACACAGTTACCCTGGATCTTAAAGTTCTGGTCAGGCATGTTTTGAATTTTCTTCCTTTGACCTGTTAACAGTGGACCGACCGTGTGGGAAGAAAACAATCACAGAGGTAACTGCCTAACCAGAATCCATAGTATGCTACCTACAAGACTGACCCAAATCCAGCAGTCAGAGAGGGATTAGGAAAGGCTTGGGTTGCTGTTCCATGAGTCTGAGTCATTGGCTATGATGCATTCTGACAAGAGGACAAGAGTCACCTTAACCCCACAAGGAAATAAACAATGGCTTTCAGGCTAAATCTAACTGTGGGCTAAAGACAGCACGCAATACAGTTTAGGCAGGGCTGCTCTAAAGGATGCTGTTTAAAAACTATTTGCTAAAAAATAAAGCAAACAGAATTACTGAGATGATCTTTAAGCCCTAAAGACTGCTCTCATCCCAGATGACTGACGCTATCTGTACCGAAAACGGTTTGCACTTTAGAACAGACAAACTGGCTAAAGAAATATGGGCCCTAGTGGAAATGGATTCCAAAGACTACCTGCAGCAGTGAGCCCTCTGAACTGGTGCCATGGTTCACCGGAAAAGGCATCCGTCCATCTGTAACGAAAAAGCCAGGCATGTCAATTTTCTCTGCACATTTTCTGTCTACTGTGCTTGTCCAGCTTAAAGGCAAGTTTTAGATTCTTCCAAATACCACTGCCACTCCCACAAAGGTTAGGCTGGTTATGAAGCAACAGGCTGGAAATGAGGTTCAAGTGTTCCTAGATATCCACCCCAGGCAATTCTAATCTAAAGCACCAAGACCACAAGACCACACAAGGCCAAACTAGCTACCCTACTAGAAGGGCTTGTGCCCATCTCTTGGGAAGGACCACAAAGCAAGTCAGAAGCAGTCTATGACGTACACAGAAGGTGGAGGGAAGAAAAAGGATCCTTGAGATTTCATTTGCCCCTCAATGACTGCTGAGCGGCCCCAAGTTTTCTTTGCCCTTGCTTGCCATAGGTAGTATCTTGGCTTGAGATGACACAGCTGCAAGTCTTTCTCCATTAAAAGGAGATGACTCTTCTTAATACAGAGATGGACATGTCTGAATTCTTTTTACACAAACCAGGTTGTGTTTAGGCATTTACCTCCTTCCAAAAGTATTCCTTGCCTGGAAAGGATGGCGGTGGAGACCTTATACTGGTGATGCTATTATAGTGGAAGGTGGAAAGAGAAAATCTGAACGTGTATACTTTGAACTGGCTGATCAGTTCTCTTTACTGGTTTGTGACTAAAGCCATTCATCCCGCAGGCCAGGTTCCTGAGGGAGGTGCTCTGGGTATGATAAAGGGTTAAGTGCCCCCTTGAGAATACCTCGGTGTTCTGGCTTCATAAACGGATATACTAAGTGCCACCATAAAGTCACATACCAGTACTGTAAGAGGAATTATGTCTGAGAGAATGCACGCATCTATGTTAGATTCCAAAACTGGAGTGAAACGTACCGAGTTCATAGAGGTGGCCATCCACGTTGTTAAACAGAATAAAATGAAAGTTCACTTTGTCATCTACCTGCAGAGTCAAGATAGTTTTTCGAAAATGAGTATTTTTTTATTGTAGTATAAACTGCATTTAAAAATAAAGCTGAAAGAAAAAAGTTAAGATATAAATGACATAACATTGTGTAAGTTTAAGGTCTACAACCTGTTGACTTGATACACATATTTTGCAATATGATTATTTTATAAGCAGAACTTGTTAAAAATAAATTCTCTAAGTAAATATGCTTGAACCAACCTGCCTACATATTAAATGATTATAGCGAATATTTATTTCTTATATACTAGGTACTATTCTAAGACCATTCAAGTAGACATCCTGTAACTCTCAGAATTCTAACACTTGCTTTTTACTGAGGAGGAAATTAAGGCTTAGGGAGGATAAGTGCTTCACCCAAGGTCAAGACTAGAATGTGACAGAGTCAACTGCAGTTATACAGACACTATCACTGACTTCAATCTAATTAACAGTTGACTTGAAGGCTGTGTTCAGATTAATGGTACATTTAAGTCATCTAGAAACTTTTAGTCCTTGTTGGTCCAGCTTGCTCTCCAATAGACTGAGAAGAGTATGTGAAATGTTCAGTTATTAAGATGGGTGCTACTCAATTAGACCCATTTGGATCTATATAAAACACTACCAGCCTGAATTTACTCAGGACTGTGTCAACTGCCAATCAGATATTTTGAAGAGCCATTTCTATGAACAGGTCTGGTCAAAGCATTATTCTGGTAGAATTTTCTGGCATTCATCAGCCTTGGGTGGAAACATGTGCTGTGTTCCAGTAAGAGGTTCTTGCACATATTTCTGGGGAAACATGGGTGACACCTGGACAGCCTGGCTCTAACTTGTATTTACCCGACACTGGCCTTCCTGTGCCACGGCATCATGGGCTGCCTGGATGGCCTGCAGAAAACAGAGAAGAGTTAGCACGAAAACTTCCAGAGTTATTGAAAATCGATGCTCTAGAAGTTGTCTTCCTACCTCATTCTTTTCAAAGCATTTTGCTCTGTCTTCAGGGGACAACTTCTCTGTTTCAGAAAGAAACTGTTTCAGAACTGACCCATCCTCTTTAAAAAGAAAAAGAGAGAGAAAAGAAAAGAAAATCATATGTTAGTACCGGTCTAATGCAAATGGTTGCAATTTATTGCTGACTTAAGCCACTGCAATAGTCTGTCACGTGTGGAAACCTGACTTTTTACCATGGCCTCTGAGGATGTGGATGAGCGAGGTGCCTCTTCCCCAGCCTCTTTTTCCAACCACTCCCCTCTCACTGCATTCAAGACAGAGAACTCTCAGTTCCTCCAGCAGGCCAAGCTCTTCCTCACATCCTCCCTGTCCCCTGACCCCTCCCCACCTTCCACCTCACCCTCACCTCTCAGATCTCCTACCACCTCTGTTACAGCACTGATCCACTGGTAACATGTATTTGTGAGACTTTCAGTGCCATAAAGGCAGGAACTGTCTCGTCTATTGCTCTTATCTACAGCACTTAGCAATGCACAATTAATGTTTATTGCATACATGATGTAACAATAACATTCTAATCTATCAATTATCAACAGTTCTCAAACCAAGACTTTTATTTCAGGGTAGAAAATGCAATCTTAGTAATATGGTTATCCAGAAAGACTTCAACCTACAGATCTTAAATAGAAATACAAAGACCCTAACAGTCTGGCCTAGAGACAGCTAACTAGCTGATGGTTGGCATAAGCATTTTGTCATTGCTCAGTATGGATGAGTCTAGGACGCAAGAGCAACTTGTATTTCAAAAGACCTCAATCTGAACTTTCAGCTCTAAACTTAAACAAATGTGTTAAATGGGGACCACTGAAAATCTGGAAATTATAGGAATCCTCTCAACTTTATGAGGAGGGCTGTGACTCAGATTAAGCCGATGGCACCTTCATGACCACGTTTATGGAAGAGTTACAGTATCTGTGACCTCAGGAACACAGTATTCTAAAAGAAGTGACACTTACTGCAGAAGAAATAAAAAGGATCAAACTACGACTTTTTAATGACTCACTCAAGTCAATATTTGAAAAAAGCAACTTCTAGAAGATCTGGACCTTTGTGGCCAGACGAGCCTTTTTTTTTTTTTTTAAATTTCAGAAGTATACCAGGAGTAGAATCTTGGCCACAATTCCCTTGTTTAAATTTTAAAAAAAAAAGGTATTTGACCTGCTACAAGCAACAGCATGGACTGTTAGTTGAACTTATTCAATTCTCAGCCACCCCCATCCATTGTCTAAATCAGGAGTTGGCCGACTACTGCCACCTAATAAAGTTTTATTGGAACACAGCCACATCCACCGCTCTACATCTTGTCTATGGCTGCTCTTGCTCTACAAGGGCAGAGATTATATGGCCCTCAGAGCCTAAAAGATCTACTCTCTGGGCTTTTAAGAAAGTTTGCTGACCCTTGGCCAAAATGATACACAATGCCATGTATTTTAACATATTTCAATGCTGTTACTTGCGCTTCTGACAACTTAAGGGCTGAGACTCATCTCTTCTCTATCCTCCATGGCATCCACTGGAGGCGAGCTAAAACTCCTGACCCAGCTTTGTTCACAGATGGATCTCTCAAGGTGCCAGCCTGCGGCTATGCCTCCCTGCAGGACCTCGCGCTGTGTCCTGCTGCTTTAAGCTGTTTTGGTTCTCCTGTTGCTTATGAGAGACAGCACCATTAAGGAAAGGTCCTGAAGGTTGGCATTTTATGCCTTAACAGCATCTCTAATTCTTTAGAATTGTCAAGACCAGCAGGAGGATCTGCACATGAAGAGCCCAGGCAGAGAGGCAAGTACAAAACTGCACTGTCACCCGCCCCGCCTCCCCAGGTGGAGGAAACCACACTATGCTTCTTGGATGCGCTTCCCTTCCTCAAAAGGGAGGAACAATGAGAATTCACCCACTGATTCTATCTGCATAAGTAGATTTTCAAAAAAATCTAAGGCAATGGCTTTGCCAAACAGAGGCTTGGGGGTGTTGGAAGGAAGCATTACAGTTAATTAAAGGTCAACCAGAGGATGACTGGCCTCAAAATCCACTCACCGAACTCCAGTTTGTCCTGATTATTGGCCACTGCATGAATGAGTCCGATGGTTCCACAGGAGTTGCCAATGGTCTGCTTCATGAAGTACACCTTAGGACTTACTTCCTGTCCCTTCAGCTCTTCAATCTGTTTTTTCCTGAAGTTCTCATGCTGTGTGTGCAAAAAAAAACATTTTTACATCTCAAAATGAAAATGCAAAGAACAGACAGCAGCACAGCGGGTTCTACCACCTAAATGGAAACAAAGTGGGAAATGTGACCAGGAGGCCTTGAATCTAGGTGCTGGCTGGTGCCCAGAGAATGGCCCGTCTGCCACCCACGCCCACGCCCACGCCAGCCCGTGGGGTTCTGACACTCCACCCTGATGCTGCAGTGCAGTAGCGGCCTTGGATATTGCCCAAGACTTTGTCTAGACACCACTGCAACCTTTTAGCTTGAAATGGATGGCGTGCTGAAGTCAGAAAAACAGACAAGTTCGTTATTTTCCTCCTTTAACACTGAAGACTTTCACACAGGCATTCCAATCAAGCGCTGGGCAGTTGAATGCCCAAGAACACCAGCTAGTTTATATCTCACTATTCTTTGAAGTTCTACTTCTATTCTGCCCAAATACATGTCTCTTCAAAAACAAAACAATACAAAACTTAACTAAAGAAAGGAGCAATTTAAAGAAATTAACTATTCCCTCACCCTTTTTTAGGAAGGAAAGACAACTGGTCTGGGGTGTTGGACTGTGATTTCACAAAACTTTCTCATCCTACAAGAAGATGTAACTCTTGTTTGTCCTTGACAACTATACAACTTGAGACTGGTTTCCTCAAAGCATTATCCCTTTGTACAGTAATATAGTGGGCTTGTCTGGCCCTTTCACTAACAAGTTCTAAAGACCTTAAAGGTATGACTGCTCAGTTAAAAGCAGGGTGCCGATGCTATAGAAACACTAATTTCTTACTACTGGTATAAACCGTACGGAACCCGAGAAGTACGTACATTTCTAGTTCTAGCAGCCTTGCATTACTGTCCACAGAACTGAAGTAAGCCTCGTCTGTGGTACCATCAGAGGAATAAGCTCTCTTGTCCCACGAGATCAACTTAAACTCCAACTCGTAGGAAGTTCTAGCATCATGTATCTACCTACTGGATCCTTGAACTGAGCTACTCATTGACTGTTAAGGATTTTCACTTTTCTAAAAAAGGTTTAATTTTTTTGTAATGGGATAGTGTCATCCTTTAGGGTTGTTTGAGCTCTTGCATGCAGACATTTCTGTAAGTATTTCATGATCCCTTAAAAATGTGTTAAAAGTAGTCCATTTAGGATTTCATAATATTCTTAGACAAAATTAGATGCTTTCTAAATTAACATTAGCTTGTTTGGAAGTCAACCTATAAACCTCGACTCTTCTTTGAATTTGCTTCAGTATTTAGCCCAATAGGTGTTTTGTGCCACGTAACAGGCATTCCGTAAATCTGATAGACAGAACTGGAGCGAAAAGACAAAGTATCGAGCTCTTTCAAACATAAAACGTCCTACCCAGAATGTTCTACTAACCAAGATCTGCTTGATCCAGCAAAATGAGAGCAGTGGGCTTTTGCAAGACAAACGCGCTGCACCACTGCCTCCCCAAGGCCTTGTCTTTGAGTGCTGCTGCTCAAAAACCTCCGAGTCATCATGGTTCCTCTAATAAGAAACCTCTGGGAGAGGCTCAAATGAGAGAGAGAACATTGCATTTGATTTGATCAATAGGGAAGCTAATTTGACTTGCAATTATTTGGGAACTCCATTTTCACCAAGTAAAGGCTTTGGCAATAACAAACGTGTCAGTGGGACTATCCTAATAGCTTTAATAAGTGTTTTTAACCCACAATACTTAGCCCATTTACTAGGACGAATGCCTGGAACTTCCCATAGGGCTTAGTTTATGCTGAGGATGCTTCTAGAACCCCCGGCATTAGGATGGTGCTTCAGTTAGCTCACTCTGTTTGAAACGATGCCGTATATACTAATGCCCCAAGTTTCACTAAAGCAAAATTCAACCACTCCTCAATCAGGGGTCGAGTGGCAGCAATAGGAGATAGACAAAACCATGCCAATTAGTGGGATTCCACACATCCAAGACAACAATTACCCCAGCTACCTTTTTATATCTGATGCTCAGCCTTTGAGGTACATATATACTTGCACACTTGCAGGCGGAAGACCATCTAAAGGGAAATGAAAAAGCATTCCCAAGACTGGTCTAATGCCCACCTATTCACTTAACTACAAGGTCAGAGAGGAAAGAGGTTGAGAAGTAGAAGGAGGTTCTCACACAGGAACCACACACAAATGATTAAGCTTTAGAAAAACACATTGGAGAAACTAAAGACCAAGTGTGTACGTTGTAGGGAGTGGAGGGTTGGGAAGAAACCCCTGAACCCACTGAAGACCCAGGCAGCAGAGGTGGAAAATTAAAGAACCTATTGTTTTCTTGTGGTTTAGGCAAGCCCATCCCCCTCCATTTTACAGCAAGGTGGGAGTCTGAGAACCAAACAATAAAACGACACGTCACAGCCATTAAAGGAGAACAACCAGCCAGCCATTCCTTGGCTCAAACTGCCAAAAAGCCTAGGTTCAAACGGCACTCATGAGTAGGGTGAACTGTCTTCCTGGATAACTGGGATGATGGAACTGAAATACTGCTTCTCCTCCAAATTCAAGGCAACACTCGATGGATGAACGACCAGGCAATAAACTCTGTTACAACAGAAGCCCAGTGAGTAGGTACCATGAAGGTGCGAGTTCCTCCCTCCATCCGCCACAAGGAAGGGGCAGTGTGCCAGCTCTGGGCGCCCAAGCCAGGACGGGAGGAGGGCCTGCACCGTCCTCAACGCCTCACTCCGGTCTAGGGGAAGCGCGCGCAGCGCCTGCGCATCCCGGGCCCCACGCCCTACCTGGGCCGTGAGAGGAAAGAGCAGCAGCAGCGCGCAGGCAGGCGCCGGCACCGAGCCCAGAGACTCCTCTTCCAGTCCCAGCACGTCCTCGAAGCGCCACTGGCCCGCAACCCCCAGCCGGGCCAGCACCTGCGGGGAAAAAACATGGCGGCCAGGCGCGGAGACAGGCAAGTGGCGGGCACCTACCGTGAAGCGGGGGAGGCGGGGCGGGCTCTGCGTCCTCGCACCTCTCCCCGGGCCTGGGAGGAGCCCGGCCCCGCCCCGCCGCCCACCCAGGCCGAGCGCAATGACACAGCACAAAGCGCGGCCCACACGTGGCTCCCGCGACGCCCGGGGCTACCATCTGGGCGTAGCCTCCTCCATCCCACCTCTGACCGGTTTCGCAGTTACCGCCGCCCCCGAGGCAGGGGCAGAGTGAGGGCACCCCGGCCGCGCCCCAGCCCCGCCGCCTCCGGAGCGCGCAGGGCGCCGCTCGGTTCCTGAGAAACAGCCGGAGCCGGTGGGCGCCTCCGCCTCAGTGCTCCCGCGGGAGGGAGACAGAGGCAGCCCGAGACGTCACTCACTTTGTTCAGCATCTGGAAGGCAAATGCAAAGAAAAAAAAATGCAAAGATAAAAGCAGTCATTGATACCGCTAGCTGGTGAGGGCTGACCCTCGGCCCTGCGCTCCCCGAGTAAAAGTACACCTGATGCTCACCTCCGGGTTAATCTCCATCGGCTTCAGCTGCATCTTCGCGAACAACGGTAAGAAGCCCAACCCAGAGAAGAGGAAAAACAGAGAGCGGAGACGCCCAGGCTGCAGCTATAAAGCACCGGCCTGACGCACTTTGGATGCCTGCGCAGGGGGAGCAGAGGCAAAACCAAGCGAAGAGAAGCGGTCAGTCGCAGCCAAATGGGCACGAACCCCCCCCCTTGCGCAGCGCCGAGTGGTACGGCCAAGCCCCCAAACCTTGCAGTCTCACTTGCTGGTGAGATAATCTGGTGGTTGTGGAGATGGGTTTTGTTGGTGGGTGTTCCTTGAGCGTGTGGAGCAGTCCTTTTGATGGAGTCTGATTTTTTGTGAAGTTTCTGGAAACCCACACTTAAGACCATCCCATTTACCTGAAAGCTTAGAGTCTGAAGCATTGAGAAAAAGCCCAAATTCAACAGGTATATATTTAATATGAATATAAATCTAGCAGCAGTTTGCATTTGACCTTAGATAATTCATCCTCCATGTTAAAGCAAACCAGCACCGAGGTTCGTTTTTAATTGACCGCCTAGAATAAAACATAGTCTGTAATATAGCACATATTGCATTAGTGATGCTGATGTAATGTGACTCCCAGGGAAGAATTGGTTGGTCTTGGGGAAGCGGTAGAGACCTGGGGGATGTGGCTGTAATACGACACACAGAGAAGGCAGGCTGTCGGAGACTTTAGGAAATATATCCAGGGAAAAAGACAGGTATAATTTCAAGATGAGAGGCTGTAAAAGGAAACGCACTTTTTTCAAGGAATGGGAGGCTTTGAAAAAGAAAACATTAAGTTCACAATAGAATACTCCCAGTGAAGAAGAAAGGTAATGGCAACTTTAAAAACCAGTGTTCTCTAATGATCTCAGGTGGGGTTTGGGTTTTTTTCTACCAGCATATTCAAAAGATGGAGACAAATAGCATATGCCTAAGAATAAATAAAAAGTGGAACAAAATCTGTAAGAATAGTGCAGGAAAACAAAACCTCAGAATGAAGTGGGGCTTGCTGAATCCTAAGAAAAGAAGAAGGTTGGGTATTTTTTCACTTATGCTCAGAACAAGATAATGATGATGGTGAAAGAATAGACTTACTGTTTAGGGGATCCAACGTTAAAAGATGACATAGAGAAGGGAGGGGATCTGCTGTTTTTGAGTTATTACCTCTACTGTGGATCAGATTTTTTGCATGTCATCTCACAACCCTTAGAGAAGCCAATGAAGAAACTCTTCGTAGTGCAGTTTTACAGCTCAGAATCTGTGGCTTAGAGAGGTTAATTTGCTTTAAGGTCACAACTGACCTTCCACTTCTATTTTCTTCCCATTTTTACCATCAGAAAAATGACCTTCACACAGAACATGAGAGAGGAAAAGACATTAGTAAGGAGAACTTAATGGATGAATTTTGTGGTATGTAAATTATGCCTCACTAAAGTCGCTTCTTTAAAAATAGAAGACTTGGGCTTCCCTGGTGGCGCAGTGGTTGAGAATCTGCCTGCTAATGCAGGGGACACGGGTTCGAGCCCTGGTCTGGGAAGATCCCACGTGCCGCGGAGCAACTAGGCCCGTGAGCCACAACTACTGAGCCTGCGCATTTGGAGCCTGTGCTCCGCAAAAAGAGGCCGCAATAGTGAGAAGCCGGCGCACCACGATGAAGAGTGGCCCCGGCGTGCCGCAACTAGAGAAAGCCCCTGCACAGAAACAAAGACCCAACACAGCCAAAAAATTAATTAATTAATTTTTTAAAAAATCCAAAGCATCGCTGTCTGAAAAAAAAGAAAATAGAAGACTTGAAAGTCTTGACAAGTGAATAGTAGTACGAGAATACCTGGCTATGTTGAATGAGTTCTTGCCTTTAAGACTGAGACAAATTACATCCTAATTTACTTCATTTTTTCAACAAATACCGATTAAGCACCTACTGTGTAATGGGGATACAAAGGTGAACAAAGTAACTTCTGTCATTGAGCTCTTATCAGTAATAAGAGTGGTGTGAGAGGGAGTAGAGTTCGGGAACGCTTAGCGTAGAGAATCGGAAGGACTTCCTGAAGGAAGTGACGTTTAATATAAGGCCTGTTGGACCTGTAGAAGTTAGCAGTTTACAGTTATTGCCAAAATAAATAGTAAAAGAAATAATGATAACTAACATAATATTGTAGATCAACTATACTTCAATAAAATTTTTTAAAAAGAAGTAATGAGGGACTTCCCTTGGTGGCACAGTGGTTAGGAATCCACCTGCCAATGTAGGGGACACAGGGTCCAGCCCTGGTCTGGGAAGATCCCACATGCCACAGAGCAACTAAGCCCATGCGCCACAACTACTGCGCCTGCACTCTAGAGCCCATGAGACACAACTACTGAGCCCACATGCCACAACTACTGAAGCCTGCATGCCTAGAGTCCATGCTCCGCAACAAGAGAAGCCACCACACTGAGAAGCCTGCGTACTGCAACGAAGAGTAGCCCCTGCTCGCCACAACTAGAGAAAGCCCGTGCGTAGCCACAAAGACCCAACATGGCCAAAGATTAATTAATTAAAAAAGAAGTAATGATAACACTTTCAGAAATCTTTGTTAAAGGTAGTCACTCATTCACTCAACTAATATATATATATTGAGGGCCTACTATGTGCCAGGAAGCATCAGAGCAATGAATAAAACAGCTCCCTGCTTACAAGAAGATGCCAGAGACTAGACATGAACAAACTGTATCCTGATCTTTTTTTAATTTTATTTATTTATTTTTTTGCGGTACGTGGGCCTCTCACTGTTGTGGCCTCTCCCGTTGCGGAGCACAGGCTCCGCGGCCATGGCTCACGGACTTAGCCGCTCCGCGGCATGTGGGATCTTCCCAGACTGGTGCATGAACCCGTGTCCCCTGCATCGGCAGGCGGACTCTCAACCACTGCGCCACCAGGGAAGCCCTGATCTTTTTTTAAAAAAAGAGGGGAGAGCCAGGGGAGAATGTATCACTGAAACTGTAGACCAGGAGATTCGATATCAATCATTAGCCAAATTCTAGGACTCATAAGTAGTGAATTCTTTGAAAAAATAGAACGCTTGCATTTTGAAGAAGTTATGTCTGCCAACACTTACCTCCTTTTCTTTTGGGCTTACTAGCTAGATGGACTGGTAGAACACTTCTCATTGTTTTCTTTCTTCACGCTGCCTGGGTTGACATCAATTGATCTTAAAGTTGAGGTGGTTTTATAGCTTATTTAAGTTACTCTACCTTTAAAAAAGAAGTGCTGCTGAATGAAGTAATCTCAACCTGTAGCCACCCAACAATGGTTCTAATCCTGTCTTGTGCAGTTTTATTGGAGCAGAGAGAGAGAGGGAGAGAGCACATGCAAGCGAGAATAAGCAAACTAAATGGCAGCGTCATGAGACTCCGAAAAATGAGTTAAAAATTAAATGATGAAATTTAATAGAGATTTTGGTGATAGTTGTACACCCCTATGAATATACCAAAAAACTTTAAATGCGTGAATGTTCGTAGCAAAGGTGTTAAAAATTCAGTAGGGACATGTATGAAGCTCTGCACTCAATTGTAGTACAGTTGGTCTTTATAGTCACTTTTTTCTTGATTCTGTGGTTGTAAAGGTATGTAATAATGTGGACAATATCAAGTGAAAAACAAGTCCACAACATTTTGTTTATAAACATTAAAAATGAATACACAAAGATCAGAAGGAAAACCATTTTTTAAAAAATCAAATACACAGGGTAAATATGGAGTAGACCTGTTAGAGGTGGAAAAACAAAATCAATGAGTGGATACGTTGTCCTTCATAAATAAAGATGCCATTTCTGATTCACCAGGAATAGGATTTTTATCATAAGTGGTTTTTTTGTTTTGTTTTTTAGCAATAAAATTTGGGATTGACCCTTTAGAAACCAACCTTTTTTTGATTCTGATAATTAATAAGACAGATATATTCAAACGTCCTTGGTAGAACAGTCCTACAGTATATGGGAGTCAATCCTGAAGGCTCAGCCCACAAAGTTTTTTCTCTAGCACTCCCAGTGGTTTTGTAAGCACCTAATTCCCTGTATTAAATTCCATTCTACTTAAAATGCCTAAAGTAGTTGTGGACTCCTGCATTGCTATACTGCAGGCATACCAGCAGAAGTACATGAGATGATTTTAGGTGAATCACAAACATGTAATAGTTATTTGTTTTAATGCACATCATAAAAGCTGTGTGTTCTTGTACGTGTGTATAATTAAAACAAGTTTGTGATTTCACAGCTGTTAAATCTTTGGGCAGGTCTAACATATACTAAGCAAATAGTATTATTGGTCTATAAGGATATTGCAAAAAAAATAGGAGTCATTCATAAATCTCAAAGATAGGAAACCTCTAATGACAAAAGACTGTTACTAGTTGAAGGGGTAGAGTATACAGTGTCTTTGTGAAGACAGGCGACTCAAGCACTGAAGCAGTGCTCCCCAAATATTTTGAGAAGTGGGTATTTCTGCCTGAAATCAGAAGTTACCCAAGGAGGGAGATGAGGATGGAAAGAGCACTAGCCTTTTTTGTTATACAAAGGACATTGTATTTGTCATCCCCATTGAATCCTCAGACAAATCCTCTGATATTCATACTTCTACCTTGATTTTGCGGGTAAGTAAACTGAGGCCTCAGAGAGACTGTTTAAATTGCTAAAGTCACACAGCTACTAAGTGTCTGAGTCTGGGTTTCAACCCAAGTTTATTTGATTCAAAAACTTGTGCATGTTCAACTGTCCTGCCTACTTCCATCTAAGGGCCAGCCTTACCGCCTTAGTCATAGTAAGTCATAATAAGTATGAAGATCAACCTCTGAGAAAAAGGACCTTAAATGACTTCCCCAGTGTCCAGGGCCAGAGCAGGTCACCCAACTCTGATAAGCGTGGCTCACTTTGAGGTCTGAGAGTCTAGTTTGAATTTATAATTAGCATAAATTATTGACAGAGTACTTCCTCAACATTTAAAAAAATTACTTGGCAATTCTCCTGTCAATAAAGTTTCCCCAGAAGCAAGGTTCTGACATCCAGATGTTTTAAAGTTAAAAATAACACAATAAAAAATTACATATAATGCAGAGAAATTACTGCACTTAGTTCCCATGGTAAAGTCAATTTTCTTACTGTTTCCTAAAAGTGGTTCATTAACTGGGTATCTACAAATATGTCGGAAGGAAGAAACATAATTGTGAGAGAGGAGAGTGCATGTCCTCATTGCTTTATACCTTCATATAGTCATGTATTTATTCAACACATATTTTTGAGCACCTACTATGTGTCAGACACTATACTACGCTTACCTGGGTTGGGGGTGAGGTTAGCAGATGACAGCTATAAGGCATAGACCATGTTTCCTGGGCTTTTAAATGTCGTCAATTTTAAGATAAATGTTCAAATTAAGAGCTTCTTTTGTGGGGGGAAGGGAGCAGATCCTGTGCATCAAATGTATTTATCAGTTGTAATGCATCTCTCTTTTCAAAAATGTTTAAATGTGAAAAACAGGTGCATCTTAGACACAAGGAAACACTGGTTCTGTTTTTTATCAAGCTCTTCACAGTCAACTCCTGTTCAGGACAGCTAGCAGCATGCACTGTCCACAGTGAAAAATAAATGCCTTATGTTTCTAAGGTATAGAGAAAGGGCTTGAGGACATAGGAGAAATATGACACAGCTGGCAACTGGTAGCAGATAATGAGAGGTGTTCTCAGGACAGGTGAAATAGAGATCCTGCCCTACTGTCCCTCAGTTACTATTTCTTGTGGAGCTGTGAAATTGGAAATCAGAGGGCTTTGGTGGACCCAGATCAGCCATCCAAAATGTGAACACAGGCAGTTTAATTAACTTCTTTACATCCCAGTTTCCTCAACAGTGAAATGAGTGTTACAGGAACACTACAATTTCTCCCAATTCTAGCATCCCAAGGACCTTAAGCAGCAGAAAATAAAAGATATATAGACCAAATCATATAAAAATTTGGGTTACGTCTACTTTCATCTCTAATTCCTTAATTTTAGCCATTAGTCCTATTTGATGTAACTAGGATATAATAAACAAGATTTATCAGTTAAAATTGGTTTCTGAAGTGTGCTTCTGAGCTGTTTGTTACATATATCCTTTTACCAGGAGATTAGTATATGAGGAATATGATAAGCAGAAAAAATTTAAATCTATAAACATACCAGGAAATGTCTTCTCGAGAACACTGCTGAATTCTAAGACCTAACCAAGCATTTTTCCAGAATCCTTTGAGTAAATAGATCAATTTATAGATGTCTAGTGTCTTGGTCTTACCTGGACATTTAGCTTCAGTGGCCTAAGAACATGAAGCAATTAAAAAAATAAACTCAACCCATACATAAATTCACTACCCTAAGAAATTTACCTTTTCATTTCTCCGCATATTCCTTCTAGTACTTGGCCATCTGTATAGCAAACCCTGTTGTTATCGACATTTATTACCCTTTTCCTTCTAACTTGGCTGCCCACTGTTCCAGTCCCAACTCCATACTGCTTTTTTAGATCCCAGCTCGAGTCTATTTTCTTTTGGGGGATAGTTGAGGGCGAGGAGGAGGAAGGGAGGTTGTCACTGGAGAAGTCCTTTGCTTCTTGTGAGACAGACAGCATTTCAAACAGTGTCCTATGCACTGTATTAGTAGACCTTCCATGGAAGAGCCCCTTAGAGCACTGGGTCAGCCATAATGCCAGAAGCAGATACCCTGGTTTTTTCTTTTTTCTTTTATATTGGAGTATAGTTGATATACAATGTTGTGTTAGTTTCCAGTATACAGCAAAGTGATTCAGTTATACATACACATATATCTATTCTTTTTCAGATTCTTTTCCCATTTAGGTTATTACAGAATATTGAGTAGAGTTCCCTGTGCTATAGAGTAGGTCCTTGTTGATTATCTATTTTATATATAGTAGTGTGTATACGTTAATACCAAACTCCTAATTTATACCTCCTCCAACCTTTCCCCTTTGGTAACCGTAAGTTTGTTTTCTAAGTCTGTGAGTCTGTTTTTGTTTTGTAAATTAGTTCATTTGTATCATTTTTTTAGACTCCACATATAAATGGTATCATATGATATTTGTCTTTCTCTATCTGACTTCATTTAGTATGATAATCTCTAGGTCCATCCATGTTGCTGCAAATGGCATTATTTCATTCTTTTTATGGCTGAGTAATATTCCATTGTATATATGTACCACATCTTCTGTATCCATTCATCTGTCAATGGATGTTTAATTTGCTTCCACGTCTTGGCTATTGTAAATAGTGCTGCTACGAACATTGGGGTGTATGTATCTTTCCAAAGTATGGTTTTCTGCAGATATATGCCCAGGAATGGGATTGCTAGATCATATGGTAGCTCTATTTATAAGTTTTTAAAAAATATTCTATTTATTTATTTATTTGGCTGTGTTGGGTCTTAGTTGCTGCATGTGGGATCTTTCATTGTAGCTCGCAGGCTCTTCCTTGCAGCATGCAGCCTTCTCTAGTTGCAGCACGTGGGCTTTCCAGTTGTGGCACACGGGCTCCAGAGCACATGGGCTCAGTAGTTGTAGCGCACAGGCTCTCTAGTTGCAGCACGCACCAATTTACATTGGTGGTTGCACCAATTTACATTCCCACCAGCAGTGTAGGAGGGTTCCCTTTTCTCTACACCCTCTCCAGCATTTCTTGTTTGTAGACTTTTTGATGATGGCTATTCTGACTGGTGTGAGGTGATACCTCATTGTAGCTTTGATTTGCATTTCTCTAATAATTAGTCATATTGAGCAGCTCTTCATGTGCTTTTCGGCCATTTGTATGTCTTTTTTGGAGAAATGTCTGTTTAGATCTTCTGTCCATTTTTTGATTGGGTTCTTTGTTTTCTGATATTGAGCTGCATGAGCTGTTTGTATATTTTGGAGATTAATCCCTTGTCGGTCAGATCATTAGCAAATATTTTCTCCCATTCTATGGGTTGTCTTTTCGTTTTGTGGATGGTTTCCTTTGCTGTGCAAAACCTTTTAAGTTTAATTAGGCCCCGTTTGTTTGTTTTTGTTTTTATTTTCATTACTCTAGGAGGTGGATCCAAAAAGATAATTGCTGCGATTTATGTCAAAAAGTGTTCTACCCGTGTTTTCATCTAAGGGTTTTATAGTATCTGGTCTTACATTTAGGTCTTTAATCCATTTTGAGTTTATACCCTGTTTGTTTCTTTTTATCAGCTACCAAACTTTCACCAGCAGCCCACTACTCCTTAAAAACTGCCCTTGTGAAAACTGACCAGAACGGAGCCTTATGCCTATCTCAGTAAGAGGACCTCAATCATTTAAGCAGAGTGGGCAGTACATTGTATCTCAGAAAGGGCAAATTAAAGAAACACAATGTATCCCTAAAAGGAAAACGAAATCCATGCTTAGATATAAGTAGTGAAACTGCAGAACACCAAGAACAAACAAAGATTTTAGAATCAGCCACAAAGAAAGCATAAATGAAAATGATATCCGTCTCCTCAATAGCAACCAAGGAAGCCAGGAGACAATGGAATAATACCTCCAATGTGTTGAGAGAAAATAACTGTCATCCTTGAATTTCGTATTCAGCAAAACTATCTTTCAAAAGCAAAGGTGAAAAAAATTTACATATAAACATAAGCTGAGTTTACTACTTAGAGAGTTGTACAAAAGTAACTTCTACAAGATGTAATTAAAGAAGAAAAAGTGATTAAAATAATATTCAATGGGGCTTCCCTGGTGGCACAGTGGTTGAGAGTCCGCCTGCTGATGCAGGGGATACGGGTTCGTGCCCCGGTCTGGGAAGATCCCACATGCCGCAGAGCGGCTGGGCCCGTGAGCCATGGCCACTGAGCCTGTGCGTCCGGAGCCTGTGCTCCGCAACGGGAGAGGCCACAACAGTGAGAGGCCCGCGTACGGAAAAAAAAAATAATAATAATAATAATATTCAGTGGAAGCATATATGTAAATCCAAATAAATAGAATAGTGCTAAAATACGATTTTGCATAATAATATATATGATGTGAGGAAGTGCAAGGAGAGTGAATGTATTCACAATTTATTGTTCTGGCAGAGGTTAAGTAATTATTTAACTTTAGGCTTTGTTAAGTTGTCTCAAGGGCAATTGATAAAAGGAAAAAACATGTAAATCCAAACAATTAGAGCTAAATAGAAGAAGGGAAGAAACACAATCAAACCCCCCCCCCCCCCCCCCCCCCCCGCAAAAGGCAAGATAAGAGGAAAAAAAAGCATAGAAAATCCAGGACAAATAGGGATAATAAGGTAAGAGAGAGAAAAGTAGAAAAAAGTCCAAATTTAAAAATCATATTAAATATAAATGGACTAAACTTACGTTTTATCAAATTAGATTCTTTAAATCTAGAGATGCGCTATTTTTAAGAGACATGCCTAAGGCATAAGGATATGGCAAGATCAAAAGTAAAAGGAAGGGGAAAAGTTTTCCAGCAAAATTATTAACCAAGGAAACCTAGTGTAACTATATTAATATCCACAGAATGGATTGTTAAGCAAAAGCATGATTAGAGATAAGGGTATCATTATGATTATTTAATTCATCAGGAAGATACAACAACTCTAAAGTTGCATGCTCCTAATAAAGTAGCCTCAAATGTGTAAAACAAAATTTGAGGGCTTCCCTGGTGGTGCAGTGGTTGAGAGTCCGCCTGCTGATGCAGGGGACTCGGGTTCGTGCCCTGATCCGGGAAGATCCCACATGCCGCGGAGCGGCTGGGCCCGTGAGCCATGGCCGCTGAGCCTGTGCGTCTGGAGCCTGTGCTCTGCAACGGGAGAGGCCACAACAGTGAGAGGCCCGCGTACCACAAAAAAAAAAAAAAAATTTGATAGGACTGCAGGGGAGAATGGATAAATCCACATTACCATGTACCCACCTTTCTTAATTATTTATAAGTCAAACTGACAATATAGTGAAGAGTATGGTACCTGGTTAAAACCTATGTGTGGTTTTTTTCAGGTCTGATCACAGGCAGTTACAAAAGTTTTACCTGGCAGGCCTCTTGGGGAAGAGGCCTACATCAGATTTGGGGTACAGCCAATGCATTGCAGCCTCTGAGAGGACTTGCAGGCAAGGACTCAGGCCCCTCTGGCCAATCATGCTCTTTGGCATACTTGCATTCCTACTCCCAGAACCTTTATTTCTAAGCTTTTATCTAAGCCTTGGTCAGATCTCTTCTTCAGGTGCCTGGGCTGAGGCCTCCTTATGGGGAGCAGAGGGGAACCGTCAAAGGCACCTTCGCCCAGGCTTACTCAGTACTTTTCCACGCCTCATCCTTCCCCCCTGCCCTCAGCCCCGACCCCAGGGGCCATAAAACTATTGGTGTCTTTTGTTCCGGGGCTCCCTCAACAGTGAGATGATCCCCACATCACTGATCCAGCTGACCTGGACCAGTGTGTACTTCCCTGGGGGAAAGCGGAACAGAATCTGCAGTTTAGCTACTTGCTTGTTCCAAAGCAGTAAGTGGTTAAGCCCTTTCATTTTTGGCTTGTTTTCATCAGCTACTCTGACACCTGGCAGCTCACTCTCTCTCTCTCTCTCTCTCTCTCTCTGTCTCCCCCAGCTCAGCTGGCTGAGCTTCTGACATATAGATTAAAAAACAAAACTGAATACCACAATAACACGGTCTTAATCTAATGGTCGTATATAAAACTCTGTACCCAACAATTTTAAAATGTGCATTCTTCTCAAGCATTCATGGAGCATTTATAAACATTGATTAAGTGCCTAGTCATGAAGCATGACTCAACACATCTTATAGAATTAGTGTTATGCAGATGACATTTTCTAATTGCAATGCAGTTAATTCAAGTACCAATAATAAAATGACAAGTGAGACTTTGAAAATTAACTTTGGAAATTAAATGCATGCTCTTTAGTAAATCATGGGTCAAAGCCATAATTGAAAGTTGAAAATATTTAGAACTAAGCAATAATAAACGTTTAAATATCAAAATGTATGAGATGCAATGAAAGTAATATTTGAGGGAAATTCGTCACATTAAATGCTTCTTTTAGAAAAGAAGAAATGTGGAAAATTAGTGAGCTAAGCATCCAACCTAAAAGGTTAGCAAAAGAATAACAAAATAACCTCAAGGCGAGTAGAAGAAAGTAGATAATAAGGAGCAGAAATAGATGATGTAGTAAAATACAGTAGAGATGACCAGCAAACAAAAGTTTGAAAAAAAAAGATTAATAAAATAGACAATCATCTGGCAGGATTTATGGGGGGGCAAAGAGATAATGCACAAATAGATAATATTAAGGATGTAAAATGAGAATCACATATGCATTATAAATTTAAAAGACGGTAAGAGTATAATACTATGAATAATTTTATGCCAATGAATTTCAAAACTTAGAGAAAATTTTCAAATACCTAGAAAAAAAATAGAAAGCCTGTGCTGTGAAACCAAATAAAGCAGTAATTTTAAATCTTTCCATGAAGAAATATCCAGACTTAGGAAATTCTTTCATGGTGAGTCTTACCAAATATTCAAGGAACAGATCGTAAACATTCTTACATAAACTACTCCTGAGAAGATAAAACCCGGAATGCTAACTGAGACATCAGGGAAAATGACAAGAATCTCTAAAAATTTACCCCTTTATAAAAGCAATGCTCCATATCCCACCAACACTTATTTTCCTTTCGATTGTAGCCATCCTTATGGATGTGAGGTGGTATCTCATTGTCATTTTGATATGTCTTTCCCTGAGAGCTACTAATGTTGAGCATCTTTTCATGTGCTTATTGGCCATTATCTTCCTTGGAGAAATTTCTATTTATGATAACCTTTTGAATCTATTCCAATAATAGTTTGGCTCATAGCACTCCACCAAAATTGCCCTTGATATAGCCACTCTTACTTAAATGACCAGCAGCATTCTCTCATATAAACATTGTGGACAGCCACCTCTTCTGGGATTTCCACCCTCCTGACACTCCTTTTCTGTCACCTTTGCTGATTCCTCTTCAGCTCCAGGATTGCTGACACTAGATGGCCCCCATGACTCAGCGGTTGAACCTCTTCTGTTTATTTATACTCACGCCCTTGAAAACCTCATCCAGCTCATGGTTTTAAATCCCATCTTCATATTGGAGACTCCCAAATTTTTATCTCCAGCCAGACCTCCTCTCTAATCTCAAGTCCAACTGCCTACTCCACATCTCCATGTTGATGTTTGATACCTAACTTGTCCAAACTAAATTCCTCATCCTCCCCTCTAATCTACCCTTTTCACACTCTTCCTCATCTCAAAAACTATCCACTTTACTGAACTTCTAATTGCTCAGGCCAGAAACCTCAGCATCATCGCTGAGTCCTCTTTCTCTCATGCCCCACATTCAATCTGTCAGCAAATCCTAGCAGCTCTATCTTTAAAATATATCCAGAATTCTTACCACTGAAAAAATTACAAGGCAGCCATTAAAAACAACATGCAAGACATTTTACTTAAAAACATGGAGTGGAAAGTGGCATGCAAGTCCTATGTGTAATGTGATTCCAACAATGAAAATATGCTTCTAATGAAGATTTGAAAGAAAGCCTCCAAATTATATCCTTAAAAAGCCACAGAGATATTTTCATATTGTCCCATATTTTTCTTTGAAAATATTTATCAAGCTATAAAACTTCTGGGAAGATTTCAGTGTTTGTAGTACTGATGGATGTTTATGGAGCACAGTACTATTTTAAATAGCCCTTTGACATCAGTGGGGAAAGAAGCCCATATTTCTGGAGACTTTTACTTGTACCACATGCTGTGCTAATTGTTTTGCACATACTATCTCATTTACTTCTCTCACCCTTTTAAAAAAAACAGCTTTATTGAGGCATAATTGACAAACAATAAATGTTTACAATGTTTAATGTATAATTTGATGTTTTGGCATATATATACACCCGTGAAACAAGCACCAAATCAAGATGGGGGCAGATCCACCACCTGAGAGGTCTCTTTGTTCCCCACCCCTCCCTGCTTCCCAGCTCCCCAAGCAACCATTGATCTACTCTCTGTCACTGTAGATCGGTCGGCATTTTCCACAGCTTTATATAAATAGAATCATACATTATGTCCTTTATTTTTTTAGTCAGGCTACTTCTGAATGATCTTTTATGTCTTATTCACATCTTATAGCTGAAGAAAGAAATTCATAGGAGTTATATAACTTTCCTAAAATCATACAGTAATAAGAGATGAACCTGGAATTTCACTCCATGTCTGCTTGTCACCTCTACATGTTAAAAGTGAAGCTCCAAATGGTTAAAGGAATTGCCAAAAGTTATAATACCAGTGACTAGCCAAAGTAAGACAGAAACCCACTGTGCCACATGCCTCTTGGTTATTTATGTGGCTGTTGGAAAGAGCATTAGGACTCCTTCTAGATTTCACTAAGACCACATTTTTCAGAAGCCCAGCCATTAACCTGACCTTGATGATGGCCTTGGACAGAAGATCCAATGTGGTGTGCTTGGCAAAAGCTTCCTTCAACACAGTGTCTTTCAATTTGTCAGAACAAAGAAATCTATTTCTCTAGAAACTGCCTTTGATTTCCCTTGAATTGCTGTCCTCTTCAGAAGATACCTGAACTGAGAGTAAAGGGAACCGCTTGTAGTTTGGGTCCCTCCCCCTCCCTCCCTCCCCTGCCTCCCTTCTCTGCTCCTTACTCCTCCCTCCCTCTCCTCCTTCCTTTCCTTTTTTTCCCCCTCCATTTCTATTCTTCATAGTATTCATTTGCAGTGAATCTTCATCATTACTTTTGTTACCACTGCTTTATACTCTAGGTGGCCTAGACTGCCAGCGCAATGCATGGGATTGGAGCCAAAATGCTTGGTTTGTGATTCTCTAAAACTGCCACATTGTTACAGCCTGATTTCCAATTAATATGTTTATATTTATTATTATTTACGTATATTTATTAGGCTTATATGATGTCTTTGTATCTACAAGATCACATAAGTTTTAGTATCTGCGAAGTTTAATTAATGGGTTAGGAGTTGTTTACATATCAAAAAACAAGGTTTAAAAGATGGAAAACAGTTTATATAATAAGCAGTAAGATGATACCCTGAAAAAGGTATTAAAATTATTGAATGCTTGTCAGAAAGGCCTTCATAGAGTTTCTTTTAAATTTTTTATTGAAGTATAATTGATTTACAATATCATGTAAGTTTCAGGTGTATAGCACAGCAATTCAGTTATACGTGTATGTATATATGTATTTTTCAGATTCTTTTCCCTTATAGTTGTTACATAATATTGATTATAGTTCCCTGTGCTCTACAGTAGGTCCTTGTTGGTTATCTGTTTTATACATAGTAGTGTGTATATGTTAATCCCAGCCTCCCAGTTTATCCCTCCCCCTGCCCCCTTTCCGCTTTGGTAACTATAAGTTTGTTTCCTATGTCTGTGAGTATCTTTCTGTTTTGGGAATAAGTTCATTTGTGTCTTTTTTTCTTTTAGATTCTACATATAAGCAATATCATATGATATTTGTTTTTCTCTGTCTGACTTCACTTAGTATCATAATTTCTAGGTTAATCCATGTTGCTGCAAATGGCATTACTTCATTCTTTTTTACGGCTGAGTATATTCCATTGTGTGTGTGTGTGTGTGTGTGTGTGTACACACACACACACACACACACACACACACATCATTTTTTGGCTGTGAGGGCATGTGGGGTCTTAGCGTGGCATGTGGGATCTTAGTTCCCTGACCAGGGGTTGAACCGTGCCCTCTGCGTTGGAAGATTGGAGTCTTAACCACTGGACTGCCAGGGAAGTCCCTACCACATCTTCTTTATACATTCATCTGTCGATGGACATTTAGGTTGTTTCCATGTCTTGGCTATTGTAAATAGTGCTGCAATGAATATGGGGGTGCGTGTATCTTTTCGAATTACAGTTTTCTCTGGATGTTTACCCAGGAGTGGGATTGCAGGATCATATGGTAGCTCTATTTTTAGTTCTTTAGGGAACCTCCATACTGTTCTGCATAGTGGCTACACCAATTTACATTCCTACCAACAGTGTAGGAGGGTTCCCTTTCCTCCACACCCTCTCCAGCATTTATTGTTGTAGACTTTTTGATGATGGCCATTCTGACTGGTGTGAGGTGATACCTGGTTGTAGTTTTGATTTGCATTTCTTTAATAATTAGCGGTGTTGAGCATCTTTTCATGTGCCTTTTTGCCATCTGTACTTCACAGTGTTTTAAATCATCTGTTTAAAATTGATATTAAGGACTTCCCTGGTGGTGCAGTGGATAAAAATCTGCCTGCCAATGCAGGGGACACGGGTTCGATCCCTGGTCCAGGAAGATCCCACATGCCATAGAGCAACTAAGCCTGTGCGCCACAACTACTGAGCCCACGTGCCACAACTACTGAAGCCCTCATGCCTAGAGGCCATGCTCTGCAACAAGAGAAGCCACCACAATGAGAAGCCCGCACACTGCAACGAAGAGTAGCCCCCACTTGCCACAACTAGAGAAAAGCCCATGAGCAGCAACGAAGACCCAATGCAGCCAAAAATAAATAAAATAAAATTGATTTTAATTGTGTGTAACTATTGTACTCTGTGCATGTAAACTTAAATGTTAGAAACCATGTGTTTTGACAAAATTTCTGAAGCTCTTGGCTAACTTACCTATGAAAAATAATGTTTTATATCCACCAGGGCAAAGTTTTTAAGGAGATACAACAAACTGTGACAACAGCTCCCAAATCACAAATGCAAGCTAGAATACTCTGGGGAAATATATCAATATGAATGTTAATTGATACACGAGACTGACTTATAAAACTGCAAGCCAGAAAGGGATAGAAATCATCTTTAGAGTCTGGCTATATATGCCTCATATTCCTGGATTCCAGCAACTCAGCAGAATAGGAAGAAAGTACTCAAGTATTTTTTAATTGATGATATTGATGAGTGAGGGATAAGTCAACCTCCATCCTTTCTCATGAAAAATTCGAGGTTATAGGTTTGAGGTTGTATTTATGAGACCCTGAAACAGCATTTAAATCTGTTTTTTTACAGGCAGATAAACAGTATACACTGAACCTGGCAAATTTTTAATAAAGAAATAAAATGTTACCTTTACAAAGAGATTCTTTATAACTTCTAGACTTGTAAAACCTGCTTGTTCTTATCTCTAATATTGTCATACTTATCTGTTATTTGTTTTCATGTAGCATACCAGGCCTAGGAGGATATATCCAGGGCAAAATTTATGTAGGTGATAAGAGAGAACTAAATACAGCATGGTAAAAGAGAGAAGTCAAAGCTTCTAATTTAAAATGTCCAGCTGAAAAATGTGGAATCAAGGGAACAGAAGTATCAAATGAACATTAGGGTAAAAGGTGGGAAATGAAATGTTCTAATTCAGGCAGGATTTCAGCTCTTTTTGACTTCAGTGACATTTAATTCTGGAGATAGCAAGTTCCTGGGTCTCTCTATTTTTATATGCCCCACATTATCTGAGCACAAAGAGTAGAGGTAGATGTGGAGGTAGATGTGGATACCCACATATTTTCCAGTTCCCTTGGTGGTTATTTCACCTGCCTGAACTTCGCTTTTCCCACATGCTAAGATGAGGCTTCTCACGGTACACACCTCACAGAGTGTTGCTGGGATTAAGCTCGTTCATGCATGTAAAGTGCTTAGCAAATGAGCCCTCAAATATGTCAGACATTACAAAGGGAAGGTATAGAAACGTATTATAAATTGGTCTGGTGGAACTCCAGTTTCTTTCCTTTTCTTGCCTTGGTCCGACGGTTGAAGGCTGTTTCCTTGTCTTGTTCAAAGCAACCATCACCAGCTCTGCTCATCAAACTCTCCGACGCACATCAAACTTTCCCACCTCAGCACCTCTTACAGAGAAGGAACTTGAACTCTGGGGACCCTCAGTTGCCTGCCTCAGGAGAGACATGCCTTTTGAGATCGTGTATTTCGTCTAAAATTTTTGCCCATCTTGTACCCTACTTCATAATACATGTGCATAATGTAACATATTTACCGCAAATTTTCTGACACATTTGTCACTCCAGGAGGATGTGGGTTTATCCTATGATTTCCAATAACTCCTAGAATGTGGTTCCATGTTCCAAGAGTATAAAAACCCAGAGACCGACTCCCAGCCCTCAGGATCTGTTTAGTTAGGAAGAACTGATGAAGGCAGATCCTTTGTCCAAAGCAGGAATTTGGCCGCTCTGGGGACCTGAGCAAGCATGGTTTCACGTTTCCTGACGCTGCCTCTCTCAGGAGCATTTTGCAGGGGGAGGCGGTTGTCTTAGGTTGGGTTCTAAACAAGCAGAGCCAGAAGAGGAATTCAGTGCACGATGATTTGTTGATGGAAAAGCATTTCTCCAGGAAAAGGCTTTAAAGGAGGGAAGGAAGCAAAATAAAGGGAAAGAGGCAGACAGGGATGTGGTCTCAGGTAAAGTCCGACTTGGCCTGATCCACAGGGGAACGCTGCAGAGCATGAACCACCCTGCAGAACCGTTCTTCCTCTGGAACAAGGCATTGGCCTTTGTGCCTCTCAGTTGTTGGCTGTGCTGTCTCACTGGGCTGTGTGAATGCTCCATCACGCCGGCAACATCCAGCTTGTATGGTTGGGGACACAATCAGTGGATGCCTCCGTCTTGACCTCACTCCCACATTTCCTTTGCTATAAAGTGGGTCTTGGCCTGCTGTGTTCCCATGCCAGGAGGAATCAAACAATCTATAAGTCCTCAGATAGTGGTGTTGGATGAAGCCTTGCCGGCAGGAAAGGCAAAGCCATACCAACAATACATGCCTGTTTCTATGAAAATGAACTGCTGGCACTCTCACGATGGAAGGAGTTCAATGTAGTCAACATGCTGCCACCACATGACTGGTTGGTCTCCTTGGGGAATGACACCATGACAAGGGCTCACCAAAGCGTTCAGTGTGCCAGCACCTCGTGGTCATCTGGCCTTATCAACATAATATTGTCACTGTAATGGGTCAGCATGACGTCCTCTGGGATGTCCAGAAAGTCTAGACCTCTTCACACTGTGTTATGATAGAAGATGAGAAAAGAAGCATAGCCCTGGGGCTAAACCATAAGTGTATATTGTTGCCAATTCTATTTGAATGCAAACTGTTTCTGCCCTTCTTTTTGGATTGGAATAGAAAAATACACATTTGTTAAATCAATGACTGCACACCATGTAACTGGGGCCATTCTAATTTGTTCTAGCAGAGATACCACATCTGACAGGCAGCTACGGTAAAGCTACTACTTGTGGTCTACAGTCATCTTCCAGGATCCATTTGGTTTTTGCAGGGGGTGGACCACTGAATTGGAGACATTATAGGGACCACCACTTCTGCATTCTTTGGATCCTGAAGGATGGTGCTAATCTCCACCATCACCCACTCTCAGACTATGATATTGTTTTTGATTTACTATCTTAGCCAAGGAATTATGGTTTCAGAGCTCTTAGCCCACAGGCGAAGGACCCAATGAGGGGATTGCATCAGCAGCCAGATATGTACATTCCTATTTTACGTTTGAGAATCAGAGAAATGATCACCGGGTGGGTTTGCAAACCTAGTGGACCCACTGTAAGCCAGGCCTTGGTCAGATCTCCTTTTATTACTCTAACAGGGGCTGTGATAAGGTAGCAATTCAATTCAGAGCCTGTGTCCAATAGTCCTTGAAAGGTCTGGGTATTACCTTTGCCCCAGTGTACGTTTATGTAAGTAAATATCCATGGGTCCCTTTTAAGAGGGACCCAGGTTATCATTACCATGCATACTCACCATGGTGCTGCAGGATTCTTATTCCTGGGGACTCAGTCAATGAGTCTAGGTCTGAAAACAATCTGATCCTGAAACCAGGCAAGGAATTGTAACTTCTTATTGGGGTGCCCTCTTTTAGGCTTGTGGTCTCCTATACTTGATTTCTTCTACTAAAAAGTGCTACTTCCCTGCTTGCCCAGAGGTCCAATCCATGTGAAATCATATTCAAACTCCCACTGCAGATTGGTAGAATCCAAACTTCCTTCACTTTCTGCACCTCCTCCACCAAACCCTAAGTTCCAGGAGCACTGAACTTTTAGCATTCTCAAAATAGGCAATGCCCTTGCAGGTTTCCAGATACCAATTATACTCTCTATATTGGTTGTATCCTCCTAGTAAATTTCTACTCTTCCTTCAAGACAAAGACAAAATGTCTCTTCTGTGAAGCCCGTCCCTCACGCCTTTCCGCTGTGCTCCTATAACCCTCTTTTATTCCTTGATTGTACATTTATCACACTGTATGAGAATTATCTGCTTACATGTGAGGGTTTGATAGCAGAGTCTGCCTTACTTCTCTTCCTATCTTAATTGAGCAGGACCCTATAGGGCCTTCCCGGGACAGACCTCTACCCCATATCCTCTGCTTTAGCTCCTTTCTGAAGTACCTAGATAATAATATCTAATGCATATTTCCTGAGTTTTTCAGATGCTAAAACCACCACCAAATGGAAGAAATTAACTGCTTGATGATCTTGAGCTCGTAGCCCCCAGACCTTCTGGCACCTAAGGATTGATCACCATCAACCAATCAGAGAATTGTGCAGGAGGTGATCACCTACCCTGGGATGCCCCTCCCTCACCTTGCCTTTAAAAATGCTTTGCTGTAACCCTTCAGGGTGTCGGAGGTTTTGAACACTCGTCCTCCTTTCTCGTCCCTGTAATAATCCTTTGTCTGCTGCAAACTCCGTTTCAGTTTGTTTGGCCTCACTGTGTGTGGAACACACAAACTTGCCTTTGGTAACACTATCCCCTCATCTTGACATGCTTCAGCACATGAGTTGGAGCTCAATAAATGTGTGCTGAATTAATTAAGCTTCCTTCTTAGCCAACTGTCTTCACAGTGGCTGTGATTAGTACAGGGCAGTGTGAGTGGTCTTAATTAGCCCTATTTTGCAAAATTCATATGCTCAATTTTCTTATTCTCATATGTTAATTTTATAATTGCACTTATTACATGTTTTATAGATGATACCTGGGAATGAGATCTCCATCATCTCCATTCCCACAAAGATTTCAAAATAAAATTTTACCTGATATTTATTTATTTATTTTATGTTAAAAATTTATTTATTTTTTGGCTGTGTTGGGTCTTCGTTGCTGTGCATGGGCTTTCTCTAGTTGCAGCGAGTGGGGGCTACTCTTTTTTTTTTAATATACTTTTTTTAAAATTAATTAATTTATTTTTTGGCTGTGTTGGGTCTTCATTTCTGTGCGAGGGCTTTCTCTGTTTGCGGCGAGCGGAGACCACTCTTCATCGCGGTGCATGGGCCTCACACTGTCACGGCCTCTCTTGTTGCGGAGCACAGGCTCCAGATGTGCAGGCTCAGTATCTGTGGCTCACGGGCCCAGTTTCTCCACAGCATGTGGGATCTTCCCAGACCAGGGCTCAAACCCATGTCCCCTGTATTGGCAGGCAGATTCTCAACCACTGCACCACCAGGGAAGCCCAGGGCTACTCTTCATTGTGGTGCACGGGCTTCTCATTGTGGTGGATTCTTTTGTTGTGGAGCACAGGCTCTAGGCGCACAGGCTTCAGTAGTGGTGGCATGGGGGCTCAGTAGCTGTGGCTCTTGGGCTCAGTAGTTGTGGCTTTCAGGCTCAGTAGTTGTGGCGCACGGGCTTAGTTGCTCCATGGCATGTGGGATCTTCCCGGACCAGGGCTTGAACCCGTGATCCCTGCATTGGCAGGAGGATTCCCAACCACTGCGCCACCAGGGAAATCCTTACCTGATATTTAAACAAGAAAAAATCCACACATAATGGATATAATCCATCTTATGTTAGAAGAAGGCCAGATATTGTCTGTAAATGTGTAAATGAGGAATGGGTTTGCCAAGAAACTTCAGTTTAGGTGGTCAGCAGGTCAAATGAAGGAGGGAGGATTGGAATTTGATTATGATTAATATGTTTCTAGTATTCTAATAAAATCAGTCTGAAAAAGCGTGGCCTAGCATAAACCAGGAAGCCCCAAAAGCCAGAAGGTGGCAGAATCCCTCCCAGCCCTGCCCATGCCTACAGCCTGACCCCTGAATTGGAGTCCTCCAGTGCCCGTGGCAGGGGTCCACCTGCTGCCATCTGATACAAGCAGAGGCTGTCGGAACCTCAGGTCATTAAGTTCTCATGTCACACCACTCTCATCCCTTCTTCTGATTCCACCAGACCTAGCAAATGACCTTCTGCTTGTATATAATGTGGTTTCTATCACATCGTACTGGGCGTGATAGTTGCAGTTCTTACTATAAATTAAGTAATCTGCCGGTGTGGTGAATATGAAGTATTAACTATAAAGTATTCTGACCAAACTAAGTCTCTGTGACTAAAAGCTGGAACTCTGATCCAGGTTTGGCAGTCAGCCTGCCTCTACCCGGGGGAACCTTACCTTCTCTCAAACCACTACATATATGATGGTTTCCTAAGCATATGTATCTTCTTATACGTGGGGTCCCTCAGGACTCATATGTTTCCTTATTGTATTACTTTCTGAGTATACATCTTGTCTCTTCCTTTAGGTCAATGTTCTTCAAGTATTTTTGGCTAGCATGGACTACATTTATACACATTTATTACATGTATAAACAATGTACCCCCCTCACACATTTTTAAATTGACATCTAAAATTTTTTTTCTCAAGTTTAAAGCAACGCAAAGAATATAATTTCTGGTGCATTAGATATATTTATAAAGTATTATTCTTTTAAATGTATTCAAAAGAATTAAATATCACAGAAATTTGATACTATCATGTATTTTTAATATACTTAAGCCAGCTGTTCATTAATAGTTGGAAATCTTATATTGTCCCTTTTTGCTCTTTATTTCATATTTCCATTCCATTTCTCCCAGAAAATTTTATCCTAATGTAATGTATTTTTGTCTCTAACAGTATTTCATTTATCATTCTAGCATAATTCTCTGCAATACAGAAATTAAATTTTATTTCCTGTGACATAAGTCTGTAAATATTTTAAAGTATCTCCTAGTTTGAGTTACTATTACTACCAGCAGATTATTAATTAAAGTGCCATACATGTGTTACAAATTTTATGAATAATTATTAAACATAAAAATGTTTTTGGAAGTGCATCTCAATGAGATGAATGAGGCTGCATTTAAAAAAATTAATTTATGTATTTTGGATGAATAAAGGTACTACTATTGCTAGAAGGTTTAATAGTAATGATAGTAAAACTTTTTCTTCTACTATTGAGACAGGGCTTGACATCAATTCCATTCGTTTTTCGGTGTTACAGATATAGCTTGGAGAAACCTTATTCACATGAAAAGAATAGATAGGAATGGAAGGAATTTTGTTGTACCAATGCCACTACAATTTTTGCACTTCATCTAAGTTATATGCCAAAATCATATAAAAATTATGTTCCGTCATCTATTAGCTGATGATTCATTCCTTCAATTTTAACTGCAAAGAATCAGAATCACAGGACTTGTACACCAACACAGCTTTTATAGTCTTTAACGACCTCAGCACTGCTGGCAGCATGTTGAACTGTACCTTTGCTTAGTTTTACACCTGAGGAAATACACCAGAGTTAGAATCAGGTTGGGACAGAGACGTGCCTTTCTTTTGTAAAGAAGATGAAGAGTGACCGTGAAAGGGAAGATAGGAAGGAGGACCAGCCTGACACAGATACCTTCCCAGGCTGACTTTTAGGAAGGATCTTTCTCTCATTGAAGTGGTTGTGAGGATTGGGGAATAGAAGCTACTGTGCTCATCACAGAGTTTTTTAGCTACTTTATGTACAGACCCTGGTTAAAAGAACTTACCCACTTTAATTTTTTTTCTTTTTTTTACTTTTTGGGTTAATCTCTCCTAATTCCTATCTGTGTTTTCTCCAGTCTAAGAGAATTGGACATATCTGTGGATAATTATAACCAGCTAGGGAGACATATAGTAGCTTGAGGGTATAGAGGCTGTTTCTACATGTTTAACAAATGTAATTATCTGACATTACTTTTAGAGGACATTCAATTGGTTCGTGTAGTGGACATGTGTTGTTTTTGCCTACTTAGCATTCATTCCCCTTTTATTAACAGCACATCCTTTTTAGGGGGAGGGGAAAGACACCCTCAGTAGTTCCCAGCCGTTTGCTTTGGTGGGGCTGGACTCCTTCACTCCCTGATGTTCCTGGCTTCAAGATGGGCAGGAGCCTTAAGCCAGCCTCTCAATTCCAGGACTTTGGACAGAGCTGGTGGGATTACTGGCCAGGAGAGTGCAGTCTGGAGCAGCTGGATGCCATAATGGGGAGAGGCCCTACCAAAGGGTGATTCAGCCCAGACAGAAGCAGGGAGGCAGGACATGGAGCTGGAGAAAGACCCAGTTCTGATGATATCCTCGGAATCCACTGGTCCCAGTCATCACCAGCCTGCACCCAAACTCTCTAGTTATATGTGCCAATGCATTCTCTCTTTTGCCCTAGTCTGCTCTGGCCCTATAACTCAAAGTACCCTGACTAATGTGGTGGTGGTCCTCTTCAATAAAAGTCTTTCTACTCCGCAACACCAATGAAAAAGTGGGAATTATTTTGTAAATATAGATTATTGTATGAGGTATATATCTACACTCTTGAATACAGTGAAAAAGTATTATTTCTTTATTTTCAGTGTACTTACATGAAATTTTTTAAATTGTGATACAATACACATAACATGAAATTTTTCTTCTTAACCGTTTTTAAGTGTCTAGTTCAGTGGCATTAAGTACGTTCACATTGTTTTGCACCCATCACCACTGTCCATCTCTAGGACTCTTTTCATCTTGCAAAAATGAAACTCTGAAAATATAACTCCTTAGTTCCCCCTCCCCTAAACCCCTGGCAGCAGCTTTAATTATATTATACACATAGAAGACTGTGTGAGGCTAATACCTGAGGGAAATTGTATTCTAAAATGTGAGACATTTATTGTGCCTCTCTTGTTACTGCAAATGACATTCGGGGGATCCATTTATCAGATATGCTGTTCGTTCTGTATATTGTTGCAAAATCAATACTGAAATAAAATGGAGGTAAAATAACTCTGAACCTAGGGAGGTTTTTTTTTAGTGTGTGTCATCAATGTGTCTCCTCAGAAAAAGACGATAATGTTTTGCAAGAATGTTTTAGACTTTATTTTGTCTTTGATACCTTTGACAATCTCTAAAGTTTAGAGACATTAGTTTATGTTAATAAAAATTTTTCTGTATGCTGTTTATCTATTTTGAAAGGTCTTTATTTGGAGTGGATGGGTGTATTGGTTTCTTAGGGCTGCCGTAATGAAATACCACAAACTGGATGGCTCAAAACAACAAAAATTTATTCCTTCCCAGTTCTAGAGGGTAGGTGTCAGCAGGACTGGTTCGTTCTGAGGGCTCTGAGGGGGAATCTGTTCTACGCTTCTCTCTTGGTGTTCCTGGCTTGATGCCATCTCTCCAATCTCTGTCAGGTTTAGTTGTTTTCTATTTTTTTGTTGTTGATGTTTTCAGGCCACCTTGTTTTACTAGGGTTATAAATTAGTACAAAAATGGATACTTTCAGGTAACCAACTGTGTCATCCCAGGATTACATTACAACATGGATATAGAGTTGACAGGTCTTACCCAACTTTGACATTCTTGTACCCTGGGGGTGAGTGGGTGTTTAACAAAGTTTTTCTTTTTTTATTGAAATATAGTTGATTTACAGTGTAGTATTAGTTTCAAGTATACAGCAAAGTGATTCAGATCTATCTATCTATCTATATATAGATATATCTATATCTATCTATCTATCTATTCTTTTTTAGATTCTTTTCCATTACAGGTTATTACAAGATACTGAGTATAGTTCCCTGTGCTATACTGTTGTTTTTTAAGTGATGAAAACAGGAGCCAGTGTGTTTGTTTTCTGATGACTATAATCCAACAGGAACTTTACCACTCTAACATATATAACATTTAGTGTTGGCTTTCTTTACTGTAAGCTCTGCTGACTTTTGATCGTTTATGTTGCAGGACAACTGACCCAGTGCGGAAGAGCCTTAAAAGCTAAGGAGCTCTCTCCTTTAGGACTAAGGATGGCTTCAGTTCCAGGGATGCTACAGGCCAGTTTATAAGCAGCTAAATACTAGCTGTAGGTACTTTTGGTACCTTATAAACTAGTAATAGAGTTCAACAAAATGTTTTCTGCACTAAAGTTTCGTAGATAGTACAATTCTTACAAAGAAGGTTTTGAAACCGTGCATAATCATGGCAGAGTAGATGGGTTATCCTGGAGTAACAAACAACCCCTCAAATCCCAGTGGCTTAAAACAGCAGTGGTTTACTACCTGCTCACACTACATGTCCAAAGAAGGTCAGAGGGAGGCTCTGCTCACTATAGCCCCTCAAGGATCCGGGCTGAAGGAGGTATCACCTGGACAAGGCATATTAGTTCTTAAAGTTTGCGCTTGGCACTGACACACATCATTTCCACTCATGTTTCACTGGACAAAGCAAGTCATATGGCGATACTTGATTTAAAAGGAGGGTGGGAAATGTAGTTCCGCCATATTCCCAGGAGGAGGACAACTGGAATATTTGTGGACAGGCCTAATGTCTACCACACCCTGAGTGGCAGATGGGTATTTAATGCAAAGTCATTCTGGTTATTGGAACCATTCCAACTTAGTAGCATAGAAAAGGGACCCCAATGTCAGTTGGTCAGACTTTGGAGATGGGTGGCAGGTTCTCAAATGTCTTTCCTCTTCTTCTTTATATTCTTGCCAGGTTATCTACTATCTGATATTCTATGTTCACTTTTCCTGTAAGAACTATATGGTGATTTGAAGGCACTCTAAAATTTCTTCTATTTCAATATTCTTTTACAATAACTTCCGAACAATTACAGTTGCCAATGAGTTCTCTAATCTAGATTCTACCTGCACTTTTGATCTCTTTCCACCCACATCTGGGACTTCTTATTTATTTATTTTAAGTAACCTCTGGCCGGAGAATTGCATAGAACTCAGTTCTGGCCACTCATTTGTGTACATTTAGGTAAATTACTTAACCTACATCTCCAAGGCTCAACTGCCTTACCTATGAAGTCAAATAATAATTGTTCTTACCTCCTAGGGTATTTTGAGTATTAAATGAGGTGATATTTGTAAATACTACCTAATATGGATATTAGCTAAATCTGACAAAATGCTTATTAGATGCCAGCACCTTAGTGACCCACTTAATTTTCATAACAACTCTATGAGGTAAATATTATTATTACCCTCATTTTATAGATGAGGAAATTGAGGCACAGAAAGTTAAATAACTTGCCCAGAGACACATAACCAGTAAGTGGTGGATCAGAAAGGCAACACCAGACAGTCTGTGCCAAAGACCATTGTCTTAATCTCTGTGTTCAGTGGAGTGGGACATAGTAAATGCTCATTTTTATTTTATGAATATTATTATTATCATTTGTCTAAAATGAAGCCCTATAGTTTTCTCATGGAAAAAAGTTAAAACCTCTTCTTTCTTGAAAAATATGATATTTGATAAAAATGCATGAATTCTTCTAATATTATTTAATGAAAAATAAACCCTAAGAGACACAATGGCATCTGTCTTGGTCTCTCCTGGTCTGTCTTGGCCTCTCTCTCTCTCCCTCCTGCCCTTTGTCTTGGATCAGTTGCTCTAGGGGAATCCGGTGGCCATGTCCCATGTCATGAAGATACTCAGGCTGCTCACATGAGGAGGAACTGAAGTCTCTAGCCAACATCCAGGTAGACACTGAGGACTGCCAAAAATCATGTGAGCAAGTGTAGAAGCAGATTTTCCCCAGTCCAGCTTTCAGATGACTGCAGTCCCAGCTAACAGCTTGACTGCGATCTCATGAGAGAATCCAGCTAAGACGCACCCAAAGAAATAGTGAGACAATAAATGGTTGTGATTTTCAGCTGCAAGGGGTAATTTGTTACACAGCAATTCATAACTAAAACAGATATTGGTACCTGGAAACGGGGTGCTGCTATAATAAAAACTTAAAATGTGGTAGTGGCTTTTTAAAGAAATTGTTTTAAGTCCTTTACCTTTCTATATAAATTTCATATTTGCTTGTCAATTTCTTCTTCTTTTTTAAAAATTTATTTAGGCTGAACTGGGTCTTAGTTGTGGTATGTGGGATCTTTAGTTGCAGCATGCGAACTCTTAGTTGCGGCATGCGTGAGGGATCTAGTTCCCCGACCAGGGATCAATCCCGGGCCCCCTGCGTTGGGAGTGCGAAGTCTTACCCACTAGACCACTAGGGAAGGCCCTTGTCAATTTCTTTATATAAGTATGCTAGGATTTTGGCTGGGATTGCATTAAATCTATAGAACAACATAGGGGTCGTTGCCACCTTACCAAATTGATTCCTCCATTCCACAAATATGGTATATCTCTTCATTTAATTATAAGGTTTTCTTTAACTTTTCTTTGCAATGTTTTGTAGTTTTAGGTATATAGCTTTTACACATCTCTCATCATTTTTATTCCTGATATTGTTATGCTATTATAAATGTTTTTAAAACTTTCAATCATCACTGGTAAATAGAAATACAATTTTTTTTTTTTTTTTTTTTTTTTGTGGTAGGTGGGCCTCTCACTATTGTGGCCTCTCCCGTTGCGGAGCACAGGCTCCGGACGCGCAGGCTCAGCGGCCATGGCTCACGGGCCCAGCCGCTCCGCGGCATGTGGGATCTTCCCGGACCGGGGCACGAACCCGTGTCCCCTGCATCGGCAGGCAGACTCTCAACCACTGCGCCACCAGGGAAGCTCAGAAATACAATTTTTTTGATGCTACCATAATTTTTTTTTAATTTCAGTTTTTCATTGCTTGTAAATAGAAATTCCGTTTTTGTGTGTGTGAGCATTGGCCTTTTATCCTGTGACCCTTTTACATTTCCTTTTTGGTTCTAGTAGCTTCATTATAGATTCAATTGGATTAGCTATATAAATCATCATGTCATTTGCAAATAAAGACAGTTTTACTTCTTTCTAATCTGAATTCCTTTAATATGTTTAACACATACAAACACACACACAGGTACAACAACATGTGTATGTGCAGCTGGAGGCAATTTGCTAAAATTTTGTTAAGAGATTTTATACCTATATTCTCTGTAGTTCTCTTTTCTTGTCTGTGTTTATCTGGTTTGGTATCAGAATGATTCTGGCTTCATAAAATGAGTTAGGAAGTTTTTCCTCTTTTTCTATTTTATGAAAAAGTTTATTTAGAAGTTTTACTGTTTCTTCTTTTAAAGTTTCATAAAACTCACTAGTGGCTTGAAGTTTTCAATTTCTTTAATGTATATAGGGCTTTTCAAGTTTTCTTTTTCCTCTTTATTAGCATAAAGTTGTTAATATTCTTTTATTAACTTGATATTGGCAATTTATAAATTTTATTTTTCTTTGATCAGTCTAACTAGAGGCTTACCAATTTTATTGATTTATTTCAAGGAGCCAGCATTTATTTTTATTGATATTTTCTACTATTTTTTCAATTTCTATTTTATTAATACTGTTATTTCCTATCTCCTAGTTACCTTGGGCTTAATTTGTTGTTTTTTGTTATTGTCATTTGTTTTGTTTTGTTTTGTTTTAGCATGAAAGCTTAGATTATTGGTTTGAGTATTTTCCTTTTAAAAAAAGTATTTAATGCTATAAATATTCTTCTAAACACTTAGCTGCATTCCACAAATTTTGATATTTTGTATTTGCATTCAAACTATTTTCTAATTTTTCCTGTGGTTTCTCCTTTGACTAATGGATTACTTACGAGTGCATTGTTTAATTTTCAAATATTTGGGGATTTTCCAGATAATCTATTAGTGATTTCTAGTTTAATTCTGTTATGATCAGAGAAAAGGCTTAGGATGATTTCAGTTTTTCCTGTGTACTTGAAACATTTGTGTATCTTGCTGTTGTTAGCCAGATTATTCTATAAATTTCAGTTAAGCCAAGTTGGTGACTAGAGTATTCAAGTCTTTTTTTAAATAGAAGTATAGTTGATTTACAATGTTGTGTTAATTTCCAGATCTTTTATATCCTTTCTGATTTTTTGTCTACTTGTTTTACTCACTACTGAGAGAGGAGTGTTGAAGACTCCATGTATAATTGTATATTTGTCTCTTTCTCTTTTCACTTCTATCAGTTTTTGCTTTGTGTATTTTTGGCCTTGGATTTTTAGGTGCACACACATCAAGATTGTTCTGTACTGACAAATGAATCCATATCTCATTTTATATTGTCTGTCTTTAACCCTGGTAATTTTTCTTTTTCTGAAGTTACTTTATTTTATATAAATGTAACTAGTCCTTCTTCTGATGTCATAGACTGAATTGTGCCCCTACTCCCCAAATTTATATATTGAAGCACTAACCCCCAAGTACCTCAAAATGTGACTATATTTTGGAGATAGGGTCTTTAAAGAGGTAATTAAAGTTAAATGGAGTCATATAGTTGGGCTCCAATCTAACATGACTGGTGTTCTTATAAGAAGAGGAAGAGACACTAAGCAGGTACTTGCACAGAGGAAAGGTCATGTGAGGACAAAAGAGAGAAGGAAGTGATCTGTAAGCCAAGGAGAGAGGCCTCAGGAGAAACCAACCCTGCTGGCAACTTGATCTTGAACTTCCAGCCTTCAGAACTGTGAGGAAAATAAATTTCTAATGTTTAAGCCACCCAGTCTGTGGTATTTTGTTAAGGCAGCTTTAGAAAAATAATAACATTTGACTAGAGTTTTCATCATATATTTCCCCCAAGATTTTAATTTACCTATATAATTATATTTAAATTGGCTTTCTTGTAGATAGCATATAATTGGGTCATCTATTTCTATAACCAATTTGAGAATCATTGTCTTTTAATTAGAGTGTTTAGACCACTTACATTTAATATAATTATTAATATGGCTAGACAGGTCCACAATTTTATTATGTTTTTTGCTTGTTTCCTATGTTTTGTTCTCTCTTCTTCCTTTCCTATATTCTTTTGGATTATTTAAATACTTTCAGTATTCTCTCTTACTTTATGTATTGTACTTTTAGCCATGTCTCTTTTTCTTTTAGTGGTTACTCTAGGGACTATTAAATGTAAGCAGTGTAAAACAACACTGGTTAAAAGAAAGAAATCTGTTTATTTTTTCTTTGTGACTTCCCTTGCAAATCTTAGGAGATTAATATAAATGAGGCACTGTCATCTTAAACCTCATTGGAATTGAGGTTAATAATCCTAACCACACTGGATTTATATAAACACAAGTCACGTTGACAAAGGCAATGTGCTTGACTGATTTTCTGCATCTCACTGACTTTTTTCAAGATCAAATCCAGGAAAAATAAAGTGAGAACAATAGACTTCTGTGCAGGAGTTTTGTCTCAGCCAAAGTAGCATCAGATTTAAGACAATATGAAAAATCAAGTCATCTTACTAATATTATTCTCAAACTTGAAAAATTGCATGGGTTTTCCTGGGCTTAGAGTTTAGTAGATGTACAGACTGTTAAAATAAGGAAGTCTTAAATAAATGGAAAAATGTTATACATTTATGTATGAGATTATTCAATAGAGCAAAAATGTCAGTTCTCCTCAGATTAATCTATATGAAATATAATACTAATCAAAATTCTAAACATATTTCATCAAAATGATATATTTACTATAAATTTTATAAGGAAGATATATTGTGAATGAAGGGTTATGGTAGATTTGATAAAGCAGAAGAAAGAAGAGAGGCTCACCCTAGCAGGTATCAAGATATATAACAAAGGTACATTTCTAATTTAGTTCTTTTCTTACAATAAATAACATGTACATGATGATATTGTCCCCATCTCCTCAAAACTATTATATGATTCAATAATACAAAATTTGGGGACTTCCCTGGTGGCACAGTGGTTGAGAATCCACCTGCCAATGCAGGGGGCACGGGTTCGAGCCCTGTTCCAGGAAGATCCCAAATGCCACGGAGCAACTAAGCCCGTGCGCCACAACTACTGAGCCTGCACTTTAAAGCCCGCAAGCCACAACTACTGAGCCCATGCACCACAACTACTGAAGCCCGCGCACCTAGAGCCCATGCTCTGCAACAAGAGAAGCCACCTCAATGAGAAGCCCGTGCACTGCAACGAAGAGTAGCCCCCACTTGCTGCCGCGCAGCAATGAAGACCCAATGCAGCCAAAAATAAATAAATAATAATACAAAATTTGATGTAATTTCAATGAAACTAAATGTTTTTCTCTCAGTGATAACCTTCTAGACAGGATATGAAGCTAGAACAAAAAAATAAAAAATGGTAGAAAATTTGCCTGCTCTACCTTTCCAGTTTTTGGACTTTATCCTATTCCTCCACTTCTTGGGAACTTCTTTTGTTGTTGTTGCACTATAGTTGATTTACAATGTTTCAGGTGTACAGCACAGTATGTAGTAGTGTGTATCTGTTAACCCCAAATTTCTAATTTATCCGTCCCCCACATCTTGGGCATTTTATTTCAAGATTATTGCTAGTGCACAGTGGAAGAAAATATATTGTATTTTATCATGTTTACTAATGTTGTGACTGACTTTTTTTTCCTTTTTAATTGAAGTATAGCTGACATACAATATTATGTTAGTTTCAGGTGTCTGTAACTTTGATTTTTTTTTTGTTTGTTTTTTTGCAGTACGCGGGCCTCTCACTATTGTGGCCTCTCCCGTAGCAGAGCACAGGCTCCGGACGTGTAGGCCCAGCGGCCACGGCTCACGGACCCAGCCGCTCCGCGGCATGTGGGATCTTCCTGGACTGGGGCACAAACCCGTGTCCCCTGCATCGGCAGGCAGACTCTCAACCAGTGCGCCACCAGGGAAGCCCTGTAACTTTGATTTTTAACTTCTATAATCTAAATAACAATTATTACTTGCAAAGTCATTGTCTTGAAAACTATTTTCACAAGAAATCATAACTCATTTCATTAAAATAAAGACAGAAAATTCATCCTCAAGGAAAACTCATTTGTCTTCTAAGAACAGCATTTCAGAGATTCAAAGAAATTAGAGGTGGAAAAATCAATTAGAGATAATCTACCAGCTTGTCAGAAAGGATTGCTTTCTACAAAATATATTCTATTTCTTTGTCTAGGTTAATTTTTAAATGTCTCAAGGGATGGAGCACTTGTTATATCCCTCTGAAGTCTTTCCTTTTATATAACTGACCTTCCCAAGAATCTTGTTTTTTTTCTATTATCTAACCTCCATGTTAGTTATTAATCCTGTGCTATTGCTTTTAATTATACTTTTTTCCTGTAGTAATTCCTCTTCTCCCAAATTCTGTTTTTATACTCTCAGATATTTGTAAGAAGCTAGGCTTCATTTAAATTAATTACATATGTTTACTTATAATAAAAAAATCTTTTACATCAAAGAGATCGTTAGGTCTTTTTCTCCATTTTCCCATTTTGTCCTGTCTGTCTCTCTCTGACACTCTCCCCTCCTTCCTCCTTTCCTCCTTCCCTCCCTCCCTCCTTTCCTTCTTTTCTTCCTTCACTTGTATTCTTTTTGTAGACAAGGCAATGGGGTGCTTAAAAGTGGAAGGTACTGGCAGGAACATGTAGAGAAAGGAGAAAACAAATTTTTTGCTTGATCCAGAAGACTATCAATTCCTTTGCAAATTAGCAATACGGTTCTTGTCTATCTCTGCTATGACTGAAGCATTTTTCTCTTGTTAATGATTTCTGGTTCTTTTATAACCCCTTTTGTCTCTCAACTTTATTTCAGATTTCCCCCTTTCTATTTAATTATGCTTATATAAATTTAAAATTCAGTATTTTTCCAGATTGGATGGTATTATTTGTTTTACCCTTTGAACATGAAGGTGATGGGTTTCCTCCATTTACAAGATTTAAATTCTTGCCCTTATCTGTGCAGATGATTAATAGTGAGATATCAGGTACATTGGTACTCTGGACTAAAATTTCTACTGTCTGAAGATAAGCAAAACAAGGATTTTAGAAGGGGTGAGAGAATATCATATGGCTAGTGATGGAGATTGCCCTGAGCATAAGAATATAAATTCTTTGTAGCCAGGGTCAGTTCAATAAATGCCACAGTCTGCAGTAACAACTCTTGGTAACCTGGGGGAAAGGCAGACACAAAGAATGGGATGAATTTTATTGTGTGCTTATGTGCTAATAAACTGAGTTTCTATGAATTCCTGTATAAAGTCCATCCATTATCATTGTTCAAGAACCATGGAATAAGTGTTTATAAAATTTACTAAATATATTTTTAATAGTGAAAATTTACAGAGAAATTTGGTTAGCTTTCTCCTCTTACCAGGCAGCTGTCAGATCTTTAAAGCAAAAACAAAAACCGAATTTGTGGTGGAATTCCCTAGAAAAAGGACCATATACTACCTTTCACAGAGTCATAACATCTCATTAGGTAAGAGCCTAAGCTCTGGAACAAGACTGCCTTGCTCAAATTCTGCCTCTGGCTTTTAATAGCTGTGTGACCTTGGAAAAGTAACTTAACACCTCTGTGCCTGTTTCCCCTTATAAAATGGTGATACAGCCTGAGGAAGAATTGAGTTATAAATTGAGAATGAACGGAGTTAAAATTGTAAAGTACTTAGTACAGTACCTTAATAAAAGCTAATTTTCATTTTCTCTTTTCTTCATTCATTGAACAGATATTTATCAAGTGTCTTCTATGTGATAAGGCCAGAAATAGGAGTTCACAGTATAGCAACAAAGAATCATACAACATCTAGCTGTATGTAGGGGGGCTTTGGAATGTCAGGCTCTGGAATCAAGAAATGAGCAATTAACTGTTACTGAACCGAACTTGCGTCCACTCACCCACTGCACATCAAAGCCAACTTACTGACACCAGATTGTGTTAAAGGAAAGCACACCGTTTATTTGTAGGGTGCCCAGCAAGGAGTGTGAGTGGCTCATGCTCAAAGGCCCTGAAATCCCCAGTGGCTTTCAGTGAGGGGTTCTTAAAGGCAAGAACTGGGGTGAGGGCTGCAGGGTGTGTGAGTTTTTTTCTATCTGGTTGGTGAAATAACAGGGTGAAGTTTCGGGGATCTTAATCATCAACCTTCTGGGTTCCAACCAGTCTGGGGTCTACATGCTTATAGTCACCATCCTCCACCTGGGTGGGTCGGGGGCGGGGGGCCTTAGTTCCTGTAAAACAACTTAGAGAGTGTCAGAGTGTTATGTATATCCCTTAAGGAGGAAGTAGGACTCTGTTTTCTTGCTGAATTATTGTCATTATATTTCTTGTTTAACAACTTTTACTTTGTTTCTGCATTCTCTCAGTTCTCTAATTAGTAACTGCTTATGTCTATTCTTTGGAATTCAGGGAAGGCCTAGGAGACTAAAGCTTTTTTCTATTAACAAGAAACAGGTGACTCAGAGGGGCTTTTGTACCTGGGAGGGCCCTGCAGTGTCCTGCTCAGTTTCATAACATGTGTAGTACATTCAAGGAGGAATCTTGGTCTTTAAAGAAGGAGTAGGATTTTGAAAAGTGCAGAAGGAGAATGAATTAAGCAGGGAGTCTAAAGTAAATAGCATAAGCAAAGGCACAAAAGCATGGAAGTACATGATGCCAGTGAGTGATCAAGTATGGGTAACACATCACGGGGTGGGAGAGTTGGGGAGGCGATAAGGCCCTCTTTCCATTTTTGGTGAATCCCTTATCTTATGAATTTGGGTTGTGGGAGGCCCTACCTCCCAATAGGGAATCTGAAGGGAGGCAAACGTTCCCTCTCTCTGCCTTCTGACTGCTGAGACATGGACGTGTGACCTTAACTATTTCCACCTGTGAACTTGAATAGGGAGACTGTGATGCTAAGTTGCCAAGGTACAGGAATAGTGGCCACAGCAAGTGACCAGTGGAGTGGGGCAATTGGTGACATAGTATGCCATAGTCTGGTCTGTGTTATTTGCTGCCAGCTTCCATAGATCCTGACCCTTTTCTGAACCAATTCTCCATCTATATGTTGATACAGTGGGCTACATGACAACCCTCCAGTAATTTTTTCTGGATACATTAACTACAGAGGGTTCCTTTTGTTTGCAACCTAGAAGTGTCTCAAACAATAGAGAATTTCATCTTTTTTGTTTGTTATCAGTGTTTCCAAAATTTTGTTCAATGAATATCAATTACTTCTGTAATAAAACACTTTTAATTTAATGTAAAATCAAATATAAATGTAAAATATAAAAATCCTTGAAAGTAAAGAATTGAATTAAAATGTAAAAAGAGCCACCTAATGGCAAGAGGATAAAATAGATAAATATTGACCGTAATAGTAATAATTTTAAGGTAATATATATTGAATGCTTACCTCTGAGCCAGGTGCATTATTATGAGCTTTATGTGCATCATCTCAGTATATACTTTCAACAACACTGAGTTGTACAAACTGTGATTATCAACCTTTTCAGATGAGGAAACTGAGCTTGCAGAGGGTAAGTCACTTTTCCAGAACCACCAGTGGCATGGTGGTGTAGCTAGGATTTAAACCTGGGTAGCCCGAACACAGCGTCTGTCACAGATGAGCTGGTTATCACTTTTTCCTAGGATAGTTGACTAAGATTTTGTACTAGAGATAATAAGAAAGAATAAGTAGGATTTTGCCAGGTACAGAATACATAAAATGATCAGTTCAGCTTGAGAAGGGTGTGTGCAAGGGCAGAGACAAGAAAGGCCATTACCTATTCCAGGAATTTGTCAGTGCAGGGGGTGTACTGGGGGCGTGGAGGTGGAGAACAGGTGGTCGAAAGGGAAGCTGGTAGTAGAGGAGTCCGAATATAGGTTTGAAATGGAGTGGGGGTGGGGCGGTCATGTGAGTCCTTAGGTTTAGTAGTTTTTATCCTTAAGCAACTGGAAGTCATCAGTAGTCTTAAGGAAAGGGAGTGACATCATCGGCATCGTTTTTTAGAAGGATCACTCTGGCAGCAGCACGGAGGAAGTGCTTGGACTGGGAGTGATGACTGTCCCTAAGGTCAGTCAGCAGGATACTGAAACAGTGCATGACAAGCCAGTGAGGACAGTGGGAGTGGGACAGAGAGGAAGGCCCATATTTGAGAAACATCCCTGAGGTGGAAGCAACAGGGCTTGGTGACTAATTTGATGCAGGTGGTTAAGGAGGAAGGAAGAATTGAAGATGACTGAGATTTCTAGTTTGGAAACCTGAGTAATTGGTGATGTCATTAACTGAAATAGGAATGGAAGGAAGGAAATCTCTGTGAGGCCTACCAGAAGATTTATATGTGTTATTTCATTTAACCCTAAACAAACCGATGATGAAAAGATTAAGATGCCCATTTTGTAGATAAGAAAATCAAGGTCCAGTGAGGTTGAGTAACTTGCCAAGATCACACAGATGATAAATAAAAGAGCTGGGATATGAAATAAAGTTTTACTCCAAAGCTGGTATCTTTCCATGATGGTATTCTATACTCTGACAACAATTTTAGTTTGGAAAAATAGGACTAAAGCTCAGAGGAAAGCTAGATAGAGCTAAAAACATGGTTCCTTTCAGAGGAGGAAATGATTAAGAATGAGGGGAGATTAAAGTCTCACACTATTGGGATAAAGGACTAGAGCAGCACTGTCCAATAAAATTTTCTGCAGCGATGGAAGTATTTTATACTTGCACTGTCCAATATTGTAGCCATTAGCCCACACAACTATTGAACACTTGAAATGGGGCTAATATGACTGAGGAACTGAAATTTTAATTCTAATTATAATGAATATAAATTAAAAAACCATATGTGGCTAGTGACTATCACATTGGACAGTTTAGAACTAGAGAAACCAGCCAGACATGGAGACAGTCCATCAGAGGAGAGGCCTTGTTGGTAACCCCAAAAATCACTAGGTATTTGATCATCTGCCTTATATCTGTGGGTAAGATTGGTCCTAAGTTTGGGGACTGTAATTCATTAATTAGGAAGGGGTTCTTTCCTACTGCAGACAACAAATTAATTTTACCAAGTCTTATTTTTGGAAGGAGAGTTAAATACAATACTCCACTCCTTTCTTTTCTTTTCCCTTCCCTTCCCTTCCCTTCCCTTTCCTTCTTTTTGCCACACCATGCTGCTTGTGGGATCTTAGTTCCCCAACCAGGGATTGAACCCACACTCTTGGCAGTTAAAGCGTGGAGTCCTAACCACTGGACTGCCAGGGAATTCCCCCCCGCTACCTTTCTTATATGAGACAAAAATCACAGTCATTTCCCCAGTATTTACATTTTTCTGTATAGAGTGTTACTTAAGAGCTCAAGCTCCAGGCAAACACCTGGGTTCAAATACAAGTTCTGCCGCTGAACCGGTTTGTTGTGCCTTGAATTAAATTACTTCACATTCTCAAACTTCACTTTTACTACCTGTAACATAGGGATAACAATAGTACTAACTCATAGGGTAATTGTGAAGATTAAGTTAAATAACCTATGTAAAATGCTTAGCCAAGTATCTGGTACTGGCTTAGCACCCACTAAAGGCTGGCTATTCTGTAAATAGTACCTTATTGTGATGTTTGCACTTTGCACCTCTGTGTTTTGACATTACTTGACTCTGTTTTTGCATAAGTGAAGGTGTTCTCCCAGTTCTCTAAATGTCAGAACATTCCGAAAAAGAAATACACATTCATCAAGATAAAAAAGTGGGTAGGGTTCTGAAAATTCTTATTTGTAGTCATTTGTGTATTTCACTTTGATTTCTGTTTTGATAAAGTACTTTAAATCAGTACAGTGGAAAATCTTAACCCTGGTATTTTGTTGTGATCATTAAAATTCCCTTGGTTTAACCTTAGTTCATACACCACATGATCAAGCAAAAATACTAAAAGCTCTAAATGTTGACTCAAAAGATTTCTTGATGTCTGGAAGTTCTGAAGAATGTCGTACTACTGTAATTAAGATATTTAATGCCTAGTCTCTGATTATCTTAGAAGTAGTTGGATAGGTTGTATAGTGGTTGGATAAATCAAGTACTCTTTAAAGACTAATGACTTCAGAAATAGGAAAAAGTAATAGGATCTCTTTTGTTGCCATCGATTTTGTACTTGGTGACCTTTGGACTGAAAGCATTGTGATGTAGTCTTGCACTTTGTATAGTGTTTATGCAAATAACAAATGTATTTTTTCATTAGATTGGGATGTCAAGAAATCTGTGTTCAAGTGCCACTTCTGCTGAGTTGTCTGTTTAGGAAAAGCCGTCTTTGGGCCACAGGTCCTCTGCAGCATCTAAGAGTTGACCCAGACTTGATTCTAGAATGATCTCCTAAGTATCCTTCCAAATAAAATTCCTTGAATCTGCCTTTTCTTTTCCCCTTTGGTCTCAAAGGACGTACACAGGTAATTTTTACTTCCGTGCTTTTATAAACATGCTCTTGGAATATTTCATTTCCTTGGAAAACAATTCATGGGTGAGTCAGCATGACGGGGAAAAAAAAACACAATAGATATCAAAATTGCATGAGGTGGTGAAACGGAAAATGATTTTCTTTGTAAACCGAAATGATGAGGTACAAAGAAACCAATGACTTATTTGTAAAATGCGTGGTGGAAGGCTCTAGGCAGCAGAGCTAACGTGCTGTTACTTATGAAGCAACGCGGCGGGTGGGTGGCCAGGAGTCCTCTCCATACTGCCTGAAAACGGCTATGACTATAAACGTTCCTTTCCGTGAGAGAGAAAGAAAATGTGTGTCGGGAGGCGAAAGAAGGAAGGAAGCAAGCAAGGAAGGTTAAAAGCTCCCCCCAACCCCATCCCCTCTGGAAATACATTAAGGGAATTTCCTCCTGCAGCCACGGAACGTTCTGTGGCCGTTTCCACGTCACTATTAGGGGCAGCCAGGGATTTTGCTTTTTATGGCGGTGACTTCCCAACTCCTCCTGCGGGTCCCCTGTGGGTCGCCGAACGTCGCCTTCCGCCCGGGACGAAGTCAAGCGGCGAGAAGGGTCGGTAGGCAGGCGGGTGGCGCAGCGGCCGGGAGAGGGCGCAGGAGCGTTTCCTGCGTGAGCGCGGCCGTGGGGCCCGTTTCCGGAAGGCTGATTGCATCAGGTGTGGAGCTCGGCGCCTCCTCTGCCCAACCTGGCGGCCACTGCGCCTGCGCGCGTCTCCCCGCCCCGCCCCGTCGCCAAGGACTCCACCGCGGGTTTTCCTCCCGGTCCCGAAGAGATCAAGCCTGCAGGGGCGGGCGCCGTTTACCGCCCCGGACCCCCGGAGTGGGGATGGTAGGGCCGGACTCCTGGAGAGCTGTGGAGTCCGAGGGAATAGAGTACCTGCGGAAAGATGACCTGCCTGGAAGGCCGGTGGCGGGTCCCGTCTCTGCTGCTGAAGGAAGGGGTGGTCTTGGGCTAATTTCCTCGCCTCTCTAGGCCTGAAGGACATAGGCTAGAACTAAAAGGCGTTAGAGTTAAGAGTCTGAATTTTCTCAAAGTAGGTTAAGCTGCGGCCCCCAGCTATCCGTGGTGCACGAATTCCATAGGCGTATCTTGGGGTGCAGAGACTCAGCCCCAAGGATGAGAACTTTCATGGATTTATAGGGATTTCTCAGTGGCAATATTGTCTTTGCGTTGCGGAAGGAGTGATGTGATTGTTGGCCTCCAGATTGGTCTGAGGGAAATTGTTCGTGGCAGAGGTTTGGGGGTGCAAATGCCAGAAACCCCTTTTCCACAAGGCAGCTTCCCCCTACCACTCATTCCTTCCAACCCCACTCGAGTGTGTGTCAGGGTTCCATTATACACTCTTTTGTACACACCTAGTAGATTTCCCTCCTAACACTCTTCATGGTTTTTTTTTTTGCGGTACGCGGGCCTCTTACGGTCGCGGCCTCTCCCGCTGCGGAGCACAGGCTCCGGAAGCACAGGCTCAGCGGCCATGGCTCACGGGCCCAGCCGCTCCGCGGCATGTGGGATCTTCCCTGACCGGGGCATGAACCTGTGACCCCTGCATCGGCAGGCGGACTCTCCACCACTGCGCCACCAGGGAAGCCCCACTCTTCATGTTTGAAATGACATTTTTGAGTGATTATTTAATGGATTTCTGACCACCTCGCTGGACTAAGCTCTATGAAAGCAGGGGTCTAGGTTTTTTTTTTATTCACTGCCCTTCCCAGGCTAACCATAAGATCTTGTGGGTCCTCAATAAATTTATGACGTCGAAGGAAGAACGTAATGCCGGCCCCAACTGCATTGAGTCCTCTCATGAAGAATAAGGACCGGTGTGGTGTGAGTTTGCTGTTTGAGGAAAGAGTGCATTCTGGAGGTGTGAGGAAGAGGATGAGTGAGGAGGAGCCATCACTTTGTCGTTACTATTAAATTACTTTTAGCACAATCCTCCTGAAGGAGATAGTATGTAAGGCTGTGTGTAGAGCAGTGGTTCTCAAAGTGTGGTCCTCAGACCAGCAGCAGCACCAGCATCACCCGGAAAGTTGTTAGATGTGCAGATGCTTGGGCCGCACCACAGACCTACACATTCAGAGACTCTGTCCAGCAATCAGTTTCCAAAAACCCTCCAGGCGATTCTGACGCAGGCTCAACTTTGACCACCGCATGGGTGAAGAGCAACCCCAATGATGCCTTGGGGACGTTATTCACAGTGTCTGGGGCAGAGCACTGATTACTACCTATTGAGTATCCATTCTTATCAGGATCTTGCTTGTCTATTTAAATTGGTTAAAATTTAGTTAATATTCCTGGAGGTGAAAAGGAAATTATGTTTTCCCCCTCCTGCAGGTGTACTTCTTCCTTGAGGCGATCTTGCTGTGATTTTCATATCAAGAAATGGTGTGTGTGTGTGTGTGTGTGTGTGGCATATGCCTGGGGTTCTAGATAAGGAGACAGAAGGAAGGAGAAGATCTCACCTACAAGTTGCAGCTGGATGGGCCTGGGTAGCTCTCATCTGAGGACATTTTCCCATTATAAGGGAATGCAGACATGTGGGAGAAAAGACTAGCCAGGGATAAGGTTACCTTTTGGTGCAGACAGACGCCGAGCCTTATGGAGGGGTTATCATACCGGGATGCATCGCCTTGGGTCTCGACACTCTGGCCCGCATTCCTCCCTGCCATCTTCTCAGATGATAAGGGGAGCGCGAGTTCAAGAGGCCCCAAAGCCTCTGCCTGCAGGGGTCGCTCTAGGAGCGCGGCCCGCCCCCTCCTTCCAGGCCCCCGCCCCCGGCCCCGCCTTTCTCGGGATCCGCCCCCGCCCGGTTGGGCCCCTCCAGCCTCTCCGCGCAGCCGCCGCCAAAGCCCGGAGAAGTGGAATCTCGCCGGCGCCGCTCTCTGAGCGGGACTCGTGGAGCGGCACTGGGCATGCTCAGTGGCCAAAGCCAGTCCTGGTTTCAAGTAGGAAGCTCGTGCGCTGTGCCCGCAGCTGATCCTGGCGCTCCTGGCAGGGCGAGATTGGAGCAGAGCTGCCGGGCGCCGGAGCCGAGGCGAGCGCCGCGCGAACCGCCGGTGAGCCCCGCTTTCTTCCTTGCTTTTGCTCTCGACCCCGGGGCGGCCCGGGAGTACTGGTGAGAGACCCGGGCAGCGGCAGCAGCTTGCGGCGAGTGGCTGCGCGTAGCCGGGGCGGCTGCTCCTCTCCTCCCGGCCCCGAGGGCTGCGCGGCCACTGCCGGTTGCCCAGCCGTAGCCACAGCTGCAGCAGCTGCCACCGCATCTGCAGCGGGCGTCTGCTGCGGAGTCCCGTGCGCCCTGCGCCCGCGCCGCAGGGCTGGGTGGCACGGCGCCCGCGGGCTCACTCCTTGACTCCATCCCTCTGGCTTCTCAGCGCCCTCTTTCCATCGGCAGCCGGGGCTTTGCAGGGCCTGGGGCGGGGGAGACAGGGTTGGAGGGGGTGCTGGGTGGGGGCTTCGGAGGGGAAAAGTGAGGGTGGGCGCCGGCGGGGAAGAGCGCACACCCCCTTGCCCTGGCACCGGCCTCCGCTGTGCGGCTAGGCTCTCCCCGTGCGGCAGCGCGCTCCTGCCGGGGAGTTGAAGACCGAGCTGGCTTATAGGGGATTCAAAGGGGGAAAAGTTCATTTCCCCCTCGGAGGCAGGGAGCGTTTTAACTAGAAAATGGCTGTGCGAAGGGGACCGAATCAGGGAAGCTGGTCCTGAAATCCCCTCTGCTGCCCGCCGGGCGGAATGGAGGGTTGAACGCTAGAAATGACATTTGTGCGATGAAAAAGATTGCTGGACGGAGGGAGGGGTGCGGAGTCCCGTAGAAACAATGAAAGGTGATCTTGATGTCGGCGGTGAGGTCTAGAACTGAGGGGGTCAGGGGCCAAGGGCCGAAGGAGCGTGGGACCTGGATTTAAAAAAATCATACATTGAAGAAATCAGATTTAGAGTTGTAGCCGTTTTGTAGTCAAGTTCAGCGCTGTTTAGAGCCATGACTGTCCCAGAAGGTTTTGGATGGATTGAGTGGTTGGGGAGGACCAACACTGAGAGGAGAATAAGGTCAGTGTCGGAAGCTCAGACGAGATTGGGCGCAGGTTTTTTAGAAGTCCCTCAGTCACTGGCTTTACATTGCGCCTGATGACTTAGGTAAAATACTTAAAGGATTATCATAAAATGATGCCAGCAGTGGTGTTTGAATTCCAAGAAATGAAGAAACTTTGTGAGGTTGGCACTGGTTTGTCATTTGTTTTAATATTTCACTGATTTAAAAAGCAAACAGTGGCATCCTGATCCGTTATTCTGGATTTGGTTCTCTTAAGTCTTTGGTTTATTTTTCTTGTCATGGATTTATACTTCAAATCTTGTCTTTAAATGGCCATGATAATTAAGAATATCTGAATTCGGGTAGATGGCCTTTCAGGAAGGGGGATTTCTTTATGAAGCCGCTTTGTTGTGTTTTCAGTTTGTAGCTTGAAAGCAGTTATTTGTTCAACAGTTGTTCATCGTAACTTGCACAGTCCTAGAAAGGGCACTGTTTTGAAAGGATGACGTTTGTCAGGAGGATGAGGAACGTCCACGCTGGGGGAAATGCTGAGAGAACACAGGTGGCAGTAGAGTACAATGGTCCGGTAGTCAGAACACCTGGGGAAAACAGATGCAAGGTTTCTATAGCTGTCCTTTGGTCATCGGCTTACTATATGACCTCGAAAAATCACTCAGGGTCTTCCTAGGCTGGGCTTGATCTAGATATTTGCTCAGGGCCTTTGAGAAAGAACTCTAAAGTTGAGATCCTTTTCCAGGGAAGGTGTTTACTTCTTTCATTCTCTCTTCGAAAGGATACTTTTAACTAAGTAATTCATCTGCAGGGAGCCAGCAGGGTCCCCTTTTCTGAAACTTTTATAAAGTGGTAGTGGAAAAACTCGATGAGCTAAAGTGTGAAAGACTGGCTTTTTGCAGTTAACTGGAGTAATAAGAATACTGACTACAGAATCATCTAGGAAAAGTCTACTAAACAGTGCAAGAATCCACGTGTACAGAGATAAAATATTTTAAAACTTAACTCTTTTTATGTCATGTTTCAACTTTTTGATGACTTTTTTTTTTCTGCCACCAGAGAAACAAAAACAAACATCAAATTCTTTTTTTTTTTTCCTCTCTTTTCTGTTACAGCAGGAATTAATACTGAAAGGCTAGCCATTGTACTAGAACAGGGTTATGTTGATTACCCTAATTTCAGGATATCTAAATTTATCTTTTAAGAGAAATGGAATGTTGTCTCTCTGTGCCTTCTTCAGTTACAGTTTTAAAATATTCAGTACCCTGATGATATAACCCCTGAACTTTTCCAGGGGCACAGGACAGACTTTTAGTAAAGTATTGTAAGAAGATATTACTACTTATGTGGGTGAGGTTATTTTCCTATCCCAAGTTAAGGAAAATAATAGCATTTGTTCATTATTTACTATGTGTCAAGTCTGATATTGAACTTCTTACATATCTTATGTGTCAGCATCTTTGACATAAATGTCAGTTTCCCAAGAAAGTCCCTCTGAGGAGGTGGACAGTCCTTTGCTTGTACAGCAATAGAACTTCAAAGTTTTATTTTATATGAGACTATCTTCAACTGTTTTCATTATTATTCAGTAAGCATTCTCTTGTATAACATATTTGTTATTTAGAATTAGACTTGATTGGAACAGCATGTCTTCAAAATGATTTGAATGTTTTTAAGAAGCCTCCCTCCAGGTTTAGAAACTGTTTTATGTTCATTTATTTTCAACAACATTGTACTACCAACAAATAAGTGTAAGGAAGATAAGCCCAGATTACCCATTTTAATTTTATGTGTTATTAGTGTATATTCTGCATGTTGATGGCGTTTCTTTCGGTTGAAATAGTTTGTCAAAGGCAGAGTGACAGATTCTCCATAATAAAGGGTCTGGTGGGATTTGACCCTGGGCCAGGGTCGTCCACTACTTAAATTTACTGTGTGACCTTGGGAAAGTCAGTTCACTTCTTTGGATCTCAGTTTTCCCATATGTAAAATGAGAGCGTAACAGTAGAAAGCACCCTCTGGGTGTCTGTTGGGCCTTCATGTCCCATTCCAGGGGCCTGTGATGCATCCATTTGGAAAGGGGCACTATAGATAAAACCTTAGATGAAGCCGATTTTGTTTCACTAAGTCTGGCCTGTCCTGCTTTGTGGAATGCCCTTCCCTTTTTTTGGCCAATTCCTACGTCCCCGTTCTGGTTTTTATTTGTCAAAGGATGGTTGTCATAACATTAATTCTTTGTGGCGCTGCAAGGTTTAGGTAGGAGATAAGGTAATGATTAGATTTGGGTAGAGCGCCGTAGATATTTGAAACTGTTTTACGGCATCTTCTGAGGAGACACTCTGCTCTTGGGCATGCAGGTAATCCAATGAACATGTCTCCTCTGGGGCTGTAGAGGACGCTGCCCTGTACCTTGGTTGCCGGGGCCTACCCATGTGAAATTTGGATAAACTTTTCCCATGTCCCTGTCCTGCCGATTCAGCTGTTGATCAGAATTGCCGCCCTTGGTCTCTGGAATAAAATTATCATTATCAGTTCATGTTAGCACCATCGCTGTATTGAGCAGGTGCTGTACTGATCTGCTGCCGTAGTAGCAGGAGTGATGGCTGTCGGGATGCAGCTACGTGAACTTTTCTTCTGGCAAGCCATGATGATGGGGCAGAGAACAAAGGAAACCTGGTGTTTGTAGTGTACTTTGCTTTTAAGATGGTCACAAAACTCAGCCTCATTAACGTTTAAGTGAGGCAGGTGAAGAGAAGCCAGAGTTGTCAACGTTTAAATAAGTGATAATCAATAGTAAGTCTAGAGCTTCTGATCATAACTAGGCTCCAGTGTTGCCGGGCCTGTGGTAGGAGCGGGGCAGTAACTGCGAACACCAGGTGAGAGCTGGAAGAGAGGAAGGACATGGAGGCTAGAAAGTCAAGTCATCACAACTTGGCAAGAAGTAAGAAGCCTTGATCGGTTTAAAGGTATCAGAGGCCATTGGGTGTAGAGTTACAGGAGACATTCCCTCTGTACATGACCTTATTTCCATAATATTTGGATCCTACCTAGTCTTCTAAGCATTGAACAAATGCTAGGGCAGGCATTACTTTTACAAGCAGGAAAAAAGTCACAATGTATCACTTATTGGTGTATAAAATGTGCAGATTCATATGGACAGCTATGGAAAGAGAACATGTGGAAAATAAATGGTATGGAATTATGGATTAAGGTTTTTCTTTATTGTTTGTGAATGATTTGGTCACTGTAGATAAAGCGAACCATTCTATCCTTTGCCTCTTGTGAAAATCTTGCAAAGTTTTGTCTGCTAGGCGATAACTGAGGTTTTTGCAGTGTAACTCTCCTGGAAAGTATGCTTCAGGAATGCTTGGAGTAGGAGGCAGAATGGTTTGTTTTGATTTTTACCTTTCAAGTTGACTAAAATGACTGCACTTTTGGAACTGAGCTAGGAGAAGTGTGTGCTTTGGAGGACAAGGTTGGGGAGAACTTGCAGAGCTCCAGAGAGTGAAGGGAACCTCTGTTGTTGAAGAAGGAAGACTTGGCATTACCGGTGGTATGGAAGGCAGCGTTTCCCAAATCGCTCCCCTATGAATCAGAGCTTAGTTTCTACACAATATGAAAGTAACTGAGTGTCTACTATGTGCACGTCACAGTGCTAGGGCTGTTGTCTGTTGGTGAGGTTTCCACTCTCCTTATCCAAGTGATGGTGATGGCAGTGTAGTGAATATTTCATAAGTGTGTTCAAATTGGATGTGTCCTTTTCTCTGAGATTATATCATTTGGATATGGGGTAAGATTTCTTTTACAAATTGATGGGAATATTTTTATTTGGCAGCTTAATGGTCCATGAAATTGATAAGTCTGGGAATCTGGGCCTGAGATGTAGAGAGCTCTGCCCTCAGGCTCAAGTTGAATAGTAGAGGCCAGGCCAAACTGGAGCTTCTGGGTGGGCTGATGGCGCCTCCAGGCCTTCCAGGAATGTGGAGTCATTGGTACAGACCCAAGGTCCTAGGAGCTGAGAAGAAGCTAATTTTGAAAGTGCTCTGGGAACCAGTGAGTATTTTTGAATTATAGCCCAAGACTGACAAGGAAAACGCCAAGATGAAAGATGAGGTTCTGAGAGAGCAGAAAGGACAAGGGACTGAAATGTGAATTTTAGCAGGCTGGGCTGCGAAATGACACATCTTGGTTTTTGTTTCTTTGCATACAGGCCTCTTTTTGCCCAAACAGCATGCTTTAGCAATTCAGGATTGGTGATTCTAGGAAATGCTGATGGAGTTACAGCCATAGAACCGGGAGTTGTGTCATAGCCGGCTTGGTTTGGATCTATGCAGTGCCGTGCCCTCCAGGGTGAGCCTTGATAAGTCGCTAGAGTAAGTTTAAGAATAATTTGCTCATGGAATTGGTATTATTCACCTTTAGTTTGAGTTGCTCTTAGTGGGTGGGAGGAGAGGAAAAAAAACCCAAATTATTTTTGAGTTTCAAATAGTAGCTTAAGAAAATAGGTAATGTATTTTCAGATAATACTTAAAAAATCTGTGCTTCGTAATACCTGGATCTCACTGGTCGTAATAATAATATATTATTAATATTGTGGATCTCTTTGTACAAAGAGCTTTACAGCTGTCACCCTATTTAATTCTTACAAAATACTGTAGTGCTATTCCTATTTTAGAGAAAAGGAAACTGAGGTCCTTTTCACTAAAGGCTACACAGTGAACAGTGATGCTTGCCTTGGAACTGTGATCAACACAGAGGAGTCTATGGGTTGCTGAGGAACTGCCAGGGTGAAGAAAAAACATTTATTAATTAAGGGCCACCTCTGCCTGGTGCTATACGGGAAACATTTCACTTTGTCTTTCGGGGTACCCTCTTCTTTTTTCCCTTTTTATAGGTGAGGAAACTCTGGTTCAGAAACATTAAAGGACTCACCCAGGCCCTAAACAAAGCCTGTATTATTATTTCCACCACAACATGAAACTTTCCTAGATTCAGCCTTGGGCAGAAGGTGCAAATTTCTCCTTTTGTCCATTTTCAAAATCCCGTTAACCTAAATCTGCATATGCTTAGTGGTGGAGCTGTTGCCTCCAGATTACGGCCCCCACGTGCATTTCTTTCGTCTGAACACAAATTGAATAGTTGGAAAATCCACATATAATTTCTAAATGTGTCTGAAACTAAGGGTTGCTGTGTTGAATCTCTCTGGGCAGATTCCAGTCTAGGATATTTCTATTGTGAATACAATACACCAGAATCTGATTAGCTGTCACATGCCAATCATGAGGCAGTGTTGGGGTGACAGAGGCCTTTGATGACTTCAGAAAGTTGATGTGAGGATTTCAGGGCCTCTCCAGCAGCGCTGAGGCTCACTTGAGACTTCTGGCTGCTAGAGAGAGGATGGTGGGTACCCCTTTCTGGGAGCATCAAACTCCTGCTTGATGGCTTTGTTCTTACCTTCAGATCTTCATTTGGTTCCCCAAGTAGACCTTTGTCCTGGGTAGTAGAGTCAGCCAGCAGACCTGCCACATTGAGTGTCCTGATTTGCTGGGCAGTACTCTGTATCGGTGGAAGTTATGAATAAATAGAATTTCCTTACGAGTTAGGTTTCTTGAGTTGATTCATTCTTGAGTGAACAAATACAACTGAATTTTTGAGTAGAACTGAGGCATGGTCTGAACTCACAGTGATCTCAGAGGGGCGTAGATACTTCGGGAAACACTGATTCAACGTTGCATTCTGAGCAGAGCCTCTTATCCTCCCCGATAACCAAGTTTTATTTTTTTATACCTTTTCCAGATCACTAGTGCAGACAGACATGCATTCATTTGGGTACACTCAGAAACTTCGGCTTCGTTTGTCCATGCCTTTGTTCAGCAAATGTTTATTGAACACATACTTGGTGCCAGGTACAGTGGGAAGTTCAGGAAGACAGAAAGGAATGTACCAGAGTGTCAATATAAGGTGCTTCAGTAGAGGCATGTGTGTGAGGCTCTGAGGGAGGGGAGAGTAGGGAGGCCTTACAGGCCTTATAGGAGCCGTGGCAAAGGACTGTGGCAGAACCTGCTACAGAAAACCCTTCAGCTGTCTCCTTTTCCATTTTTCTTTGGCTTAGTGGAAGTGTTGTAGCCTGCTTCTTCTATCCAACACCTAGGATTTGCCACTGCTTCTATAAAGGACCTAGAGATTTGGCCTTTCAAATCTCTGTAGCTGTGGTTTTCAGAGGGAGCAGTTTTGCTCTCTGGGGAACATTTGGCAGTACTCCCTGGAAACATTTTTGATTGTCATGATTATGGAAGAAGTACTGCTGGCATCAAGTGCGTGGAGGCCAAGGATGCTGCTAAATATCTTGCAGTGTGTGCACAGGGCAGCCCTATGGGGAGGCAGGTGAAATTTGGTGGTTACCAGCCAGACTTTTAGGATTCCAGTACTGCTCTGCAATTTCATAGCCACGTGATCTCGGACACCACAGTTACACTTGGACAACAGAATTACACCATGCCTCAGTTTCCTCATAGTGTGGTAGTTATGAGGATTTCGTGAGGTAAGGTATGATAAGGGCTTACGGCAGTACTTGGGGGAGTTCCTTGGTGGTCTAGTGGGTAGGATTTCGGTGCTTTCACTGCTGTGGCCCGGATTCAATCCCTGGTCGGGGCAAGCCGTGCGCCGAGGCCAAAAAAAACAACAGAAAAACCCCAAACAAACAAACAAACAAAGAAACAATACTTGGCATAAAGTAAGACCTTAACAGCTATTATTATTTTTAGTTTTAAGCAGCAACTTTAACTTTTGTCTCTGAAGAGCTTGAGTTGGAGAATCCAGGACAGCTGAGCTTATGGCACCGCCTCTCAGTATGCTTTGGGGTAAGAATTGACCATTGTTTTTGTTTCTCTTGTTCCTTTTCGGCCATGGGTTTTATTTTCCACTGTTACCACCTCTTGATTCTAGGGCTTTCCTTTGCCTTTCATCCATTTTTTTTCTCAGGGACCCAAATGCCTTTAATGAACCGTCCCCCTAGAGGGCTGAGAAACATATTTAAGATTTTCCTTAGCTCTGTCTATTTTGGGAATGGTGAGAAAACGGGAAGAAGGTCAAGGGAGATGTTGCATTACTTCCTGATTGTCACAGCTCCCTTCTTTATCAAATTCCATGCAGGATTGAGAGGCAGGTGGTACCGTCTGCTTAGTAACTGTTCCCTCTACGCCCACCAGCTCCACCCCCAAGTTAGGTGCCTGCTATTTCCAAAATATCCTGTAATTGGGTCACAGCATTATCTGCCTGCTGGAGATCATTTCTAAAAATCAAAGTAAAGACTCGGTCTGTCTCAGAGGGATTTGAAATGTCTCTGTCCTCTACCTCTGGGCTTTGCAGAGTTGTTCTGAAAACAAAAGAAAGCAGACTTGTTATCTCGATTAGGTGGCAGTCTCTCTGTGGCCTAGAGCTGTGTCATATTTTCACTTGCACATGCGCTCAAACCACGGTCCTTTCTGACTTTCAGCTGGAAGGTGAGCTTGTGGACTCCACACAACAGATCAAATTTACTGTTGAATTTTTATAACGTGATTGACTTGTAAAGGTTTTCCTTCAGTGTTTTGAATGGTATCAACAGACTAGAGAAAAATTAAGTTCAGTTGATATAGGTTTCTAACTTCCTTCCCCATGACACTGTCCTCTCTCCCCTGAATGAGAGCAGTGGCCTCTCAGTGGCCTCTCGGCTTGTCCAGCTCCATTCAATCAGTTTGGCTTTCCAAGTGCTGGGCGCCGTTCCAAACGATGCACATGGAAACTGACTGGGACGGCCACTGCCTCTGACAGCTAAAGAACTAGCTACGGTAAAATGCGATGTGTGCTTCCCAGATCAGCATCTGCTCTGTTTGGGTGTGGGGTGTGTGTCGGGCAAGCTTCCCAGGAGAAGGGATGCTCCATCTATACTACCACACACCAGGTCTCTCCGTCTCTGCCGCTGTGTAAGGTGCCCCTGACTCCCAGCTCCGAAGCGTGCCTCCCCTTTCTTCCCACCGCTCTTGCCTCTCACCTAGGAGTCTGCAGCTCCTCCTCCAGGGCCTCTCCTTGTTCTCAACAGGGTCTCCGAGGTCATCTCTTGAGATCCGCAGGCCTGGGCACGCCCACCCCACCCGCAGGGGCTCCTCGCTGCCCTCAGGAGGAAGCCCAGCTCCTTGGTCCCGCATCTGAGCCCCTCGTGGCCTGCTTGCTCTACATCTCGTGCTCTGAGCTCGGGCCACACGGTATTTACAACACGACAGTTTTCTCTGGCCTTTTGTCCTATTCCCATCGCCTGCAACCATCCCTGCCTTCTGTGTGCTCTTTACCTGCTTGACTTTCGTTCCTCCTTTCGGGAAGTAGCTTAATCATCACCCACCTCAGTGTGCGGCAGGGTGACCTGAGGGCTCTTTAAAACACACGAGGCAGGCCCCACCCCAGGGCTTCTGATCCCATAGGCCTGTGGTGTCTGTAGCCTGATGAAAGCTTGCAGTTTAATGATTTCCCAGGAGATGCTGATTCTGGTCATCTGGGGACTGCGCTTGGAACATGGTCACCCAGGACAGGGTGACTGGTTCTTCTCACTCCCATGGTGAGCTCCCTCACACCCACTTACATCCCACCTTTGTTAGCACGCAGAATTGTAACCGTTTACTTCCCTGGCTCCTTTTCCAGTCCATAAGCCCTGGAGGGACAGCACTGTGGCTTCTTCATCTTTGTGTTCCCAGTGTTTTGGAAGTCCTGGGCGCTTGATTAACATTTGTCAAAGAATGAGTATGTCAATGAACAAGAATGTTGTCGTTGGAGGCTTTGATAAATATGCCCCAGGACATTTTCAGCAGCTAGTTTTCCTGAGAGTTTATCCCCAGATATGGTGGTATAGGCTTATAGTATGATGTTAATGGGGTCGGTATGAGTTAACATAAGAGCCGATTAACTTTGTGGTTTTTGTGTCCAGATTCTAGAGAAGTCTAGGGGAGGGGCTACCTTTAAACCCATTATTGTTTCTGGAATGAATCAAAAATACATCGTTTTCTTATAGTGGCTCAGGATGAAAATATGTGTTCACAGGAAATGCAGATGTCATTTAATTTAGCCACAGCATAAGCATGGCCCCTTTATTTGAAATAATAAATCGTATTGAACTGAAATTAAGTATAACCAGATGTTTAATCATTTCTCCAAGCCAGAAGGAGGGATAGCCAGAATACTTCATTTCCTTATTCATTCTGCAAATGTTTATTAAGCACTTACTATGTGCCAGTGGGTTCGAGGGGCATGGCGATGATTAAAACACTCTGCTGTCTCTGTGGGAGGGTCTGTGAAGAAATAGAGACGGGTGATGTGAAGTGCCTAGTGGGTTTCTTTAGATCAAGTGGTCCTAGTATGTGACTATTAAACTGTGTCCCTAGTGACAGTAAGTGATGGCCATGCCAGGATCATGGAGAGGAGCAATTTTAGGCCAGGAGAATGGTACAGAGGGCCTCACTTTAAAGCATCTCTTGGTGGCAGGGAGGATAAGTTAGGAGTTTTGGATTAACAGATACACACTACTATATATAAAACAGATAGGGCTTCCCTGGTGGCGCAGTGGTTGAGAGTCTGCCTGCCGATGCAGGGGACACAGGTTCGTGCCCCGGTCCGGGAAGATCCCATGTGCCGCGGAGCGGCTAGGCCCGTGAGCCATGGCCGCTGAGCCTGCGCGTCTGGAGCCTGTGCTCCGCAACGGGAGAGGCCACAGCAGTGAGAGGCCCACGTACCGCAAAAAAACCAAAAAACAAACAAACAAACAAAAAACAGATAAACAACAGGGACCTACTGTATAGCAGACGGAACTATATTCAGTATCTTGTAATAACCTATAATGGAGAAGAATCTGAAAAAGAATACACACACACACACACACACACACACACACACACACAATTGAATCACTTTGCTGTATACCTGAAACTAGCACAGCATTGTGAATCAACTATACTTTAATAAAAAAAAAGATACTCAAGGAATACGCCCCCCCTCTCCCCGCCCCAAACGAAAAAAGCTCCTTAAGGAGCCCTAATGATCCTGTAGTCCTGAAAACTGGATTGATATCACATTATTATTGTGCCTGGGCATCGGTCATCCAGGCTTCGGCTCTAGGCTTGCTTCCAGGTACTCTAAAGCAGTGTTTCTCAAAGTGATTGGAAACCTGAGTGATTGGAAATATATTGTGAATAAAGGTTTCTGCCATTAAATTCAGAAAATTGTGTATACCTACTCTCCATCAGCATATTTAAGAAGTCCTGCTGAAAAGAAGTTTGTTAACTTCCTTTAACCCAGCGTTTGCCTGTGGGTGCATCTTGCACAGTCTCTTCTGAACTGGTGTTTCTTGGCGCACACCTTGGACAGCCAGCTCTAGAAGTTCTGCTTTGCATGCCCCTGAAAGAACATTTCACGTGAGGCAGACTTCTCCGCTCACCCTTCAGTGTTTTCTCATCATTGTGGAGGACTGCAGGATCTTCAGTGGGGACAGCATTTCTTTTATTGGTTTTCCTCATGCCTGATCAGTTGATCAGTCCCACTGGCTTGGGTCCAAAGATAAATGGCATCTCGAGCCGGAGAGATCATTGCTCGCTTGATGCATTTAGGGGAGGAGCTGGCTAATGGAGAGTGGTTTTTGACTTGAATTGTTCAAATTATGACTTCATTCCATCTTTCGGATATCTAGACATTGTCTTGGAGGCCAGCTGACTCTAAGTGGACAGAGGGAGAGAGGAGTGACCAGCTGGAGTTGAGCATTAGGTATGAGAAAAATAAACTTGGGGTCAGACTTGGTTAAGCCTGTCCTGGGTTTTTGCTGACATTTTGGAATCTTGAGCCCGACTTAAAAGAATATTGGCTTTTAGATTTTTTTCTGTTGAGGTGTGTTTAGTTTTGGTCCTACGTGAGGTCAGAGCTGATGGGCTAGGTCTGTCTTTGTGAAGAATTTCATTCTCTGATCATCTTTATGGTTGTAGTTTGGTACAGAGGGCAGGAAACGGACTAGGTCGGGCGAGCTCACTGAAAATTTTCATTGGAGGGAGAGCCCTGGATGAGTCTTTTTGAAAGAATATTTGCATAGATAGAATAATTCAGAGTAAAAGAGTGTTGGTTCAGTTTTCAGGGATGGGAGGAGGCCCCTATCCTGTGCTGCTGATTTTGAATGCTTGGGGCAACTCCCAGAAAGATGCAGTAGGACTTAACTGAGAAGAGGGTTAACAGAAGCTGCAGATATAGGTGGAATAGCCCCCAAAACCCTCCACCCAGGGAAGGAGCCAGTGTGGAGCACAAGGAGAATTAGGGCTGGGGGTCCCTGGGGGTTCCTTCTAGTTCTGGGAATTTAGACTTTGAATTTGCAGTGATTGGTGCTTTTGGGTCCCCCTTGTCAGGGTACTCTTTTCTTGGCATTGGTGCTTTCCCTAAATGGGACAGTACCTTTAGTGTGAACAGTAGATTCGTTGCATACCATTACTGTGGTCAGTATCTCCATGTCTTCAACCACCTATTATCCTGAATTTCAGGGGGAAAAAAACCCCCGTGTTTGAATTAATCGTATTGCAATGATTTGAGCAGAAAATGTATGAGCAGTGGTGCAACAGAAGTAACACTCACCACTCTTATTCATGAGACTTAGCAACTGGGTCAGTGTCGTTTTCTAAAAATGTCTTTTTTTCCAGGACTTGAGGTTATTTGTACTAAAATAAATAGGGGAAGTCTTGCATTCCATCTACTTAACATATAATGGTCTCCCGATCAAAGCCATCTCCTGCTGACTTGAGTTTTATTTTAGCTTAAGTCATTTTCCTTTACTGGTACCAGATCGTGCTGTTATGTGTATATTTTACAAGCTGCAAGCAGAAATAAAAAGCAAAACTAAGATGTGGCATTGTATTGAATTTTGTCTTTTTCCCCCTTTTGTTCTGAGAACATGTGGCTTACAAGAAAAACCAATAAAGATAGACGACTGGGGAGAGTGTTGATTTGTGGCATTATTATCTTTATTTCTTGTAAAGAAAACAGGATTTTCATTAGATGCTATTGTGCTGTTTTCCATTGAGAGAGATAATAGTGGGATGGATGGCCCCATTCAGAGTCTATATACATTTCTGCTTAACATTTAAATGATTTTTGCATGAACATTTGTAAAGGTGTTTCTTTCTTTCTGCAGCACCAGCTATTAAACAGTGTGGTGCTCTCTTGCCCAAAACGATTTCCTTCCATAGGAGAGCTCGGTGGATACACGTTTTTATGAAATCACATTTGCTTTTCCTTAGTGTTGACCTTGAAAGCTAACTTTTGAAATGCTTGCAGATATATCTTTTCGATAGATGGTTAGGTCAAAGGAGGATACCCAGTGTGATGTGATTTTTTTTTTTTTAACATCTTTATTGGGGTATAATTGCTTTACAATGGTGTGTTAGTTTCTGCTGTATAACAAAGTGAATCAGCTATACGTGTACATATATCCCCATATCTCCTCCCTCTTGTGTCTCCCTCCCACCCTCCCTATCCCACCCCTCTAGATGGTCACAAAGCACCGAGCTGATCTTCCTGTGCTATGCGGCTGCTTCCCACTAGCTATCTATTTTACTTTTGGTAGTGTATATATGTCCATGCCACTCTCTCACTTCGTCCCAGCTTACCCTTCCCCCTCCCCATGTCCTCAAGTCCATTCTCTACATCTGCGTGTGATGTGATTTTAAACATTTCATTTGCATAAAGCAAAAGTTCGTGGGAGAATGAGTAGAAACAAGTAGAGATTTCACAGTGATGTTGGGGATGACTCTGCTGGCTTTCCCTCTCTTCTTCCCCAGCCACCCTCAGTGTTTCTGTATCCTTTTAGCAATGAGTAAAAGGGAAAAACATAATTCTCATGTATTCATTCTTAATTCAGCTAAAGGATGTGCATTTCAGGGGTGTTTCTTCAAGGAGACTAACTGGGAACGAAAGAGAACTGGCATCATGCTTAGTGAAATAAACCGGTCACGAAAGGACCAATATCGTATGAATGTCTTTATATGTGGTGCCTGGAGACGTCAGGTTTATAGAGACAAAGTGGAAGGTGGTCGCCAGGGCCTGGAAGGAAGAGGTTATAATGGGGAGTTATTGTTTAATGGGTTCAGAGTATCAGGTGGGGAAGATGAAAAAGTTCTGGAGATGGATGGTGGTGATGGTTGCACAGCACTGTGAATGTACTTAATTCCACAGAACTGTACACCTAAAAATGGCTAAAATGATAAATTTGGTTATGTACACTTTACCACAATTAAAAAAAAAGTTTAACCCCCCCCAAAAAAAAAAAAAAAAAAGAGAGAGAACTGGTCCTGTGTCCTCACCAGCAGAGGTACCGTGACCCAAGGACTTCTGACTTATTGTCAACGTGGAACCTGAAGGAGTTAATTTGCACTGGACTGAAGCTGCTGGGGCAGCTGTTCTGATGTCTGTGCAATCTGCCCCCGGGGCTGAGGCTCTGAGATTGTGTGGGTTCCCAGGACCCCAGGAGCTGGGGAGGGTACAGGTGCCACTCAGCTGAACCTGATCCTCAACTCCTGTGTTTTCAAAGGCTTTCTTTACTGTAGGACTAACACTGATCCAGACAAGTTTGAAATCGTGAATTGGGTATGCTCTATGTGGGTCATGTTTTTGGCCATGTATGTTACTGACTTCTGCTTTGAAGATGAAGCGATTTGGTAAAAATTAATCTTCATTGGGATGTCCTCAAAAACTGTGGCACCTTTCCCATCTATTCTGTTGAGTGTGCCCTCATAGCCAAGTGACCAGCTGGCCTCACCCTTCTTTTGCCTTGTCCATTTATGGTTCTAAAGAGAGCATGGACTTCAGATCTAGACAGAGCCGAGTTTCACTTTGGGCCCTGCCTTGGGATAGGTGGATATAGGTGGGTGCCCTGCCTGAGCCCCAGTTTCTCTCTATAAAATATCTAGAGTGATACCTACCTGGGTGGGAGGGTTTCCTGTGATAATGTGAAAATGTGTGCTATAAAGTGATCAAGATATTTACTGCCTTGATTTCCTGTTGTTGAAGTCGTTGGTAGGTGGACCAGGCATTTTAGATTAACTCCACATTGGTTACTGTGCTGTGGAAGATGGTCCTTGATCAAAAACTTACATATGTTTAGTATTAAAATATTTAAACAGATAATTCTTTTAAAGAAGAATGATGGGGAGATATTTGTAATTGGTAGTAGGTTTTTTTTGTGTGTGTGTGGTACACGGGCCTCTCACTGCTGTGGCCTCTCCCGTTGCAGAGCACAGGCTCCGGACACGCAGCCCCAGCGGCCATGGCCCACGGGCCCAGCCGCTCCGCGGCATGCGGGATCCTCTCGGACCGGGGCACGAACCCGCGTCCCCCGCATCAGCAGGCGGACCCTCAACCACTGCGCCACCAGGGAAGCCCGGTAGTAGGTTTTTAATGCTTTATATTCAACTACATAGTCTTGGTGTTGACTGTTACCTCCCCCCTCCCCTTTAAGTATCTTCAGAGAATGTGGATGACAGTTCCTCAGTGTCTTTGATGCCTCATATTATAGTTTAATAGGTGTGGAAGACCTATGGGCTGGGATTTGATGCTGGATTGGTCTCTATCAGCAAAAGTTACCTACTTTTTCTCACCTGAAGAGGATCCTGTAGAGATTATAAGGGTTAATGTTTATTGGGCACCTCCTGTGACACCTCCTGTGAGACAGCAGCCACTGTCTGTGATGCATGTGTTAACGTGGAGATCATTTGGTCCCATGCGCCTGTGAAGTAGCTGCTGTAGTTATCTGCAGATACAGGTGGGGAAGCTGAGGCTCACCCGGTTTGTCCCAGGGCACACAGCTAGAGCAGGTGATAGGATTGGGCTGAGTGTAGATTATGAGGACAGAACTCGGCATGGGGAAGGCACTCGGTAAATGTGAATGCAGGTGCTTGAGTACACACACATACCCTTTCATTGATATTTCCCTGAGACACAAGAGCATTGCAAAATCAGGAAATATCCTGGGAAAGTAGAGAGAGTCTAAGGACCAACCAGCATGAGAAAGCTCGTGTCAGAAACACAAACTGTGTTTTGTTGTAATTGTAGCTGCTTTGCATTTCTTTCTAATTGCTGTTTTAAACACAGAAAATGTCTATACTCTCTGTAGGTTAATATATACTTTCAAAGGATTGTAACTGGGGTTGTGATGTTTTTCTTGAGGAAAAAAATCAGTTATTTCTTTAATCATCGAGCATTCTGTCCTGAGAATGAGCTCAGTATAATTAGAGAGGATAAGCTCCAGCCGCCAGGGGTGAGCAACTGGCGGTCTTGAAATGTTCTGTAAATGTATTAGTCTGAAAATTGCATTTTAATGCAGTGTACTAGCAAAATTGAATTTTACTTGCTAATTTATTCCATGTTAATAGTGACCTTTTTCTACAGGAAGCCTGTTACTTTATTAAAAAAAATATATAGGTCATTTGTTTCTTCCAAAATAATTGAACGATCTTTTGGAATAACCTATTAGTACTTCCACTTCTATTTGAGTCAGGATAGTGATGGAATACAAGAAAGCAGATAGAATTTCAGGTCAAGAATTTGATTTTAGGAAATATCATTTTCCCTATGATGTTTGCTTTGACTAGCTTTGGTGTACTGTGCATCCTGATTTAAATGCTATATTTTGATATTTAAAATGAGTTAAGGCAACTTTGTGGTCCTTTTTGCCATCTAGGTGATGCTAGTATAATAAAATGTATTCATTGAATTATTTATCAATAATGTCATCTAAGAAAACCATCTTAATAATTCCTGAGTCGTGAGTTGGTTAACAATTATTTATGCCAGAGAATTTCCCCAAGTCTGTTTTAATAAACAAACAAATAAATAAATAATTTATTTATTTGGCTGTGCTGGGTCTTAGTTGCGGCACACGGGATCTTTAGTTGCGGCATGCAGGATCTTTAATTGTGGCATGCGGGCTCTTTTAGTTGTGGCATGTGGGCTCTTAGTTGGGGCATGTAGGATCTAGTTCCCTGACCAGGGATCGAACCTGAGCCCCCTGCATTGGGAGCATGGAGTCTTAACCGCTGCACCACCAGGGAAGTCCCTAAAGGGCCAAATTCTGAATTAGCCTGTTTTGGAAATTTGTGGTTGTTTCCTTAGCATACAGAGAAAATCAGGCTTCCAGTGTGTGGTAAAGGTATTTCACATGATTGACAGATAAAGAAAGCACAGTTGATGAAGGGTGAATGTGCAAGTTTGACATTAGACTCTGGAGGTATAGGAAAGCTATCAATGGGAGAAATTTGAAACACACCTGTTTACCTGCATAGTTGTGTACTTCATTTACATGTTTCCTTGAGGGCTAATTTTTGTTAATAAAAATTTGAAGGCCGCATGTAATCTTTAACTGTTAGCTGTAGGCCCCAAAGAGTCAAAAGAAATGGATACTTCTCTTAAGAGTTTTAAGAGAATATCAAATGATTATAGGTCACTATTATAGAATATTGTTTGATGATTGTTCATTGGTCAAAATTCAGAAGTATTGCCTTGATGGAAGAAATGGAGAGAGAAATGAAGAGAGTGGGAAGGTAAGCAGATTATAAGTATTTTACTTTGAATTTTTCTGGTATATTAACTGGCTTCCATTCTAGGGAAATACTTGCTTTTTTATGATAAACTTTCTAATTTACTTAAAATATGTTTACATTTTGATTGTGTTCTGTTTACCTTGTATGTAAAGAAACGCTTGAATCTCAAACATTTAACCCTTGAATCTCAAACATTTAAGCACTCCCCTCTGTATTCAAAAGAGTGATTTGAGAGCTAACAAATTTTGCACCGATCAAGAGAATTAACTGGCTAGAAAAACGGAGTCATTTCCCTGCATCTGTGGAGTCAGTTCTGTATAGGGTATTTGTTACCTTTAGAACTGTGTCTCTCCCCTTGTGCACCGCCCCCCCCCCCCCCCCCCCCCGCAACAAATACCTTGAAGTCTTAACCTCTGGTACTTGTGAATGTGACCTTACTTACAAAATGGTCTTTGAAGATGTCAAGTTAAGATGAGGTGAAACTGGAGTAGGGTGGACGCTTAATCCATTGTAACTGGTGTCCTTATCAGAAGCGAAATTTGGGCATAGACACAGACTGGGAGAATGCCACATGAAGACAGAGATACACAGACACAGAAGAAAGATGACTATGTGACGATGAAGGTTACGCCAGGGCTACCAGAAGCTGGAAGAGGCTAGGAAGGCTCCTCTCCTAGATGCTTTGGAGGGCGCATGACCCTGCCAACACCTTGATGTCAGAATTCAAGCCTCTAGAACTCTTAAGAGAATACGTTTCTGTTGGTTAAGGCACACAGTTTGTTTTTGTTCCAGCAAGCCCAGGAAGCGACAAGACTTTATAGAGTCAGACTGCTTAAGTTTGAATCCTGGCTTCACATTCTAATGTTGTGATCTTGAACCTCAAGTTATAAGGCAAGCTATTTATTTATTTATTTATTTTTGTAGTATGCGGGCCTCTCACTGTTGTGGCCTCTCCCGTTGCAGAGCACAGGCTCTGGACGCGCAGGCCCAGCGGCCATGGCTCACGGGCCCAGCCGCTCCGCGGCATGTGGGATCCTCCCAGACCGGGGCACTAACCCGTGTCCCCTGCATCGGCAGGTGGACTCTCAACCACTGCGCCACCAGGGAAGCCCATAAGGCAAGTTATTGAAACTCGTGGTGCCTCCGTTTCCTCATCTGTAAAGTAGGACTAAAAAGAATACCTTCCTCATGAGGTCATTTGGAAAATAAAGTAATCTATGTTTAATAGCTTGGCAGTGCCTGGTGCTATTACATGTGAAAAATTCAGTCGTTTAAAAACTATATAGAAATGATTTTTGATCCTTCAACAAATATCTGTTGAGCTTCTTTTTTAATGGCAACCCTCATGCTAGACAGTGAGTGTTCAGGGTGAACCCTCATAGATCCTTTAGAAAGACGATTCCACGTGGCATCTTTATGGGCAAGAACTGGGTTTGACCTTCCCTTGGACCTTGGGAAGTCCAGTACAGGACCTATGAACTGCACAGTCAGTGAGCATGGAGCCAGACTGCCTGGGGTCAAATTCTGGTTCTTGCTAGCTTTGACCTTGGGCGATAACAGAATCGTTAACATTCTCTGCCTCCACATCTGCAAAATGGTGACAATAATTGTACTTTTGTCAATAGGGTTATGGTAAGGATTAAGTGAATTAAAATACATGAAGTGCCTAGAATAGTAAGCACTTAATAAATGTTGTTGTTATATTATTAAATAAACCCAGAAAGGTTTCAAACTTGTAAATTAAATCATTTGTTTGAAACTTATTAAGTGTGGAGAATTCAGATATGAATCAGATACAGCTCCTTTTCGCATAGAATGAATAGTTAAGTCAGGGAAGATTAATTCACTTACACTTTGATGAAATAGTATATGAACAAAGAAAATGGTGGTAGAAAGTAGAAAGAGCATGATTAATTCTCAGGGTTTCAGAGTATCAGGGAAGGTTTCCCACATAATGGGTTTTGGAGGTTGAATAATTCTCAGGGTTTCAGAGTATCAGGGAAGGTTTCCCACATATGGGTGTTGGAGGTTGAATAGGAGTTTTCTAGGCAGCAAAGGAAAGAAAGAACATTAGGGGAAATGGGAGTAGTATATCCAAAGGCATGGAGTATTACCACCATGGCATGCACAGGAGATACACCCAGTGGTTACTCATAGTGGTACAAGAGTATAGGTCCTGGAGCCAGGATTCAAATTCTGCCACTTACTGCTGTGTCTCCTTAAGCTAATTTCTTGACCTCTCTGTGCCTCTGTATTTTCATCTTTTAAATAGGGATAACAGACTTTGGGAGAATTAAATGGGCATATTAATTTGAAGTGCCTAGATCAGTGCTTGTCCAAAGTAAGTGTTTTAAAAAAAGTATTGGCTCTAATTAATGTTATTACTCTTCAATTTGCTAAAAGAAGACAAGGGCTAAGAGGGTTCTCTTAAGATTCTTAATTGAGTTCAGCGATTCCTGTGGGCTTGGATAAATGCTGTACCCTTGGGTCTGTATACTCTCTTGAAACAGCTTTCACCATTTGAACATTTGGGTTAGGAGGTGAAAAAAAATACATTGTTTAAGTAGAGGAAAAAGTGATTAAAGTAGGCCAGACATTGGCACAAAACTTTGTGCAGATTGCTGATTAGGCAAAATTTAAAAAATAAACCAGCATGTTGAGCCAACATGATTTTGTTTTTAGATCTGGTGAACCACCTGTATCTTTAAGTGATCAATTTAAAGATGGTTTGGTTTATTGTTAATTGTCTCCAAATTACCCGGTGACATCAGTCTGTGTTCTGAACCAGGGTAAGTTTAGAAAAACCATCACTGGAACGCAGCCCATTGGTGGTGCTGCTAAGTTGGCAGGTGTTTAGAGGTGAAAGGAGGCGTGTGGCCTCGGGATTTCTTTGGCTACACTTCTCAGAGCTGTGATGACAAATGCATGAATGATTTCAGCTGTGGTCCAATCTACTTTTATTTTTAGTTTCTAAAGGGGGGTGTCATTTCCAGTTGTGGTTTTCTTTGATCATGAGAGTCAAATGTACTCATTATGACAAGACTTAGGCAGAAAGAAAATAAAAAGTAAACCATCACCAGAAATGGCAACATTTGGAGATAATAATTGTTAACACTTGGGGTAGAGCCTGCTAAGCCTCTTGCCACTTGCAAAAAAATTAGGCCCTTCTCGACTGCAGGGGCAGTAAGGCCAGCATTGGACACAGGGCAGGCTGGTGAGTGAGATTTTTGGGGAGATGTTTAATTAGAAAATTCAGGACAGGAACAACATAATGATGATCATGGAATTGTTTTACACTAAACTAGTTAAAAATGTTGGTGAAATAAGTGGCTGAAAAAAGGTTCTATTTACTCACTAAGCATTTTTTTAAATAAATTTATTTAGTTTTATTTATTTTGGGCTGCATTGGGTCTTCGTTGCTGCACGTGGGCTTTTCTCTAGTTGCGGTGAGTGGGGGCTACTCTTTGTTGTGGTGTGCAGGCTTATTGCTGTGACTTCTCTTGTTGCAGGGCATGGGCTCTAGGCGCATGGGCTTCAGTAGTTGTGGCTCGTGGGCTCAGTAGTTGTGGCGCACAGGCTTAGTTGCTCCGCGGCATGTGGGATCTCCCCAGATCAGGACTCGAACCCGTGTCTCCTGCATTGGCAGGCAGATTCTTAACCACTGTGCCACCAGGGAAGCCCATCATTAAGCGTATTTATTGAGTGCCAGTGAGATGCTAGGGATACAGCAGTGAACACAGCACAGCAGATAAAAATCTGAGCCTTTGTGGAAGTTGCATCCATTGTCAGGATTATAGACAGTAACTAAATCAAATAAGTAATTGATATCATAAGGAGGAAGTACTGTGGAGAAAAATGAACCAGACCAGCGGGATGGGGTGGTAAGGGGAGGGTGAGAAGGAGGGGATGTGATTTTATTTTATTTTATTTTTTAAATTGAAGTAGAGTTGATTTACAATGCTGTGCCAATTTCTGCTGTACGGCAAAGTGACTCAGTTATACACATATATGTATATATATACACACATTTTTTTTTTATATTCTGTGTGATTTTAAATGGGGGGCAGTCAGGGAAGGCTTTACAGAGAAGGTGTTTGAATCAACACTTGAAGGAGGTGAGGGAGGGTGGCCTGTGCTGTACATACTTGGGGAACGAGTGTTCCAGGCAGTGGTGTTCGAGGAGCAGGAGGGTATCAGCATGGCTGCAATGAGGGGAGAAGGAGTGGATGGGATCAGAGAGATGAAAAGGTGGGGTGAAGGGCTGAAACATCCCTCTAGGGCTGGTTGGGCCATTGGAACAGCCTTGACTTTAATGCCAGTTAAGATGTGAAGCCACTGGAGGGTTCCCAGCCAGGGGTAACTGACTTACATTTCACAAGGGTCATCTGGTGGCTGTATGAGAATAGATTTTAGGAATGCTGAGTGGACTCAGGGAAATCAGTCCAAAGATGGTTGTGGTAATCTGGTTTGAGAGATGATGGAGAGTTGCACAAGGCCAGTAGCGGTGGGAGTGACTGGATTCTTAGTATATTTTCAAATTGGAGCCAGTGGGATTTATTGATGGCTTGAATGTGGGCTGTGAGAGAAAGGGAGGAGTCAAGGATTATTCCACGGATTTTAGTCTGAGCAGCTGGAAGTATGAGGCTGCTCTGAACTGAGATGGAGAAGACTATGATTCAGTGGAGCAAGCTTTGGTGAGGGAGTGTCATGGTCTGAATGTGTCCCCCCACCAAATTCTTATGTTGGAAACCTTACCCACTAATGTGATGATACTAGGAGGTATGGCCTTTAGATAAGGTCATGAGGGTGTGCCCCTCATGAATGGGATTAGTGCCTTTATAAGAGTTATGAGAGAGCTTGCTAACCCTCTGTGCTGTCCGCCACGTGAAGATATGAGAAGTTGGCAGTCTGTATCCTTCCTGGAAGAGGGTTTTCATTAGACACCAGATCTGCTGGTGCCTTGATCTTGGACATCCAGCCTCCAGAACTGTGAGAAATAAATTTCTGTTGTTTTAAAGCCATCACTCTGTGGTATTTTGTTATAGCAGCCTGAATGGATAAAGACAAAGTGGATCAGGAGTTCAGCTTTGAATATGGCAATTTGAGGTGTTTAACAGACGTTGATTGGAGATGTGGACCCAGCAGTTGGACCTAGGAGTCTGGAGCTTAGGGGAGAGGTCTGAGCTGGAGTTACAGGTTTGGGAATATAAAGATCATCCAGAGAGGGAGTGAAGTTAGAGAAGACTTGCACTGGCTAGTTAGGGTTGGGGAGATGAGAGGAAGAAGAAGCAAAGGAGACTGAGAAGGACTGGGCAGTGATGGAGGAGTGTGATGTCTTAGAAGCCAAGTGAAGATGTATTTCAAGGGAGAGGTGTGATCAGCTGGGTCAAATCTAAAAGTAAATCACATCTCTGTGTAAAACTGTAGTAATTATTGAAAACTTATGTTTGTTCTTTAGGTTTTATCTTACTTACTTCTCAAGATATACAGAATGAAGTATAAATGCTCCATTCTTTCTTCCTGCTCCCTGTATGTAGCATAGTTAATAGTTAATAGTGTGGGTAACTTTCCAGATGTGTGTATTTATATATCATATTGATATCTGTGTATCTATATCTATTTGTAAACTTTTGTCTTAAGATATTTCAAATATACAAATAGCCCAATAAGTAAAGACTAATGTATTAGATCCTGATGTGACCATATTAAAGAAATGTGACCACTTCTCTGGATGACTTAAAATTTATCTTTACTTCCTTATTATTAGAGTTCATACGCATACGTACACCTTCTTGCTTGTGTGCACACGTGTGTGTTCTCTCTCTCTCTCTCTCCCCACACCCCCCCCCACCCCTCCTCAGGCTCTTCCAACCTGCCCAAGGCTGTGCTGTATTTTTCAGACAGCTGCAGTAACAGCAGAAACGGTGGTCCTGTTCCCACCTGGGTCTTGGGAGAGCTGCAGAATTAATGATGCAGAAAACAGCAGCCTCCACAAGGAACATGTGAAGCTTGCTGATGAAAGTAGCCTTGGGGAGCCCCAGGTTTCCATTTGGAGAGCTCAGGAATGCCAGTGGGAGAATCATCATCTAGGAGAAAGTCTGAGGCTTTGATGTTCTTCAGTCTTTACCTCAGATCCTAGCTCTTGCACGTAACTGTGATGATGGACCAGTCGCACCCCAGTTTTCTTCATCTATGGACTGGAGAGATCAATTCCCACCTTAAAAGGTTGTGAGGTTTGTAGGTGATAATGTGTGTGAGTAAAGTGCCTAAGAGAGGGCCTATCACATAGAAGGTTCCAGTTACATTCATTCTTTCCCCCAGGTCTTTCTCATCTTTTTCCTATTTTACTGTTGAGGTAATCAGTGGATGAAAGGTATATTATTTAAGTAAATATATTCTGGTTATCTAGAAACGAATCTTGAGATTAAAGAATTTTAGTACATGAAGTAGTTGAGCTGAGACTAGAATTCTACCAGTTTTATTTGTTTTTTAAATCCACTTTCTTAGCCAGTAAGCTTTTATTTTATTTATTTATTTTTGGCTGTGTTGGGTCTTCGTTACTGTGCGCGGGCTTTCTCTAGTTGTGGCGAGCGGAGGCTACTGTTCCTTGTGGTGCACGGGCTTCTCATTGCGGTGGCTTCTCTTGTTGTGGATCATGGGCTCTAGGCACACAGGCTTCAGTAGTTGTGGCATGCGGGCTCAGTATTTGTGGCTCGTGGGCTCTAGAGCACAGGCTCAGTAGTTGTGGTGCACGGGCTTAGTTGCTCCATGACATGTGGGATCTTCCTGGAGCAGGGCTCAAACCCATGTCCCCTGCATTGGCAGGCGGATTCTTAACTACTGCGCCACCAGGGAAGTCCCTAGCCATGAAGGTTTAAAAGAATTTTACTGAAGGTGTGTTGAATTGTTCAAAATCCAGTACACATAACTACTGCGCCACCAGGGAGGTCCCTAGCCATGAAGGTTTAAAAGAATTTTACTGAAGGTGTGTTGAATTGTTCAAAATCCAGTACACATTTATTGCACTGTGCTAGGGCAGTGTATAAGGTGCTTAGGGGACAAAAGTGAGTGCACTGACCTCAACCTGTCTCCCTGGGGCTCACATATAAACAGTGTTAGCGTATGGAGACCTGTTCCTTTAACACAGAAGAAGGATCAATAAATTACATCTGGGGGGTTTTAGAGAAAGTAGGAGAGAGGAGATGACATACTATGTCAGGGCCACAGTTCTACACCTGAAGAATCTGGAGCCAGATTTTTCACGTCCAGAACATTTAGGTAATGACTTCCTTGGGCAAGCTCAATGTTACATAAATTACATACAGATGTTCATAAATGTGCATTTACTTGTACTGAGGACTTCGGTCTGTTAAGATGCTTTTGTAGCTTGATTTTTGAGGTGGGCCTGTTTTGTTATCAGGTAGCTGTGGTGAGTGAGTTGTTTCGAGGAGGGGATTTGTTATCACTGTAAAGCTGCAGGGCTAGGAGAATTTAATTTACTCGTGAAATTTAAAAATTAAGGCATAGCTTCTATAGAGGGAAGTACACAAATCTTAGGTGTACAGCTGGATGAGTTTTCCCATATGTATGCACCTGTGTAGCCATTAGCCAGATTAAGACAGAGAACATTTCCATCCTTCCCGCAGCTTTCCTCTTGTCCCCTTCCATAGGATATCCCTCCCATTACACCTCTGTCACTGTAGCTGAGTTTTCCCTGTTTTGAACTTCACATATTTGGAGTCATACAGTATGTGCTCTTTCATGTCGGTGCTCTGCTCTAATGCTCAGCCTCCCATGTTGTTGTGAGTTGCAGTAGTTCATTCTTTTCTGCTCTGTGTAGTCTTCCACTGTGTGAATATACTTCCACTTATTCACATTACTGTTGACAGTTGGTTTCCCGATTTTTGGCTATTGAGAATAATGGTGCTATGAATATTCTTGTATATGCCTTTTGGTGGACACGTACCATGCATTTCTTCTAGGTGTATTCTTAGGCATGGGATTGCTGGTCGTCCAGCCTTGATGGAGTCAAAGTGGTTGTTCAGGTTTACATCCCTGCCAGCTATGTGTGATGCCACCACCTTTTAACCCTTTTAGGACTTGCTGTGTTCCCCACCGTCGTTAACAGCACCACCGTCCCCACAGGCACCAAAGCTGGAAACCTTCCTGCCTGTTTAAGATCCTTTTCTTTTGCCTTGTCCAGGTAGGTCATCGACAGGAATGGCCAGTCTTCTGAAATGTCCCAGGAATCTGTTTTCTCTTTTCCGTCCCCAAATGTCTTCCAAATGGAGTGGAGAGCTGAACTTCAGCAGTGATAATAATGAGGGTCTCATTAGGATTCATTTTTGCATGGTTCGATTGTTGGCATAGCGGTAAGGGATGGCACATTGTATTTTGGAACTTCCTGGATTCTCCTTAATGGCAAACAGGTAGCAGAGAACTGAAGCTCGCGGTTGCAAAGTGAGCGTGTACAGGCACCCTGCAAAGTCAGCTGCATACCAGACAAATGAATAATAACATGCTAATTATTATCCTGCCTTGGAGAAGGTCTGGTAGAGTTATAGCTTCAGGCACTGTGTAAGACCTAGCTTTTTTTTTTTTTTTTTTAAGACCTAGCTTTTTAAGCTGGCAAAACATTGATTACTATTTTTAGTTCAATTTCTACCCTTAAAAAACAAGGTCGCATACTCCTTGCTACTCCTGGATGGTTTTATGTATTTTAATTAATGTTATCTTATTGCCTTTGTGCTCCGAGGCTGCTTTAGTGAAAGATGTAATTTCAGAAGGCTGATGAAATTAGATGGGTCTCACTGGGAAGACTCTGTTATTCATATTTATGGTTATAAAATATCTCAGGTACATCTATGTATGACATTCCTGGGCTGTAGGCACACAGTGTTCTGAAACCATTTGTCTTAGAGTAGTTCAGACCAGTGGAACAGTAGTAACTCTAGTTTAGGGGTGATTTTGTTGGTTTTGGTGTTAAACATGTCTTTACATTTTTCCCTTAGAATCTCATCGTGCAATGATAGGTAAAGAAGTGAAAGTAATTCTATAAACCAAGCACACACAACCCTCCCAGCTTTATTACTTTATAGTCAGACCTCACATATTCTTGACTGAATTGGCATGAGATATGGAACTCGGTAGAAACCAGCTCTATTTGGGTCTGAATGAGTAGCCAGCTGTGGAGCATGGAAAATATATTTTAAATCATTTGCCAGAGCTGAATGCAGTTAGTCTTGCAATAAAGTGAAAGGCAGTTCTCTGAGAAAGAAAAAAGAATGTCTTGAGTGAGGCTTGAAATAAGATGCAGTCAATAAAGAGAAAGGCTATAATAAGCTATTTATTATGATCAAATGCTGAGCAGAGTTTCTCATTAGTGGGAGTTAAGAATTAACATATAAGATGTCACAAAGCTATTGAACAGTGATTATACAGTATCTTTCCTAAAGGTTAGGGTTCTGAAAACCCTCTCGATGGTAGAACTTGAGGTTGCAAAATTTAAAATCCTAGGAGGAAGGGAAGAGTCAGGAGTCTCAAGATAATAAGCGAATCTCAGGAACTTTGTGCACAACTTTCTTTGAAGTTTCCCTGAGATCAAATAGCCATGTGTACTTCAGAAACCTCGTGCCTGGTTTCATTGTGATAGTGTGTATTCCTTTTGCTTTGTGACTATATTAAGAGGCTTTTGTTTTATCCAGGGGCTAGTCTCCTATCCAGATGGTCAATGCCTTCCCTCCCCGCCCTGCCCCGCCCCTTTCCTTCCTTCCAGTATTCCCATTTAGTCATTTCCTGTTTTGTACCAGGTAGTATTTTAGGCTTTGGGGACACATTGAACCAAAGTCCCTTCCCTCAATAAGATTACGTTCAGGTTGTGGAAGGTAGACAAGTGTCTCAGGATTGGGTTTTCCTGAAGCAGACGCTGAGATGGAGTTGGGGGAACAAGATGTTTATTTGGGATCAACACGGTGAACAGAAGGGGGTGGAAGCAGAATTGGGCCAAGGAAGAAGTTGAACTGTGATGCAGATTTGACATGACAGAGCCCCCACCAGCCTGTGGAGACCTCTGGAGTGACGTGGATTCCCTGGCAGAGGTTCCGGCACTGAGCGATGACCTCACTCCTTTCAGGTGTGTTACCAGGTGCAGCTGCCCCAGGAGGGGTGTGGCCTCCGGCCGGAAGCTCTCTGCACTAAAGCTGACCAGCTGACCCCGAGGAGCTGGGCCCTGGAGCCTGTCTACCTGCAGCTGCTCTGCGGGTCTTAGCAGTGGATCTTCCAGTCTATCACAGTAAGTGTTTAAAGTATCTGGAGGTGACAGCACAGTGATGGAGAAAGATAAAGCTTGGGAGGGGAGTGGAGAGTGTTGGAGGGAGAAGGCCTTATGGAGGTATTTAAACAGTGATCTAAAGGAACTGAGGGCGCTGGGGCAGAGCAGGCCGGGCTATGGGAAGAGCTGGGCCCTGAGGAGGAGTGTGTCTGGCCTGTTGGGCGAACGTCAAGGGGCCCAGTGTGTGAGTCAGGGTACAGTCATGTGGGGCCTTCGGGCCGTGGCATGGAGTTCACCTTTTATTCTGTGTGAGGTGGTGTATTAATTTGCTAGGGCTGCTGTAATAGAGTACCACAGACTGCATGGCAAAACACCAGAAATGTATTGTTTCATAGTTCTGGACATTCTAAGTCCACGATCAAGGTATTGTAGGGTTGGATCCTTCTGATAACTGTGAGAGTCTCTGTTCCATCTCTCCTAGCTTTTGATCACTTGCTGGCAGTAGTTGGTGTTCATTGGCTTGCAGGTCTCGGCCTTCATCTTCACATGGCGTTCTCCCTATGTGTGTGTCTTTGTGTCCAAATTTCCCCTTCTTATGAGGACACCAGTCATATTGGACTAGGGCCCACCCTAAGGACCTCGACTGATTAATCTGTGATGACCTTCTTTCCAAATAAGGTCACATTCCGAGGTATTGGGGGTTAAGACTTCAACATGTGAATTTGTGGGGGAAACACTTCGACCCACAACAGGTAGGAAGCCATTAGAGGGTTTTGAACAGGTTAATAATATAATAATCGGATTTATGTTTTACAAAGGATCACTCTGCTTTGTGGAGATTAGAATGAAGGGAGGAAGCAGAGGCATTGCTATAACTGAGGCAGGAGATGATGTTTGCTGTGCCAGGTGCTAGAGGTGGTAGTGAGTGGTCAGGTTCTCGATATAAGGTAGAGCTGTTATCCCGTTAGTTTAGATTAGATGTGGAGAGAAGAGGGGAGAGAAAGAGAGGAAACAAATGCAGAGGCAAGGATGGCTCCTGAACAACTGGAAGAATGGAGTTGCCATGTACTGAGATGGGCAAGCTTTTGGGAGGAGCCAGTTAGGTCGTAATAGTAGGAATTTGATTTAGGACTTAAGTTTGTGATGCCTGTTAGACACTCACACTCATGTAGAGAGGCTGAGCAGGCAATTGGATACATGAGAGATTCTGGGATCCAGAGTTCAAAGATGAGAAGGGACCAGCAAAGGAGACCCTAGAAAGAGGAGTCAGTGAGGTAGAAAGTGAACCCAAAGAAAGAGGGGGCCAGGGTTTCAGAAGGCATGTAATGAATATGTTTCAAGACAGAGTAATCATCCATTAGAATAAGGATTCAGATTGACCACTGGCTTCAGCAACATGGAGGCCATTGGTGACTTTGACAAGAGCAGTCTTGGTAGAACGACAGGGATGAAAGCCTGATTGGGGTGAACTCAGTGGGAAGAGAGAAAGTAGAGGCTGTAAATATAGGCAGCTCTTACTTTTATGACTAGCTTGCTGAGGCTGGGGGCCCATGTTCACCCCAGAGGTACAGAGTAACTAGGATGCTAGAAAGGGGAAAACCTTTGGGAAACCTTTATGTAACTGTCTTAGAATGGAGGTCAGGTACTTCTCAGGCTCCCTCCCCATTTCTTTTACAGGGTTATTTAACCTTAACTCTGCTCGGTAATAATAACTTCATGCCAAAGTATGTTATGTTAGCCCCTCTCAGACAAGTTTTAGCTCCTTTCCTCTTAACAGGATAATATAGTAATACTGAGTTCTTGAGGGGTGAGTAAGGCAGTCTTAGGGTTATATAGGATTAGTCATGAATTTATAAGGGAAGAAAAATTTGACCTGAAAGGAAATTTATCTGGGATTCACTTGCTTGAATAAGGAAAATGAAAAAATTGTACATAAGTAGCACTCAGGATAATTTACATTCAAAAATAATTTTAGTAGCTTCTCAATTTCATCCTTCGCATATGTTAAAATCAAGAATTATGCATAAGGTGTAATCGACAGACTTGAATATCATCTCATGTCATCTTCCCAGTCCACCAAGGTAAGGAAGCAGAAGACCCCAAAGGGCAACCGCAATAGTTAAACAGAAGGGCCTTGGGTTGTATCTGCACATCCTCAGTGACTCAGTGAAGCTATTAGGAAAAGCTCTGTGCACCTGCTGGGAACTGAATGTAGGTGAAGGTGTGAGAGAGAGGAGAGACCTGTACAATCAGGGAGACCTGTACAATCAGGGAGACCTGTACAATCAGGGAGACCTGTACAATCAGGGAGACCTGTACAATCAATTTCAGAATCCAAGGAGATATTAAATGCTTTGTTTCTACAAGGCCATATTAGGTCTGAATCTTTTAAACATAAATGATAGAATTAAATTTGATCACTAATGTCCTCCCCTCTTTGAAGGGCACACCTATTCTATTAACTCACAGAATTCACAAATGTGATTATTTTGTAAGATGAAAGGGATTTTTTTCTTTCAGGGATTTATTCCCTTCTACTGAGTTCACAGAAGAAAAAAAGTGGGGGGGGGGAGTGGAAATTAACTGCACAACGAGAAGAGCTTTAGATTTAATAAAAGGGAAGCTTTTCGTAATGAGGCTCCTTGAGGCTGGTCATGGCTTCTCTGTGGGATGTATAAACCACTGCCTCGTAGATGGTCAAGGTGTGGAAAGGCAGGGTGATTGGGAGACTTAAATGGGGGTGGGGAGGCCCCTTGGTCCATTGGAAGATATAAGAAAACACCTGGGCAAGTTTCTCTCTACTTTTAAAGACCCTCAAGCAAGCAAACCAGCACAATCCCACCATTCTGCAGGTTTACTTAGGCTTGTTCAAGACCTGTGGGACCACGGTGTTTGAAAGCAGTTGTGTCCGTGTAGGAGATCGTGAGGTAGAGACAGACATACAGCTTTATACGGATTCACAGACCCAAGCCTTTGCCCTCGAGACAAGTGATTTCTCAGGTTTTTGTCCATTCCTCTCGTTACTGTGTTCTTGAAACTTTCCTTTTTGTCTTATCTGAGATTGGCCTCTTAAATTCAGCAATGAAATTTAGGTGGGAAAGAAAGAGGAGGATTAAAATTAGTTGGGTAGTGTTTCTATTAAATCTTGTAATGAGTTAACATTATGGAATACTGTTTTGTCTTCTTTCCCCCCGAGGCTGTAAAATATTGTCATTTCCAAGATAAAGGAAGATTCCTAGGCTGCTGTCTTCCTTTCTTCTGAATTCATATATAATCTCGAATTATTAACCCTTTGTGGCTCTTTTTTATGCCAGTGTGTGTGTTATGGGAAATTTTAAATAAAGCCAGCTGTGTTAAATATTCATAGAATTGATTTTCACTTGTTTAAAGTCTTTGGTGATTTATCTTCAGGGAGTGTTAATACGGCAGTAATTCTGCATTACATTTCTTGCACCAACATTTAATTGATACTGTATTTCACGAGGATTATTGCAGGTTTATTGCTGTAGTATTTAGAGTTGTGGTTCTGTGCTAGTAATTCAGAGGAATCGGATTCCTGAATCTGTTGTTTCCATTTTAATTGTGTGTGCTTTTGAGCTGACAAGTTTGAGAAGGGCCGATAACTGTTTAAAAGACCTGATGTACAAAAACCATTTTGATGGAGTAGACCTGAAGATACTTTGCTTGTGGATGTCGTTGTGTGAGTCTTTTTATTTTTTTAAATGATGGTACATAAATTTAATCTGTATTCCTTTTTAAAATGATATGAAAATTGATAAAATCTATATAATTTTGGTGGATATTGGTGGCTGCTTTACTTCTTAATTAAGGTACCTGGGATGTCTCAGACTGTGAACGGCTGCAATTGTATTGCTTTTTAAAGCAGACTGACTTACATTGTTATGCTCTTCTAGAAACTGCAGTAGTTTTTCAAGCCACTAGGACACCAGTATTCCAACTGTGCAGTTCTCATTGGAACCTCACGCAGTAGGACAGTTAGTAGGTGCTCACTATTATATTGAAAGAACAAATAAATGTCTGTACAATGAAAGACATTTTGTTGAGTAAATACACAGATGTCCATGCACTAGAAATGGCACATATATGACACAGTAGTGGGCCCTGAAGAAAGGAGGAAGGTTTGCCCATCAATCACAGTCCTTAATAAATCCTGGCTGAATGAATGAAAAGCAGGAAAAGAGGTCGGAGGCAGTTCTAGGTGAGTAGAAGGAAAGAGTGAAAACCACAGAGGCTGGAAAGTGTGAGGCCAGGCCGAGGCCTTAGTATGTTTTATTGGATTTAACTCGGGCAGGAGAATATTCTGGAAGGAACTCCAGACTAGGGGTTGGCACTTTGGTTCTTTGCTACTGAATGTGACCTTGGGTGGCTCTGAATTTTGGGCCTCTGCCTTCCCTAAAGGCTTACTGTGAGGCTCAGATGAGAAAATTTATATGAGTGTTTTGTAAGCCATGAAGGGTCATACCTATGAGGTGTTGCTGTGAGCCTTGATGGATGCTGAGGGTCATTCATTCATCCATCAAATACTTATCGCCACCTGCAGCAGGCCATGCCTCATGATAGACAGTGGTGGGTAAAATGCAGGCCTTACTTCCTGGGTTTTCGTTCTAGTGGTGAGAAAGATATTAACCAAACAATCACTCAAGTATGTAATTACAAACTGTGGTAAATACTGTGAAGTACAGTGTGCTAGTGGCTCATTTAGTCTGGTTCTGGGGTCTGAGGGTTACCCTGTACTGTGTGGAGTCGTTAAGGTTCTTGCAGGGAGTGACTTAAACCCAGCATTGCTTTAGGAAGTTTCCTCTAGTGGATAGCATGGATTGACGAAGGATTGGAGCCTGGGAAAACACTTAAATGAAGCTACTGTTATAGCTATCATACATCTGTCATAGGACATATATATGTCATATTTTGGAATTATTTTAATGTTTTAAATGTTTAATGTTGATATTTTCATGTGCAGTTTTCTAGGGTCTTGATGTTGTTTGGTTTTCATTTGGTATATTAGTGAACATCTGTGTTTAGTTAAACATGAAGTTACCATAAACTATTAGTGAACACGTATAGGTTCTTGTGTGTGCCAGAGACACTGTGCTTAGTGCTTTATATATATTGACTCCTGTTAACTCTCAACAGCCATGTGAGGTGCTGAGACCATGTTATCCTCATTTTGCAGATGAGGAAACTGAACCTTGCTCAAGGATATACAGCTGGTAAGTGGGACTTGGACCCAGGCCATCTAGTTCTGATTATACGTTCTTAATTACTTCGTTATCACCTTTTCACTTAAAAAGAAAGAATTAATTTAGCATTCTAAGAGAAGATAAAGATGCCAGTAAAGCAGTCTTTACATAAACACTGTGAATCTCTTGTCTCAATATATTTCCTTTGTGTTTTTTAAAAATAAATTTTTGCCAATTATAAAATAAGGAAGAAAACCTATTTTAGTGCAACAATTTTTTAAAGTTATATTTTGGTTTTATCATTTTGCCAGGAGGAATTATAAAAACGTGGTAGTCCTTGACATTGCTTTGTAGGCTGCATGTCTCCCCATTTTTTCCTTTGTTTCATAACCAGAATAACTATCAGCCACGTGGGTGAGTGTCCAGATCTGTCACTGTAGTAGATTTTATGTTTGCTTCTTGCCTTCCATTGCCCATAAGAGCTTCAGTCCATTTCAGTTGTATGTTTAGTTCCAGGGCAATAGAATCTTAGAGTGGGTAGCACCTGTGGTGTGTGTACATCAGCTGACTCCCAGAGATCACAGATGGGGAGCCGAGAATTAAAGCAAACAGGGTCATGGTGCTAATTATCGGTAGAGCCACAGTTGGAGGGCAGGACCCGGGACATCGGCCCAGTGTCCCTCCACAGCATGGTTTAGGCTTTGCATGTGGAGGGTAGCGGCATACGCCACCCCAAAATATGACTGTAGGAGTTTAGGACGTGCCACCTCCGAATATGCCACTTTGATGTATTGATTATTCTGAATTGTAGGCGCTTGAAAAAAACAATAGATGCAAGGGAGAGGCTTTGACCCAACTCCCCTTATCTGCCTGAAAACAGATCCTCCAAAAGGAACTTAGTTGTCATAGATCCTCACTCCAGGAGCTTCATCAACCAGGGAGGACTGACTCTTATCGCAGGAGAGGAGCCTAGGTGTCGACACCACCCCCAGACAGACTTTGTTACAAGCTATCATACGTCCTGCCTAATCTTCTAAGGGCCCATTCATCTTTCCAGAAAATCATTTACTTTCCGCTAAGAGGCCAGCTGCCCCCTCCCCTTTCCCTACTAGGATGGTGTTTAAGTCTGAATTCTAAGGCACCTCCTTGAGTTATTCATTTTCCTCCGGGTATCTTCCATGTATACAAAGTATACATGTTAATAAGTTTCTGTTTGTTTTTCTCTTGTTAATCTGTCTTTTATTACAAGGGTTTCAGCTAAGAACTCAGGAGTGTGGAGGGAAAATTATTTTTCCTCCTCTACACGGTTCTTTGGCCTCCCCTTTTTTTCTGCATATTGTTTCCATTTTATTTCATTTGCGTAGTATAATTGACAGTGAAATTTTGTATTAATTCAGCCAAGTCCCAGTGCTTTGAAGTGGGGATAGGACTATTAGTTCAAAATGAGTTTTTGTTCAAGTCATTTCAATTTGAGTATTAATACAATCTTAAAATTTTTTCCCTATAATTTTAGTTTTTTCAACCCATTAATGCTAAATGAGACTTCCTATGTTAATTTCCCTCATCACACTATTGTACTTTTCATTTGTTTTGCTTATTTTTCCTAACGCTAAATTAAAACTTTAATCCTGAGCTGTGGGCCAATGTGGATAAGCTATAAAAAAGTCTGAGTTCAGAATTAAACTAAACCTATGGCTTTGGCTTAGTTTGGTTTATGGTTCAAAACAGCTTTCTATATTGATAGTAAGAGAAAATGTTTTGCAGTATCTCATGAAGGACTTTTTAATATATTGCTTTTTGATTCTGCGCTTGTTTCTTGACCTTTGAAAGAAAGTCCCCTGAGGGCTCTGCTTTTATTTGGTTAATGCTATTGACTGCTAAAAAGCATATTCTCTGTAGGAATTGGGTGTGGGTATAATGTTACTAAAAAGAGACATATGCTGTGCAGTTTCACAAATTGTTACATTTTCTTCATGTGGTTACAACCTCTCTTTGGAGTCCTTATACTTTTTGTGATTGGTGTATCTTTCCTGTACATTGTATTTTGTCCCCGTTTTATCATCTACCAGTTATGTCTCAGTAATAGAGCCAGGAGGCCAGAATCTCTTGAATATTCTGTGCAGAATTTTGTATTTACAGGATAAGCTCTCTTATCTGGGATTATCATGACCAGCAGCTGCTCAGTTGAAGTGGAGAAGTGTAAAAAAAAAAAAGCTACATTTATATCTTAAGCATTTTATTTTAAATTCAAACATATAAATGTACATCTGTTTGCTGATTTGTGAGGTAGGACCTGGTAAATGGTTTCCATGTTGTTTTTGGTTTATGGCACATAAACCATAACCTGTGACGTCTGGTCCACCTGGTTTTCGGTTTGGCTTGCTTTAAAGGGTTATTGGAACTTCAGGATACTTGTGAACTATGAATGTAGAATCCTTCCAGATTTTTCTGATTTGCCTCCCCATCCTTTGCCACTTCTTCATGCCTAATATAACAGCAGTTATTTTAGTGTTACTCTTTTATTGTGTTATTCCACAGTATTCAGATGTTCAACTTCGTTTTCATAGAAACATTTTTTCTGAACTCATATTTTATGTATTTATATACAATTTATTATGTGTTTGGGTACAATTAAATTAAATTATAAGAACAACTGGTATAAATAAAAGTAAACACATCTCACCCTAGAGGAGGATACAGCTTTGCTGGTGGGAGCACATCACTGCTTCTTAACCTATATATGGTGAAGGTCTAGTCTTTTTATTTTCTATCTGTCATGGACCTATACTATTATTAACAAAAAAGGAAAGAAATATAAAAGACATATGATATGCAAGCCTTAATTCTTTTTAACATTTTAGAAACAACATAAATAAAATTACATCTCAGTAAGTACAAGCACAACAAATATTGTGGGAAAAAATTACAAAATCTGTACATGTTCTTCAGAAGCATGTGTGTAGGCAGTTCACATAAAGAATCACTATTACTCTTGTTAATTTGTTAATCCAGTTATAACTAAACAAAATTTGTGAGTAAAATGATGATGCCCCACATTAAATACCCTATGTATACTTCTAACAAACTCTGTGTATATCAGTGCTTAAGATTTTTAGTGTCAGAAATGAACTTCTTGCTTGTTTATCTACTCTAGGCTGGGTTAGTGATAGCTTATCTTGGGGTTAATGGATAACGTATATCTAAACTGGTTGTGGGTTTGTTTTAATAACACTCATGGTAGCGGAACTGGCCTTGTAGAGGGATGTTGATGAAGATGAAAAAAGGCAAAGCAGTGTCAGCAAGCTGAAGATCTTCATTTTTCACTTTTCTTCAAAATGAAGCAAGCAATGTTCTAGTGTCAAAATTCACCTTCAGTTCTTCCTCAGTAGCCAGTTCCAACTTGTCCTTTAAACTTATGGTCAAATTTAAATGATCTTTTGATGAAAAAAATGGATGTGGACTTTAATACATTTATATTAAAATGTATTAACAAAGTAACCTTAAACCATTCCTCGTGGTCACATGGTTCTACAGCACTTGACTAGTAGGCAGCTGGTGCGTCATGCAGCTCACCTCACAAGGTCAGCACCGCCAGAACTGGTCACTGAGATGAGTTCACTATTCATGCACTTGGATGTGGCAACTGTGTGTAATGACTACCCACGTTTGTAAATGCTCACTCTCCATTTCCTGGGCAGCTGGTAACAAATAGTTTGCAGGCTGGCATCCATCTCTGGACCACACCTTGAGAAGCCCTGGGCTCAGGTAGCACCTCTTACTAGCTGTGAGCCGCTGGTGTGCTGGAACATCAGTTGTTATGCTCTACAGAGGCAGTGGGATGTGCTGATTAATCTGGCAAGTAGGTTAAAGGGGAGAACAGTTAAGAGAGCTGCTTTTGCTTTTGCATAAACACCCGTGCCCCCCACCAAGGTTCTTAGCTTTCATGAGAGTCACAGTAGCAGATGTATGTGTGTGCATATTTGTATGTATTATGTGTCTGTTTATCCGATGGCTGTGAGGATAGGGATCATGCTGTCATCTGAAGGAGTTCACGACATACCTCCCAAAATGTGCCACTTTGGTATATTGATTGTTTTAAACTAAAGGCACTTGAAAAACAGCAAATGCAGTGCGCGGCTTTCTCTGAACTCCCCTTATCTACCTAAAGACGGACCCTCCAAAAGGAACTCAGTTGTCACAGATCCTCTCCCCAGGAGTTTCATCAACCGGGGAAGATTACCTCTTCACATACACCACACCCAGACAGACTTTATAACAAACTCTCATGTCTCCCATCTGTTCTTCTAAGGGCCCATTCATCTTACCTAAAAATCATTTACTCTCCCCTGAGAGGCCAACAAACATCCCTCCCTTTCTTTGCCGTATCACGATGGTATATAAACTCTCAAATGTCACTGCTTTCTTTTGGGTACTCACTTTATTTTTCCTGTGACGTCCACATGTGTGTAATATTAAAAATGAATAAATTTGTAGACCTTTTCTGCTGTTAATCTGCCTGTTCTCAGTTTATTTTGTAGACCTAGCTATCGAACCTAGGAGGGTAGAAGGAAAGTCTCCCCCTACCCCCATCTTTGTCCATCGTTGAATTACCCACTGGGCTTTGCATGCAGCTGCTAGATATTGCTGCATGTTTTATATATGTATATATATATATATACATATATACATACATATATATATATCTGTATATATATATATATATATATATATATATATATATATACACACACACACACATATATATATCTGGAAGTTCAGTGGAGACATTTTCTAGAGCCAAGTTCTTTAAAGTGTAGTTTTCTTCTAAGGAAACAGCACACTTGAATTCTCATTTCTCCTCTGGTTTCCTTTGCCTGAGTATATTGCCTGGGCCCAGGAGAATTTAGCTGCTGTTACAGTGAAACATATCTTGAAAAAATGATCAGTTTGGGTGTTTCAATCCCCCACTTTTATCTTTTCACTAACTTAACAGTTGTGAATGATTTTAAATCCTCCTATGAACAAGGACTGCTCAGGATAGCTGTGATTTATCCTACTTTCATGAGTTCATAGTTGAGGTAGAAGCAAGTTTTTCAAGCAAATGAAGTTTTGGCCATAGTTAAAACTCATTTTCATGAAAGTTATTAGAGGGGTCTTTGTTGTTTGATAAAGGAGCAAATGCCCTTACTGTAATAACCAGGTGTTTGAAAGAGAAGGCAACAATAAAGGCTACAGAGGGAAGTGAAAATGTACTGATGATGAGTATAGATTTATCTCAGAGTAAAAAAAGTGTAGTGTTAATTTTAGAAGCATTTTCTTTCTTGATGTTATACCTTGCAGTTTGAAGTTTTTCAATATCCTAAAAATAAGCTGACTTAACAGTCAAAAAATATCATTGAAAAAATGACAACTTGGCATCTTTTACTAGGCTTTTTTCTCCTCCAGCAGGTGAAAGAAAAAGCAGTTGTAAATTTCAAGCATATTTAGAGCAAAGGCATCATGACGTAATTCTTTTTTTTTAAAATAAATTTATTTACTTATTTTTGGCTGCGCTGGGTCTTTGTTGCTGCGCGTGGGCTTTCTCTAGTTGTGGTGAGTGGGGGCTACTCTTTGTTGTGGTGCATGGGCTTCTCATTGCCATGGCTTCTCTTGTTGCCGAGTGTGGGCTCTAGGCGCGTGGGCTTCAGTAGTTGCAGCACGTGGGCTCAGTAGTTGTGGCTCATGGGCTCTAGAACAGAGGCTCAGTAGTTGTGGCGCACGGGCTTAGTTGCTCCGTGGCATGTGGGATCTTCCTGGACCAGGACTCGAACCCATGTCCCCTGCATTGGCAGGCGGATTCTTAACCATTGCACCACCAGGGAAGTCCCCATAATTCTAATAGCTATCACATAGTGAGTGCTTACCGTATCTATGTGCTTGACATACTATGCTTCATTTAAACCTTGAAAGAAGCCGAGGACTTGGGCAGGATCATCCACCCCTGTGTCTGAAGTGCAAAATGCTGTGCTAGACATTGGGATGTGGTGGTTTGCAAATCAGACTTAGTCCCTGCCCTCTGGTTGCTCCTAATCTAATCAGGAGACCAAGAGCCTTTATGTAATTAGAAGTGGTGGTAGGTTCTATGAAGAGAAATTGTAGGGTGCTATGAGAACACCACCAAACAGGGCGCTCATTAGTTCTCAAGGTTGGTCAGTGAAAGCTTTGCTGATTAAGTGATATTTAAGCTGAAACCTGAATGATATTGATGAGTGGAAGTTAGCTAGGCTAAAGTGTGTGTGTGTGTGTGTGTGTGTGTGTGTGTGTGTGTGTGTGTATGTCGGGGTAGAGGGGTGGGAAGACATTCTAGACAAAGAGCACAGTTTGCACTAAGTCTTTGGAGTGAAGATCAAGGCTGACTCAGGGACTGGAGGGTGCAAGGGGGAGGGACCCTGATGAAGTGTGGGGTAGAGGGAAGGGCCCAGGACACCAGGCTACCACCCGGATTTTGGTTTCTTTTTCAAATGCAACGGAAAACTATCTAAGAGTTTTAGGTTGGGGAAAGACATGGATAGGATTACCTTTCATAAGGATCGTTCTAGGCCACTGTGGATATAGGTCCTAAGGGAGCCATATAAAAAGGTTATTCAGTTGAAACCAACAGGCTGCTAAACCTTTGCTGAGTTGTGTATGAGTTTGGCTCTTGGCCCTTGGCTATTTTGTCCTCCATAATCCTTTATTCAGCAAGAGTCAAAGCTGGCTGCTGACATCTCCTGCTTTACAAGATGACTGTACCTTGAGTACATTCTTTTTGTTGGGAGCTGCCCGTTAATCTTTGCAAGAAAGTGTGGGCAGTAACGATCTTTGGGTGTTACAGGCTTGCAGAATGGTTGTTGGGCAGGGCCCACGGCAAGTAGCTCTTTATCGCCATAGTTTGGGGTCTGGCTCTCAGCTTTAATAACCTGGAGAATCAGTTCTTTTCTCAGCACACCTGTAAGGTGATTGGACTCTGGGGATTGGGCTTTTGTTAACTCAAATCATAAGAGATTCATGTAAACTAAAATATCAGATGGTTAATGTTAAAGACTAGGGCTTCCCTGGTGGCGCAGTGGTTGAGAGTCTGCCTGCCGATGCAGGGGACACGGGTTCGTGCCCCGGTCCGGGAAGATCCCACATGCCGCGGAGCGGCTGGGCCCATGAGCCATGGCCGCTGAGCCTGCGTGTCCTGAGCCTGTGCTCCGCAACGGGAGAGGCCACAACAGTGAGAGGCCCGCGTACCGCAAAAAAAAAAAAAAAAAAAAAAAAAAAAGACTAGAGCCACAAAGGGGTCTGGACATGAGTTCTGGAGGGAAACCTACTCGGGAAGCCAAATGAGAGTGACATCATGCATTGGTTAGATCTCGATAAGGGCCATCTCTGCAGAGGAGACGAGACCCCTTAGTCCACTGGACATTAATAGACATTGTACAGGTTTTTGCTGCTTTTGGTTTCTTTTTTGTTGTTTCATACAGTTCCTTGTCTATTTAAAATTTTTTAGTGTTTTAAACTTTTTATTCTGAAATAATTTTAGGCTTTCCAAAAAATAGCAAAAAGTACAAAGAATTCCTTTACATTCTTCATTTAGATTTTCTTAATATAAGGGTCTTAAATAATCACCGTACAGTGATCAAAAATCAGGGACTAAACATTGATTTAATATTATTATCCAGGGACCTTATATAAATTTTGCCAGTTAATGTCCCATTAATGTTCTTTTTGGTCTAGGATCCAATCCAGGATTACATGTTATATTCAGTTGTCATAGTGCCTTAGTCGTCTTAATATGGAGCAATGCCTCACCTTTCTTTGTCTTTCATAACCTTGACACTCTGGAGAGTAGAGGCCAGTTATTTTGTAGAATGCCCCTCATTTTGGGTTTGTTGGCTGTTTCTTCATGGCTGAATGAAGGTTATGCATTTTTGTAAGGAATATCGTGGAAGTGATCTTGTGTGCTCCTCAGGGCCTCATATCATTCCTCGGTTTTTAACTATAAAGTAATTTATTTGTTCTTCCTTCCAAATGGATATGATAGTATTAAGTAGGCTCAAGCTTCTCAAACTTCAGCTAATGTGGACCTCTGAGACTATGTCTAGGGGCACGCATTGCGGCTTGAGAAACACTAACAAGAATTAAATGCTGTCATTTTGAGTGATCTTGGTACCAGCATGCTTATAAATGCAGTTGTAGGAATTGAGATTACTTGACTGTAAGAAGGTTGGCATGTGAATGGCCTAAAGTATGCTTATATTATTATGTATTAATTTTTAAAACATAAAAAAAAAAAGAAAAAACAAATAGAAAGTTTCTAGATCTCAGACTCCTGGGGAAAATGTCCCTGGACCCCCCAGTGAGGGAAGCTTTGGAGGAGGCTATGACTCCTTGCTAACTGCCTCATTTACCAGATCTTGTTAAGGGTTTTAGGAGTTCCCTGGGCTTGAACTGATTATACAGGGTGGGTACCTCCCCCGCCTCCCCCCATAACCTACTCACCTCACCTATTACACATGGGCTTCTAACTTAGAGTAACCTCATTCTGTTTTAGGGTTGTTTTAGATTCATAAAGGAGATAAAACTAGTCAACAATTTTCTTAACAAAGTTCATTCTTCATTCTTTCCTAATTCCTTCCATTTCTAGTTTTATCTTTAAAACCTACAGTAATATTTTCTTTTCCTTTTTTTTCCTCTATTCATTTTTGGCTTTTCACCCTGGTAAAATACTATTAAAATAAATCAGCTAAATTTTAGCATAAATATAGTGAAAGCCAGCAGTTGAAATGATTGCAGCTTGAAAAATGTTAGATGGAGGCACTTTAGAAGAAAGATTTCACTGTATCACAGGCTGCTGCTTTGAAATAACTCATGTTTCTTTCCCACCTCTAAACTGTCATTTTTCCAAGTCTCCTTTTTTGGAAGCTTCAGTATTCAAAGGTTTGACAACAATTTAGGAAAATGAAATCACTCCCCACTGTGTGTGACATTTGCTTGAAGATAATTCATTTGGCTCAAAATTGACAGTTGCTGAAATGAGTGAAACAATGAAATGTTTGCACGGGTTCATTTTTTAAAGGAAGGAAATCCATCAAGGTGGCCATTTAATTTCAGGGCTCTGAAAGCCTTTATCTGAATATATATCTTTGCTTGGATATTTTCTTCTTCAGTTTCATGTAGAGTTTTATGTAATGATTGGAATTCTTGGTACCTTTGCCTGTGCTGTATCTTACCTCCATCTTTGTCCATTCTTCCACCTTACTTTGGGTTGGTAATCAGTTTCCAGTATCAGGTAGGATAGATTCTATTGTAAATGGCAGAAAATTCAACTCAAATAGGCTTAAGCAGTAGAGTATCTGTTGGCTCAGTGAACTAAACAGTAGAGACGACATACCGGGTTTAGGTATGGTTTGTACAAGGCTGTGGCTTCATTGCTCAGATCTTCAGGCCAGTGCTTCTAAAGCTATCTGAGGAAAGGAATTTTTTTTTTTTTTGGAAAGGAATTTTTTAAGAAAAAATTCTAAACCAGTGCAGGTCAGTACTTTTATAAAATACAATACAAACACAAGTGAATTACTAGAAAAATGAAATTTAAAAAGACAAATATATCCCATATATATATTTTTTAATTAATTAATTAATTAATTTATGGCTGTGTTGGCTCTTCGTTTCTGTGCGAGGGCTTTCTCTAGTTGCAGCAAGTGGGGGCCACTCTTCATCGCGGTGCGCCGGCCTCTCACTGTCGCGGCCTCTCGTTGCGGAGCACAGGCTGCAGACGCGCAGGCTCAGTAGTTGTGCTTCACGGGGCTGGTTGCTCCGCGGCATGTGGGATCTTCCCAGACCAGGGCTCGAACCTGTGTCCCCTGCATTGGCAGGCAGATTCTCAACCACTGCGCCACCAGGGAAGCCCTATCCCATATTTTTAAAGTTAAATTCAACAGATGTAAAACTTTTCTGCCAAGTTGCTGTAAATGTTTCTAAACATGCTTATTTCTGTCCTGACCTTGTAATAGACTGTTACAGGCTATTGAGAAGCCCTGCTTTGGGACTGGCCTTTCCTGCCAGCTTTTGCAGTGTGTTTTTTTCAGGGTGGTAAAATGGCTGCTAGTAGCTTCCAGAATGATGTGTATCCTTGTTCACATCTAGGGAAAGAGTTTTCCTAACTGTTGTTCAAAAGTGTTGAGGTTCACACCGATTAGATCAATTCAGAGCCCTTCCCTGTGATCAGGGGAATGCCATTGGCTCCTTGTTCCTGTTGTTTGTCCATTCTCGAACCACTGACTGTTAGAAGGAAGATAGGAGCATAGGGATGGGGGTGGGCAGTCTCACTTAAACCATATGTTTGCCATTCAATGCTGGGGAGGCACCTGCAAGACTGACTACTATTTGGTATTAATAAAGACACCAATAGCCAACATTTGTATTTATGTTCAGCACGTGGTGTAACAAAAAGTTAATATTTCGTCTTTGTTCCAGGTTGCTGGCACAGAGTTCCTAGAACCGTTGGAATCCCTGAGTGGTCAGAATGTCTTATGTATGCTAATGAGATGACTTCTGGCTAAGGGATGGAAGGACACTGCTAGGTAGCTTCAGGATGAGGGCTGGGCACCAGAAACACCAAGCCTCATTGATTAGATGCTTGAGCTTCAGTCCCTCCCTGAACTCGGGGGTTTGGGGGAGAAGAGAGGGACCAGAGATTAAGTTCAGTCACCAAGTGCCAGTGATTTAATCAGTCATGTTTAGACAATGAAACCTACGTAAAACCCCCAAATGACTGGGTTGGTGAACACATTGTGGTATGGGGAGGGTGGCGCACCCCGAGAGGGCATGGAAACTCTGTGTACCCCCTCCCCTCAGACCTTGCCCTGTGCGGCTCTTCCATTTGGCTGTTCCTGAGTTGTGTCCTATGTGATAAACTACTAAATGTAAGTAAAGTGTTATCCTGAGTTCTGTGAGCTGTTCTCGTGAACCTGAGGCGGTAGGTGTTGTGGGCTAAGTCAGATAGAAACACAGGTGACCTGGGAACTGGGTGCTCGTCACTGGCATCTGAAATGAGGACAGTCTTGTAGGAGTGAGCCCTTAAACTTGGGAGTCTGATGCTCCCTCTGGGTAGTTGGTGTCGAAATTGAATTGTAGGACACCCAGTTGGCATTGGAGGATCAGAGAATCAGAGATAGTTCTGCAGCATTCCCGAGAGACAGGTGCTAATGTGACCCGAGCGTACAGTGAGGAAATAGACAAGCGATTTACGAGTGATACACAGCTAAAACTCGCACACCTGAGGTTCTTTGGATTCCAAATCTCAAACTGTCTTCCTTTATGTGCATGTGTTGCAGACATCTCAAATGGTCAATTAAAATACAAAATACTTGATTTTTTTGTGGGGGAAGTATTCAAGATGTAATGGTTTAGGGAAGTGGTTTATTACTCCGATGGTGAAACTTTCTGAAAATGGGGCCGAAGGGAAAAGATACGCACTTAAAATCCTTTGTAAAATAAAACTTAAAAAGAAAAATGAGAATCCAGAATTACGCCCAGAAGGTGGACATTATGTTAACCTTGATATATACTTAAACCCCTGGATTTAATATAGTCCTCTAAAAAATAGGTATGCTTTAAGGGATCATTTAGGAACATTCCTAAGTGAAAGGAATCAACCTCAAAGTTATAACTTTCTGTTGGTTCTAAAAATATTTGGAGTTTACTCTTTGTGTTTACATTAAAGCTAGTGTGATACCGGATTTGAAATTCAGGGGATAAAATAGCTATTTTAGTTGTTTAAAAGTTACCATGAGAAGTGATATTATTATTTCACTTTCTCAGGCAGTCTGTATAAAAAATAAGGTTTTTTGGTTTGCTTTTTTTTTTTTTAACATCTTTTTTGGAGTATAATTGCTTTACAATGGTGTGTTAGTTTCTGCTTTATAACCAAGTGAATCAGTTATACATATGTTCCCATATCTCTTCCCTATTGAGTCTCGCTCACTCCCACCCTCCCTTTCCCACCCCTCTAGGTGGTCACAGAGCACCGAGCTGATCTCCTTGTGCTATGCGGCTGCTTCCAACTGGATATCTATTTTACATTTGGTAGTGTATATATGTCCATGCCATTCTTTCACTTTGTCACAGCTTACCCTTCCCCATCCCCATATCCTCAAGTCCATTCTCTAGTAGGTCTGTGTCTTTTTCTTTTAAAATAGTGTTTATTTATTTTTACTTGTTGACAGTTTGCTTTATTTATTTATTTATGGCTGTGTTGGGTCTTCGTTTCCGTGCGAGGGCTTTCTCTAGTTGTGGCAAGCGGGGGCCACCCTTCATCGCCGTGAGCGGGCCTCTCACTATCGCGGCCTCTCTTGTTGCGGAGCACAGGCTCCAGACGCGCAGGCTCAGTAATTGTGGCTCACGGGCCCAGTTGCTCCGCGGCATGTGGGATCCTCCTAGACCAGGGCTCGAACCCGTGTGCCATGCATTGGCAGGCAGAGTCTCAACCACTGCGCCACCAGGGAAGCCCATAGGTCTGTGTCTTTATTCCCGTCTTAACCCTAGGTTCTTCATGACCTTTTTTTTTTTTCTTAGATTCCATATATATATGTTAGCATATGGTATTTGTTTTTGCCTTTCTGACTTATTTCACTCTGTATGACAGACTCTAGGTCCATCCACCTCACTACAAATAACTTGATTTCATTTCCTTTTATGGCTGAGTAATATTCCATTGTATATATGTGCCACATCTTCTTTATCCATTCATCTGTCAGTAGACACTTAGGTTGCTTCCATGTCCTGGCTATTGTAAATAGAGCTGCAACGAACATTGTGGTACATGACTCTTCTTGAATTACGGTTTTCTCAGGGTATATGCCCAGTAGTGGGATTGCTGGGTCATATGGTAGTTCTATTTTTAGTTTTTTAAGGAACCTCCATACTGTTCTCCATAGTGGCTGTATCAATTTACATTCCCACCAACAATGCAAGAGTGTTCCCTTTTCTCCACACCCTCTCCAGCATTTATTGTTTCTAGATTTTTTGATGATGGCCATTCTGACCGGTCTGAGATGATATCTCATCGTAGTTTTTTTTTTTTTTGTGGTACGCGGGCCTCTCACTGCCGTGGCCTCTCCTGTTGCGGAGCACAGGCTCCGGACACGCAGGTTCAGCCGCCATGGCTCAAGGGCCCAGCCGCTCCGCTGATGCAGGGGAACTCTCAACCACTGCACCACCAGGGAAGCCCTCATTGTAGTTCTGATTTGCATTTCTCTAATGATTAATGATGTTGAGCATTCTTTCATGTGTTTGTTGTCAATCTGTATATCTTCCTTGGAGAAATGTCTATTTAGGTCTTCTGCCCATTTTTGGATTGGGTTGTTTGTTTTTTTGTTATTGAGCTGCATGAGCTGCTTGTAAATTTTGGAGATTAATCCTTTGTCAGTTGCTTCATTTGCAAATATTTTCTCCCATTCTGAGGGTTGTCTTTTCATCTTGTTTATGGTTTCCTTTGCTGTGCAAAAGCTTTTAAGTTTTATTAGGTCCCATTTGTTTATTTTTGTTTTTATTTCCATTTCTCTAGGAGGTGGGTCAAAAAGGATCTTGCTGTGATTTATGTCATAGAGTGTTCTGCCTATGTTTTCCCCTAAGAGATTGATAGTGTTTGGCGTTACATTTAGGTCTTTAATCCATTTTGAGTTTATTTTTGTGTATGGTGTTAGGGAGTGTTCAAATTTCATACTTTTGCATGTACCTGTCCAGTTTTCCAAGCACCACTTATTGAAGAGGCTGTCTTTTCTCCACTGTATATTCTTGCCTCCTTTATTAAAGATAAGGTGACCATATGTGCATGGGTTTACCTCTGGGCTTTCTATCCTGTTCCATTGGACTTTATTTCTGTTTTTGTGCCAGTACCATACTGTCTTGATTACTGTAGCTTTTCAGTATAGTCTGAAGTCAGGGAGCCTGATTTCTCTAGCTCCATTTTTCATTCTCAAGATTGCCTTGGCCATTCGGGGTCTTTTGTGTTTCCATACAAATTATGAAATTTTTTGTTCTAGTTCTGTGAAAAATGCCAGTGGTAGTTTGATAGGGATTTCATTGATTCTGTAGATTGCTTTGGGTAGTATAGTCATTTTCACAATGTTGATTCTTCCAATCCAAGAACATGGTATATCTCTCCATCTATTTGTATCATCTTTAATTTCTTTCATCAGTGTCTTATAATTTTCTGCATACAGGTCTTTTGTCTCCTTAGGTAGGTTTATTCCTAGATATTTTATTCTTTTTGTTGCAGTGGTAAATGGGAGTGTTTTCTTACTTTCACTTTCAGATTTTTCATCATTATTGTATAGGAATGCCAGAGACTTCTGTGCATTAATTTTGTATTCTACTACTTTACCAAATTCATTGATTAGCTCTAGTAGTTTTCTGGTAGCATCTTTAGGATTCTCTATGTATAGTATCATGTCATCTGCAAACAGTGACAGCTTTACTTCTTCTTTTCCAATTTGGATTCCTTTTATTTCTTTTTCTTCTCTGATTGCTGTGGCTAAAACTTCCAAAACTATGTTGAATAATAGTGGTGAGAGTGGGCAACCTTGTCTTGTTCCTGATCTTAGTGGAAACGGTTTCAGTTTTTCACCATTGAGGACGATGTTGGTTGTGGGTTTGTCATATATGGCCTTTATTATGTTGAGGAAAGTTCCCACTATGCCTACTTTCTGCAGGGTTTTTATCATAAATGGGTGTTGAATTTTGTCGAAAGCTTTCTCTGCATCTACTGAGATGATCATATGGTTTTTCTCTTTCAACTTGTTAATACGGTTTATCACATTGATTGATTTGCGTATATTGAAGAATCCTTGCATTCCTGGAATAAACCCCACTTGATCATGGTGTATGATCCTTTTAATGTGCTGTTGGATTCTGTTTGCTAGTATTTTGTTGAGGATTTTTGCATCTATGTTCATCAGTGATTTTGGCCTGTAGTTTTCTTTCTTTGTGACAGCTTTGTCTGGTTTTGGTATCAGGGTGATGGTGGCCTCGTAGAATGAGTTTGGGAGTGTTCCTCCCTCTGCTATATTTTGGGAGAGTTTGAGAAGGATAGGTGTTAGCTCTTCTCTAAATGTTTGATAGAATTTGCCTGTGAAGCCATCAGGTCCTGGGCTTTTGTTTGTTGGAAGATTTTTAATCACAGTTTCAATTTCAGTGCTTGTGATTGGTCTGTTCATATTTTCTATTTCTTCCTGGTTCAGTCTCAGCAGATTGTGCATTTCTAAGAATTTGTCCATTTCTTCTAGGTTGTCCATTTTATTGGCATAGAGTTGCTTGTAGTAATCTGTCATGATCCTTTGTATTTCTGCAGTGTCAGTTGTTACTTCTCCTTTTTCATTTCTAATTCTGTTGATTTGAGTCTTCTCCCTTTTTTTCTTGATGAGTCTGGCTAATGGTTTATCAATTTTGTTTATCTTCTCAAAGTACCAGCTTTTAGTTTTCTTGATCTTAGTTATCGTTTCCTTCATTTCTTTTTCATTTATTTCTGATCTGATCTTTATGATTTCTTTCCTTCTGCTAACTTTGGGGTTTTTTTGTTCTTCTTTCTCTAATTGCTTTAGGTTCAAGGGTAGGTTGTTTGAGATGTTTCCTGTTTCTTAAGGTAGGATTGTATTGCTATAAACTTCCCTCTTAGAACTGCTTTTGCTGCATCCCATAGGTTTGGGGTTGTCGTGTTTTCATTGTAATTTGTTTCTAGGTATTTTTTGATTTCCTCTTTGATTTCTTCAGTGATCTCTTGGTTATTAAGTAGTGTATTGTTTAGCCTCCACGTGTTTGTGTTTTTTACAGATCTTTTCCTGTAATTGATATCTAGTCTCATAGCGTTGTGGTCGGAAAAGATACTTGATACAATTTCAATTTTCTGAAATTTACCAAGGCTTGATATGTGACCCAAGATATGATCTATCTGGGAGAATGTTCCATGAGCACTTGAGAAAAATGTGTATTCTGTGGGTTTTAGATGGAATGTCCTATAAATATCAATTAAGTCCATCTTGTTTAATGAATCATTTAAAGCCTGTGTTTCCTTATTTATTTTCATTTTGGATGATCTGTCCATTGGTGAAAGTGGGGTGTTGAAGTCCCCTACTATGATTGTATTAGTGTCCATTTCCCCTTTTATGGCTGTTAGTATTTGCCTTATGTATTGAGGTGCTCCTATGTTGGGTGCATAAATATTTACAATTGTTATATCTTCTTCTTGGATTGATCCCTTGATCATTATGTAGTGTCCTTCTTTGTCTCTTGTAATAGTCTTTATTTTAAAGTCTATTTTGTCTGATATGAGAATTGCTACTCCAGATATGAGAATTGCTACTCCAGCTTTCTTTTGATTTCCATTTGCATGGAATATCTTTTTCCATCCCCTCACTTTCAGTCTGTATGTGTCCCTAGGTCTGAAGTGGGTCTCTTGTAGACAGCACATATTTGGGTCTTGTTTTTGTATCCATTCAGCCAGTCTGTGTCTTTTGGTGGGAGTATTTAATCCATTTACATTAAAGGTAATTATCAGTATGTATATTCCTATTCCCATTTTCTCAATTGTGTTGTGTTTGTTATTGTAGGTCTTTTCCTTCTCTTGTGTTTCTTGCCTAGAGAAGTTCCTTTAGCATTTGTTGGAAAGCTGGTTTGGTGGTGCTGAACTCTCAGCTTTTGCTTCTCTGTAAAGATTTTAATTTCTCCATCAAATCTGAATGAGATCCTTGCTGGGTAGAGTAATCTTGGTTGTAGGTTTTTCTCCTTCATCATTTTAAATATGTCCTGCCACTCCCTTCTGGCTTGCAGAGTTTCTGCTGAAAGATCAGCTGTTAACCTTATGGGGATTCCCTTGTGTGTTATTTGTTGTTTTTCCCTTGCTGCTTTTAATATGTTTTCTTTGTATTTAATTTTTGATAGTTTGATTAATATGTGTCTTGGTGTGTTTCTCCTTGGATTTATCCTGTATGGGACTCTATGTGCCTCCTGGACTTGATTAACTATTTCCTTTCCCATATTAAGGAAGTTTTTCAACTATAATCTCTTCAAATATTTTCTCAGTCCCTTTCTTTTTCTCTTGGGAGCCCTATAATTCGAATGTTGTGCCAGAGGTCTGTGAGACTGTCCTCAGTTCTTTTCAATCTTTTTTCTTTATTCTTCTCTGCAGTAGTTATTTCCACTATTTTATCTTCTAGGTCACTTATCCAGTCTTCTACCTCAGTTATTCTGCTACTGATCCCTTCTAGAGTATTTTTAATTGCATTTATTGTGTTGTTCATCATTGCTTGTTTCCTGTTTAGTTCTTCTAGGTCCTTGTTAAATTTTTCTTGTATTTTCTCTATTCTATTTCCAATATTTGGATGATCATCTTTACTATTATTATTCTGAATTCTTTTTCAGGTAGACTGCCTATTTCCTCTTCATTTGTTAGGTCTGGTGGGTTTTTACCTTGCTCCTTCATCTGCTGTATGTTTTTCTGTCTTCTCATTTTGCTTATCTTAACTGTGTTTGGGATCTCCTTTTCGCAGGCTGCAGGTTCGTAGTTCCCATTGTTTTTGGTGTCTGTCCCCAGTGGCTAAGGTTGGTTCAGTGGGTTGTGTAGGCTTCCTGGTGGAGGGGATTAGTGCCTGTGTTCTGGTGGATGAGGCTCGATCTTTTCTTTCTGGTGGGCAGGTCTACGTCTGGTGGTGTGTTTTGGGTGTCTGTGGTCTTATTATGATTTTAGACAGTCTCTCTGCTAATGGATGGGGCTGTGTTCCTGTCTTGCTAGTTGTTTGGCATAGGGTGTCTAGCACTGTAGCTTGCTGGTTGTGGAGTGAAGCTGGGTCTTGGTGTTGAGATGGAGATCTTTGGGAGATTTTTGCCATTTGATATTACATGGAGCTGGGAGGTCTCTTGTGGACCAGTGTCCGGAAGTGGTGTCTCCCACCTCAGAGGCACAGCCCTGATGCCTGGCTGGAGCACCAAGAGCCTTTCATCCACACGGCTCAGAATAAAAGGGAGAAAAAATAGAGAGAAAGAAAAAATAGAAAGAGGATAAAATAAAGTTATTAAAATAAATAAAAAATAATTATGAAAAAAAATTTTTAAAGTAAAAAAAAAAAACTGACGGACAGAATCCTAGGACAAATGGTGAAAGCAAAGCTATGCAGACAAAATCTCACACAGAAGCATACACATACACACTCACAACAAGAGGAAAAGGGGAAAAAATAATATATCTTGCTCCCAAAGTCCACCTCCTGAATTTGGGATGATTCGTTGTCTATTCAGGTGTTCCACAGATGCAGGGTACATCAAGTTGATTGTGGAGATTTAATCTGCTGCTCCTGAGGCTGCTGGGAGAGATTTCCCTTTCTCTTCTTTGTTCGCACAGCTCCCGGGGTTCAGCTTTGGATTTGGCCCCACCTCTGCGTGTAGGTCGCCTGAGGGCATCTGTTCTTCGCTCAGACAGGACGGGGTTAAAGAAGCAGCTGATTCAGGGCTCTGGCTCACTCAGGCCACTGGGAGGGAAGGGTCCGGATTCGGGGCGAGCCTGCGGCGGCAGAGGCCGGCGGATGGCGGGATCGTGGCAGTGGCGGGCTGCACAGGCTCTCCGGAAGGGAGGTGTGGATAGTGACCTGTGCTCGCACACAGGCTTCTTGGTGGTGGCAGCCGCAGCCTTAGCGTCTCATGCCCGTCTCTGGGGTCCGCGCTGATAGCTGCGGCTCGCACCCGTTTCTGGAGCTCCTTTAAGCAGCGCTCTTAATCACCTCCCCTCGTGCACCAGGAAACAAAGAGGCAAGAAAAAGTCTCTTGCCTCTTCTGCAGCTCCATACTTTTTCCTGGACTCCTTCCCACCTAGCCGTGGTGCACTAACCCCTTCAGCCTGTGTTCACGCCGCCAGTCCTCTACCTGCGATCCGACCGAAGCCCGAGCCTCAGCTCCCAGCCCGCCAGCCCCGGCGGGTGAGCAGACAAGCCTCTCGGGCTGGTGAGTGCTGATCGGCCCTGATCCTCTGTGCGGGAATCTCTCCCCTTTGCACTCCGCACCCCTGTTGCTGTGCTCTCCTCCGCGGCTCTGAAGCTTCCCCCCTCCGCTACCCATAGTCTCCGCCCGTGAAGGGGCTTCCTAGTGTGTGGAAACCTTTCATCCTTCACTGCTCCCTCCCACTGGTGCAGGTCCCGTCCCTATTCTTTTGTCTCTGTTTTTTCTTTTTTCTTTTGCCCTACCCAGGTACGTAGAGAGTTCCTTGCGTTTTGGGAGGTCTGAGGTCTTTTGCCAGCGTTCAGTAGGTGTTCTATAGGAGCAGTTCCACGTGTAGATGTATTTCTGATGTATCTGTGGGGAGGAAGGTGACCTCCGCGTCTTACTCTTCCGCCATCTTCTCCTGGTCTGCCTGGTTTGCTTTTTAAAAGGGATTTATCATCACAGAAAGTATCTTTTAAGCACTTAATTGTGTTTGTGCTGTCTGGTACTAGGAGAATTTATTGTGTTCTCTAATTAAATAAAGGGAAATTATATGTCTTGAGATCATCTCTAAATCAAAGGAGCCTTTTCCTGTGCCCTGTGTCAGTGTCTTGGAAATTTGTAGCCCTAAACTACTGATTGTAATTTGTGTGTACCTTCAAAATCAGTTGAGAATTCAGAGATTGAGGTTGTGATTTAAACTCTTGCTTACATTGTATTCCTAGATAAAATAAATATAGAGCCCATTAGGATTTATCTTTACAGTTAATTTTCTTCCTTCTATGATCCCTGTCTTTGAAACGTTAGAGAATGTTTATATTGATGTGGGTTTTAATTCGAAGCTATAAAAGTGTGTTACTTGGGCTTCCCTGGTGGCGCAGTGGTTGAGAGTCCGCCTGCCGATGCAGGGGACATGGGTTCGTGCCCCGGTCCGGGAGGATCCCACATGCCGCAGAGCGGCTGGGCCCATGAGCCGTGGCTGCTGAGCCTGCGCGTCCGCAATGGGAGAGGCCACAACAGTGAGAGGCCCGCGTACCACAAAAAAAAAAAGTGTGTTACTTGAAGTATTAAGGAAGTAATTTTTTTTTTCCTTAAGAACATTGTTTCTGTTTTCTCACATCAGCTTTTCATCCTCTACTTTTCCTGCCTTCTGCTCCCACGTATTCAGTTGACAGATCATGTCACTTCCTTTTCTTTTTGGTCATTCCCAGTGGCCTCTTTCAGAGCCCTGTTAACTGGATTCCTGGCCTCTAGGACATTGTCAGTGCTGCTGCTAACTCTGTCTAATACAGATCTAGTGCTACTCCCCTCATCAAACATGCTCGATGATTCTCAAATCCCCAGCAGATACTCAGGAGCTTTCCTTACCAAACTCTTTTCCCATAAAATCTTTTATCTACCAGTGCTGCTATCAGTTTAAAACATGCCAGAAACATTCCCACCTTACTAACAATGCCCAGTTTATCCTCTGTTATGTTGTCCTTTGCTCCAAATGGGCCCAAACCTTTTTTTTTTCAAAGTCTAGCTTAGGTCCCACCACATCCTTGAAGTTCTTCTAGAGCCTTCTCAGATAGTTCTCATCTGTCCCCTTTGAATTAACATTATGGCCTTTATCACCCTTATGAGATTGTGTCTTCTCAGAGATAATATCTTGTCTTATTCACCTTGGTATTCCATCAGCCTTGCCGTGTTGGCACTCAGTAGATAGTTGTTGAACTGGATCAACAGTTAAATGGAATTTACTCTTTTAAAACAGAGAGGAGAAGGGAAGAAGGGAGAGAGAGAGGGCAAATATGAAAATGAATATGAATGCCTGTGGGTGAGCCCAGGCATACTTCCTTTGTATAAGGTACAGTGCAGAGCACTGAGAGAGATAAAAAGAAAACTCAGCAAAATCCAGACTCTGGGAGATGCTACAGGACAATTGACCTGGTTTCCTCAATGCAGCGCTATTTACAATAGCCAGGACATGGAAACAACCTAAATGTCCAACGATAGATGAATGGATAAAGAAGATGTGGTACATATATACAAAGGACTATTACTCAGCCATAAAAGGAACAAAATGGTGTCATTTGCAGAGATGTGGGTGGACCTAGAGTTTTTCATACAGAGTGAAGTCAGCCAGAAAGAGAAAAACAAATATCGTATATTAACACATATATGTGGAATCTAGGAAAATGGTACAGATGAACCTATTTGTAGGGCAGGAATAGAGACGGAGACGTAGAGAATGGACATGTGGACACGGGGAAGGGGAGGGTGGGACAAACTGGGAGATTAGGTTTGACATAAACACACTACCATTTGTAAAACAGGTAGCTAGTAGGAACCTTCTGTATAGCACAGGGAGCTCAGCTCAGTGCTCTGTGATAACCTAGATGGGCAGGGGAGGGTGGGAGGGAGGTCCAAGAGGGAGGGAATATGTGTATACATATAGCTGACTCACTTCATTGTACAGCAGAAACTCACACAACATTGTAAAGCATTTTACTCCAATTAAAAAAAAAAAGAGAGACAGAGATGAATAGGGGACCTAGAGGTTAAAAGAGACTTACGAAATATATCAACCAGTTGCAATGTATACACTGTTTGCATTCTGATTCAAACAAACTGTAAGAAAACATAAGACAATTGGGGAAATTTGAGCACTGATCGGATAACTGATGTTAAGAAATTACGATTAATTTTCATAGGCATGATAATGTTAGTGTGTTTATGCTTTAGAGTATCCTTATATGTAGGAGATACACACTGAAATACTTGTAGACGAAAGGATGTGATGCCTGGGATTTACCTTCAGCCAGCCTGGAGTTGGTGGGAGTGGTGGAGGGGTAGGGAATATGTGGTTTTGGAGAGCAAACTAGATTGGGTGTGAGTTGATAATTGTTGAAACTGGATCATCGGTGTTATGGGGATTCCTTCATTCTTTATACTTTTTTATGTGTGTGAAAGTTTCCATAATAAAAGGTATGAGATATAAAATAAGGGATAAGACATGACTCTTGTTTTTAAAGAATTGAAAGGACATGAAATGGGCATTTGGGAGGCTCAGGTTCTAGCCCTCGCTCGCTCTCCCAAGTACCTGTGTGACTTGGAGTCACCCATTCAACGCTTCTGGGCCTCACAGACTCTCCTGAGCTCACTGGGTGGTCCTCATTGCCACCGGTCGATTGCAGTGCTGCTCTTCTGAGAGAGACTTTGGGCCTGCACTCCAGGAGAAAGAGTCTGGATTCAAGGAGCCGTGTCTGTGAAGGGGGCATGATTTTATTCAAGATGTGTATTTGCCAGATCCTACTTCCAAACTCATTGCCTCCTCTTCCCCAGGGAAACTGGCAGCATTCTGTAACACACGTTGTCAGTCAGTTTGAGTTGATAGAATTTCAGGCAAAGAGCAAAGCAGCATCCTGTCGTGACCTGGGAAGTCTTATCCACAAAGTTGATGCTGTGTGTGTAGTGATTAAGAAGAGCTCAGGCTCTGGAGGCCAGGTTCCAGTCCCCGCTTAACGACAGGCTGTGTCCCCCGGACAGGTGACTTAACCTACCTTCCTTAGAGGGTTGTTGTGAGGATTAAATAAGCCAGTACATGCGGAGTGCTTTGAACGGTGCCTGGCACATAATAATGGCTCAGTAAATGGCAGATATTCTCATTGGCTCCAGTAGTGCTGCTTGTATTTTGGATTTCTAATTCTTATAGGCTCGTTGAGGCTTAAGTACGTTTGTTATCCTCAGTTGCTTCCTTCTCTCCTTCTCTCTCTCGGGGTTAGAAGCACGTTGGAGAGCTCACCGTAGTCTATGGGACATGAGAGAGAGAACAGGGTAACCTGGGAAGGGAGCTAGTGACCAGAATTGCCTCTTAGAGGTTATCCTGTCTGCACTGCCTGTCACCTGGCTGTTGATGGGCTGAGTTGCTGAAGGATTTGGCTGAGAGGGCGTAGTTAGTGGATTCCACCTCTGGAATCCGGTCCCCTGGCTGCTGGTTATTTCTGTGGCTGTGTTCAGCTTCCTGAAGTCTCGTTTGGCATCCTCACTGATGACTAGGGTGCAGTCTTTCTGATCTATCTGGTATTTTAAAAAAATCATCCCCTGTGTTGAGAAGGGAAGTCTGGAATACCCTAGCATTTGTAGGGCAGGGAGATGGGAGGAAGCGTGGTATTCTTGGGCACTCTGACTAATTGCTTAAGCAGCAGGGATTCTGTCATTTCCTTTCCAAGGCCTCGTGATCTCAGACCCTTGTCCTCCCCATCCAGGCCGGCAGCACCTGGGAGGCCCCTGCCCGTTCCTTACAGCCCGCTTGCTCCAGGCCCTGGATCAGTGCCTCACAGTTGTCTGAATTACTTCTCCATCCTTGTTTTCATCCTTTATGTTTCCCAATAAATAGCATTGTTTCTCTGGCACCCACAAAGTAGCGTCCTGTGATTTTTTGTTTTTTTGCCCTTAAGCCTATTGCTTTCCTCCTTAATGTTATTTCTTCATTGCCTTCATTTTCTTTGGATGCGTCTATTTATTTTCTGTTCATTAAGCTGAAAATAGGTTTACAAGCTTCTCTTATTTATTCCAGGGATGAGATTCCAGTTTATAGATTATCCACATCCCTTTGCTTTTTCTGCAGCTTTGAGGCACTTTACAGCTCATGGAAATTTCCTAATAACAAGGGAAGTAATATCTCTATAAGATTTGACAGATTACATAAAGATTTCATAGAGAAAATAACATACTAGACTTAAGAGTTGAGAAGGCTAATAAAAAGAAATGAAATTGAGTTATTTGTAGCAAGGGGGATGGACGTAGAGTCTGTCATACAGAGTGAAGTAAGTCAGAAAAACAAATACCGTATGCTAACACATAGGTATGGAATCTAAAAAAAAAGGTTCTGAAGAACCTAGGGGCAGGACAGGAATAAAGACGCAGATGTAGAGAATGGACTTGAGGACACGGGGAGGAGGAAGGGTAAGCTGGGACGAAGTGAGAGAGTGGCATGGACATATATACACTACCAAATGTAAAGTAGGTAGCTAGTGGGAAGCAGCCGCATAGCACAGGGAGATCAGCTTGGTGCTCTGTGACCACCTAGAGGGGTGGGATAGGGAGGGTGGGAGGGAGACGCAAGAGGGAGGAGATATGGGGATATATGTATATGGATAGCTGATTTACTTTGTTAGAAAGCAGAAACTCACACACCATTGTAAAGCAATTATACTCCAATAAAGATGTTAAAAAAAAAAAAAAAGGGTGGTGCCGAAGCCCACACGCCTAGAGCCCGTCCTCAACAACAAGAGAAGCCACCGCAATGAGAAACACAGGCACCACGATGCCCGTGCTCGCCGCAAGTAGAGAAAGCCCACGCTCAGCAACGAAGACCCAGCAGAGCCAAAAATAAATAAATTTATTTAAAAAAAAAAGAGTTGAGATGGCTAGATTTTAAGCTGGTTTGAATTTACATTGACAAACTGTGGGTCTTTGGACAAGTTATTTTTACCTTTTCCTACCTCAGTTTTCTCATCTGAAAAATGGAAATCTCTAGGGGTTGGCGGGAGATGATGTGTTCTTGGTACTGATTAAATTTAATAAACATTAGCTAATATTACTGTGGATATTGTGATCTTATTGAGCTTCACAGTATAGTGGGTTTTTTTTTTTTTTTTTGAGGTAGATCAGGTCATCTTCTCCATTTTTATCTATTTCTGATAGTTCACCTATTCCTTTCCTTTTGCCAAGGAAAAAGAGAGAGAAGGAGGGGAGAGATTTAAGGCTAATAAATTCTATTTACAGCTGTAGCATCAAGGCTTGGTGAGTTTGAGATTTGCCCTAAAATCCTCTCCTGGAGGAAGAGGCAAAGGGTGAGTGGAGGACTCCTTTCTGTATCTTTATACTCCAGCTTATTCTTGGTTCAGTACCACCGGAGAGGACCTGGGGGTGGGGTGGGGTGTGTGTCTGGAGCTTCTCCTTCAGTCCACTTTCATTGTCCTTGATTTATTATTTATTTATTTATTTGCGGTACGCGGGCCTCTCACTGTTGTGGCCTCTCCCGTTGCGGAGCACAGGCTGTGGATGCGCAGGCTCAGCGGCCATGGCTCGCGGGCCCAGCCGCTCCGCGGCATGTGGGATCTTCCCGACCGGGGCACGAACCCGTGTCCCCTGCATCGGCAGGCGGACTCTCAACCACTACGCCACCAGGGAGGCCCTGTCCTTGATTTAGAACCATGTCCAGGGCTCCTGAGTGCAGGTGATAGGCCAGGAGGCAGTGTGGCGCAGTGGGCAGATATGCCCACTGCACTACAGAACCTTCTCGGCTCTGCTGCTGAACCTCTCTGCTCTTCGGTTTCCTCCTTTGTGCAGGAGCTGTGCCATGGGATGACCTAGAGGAGTGGGACATAGGTGTGAAGGGCATGACACAATTACCCAATGTTGCTTACCCAGTGTTGGCTCCTTTTCGGGTTTAAAATGTGTTTCTGAGCCGTGCAGTGGAGGGCTCCTGCTAAAGGGATTTCGGGCCGCAGCACGCAGGTTGCAGAGGCATTTGGTGGGCAGTGGTAGCTTCGAAACACCCCACGCTGCCAAGAAAGGCTGGTCTGGTAGAGTTGGGACTTGCTTTCAGGCAGTGTCTGACCTTTGGGTGGGCATAAGAATGACATTGCTTTGTCAAAATACACTTTCTGGGCTCTAAACCTGACCTACTGCCCAGACATGTACCTTTTGGAAAAGGTGCCTAGGTGCTCCTGATGCCGGCCTGGCTTAGGGCCACTGCTTTAGACAAATCAGAGTGACTGTTAATCCATTCGGTTCTCACACCAGCCCTACGAGTTCCGTGCTGTCATTATGCCCCTTCTGCATGACACGTCCGAGGTCACACAGCTAGAATGGGGTGGAGCCAGGTTTTGAGCCCCAGTGACCTGGCCTTGGAGTCTGTGCCCTCGTCCCCCGTGTTTTCCTCCTCTCTTAATCAGAGATAGAATTGCCTTGGAAATGGGCTTTGGAGAGTGTAGTTCTTACTTAAGGGCTGGGGGAAATTTGGTAAGAACCAGCAGCTTCTTTTTTTTTACTGACCCTGCATTATTTCTTGGAGTATCCTGGCCTGGCTCAGATTTCGGTAAGATTCATACGTTGGAGCAGGTGTGTGTCCTGGCAGGTGGGGATGAAGGCAGTAGAGCAAATTGACAAGCCCGCCTCGCATGTTTGCAACTTCCGCTCTCCCGCATACTCTTCAGTAGGGGTTAGCTTGCTCCAGGGGTGAGAATTTGGGGGTCATTTCTTCGGCTTTTTTCACTATAGCCAAAATGCTAGACTGAGCGCCCTTCAAGGGTGGCTGGTCCTTTGAGACAGCCTGAGGAGAGTGGCTTTCATTTCGTCTGTACTCGGAAGAGAGCGGAGCACAGTTCCCGAGGGCCTGCCGGCTCACGGCTTTAACAAGCCTGGCGTTAGACGGTCTTGGAGGACAGCTTTCATGCGGGAGCCGTTGCAGCCTGGGCCAGAGTGTTTGATAGTCTGGGGCATACGTGCTTTAGACCGACCTGCCCAAGAAAGTTGTGGAGCCCTCAGACAAATGCAGCAGGTGTGAAAGAACAATAAAAACAGCCACTTGCTGTGTGCCGGCCACAGTGCTAAGGTCCTTTAGGACACTAGCCCTCATCCTCATGCCATCTGGAAGGTAGATGTTATGGCCCCCTTTTTATAGAGGAGGAAATGGACTCAGCAAGTTAAATGATGAGCCAGTCTCAAGGTCACACAGATAATAAGTGATGCAATCAGGATTTGAACCCATTTCTCTCAAGACTCCAAAGCCTGTGAACTTTCCTAATACTTTCCGAAAGCTGTGTACTCAGCTTCACAGCAGACATTAGTTTGCAGATAAAAGTTTTCTCTTCTCTCTTACTAATATAACATCAGGATTTACTTTTGGATAAAGCGAATAAAATAAGCACTGCTAAATGTTATCCTGATGGGCTTCCCTGGTGGCGCAGTGGTTGAGAGTCCGCCTGCCGATGCAGGGGACACGGGTTCGTGCCCCGGACCGGGAAGATCCCACATGCTGCAGAGTGGCTGGGCCCATGAGCCACGGCCGCTGAGCCTGCGTGTCCGGAGCCTGTGCTCCACAACGGGAGAGGCTACAACAGTGAGAGACCCGTGTACCGCAAAACAAACAAACAAACAAAAAATGTTATCCTGAAATGAAAAAAGGAAAAAGGAATGAATGAGTGAGTGAATGGATGGATGAATGAAGCTGGATTGGTGATGGATTTAGAGAGCACAGGGAGATTCAGTGTGCTCAGGAGCTCTGGTGATTTCCTTCAGAACAATGTCTTATGGGGATTTCTATCCCTCTTTTGTTAAAATGATACAGGATCTGGACCATGAAGGAGCAGTTTGTATTTTTAGCTACATTTAATTCCTGAATTGTTTACTCTTGAATTTTCCTCCTCAATTAACTGTATTCCTATTCCTCCCTTTTTCTTTTCTCCCACTTGTCCTTTCTAGTAGGTTTTGCTTGCCAGTATTACTTGGTTTCAGGTGGATAAAGTATGTAATTTTAATAGTTGAGATTTCTTTGAAAAAGCCTGAGAAGGATTAATAAAGCCATATCTATCAATGTATGAGCTGTGAAAATATAGGATGAGCTTTCCAACAAATGTTATTATTATAATAATACTTATGGCTCCATTTCCACATCAGCCATTACAGATGCCCTGAGGAAACAAACATGGGGAAAATTAGATGTGATCATATTAATTATGATTTCACTTCTGTGGTTAAATAGATTTCCAGCTAGAGCTGGAGTTGCTTCTTAATTAAACAAATATTTCTTGAGGGCCTGAAATCTGCCACACCGTGTACTAGTTTGTGATTTCACCTGTTCTTTGGGTAGCAGCGCCATTTATGCTTTGAGTTGGTTTTTTAAATTCTTAGCAGCCGCTCTCAACATAATTTATTAGGCCAGAGTTTAGGAATGTTGTTCTGTGAAAGCCCCTTTCCCACATGCTTGAAGGGTAATACGAATTACGAGTTTCAAATACGAATCCTGGACTTAGGGTTTAGAATTTAGAAACTTTCATTAGATTTTTATTGAAACATGAGCTGTTTCATAGACTGTGGATATCCTTAAATTATTATTAGCAAAATATCAAATTACTTGACTTTAAAAAAAAATTTAATGATGACCAGAGGCATCAATTTGAAGTCCTAGTTCAAACTACTTATGATTTAAAATGAATCAGTTGACTCACAGACTTGGATTGGGTGGCACGACTGGGTAGAGCCGGGTTCTGGTCTCTGCCCATCAGCTGTGTGACCCTGGGTAAGCCTTTCAACATTCTGGGCTCTGGTGTGCTCCTCTGTTGAGTAAGGGATTGGATGGATATGCTGTGACCTCCCTGCTGGTTCCTACTGGGTCAGACTCTGTGGGAAGAGAAATACAAGATGTTGACACATGGGCCAGTGTGTTGGAGAGAGAGTTTTTTTCTTGGTAGGGGGACTTTTTTTTTTTTTAATTATTATTTTTTTTAAAATGTAAATTTATTTAATTATTGATGTGCTGGGTCCTCGTTGCTGTGCGTGGGCTTTCTTTAGTTGCAGCGAGCGGGAGCTACTCCTTCGTTGTGGTGCCTGTGTTTCTCATTGCGGTGGCTTCTCTTGTTGTGGAGCACGGGCTCTAGGCACGTGGCCTTCAGTGGTTGTGCCATGTGGGCTCAGTATTTGTGGCTCATGGGCTCTAGAGTACAGCCTCAGTAGTTGTGGCGCATGGGCTTAGTTGCTCCGCGGCATGTGGGATCTTCCTGGACCAGGGTTTGAACTCATGTCCCCTGCACCGGCAGGTGGATTCTTAACCACTGCGCCACCAGGGAAGCCCTGTAGGGGAACGTTTAAAATGAACTATCTAGAGGTTGAAAGAACTACAGTCCATCAATCCATAAAGAATAAGAATACAGAAGTTAAAAAGAAATGATTGGGAGTTTCTTGTACTCTTTCAGAACAGCAATGCTGTACTCACCCCAATTCCCAGTTATTGAAACCCAACCAGGAAAGGGACTTCCTTAGGCAAGGACTAGCCTTTGTTTGACACATTGCATTTGCTCTACGGTTGCTAGGTAGGTTTGTGCCATTTATACATTCTAGTAGGAATGGGTGGTGGTTGGAGCTGGGCTGAGCAGTGTGTCTATATATTAGAAGCATATTTCTTATCTATTAGAAACTGCCACTGTTGGAGGAAAGAAAGTGTGCTGCCTTAAAAGATTCATCAGTATTGAGTTGATTCAAACAGTTGGAGACTTAGGGGAGAAATTGGAGCTTAGAAAATGATTTCTTGCTGGTGCTGTTGTATTCCATTTCTCTCTGTTCATTTATGGAGAGAATGATAAATGTATCAAAGGGGTGGCGAAGTATATAAAGACCAGTGTTCCTTAAATCTCAGTAATTTATGGACCTCTTTATTTAAAGGAAAAATTTCTCACAAATTCCCAGTACTAACATAAATATTTTTATTATGAAGTAGCTTAAATATGCCAGAACATAAAACTAGGTATAAACTCCTTATGCTTCCAGCTCTTATATAACTATAAAACAATGACAAATTTATAGAGGAAATTCAAGCAAAACCAATAACATTCAAATTAACATCAATTTATCACGACAGATAATCTTCTGGGCTAAAATTAAACCTCTCCTTGGAAATGTGATCGTGGTTCTGACAGCCAAAGTCCCAGTTCATTTCTCCTTCTATTTCCCTATATTCAAACCTTCCTTCATATAAAGCACCTTCATTTGGCCAGAACGTATGATTTTGGTTTTAATTTAACTTCATTTATTTTTCTTCCTTGTCCTTGATGATTAAATTCATACTACTAGGTGCCATGATGATGAGAAACAGAAAAGCAAACCCACTTTTTTTTTTTTTTTAAACACTAAGATTTAGATATTTTATTTTATTTATTTATTTATTTATTTTGGAAGTACGCGGGCCTCTCACTGTTGTGGCCTCTCCCGTTGCGGAGCACAGGCTCCAGACGCGCAGGCTCAGCGGCCATGGCTCACAGGCCCAGCCGCTCAATGGCATGTGGGATCTTCCCGGACCGGGGCACGAACCCTTGTCCCCTGCATCGGCAGGCGGACTCTCAACCACTGCACCACCAGGGAAGCCCGCAAACCCACTTTTGATCAAGCCAGAAGTTGGGACTTGGTGCCTCGTTGCATTGGGGTGGGTAGTGGAGGAAAGAGTAGGGTCATTGATACTTGCTTTACTGGGTTTCAGATTTGGGTGAGAGTGAATGGTGTCATTCAGTAAAATGTGGAAACAAAGGAGAAAAAGTAGGTTTTGAGAGAAGATGATTAGTTTGAGATGCAGGTTTCTAGCAGTGTGGTGGACTGGATACTCAAACGCACTTCCTCACTAAAGCATTGTAATCTGGATAAAACATTTTGTTAATGCACTTTTGGGATCACAGGAACTAAGACATCTCCAAAGTGTCAACCATGAATTAGTAAGGTAAAACCCAAGCTGGGAGCTTTCTGTGTAAACAAACACAGAAGACGGGTTGCCATCACCAGTGTGGTTGGAAACTAAGCCTTGGGTGAGTGGCAATGTTAGAAGAGCCTGCATTCCATTAGGACCTGTAAAAGAAGCTAAAGTAGCCCAGATAGCACCCATTGGCTTTTGGCAGAAGCTAATGCAAATCCTTTCTGGAGGAAGGCATGCCTACTTTAGACCTTAGGATTCTCCTAAGATCAACCGAATAAGAGTTGAGGATCAAAGATTTCTAACCCTACTAGAAAACGAGCCACCAGGAGTGAGGATCATCAGAAACAAACAAAGAACAATAGGCTTAACCCTGAGGACTTTAGATATTAAAATTATCTGATACAGAATATAAATTAACCATTTTGAAATGCTTTAAGAAATAAAATACATAATCACAAATAAGTGCAGAGAGCATGAGATAAAAATTGACCAGGCTTGGGGAAAGGCGGTGGGGGAAGGATAAATTGGGAGTATGGGATGCACATTACCATTTATAAAATGGATAAACAACAAGGATTTACTGGATAGCACAGGGAAATATATTCAGGGTCTCGTAGTAAACAATAATGGAAAAGAAGTGAAAAAAAGAATATAGATATATACCTATATATGTATAACTGAATCACTTTGCTGTATACCTGAAATTAACACAACATTGTAAATCAACTATACTTCAATCAAAAAAAAAAAAATGGAGACTTCCCTGGTGGTCCAGTGGCTAAGACTCCGCATTCCCAATGCAGGGGGCCTAGGTTCCATCCCTGGTCAGGGAACTAGATCCCACGTGCCACAACTAAAGTTCCCGCATGCTGCAGTGAAGATCCTGTGTGCTGCAACTAAGACCCAGTGCAGCCAAATAAATAAATAAATAATTTTAAAGAAATGACCAGGCATATTATTCAGCCATAAAAAAGAAGGAAATTCTGCCATTTGTGACAACATGGATGGACCTTGAAGGCATTGTGCTAAGTGAAGTCAAACACTGTATGATCTCACTGATATGTGGAATCTAAAAAAAAACCCAGACTCATAGAAACAGAACAGATTAATTGTTGCCAGAGGTGGGGGATGGAGGAAATGGATGAAGGTAGTCAAGATACAAACTTCCAGTTACAAGAAACATAAGTTCTGGGTAGATAATGTACAGCATGGTGACTATAATTAATAAAACTGTATTGTATATTTGAAAGTTGCTAAGAGAGTAGATAGTCAAAGTTCTCATCATAAGGAAAGAACTGTAACTATGTGAGGTAATTGATGTTAATTAAACTTACTGTGGTAATCATTTTGCAATATATACATAGATCAGATTATGTTGTACACTTTAATACAATGTTGTATGTCAATTATATCTCAATAAAGGGTGTGTGTGTACAAGGGCAACATAAATCTAGGTGTTTGGTTGTTACTGGAAAAAAATTAACCAGGCAGATTAGGGGAAAAAAGCAAGAACAAAACCTAAGGGAAAAAATTATAACTGTTGACATAAAAACTCAATGAATTAGATTGGCAACAGCTAAAGAAGCAATTCATGACCTAGGGAAAAAGATTTGAAGAAAATAACCAGAATGTAACATAGAAATAAAAAGAAAAACGTGAAGGTGTGTTTGAAGACTATAAAGCCTATGATGAGATCTGTTCAGAGTCCCAGAAAGATGATAGAGGAAATAGAGGGAAGTAATATTTGAGAATCTAGTGTACAAATAATTTCCAGAGAGAGTTCATAAAGAACATAAATGACCGGTGTTCCTTAAATCTTAGTAATTTATGGACAAGATAAGGGGGGAAGCACAGCATATACCAATAGGATAAACAAAGAGAAATCCACATCTAGACATAGGAAAACTTAAATACACCAAAATAAGAAAGATGATTTTAAGCATACCCAGAAAAGAAAGATTGTTAATCAAGGGAATAATAGACTGACAGCTGAGTTCTCAGCAATAATGGAAGCTGGAAAAATATTTTCAAAATGCTAAAAGAAAATACAATTGGTTGTATATCAGCAAAACTGTCATTCAAGAAAAAGGCAAAATATGCTTTCCAAAAAAATTAAACCTTACCACAGCCGACCTTTACTAAGAAACTTGGTAAAGGATGTGCTTCATGGAGAAGAAGGTGATTCCAGAAGGAAAGTCTGAAATGCGAAAAGGAATGATAAAGAAATTGGTAAACTTGTAGATAAATCTCATTAAAATTAAATTTAGTTCCTCAGTCATATTAGCCAAATTTCAAGGCACATGTGGATAGTGACTACTATATTGAACAACACAAATATGGCACATTTCCATCATCGAAGAAAGTTCTGTTGGATAGCTCTGTTGTAGAATAATGGAAGGGAAATACACTAAGATAATCTCTGCGGTTCATTGATTTAAGTTGCCACTGTTGATAAGAGCCACCATTATACTATGTATATAAGATTTTAAGAAAAACATTGCCAAAAATGTTTAAGATGCCGTTTTTGTAAGGCACATCTCCATATTACCTGTGTGAAAATGGAAGAAATGTACCTCTTAGAATGGATGCAATATGGAGTTAGAGCATGAATGAACCAGGAATTGAGATCCAAGTAGGTTGGACATAGAATAGTCAAGAGAGAGAAAGCATGGTGTGTACTTGGCATAGAGCGTGTCTCAATAAATGTTTGATGAATGAATGGGTGATGTATCGGATGGGCGTCTTCAGACTTTCCTGGTAGCTGGACTTGGCATCGTGGTCGAAGTCACCCAGAAAGTTGTATGAAGTGTGAGGAGAGTCAGGATGAAGCCTTGGTGAACATCATTGATATTCTAGTGGTCATATAGAAAGGAGCCTAAGAAGGAGCCCGAGAAAGAACTTTCAGAGAGGTGGGGAAGAACCAGAGAGAACTCAGGCCACCTGAGAACAAAGGGTTAGGAGGTGAGATGCTGCAGGGGCTCTGTTAAGATAAGACGTGTATTCCTGAATAAGCATCAGCCTGCCCTATGTGATAGGAGAAGCACTGAGAATCACAAAGGCATCAGTGATTATTTCCGCCAGAGCATCCGAGAAGGCTTCATGAAGGAGGTCATGTTTGGGCTGGGCCTCAAAGGACGAGTAATTGGCACATCAGAGTGGTAGGCTGAGACGGTCTAGGCAGGTGGAGTAATACTAACAACAGCGTGAAATTGTGAGAAGGTGTGAAGCCCTTGGCAGTCACTCCTAATGAGGCCGACTTCACTGTGTCCAGCTTTTTTCTAGGTAAAGGGCTAATGTTGGTGAAGGAGCATGTGTTCCCTAAGATCAGAAGCATACTTCTACTGATCTTAAGTTGGAATGGAAGGCAGTTAAAATAACTGCATACCTGACCAGACACCTCCCTAATGCTCTGAGTAGACCGCACGTTATCTATGATTTTTCCAACATTATCTCAGGTTATAGTTTATTACTGAATTTGGGGATTTAAGTTCTGTATTAATGCCTATGGTATATCATTAAGACGATTAATCATATGGCATCCTTAGACTACAGAGTGGGAAACAGATTTAGCTTGCTACAGTTCACCAGGTCAGAGAGCTAAGAAAATATGCAGCAGATAAGACTTGGGCAAAAATCCCAGATTCTTGATTTAAAAGCTGTGTAACATCAGTCAAGTTATTTGACCGCTTCATGCTTCAAGTTTCCCCATTTAAAAATAGGCATCATAATAGTTCCTACTTCAGGATGGATGTGACGGTTAACAGAAAGAACTTAGCAAAACAGTTATTCATTATGATAATAAAAACATTCCAGTACTTCTTTCAATAAGGAAATACACTGTATCAGTGGTTCCCAGCTGTGGGAATGATGTGCACCCACATCATTTGGGGCCAGTTAGAGAAATAAAGATTCGTGAACACTACCCCAGACCTAGTACATCAGAGCACCTGGGCTTTGGACTTTGGATTTTTCGGTAGGAACTCCAGGTTTAGGAACCCTTGCTCTTGGACTGAGTAGCATTTTGGTCATTCTTTTACCTGCATATTTGCATTCTTCTTTGCTCTACAGTATTTTGAACATTGGCTCTTGGTATGTGTTGAGTATGTGAGCTTTCAGGTTTTTAATCCAAGAGATCATTGTGTGACTCTTCACTCCTGTACCTTCCTTTCTCTTTCGCCTCCTTTCCTCATCTACCTCCCCATCATCCCATATTGAATTTTTAGACAGTTGGGTTGACTTATCTCCTGGACAGCCTAGTTCTCAGCACCTCCCCCCGCCAATCTCTTTTAAATAGATTTTATTTTATTTTTATTTTTGTGTGTGTGTGTGTGGTACGCGGGCCTCTCACTGTTGTGGCCTCTCCTGCCGTGGAGCACAGGCTCCGGACGCGCAGGCTCAGCGGCCATGGCTCACGGGCCCAGCCGCTCCGTGGCATGTGGGATCTTCCCAGACTGGGGCACGAACCCGTGTCCTCTGCATCGGCAGGCGGACTCTCAACCACTGCGCCACCAGGGAAGCCCTAAATAGATTTTTAAAAGAAACTTTGTGAAGGCAGACATTTGGCATGTTAACATTGAACTTCAGGTTACACTAAAATTAATAATTCAACTTTTTTTATCCTTTGAAAAAAATGACTACAGGAAATGCTTCTAAAATAACTTATATTCCCCCTGTTAAAACTGAGGTTGTGTTTGGATAGATTCCAGCATCTGTTCTTTTTCCTTGGGAGGGGGGTAAGATGTGGGAGTGTTCTCCATGCCAAAATACACAAATTTAATCCCTCAGACCTAAGAGTGCCTTTCATATGATGGCAGTCATTTGGTATATTGTAAAATGTAGCCTGAGAGATTTAAGAAATAAAGTATTTACTGTATTTAGATCAATTAGAATATTCCTCTTAACTTTTGTGTGTGGATATTTTGGTGAAAAAAAAAAAGCATTGTATTGCAGCAGAAGTAACCTTGCTAGTTAAATCTGTTTAGTTCATGTATTTTGCATTTCATTTGGATGAGGAAACGTCAGCTTCATTAGGGCAAAAATTTTGTTCAATGCTAACCCCCCAGCGCCTAGAATAGCGCTTGGCACATAGTGAGTGTTTAATAAAACTGTACGAAGTGAATGAGGTAATAATTAACCAACCCAAACTAAAAACCACATCTACCACTTCTCACTGAGAAATTTCGTCAAGGGCTTGTGAAGGTAACAATACCTGAAATTTGTCTGGTATTCAGATTAGAGGCTGTCTGCATGTTTCCATGGCCCCCTGTGCCTCTCAAATCACACTGAGTCCCTTCACTTAGGTCCTTGCAGGAAGGGACTGGGTCTCATGTTCATGGTTGTATCCACAGTGCTGTATCTGGCAGCTTTGTAGTTTCTTAAGTAAATATTTATTGAATGAGTACATAAAGCTTAAAAAATTGCTGTAATGCCTTTATATTTGGTTTCATTGGTTGACAATCCCATGAAGCTGGCTGTTTTACAAATGATGGAACTAAGGTTAAAGAGTGTAAATTAGTTATTCCAGAAAGCCTTGGGTCATAAGTAGCAGAGCTGGGACCACAACCTCTATGTCTGCTGATTTCTTTGTCCCTTGTTCTTTCCGGAACAGCCTTTAAAACATTAGAAAGCATAAATTCCTTCCCCACCTCCCCCAACTGTTGAAACCCCCTTTACTTGAGAGCACGACACGGGACATTACTAGGTGAAACCTTTTCCATATTGTCGTCATGTCTCCACAAACTTTGTTGGGTGGCAGTTTTGCTTACTTATAATAGATTCTTTTCAGTTTCTGGTGATGGGTAATTTAAAACAAACCCAGCCCTGTCCCAAACATTTTAAGACGTGAAATTATCAGTACTTTCAATCTAAGATTTTAAAATCACATTTCCAGTGCCATGAGAGGAATGTTCTCTGACATATTCTTGCCTGATCATTTTGAGAGAGAAATTTCAGAGGTATTGAATTGGCTTGGCTGATATTTCTAGAATCAGGCTCAAGAAGGAGAAACTTTCCCTTTGACGTTAAAATAGGAAAAAAGAAAAAATGCTGGCCATCCGTTTAAGATTCTCGGATGGTGGCAGTGTCTGGGGGTACGTTTTGCCAAAGGCATTCACTGAAGCTAAAGAACGAAACAACACACAGCCAAGGTTCCAAGTAAGAAAGGATTTCAAAATCAATGCATCTGATCTAATTCTAATTTGTTTAGTCTCTATTGAGAAAGATAATTTGTTGACTTCAGCAAGATTATAGCCAAATTGATTGGCAGGTCAGAGTTTATTCTACCAGACTGCTAAATTTAAACTTCTGCCATTACCTTACAAATGACTTTAAAGAGTTCCTTGAACAATACTCACCACCAAGCTTTGATTTCACTGTGAAATAGCAACAAGAATCTGATTCCTTTTGCCATCTGTGGACATTAACCTTTAGCATCCGATCTGAGGCACAGAAAAGAATGAATAAACTGTCGATATTGTCTTTCCTTCAGGATCCAGCTGTGGAAAGAGATGGTGGGGACTTTAGGAGCAGTTTGGGGTGGAAAAAATTCGTGTTTTCTTTTTCGAGGGTGCCTGACTCCTGAGATGAGGCGGGACGGAGCCATTGTATTGGTCCTGGCACTCACAAAGGGAGCTCACGTCATCCCTGGATGTGGCTTTTTTATTAGTGGCTTCACAGTTCCTGCCTTTGTGGCGCTGCTGCACAGTAGGCAAGGGGTGACGGAGGGAACTCAGTGAAGGCTTTTCAGGGAGTGTTTCTGAGTTTGTCACTGCCATCTGTCCTCTCGTCTCCCTTGCTCGTCAGGCTGTTCACATTTTGTGGGACTTTTATGTTTCTGACTGGTGTGGCATGGACGCTGTAGGTAAACGCTGAGAAAGAAGTGGAGGTGAGCAGTGTTCCTGTACATCACTTAGAGGAAGAGAGAAAAGTCCTGCTCATCCCCAAGCTTGTAGCAGGCGTTAAGATAAGAAGCATTAGGATTATTTTATTTTAGTTTTTAGTGACTCTCTTCTTTTCTTTTCCTTTCTTTCCTTTTTTCTTTTTTTTTCCTCCCTCCCTCCCTCCCTTTCTTTTTTTTCTTTTAACAATATTTTATTGAAGTATAACTGACCTATGAAACTGTTAGTTCCAGGTACACAACATAGTGATTCACTGTTTCTGTACTTTACAAAATGATCCCCACTCTGTTTCTTACTTTTTGAAATCAGTAATATCTCTCCCCTAAAACTTGAGTTGTTTTAGAAGGAAGAGTCTCAGACTTGATGCCTGGTCATTTAGTAGATCATTTACTTCCAACATTGGGGCGAGCATGCATCCCTCCTCTCTCTTACAGGTGGCTCACAGGTGCCAGTGTCATTTTCTCTTGTTGAAAACCTCTTGTCCTGCTTTGAGCAGTGGGACTGTGCTGTCATCAGCAGGGCAAGTACTGGGACCAAAAAGCTTTCAGTGTGACAGGCGGTTTCTGTTCAAGACACCTGCTGTCCAAGCACACTGCAACCATTGTTTCTCCGATGGAACGGGTTCTGGGCAGAGCCTCATCTATTTTAGGCAGCCTTTGAGTCTCTGGTTATTTTCCTGCATGCATTTCATTTTTGATGGAATAAATTTCTGTCTCGTTCTACTGGTTTTGCTGATTATGAATTTAACATGTGCTGGTGGTTCATACGAACTTGTATTTCGAGGAGTGCATGCTGAGATGTTGTAGTGGCGGAAAGAGCACTTGGTCACAGTGGAGCCAGGCGATCTGGACTCTCATCCCTGCCCCACCAGCTGTGTGGCCTTGGGAGAGACATTTGACCTCTCTGGGTGACAGTGTCCTCATTTGTAAACTGAGGAGGTTGGCTTCTTAGAATGATGGACTGCCAAGTACCCTAGTGTTAAGATTCTACCATTGTGTTTTGTGTTTTCTGAGGTGCTAGGAGTATCAGAAATGGAGTGTGGCAGTGTTCACTAAGGGCTCTGCCCCTGTGAAATCATAAGTAACACCAGGAGGCCCTCTTTTTTTTTTTTTTTTTGTGGTATGCGGGCCTCTCACTGTTGTGGCCTCTCCCGTTGTGGAGCACAGGCTCCAGACGCACAGGCTCAGTGGCCATGGCTCACGGGCCTAGCCGGACCGGGGCACGAACCTGTGTCCCCTGCATCGGCAGGTGGACTCTTAACCACTGCGCCACCAGGGAAGCCCTGGGAGGCACTCTTTTTAATTAAGTGACAGTTGTATGGCATGGCTAGTGATAGAGAAGTTTGGATGCATTAGTTAAGGGAGAGGGATAACTCTGGGTCTTCTTGTTTCTTTGTGACAAGTTTGCAAAATAACAAGATTTCTTGTTTCTGGAAAAGTAGTCGTTCAGCCCTGGGGGTGTTATTGGACACTCGGGTTTTGAACTTATAAATGAAGAATTACAGAGTGCAGATAAATGAAGACTTTTAAATTTTAGCTCTTACTGTTCAGATAAGAGGAAACCTACAGATCAGGCTAATATAGTATATCGATTTCCCATTTCTGATTTGCATTCCCATACTGTTTAATAAGAAAAACCTTGGGGCTTCCCTGGTGGCGCAGTGGTTGAGAGTCCGCCTGCTGGTGCAGGGGACACGGGTTCGTGCCCCGGTCCGGGAAGATCCCACATGCCGCGGAGCAGCTGGGCCCGTGAGCCGTGGCCGCTGAGCCTGCACATCCGGAGCCTGTGCTCCGCAATGGGAGAGGCCACAACAGTGAGAGGCCCGCGAACGGCAAAAAATAAAAAAAAGTAAGAAAAACCTTATTTAAAAATATTCTAATTCTACAAGCAATATGTATTAATTGTAGAAAACTTGGAAAATACTGAGCTGTAAACACAAATATTTCTAATTCCATGACCAAGAAATAGCTATTATTGTTCATAATTTGGAGTCTTTAGATTGTATACACTCAGTTTGTAGAACAAAACTGGGATTATACCACAGGTACATAACTTGATATCTTGCTTTTTTCCTGCCGTGTTCCTTTCAAAATGATTTTTGTGACAGAGGTTCGAATGAAGGTGGAGATTAATGTAATATTATGCTTGGTACACCTGTGACGGGGTCTGCTTTGACTTAACAGAAATAGAATTGTGGACCTAGTATCTGAAAATAACATATGTCTCATTCCCTCTTGAACAGGCTTTCAATATGTGGTATATATTGATGTCATAACTATTGCTATAATTAACAAAGACTTCTTAAGCTATTCTTAATTGTTCACTAATTGCTTTTATAGGGCTCCCTCATTTGAGTTTTCTGTTTCTAAATCGCCAGCTGCAGTATCCATGAACTTAAGTTATTTTAACAGTTTTTCTGAATGCCTTGATTCTTCAAGCTGAAGCATAGTATCTGGTGTGGGCCAGGCCACAGGTTTGGCATGAAGTAGTATAGTTAAGTGATTCCTTTTGCCTGAATATATTATACATTTGATAATATTTATGATTCACTTGAATATTGATTTTCATATATCATTTTCCTGTATTAGGAAATGAAAGATGATTAGTTTCCCCTTTGGATTATTTAGCCTATAAAATTTTCTGTTACACCGTTCACTTTGCCTTGAAAATACATTCTAAATCCTGAACCACGTTGGAATTTTTTATGACCTTTCCCTTATGTGTCTTTTGGTAGTGCCCTTTGAAGTCCTGAAATGTTTTTGTATTTGACTGAGATTAAATCTGGGTTTCATTTTACTTTTTTAAACATATTGAGCAAGTTAATTTTCTGTTCGGGTTCCTAAGGGGAATGATTCCAGCCCTCTGTGTCCCAAGAATCCAGACTGAGCCTTGCCAGAACATTCCTGTGGTTTTCCACAGGGCAGATGAGTGTGTTCATGAAATTTTAGTGTAGCTCGTGTTTTCTGTGGTTAATTAAAACATCTGGCTTTTAAATTTTCCGCAAACAGAGCATAAGTGTTTGGCCAGACCTTTTCAGTAATGATTAAATACTTCAGTCCTCCTCTCAGAATAGCCCAAACTTGTCTTTAGGACACCTTATAAACTGTCGTCTCTGTTCATTAATGATCTTAAACGTTTGGAAGATGCTGGGGATTAGCTTGCCAAACATACACTCCTGAGAGAGAGAGTTTGTGACTGTGAATCCCTCTAATGGCTTCCGGCCTTCGCCCCTCCAGGTCGGAGCTGCCGTGGGGTGAGCAGCTGCTGTCCGTAGCCAAGCATGCTGTGGTCGGCTCTGCCCAGCCGTGGAACAGAAACATTTGCTGGATGGAAAATCCATAAAAGAAAGCTCCTGTGAAAGCCTGAGACAGACGATAACTTAAGCAAAATCAGGTTGGTATAAGATAAGAGAGGCTGGGTAAAATGGACTGGGTCAGATGGGGAAGGTGGTGTTCATTCCACGGAGTGTTTTTGAGACAGTCCCAAATAAACATTCCCAGTTATTTGAGAGATGCCTAGCATTGTACAGATGGCAGGTATAGCCTGACAGACTTCGGTGTACAGTGTATTGTGTGGTCTTCCTTTCTTTCCCTTCCTTGTTCCTCTCCTCTGTCCCATCCTCTCTCTCAGAAAATAGAGGAGGATCTTAAGCTTAAGCAAACGTGTAAGAAGCCACAGCCAGAGGTCACCCATGATCACTCCATGATCTTGGCTTTATTTTGGAGAGAAAGCCGTGTCCTCGAGAAAGCCTGGACTTGTACTTTCAGAGACTTGCCCTCATTTGTGTTTCCACGCTAAGAAGGGTAGACTGTGAAGACTTGCCAAATTTTTGAGGGGGAGGGGTTCTTCTGTGTGTGTGCTCCTTCGGTTTGCTTGGCAAGTTTTTACTTACTTTTATCTCCCCCCAAACGAAAGCTAGCAACGCATTCATTTTCAGCAGTGTGTGCACTTGCCATTAAGATACATAGGATGGAGGAGAAGAAATGTCCTGAAAATAATTGGAGTGTGACTAAATGCCACATAGCCTCACTGTGGACCAGGAGAAGGAAACTGCATAAACAACCTCACATGTGGCAGTAAGGTGGGAAAGAATTCATTCTGAGAAAGAATATCATACAGGGACAGGCACTGCAAACACTTTCTGTTGAATATTCGTGGTTAACTCAGCATTACACGTAATAAGCAGTGGATAAATACTCAGCAAAAGGGAGGGAGTCGGCGGTCCTAAGAGCCTGTGAAGTAGTGAAGTCTCTTGGCTTTGCCCACCCAGCATCCCTTTCCTCCTCCTTTCAATAAATCACCCGGATTTCCCCTGGGCTGTCAGTCACCCTTGCTTTGTTCTCAGCCCATATAGTTAGAGGAGGTGACTCCACGGCCTTTTTCATGGGCATGTGACATCAGCTTGGCTAGTCAGGGTCACAAGGGTCCGTTATGGAGTTACGAAACCGTTGCAAAAAGGCTTTTTCCTTTCTGTGGGTTTGTTAAGCCGGAGCTACTAGTGACCCTCTTTTCTACCACGTAGGGAAAACCTTTCTGAGAATGAAGTCAACACAGAGGAAATCAGAGCAGGGAGATGGAGGAAAAGGAATGGGGATGAGGGGGACACATGCACACATACACCCACCCTACACCCACAACTTATGGCCCTGGATTCAGCAGCCCCTAAAGCCAGCAACTCCAGTTTCACTCTCCAGGCAGGTTAGCTATTTAGTTTGAATTAGGTGACCATCGCTTACATCTGAAAACATCCTTCCAGGTAGGAGGTCTTAGCATGAAATGACTGTGGCATAGTCCCTGTCCTTGGGCTTTTCAGTGCTAAGCCAGATCAGTATTAGGTTAGCTGACCCACAGTGTGAAAAATGTATCACTAGAGGTAAGAACTACTTTCTGTGGGAGTAGAAGAGATGGGGAATTAGGAATTCTGCTGGCTTGGGGAGAGACCAGCACAGAGAGCTGTTATTTAACAAAGGAGAAACAGGAACATTTTTAGAACTGTATGTAATTCAATTACTTGCCTTTTGAGTCTGAAAGAAAGGGAGGCTTTCCAGAGCGTATAGTTAATTGCAGATGAGGAAGATAATTTCAGAGCTTCGCCAGCAGTAGAGTCTCGGTATTTACTGTACACACAATTGTTTCGGGAGCAGCCAAATGAGAGGTTATCAGAAAGTTGTCCAGAGTTTATTTGAACACCACAGGGGAACAGCTGCTCTTCTCAACAAAACGTCAGTTGGCTTTCTGGTGTCAGCAGAATTCCGAGTGCTTCATGAACTTTAAAGATTTGTTTCTTCTTCTCCATATTAGGCTTTATGATTATTATTTTATTTTTTATAATTGACCTTGTTTGACTTTTAAAAAATTAATAGTCTTTATTTTGGGGAAGCAGTTTTAGGTTACAGAAAAATTGAGCAGAAAGTAGAGTTTCCATACCCATAGCCCTGAGTTTTCTCATAATATTATTAACGTCTTGCATTAGTGTGATGTATTTGTTAGTTGATTAGCCAATATTGATTTATTATTATTAACTAAAGTCCGTAGTCTACATTAGAGTTGACTGTGTTGTACGCTGTGGGCTTTGACAACCTGTCTTTTGAACCAGCCTTTCGATAGGGACCGTGTTGAATCTCCAGATCAAGTTGAGAAATATTGCTGTCTTACCAATGTTAAGAATTCTGATCCGTGAACATGGGGTGTGTTTCCATTGATTTAGGTCTTTTAAAGTTTCTTTCAACTGTGTTTTCGTTTTTTTTTTTAAACATCTTTATTGGAGTATAATTGCTTTAACAATGGTGTGTTAGTTTCTGCTTTATAACAAAGTGAATCAGTTACACATATACATATGTCCCCATATCTCTTCCCTCTTACATCTCCCTCCCTCCCACCCTCCCTATCCCACCCCTCTAGGTGGTCACAGAGCACCAAGCTGATCTCCCTGTGCTATGCGGCTGCTTCCCACTAGCTATCTACTTTACCTTTGGTAGTGTATATATGTCCATGCCACTCTCTCACTTTGTCCCAGTTCTCAGGGAACACAGCTTACACCTCCTTGTTAAATTTATTACAGTGTATTTTTTTTTGCTTTTTGATGCCTGTATAAATGGAATCATTTTTAAAATTTCACTTTCAGAGTGTATATACATTGTTAGTGTATAGAAATACAATTGTTTTTTGTATATTGCTCTTGTTTTCTTCTACCTTGTTGAACTTGTTTATCAGTACTAATAGTTTTTAAATTGTATATATGACTTCTTTAGGATTGTCTATATACCAGATTATGCAATCTGTGAATAGAGATAGTTTTATTTCTTGTCCAGTATGGATGTTAGTATCATTTTACAGTGATTTGAAAACTTTACTGTGACATGAGAACAAAGTAACATGTTATGGAAATTCTAATGAAATCATCCTATTTTGTAGCTTTATGAAAAGGACAAAGGATGGTATTTATGAAATTTATCCCCTTGTAATTGAGCTGGTAACTCAGTCAGTGAGCTTCTTAGCCATTCCTGTATCTTCTTTGGGGAAATATCTATTTGAATCCTTTGCATATTTTTATATTGGGTTATTTGTCTCTAAGTCCCTTTTTGGATATATGATTTGCACATATTTTCTCCCGGTCTCTGGCTTGTCTTTTTGCTTTCTTAATGGTATCTTTTGAAGCTCAAACATTTAAAATTGTGATGAAGTTCAATTTATCATTTTTTTCTTCCGAAGCTTATGATTTTGATGTTTCTAAATACTCTTTGCCTAACCAAAAGTTGCTAAGATTTTCTCATATGTTTCTTTCAAAACTTTTGTTGTTTTAGCCCTTACATTTAGGTCTATGATCCATTTTCAGTTAAGTTTTGTGTATGGTGTAAGGTTCAGGTATATGTTATTTCTTTTTTCTCTTCTCCTCTTTTCTCTTCTCTTCTCCTCTTCTTTTTCTCTCTCTCTCTCTCTTTTTTCCATATGGATATCCAGTTGTTCCAGCACCATTTGCGGAAAAGATTATCCTTTACCTATTGATTTATTTTGGCACCTTTGTAGAAATTTATTTATTTAAAAAAAATTAATTAATTTAATTTGTGTTTGGCTGCGCACTGGCTTTCTCTAGTTGCGTCGAGTGGGGTCTACTTTTTTTTTTTTTTTTTTTGCGGTACGCAGGCCTCTGACTGTTGTGGCCTCTCCCGTCGTGCAGTGCAGGCTCAGCGGCCATGACTCACGGGCCCAGCCGCTCCGTGGCATGTGGGATCTTCCTGGACTGGGGCACGAACCCGTGTCCCCTGCATTGGCAGGCGGATGCTCAACCACTGCGCCACCAGGGAAGCCTGGGTCTACTCTTCATGGTGATGCGCGGGCTTCTGATTGCGGTGCTGTCTCTTGTTGCAGAGTGCAGGCTCTAGGTGCGCAGGCTTCAGTAGTTGTGGCACGTGGGCTCAGCAGTTGTGGCTCGCGGGCTCTATAGCGCAGGCTCAGTAGCTGTGGCGCATGGACTTAGTTGCTCCACGGCATGTGGGATCTGCCCAGACCAGGCCTCGAACCTGTGTTCCCTGCATTGGCAGCCAGATTCTTAACCACTGCGCCACCAGGGAAGTCCCTGTAGAAATTTAATTGACCATAAATGTAAGAGGTTTTTTTTTTCTCTCTCTTCCTTATGTCAGTACCACACTTCACTTAAGTTTTTGCAATGCAATTTTTCTATGAAAAAGGTTTGTTCAAGAATTGGACCTAAGCTGCAGTATAGCTCCCTTTAAAAAAAAAAAACAAAAACTACTGTACCATTGCTACTTTTCATCTCCGTTCCTGTTTGAGTCACTCTGTTAAAAGTATTAGTCTCTGGTTATTTCTCTTTGGGATAACAGTGGAAATCTGAAGTCGTAGGAGAGAATGCAAATCAGTCTAGATGCATTTTCTAGATTATTTTATTTCCAAAAAATACTTTGTTTTTCATAAAAGTGGTAAGCTTTTTTATGCCCATTATCCATTTGTATAAAACAGAGTAAATTAAATTTTTTTCATTACCTCTGTCTTAATCATTACCAATAATTACTGGCTGAAAGATTTATACATTTGGTGTATTATTTCAAGAATTTCTAGTATTTTCATTAATGGTTATATGAATTGGGTCTTTTATACAGGAAAAGGTAAATTTCACAAAACAGTTATTTTGCCAGATGGAAACTCTATGAATTGAAATGTCTTGGGTTTTGGGATTATAGTATGGTTTTACGTTTTCTGAAAATTGGACATTTTTTGTAATATAATTAAAATGCTAGCTACATTTTTATATCTACCTGTGCTGTTTTTGCCTTTGTGTTGGTATGGTTCTCAATAGACTGCTGTGGAGACATTAAAGTAATTATGTTAGAAACACCAAGACTGCAAATTTATATCTCTTCTTTAGTTATAACTGTGAAAATTGTGAATGCATAGAGGTTAAAAAGGAAAAGTCAGTGCTTTATTGTGATGTTTGGATTCCAGTTGGCCTTTTTTTTGTTTTCTAGTAAAGTTACAATTTTGTTTGGGGAATGACTTTTATTTTTAATGTGAAAAAAATATAAATTTAGTCTTGGTGAAATTCAGAGACATTTCTCTTCTCTGGCATCTAGCTAAAAGCTGACTTCTGCTATTGGACTTTAATCAGATATTAAAATCACATGATTAGATTTAGAACATGTTTTCTGCCGTTGCATTAGTGGGTCAAGCCATGCCTCCCTGTTCCCGGAGGGCTCAGTTCTCCAGGATGGCTTATCTGCTTCCTGCTCTTTCTTGTAATCTTCTCATTTCCACCTGGGTAGAGCTGACGTGTTTTGTTACCTGGCCCCTTTGCTTTCCTTGCAGTCCTCTGGCTGATAATGTCACTTCATAAAAATGCACCCATGGGCAACATGGAATTACTCTTTTTATTTTCATTTAAAAGAAAAAGCAGTAGGTAAGCTTTCATTTATTTCTCTAGGATGTGGGTATCATGAATTTTTTAACCCAGTCACTCCTTTCTGTCCTTTCTTTCTCTTTGGTGCCCTTTTAAACATCTTTGTGACCTATTTGCAGAATGATGAATGACCTTATGAGGCGTGTAGTACAATGTTCTAGGAGGATACGGTCCTATTGGTCTTGTTTTTCTTAGGGAGCTGAAACATACTAGGGCTGGGTGAGGGTAACTTCTTAACTGCCCTTTATTCTGAGTAGAGCCTTGTGTTGACTGAAGTTAGGGGTTCGGAATGGCTGAGCCGTTGCAATTTGAGTTGTGATACAATTACATTTTGTGAAGGCTCCTGCCTATTTATAATCATTTGGTCGCAGAATCAGATCAACTTGGTCATATTCGGTGAGCCTGATTCAAGAATAAAGAGCATGTCCGGAACTTGCTTTCGTTAGGAGAAACCACATTCTTGTGTAAACCTCTAATGAGGTTGTTTATGATAAATATATGTACTGTATTACTAGAATTTGGAACATTACATCTTTTGACTTTTTATTTGTCTTTATATTTTTTACGTTACATAATCTGTGAGGTATTAGATTTCCTTTAAAAGCCTTCAAAGATAACATACTCCAGGGACATGTAGTCAGTTTATTTTAGTGTAATTTCTGATATAAGAACAAGCAGTAGTTTCTCAGTCCCACAGTGACCTGTAATGAATAAAACATTTCGTTTGATTATACTGTCCGAATAAGACCTATAGTATTCATGACACGATAACTGTTCAGAATTTCTGAAGTTTCCAAATTGATTACTGTCTGCTGAGATAAGAATTCATCTTCATTTATAAGTAAAAATAAGTCTATTGGATGTTTTTACGTAGACAGTATCCAAGCCAGTCATTTATTTAGAAAATGAATATCAACGTCAGTCTAGCTTACATTAGGAAATTGCTCTGGGCAATTTGCTAGTGTGCCCTTCTTAAGAATGAAAAAATTAGTTTTTCCTGCATTCTTCATGCTGCTGAGGCCCTTTGAAGACAGAATTTAGAATCTTAGTAACTCCTCTGTGCTTGGTTTCATAAGGGTGGTTTTCTTGACAACTTTAGGTTGTAAATAGTTTGTGAGTGCTGTGGCTCCTTTCTGGTGTCTGGTTAAAGCTTGACAGTGGCCGTGCCTGGGAAAGTAGGAGGGTAACTAGTGGCTTTACCAAAGACTTATCTCAGAAATAGAAAGTCTGCAGTTCCAACCAAGACTTCAGGTCCTCGATGATTCTAAAATTGGATTAAAAATGACCACTGACCTTGAGGAGGCATTCATTTATGAGTGTTAAGAGATGCTGAGTTAATTTTACTTGGTTCAGTGCAATTCAGTTAAATTCCAAATGAACTTGTTAACGGTATTAACAAAGTCTACTTCGGTAGTTGCTGGAGGGAACAAAATGAAGTATCCTGGAGGAGAGATAGCCAGAATACAAGCCCTTCTGGGAGAGGTAACATTTTATTGAGCTTGTCCGGTGTGCTAAGTAAGGACTTAACACTTTCTCAGCTTCTGATGGGTTGGGACAGGGGTGGGGAGAACCCTCACAACAATCCTATGAGAGAGACAGTATTATCTGTTTTGTAGATAAAGAAGCTCAGGAGCTGAGAGATCAAATGGTTTTATCCAAGTTTCACATCTTGGATAAATTTTTTTTTTTTTTTTTTTTTGCGGTATGCGGCCCTGTTGTGGCCTCTCCTGTTGTGGAGCACAGGCTCTGGACGCGCAGGCTCAGTGGCCATGGCTCATGGGCCCAGCCGCTCCACGGCATGTGGGATCTTACCGGACTGGGGCACGAACCCGCATCCCCTGTATCGGCAGGCGGACTCTCAACCACTGCGCCACCAGGGAAGCCCTGGATAAATTTAATTTAAATCTAAACTTTTTTTAGATTTAAATTTGGATCTAAATTTGAACCTAATTTAAATTTGAATCTAAACTTTTTTTTTCTCAAACCTCATGCTATACCTGTGTAAATAAAAGCACAGCCTCTCAAGTGGTTGGCCTGTAGAAAACTCTGTATCTCTTTATATATCTTTCATCATTATTATAACTAATGAGATAATAAAGGCCCAAAGTACTGTATGAATAGGATGCTTTGGAATTTCCAAGTAGAAAGAGGTTAATTTGGATGTAGATTAATCTGGAGAAGTGGCATTTTGCTATTTTTGATAAATGAATAGGAGGTAGGAGGTTGTAAGTGGATGGGGGTTTTCAAGGCTTTTTACCTGAGGAAAACACCTAATCAGACCCTCAGAGGTGGAAATAAAAATGCATGGCATGTTTGGGAGTCTGTCCACGATCTTACAGCCAAGGTATGTGGCCCAGCCATGCACTCTGTCAGCTTGCTGTGAGTTACCTGGAGGTATCTGGTTACTGAGGGAATCAGACCCTCCCAAGCAGCTACTTAGAGAAGGAAGGAAGAAGGTCAGCCTTGGACTTCCCTGACTGTCCCCGACCCTGATTCTACAATTGTTGTCTGGGGGGCTTTGAGCTTCTTTGCACTGCCTGCCTTGGGGGCCCCCATGGTATTTGACAGTGGGGAGGGACCAAGGCGTTCAACTCTATGACCGTTTCAGTGTTTTCCCTTGGTTGTATTCGTAGTTGAGCACTGCTGTGGTGTAAATGAATGTGTCCCCTCCTCAAATTCACATGGTGAAATCCTAACCCCCCAAAGATGATGGTATGAGGAGGTGGTGACTTTGGGAGGTGCTTAAGTCATGACGGTGGAGCCCTCGTGAATGGGATTACTGCCTTATAAAAGAGGCTCCAGAGAGATCCTAGCTCCTTCTGCCATGTGAGGAAACAGCGAGAACACCAGCTATGAATCAGGAGAAGGGCCCTCACCAGAAGGTGACTGTGCTAGCACCGCGATCTTGGATGTCCAGCTTCCAGAACTGTGAGAAATCATCTTCTGTTGCTTATAAACCACCCGGTCTCTGATATTCTGTCATAGCATCCCGAATGGACTAGGATAAACACCAAGCAGATGATAATCTCCCCTTTCCCCCACCCTGTTCCTGCAGTTTTGTCTTAGACAAAGAATATAGAAAAAAGTAAAAGGTCAGCTACGCAGAACCCTTTATGAAGCTGTGATTGCCAGCCTCCAGCTTTGATATGTGATGCTTCTGGTTTGGTTCGTAGAGTCTGTGTTGTCTAGAAGAGCTTGACTTGTTCTGTGATGGGTTGGTTGTCTGGCAGTTTTGTGATGCAGTCTGAGACAAAGCAGGTCTGTCTTGATACTTATATTACATGCAGAAAAGGGACTGCTGTTTGAGATTGAATTATAAAGTAGATGCCACTGGAGAGCAATTTCTCTATATAGTTTAAAATTTTAAATCACCAGCAATTTCATAAATAGGTTCACTTACAACTATGCCAAGATATTTATACAAGGTATATTATATTACAGCATATTTGTAAAGAATGAAAGCTCTATAAGTGTGCTGATTTGGAGTTACATTATTTTTATATATACATACACATATACAACTTGCATGTGTCTATATAAAATGAAAAAATGTTTTGCAGAATCATGTGACTACCATTCCCTTTTGTATAAATGTTTTAAAGAAGATATTGTATATATGCTGGTACATACCATTTTTCCCCCTAGGGAGATATTACACTGAAAACCTTTTTCTTTTCCATATTATTTGAGTTTTCTAGCCATGTTCATTTATTCATTTTCTTTCCTTTTAAACAAGAATCAAAAGCTAGCTGGGCAGTGTATGATCATGACCATAACCATTCATTGTTGTTTTTTTAAAATAAATTTATTTATTTATTTATGGCTGTGTTGGGTCTTCGTTGCTGAGCTCGGGCTTTCTCTAGTTGCGACGAGCGCGGGCTACTCTTCGTTGCGGTATGCGGTCTTCTCATTGTGATGGCTTCTCTTGTTGCGGAGCACAGGCTCTAGGTGCACGGGCTTCAGTAGTTGCGGCACGTGGGCTCAGTATTTGTGGCTCGCGGGCTCTAGAACGCAGGCTCAGTAGTTGTGGCGCACGGACTTAGTTGCTCCGCGGCATGTGGAATATTCCCAGACTAGGGCTCGAACCCGTGTCCCGTGCATTGGCAGGTGGATTCTTATCCACTGCACCACCAGGGAAGTCCCATCCATTGTGTTTTAATGCAGTTTATAAAACCTTACTAAATGTTTGTAAAAACACTGTAAATTTTTTTCTCATGTTCGTCAGTCTTTCTTGCCTCTCTGCATGCAGAGGAAGAAGGTAATTTTTATGGGAAGAGTGGCAAAGTATGCGCTAAGCCAGCGAACGTTCCCTTGAAAGCTGATTAGTTAGAACACTGAGTTGGGAAAGAGAAAGGAGAAAGATATTTACCAAATGTGACTTGAAGGACACAGAATCCCTTCGTGCTGAAGTATGTCTGAAAGTGTACCCTTATGCTCAGTTTCTTTGCTTTAAATATGAGCTTTGGACTGAATTGTATTTGCTTTTCAGACCACAGGGCTGGAGGTGGCAGTGGAAGTCTTCAAAATCTGATTGCACATCAGGAGAGCTGTTTGCTGAGAAAGGCCTGCCTGTTTGGAGTAGAAGTTAGGACTGATACACAGATAAAGTCAGGGTGCCTTTTAAATATCTTCTGACTTCTTGCTTTTCTCTTAATTAAAACCCCAGGCATGAGTCATAGGTCAAAGGAGATGACTCCCCTAAACTCTTCCAGTAACAGTAACTGCTTAACTCTTCCACCTCTGGAAACCATTGTATCTGTTTCTTTATGGTGTGATTTACCTCCTTTGGTCTCAGTCTGGATGCGGAAATTTAATCATAGGAAGAGGACAATTTTACTTTAGAATGTAGGCAGTTGACTGGAGAATAAACCCATTGCAACATCCCTTATGTATACATAGTTTGATCTCTAATCCGTGAGGTTTTGTTTTTAAATCAACAAGGCCATGGAATTTTTCTAGTTTCAAAAGAATTTTAGTGACTTTTTTTCCCCTAAAATGGTTTGATATATAGCTCACCAGTAACATTTATTTTTGCTTTATCTTCCTTTCTTTCTGCATAGCTTCTGTACTGATATCTGACCCTCTTATACTTAGTCATGGCAAGAATTATAGTATCAAGGTGTTTGAACCATAGTGTAGGAATTGTAATCTATTAGGAATGTTAATACAGAATACATATATGTGTGTATATTTGTGTATGTATGTAATTATTTATGTTTATAATGTAGAAATGTCTGAAACAAACCTGTCACAATATATCATGAGTGAGAAAAACTGATATTACCTTCAATAAATACTCAGTGCCCAAAAGAACTTGATAATTAAAATATTCAAGGTAACCAGTGTCTAGTATGGGGATCACAAACTCACATGCCTACCAGGACCTGACAGAAAAGTAAACAAGTGAACTGGGGCGTAGAGGGGGGAAAAGGGCACAATTAGGGACTTCCCTGGTGGTCCGGTGGTTAAGACTCCACACTTCCATTGCAGGGGGCACAGGTTCAATCCCTGGTCAGGGAACTAAGATCCTGTATGCCGCGTGGTGTGGCCGAAAAGAAAAAAAGATGGGAGGGGCGTGATGACCACTCAGCTGTTGAGGAATGAGGGCCAGTGTTGCCTGATCTTCTAGTATTTCAAGAGAAGACATAAATTTGGATTTTTATGTGACTGCTCACAGTCTTCAAGTGTTGGCAGTACATTTAAAATCATTCAGGGCTTCCCTGGTGGCGCAGTGGTTAAGAATCTGTCTGCCAACGCAGGGGACACGGGTTCCAGCCCTGGTCCGGGAAGATCCCACATGCCGCGGAGCAGCCTAGCCCGTGCACCACAACTACTGAGCCTGCGCTCTAGAGCCCGCGAGCCACAACTACTGAGGCTGTGTGCCACAACTACTGAAGCCTGTGCGCCTAGAGCCCGTGCTCTGCAACAAGAGAAGCCACCGCAATGAGAAGCCCGAGCACCACAACGAAGAGTAGCCCCCACTCACCTCAAACTAGAGAAAGCCCGCGCACAGCAACGAAGACCCAACACAGCCATAAATAAATAAATAAATAAAAATAATTCAAACATTGTACTCTTGGATTTTTCCCTATGATGTTCTTTGTCAGCAAGTATTATGATTGCTGCCCATAGAGTAGGTGGCATGGGGCCTGAAAAATGTACGGCATGGCTCTTGCTTTCTAGCGGCACACAGTCTAGATGGGCCAGTGTGATGTGGGATGTTTAGTATGGGCAGTAAAGGCCGCAGGAACCCTGAGGAGGTAGAAACAAGCATGAGCCAGACAATCCTGGGAAGATGTCCTAGAGGAGGTGGAACCTGCAGTGAACTTTAAAGGGCAGCAAGGGCCTTAAGATCCAGGGCACTGGAGAGGAGCAGGGAGGGTGATGGAGGGCAGAGGTGGGGTGATGGGAAGGTGTTTGAGGTGTTGGGACAGGGCTGGGCACGTGAGGAGAAGGTGGAGCGCTTCAGAGCAGGTCTGTGCCCCGAAGGGAGCTCCACTGTGAGCAGGTGATGCTGTGATGGGGGGGCAGCATTCCGAGCACCAATCCCGCTGCAGCTTGTAGGATGAAGAGAGGGGAGAATTGAAGATGGTAAGAACAAATCCTAGACTTTCACAGCCATGTAGGAATAAGGAGCAGGGTCTTGGCTGGGGCTTCGTTATTATCAGTGAAATGGAAGAAACGTAGATAAGTTTCGGAGGGTCCAGTCCATCAGAAAACTTTATTGACTCGGCCTTAAGAACACACCCATGTTGCCACCTTGACCCAGGCCACCATTCTGTCTTGCCTGAATTATTCCAAGGACCTGCTAGCTGCTTTCCTTGATTCTATCCTTGCCTCTCTTTAGTCTGTTCTCAGTAGAGTGATCCTGTTTAAACTCGTCATTCTACGACACCCCCCTGCTCAGAACTTGAAATGACTTCTCTGTCTTCATGGTAAAAGATGAGGTCCTTCCGGTTACCTGACAGGCACCATACTAGTCCCCTCCTTTCCTCTCTGACCTCATTGCCTCATATTCTCCCCCTGGCTAAGTCCACTCCAGCCACACTGGCCTTTGAACACACTGGGCACATTTCTGCCTCAGGGCCTTTACGTTTGCTGTTTCTTCTTCCTGTATACTCTTCCCCAGATATCCACCTGGTGAACTTCCTCTCTTATTTCCATCTTTACTCAGGTGTTACCTTCCCAGTGAAACCCACCTACCTACCCTGATGGTATTGAAAATTGCGAACCTTCCTGCCCCCTTCCCCAAATCCCTCTTCTCCTTCTTTATTTTTTTTCCTATAGAACTTATCCCTTTATAACACATTGCATACTTACATTTTAAGTTATCTTTCTACGCTCACTCTAAAATAAATTTGTACAATAGGAATTTGTGTAAATAGAAGTTCTAAAAGGCAGGGGTTTGGGGGGGCTTGTGTTCACTGGTATATCCCCATCATCTAGCATAATACCTGGTGGCAAGTGGGTGCTTGATAAATACTTGTTGCATGAACGAATAAGTGGCTTTCAAGAGGCACGTAATATCTACTGCATGTCTGTCACTGAGAATTAAAAAAAAAAAAAGATATAAGCCCTGCCCTCAGAGCACATGGTCTAGTGGGGAGGTGGCCAGGAATACAGAGTATATTGACTTAATATAGTGTGTCCAGAGTTCTATGCAAACACAAGTAATGGTACAGATACAAAGGTGAGTAGATCACTGTTTCTGCTTTATAGGTTTCATCTTCTAGAGAGGATGTGTAAATTGAGACGAAAAATGACCAGGATTGTGGCGATGGGAGTGGAGAGGTTGGAAGAGACTGGGGAGGGACCCCAGTGGTGGGATTAACAGGATGTGGTGAATGGCAAGGAGTACAGGGCTGATGGGCTGATGGCTGAGGCTTGTAGGTGGTAATGTTATCTGTATTAGGAAAGGCAGGTGGAGGAGGCAGGGTGGGAAATAGCCACTAGAGACCCAAGAGGGATGTGATAGAGAATGAAAAATATAACATAGCTGCTAAGTTTTGTTTTTGGGAAATTAGGAGGCTGGAAATACCCATGCCCCAGGCAGGGAATTTAGGAAGGTAAATGAGTTTGTAGGACAGTAGGGGAAATGATGTGTGTATCTTACCAGACTGTCAGTTCCAGGTGGGCAGGGATTTTGTTTGTTTAGTGATGTATCTCTCTAGCACCTAGAATGCTGCCTGCCACATAGTACAATCTCAGTAAATGTTTATTGAATTGATGAATAACGTAGTCGAATTTGGAGGACGTGAGTGGTTATAAGGTCAGAAATTGTTAAGGCTTAAGTTGAGATTAAACACATTTAAATGATACTGGTTTTGCTATTTCTTTTAAAAAGAGCTTTGGTAATCATTTAGATGTAGGGCTTTAAAACGTTACAGTTTGCTGATGATATGCCTGGTCACACACCTGGTTTGAATAGAAGTCTTGATTTCAGTGTGTGTGTCTGTGTGTGTGTGTGTGTTTTATGGAAGTATAGTTGTCTTACAGTATTACATTAGTTTCAGGTGTACAACACTAGTGTTATTTTTTTTTTTTTTTTTTTTTTTTTTTTTGCGGTATGCGGGCCTCTCACTGTTGTGGCCTCTCCCGTTGCGGAGCACAGGCTCCGGACGCGCAGGCTCAGCGGCCATGGCTCACGGGCCCAGCCATTCCCGGACCGGGGCACGAACCCGTGTCCCCTGCATCGGCAGGCGGACTCTCAACCACTGCGCCACCAGGGAAGCCCACTAGCGTTATTTTTTTAAACCCATTTCACTATCAGGAGCGGGCAGTACAGATTAACACAGCAGTACGTCATCCTGCATGCAAAGACGCGAGTGTCTGCATGAAAAGGTACACACGAAATAAGTGAGAATGTGTTTTTTTACACTTGCCTCCCCTGATGATGAATGTCAGCTGAATGTCCTGATTTTTCCTTGTGTTGGATCTTGGTTGCAGTGCAAATTGCTTATGAAAAAACTGCGGCCTGGCAGCAGCTGGTGCTTAGAGTGTGTGCCCAACCCAAAGACTTTTCTTTATCGTTGGATTTGGTATGTAACAGAGTATTTTATAAAGGCAGTGAAAATTATATGTTGGTTTTTTTTGTTGTTATCAAAATGAGATTAGGATTGGGACATTGTTGAATGTAATATCCTTTCATTATAAAAGAAAGGTAGTTAATGTTCAAAATAGTGAGAATTGGGTTATCAGTTTATTGTCTAGCCTTTGGCACCAGTAGGACTAAACAAAAACAGAGTCTTGCCATGGCAGTGGTTCCAGCAGGGCAAAGTGCTGAATTATGTCCCCTCAAGATTCCTATGTTGAAGTCCCAACCCTCAGTACTTTGGAATGTGACTGTATATTTGGAGATAGGGTCTTTTGTTTGTTTGTTTGTTTGCGGTACGCGGGCCTCTCACTGTTGTGGCCTCTCCCGCTGCGGAGCACAGGCTCCGGATGCACAGGCTCAGTGGCCATGGCTCACGGGCCCAGCCGCTCCGCGGCATGTGGGATCTTCCCGGACCGGGGCACGAACCCGCGTCCCCTCCATCGGCAGGCGGACTCTCAACCACTGTGCCACCAGGGAAGCCCCTGGAGTTAGGGTCTTTAAAGAGGTGATTAAGTTAAAATGAGGTCATGGAGGTGGGCTTTAAACCATTATGACTGGTGTTCTTATAAGACAAAGAAATTTGGACACAGACATGTATAATGGGAAGACCACACCAGGACATCTACCAGCAGAGGATAGAGGCCTCAGAACAAAACAGCTTTGCCAACACCTTGATGTTGACACCTTCATCCTGGACTTAGAGACCTCCGTTGTGTAAGCCATACAGTCTGGTAGTTTGTTAGGGCAGTCCTAGCAAACTAATACAAGCTGAAGCCAGGGTTGTTCAGGGAAGCTTCCTCCTTGTGACTTTCTCCATCACCTGGTTTCAGCATCACAGTCCCCCTGGGTGTCTGGAAGAGGGTGATTCCCTGGTGCCCTGGGTATTCCCCAAAAGAATGTGTCGATCTGAATGCTGACACATTGATTACCAGGCAACTATGGTGGCGATTCTTTGGGATATTCATTCACTTCCGATCATTTTTGTTTGAAGCTGCCTGCCTCGTCAGCATTTCCATTTCCCTCAGAAACTCAATTAAGAGTGTGAGATGGAGCAGAGGCGCTTATCTTACAGCTTTTCCATGACTTGATGTCTCAGCTTTCATTGATGTGTATAGTCCAAGCTCTGCAGAACGGAGGAGATGCCTGCGGAGACAGGGCGGCTTTGTGGACGGCTGTCTTTGCTGGGAATTGGGCCATGTGTGTGAGACACCAGGGTTTCAAGCCAAGTCTGCTTTCTCAGGAGACCATCTCTGGCATCTTGAAATTTAAGTGAAGCTTAATTTAATCCCTGGTTTTCACAGTAAATCTGTAGGCTTAAATCTCACAGTAAATCTGTGTTACTTACAGTAGGAGTTGGAAAACCATTGACTTCCTTTAGCCTGTTTATTTGAATTTGATTTACTGGGAAAATCCAGAAACAGAGCACCAGAGGTGTTTCAAAAACTTAAAAAATTTTCACTCCACATTCCAGTAGATCTACTTTCACAGTGGGCTGGGCAAGTGGAGTCTATAATTAATTAGGTTAAAATAAATTTTGGTTTTGTTCCATGTCTCCTATGCTTAGAGAACATAAGAACTTTTCTCTTGAATTCTTTCTTGATTGGGTTCCTGGGACACTCAACATCAGGATATTGAGAGCATCCGAAGCCTATAGTGAAGTGTTCCCGTTCTCTACTGTGTGTCCAGTGTCAAATAGACATGTTTGATGTTTTTTTTGGTTTTTTGGGCTACGCCTTGAGGTATATGGGAATCTTAGTTCCCTGACCAGGGATCGAACCCGTGCCCCCTGCATTGGAAGCATGAAGTCTTAACTACTGGACCACCAGGGAAGTCCAAGTTTGATGTTAATATACCTGTTTTGGTCGCTTTTCTGAGTGATATCATGAAGAGTGCTTCTTCAAAGTCCTTATTTTCATATATTGCTATTACATAAGAGAGATGAGCTATCATTATAATTGAGAGCAATTTAAACTTTTCTGCTTTAAGTTATGAAATAACTTGTTTTGGCTGTGCCATCTCCCAGCCTGGCCTTTTCAGCAGATTTTTGTGGCTCATGGGGACAGATGACCCTGAGTGCTAGCAGCACCTGCAATCAGAATAGTTCTCATTCCAGGGCCCACACAACAGGGTGCGTTTGAAAGCACTTGGAAGCAAAGTATAAGCAACACACTGTACACTTCATCATAAAACGCTGTGCTGGAATCTGCCTTGCCTCCAGCCTGGGAAGCCACTCTCCCCTCTATCCTAAGATTTTGTTACAGTTCCCCTCTCTATAAAGGAAGAAAGAGTAAATGGAAATTTCTTCACTAGGATGGAAAATGAAAATACTCAGATGAGGGAAAAGGTGATAACAGAGCTTGGATTTGAAGATGACCAAAATCTGGGTGGAAAGACAGTCCTGGAAGAGTGAGTTAGTAATTTTTATTCATCTAAATAAATTGTTTATCCAGCTTATTATTCTTTAACAAAAGCAATTGTTCCATGCTTAATTAATTGTAGACTATGTATCCAACAGATTGTATGGACCAGGATGTATTTTATCTATAGGAAAAGAAAAAACAAAAAACACCCTTAGAAAGGATTTAAATCAGGGGTCAGAGACTTACAGCTAAGAGGCCAGATCTGGCCTACGGCCTGTTTTTATATGGCTCACGAGCCTAGAATGATTTTCACATTTAAAATGACTGAAAGAAATTAAAAGAAGAATAATATTTTGTGACACGTGAAAGTTATACATATTTCAGTGTTCATCAGTAAAGTTATATTGGAATACAGCTGTGCTTATTCACTGATGTATTGTGTCTGGCTGTTATCATGCAGCAGCAGAGCTCAGTAGTTGTGACTGAGGTTCTGTGGCCTGCAAAGTGTAAGTTAGTTACTCTCTGGTGCTTTACAGAAAATCTTTGCCACTCTGGTTTGAATAATTGTTTAAATTTGTTCATATTTATTATTATTATTTCCTGTGTACTCTGCTGGTTTTGATGTGCAGTGTGGAAAATCCTCATGTAGGATGGCAGGTTATTCCATAAACTCATCTTTTAGTTTACAGAATCCCTTCTATAGCATCTCTAAAGATGGCTACTGAATATCTTCTTGGTCACTGGAAATTTAGCTGCAGTCATTAGGAAAGCAGACCAGCAGTCCTTTTTATTTTTCCCTAACCAAATCATTTATTCGACAAAGATTTAGTGAGTGCTGACTGTACACCACCCACTGTTCTGGGCAGTGGGGGTGAGTGATGATCTAACAGACAAGGTCCCTGCTCTCTGGGACCATGCGTTCTCGTGGGAGGAGATGGGCCGTAGACAAATAAATATATAATGTATTGGGGTAATAAGCACAATGAAGAAAAATCAAGGGGTGAGAGAGAGCTAGAGCAAGAGAGGGCTGCTTAAGAGGTGGTGATGGGCAAAGGCCTCCTAGAGTAGTTGCAGTTGAGCAGGACTTAGTGATATGGAGACCTGGGAGGTGGCATTCTAGGTGCAGGAAACTGCAAGGGCAAAGGCCCTCAGGTGGGAGTGAACTTGGCATGTTTGAGAAACAGCCAAGATGCCCTTGAGGTTAGGGCAGAGGGAACAAAGGGAAGAGTATTGCCGAGTAAAGCCAAAAAATATGGGGGTGGAGTGAGGGATAGGTTGCGAAGGGTACAGGACAGAATAAGGACCTGAAATATTCATTTCTCAGAGATGACGGGGTTTTGAGCACAGCTGACTTGATCTGACTTACATTTTAAAAAGGATCACTGAAGCAAGTGGGACTACATTAAACTAAAAAGCTTCTGCACAGCAAAGGAAACCATCAACAAAATGAAAAGGCAACCTACTCAATGGGAGAAAATACTCACAAATCATATACTGGATAAGGGGTTCATATCCAAAAAATGTATAAAGAACTCATACAATTCTACAGCAGGAAAACCAAATAATCCAATTAAAACATGAGCAGAGAAACTGAATAGACATTTTCCCAAAGAAGACGTACAAATGGCCAACAGGTACTGAAAAGGTGCTCCCTGTCACTAATCATCAGGGGAATGCAAATCAAAATCACAATGAGATAATCACCTCACATCTGTAAGAATGGCTTTTATCAAAAAGAAAAGCACAACAGGTGTTAGTGAGGTTGTGGAGAAAAGGAAACCCTCGTGCATTGTTGGTTGGAATGTAAATTGGTGCAACCACTGTGGAAAACAGTATGGAGGTTCTTCAAAAAATTGAACATAGAACTGCCATAGGATCCAGCAATCCCACTTCTAGGTAAAAATCCCAAGGAGATGGAAACAGGATCTTGAAGAGATATTTACCTTCCCATGTTCATTGCAGTATTATTCGCAGTAGCCGAGATATGGAAGCAACTTAAATGTCTGTCAACAGATGAATGGATAAAGAAGATGAGAAGATGTTATATATATACATGTAAACATACACACATATACATACACGCAATGGAATATTATTCAGCCTTGAGAAAGAAGGAAATCCTGCTATCTGTGACAACATGGATGGACCTTGAGGGCATTATGCTAAGTAAAATAAGTCAGACAAAGAAAGACAAATACTCTATGGTATCACATAAGTGTGGAATCAAAAAGAAAGCATTGGACTCATAGAAACAGTAGAAGAGAGGAGAGGCTTGTAAAAGGGTATAAACTTTCAGCTATAAGGTGAATAAAGTCTAAGGATTTAATGTAAAGCATGGTGACTGTCGTTGATAACACTATATTGTGTAATTGTAAGAGAATGGAACTTAAATGGTCTCACCAACAAAAAAAGAAAAATACGTGAGGTGATGGATGTGTTAATTAGTTAGGTGAGAGGAAACCTTTCACAATGTCTATCAGATCACCACAATGTATACTTTAGATATCTTACCATTTAGTATGTCAATTATACCTCAGTAAGGCTGAAAAAATATCATTTAAGCTATAAGTATATTTCCTCTACTGTGTAGTTTATTGCAGATGATGGCATTCTGTGGATTAAACAACGACAAAAAAACAAAAACCATGTCAGTACACTAGTCAAAACAGTTAGCTTTTTTTTTTTTAACATCTTTATTAGAGTATAATTGCTTTACAATGGTGTGTCAGTTTCTACTTTATAACAAAGTGAAAAACAGCTAGCTTTAAAAGGTGCTGAAGGGGAATTCCCTGGCGGTCCAGTGATTAGGACTCCGTGCGTCCACTGCAGGGGGCATGGGTTCAATCCCTGGTTGGGGAACTAAGATCCCACATGCCGTGTGGCACAGCCAAATAAATAAATAAATAAGAAAAGGTCCTGAAATATTGTCGAGTGACTTTTCTTTGACATAATTGATGTAAGGCTGCCATAAAGGTGGGATCAAAACAGTAGTGATTAGGGCAGTATCTTGTTAGGTGAGTATTCAAAGGTTTTAGGTATATGATCAGCCCAGGTCTCATCAGGAAACAGGTGGCACATTCATACTGAGAACTTGGACAGGGTGTAGGGGAACTGCCTGAGATCTGCATCGCCCTGGGGCTTGTGGCAGCCAAGCTCCTCCCACTTGGGGGCCTGAGGGGTGAGGGGGGAGACAGAGAGCTGTGTGTAGTGGGCCACTGGACAGGACTTGTGACCTGAGAGCCTGCAGGGAGGGAGCTGTTTTCCTCCTTCCTTCTGCTCTCCTGTGGTTGTCCTCCTGTGGAACCTCCACATTGGTCAAACCCAACCAGGAGCCAGAGGGTAAGGGAGCATGATTTTTGTTTGTTTGTTTTTATTTTTATGGAAGTATAGTTGATTTACAATATTGTGTTAGTTTCAGGTATACAGCAAAGGGATTCAGATATATATATATATTTTTTTCAGATTATTTTCCATTATAGGTTATTACAAGATATTGAATATTGTTCCCTGTGTTATACAGAAAATCCTTGTTGCTTATCTATCTCATATATAGTTGTATGTGTCTGTTAATCCCGTATTCCTCATTCCCCACCCCACTCCTGTCCCTGTTCCCCTTTGGTAACCATAAGTTTCTTTTCTATGTCTGTGAGTCTGTATTATTTTTGCTTTTTTTTCTACATCTTTATTGGAGTATAATTGCTTTACAATGGTGTGTTAGTTCCTGCTTTATAACAAAGTGAATCAGTTATACATATACATATGTTCCCATATCTCTTCCCTATTGCGTCTCCCTCCCTCCCACCCTCCCTATCCCACCCCTCTAGGTGGTCACAAAGCACCGAGCTGATCTCCCTGTACTATGCCGCTGCTTCCCACTAGCTATCTATTTTACATTTGGTAGTGTATATATGTCAATGCCACTCTCTCACTTTGTCACAGCTTACCCTTCCCCCTCCCCATATCCTCAAGTCCATTCTCTAGTAGGTCTGTGTCTTTATTCCTGTCTTACCCCTAGGTTCTTCATGACATTTTTTTTCTTAAATTCCATATATATGTGTTAGCATACGGTATTTCTCTTTCTCTTTCTGACTTACTTCACTCTGTATGACAGACTCTAGATCCATCCACCTCATTACAAATAGCTCAATTTCGTTTCTTTTTATGGCTGAGTAATATTCCATTGTATATATGTGCCACATCTTCTTTATCCATTCATCCGGTGATGGACACTTAGGTTGTTTTCATCTCCTGGCTATTGTAAATAGAGCTGCAATGAACATTTTGGTACATGACTCTTTTTGAATTATGGTTTTCTCAGGGTATATGCCCAGTAGTGGGATTGCTGGGTCATATGGTAGTTCTATTTGTAGTTTTTTAAGGAACCTCCATACTGTTTTCCATAGTGGTTGCACCAATTTACATTCCCACCAACAGTGCAAGAGGGTTCCCTTTTCTCCACACCCTTTCCAGCATTTATTGTTTGTAGACTTTTTGATGGTGGCCATTCTGACCAGTGTGAGGTGATACCTCATTGTAGTTTGGATTTTCATTTCTCTAATAATTAGAGATGTTGAGCATCTTTTCATGTGCCTGTTAGCCATCTGTCTGTCTTTTTTGGAGAAATGTCTGTTTAGGTCTTCTGCTCATTTTTTGATTGGGTTGTCTGGTTTTTTGTTTTCTTTTTTTTGATATTGAATTGTATGAGCTGTTTAAATATTTTGGAAATTAACCCCTTGTTGGTTGCATCATTTGCACATATTGTCTCCCATTCTGTCGGTTGTGTTTTTGTTTTGTTGATGGTTTCCTTTGCTGTGCAAAAGTTTATGTGTTTGATTAGGTCCCATTTATTTATTTTTGCTTTTATTTCTTTTGCCTTGGGAGACTCACCTAAGAAAATATTGCTGTGATTTATGTCTGAGAATGTTTTGCCTGTGTTCCCTTCTAGGAGTTTTGTGGTGTCATGTCTTATGTTTAGGTCCTTAAACCATTTTGAGTTTATTTTTGTATATGGTGTGAAGGAGTGTTCTATTTTCATTGATTTACTTGAGGCTGTCCAGATTTCCCAGGATTACTTGCTGAAGACATCGTCTTTTCTTCATTGTATATTCTGGCTTCTTTGTTGACGATTAACTGACTGTAAGTTTATGGGTTTATTTCTGGGCTCTCTATTCTGTTTCATTGATCTATACGTCTGTTTTTGTGCCAGTACCATGCTGTTTTGGTTACTGTAGCTTTGTAGTATTGTCTGAAGTCTGAGAGGTTATGCCTCCAGCTTTGTACTTTTTCCTCAGGATTGCTTTGAGGGAGCATGTTGTCAAGTGGGTCAGCTTCCTGGAGCAAAGAACAGAGAGGAAAAGTGGAGGGGCGAGTGGAATCTTAGGCGACACCTATGACACTTTTTAGGAGTTCCAACACTCTGTTGCTTGCCCTCCCCCACCCTAACCCCACCCATAGATACACCACAGCTGAGCGTGTGCGTGTGCACGTGTGTGTGTGTATGTGCGCGCGCGCACACACACACACACACTCCGTAAGTTCCCTCTGGTATCCTGTGATCACTTTTCTCATGAGTGCAGGGAAGCAGTCTTATAATATATGCCATTGGACACACAAGGAAGGGTTTGGAGAGCCCCACAATCCCATCTTTCATTCCTGAAAAATTTAAAGCACATGTGTGTTATTGATGGTACAATAGAACATTTTATTATTTTTATAAAAAGTCTTTTGTATAGTTGGATACAGAAGAAAAAATACAGTGAGACAGAATTTAATACCTTGGTGAACTATATTCAGTTTTGGTTATTATTCTGGTTAAAAACAAACAAAGCAAGCATTGATTTTTAGCCTCTTTGGTCCAAATGGTTTTAGTTTTCCACTGTTGGGCATGTTAAAACTTTGAAGACACAGAAGTACGATTCAGTAAACTGCTTCTTTCAGCAACTTCTGTGATATCCTGGGGCACTGGAAGCCTTCGGTTTCCTTTCAAGGCAGGAGCAGTTAACTCTGAATCACTCACTGTCTGTGCGAAGTCAGGACCTTTATATTTGGTACCAGAGGGCACAGAAGAATTTTTTTTTAATGATTTGATATTTTAAAAATATTTGACTTTTCATTTGACTGAAAGAATCCAAGGTTCTAATAACAGAACGGTCAACTTGGCCATTAGAAAGAGGTCTATAGAAAGAGGAATTTGCACGAGCCGATTTTAGGCGTTATTTTGTGGAGGGTGGTCCCTGTAGGACGAACTCAAACTGTATCGCTGGTAAAACTCATTTGCCTCTGCCCTTTTTCTGGACTCTGGATGAAAACCAAGATCTGTGGCACGTTCCCTGAATGTTCTTGGCCCCCGAGTTGGAGGTCTCACTGAGGACTCATGGGGAAAACAAAACTCTCTCTTTTCTATTTATGGTTATCAGCCATGTTGTAAAACTTAAATATAATTTGTTTTGCTTTAAGGTCAATGAAAAAAAGTCATCTTGAACTTTGCATTAGTTGTCAAGCACCAGAACAGGGTATGTTTTTGTTTCATGGCTTTTGCCCGTGGGTAAGCTTTGCAGCTCAGGATCGTTCATGCGGTTGTGGACCATTGGGCTTGGGGAGCACCCACTGTGTGAGGCCGTGTGTTAACATGTGGCGGCTGAAGCATGAGTGAAGCGGGGCCCTAGTCCTGAGTTAGTTTATATGATTCTTCTCAGGAGTTAGTTTATATGATTCTTCTCAGGAGGCGGATACACGGCCTGTAGAGAAAGAGCGCCTCCAGGGATGAGGCGAGCACTGTGGACAGTTTCCAGGAGAGGGGCTGGCTTTCTGACCAGAGAGAGCAAAAGCACTGTTGGCTTTGAACCAGGACTTGGAGGATCCCCCGCGGAACAAAGTCACGCAGTGGTGTATTTGAGTGAGTTCTGACTTCAATTGTAAGCCTCAGTTTTCCTCATCTATAAAATGGTGATGATATCTTTACCACCCATATCACAGTACTTTTATGAGACTAACTTCCAAAATGCACCACAACCAGTGAAATACTCTCAATGCTGTTACTTATTACTATGGTTCATATTGTCAAATGGTGTCTGTTAAATAGTTACATAGCTGTGAGGAGCTGTAGTTTTCCAGGAGTTAGATCTAAAAAAAGAGTTACTGTTACTCGTGGTGGTTTATTAGGCTAGCTTCACAGAGGAAGGTTTTTATATGTGGAAATGTAGCTGATCTCACAAATGTGGTGGAGAGAGCCATTTACTAAAGTGGAGAGGAATCCTTGAACAGTATCTGAAAGGCCGAGTTCCCTTTTTTTAGGGAAGAATCAGGCATAGGATGGTTCAGTATATTAATGTGTAGGTACCTAAAGTTCTGGGTTTGAGATGGCTGTGGAGTGTGGGACTTGAAATTCTGTGATTCTTTAAGGAAAAAAACAAAAACAAAAAAATCAAAACCAAAAGATACGCCATGCTTAAAAAAGGAATTGAACATCCTAAGAGTCTTTCTGAGAACTTAAGAACTTGAGTTGATTTAGGGAAGTAGGAGATGTGGTACATCCCTTCCTGTGTATTAAAACATCGTGAATTAAGCTGGAGGAACTGGAGCCTGAAGCATGTTAGTGTTGTATGAGGGGAAGGACATACATGTATGAGACTAGGTTTAAAAAACACGTGCCACACATTCAGCTGGAGATCCTCATTTGAATTCATTCCCCAGATAGGCCCTAGTCAGGTGTTTCATTGTCGCCCCTTTTGCTAGAATGACTGAACCACTCTTCTTTAGGATTGATTTTATAGGGAGTTTATGAGCCAATCAAGAAAACTGACCTCATTGTCACGTTATTTTTTCCTTTTTTAAAATAGACTTTACTTTTTTTGAACCGTTTTAGATTTATAGGAAGATTGAGAAGATAGTACAGAGTTCTCATTGACCCTCTCACCCTGTTTGCCCTATTATTGACATCTTACATTCATATGGTACATTTGTTACAATTAATGAACCAGTACATAGATTTTTATTAACTAAAGTCAGTTTGTTCAGATTTCCTTAGTTTTTGCCTAGGTCAAAAACTGTCCTTTTCACTCATATCTTTATCTCATCACATAGGGCAGTAGTTTCCTGATAATAGTGGCTTTTCAACAGTTATTGGTTGAGTGAGTAAAGAAAGAAGATGCAGTACCTGCCCTTAAATTGTTACAATGTAGTAGGAAAGGATCAGGCTGCCATGCAAATGACATACACACTAGTGCTTAAAGAGTTTAGAAGCAGATGGGCTATATTTGAATGAAGCCTGGCACTGCCACTTACTGACCCTGTAACTGGGTAGGTCACCCAGCCCCTCAAAGCCTGTTTCCTCACCTGTGAAAAGAGGTAATGACAGCTCCTACCTCAGTGGGGTAGGAAAGAAATGAGTGAAGTAAAGAATGCATGTGACAGCATGTGAACAGGGCCTCACACGTGGGAAGCTCTCAGTAAATGTCAGCTTCAGTGTTTACCTTGCAGGGTAGAATGTGATAGGTGTGCTGAGAGGTACAAGGTGTAATGGGGAGTCTGAAAAGGGGAGATGCATAAAGTGGGGTGGAGGTTGGGAAAGTTTTCCGAGAGTGGGTAGCCTTTGAGATTGACCTGAAAGAATAAATCAGCTTTCACCAGAGGCCCAGTTACTGGAGGGAGAAAAATGCCAGGTTGAGAAAATATAACACACAAAGTTACAGAGGTGGAAGGCGTGAGAGAATGTGTTCTGGAGGAAAGAAAATAATCTACTATAGATGGACTGTGGTCTAATATGGCAAGAGAATAGGACAAGGGAGATAAAACTATGGGGTCATAAATGTTTTGGATATAAATTTAAACTTTTAATTCTAAAAATTTTCAAATATAGAAAAAAGTAGAAGGAATATACTACAATGAAAACCCATAGAACCCCTATCAGTAACTATTAGCATTTTTCTTATTTACTTCATCTGTGTAAATTTACATATATTATTATTATTTTTTTAAAATTTATTTTTGCTGTGTTGGGTCTTCGTTTCTGTGAGAGAGCTTTCTCCAGTTGTGGCAAGCAGGGGCCACTCTGCATCGCGGTGCGCGGGCCTCCCACCATCGCGGCCTCTCCTGTTGCAGAGCACAGGCTCCAGATGCGCAGGCTCAGCAGTTGTGGCTCACGGACCCAGCTGCTCCGCATGTCCCCTGCATTAGCAGGCAGACCCTCAACCACTGCACCACCAGGGAAGCCCTACATATATTATTTTTTGCTGAGCCATTTCAAAATAAATTTTAGATATCATGGCATTTTACCCCTAAGTACTTTAGCATTCATCTCCAAGAAATGAAGAAGCTGCCTTATGTAAATGCAGTACTATTATGATGGCCAACAAGATTAATTGTAGTCCTCAAATATCATTTATTATCAGTCCATAGTCAAATTTCCCAAAGACTTAATCCCCTAAGTCTTTAGCATTGAAAAAAAAGTTAAACCAGAATCCAAGCTAAAGACCGTGTACTGCATTTTATTTGATTGTCGTGCCTCTTACGTCTCCTCAAATCTAAAATTCCTACTAAGATATTAAGACTCTGAGGCTTTGGAGCACCGAGAAGATTATGGTGCTTTCCCCTCCCCCACCCCATCTACCATCCATCTAATTCAAAATAAAAACAATATTGAATTTCAATAAAAGAAATGTAAGCAAGTCCAAGTAGATTCAGATTTTTTCTCCCATCAAGATGATGACTTTGATGCTATCGAAATCTCAAGTGATCACATTTTTAAATACCTCAGCATATGCTTATTTGCCTTGAATGGTCCAGCTCTAGACTCACAGAACTCAGTAGCAAAAAAGTGACTCACTGTTTTCAGTTGAGCTGAATGTCTAGCATGTCTGAACTTCACAGATAGGAAACCACATCCTTAATAGACACACAGAAGTGATTTTTAGTCCCATTGTACATATAAGCCTTCCAGACACTAAGTTCCAATCCTTTCGGGTAATTTCACAGTGAGTTTCACAATATTCCTTTAAGGCAAAAGGTCACTTAGGCCTGTGGGTTGGAAAACAGAGGATGCAGAACCTTGTTGGTCCTACTTTAACCGGGAACACTCTGGTTACAAAGTGCCTCCTTTGTTTTTGGCCCTTCCTGAGTCACAGGTACCTATGGCTGGGCAAGAGTCCGGAATAGCTGCGGGTATGGGAGTGGGCATGAGGTGCCCACCTGCCTGGGCTACAACTTCTGCAACTCATAGGATAAACCTGGCATCCTTTGGAACAACACGGAAGAGAAGGAGGTATTTGGGGAGTGCTTTCCTGCAAACGCACACCCTCTAATCGCCTTTTCCTGATGGTCTTTCCTTGTTACGTTTGGAAGGGAGGCTCCTCTGAGGACTATTTCTTTGCATCTTGCTTGCAGGTGCACGGTGAGTGCTGCTTTAATTTATTGCACTTTGCCTTGTCGGGGAACCCAGCCCACCCCACCTCTGCTGGGAGAAACGCATTTCCACCTTCCAACTTCATGAGGTTCTGTTGACCCACTTGGAAGAGGTTCATTGTAGCACCTGCTTGTTTTTTCTTCTGTCCTTAATTTGGTTTGCCTTTTATTGTCTTCCAACTGAATGGATTCTTTCTCTTTCTTCTAAGGGAAAGGAACCTGAGAAAAGCAATGCTTGTGGTGGTGACTGCTTGCTAAGGGTAATTACTGTTTTATGTTAATCTACATGTTAAAATGAGCAGACAAGGAATTGCTAAATTCACCATCTTGTTATTTCCCAAGTCTGGTCCTCTTAAGTATATTTGTTGCTTAAATAAAGATGTAACCATGCAAAGTAGAAATGTCCAAATGTACAGTTTTTTATGCATGTGTATATATAGCATTTAAAATTTTTATTTCCATCAGCAAGAGTCATTATAGAATACTTGGAAATTACAGGAAAGCAGAAAGAAGAAACCCAGAGATAACTAGCATTAACACTCTGAATTTATGTCTGGTCATTTAGTCTACATGTTATTTCTCTTTAAATGGGCAGTTTCACTATTGCAGTCTAGGACTTCTTGCTCCTGGGAAGTGTGGTCCATAGATCAGCAGCATCAACGTGTCTTGGGAGCTTGTTAGAAATGCAGAATCTGGGTTAGCCTCTTGTTTGCATCCCCCCACACCCCAGAAAAAGAAATGCAGAATCTTGGGCTCTACCACAGACATACTGAATCGTAATTTGTATTGAATGATACTACGTATCCATTAAAATTTGGAAGCACTTCTCCAGAACACAGTATAACCAGGACAGCAGGTGAAGTGGGTAGGACCCAAAGGCCAAGACTGTTTTTCTCCGTTTTCCCTGTGTCACTCTTTCCTAAAATAATTTCCTCAGTATGTGATAAAGACAAAAATGAGGTCAATTTTCTAGCAAGACATAGTAGCCTTGATAAGGAACCCAGCTGTCTCATGCATAAACATTTCATTTAGCAAACATACATTAGGTGCCTGCTGTGTTCCAGGGCACACACGCAGCAGTCACGAAGCCTGCCGTTAAAGCTTGCGTGTACTGCAGGAGAAACATATAGAGGGCAAGGGGAGGGGGTGGGTGGTGCTACAGGGATTGGGCTTGGAAGTCAGAAAGAAAAATGGTTTCTGGGCTGAGTCTTGAAATATAATTCAGTGAACATGAGTTATGAGTATTGCTAGGCTCTGGAGAGAGCACAAGGCTGGATAAAATAGATCCCTTCCTTCAAGGAGTCTGTGCTTGATTTAAGGACAGGGGACAGTGTTTAAAATGATAAATAAAATCTGAAGCACCTTGGTGTTAGGGTAGAACCAGAAGATCAGGGTCTGAATATCAACTTTACAGCTCTGTGACCTCGGACGAGTTATTTCACCTGTCTGAGTATCCATTTCTTCCCTAGATAGAAGCAAAATAATGTAAACTACTTCACAGAATTTCAGTGATTTTTTTTTTTTTTTTTTTTTTTTGGCTGTGTTGGGTCTTCGTTGCTGTGTGCGGGCTTTCTCTAGTTGCGGCGAGCGGGGCGGTGAGCGGGGGCTACTCTTCATTGTGGTGCACGGGCTTCTCATTGCAGTGGCTTCTCTTGTTGCGGAGCATGGGCTCTAGGCACGCGGGCTTCAGTAGTTGTGGCTCGTGGGCTCAGTAGTTGTGGCTCGCAGGCTCTAGAGCACAGGCCCAGTAGTTGGGGCGCACGGGCTTAGTTGCTCCGCAGCATGTGGAATCTTCTCAGACCAGGGCTCGAAACCGTGTCCCCTGCATTGGCAGGCGGATTCTTAACCACTGCGCCACCAGGGAAGGCCCTCAGTGATTTTTAAATGAGGTAACATAGTAAAGTTCTTGCCTACAGTGAGTACAGAATCAGTACCTTGTGGCAAAGATATTTAAAAAGTGTCAAGTGAGTGCCATAGATAGAAGTATTGAGGAGAAACAGAGAAAAGAGAGGCTGTTTCTACCTGGACTGTGAGAGACCTTGTGGCCAGTATGGCCCTGAGGATGTGAATGAGGAAGAGTGGGCCAATGGGAACCAAAGTGAAAGATGAAGCTGCACTTTTGAGACTGGATAGACTGAGAAGACAGGTAATAGAAACAAGGGATCAAGTTTGGTGGAGGAGAATTCTGTTTCCAACACATTCAGTTTGAGGCAGCTGCTGAAAGCTGCGCTTCTGGGATGCAAGTTTGCCCACATGGAATGTTCGTTATTCAGACACATGCCCCTCTGTTCTAGGCTTAGCCAGGGCTGGGCATGAAATGAAGTGCTCAGCTTCACTGGTCCTGGTGTTTGGTCAGAATACCTCTTGCAGAGGGACTCTTTCTTGCTCTTTGGAAAGGTACACATCTATCCAGGGTTTCTCACCAGGATGGAAAACAATGCACAATTTTTTTAAACCTCGAAACTTACCTCTTCTTCCAAAGAAGAGGTATGGAAGAGAACTGAAATTATCTGTGCCTAATTTTTATCCATTGTTATCCTCTTCCTTGGGTTTCTTTTTCTCTGTAAATCTTCTTCCTCCCAACTAATGACCATTAATTGCTACAGAAGAAAAATGCATTGGAAAAAGTTTTCTGAAAAATGGACTAAATGCTCTAACACCAGTGATCTCTATTTCTATTTGTGTTGGTTTCAACCGTAGGCTCCTTTATGATCTCTCTTCATATGGAATAGACACAGCCTACAAGTAACCGTAGTTACTGGCTTTTAGAGGTTACAATCAGCCTGCCAAATAAAATGCTAACATTTTGCCAAATTTGTTTTATCTCTGTCTCTCTCTGTTTTTGTCTCTTTGTCTCCGTATACATACACTTTAAAACAGTTTTGCTGAACCGGTTGAGTTAGTTATAGAGGTCATGACCCTTTACCTGAAATATTAATACTTTAATATGTATCTCCCAAACACAAGAATATTCTCCCACATAGTCCATAATACGGATTCAGATTTCCCCAGTTATTCCAGTAATGTCTTTTTATAACCCCTCTCCTCATCCAAGATTCATCAACAGCCATTCACTGCATTTTGCTTCTTTTGCTTTAATGCAGAACAGTCACCCTGTTTTTGTTTATTTTTGTCATTCATGGCACTGATATCTTGGAAAATGCCAAGATAATTGTCTTGGAGAAAGTACCACAAGTACTGGATTTGTTTGATTGTTACTTTATGATGAGATACAGATTAAGCCTTTTGACATACATACTCCCTGTGGAGACATGACATTCGGTTATCCTATAGTTGATTGTGGCAACCAACACTTGGGTAAGGTGGTCTGCCAGAGCTCTCCATTATAAAGATACCTCTTCCCCTCGGTAAGTGATAAGTAATCTGTGGGGTGATATTCTGAGGCTGTGTGAGTATCCTGTTCCATAGCAACCCTTTCCCTAATGGTTTTAGCATCCATCAATGACCCTTGACTGAATCAATCATTGCCTTGGTGGTTGCAAAGTGGGATTTTCTATTTCTGCTCTTCCTTTGGTGTTTATTAGCTGGCTTTCTTTGTAAAAAAGAGCTTTCCACTATCCCCCTTTCCATGAATATCTGTGGATTTATGGTTCCTTTTTTAAAAATTGAGTGTGTTATAATTTATCCGTATCATCCTTTTTGTTGTTCAAATTGTACCACATTTGGCCAGTGGGAGCCCCTTCAAGGCAGCTCCTGTGTCCTTCTGTCATGTCTGCATTCATATTTGAGCACTTCTTCCTTCCTGGCATATTTTGATGTTCTAGGCTTATATTGTACTTTCCTTACCCCCGGGCCTGGACCCAACTATTTCTCCAGTGAGCTATGGTGCTTAGAAAAACAAGATCTGGGTACTCAGACTTTTCTTTAAAAATGCATATAATCCAGAGAAAGTTAAAATTCCTTAATCATTTGTTGAAACTCCCCCATTCCCCAGCTTCTGCTGAAATATTGCCACGGAGTCGTTGGAAGTTTAGAAGTTGGAAGGAAAGGACCAATGAGAGGAGGAGGCCGTCGAAAGAGAAGGTCATTGGGCTTTGGACCAGAGGTGGTGTAGTGATGCAAAAAGGGGGAGTGAGATAGTGCCAAGACCAATTTAGATTATGTTGGAATTCTGCCCACAGAGTGACTAGAGAGCCCGAGAAAATAATTTCTGCTTATTTTCCAGGTAGACTCTGAAAATTGGTTGCCCTTTTTTATATCCAGTAATGCTAAGAGAGTGTATTCCCCTGAGCTATACATATGCTAATTCTTAGAGCAATTTAAGAAATACAGTTTCCATACTGAGAGTTCCTAAGTGTTCTGTATTTTCAGAGTCAGTGTGAGGTGTATATAGGTAGATGTATATTTCTGCATGTTTTCTTTTAAAAATTAAAATTCATAGTTTTTATTTTGAACACTCCTAACTGAAAATAGTATCTGAATTTATTTGCTGATTATAATACTTGCTTGCAAATTATTAAAGGTGCATATGTGCAGCATTTTAGGCAGCAACTTGTGAGACACAGAAGCCAAGAATTTCAGTTATTTTCCAAAGTAATCAACATACATTTGATAAAATGATAGTCTCTGATCTTGAACTGATTTTTCTGGAACTCAGAATCACCTCTGTGATCTCTTCTTGTATATGATAGCGTAATTAAAATATTCATTTGCCTCTTCTGTTCTGTGAAACAAAACATGAAATCAGTAGCTTTGTTTCCATTTGATAGGGAAGTTATGAAAATGCTTAAAAATACAAAAGCAAATTTGAAACAGAAGGGTTTTTTGTTTGTTTTCCATTGAAGTCAGCATTTTGGGAAGTAAAAAACAAAACAAAACAGAGACTAGTACATCTATACTTTGTACAGCAGGAATATGGTTATCATTCAGATGTATACACTGCATGTTACAGATGCTTTATAATTTTATAAAACAAAACCACGCACACACACACAATCACTGATTTCTAATCCTCAGTGCATTCTTGAGAATGGAGAGTGGTACTAAAGCAATTGCTCTACACCAAATAGTTACTGGGTATTTGATGTGAGTAATGCTACGCTGAAGATGGAAAGGGGCACATCCTTTAAATGTGCTGCTGGCCAGTACAGGTAAGTGAACTCGGGTTGTGTGGTGGCCAAATTGTTCCACACTGGCCCTTGACTTCAGAGTATTGAAGTTTCACCATTTAGTTCTTATGCAATTTCAGTGCATGGGATTAAACTAAGCAGACTGATGACTAATAAGGAGTCACCGTTTTTGGCAAATGGATTATTTTCAAAGTCCAGTTTTATGGTTATTGGGAAAATTTTTAAGACAGCTGAGTTCTTTTGGAGGTCGTAAAGATCAATATCTCTTTCTTACTTTCTATCAAAAACTCCCCGAGTGAGGCACTCATCCCCACAACTGAATCCATTGCTTCTTGTATTTCTTTAATCTTGATCTTGTTTGAAAGGAGCTTTATCCAGAGCACAATTTCTTCATTCATAACTAAATTTCTTTCAGACATTAAGACAGCTAATATGCAATTATATAATTAAAAGTCTTCTTTCATCTGGATTTTACTAAATCTATAACTGTTTTAGCCAGTAAAAGCAAATTATATTTTGGCCTCTAAAATGGATTTATATACTTTGAACATCTTTTGGGATGTATTTGCCCTTGAATTATGAGATAGAAAATACTTTCTGTGACTGGATCTGTTAATACCTGTGGAGGAAGCATCTGGTACCCTTGTTCTTGGGCTGGAGTCACATTCAGAATTAAAGTGGGGATAAAAAGAGGTTTTTTTCCCCCACCAAATGCCTTAGTCCTATTTTTATATAGCATATGATTATTTCTAACTAGAAAAGTAGGTATGATTATTGTGGAAGATTTGGGAACCACAGGAAAATGCAAAGAAAATAAAAATTATTCTATCCTTATTCTGTTATCTCTAATTAGCAACTATACACAAATGTTGACTTTTTTCATTCTAGTCTTTTTTTCTAGGTATAGATACTTTTAAACAAAATTGAGATCATATGGAACAAATCATCTTATAGTCTGCATTCCCAATGAACACTGCTTAAAAACATTTTCTCATTTTATTAATCTTAAAGATTTTAAAAAACTTTATCCATTGCTGAATATTTATATTTTTAAATTGCTTAAAATGTTATTACTTTAATGGAAAACTTCTTTGTACATATCTTTATGTATATCTTGGACTTTTTTTTACGGATAACTTTAATCTTTTAAAAATTTATTGGTTTCAAGGAATGACAAGTAATTCAGTTTCTCCTCTCTAGCAATTCTGGCTAAGTCCTCTTGTCTGCAAGGATTGTATCTTTATAACACCATCATGTTGGGCTGTCCGGAATGGTGCAGTAACGCTTCATTTATCTAACAACACCATTACAGAACTTCTCATAAATAAATTTTTCACGTAACTGAAACACCCTTAAAAGTGTCCATACTAGGTTATTGTAAAGTATGTGAGTGTGATTCTTTCTAAAATTAAATTACATATGTTGCTATCCTCTTTAACATAATGAAAGTATTTGAAAATCATAATTTAACCCCTCTGGTCTAAATCACAAGCGTCCTGGGACTTCCTTTGGTGGTCCAGTGGTTAAAACTCAGCGCTTTCACTGCATGGGGCTGGGTTCGATCCCTGGTCGGGGAACTAAGATCCCATAAGCCATGTGGCATGGCCAAAAAAACCCCGAAAAACAAAACAAAACACACAACATATAAGCATCCTTGTAAACACTAGTTATTATACAGTCAGTTCTGCTAAAATGCAATATATGTGTTTCTAAAAACCACTATGCTATGCAGTAAACCCCCCAGTGCTTAAGGGAAAAGTAGGATCAGGGACATAACACTGAAAAACCTTTATCAGTGAGGCAGCCCAGCACTGGAGCCTACCTGGGCTCTTTGGTGGGGCTGATGGCAGACTCTGGGAGGGCTCACGCCAAGGAGTACTTCCCAGAACTTCTGCTGCCAGTGTCCTTGTCCCCATGGTGAGACACAGCCACCGCCCGCCTCTGCAGGAGACCCTCCAACACTAGCAGGTTACCTGCACGACTCGTAGAGCCATTTGTGAGGAAAGCCTGTCACATGGCCCTGCCGACCTGGCCACAGCTGACTGAATCACAGGGGACACGGGTGCAAGCCCTGGTCCGGGAAGATCCCACATGCCGCAGAGCAACTAAGCCCATGCGCCACAACTACTGAGCCTGCGCTCTAGAGCCCACAGGCCACAACTACTGAGCCCACGTGCCACAACTACTGAAGCCTGCGCACCTAGAGCCCGTGCTCTGCAACAAGAGAAGCCACCGCAATGAGAAGCCCGCACACCTCAACAAAGAGTAGCCCCCTTTCGCCACAACTAGAGAAAGCCACGCACAGCAACGAAGACCCAACACAGCCAAGAATAAATTAAAAAAAAACCTTTATCAGTGACACATTAAAAAAAAGTAAGATGGGAACTGAATAAAAATCGGAGCACAGTTTTACACATATTAGTTGGTCAAGAAGTAAATAGATAAAAAGTGCACTAAATATGGCATTTTACCTTGAGAAAGTCGTGACATTTCCTGTGGACTGAGGCCCTGGAAGGGTTGCAGTTTATGCGTCACTGTGAAGTGGTGGAAAGAGGGTTACCTGAAATCAGAAGGAAAGTTGGGGCACCCAGCTTGGAGGGCTGTGGCTCGGCACATGTCGGGGGGACTGAGATCGCCAACAGATATTTGAGGCGTGGGTTTTGTGCCTTTTGTGTATCCTTAGACAGCTGGGTTCCGCCCCGTGCAATCTTCTGCTATTACCTAATGTTTCTTGCAGTGAAATCATACCTAAACAAATGTGAAAATCAAGTTACGCTCAAGTTGCTCCCTACTGTATCAACCTTGGAACAAACACGAGTGTTATAGGAGAACTGAGTGTACTGTGTGGCACCCGGGTGATGTCTAGGGGATATTTCTGCTTGTCTCTATCCTAAATGGAGTTAATACATGTAAAAACACTTAGAGAAGAATCTGGCTTGCGAGTGGATACTGTGTAAGTGTAACAATAACATTGTAATAGTAACTCTAAACTGTAACAGTAACAATGACAGTAATAATAAATGATGACTATTGATGCCTGTGGGATTCTGACTGCCTACCGTGGCAGTGCTTCCTGCCTCCTCCTAAAGGACCTATTTCTCAATCTCTTATGGCTTTTAAATGAATTTATCACGCTTCTTAGAATTACATCTAACGTGCGGCCCAGTGTGGGAGAGGCTGACAGGTGCACAGACTTTAGGTTATGGTGTACCTGTGGCATCTGTTACACCTACTTAAACTCGTTTATCTTATGAATGATGTATTACCTATGTATTCATTCACAGCATTGGGGGAAGTAACTTATGTTTTAAGTGAGATTATCATCATGCAGAATTTTCGGATTTTCTGTTTTATTAGAAAAAAATTGGGACTTCCCTGTTGGCGCAGTGGTTAAGAATCTGCCTGCCAATGTAGGGAACGTGGGTTCAAGCCCCGGTCCGGGAAGATTCCACATGCCTCGGAGCAACTAAGCCCGTGAGCCACAATTACCAAGCCCGCGTGCTGCAACTACTGAAGCCTGCACACTCTAGGGCCCGTGTGTCACGACTACTGAGCCCGTGTGCTCCAACTACTGAAGCCTACACACCTAGAGCTCGTGCTCCACAACAAGAGAAGCCACCACAGTGAGAAGCCCGCGCACCGCAACGAAGAGTAGCCCCCGCTCACTGCAACTCTAGAGAAAGCCCGCGCAGAGCATCAGAGACCCAGTGCAGCCAAAATAAATAAATAAATAAATTGATTTTTTAAAAAAAGTCAACATGCCTCTCCTCATTCCCACCTGCAAAAGTGAAGTGTGCTTCAATGGATACATCTGAAGGTCATTTACAAGTTGTTGATGAATTTCTTTAAGTTGTTATTGTTTACTTCTATTTACAACTGCTTCTGTGTTTGTGAGATGAGCTCATCTTTGGAAGGTGAGGCAAGCAAGTGTGATTTCGGAAGACCTTCCCTCCCAAGTCACAGTATAATTAGAAGTCCACATCCTCCCTAAGTTGCTTTTTAGAACTCCCTGAGAAGGACATTTTTATCGTGAACGGTTGCCAACAAGCCTTGCTGATTCCGGCTTTAGTAACTTTAATTAGATGACAGATCAAAACACCATCTAGATTTAGCAAGTCTTGTTAGTATTGTTCTGAAAGAAAAGCTAATATAGCTCATCATTTAGATAGTCCAATGAAATCTGTATTTTAATTATGCAGAGGCTGTGAATAGCAGTGTTTTGCAGAGGCTGTGAATAGCAGGGGTGTTTTGATTTTTAATTTCTAATCTGACTTTGAATGTTAACTTTTTGTCTCTACACAATTTCTAGATATATTCGGGCTGCCTGACCTCATTGAGTGATTGCTATTAATTAACAAGACTTTGTGGGAAAAGGGAAATTGCCTTCTGAGCTTTGTACCAAAGACCTGGGAAAAGTAAGTAATTTTCTAATTTGCTTTTTAAAAATTTTGTTACATTTCTCTCAGAAAGTTAACAGTTTGTCTGTGGCTTTTCTACTTCCTTTCTTTCCTGGCCTTGTAAGTTTTATATGCTCTTACAGACTTGAAACATGGAAAGGGACTCAGGAGACGTTTAAAAAAAAATAAAACAACCTTTCAGGAGATTAGGATGACTTTCTGCAATGTGCCATTTCTTTGTGATTTCATAAACTGAGTCCTCAAGGTTGTGATAAAACCTTTATTAGGTGTTCAGTAGATGAATTAAACTCTAAAGGTAAGACAGTGTAATATGGTGTGACAGAAAAGTGAGTCCAGTTTTCTGAGCTTCAGGAGTTTTAGACTTTTAGATAAGCTCTTCGGTTCTGAATTTTTTAGAATAAGAATGTAATCCATTTGGTTCTTTTCTTGTCTGGAAAGGAAAATAAAATGTGGAATCACTTGTTCAATAAGTCCCTCATGTAGCTTGGTTTTGGAAGAATTGATGCATCTGTCAGTTTTATTGTTTTATAACTTTTTCGAGAAACTCTAAGATAGTTTAATTGAGAAACCTGTGTGAATGGCTTGACTGTCTTGTAGAAAAAATTGTTTGGTGCCATAAAGGTCAATTTATTTCCCTGATCTTTTTGAAGAGAAAGGTAAAATGGGCCCTAAAAATAATACAGTCTACTTTTTTGTAGGTAGTACTTGGAAATGTGAGTGGCCCATAAGAATGTAAGCGAAACAACACACATACACATACACACGCACGTGCATTCACACACACCTCCTTTCTGGTGTATTCCGGAAGCAATATCATTGACAGTAGGAACTGTTTGCTCATTACATCACTAGATAGTTTTCTAAACTTTGTATTCTGTGTGTATTGCAGCTCCTCCACATTTCTGACAGTACAAATGAGATAGTTGAAACATTCCTAAAACAAAACAAGACAGAAAAGAACTATACTCTAGAAGTTCCATAGAAGCATTAAACAGTAAGATCAGATTTTATTGTTATATTGTTTGTAGTGTAAATTTATTTATAACTAAATTGTGTGTTATTTGAAATAATTTTAATAAGGTAGGGGTCTTTAATTATGAAGCTGTTTTGAAGTTAAATAAGATGTACCAAAAAAAATTACACACACACACAGAGTATACACACACCACGAAAACAGTTTCTGAGAGCCATCAAGTCTCTGCTAAAATATAAATCCAGTGAAAGCAAGGACTTCGAAAATTTTCTCCAAAAACATTTTTTTTTGTTACAGTGAAACATTTGCAGTAGTGAAATACTATTGTCAGTGGAATTTAAAAAAAAATGATAGCAATATATTTAGTTGAATTTTTTAGCCTTGTATTCACATATTAACCTTAAAATAAAGGATATTTATTCCATCCTGGAAGGGTATTTGAAAGAGGATTATGTTGGAAGTCACCAGTCTGTCCACAGAAGTAGAACGAAAAGAGCAAAAGATTAATTCTCTGGCCATTAGGATCTCAATATTTGCAGTGGTGTTTAGATTGGAAATACAACTTAGCCCCAGAAAGTGAGCTACTTAAACTGCCTTTCAAATAATTTAGCATTTCTTTAAAATTTAATATAGTCCCTGGTGAAATATTTTCCTTCCATTACACCAAAATATTCCCTTTGTGATATTGCTGTAAAAGTTACTTTTCCATTTTGTAGAAGCAAGGCATCAGTAGGACTTTTGATCACCACAGTAAGCTAAAGACAGTCCCTGTGTTACCAAAGGGACTATGGCAGAAGGATCCCTGCTTACTGAAATTGATGTCATAGGTGAAAATTTATATGCACAGAAGGATGTTCATAGTTGACTTTTAAGTTAAAAAGGAGGTGGTTATAATGCATAGGTATGCTCTGTATAAATCTAGTGCTGAAGAACTAGTTATATGGAAGTAAACATTAAGGGAGAGGGCAGAGTGGGGGGAGATGGAGGGAAGTCCCTTCTGAAATTTACAAAAGTCACAGGTGAATGTTTCTGACAGTACTTTGAAAACTATAAGGGGTACTTAAATGAATTGGTGACTTATTTTGGGGGAGGTTAGTGCAATTTTAGGGAAAATTCAGAACCCTAAACAACCACCACACTTCCTTTTTTTTTTTTTTGCGGTACGTGGGCTTCTCACTGTTGTGGCCTCTCCCGTTGCGCAGCACAGGCTTCGGACACGCAGGCTCAGTGGCCATGGCTCACGGGCCCAGCCGCTCCATGGCGTGTGGAATCTTCCCGGACCAGGGCCCGAACCCGTGACCCCTGCATTGGCAGGCAGACTCTCAGCCACTGCGCCACCAGGGAAGACCCCACACTTCCTTTTAACTCCCAGTTTCCTCTACTTTTATTTTTTTCTTAATCACAAATATGTTTTCAAAGACTTCCTTGTTTCAAGTGTTTTATTTAATTGTTTGAAGTAGGTTTGTGGAAACTTGAATCTATAATATTGACAAAATGTGGATGCACTTTTGAAAAATTAGCCATGGATTATTTTAAAAGAAGTAGAAAATAGCTTGTATTTTATTATCCTGTTTAATACATATTTATGTTTATTTTTATGTTAATACTATCAGAGTAGTATATGCTACAAATTATTTGGTATCCTTTCTTTTCCACTTAATAAATAATGAATTCCCATGCTAATAAATATTTGTCTACAATATCATTTTTAGTGAAAGAGAAACAGTTGAATCTTAGCTTTTTGTTTAATTTTAGGTGATCCTGGCTTTCAGTTAGAAGGGAGTATAAATATGTGAAATATATGGTGTGGGTTTTTCATCTGTGAGCAGAGAATAGACTAGGATTCACCTTCTACAATCTCTACTGTGTTTACTGTAACCAGACATGTTCTGAACAGGAGGCTTGTGGGACTAAACATGTGTTCAAGATGGTAAATGTCACTGTTCGACAGGTACTGTGTATAAAGCTTGTGTCTTCTTTGGTCCCTTTGTTATGTTACAAGACTGCAGGTGACATCTTCCTCCCGCTTAGCTGTCTTCATCAATATTTCTGTGCCTAAGGAAGGATTCTACCCATGTATTTCTTCCTCCCAAGAAGCTCTTAATATCTCAGATGAGGTGATGGGTACAGAAGGAACATTTCATAGACTTTGGAATATAATTTATTGGAGCAAATTGAAATCCAAATTAATTGGAGATGCAAAATGTATTATAGACCTTTGCATGCCTTCTCAATTTTAGGTTCATTTATTAAGCCAGCATTTTTTGCACAACTACCATGTGCCAGGCACTGTGTTAGGAGCTCCTTATACAGAGATGAATGAGATATGCTCTTGCTTTCAGGGAACTTAATTTGAGTTTCAAATTCAGATTCAAATAACATGTATTCAGTGTGTATCATGTGATATTCTGGATATATTCAAATGAGGCGTTTGACCACTAACATTCAGTAATGATATTCATTGACCCACCCCTTCCAAAATAAATCATGAATAGAATTTTCTAATCCTTAAGCGTTTTTTTTTCCATTATATTTTCCTGAACTTTTGGTACCTGCTACTACTTGTTAAGTTAAATTAGCAAATAGGAAAAAAAAAGTCAATGAATAACAAGCATTTAATCAATAAACTTAGAGCAATGATTTAAAAAACATGTGTGTATATATTTGTACACAGGTGTACACACACACACACACACACACACATAGTATTTGGGAAGCAGTATGTATATAATGCAGTTGTAATTTCTCCTAGTAGAATAATTCTTGGTTCATGTGGTACAGTTAAATATACCAAGATTTCTGATATTCTGCCCTTAGACTGGCTCTGCTGTCTGAACCACTGTGGAAGTCATAGTAGTGAGTCACTAGATTGTCACAGTAATTCTTAGGGTAGGGATTATTGAAACTCGGGGGAAAGTAACTCTCCAGCATTCACACGGCTAGAAAAGGTTTGAGTTAGGATTCTAACTGTGATCCATCTAACTTTAAAGCCCATGAGGTATCCATCTGACTCTGGTGAGCTTGTAGGGAAGATGGATTCACAAATGCTATGGGCCTGCTGAGGAAGGGGCAGTCTTTTCCCGAGGAGTCAGGTGTCTGTGTGGCATTGGGCATGTTCCCCATTTTCTCAAAGTCCATCTCTTCATCTTTAAAGAAGAGTTGGTAGTAGGATCTAGCAGGGCATTGGACCAGAGCAATTAAAGAGCATTGGTAAGAGGAGTAGCTAGGCATGTGAGTTGGAGAAATAATAGGTCTGGGACTGGAAGCCACTGCTAGCAATTAACCCTGGGAGTGTGCTGGGAATTGTAGTAAGAGTTTTACATATTGCATCTTATTTAATTCTATATATCAGTTCTGAGAGGTAGGTGTTATCGCCCCATTATAAAGATTTTGAAACTGAGGCTCAGTGAGGTTAAATAACTTGTCTAATGTCACATAGCTAGGGAGTGGAGTGGTCAAGACTTGAACTCAGGTCTGTATGACTCTCATGTTTATGCTCTTAACCACTGTGCTATGATCAGAAGTAATCCTTTCTGTGTGTCAAACTCGCTTAATACCCTACTTCAGTCTCTCTGATAGTATATTCTGATTTTATCTTTTATTGTTTTTAACTTGAATTGGGTTATAGTTATTTACATAATGTTTAATAGACTGTAAGGTCTTGAGGCCTGGGATCCAGTCTCATTCACTTTTTTATTTTTTGTCTTTCATAACTCTTTGCTCAATAAAATTTGCATTGATAAGATGAATAATCTCTAAGATATTTTGTCCCTTGGAATTCAGTGTTTTAAAATTATATATGTAAAGCTTCTGTTGAAGTTATATCAAGTGTTACTTAAATGGGAGTAATTGGATTTTAGTTTGATATTTGTTTATTTATTTATCTATTTAGTTGTTTGATATCTAGATTGATCTCTAAAGTTTCAGGAAATTCCTAATTGCCATTTTATCTTGTGACTTGCTGTCCAAAACTGAAGCTGAGACTAAAATGCACTTCTTGTAAGCCCTTTTGGAGGCTGTAAAGCTGTGCTTGCTGCTTCATTGCTATGGCAGGTATAAAACTGTCTTAAATGATATTTTTGAGTCCATAAAAAATACTACACCATCATTCATGCAGGTAAGGACCTCAGTTTGTGAAAATATGTGGAGCCCTTGTGTTGACGGTTACTCCTGTTGGTCCTGGCTGGTTTCAGATTTAGACAACAAACAGAAGTACTTTTCTGGTTCAGGGCATATTATGGGAGACCGTTGGGGTCAGGCTGCCTAGGTTTGCACCCTAGTTTCTTGGTTTATGAACTCTGACTCATGACAAGAAAGCATCTGTAAAAGGAAGATGGATAAGAAAACAGGTTGTTATAATAGGTTCGTGTACTTGGTTCACTGGGAATTTAGGGAAGAAATATCCGTTTTCAGATGGGAGCCACTTTTGCTCAGACACTCTTTAAAAGGAGGCCAAAACTGTGAGCTCGTAGGACAGAACTTGACGGTTCAGTATTACAGCCCGTGTTTATCCCTAACCCTTTGCTGTTTTTAAACCAGAGTTCACGTTCTCTTGTAACTACTGCATTTATTTTCCTGAACTCTAAGGACGTAGTTTAGGCTTTGCTTTATGTTCCACGTATGCTGGAGGAGAGTAGGAAACGACGTCTTTTAAGAAAATAGAAAATGTTATTCAAGATCAACATTGCCTCTGGGCTTTGAAAAACGCTGGGGTTTCTTTCATCTTCCAAGAGAGCTGTGAGGAAGGAAAGCAAACCCTGGGGAAGTTTCATAGCTTGTCTCTGCCGCTGTTACTGGAAAAGGGGGAAGTAAGGGCCCGTAAATAGCTGTCATGGCCACAGTTGATGGCAGATTCAGGTGTGCTAGAAATAAAGCACAGGGAGCTGCTTATTCCCACGGCTGCTGCTCGGCCTGACAGCAGGAGAATGGGTCTCAGAACGTGGCTCTACAGTGAAAACAAAGTGTCCCGTCCATCACAGGCATACATTTCCTAAATTTCAAGTTGCACAAAGATTCCTGATGTTATTCCCTTTTGAGGTTTAATATCTTCGATTGCTAACAAGTTGGGTAAAAATACTCTTCAGCCTCAGTCTTATTCTTGTAGTTTTTGATTGCTTAGTTTCGCACTTTGAAGGAAGGGCAGACTTGGCCTGTACCTTCTTGATGGTGAAAAGCAGGAGCTATCAATAAATGCTGAATTTAAAAACCATTTCCAGGGTTACCTCCGCCCACTAAGTGACCCTTGCAAAAAAGCTTTAGTCTGCTGTAAGCTGGTAATCCCTTAATACATGGATACCCTGGTGGGGAAAATAAAATCGGATTGTATACCTTTCCCTTTTACTTGTGCACTAATTGTTGTTCTCCTGCATTTAAAAGCAGATGTTAAACTCTCCCTTTGATGTTCCACAGCAGACAGACTCCAGTTGTGTGTTACCACTTCTGATGCATATCTGTTGTTAAATGAAGATCAGCTTTGGCAAATTACAGTTTGATGGTTACATTTTGACCTGGAGCCACAGAACAGAATGGCAATTTATTCTTTCATCTGACACACATTTAGCGGGTTCCTGCCTGGCCCTTGACATAAACTGTTTTCAAATCTCACAAATACCGCAAAAACCTAGCAAACTTGATAGTGCTATCTCTATTTTATAGGTAAGAAAAATAAGGCGTAGAGAATGATTAGAAAACTTGCCCAGGGTTTCATTGCTATTAAGTGGCTGGGATTTGATCTGGGGTTTTTGGCTGACTCCAAAGCTGTTACTGTGGTGGGGAGGCGGGGGAGGCGGGGGGAGACTGCCTTTTGAGAGAGGAGTTGATCAATGGAGCAAAGATCTTGAGGTGTTGACATAAAAAAAAAAAGTCATTAACCATGAGCCCGTCATTCATTCATTTATTCAACAGATATTTATTGAGTGTCTATTTTGTGCTAGACACTCTGCAAGGTGCTGGAAATTCAGTGGTGGGCAAGACATAATCTTTCACCAGCTTCAAGGAGGAAAAAGGTATGCAAAAAAGAGTGTTCCCCTCCAAAAGCTGCCGTGTCTTGGTTAGGAGAGCAGAAGAGCTTTTATAAAGTTTTTTTAAGGTGTGGGAATTTTGACGCCTTAATGAAAGTTGTTTAGTTTATTCTTCTTTTATATCAATGTATATACTGTACTAAATTATCTACAAATAAATAGAGAGGTGACTTCACTAGGAGACTTGGCAACTGTACTCCTTGGTTGGGCTGCTTAGGACATGCAGAAATGGAGGCTGGAGTGAAATGGTATTGAGTTTTTTTTGTTTGTTTTTTTTTTATTTGGTTGCGCCGGGTCTTAGTTGTGCCTCACGGGCTCCTTAGTTGCAGCTCGCTGGCTCCTTAGTTGTGGCATGCGAACTTTTAGTTGCGGCAGGCATGTGGGATCTAGTTCCCTGACCAGGCATTGAACACGGGACCCCCACATTGAGGGCGTGGAGTCTTAACCACTGTGCCACCAGGGAAGTCCCCTGTATTGAGTTTTAAACAAAGCGTGGTGAATAAAAATTTGAACAATGAGCTGGCAAGGACTGAATCAAATTCAGTTTTGGGATCCCTATTTTATGTAGGAGGACTTAGCACAGTGCCTGGTATGTAGCAAGTTCCTAGGAATTCTGGTTTATTGGTTCAGTGATGAGACATAAAATAAGGAAGAGAGGGGAAAGGAAGCTTGTGGGTTGTGGGGTGTGGGTGGGAGATAAGGTAACATCGAGGAGGAGTGTGAGGGTAGCCGTAAAATAAACCGATAAATAAATAAGGAGAGCACACGACATATGACAGACTTGATTCATATGTACAAACCCTTTTAATATCCAAGGTGGGGAGGAGCTGTGTTTATGTAATCTGGAAATGCCATTGCGTTTGGGTGCCTAAGAGAGAATGCAACTTTCTCTTGACCTTCTGATTGGACTCTTCTGACTTCCTATTCACACATGAACCCACTCTGCCCCCTTTCCCACCATGAACCTTATTTCACTTTTTTGACACTTTTGGCTTTTAAGCGCAGTGTTTGGTTCTTTAATAAGTAGGGTGGCAATATGTGTCAGTTTGCTGGGACAGTCCTGACTGTGCCTGTTGCTATTTTTGATAATGCCCCCTTTCAGAACCAAGTGTTCTGGTTTGGATGATAAATTAAATAGCCACCCTACTAATAAGGGAATTTGGTGACATTCTGTATCATTAAAAAAATAATCTTTACAGCATTCAGACTACTTTGATGAATTACCTTAATGTAGATGTAGTACCTGTAAAATTTCGAAGCAGACTAGTGTCTGGTCTCTTATAATAAGTAGGAAGAAGAGAAAATGAGCGGTACCTGAAAAGATTCAGATGTAGAGAGATATAAGCCAATTTCAACAAGAACTTTAATTACAACTAATGACTGGCATAGCCTATGAGAAAGGGCATTTAAAGACTGTCCTGATGATGGGCAGTGTTGAGGGAATCTAGCATCTTTTGAGATAATCTTGTCTTGATTGCTAGTTTTTATTTAGAGTTTCAGTGTTTCCACAGCAGTGGTAATTTAATTCAGATGTACTTTCATTTGTTCTCTAAGTAGAAAGTAGAAGAAATAATTTCTTAGAACAGAGGTTTTGTCAGAGGTTTAAATAAATGACCGGAGGGGAAGTTGTTGAATTCAAGTTTTTTTCCTTAAATCTGTTAAATTGTGTCTTTTGTAATAATAGTAATAATATTTTAATAGTAATAATATTTTAATCAAGTGAGATTCACATAGGGATTCAGTGCACATTAATAGAATATATGCTGGGGCTTTTCTCTTAATAAACAGGGTTAAATTGGTTTTATAGTTCACATGGATTTGAAGACATGAACTAGTATCTTGTCATATAGATACATGTAAAAGCTTTTTAGGTATTCAGGTAATGCTGGACAGTAATTGCAGCATGAGAGTTGGGTAGGATTAAAATCATGCTTATTGGACCAGTCTTTTCCATATTAATATTGATATTTTATGAGATAATGATGCATTTACCTTCAAGTCCCATAGTTTCTTGTTCCCTGCAATGTTATCTTTCATAGGAGGGTAGATTTCCAGAGTAGAGGGACTGTTTCTATACAATCTTAAAATTGTTTTGGAATAAAATTCTGGCTCTGCCTCAGGCTATCTGTGGGTGAGTTCTTTCTCTGAGCCTCGGTTTTCTAGCCTGTAAAGTGGGAATAATGGCATCTATTGCTTAGAGTTTATTAATATAGTGTTTATTCATTCCTGCATCTGCGATAAGCACTAACAAAAAGGTTAATGTTCTCCAAGGCTTAGGAATCAATAGCAGAAACTGAGGTGGAGAGACATGTATTATTATTGGAAGGATGAGACTCAAAATAGTTGACAACCAGATTCTGGCCAATCAGAATGGATGCTGACTATAAACATTGGACAGTCATCACAGTGCTCACCTACTGAATATCATCCTGTGTTATCGGTATCAGGAAATCTGTTTAACCTGTGATGATTTGCAAGAAACCCATTGTGTCTCCTAGTTATAAATTAATGCTTCCTCTTCTGAGGTGATCAGGAAAGGACACCATCTTCATATGGTGAGGTGAACCTAGCTCTCATGCCTGGATTCCTGTCCCAAGGTTCCCTTTTCTTTGGGGACCTTGCTAATCATTGCTGCCAGCACTGTGATAGCTCTGCTATCCCACTCTGCTTTCCTATTTCCCACTCCATCCTTAGCTTGGAAACATGTCCTTAATTCCCTATAGTAGATGAAAGTTGAGTTTATGACCTTTAACAAAATCCTGAGAGTTCCATAAAATTGCTACTAGATATGGCATACTGAGACCCATCCTCACTGGGCCCTTACAAGGCTACCTCTCTGGCCTAGACCACCAGCCCCCTCTCCCAGAAGTGACTATCAGCATATTTAGTTGTAGAGGCAAGGCATCAAATAGATTAAGGCCCTGAAGAGGGAAGATTTCTGCCAGGTCTTTCCTTCCTAGTTTTCATTTCTTATCTCAGGCTCTGCCTCTTCCCAGAGTAATTGACACTGGGAAGTCCACCTCTCACAGGGCAGATCCTAACCGCTTACCCCAGGGATGGGACGACAATAGCCACAGCTATCAAAAAATTCAGAATCAGTGCAAAGGCTTCCATATAATCCTAGAAGGTTCCTTTCCTAAGGCAGGCGTGAGTTGGTTTAATCATATTGGGCATATACTGATGTGGTCAAGAATCTTTAAGAAATTGTTTTGCGATCACCTCACACCTGTTAGAATGGCTGTCATCAAAACTACAAGAGATAAAAAGTGTTGGGGAGGATGTGGAGAAAAGGAGCTCTTATGCACTGTTGGTGGGATCGTAAAATCGTGCAGCCACTATGGAAAACAGTATGAAGGGTCTTCAAAAAATTAAAAATAGAACTACCGTAAGATCCAGCAATTCCACTTGTGGGTATATGTCTGAAGGAAATGAAATCACTATCTAGAAGAGATATATTTGTTCCCCCATGTTCATTGCAGCATTGTTAACAATAGCCAAGACATGCAAGTATCCGTCACCAGCTGAATGGATAAAGAAACTGTGGCATATATATCCAGTGGACTATTATTCAGACATCAAAAAGAAGAAAATGCTGCCATTTGCAACAACATGGATGGACCTTGAAGGCATTATGTTAAGTGAAATAAGTCACACAGAGAAAGACAAATACTGTATGATCTCACCTATGTGTACAATCTAAAAAAATCCTGAATTTACAGAAACAAAGAACAGATTGGTGGTTGTCTGAGGTGAGGGGTTTGTGGGTGGGAGAGGTAGTCAAAAGGAACAAACTTCCAGTTACAAGATAAATAAGTCATGGGGATGTAATGTGCAGCATGGTGACTGTAGTTAACAATACTGTACTGTACATTTGAAAGTTGCTAGGAGAGTAGATCCTAAGAGTTCTCATCACAAGAGAAAAAACTTTTTAACTATACATGGTGATGAATGTTAACTAACTTACTGTGGTGACCATTTAGTCATAAATACACATGTCAAGTCATTATATTGTACACCTTAAACTAATACAATGTTATATGTCAATTATAGCTCAATAAAACTGGAAAGAAAAAGAAATCATTTGGTGGGGAGATTTTTTCTGGCAGCAGACTAAGGTGGTACTCCCAACCTGAAGCTCAGGAGTTTTATTAGGGAAGACGGAGGAACACTGGGAACCTAGGTTCTGGTCCCGGTTTTGCTAACTGCTAGTTGTGTGACCTTGAGTTACATAGGTACCCCTTCCTGGGGTCCTCATTTTCTTATCCATAAAATGATTTTCACATGTAATATCATTTTAAAGGTCTTTGTCAATCAGAAATTCTATGCATCTATAATAACTCCTAAAAATGCACCGTACAGGTCTTCCCTGGTGGCGCAGTGGTTGAGAGTCCGCCTGTCGATGCAGGGGACATGGGTTCACGTCCCAGTCCGGGAAGATCCCACATGCCGTGGAGCGGCTGGGCCCGTGAACCATGGCCGCTGAGCCTGCGCGTCCAGAGCCTGTGCGTCCAGAGCCTGTGCTCCGCGGCGGGAGAGGCCACAACAGTGAGAGGCCCGCGTACTGCAAAAAAAAAAAAAAATGCACAGTACAATTTTTGAACAAATTGAACCTCTCTGTATCTGATGATGGTGATTACCTTCCTTGACACTGCCCTGGTTTGTGACTGTAGCTGTTTTGTGGAGACCCAGGTATCTGTTGCTGGAAAAGGCCTTTCTACCCATTATCTGATATTATACTATTCTGTTGGTATGCTTTTCAAGTGCAATGGCAGAACAGGCTCACCAAGTCTCCCCTGTGATTGTCTCGTGCAAAAAGTTGTGAATTTGGTCCATTGTCAGCCTGAATGTTAGTGATGATGCCACCCTGTTTTAAACGTTGAATCCTCTCTATGTCTGAATGGTAGCTTCCAATTCGCAATGTTCAATATATTACTTTATAGGTTGATTAATTATTATTAATGTCAGTTGGTAACTTGGAGCAATTCACCCTTAAAACTTATTGAAAGAGAGAATATGTGCGGACTTCACAATTGCAGAAATGTCTTTGGGGTTTTGATAAGGATTCCATTGAATATGTATGTGTATCTCTTTGGGTAGTATTGACATCCTAACAATAATATTAAGTCTTCCAATCTATGAATGCAGGATATCTTTCCATTTATTTGACTCTTCTTGAATTTCTTTCAGCCACATTTTGCAGTTTTCAGTGTATAAGCCTTTTGCCTCCTTGGTTAAGCTTATTCCTAAGTATTTTATTCTTTTTTGATTCTGTTATAAATAGAATTGTCTTTAGTTTTCATTTTGGATCGTTCATGGTTAATGTATAGAAATGCAACTGATTTTTGTGTGTTAATTTTATATCCTGTAAGTTTGCTGAATTTGTTTATTAGTTCTACCATTTAAAAAATTTTTTTCTGGAATCTAGTGTTTTCTACATCTGTGATGGGTTTTCATGTCATCCGTGAATAGAAATAATTTTACTTCTTCCTTTCCAATTTGGATGCTTTTTATTTCTTTTTCTTACCTAATTGCTCTGGGTAGGGCTTCCCGTACTATGTTGAACAGAAGTGGCGAGAGTGAGCAGCATTCTTGCCTAGTTCTTGATCTTAATGGAAAAGCTTTCAGCCTTTTCCATTATTGAGTATATTGTTAGCTGTGGGTTTTTCATATAAGGCCTTTATTTTGTTGAAGTAGTTTCCTTCTATTCCTAATTTGTTGAGTGTTTTTTATCATGAAAGAGTATTGAATTTTTCAGGTTTATTTTCTGCATCAGTTGAGATGATCAGGTGATATTTTTTTCCTTCATTCTTTTAATGTGGTGCATTACATTGGTTGATTTTCATATGTTGAACCATCTTTACATTTCAGCAATAAATTCCACTTTTAATATGCTGTTGCATTCTGTTTGCTAGTATTTTGCTGAGGATTTTTCCATCAGTATTCATAAGGGATAATGGTCTGTAGGGGTTTGTCTGTTTTATGTAGAAAACTTTCGTTGGTATGAGTGTAATGCTAGCTTCATAGAATGAATTTGGAAGTGTTTCCCCCTCTTTCATTTTTTTAGGAGGACTTGAGAAGGATTCTTCTTTTTTAAATGTTTGATAGAACGTACTGGTAAAGCCATCTGGTCCTAGGCTTTTCTTTCTGAGATTACTGATCAGTTTTGTTATTAGGTATAGGTCTGATTTTCTTTCTTCAGAGTTCCATCTTGGTAGGTGTTTTTAGAAACGTACCCATTTCATCTAGGCTGTCAAATTTGTTACCCTACAGTTGTTCATAGCACTCTTTTATAATCCCTTTTATATCTTTACAATTGGTAGTAATGTTCTCTTTTTTATTTCTGATGTTAGTTATTTGAGTCTTCTTTCCTTTTTTTTAGTCTAATTAAAGGTTTGTCAATTTTGTTGGACTTTTTAAAGAACCAAACTCTTGGCTTTGTTGATTTCTCCCAGAGGTTGGCTTTTATTCATTCTTACAGTAAGCAAACTGATGTTTATATTAGTTTAGTATTAGACTTCTGTATTTTGTTTTTGTTATTTGGCAATGAGTAAGACCCCTTTGCCTTACATATGTAGATGTATGAAGGGTTTAAATAATCAGTGCTTTTAAAATAATGCACTTGACATTTTTTCTTCTTGGGTGATATTTTTGTCTCACTGCTCATTGTAGTTTGTTCTTAGAGTTGGTTGCATTGTTGTGGTTACTCTCTCAGGGATAGTTAAGGTGGTGTCCCGTGATTTGGTTTCCAACTGGAAAGTTCCTTACATTTTCTTCATGTTAAACTGCTAAGAGTTCAGGTGAGATTAATTCATTTCCATTATTATTTTAAGTAAAAAGCCAATTATTTATAGAAATGCATGAACTTAGGGAGGAAGGCTTAGAGGACTAGGTAGAAAATTACAAATTTTAATTGTTTTTGTGAACCATGATGCTTCATTCACTGACGTGGACTTACTGCCTCTTCCCATCCTACTCATCCATGCAAAAATTTTGAGGTTACCAAAATTCAGTCTGTGGCCCTCTCTGTTGATTATAAACCAACAGGAAGCTTCAGCATTATTTTCAAGGGAATGCCACTCAAAGCAATTCATTTCATAGCCCCCACCCTACCCCGAGCTAAAAAATCTTGTCTAGGCCTGTTGGCTTACCTTAATTACCTCTTTTTTTTTTAATTAATTAATTTTTTGGGGGGCTGCATTGGGTGTTTGTTGCTGCGCGCGGGCTTTCTCTAGTTATGGCGAGTAGGAGGCTGCTCTTCATTGTGGTGCACAGGCTTCTCGTTGCGGTGGCTTCTCTTGTTGCGGAGCACAAGCTCTAGGTGTGCGGGCTTCAGTAGTTGTGGCTCGCGGGCTGCAGTAGTTGTGGCTCGCAGGCTTTAGAGCTCAGGCTCAGTAGTTGTGGCGTACGGGCTTAGTTCCTCTGCGGCATGTGGGATCTTCCCAGACCAGGGCTCGAACCCGTGTCCCCTGCATTGGCAGGTGGATTCCCAACCACTGTGGCACCAGGGAAACCCTTAATTACTTCTTGGTAGTCCATTTATTCAATCCATTTGGACCAAGTATATTTGATCTCAGGGGTATGATGAAGACTTGACTTCCGTTGTGTGATGTCCTTGTTTCTCTCATTATCCCAGTCTTTATATAGACTTATTTGTGAGTCAAATAATTTATTTTGATAAGAGATTTCTATCACTTTCCCCATAGATTTGTTAGTTTCTTGTTATCTAGAAATCTTATTTCACCAATAAAATAGTTTCTTGTACAGTTGCTTTATTCTGTTTATTCTTTTTTCTGTCTCATTGATTCTAAGACATACATCTTTCACATTTTAACATTCGTGAAATTTGATGTATGTTGCCATTGCTGACATCTTATAACTATTCTTGGCAGCAATTTTGTTTTTATTCTTAGCACATAAAATAGTGGTGTAGCTTCCAGTAGCACTTAGATTTGATGAAATAAGTTTCTATTAATAATCATTGTAACAATTACTGTTAGACACGTAATGTTAAAATGCTACTTTTGCAAGAATCTGTAATGGCAATATAACAGTTTTACCGTAGGAGCTATAAATGACGATATAAATATCAAGTATTACAAAAAGTTTAGAGTGGAAAAATCACCTATGAGCTCCAAGTCTATTTACTTAAACACGTATTTTTGTGTGTATTTCATTCCAGTCTTTTAACATATGTATGTATTTTTATTTGGTTGTAGTTGTAGTATACATATTATTTTGACCCCTTCTTTTTTATTATTGTTACATCTTAATTTCCTCTGTTGCAGGCCTTAATGTTTGTTTTTTTTTTGCGGTATGCGGGCCTTTCACTGCTGCGGCCTCTCCTGCCGCGGAGCACAGGCTCTGGACGCGCAGGCCCAGTGGCTATGGCCCATGGGCCCAGCCGCTCTGTGGCACGTGGGATCCTCCCGGACCGGGGCACAAACCTGCGTCCCCTGCATCGGCAGGCGGACTCCCAACCACTGCACCACCAGGGAAGCCCCATGTTTGTCATTTTTAATGGTTCCATAAACTATCCAGTCTTTGACCGTAGTAAAACAGCACATTGCCCAATTGTTGAAAATTCAGAATATTGCCATTTTTCCTATGATGAATAATGCTTCAGTGAACACCTCTTTTGTGTATTTTTTGATTCTTAATTTTGACCATTTTCTTAGTAAAATATAACTTTGTAGACGCCTCCTGAACTTTGTTTTATTGTCAAGAATCAATCTTTGTATTCAGATAAATCACCAAATAAATAGCTACTATTTTAGTGCCGTTCATTCATTCATCATCAGTATATTGGACTATTCTGTGTTCAGTAGTGCCAAGAGCTAAGTATTAAAAGTTCAGTAGGGTACACCTCTGACCTGTAATATCTCATAGTCCAGTGGGAGACTCAGACTGGTCAAAAATAAATACAGCAATATGAGTGATGTTGGAAAGATAATGGTAAAGTTTCTTAGTTGCATGAAGTTGACTTTGACAGTATTGTTGATTGGTATCCTTTATGATATAAGAGGTGTGGACGTATTCATGTCACATAAAATCTTCTAAGTGTGTATAATAGGCTTAATAATATGACAGAAATTGGTCTCAGTTGACCTATCCAACCTCTTGTCCTTCACATTTAAATCTTTCTGGGGGGCTTGTGATCCAGTGTTCATCAGTGTTCCATGTGTCATGTTTCTGCAATGTGCTAAGTTCCCCGTTGCCAGTAGGTGTGTCACATGCCGCATTCCTGTTCCACACCTACTACAAACTGCTGTGCTTGTAGTAAATGTTGAAGGATTGGTGTTCATTTGACTTGCTTTCAGTTACTACTTTTTCAAGTGAGCGATAATATTTCACCATTTTATAGTTTCCTTAGAACTTCATTGACTGTCAGTTTACATTGTGTGATATTGGTGAAACCAATGCCATTTTAGTTACATCTTGTCATTTGTTTAAAAAATTTAGATTAAGAAGGTGTTTGAGAGATTATATACTCATATAGAGATTCTTATAGTAAAAGTTTAAAAAAAATCTGCTACTTACGATGGTTGGAAGCAGAACCTACGCAGAATGAAACAAAACCCCTCAGTGTGAATTTCTGAATGATCTCTTAAGCCATTGGAGAGGGGAGAGAAACAAAGACATATTTCTATATACCTAAATATTAATTCAGGCTTTGGATACAGTGAGTCTGTTTTGGAAATAGCTTTTAGGGTTTCACCATTTTGAAATTCAGTAACTAGCTGTGAATTTGCCTCCTTTATACTTGTGTATCAGAAACTGAGCCTTATTTTAAAATTTCTCACAAAAGTAGTCTTGGAAAAAGCTTTTGAGACTGATTTCTTGGGATCCCCCCACCTTTTCATTTCTGAAACCTAAGTAGCAAAATCAAAACCTGTGCTTTGTTCTGTACAGAGCTAAAATCAAACCTGTGCTTTGTTCTGTACAGAGCTGTGGTGATTAGATTGCATATTTACTTTGACACACACGCATGTTGCTGTGTGGAATCACTGTCCATTGTAATCTCCAAATGAAACAGGGAGCTGGGGGCGGGGTGGTGATCTGGGATTAACTGAGATGAATTTATCTCAGCTTTTCAAAACACTGTGTGAGCAAAATATAATTCACCTGGACAACTGTGGAATAAAGCTCTTGTTTTAGTGGCCATTAGATATTTCATGGGAACTGGCGGCACAGGAGAAGAATATATGGTAAAGATGCTTTGGCAGTTGATAGAATTTGAAGTAGCATTTACATCACCAACTGAAATACAATTAATTTTTTTTCCAAGATGATTTATATAGCCTGACTTCTGTGACTGAGGGATTGATCTCTTGGCAAGTCTTTATGAAATAACACCACAGGAGGGGAAATTATGTGCGTACATCAGGCTTTGCATTTACTTTGTTAGCCTTCTTTACAGAGTGCGTATAATCTTGTTCAGTATGACTAACAAAAACTGTAGCTGTACTTTGTCATGAAAGACTTCTTCAGTTTCCAGAAACAATGGGCACCACAGAGAGAGGCTTTCTTTCTTTCCATCCACATTGCTATTAATGTCCTGATTGCACTTTACTCTTTTATGAAGCCCTTTTGGTCACATCAACCGTTTGTTCTAATCTATCTATCTTAACTTCCAGCTTCGTCTGCAAAATTTGTGTGGTTAGCCCAACACACATGCAGATAAATTGCCTAGGGTTCAGCTTTCTCAGTCTTGGAACTAAATACGCTGCAGTAGGCTGAGCTGATGGATGTAGCTTTTCAGCAATATTGATGTTTCTACAGCTGAATATAAATCTTTGGATGCCTTGGTTTGCATTTTCATATTCATGTGCAGTTCTTGACCACTGGTTTTCAAATAGCTTCAGCTCTCAGAAAGCTCTGTGTTAAGTAGAAAGACAAAGAAAATTGTTCATCCTCACCCACTGCTCTTCTGCCCACTCACAACAGTGAGAATCGTGAGCACAAGTCTTTTGCCAAATGTGAGTAGTGACAACTCCCAATTCACAGACTGATGACATTCTCGTGGCTTGTTGTCAAGTCAGTTAGTGGTTTTGAACTTGGAATGTGTTTTCTAATGGGAGAAAAGAATTCAAAGAATAGATGAGCCCGCTAAAACTTTTAACCCATAACATTCCAGCAGTATAGTTTTATTTGTACTTTAAAACCTAACCTTCCCCCATGTTTCCCTGTGGAAAAATGTCCTTCATTCTGCTTTGGTATCATAAGGAACATAAATGTTTCATTCTTAACTTCAGGAGATGGCCACCTATCTCCCCCTGTGTATCCTGGGGCAATGTATGAGGCAGGGTTCTGAGACAGAAGCAACGGAGACTGGCTGAATGCTTTACGCAGAGAAGTAATTTCTGGAGAAGATGCTGTTGGGTGGTTTCTAGAACTGCTAAGAGTTAGGAAAAGGTCAGGAGCAATTAGAGACTACACAGCCAGATTCATAGCCAAGGTCATATGCTATGATTAATTCTATGCAGGGTGGACCCTGTCACTGAACACAGGATCATGCTGTTTCACACTGACCACACCATTGGGACCAGACACTTGCTACCAACTCTGTCACCTCAGCCTTTGCTGCCTCTGGGCACTAGATGTTGTTGCCATTGCCCTCACCCACAATAAGTTCCTCCTGCCCCTGTCTCCAGCTTTAGATGCAGGTTGGGCCAAGACTAGGTCCCATGCCTTAGCTTCAAGGGAGTCTGGCAAGGTGAATGTCCAGCCATTTTTGTCTCTATGTTGAAAGATGTGTCTCTCATCAATACTCATATGATGAGAAATTTCCCAAATATAGGAAGGGGGTTCAGATGCTGAATAGTCTCCATCCTTCTTCCCTCTATAAGGACAAATCTTCACTATAAGAAACCACCATCTGGGCTCTGGTAGATGGGGAGTGGCCAACGTGTTTATCTGTTTGAAGCTGTAGTTGACCACTCTATGATAACAGAGATGGCGGATTCCCTCTTGTGCACTGGTATCCAGGGACCCTTTCATCACGTGTTAACTAAAGCTAGAGGTGTCACTTGACAATTTAGGTGTAATTGACCTCTCACGGTGTGCTCCTTACTACTTTAAGATAAAATGCATTAAATGGAATTTTAACAATTTGATTAACTAGGAGGAGCAGATTAAGATTTATCTGTTTTTTTAAAATTTATAGTATAAAATGAAACTTCACATTATCAGTTTGTCTTAGATGATTTATAGATGGTTTATATATTTTATTCATAAATTTCTACCCTCTTAAAAATGTTTTTTTATTTGCAGTAATACATATATGTAGCTTACAAGTTGCTGCCTGCTTATTTGCATCGTCATTTCCCATTTCTCAGAGGCAACTACTTTCAATTCAGTGAGCTCTTCTTCTGATATTTACTTCCATGTAGCTAATTATCTTTATAATGATGTTTCTTGAATTTTTTTTTTTTCTTTTCTAGACATTAAACATTGAATTTCTATTAAGGAATATAAGGGGTTAGCTCTCTTTTACACTCCCTCCCTTAAATACCTGCCTCTCACTCTCTGAGATAGTTTATATCTCGATTTATTTTCACCATAAATATTTTTCACAGCTGAGTTATGCAGTGTACTGTGATTTTATTTTCTTTCTTGTTCAGCATATTAAAAAAATCTTTTTTTTTTTTTTTTGGCTTCCTATTCTATTTATGTGCTACTTATTCAGCCCCAAATTCTCAAATAAGGTCAAACACAACGGCTTGGCTCTCAGTTCTTTTGTGTGTGTCTGTGGTGTGTGTGACGTTTTTTCCGGGAGCCTTCTGCTTGCCTGCTCCCTTCTGGACTGTTTGCTCTTGAGGCCTTATGCACAGCTGTTGACCCGGAATTTTTTTTTACTACCATGTTAGGAGTTCTTGATTGACCTGTTTACTGAATAGCATCTCTCCTGGTTTCCTCTTTCTTTGGGGGGAGGCACATTGCCCAGTTGCTTCTTGAGAAAGAAGAGTGTGTATGATGTAATTTTCTGGAGATCTGACATGTGTGCAAATATCACTTAGTCTCTCCTCACATATGATTGGTACAGAATTTAAAGTGGGAAATTAGTTTCCCTGAGAGTTTTGGAGTCCCTGCTTCATTTTCTTCCGCTTCCAATTTTGCTATTGTTGGATGCGTTTCTGATTCTGGTTACTTTATATGTGACTTCTTTTGGGAGGGGTGTAGCGGGGGAGCTTTTAGAGTCTTTTATTTTTAATCCCCTAATGTTCTGAGGTTTCAGCATAATGTGCCTTGGTGTGTAACTTTTTCCATCCATTGTGATGATTTTTGTGGCAGGTGGTGGAGGATAATTTTCTTCCCACTGTTTTCTCTTTTCTGAAACTCTTATTTGTCAGATGCTGGAACTTTTGTATTTTTCCTCCAACTTACTTATTGTTAAAAAAAAAAAAAAAGTCCCTGATCTCTATCCTGCTATTTTTTTGTTCTACTCTTGGGGAACATTTAAATCTCTATTATCTTCTAACCCTTCTATGGATTTTTAATTTCTGTGATCATAATATTAATTTCTAGTAGCTCTTGTTCTAATAATATTTATCTTTTATAGCATCCTATTCTTGTTTTGCTTTATGGATGCAAGTGTCTTTTTAATAATGTGTATGAAGTTTTCTCCCCGCTCCCAGCGTTGACTGACTGTCCTTTCTCCTAAAGTTCCTGTCTGTCACGTTAGGCTCTTCATCACATGTCTGGTGATCATTGGCTGTCCATTTTTATTTATGTGGAGGCTCTTTGTGCATAAACAAGCTGACAGGGCTCTCTCATGTCACCTGGTGACCTTACTTGCCATAGGATGATTTTCTGTTTTCAGCAGCCCCCTTTCTCCCTAGTTTTGGTAACTGTAGATCTCTTCTCTTGGGCTGGTTAGAAACCCAGCAAGGGAGGGGCTGTGTGTCTCTCCACTCAGTGTACACTTTGACTCAGTCCTCTGTTTCAGAATGGTACCTCCACCCAGTCACTCTTCCTAGTGTCCCTGAGTCCAGACCTTCTCAGGCGGAAGGAGAGAGTTGACAAGCTTCATGGCTAAGGACAGATCTGGAGGTTTACTCCTTAAAATGTCTTGCAAGCGGTTCTCCGGTTTTCAATGCCATCTCTGCGCTTCCTTCTCCATTCGTCCCCCACTTTGGATGGAACTGGACTTTGTACTTTCTGAAGGGTCTGTGCCCCATATTGTCTGGCTTCTTCCTGTCAGTTCTGCTAGTAGGCATTTCAGTTTTGTCTGTCCCTGCTTTGAAAATTCACTTGTCATTTTCCCATCTGCTTTCCATTTTCCAAAAGGTTTTTCCATTATTTTTCTCTTTTTCCATTCTCTTTCTTCTTGTGAGCTTATCTCTTCCTCTTATTTGGTGTCACTTAGTGGAGGGAATGCAGTTAAGCATATGATTATAAACCACCACTTGAGGCTGAAAATCCTTAATCGTGAACTTTTGAGATTTGGTCTTTCCATTTGGATACCTGGTTGTCTGGTCCATTAAAGAAGAGTTAATTTGATTACTCTAGGATGGATTCCATCTACTATACTTTTCAGTTTCATTCAGAGATTGTTACTCTCACTGTCAAAATTGAACTAGGTGTCATCCTTTCTTGATTTGAGTACATAATAGGAAAAAAGGTCAGTTATTTCTTAGGTATAAATTCCAAGTCTGACCTCAAACCCAGTCACAAGAATAACACACACAATTTACAACATTTCAAAGAAATGACTTCCATCCCTTCAGGTTTTCCACGGCCATAATCCCAGTTGGGTCAGTCTTTCTTAGATTCCCTACTAGTTTGACTTGAGTTGTGTCCAAGCTGGAAAAACATTCTTTTCTAAGTACCGTTTTATGTGGTAGCTGCATTCTGTAGGATACTGAGTTTCCGTGAAGCATCTCTGTAGATTCTATAGAAGAATGTCAGACCATGAGATCTTTCTCATTCCTAGGATAAAATCTCAGAATATCTCTTGTAAAATGAAGAAGATTTCATAATGTGCCAAAGGCTTACATTATTGAACATGTAAACACCACAGCAGAATCAGGACCAAATATGACCTCTCCTTCAACTTTTTCCTTAAATTTTATTAGTTCTCCAGTTTTAACAACTGATTTTTTAAATAATGTTTAATGTATTAAGGTATGTCAAGAATTACTGTAAAATTACTATGGGCCTTATTTAACCATTGTAAAGCAAAGGGAGAGCCAATTCAAACTTTAAAAGCTTTTTGTGTCCTGTAGGGTTTGAATGAATATAGGGGAATCTGATCTGATTCCCACCCTAGAGTTTACAGAATCCTTTTTTTTTTTTTTTAAATAATGTTTACCTTCATATGGTAGAATTAATATTTTCCTGTTTCAGACACCTCATGTTCTTTGTTGGTCAGGGTTGAGAGTATGCAGAGCTTCTGAGAGGAAACATTTCTATTTGAAGGTCCCTGTTTTCATCACGATAGGTAAAGGATGCCAGGCATCTGTGCTGTGCTAAAGCTTACTAGAAGTGTCGCTGCCTCTGAGCAAGAAACAGGAAGTACTTCTGTCCTTAAAGCCAGAAATAGATGCTCTTTCTCATGATCATAACTCAAAAGATCATCTTTTTTTAATGAGATGGGCTCATCCCTTGTGGTTTTTCACAGATTTAATAATCAGATTATTTAATGCAGAGCTTGGAGAAAAATAGGTCTGGTGAGATAGATTCTGGAGATTTTCCTGGAAGCCAAAACAACATCAACTTTGTGCTTTTTCTTTTTCTCTTTGTAAATCTTTTTACCTCATCTTTCCCTTTTATTTTTCATTTACTATTTTTGATGATTCTTAAAGAGATTTTCCTGTCTCATTTTAACATGGTGGTACATTTACATAATGTTCACTGTATTTTAACTTCAAAAGATCATCACCAGGGGAGAAAAAAAGAATCTGCAAGAAGAATTGGATGCGTCAGGATTTAGGTATACTCTATATAGTCTAACTTGCTTTAGACAACTCTGCCAAGTATTGTGTAATGTGTTGGCAGTCGGAAGGAGAAAAATTGCTTCTTTGCTGATTTTAGGAAGTCCTATTTGTGTTTTGGAAAGTGGAGCAAGGTAAAAATAAAGGGAAGAAAGTAAAAGTACTTTAAGGGAAATAAGGTATTGTATATGAAAGTGCCTTGTAAACTGCTAAATAACATAAAGCTGGTAGTTACTATTATTGCAGGGGCATCACTTACAGTGAGAAAGCAAGGATTCAAAAAAGAAAAATGGGAAAAAGGGAAAAGAAATTTGAATAAGAAAAAGTTGAGGAAGAAACAAAGTGGGAATATCATAATTGGGGGAAGCTTTACATTCTAGTTTTTTTACCTGAAAATACAGTAATACTTGTACTTGCTATTTAAACAGTTAAGTTGAAAGCATTTTATTTATTAACCAAAAGGAAAGTTGTCAAAAATAATTTGGGAAGAGGATCTTATCATATGAGGTGGTGAGAGCTGGATAGGAACCACTAGGCAGATGACTTTCTCAGCTCTAAATAAAGATCTGTGTGTCATAGGGAGTTATGTAGTGCGTTTCCACTTAATTAAGGTCTAATTTACATTTTTTGTTATCGTCTGAGCCTTTCATTTGTTCTTCATACCTTTGCAAGGTAGGTGTCATTAACCCATATTGCAGATGGGAGTAGAAGGATAGTTGACTTGCCCACAGTCGCTTACTTATCCAGTGACAAAGCCCTCCCTTCTCCAGCTTTTGAGTTTATTCCCACATTTCCCCAGGTACTTCACATCAGAGCAATTGGTTCGGTTGTGTTCCTGGATATTCAACTTATTGGGTTTCTCTAAAAGAAGTCCTTGAAATATAACCGCAGTCACTTAAAAATAACACCCCAGGGGCTTCCCTGGCGGTGCAGTGGTTGAGAGTCCGCCCGCCGATGCACGGGACACGGATTCGTGTCCCGGTCCGGGAAGATCCCACATGCTGCGGAGCGGCTGGGCCCGTGAGCCATGGCCGCTGAGCCTGCGCGTCCGGAGCCTGTGCTCTGCAACGGGAGAGGCCACAGCAGTGAGAGGCCCACATACTGCAAAAAAATAAAAATAAATAAATAAAAAATAACACCCCAGGGCATTTTTTAGGTTTGGCTGTGTCTGTACTAAATGACTTTGTGCGAGTCCTACTTAAGGAATAGGATTTGAATTCTGTAAGAACCAAGGAATAAACAAAAAAGACATCTCAACTGCCCCGGTATGGGTTCAGAGTCTGTGTACTGTGTCCTTCAGAACTTATCTGGAACTTCGTATTTTAAGTTTTAATTCTCTTATGCTTTTTAGTTTTATGTGGTTTCCAAAATCATAGCTGACTTGAAGAAGGGAAAGGTTGATACTCTAAAAGCAATGAGACTCAACCCTTGACAGCAAGGGAGAGGACATAACCAAACTATGAAAGGTAGGCAAAAATATCTCCCAAAATATAGCAGTCAGCAACCTTTGAGTAGAGGAACAGACATCCCTCTGTGCCTGGAAAGGTTGTCTTGCCACTGGCCACTCTAGGCAAGGTCAGTCCCGTTACCAGCAGCACACACATAAAGCCAGTCCTATGCCCTGTCCCCCATCCCATCCATTCATCTTCCACTCACATCCTGACTCCACTTGGCTCTAGACCTAGGTCTGTGACTTAGATTTCACCTTTGGCTCTCCTTTTCCTTGGTGTTTGAATTTCATCAATCTCTTCCCTTTGATTCTCAGAGTGTCCTGTTGCTTTGGTGGGAACTCCCCATCTAGCTCTCATCATGGTGGTAGAAACTCAACATCTGCCTGGTATCCACTGGGCCAGCTTCTTTTCCTCAGAGATAGTGTTCTCCTGTTCTAACAGAGCATGATAATTGATAGTCATATTGATGATCCTGTGTCACCAAAGCCTAATCACATTCTGGATTCTCTGAGAAGACTTTACCTTTTAGGAAAAAAAAAAAAAATCCAGTATGGTTGAAATTAAACCCATTTTATTACTTAGATGGGTCATCCTTCAGCCATTATGAAACTCTTCATCATCCTCAATGCCTTACCCCTTGAGGTTTCTAAAAAGCAGAAATTATATAGTACTATAAGTGCAGAGTAATACAGAGACTTATAATTTGATGAGTTACAGAATATGTTATTTAGAACATATCAACTTTTTTAATAGGTTGAACCAGCTTTCATATCAAAAAAGATGTTACATTAAACAAAGCCCTTTAAAAAATATTGTGCTTACAAATTTGTCTTTTAGGTTAATAGCAAATACTTGAGTAGAGTTGTTATGTTATAAAACAGAAAGGGAGATAGTAGAACAAGTGATTGTTGACATGAAATGTTTATTTCGGAGAGAATTCTTGGCATTTTTGCCCCATGTCAGCATAATAAGAATTTGGAGGAGAGGAGGGAAGCATTGATGTATTTGTTGAGGGTTAATGTCCCTGTAGAGCATTTGTGTTAGTGAATATATTATGGTAATACCATAAATGTAGTAATTAAAAAGTTGCACACTAAACACTTTGTGTACTGGCATAAATATTCCTTTCCTCCCCTTGGTGGCTTGCATTCAAGTGAATGGTGTATTGTTCATCTTGGTCTCCTAGATTCTTAATCAAGAATAGGAAAAAAGGATGGCAGTCTCAAAGATCTGTTTCCTTCTCCATATATTGCTGTTCAGATGGGCAGAAACAGATTGGATGTTTCAGGACCGAGTTATTTTTTAACAGTTCAGAAAAATGTCACATAGTACATACTAATAAACAAAACAACAACCCCACTATTCCTCACTTTTGGGAACTTTATCCTTAAAGTTGTTTCCAAACAATGCTACAGTGCGCTTCTTGTCATGTGTAAAATGTGTTCAGTGTGATCAGTGATACCTTAGAGCTTATGCGTTACAAAAGAAATGAGATGATGCATAATATAAATATATTTTAGGATCAGAATTTTTAAGGGAGCGAGACTTGATTATCTCATTAGGATCTGTTGCCCAGTGGGTTGAAGCTGAGCGGGTTGCTGTGTGAATGCGCGGCTGGGAGGAGAGGCACCCTGCTGTTAAAGTAATAATGGGTCTGTCCTTCACACCAAAGGATAACAAAGAAGGCAGATAGATGTAAAGTGGGCAATTTCTGTTTCTTTGTACGCTCAAAATGTTCACACCTACTTATTTTCCCACTTAAGAGGCATCCTGTTTTTCATAATTTCATGATTTCTGATTTCTCTTAACACACAATATTTATTTATGAGTTCATAGAGACGTTCTTCTGTGAAGAGGAAAGTAAATGCAGTTGAATGCGATTTGCGGCTTGGCTCTGAGTCAGTTAGGGTGGGAAAGGAAGGAATAGAAAGACTAATTCTGTTCTCACCCTTTAATTGGCCTCTTTACCTCCTCGTTGTGAGAACTCTTTGCTTATGTATTGGTTTATCGATTGATTCCATATTTATGGACTGCTTGCTCTGTCTCCTGTGCCCCAGGGACACAAAGACGAATGGCCCAGTCAGTAGTCATCTGATGGCTCTGGAACCATCTCAATCCTGGCTGACTTCAAGGATGATAATGATGTGTTTATCTAGAATTCTAAAATTCTGTCATCTTCCAAAGATGGCCTGGAGACATGTTCATGTGACCAGAATAGACAAACAACCCTGGAGCAGCCTCAGAGTTTGTGAGATCACAAAGGCTGCCTAGAGAACAGAAAATCTGCTTTTCAAGGTGTTTTCCATTGTGTTAGATTTTCTAATGAGCCTTGCTACTTTGGGCATCGTTGGAGTGCTTTCCAAGAGCTAGGTCACTCCACCCACTTCCGGATTCACCAAAACCTGAGGCGAAAGAGTTGGGCAGGAGATGGAGGATGATGCCTGCGCTGCTGTCTTAAGGGACGTTTCGCTAGGAAATCGCAGGCAGGTGCCGCTGCCAGCTCCACCCTCCTCTTCTTTTTGCCTTTTCTTTAAGATGTCTGACTCTTCATTCTCATTAGGTTAGTCATGCTAGAAAGAATCTTTGAATTGAAGCATCTTAAGAGGCCTTGTACGATAGTGGGTAGTGGTTTCATTTAAATGAAACTGTACGTAAACCTTTGGAAAGGTTGGCACCGGGGAACAAAGATCATTATAAGAAGAGTGTTCTTCTGAATCTTTTGCTTGTATGCTATTTTTTTGGTACTACTAATAAGTTCTACTGTGGATGTGCCTATCTCGCAAATGCCCCTTCCCACCTTGCTATGTACTGGCGTATATGTTTATCTACCTTAAAACAGGGTCAGACTACTTACAACAGGGTAGCGTGCCAGAAACCAAGATTTTCAAGATCTGTGTCATCAAACCATTTATGTGTCACCTTATTCCTAGCAAAGAACCATGGCAGCTATGTATCTACAATACTGATGTCTTTTAGTCTATTACCTCTAATATCCTAGTGCTGTTACCTACAAACTTACTATAACCATATTTGTTTTCACTCCTCTATGTAATTCTAATATAAGAGGGTTGTGAATTCCCCCTTCCTCTTCAAGGTCAGGCCCTTCGTTTGTACTCCTGACCCCTTTCCCCGACCTCCTTTGGGATTTTATTCCATCCTTACCTCCTCCCTCTTGAACTCTCAACCTTTCTGTCTCTACTGCTGTCAATACGGTCTTCCATTAATTAGCACCAGTGCCTTTCAACAACTGTTCGTTCTCCTTTCCCTTCTTTCACTTGCTCTGTTATCACTGCCTCTACCACTTCAGTGAAACCACCTTCAGTCAAGGTGGCCAGTGACTGCTTAAGTGTCAAAGGCAAAGGTATAGTTTTCATTTCTTACCTTTATTCATCTCATTGTATTCCATGGTACCTCCCTGCCTTTCTTCCTTGGTCCTTTTCAGAAGATCTTTTTCCTCTGCCAGTTCTGTCATTGTCTCTACGGTTCTGCTTTTGGCCCTAATCCTCCAGTCTTCTCCCTCTACCCATGTTCCTTCAGTGATACCACCCACTAATCTAATTTATGCTACTTTCTATGTAGTGACGACTTCTGTGCCTTTATGTTTTGCTCAGGTTTCTTCCCCAAGCCTCACTCTCAAGAATATCTGGTTGTCCTCACTCGAACCTTCTACATCTCAGTTTCTAATGCACCAAACTAAACCCGTTGTCTTCCTTATTAAACTTGTTAATTCACTGGTATTCTCTACCCCATTTGTCACTGCCGTCCACCCACATGTAGTCAGGTACCATGTTGCTCTGCTTTTAGTGTCTGGATGTTTCCCAAGTACTAATTCTTCTCTCCTTTTCCCTTCCCCACCTACCTCCACTGCCCTAATCTTCACCCTTCCTCTCCAACCTAACTGGTCTCCCTGCCACTACTCTGCCCTCTCTGAATCCATCCAGAGAGAGAGTCATGCATCTGAAACCCAGCTCTGATCCATCAGTGGCTGTCTGCAACTAAAGTTCTCAAATATGTGTACAAGGTTACAGTCGGGCTCCAGCTTCTTTCCTGGCCTCGCTCTAGAGAGTCCAGCAACACAATACACCAGGCAGTTTTCTTACTCCTGTATTTTCTGTTGTCTTGTTTCCCAGTCCCCGCTTGGCTAAGCCCTGCCCAGCCTGAGGGCATGCCAGGCACCCCTGGTACTTGGAAGCCTTCCCCGACTTCTCCATTTCTGGGCTGCTTGCCATGAATCTCAGTCATTGTGCTCATCCCACTGCCCTTTGGGGTCAGCTGTGTGTGTTTCTTGGTCCCACTAGACTTTGCTTTCCTTAAAGACAGAGACAGTGCCTTATGTCTTCACATATAGGAGGCGTTCAACGTATGTTTTTTAAGTGAAGACTGGATAAGGACAATAGATCAATTTGATGTCTACAAAAAAGGGCAAAAGTAATCTATGCATAGTAGTGCCTTTAGGAGGGGGCACGAAGGGGGTTTCTGGGGTACTGATGATGCTCTGGGTTTTGATCTCGTGTGTTCAGTATAGGAAAATTCATTGAGCTGTGTGTGGTATGCATCCTTTTCTATATTTATGTTCTGCTTCCATGAAAAGTTAAAAAAAAATTGATTTGATGTCTTTGGTACCCAATGTAGAAAATTTAGTTTTTCCTTTCAAGCTTTTAGAGTTTTTTTTTTTTTTTTGCAGAATATCAGTTTAGATGTCACAACAAAGAACCAGGCTAGTGCTATTCCTTGCCGTTAAGGAAGAGTGAGATGAAAAAGCGTCAGTGTGGGTGGGGTTGTCTGGTCCTCTAAAGAGGGCCAGTGGCGGTCCAGTGGTTAAGACTCTGCCCTTCTAATGCAGGGAGTGCAGTTTGATCCCTGGTCAGGGAACTAAGATCCCACAGGCCACGTGGCGTGGCCAAATAAATAAATAAATAAATAAAGAGGGCCAGTGAGGGCCAGCCCTGATGGATAGACTTGCAGCGACGTGCACTTCTGTCACACTTAGTATAGGGCCACATGCTAATAATCATCAACGTGCTCTGGGCCTGCCAACAGTGACAGGGAGACTTCATCTCGGATGTGACTATGAATAATTCATAAACCTGGTTATCTGGAAATTTGTGGTCATCAGTAGCATTTGAATGAAAATATGCAATCATTATTCTAAATCTGTTTTTTTATTTCTACTTTCTTTTTGTCTCCCCCTCCCCGTACCACAGCTTAAACATCTCAGTCTTTCCTGAGTACTTGGAAACTGCCGGGGCCCCTGATAATGTGCTGACTGGTCGCTATGGGCAGACGGTACCCAGAGGCTCACTGTTATCCAGGCAGCTCATGTATGTATGGGATTTGTCTCTCTTTTTTTTTTTTTCCTTTAATTTTCAGTGTAGAATATTGCAGGCTTACTGAACTGGTGAAGGTTTATAAGATATACATGACAGTGTTTAGAAATGCAGGAGAATGGATCCGCTCTAGGGTAAGTTTTTAATATTGAATGACGAGAAATGTTATCTAAATTAGGATTTTTATAATTCAGTGGCCCTATAAGACAGACCAGAAGTGTATATCAGCAATCTGCCTTTTCTGTTTCAGCACATCCACTCACATACAGGTTTTTTTGTTTGTTTAAGTTTTCCTTTTTCATCACAATACATAACATTCGAAACAATAGCAATGCCATAAATTAGAAACATTTCCCAGTGATTTAAAAACTTCTTTTGCAATAAAAAAATTCATGGACCCAGAAGAGATCCTCAGGGTATGTCATTGTTGAATACATGTTGGCGAGAGAGTCCCCGCCTCTAATTTCTTTTTTTTTTTTTTTTTTTTGTGGTACATGGGCCTCTCACTGTTGTGGCCTCTCCCGTTGTGGAGCACAGACTCCGGACGCGCAGGCTCAGCAGCCGTGGCTCACGGGCCCAGCCACTCTGCGGCACGTGGGATCTTCCCAGACCGGGGCACAAACCCGTGTCCCCTGCATCGGCAGGCGGACTCTCAACCACTGCACCACCAGGGAAGCCCCCGACTCTAATTTCTTAACATTCTCCATAGGAGGAAGCTGTTGATTCCCTCAGTGATGACTTTCTATGTCTCACAACAGTTAAGTTTTCCCAACAGTAGTCTTTTGGGAGTGACTACAAATGCAGCCTTTTCCTATTTGGCTCTACCCTGATAACTTAGGAGAAGAATGATTATTGCCCATTTAATGATCTCTCTTATTTCTATAAAGCATAGTCTGTCTCAAACTTATTTTTTGCTCTCTTTAGTCTTTCAGCCTTGGGCCAGCTGTATAGGTATTCACCTGTTTTGGTTGCTGCCCTTTGGACCTCTGGAATTTTGAATTCAAATCAGGGGTGTGTTTGGGGTAATTCCTCAGAGTGCCTTTGCTCCCCTATCCTTTCTGGAGTTAATGGTTATTCACAGTTACTGTTAAGCCCCATTTCCTTGTACATTTCTTTTTCTTTTTTCTTTGTAGAAAAGTTAGAACCATCCTCAAACCCTCCCACAGACAACTGCTTCTAAAATAAGCCAGATCGGTGGAAGCAGCAGCGGAAGGGAGCGCTGACAGCAGACTGGGGGCTCAGACCAACCACCAGCGTTAGAGCTGGCTGGGATGGGAGCAGTGGCTTTTACTAATAGACTTTCGTATCTTCCAAGGGCATCGCTGTATTACTCCAAAGTCAGCCATTTTTATAGTGAACATTATCAGAAAAAGTTTACCCTTGTCATACTGTAAGACAGAGATTGGCGAAGCGTGGCCCATGCTGTTTTTGTAGGGCCTAACAGTGGTTTTCATGTTTTTGAATGGTTACCTACGTAATCTGTTTTGCCTCTTGGCCCTCAGAGCCTAAAATACCTACAGTCTGGTCTGTTAAGAAAAAATTTGCCTGTCTCTGCTGTAGAAAAAGTTGGAAGGCATGTAGTACGATTCAATCACATGAAACTGTTAACATTCGACTGTTTTTGACCTACAAAAATGCTGATTGCTTATGGTTCAATCTAATATATTTTGAGGAAATTCTCCCTTTAAAATGCTTAAGATGTTAAAGTTTGGTTTCTTGGAGTAGAAGAAGTAAATGTCCTTGGAAAATTCACAAGTGTGGTCCTGCTCATTTTTCACCACCATCGTACCTCTCCTCTCCAGAGCTTTCTAAAGGGCCGTCAAGTAGTTGAGAGGAAGCGCTTGTTTTTCACTTGGCTTAATTCTTACTAATACTCTCTAGGAGAAAATTGTCTTCTTATCTCACCCTTCCTGGGTGCTAGGAACAAGCTAGCCACCCCCAGAATAGAGGTGGCTGCTATAAATACGCCGAGGCCTCTGCTGGACATGTCACCTGGGCCTTTTTCTGGCGGGAAGGAGGGTGTGTGTCTGCCTCGTCCAGGGGGCATGCGTGATGGTCCCTTGGCCTGCTGCGTGTCTGCGTAATGTGTTCCTTGAAACATCCTTCCCTGGATGTAGAACGTGGTTCCCACCCTTCTGTGCTTTCCACCTCTCTTTCCAGTGTTATTGATCCCCTAGTCCAAAGCATTAAAACCATCACTTATTTTATGGAGTTTGTTTTCCATTCTTTCCCCCTCCCCTTTGTACTTCCCCTTTCCTGATTGTTAAGTAAGATTTGCTTGTTGAAATCTCCAGCTGACATTCTTTAGTGGCTACCCTTGGTGGTAGGAAATGTTCACCTCAGCTGCTCTGTCTCCTGTCACCTAAGGCAAGAAATCTAAGATGACTTGGGGCCTCCGGGCCAGGCCTAGGTCTGATCGGGAACTTTAGACATGAAGAGTTCCCTGGAGATGGGAAACTATTTCAGGGGAAAGAAATTCTCCGGAGTTTATAATTTTGTCATTAAGTGTGGTCACAACCCTCCATCAAGGGTTGGAAGTACATACTGCTCTGAATTGATTCCGAGGCTTGCATGGCAAACGGGAGTTCCAGATTTTCCTTTTTCGTGTTTTGGGATCACTGTTGTGCCTCTCGAGGCTTTTTTCAGGACAGGATGCTCTTCTTTGGTGGAATGTGGAGTGGCATCCATTGAGCACCAAAGTAAGAAGTCAGTAGCTAGAGCTGACCTTTCCCCACTTTTCATATAGATATTTGTGCTTGTGTTAAGACTAGAGTTGAATTATCCTGGAAATTACTAGTCAGATTGCATCTTTATTTATTTTTGTTTGCATCTTGTAGTTTCCTTGTGTGACTGCAGTATCCGCTCTAACCCTGACCGTCAGAGTCTGGACCTCTGGCCGGAAGTCTCTCTCCCTGCAAATCTGACTCCTGCATAGTGGTCACATTAATCTCACAGAAGCACAGCTCTAATCACATCACTTCCCTGTGCTCAGCGCGTCCCGCTAGTCCAGAAGGTCACCCTGACATTGGAGTCCTCCACGTTTTCTTTCACTGTTCCTTATAATACTGTCCTGTGTTGGCCCGAGTGGGCTGCTCCTGCCGACACACACCCTTTGCCTTTGGGTCACTCATTGTTAGTGCTGTGCCCTCTCTGGAATGAGGACCCCTCTGTGGAGAACCTGCTAAAACCCCATTCTGACTTTCGGGTGCAACAGAGTTGCCCTCTTTCCCAGGAAGCTTCCCTCGTTTCCCAGCAGGAGGCACGTGTTCCTGTAGCTCTTACATCTCCCTTGTGAAGCTTGTGTCCCAAATTACTCATTCTATCTTGGCGTGTGTGTATACTTCGTCAGACCTTTGAAACTGAACTCTGTTTCATCTCCCTCCTCTCCTCTGTGTGTGAGGACAGTGCTCCATCAGTGGTAGAAGCTCAAATATTTGTGGAATCACTTTGGGCTTAGGGGTGACACTGGGTAATAACTGTCCTCAGGAAGCCCCTATAAAGCATTTTCCAGAGAACTTGGTGGAACCTGTGCAGACCAAGGCCAAGGCCAAGGCCAAGAGGGTGTAATTAAGGCCTCCAGGACTGTGCATGTGCTGGGCCCTGTGCTGCTTGCCCACCCCTGGCTCTCCTGCCTTTCCTTCCCTCCCACTCACAGGGTGGGCATTTCCTCCCTTTCTTAAGAAATTGCCGTTTAAAAAGTTTAAACAGTAGCAGGCAAATATGATTATTTCTTTTGGCCTTCCCTCCTTGACTTCCCCTGTTCTCAGTGAGGAAAGACATTGGTTTTGTTTGTAGTCCTACTCCATGCCACTCACTGTGTACTGAATTTACTAGAAATTCTCCACTTCAAATGGGATATACTTTGAAAGGGTCATCATATCATCCCCATTTCACAGATGAGAAGACTGAGGCTTGAAACAACAAAGTAACTTGTCACCGCGGAGTTGCAGTTTGAGCCTAGGTTTATCTGCCTTCTGTCTGTGTTCTTTCCTCCCGCCAGGCTTTCTAGTGACCTGGTCATCACTTGGGTGATCACTTATTTAGATGTTGTCCACTCTCCTGTTCTCCACACCATGGCTTTTAGTAACATGGTCTTAGAGGCCTAAAAGATTCTGCATCAAACGATGCTGACATCTGTCTCATATCTCCTCTTTTAGCCATTATTTGAACCCAGTAATTACAGGTAATGTGAAGGCCCTAGGAGAGCACTTCATATAGAAAGAGTAATAATAATACAGAAATAGTAACAATGCTTTAAAAATCATGCAAGTAATATATGTTTAATATAGAAATTAAAAAATTTTTATTTTATATTGAAGTATAGTTGATCTATAATGTTGTGTTAGATTCAGGTGTACAGCAAAGTGAATCAGTTATACATATACATATATCCATTCTTTTTCAGAATCTTTTCCCATAGAGTTCCGTGTGCTGTACAGTAGGTCCTTGTTGATTATCTATTTTATACATAGTAGTGTGTATATGTTAATCCCAAACTTCTAATTTATCCCGCCCCTCCACCTTTCCCTTTCGGTAACCATAAGTTTGTTTTCTAGGTCTGAGTCTGTTTCTGTTTTGTAAATAAGTTCATTTGTACCATTTTGTTTTAGATTCCACATATAAGTGATATATGATATTTGTCTGACTTACTTCACTTAGTGTGATAATCTCTAGGTCCATCCATGTTGCTGCAAATGGCATTTCATTCTTTTTTATGGCTGAGTAGTATTGCATTGTATATATGTACCACATCTTCTTTATCCATTCCTCTGTAGATGGACATTTAGGTTGCTTCCATGTCTTGGCTATTGTAAACAGTGCTGAAGTGAACAATGGGATGCATGAATCTTTCAGAATTATGATTTTCTCTGGGTCTATGCCCAGGAGTAGGATTGGTGGATCGTATGGTAACTCTATTTGTAATTTTTTAAGGAACCTCTTATACTGTTCTCCATAATGGCTGTGCTGATTTACATTCCCACCAACAGGGTAGGAGGGTTCCCTTTTCTCCATACCCTTTCCAGCATTTATTGTTTGTAGACCTTTTGATGATGGCCATTCTGACTGGTGTGAGGTTGGTTTTCTTTTTTTTTTTTTTGCCGTACGCGGGCCTCTCACTGTTGTGGCCTCTCCCGTTGCGGAGCACAGGCTCCGGACGCGCAGGCTCAGTGGCCATGGCTCACAGGCCCAGCCGCTCCACGGCATGTGGGATCTTCCCGGACCGGGGCATGAACCCGTGTCCCCTGCATCGGCAGGCGGACTGTCAACCACTGCGCCACAAGGGAAGCCCTGTGTGAGGTTTTTTTAAAATAAATTTATTTATTTACTTATGGCTGTGTTGGGTCTTTGTTGCTGCACACAGGCTTTCTTTAGTTGTGACGAGTGGGCTTCTCATTGCGGTGGCTTCTCTTGTTACGGGGCACGGGCTCTAGTCACTTGGGCTTCAGTAGTTGTGGCACGTGGGCTCAGTAGTTGTGGTGAACGGGCTCTAGAGCGCAGGCTCAGTATTTGTGGTGAACGGGCTTAGTTGGTCGGCGCCATGTGGGATCTTCCTGGACTAGGGCTCGAACCCGTGTCCCCTGCATTGACAGGCAGATTCTTAAGCACTGCGCCACCAGGGAAGTCCCTCATTGTAGTTTTGATTTGCATTTCTTTAATTCTTAGCGATGTTGAGCATTGGAAAATTTTAAAAATGACGAAAAGAGAAAATAAGTTCTCACAACCCTATATACCAAGAGGTAACTGTGTTAAACATTTTGTTGAATGCTTTCCTGTACTTCCAGTATTCTCTCTTAATATATTTATTTATTCTGTTTATTTACAGTAATAAGATAATGTCAGACATTGTGTTTACTCAACAAAGTGTCGTAAATACCTTTCTAGACCAGTAGCAACTCAGAAGTATCTTAGCCTGTAGTGGGCTTACTTACGTGATGTCCCAGAGGAAGGCAGTAAAAGCAGGTGAGTGCAGGGAGCCTGATTCCCCTCCACAGAAGGAGGGACTTTTATCGTGGTTAAGAAGATGTTGGCCAGGACCCACTGAATTGGTTTTCTCCGTCCATTAACACATCTCAACTCTCAGTTTGAAAAGCACTGCCCTAGAGATTACAGAGTACTGGAGGGCAAGCTTGGGCAGACTTGGAGTTTTCAGGGAGGTGGGGAGGGTTCTGAACTCAGTTGGGGTTTGAGGAAACTTGGGGAATTTTTTGTTCCTTTGTTTGTTTTGGCCGCACCGCGCTGCCTGCAGGATCTTAGTTCCCCGACCAGGGATGGAACCAGCGCCCCCTGCAGTGGAAGCGCTGAGTCTTAACCACTGGACCGCCAGGGAAGTCCCAACATTGGGAATTTGAGTTAAGACCAGGAGCCTGAGAGCAGTGCCCAAGATCATTCACAGCCAAGTGTGGGTCTCACTGCCTGGAACAGCCAGGACGTGATGTGGCATCCCAGGAGAGGGGCTTTCTGTTCTGGTTTTCATTGGTTTTCCTGGTGTGGGAGGAAGGCCTGCAGGATTGTCCAGATCACCTGCAGGGGATCACAGCAGGGAAACCCCTGGGGAGTCTCAGGGTTGTAGTGAGTCCATGAATGAAAAGTGGATGTATGTAGGAGTTGGGAAAGGTTAAAGGGAACACAATTTTTAAAGTACACTGATTAGATTTTTCTTCTGTCCAAGAAAAAAAAATCTATATATTTTAGAAAATGTGTAAATACTAAAAAGCCCAAGGGGGAAAAAAACCATCCTTAACATTTTGCATGTCTTTATACTCTTTGTGTGTGTGTCTATATAAGCACCTGTTCTTTCATGTTAACATTATTGTCATCATCATCTTATTTTATGACCTACTTTTTGTTGCTTAATTCATCATGGAAATTTCTGATATTAAATGTTCTTCTAGTAGGTGGTTTTTACTGATCTTATACTTTATTACAATGCATGGATGTATCATAATTAACAGCCACCCATTGTTGAACATTTATTTCCAGTCTGTTGCTGTTCTTCTAGATTACTAAGTCTTTTTTTGTGTGTGTGCTTAAGAAATATTTAGAAGTGAAATTGCTAAGTTGAAGGGTTGCTTGCACATTTTAAAGACATTGCTACACACATCCAAACTGCTCTCTAGAGAAGTTTTATTTACTTTCATCATTCTTGTGTGAAGATTGCCCATTTCTTCCTACTCTGGAAACAGAGACAGAGAGAGGAAGAAAACCACTTTTCTATATGATAGGTGAAATATGCTATCTTCATTGTTGTAGCTTGCATTTCCTTTTTATTAATATTGAGGCTTAGATTTAAAATTTTTAAATTCAGTTTATTTAAACTTAAAAAAAAACTTTATCTGTTCAGTAGCCCAAAATCAGCCACTTTAAATATGTGTGATGCAAATGTAAAAAAAGTCAATTTGACTTGTGTTGGTAATATGACTTGTCTTCATTACACGTAGTTTGTATTGGTTATAAGCTGAAAGTCTGATTCTTTAAAGAGATAAGGTTGCTAGATTTTTCATATGATAATAACTTGGAGATTTAATTAAAATATGAAACCAAACCCTCAGACTTAGAACTCTGGACTTAAAAGTCGACAGCCTGTGAGAGAGTCCTCGGACTGGGAGATGGGAGGCCTGGGTTCTAGCCCTGGCCCTGCCGTTCCTGGGCTGAAGGCATAGAAGAGTCATTAGAACCAACTGAATCTCACTTCTGACATCTGTAAATTGAGGAGCTGGACTGGATGATGTTTAACCTCTAGTTCAAAAATTCTTTAGTATATTTGCTTTCCAGAGAAAGAACTGCAACTGAACCTTGGCTCTAGGGAGAACCAAGCCAAAGGCAGAGCAATTATATTCAAGATGTAGAACACCAAACATGAACAGATAGTGAAGTAGTGTTTGACCTTGGATTTTAACTGCTTAAAATACCTGCAAACAGGCCAAGACAAAGAGCATTGAAATGAGAGGTCAGAGCCGAGTAAATAAAGGTAATCCACTTTACTACACAACTGCAGTGACAAAAACACAAGTGCTTTTACATGATAGTGTTTAGATAGCTCACCAGTTTAGACAGGTGTGTTAGTACCTGTTTCCTGGTGTCATTGTGTAAACGCTTCTGATAGGAAAAGTCCTGAGAGCCATTATGAATGTCATTAAGTACAGGACCTGACATATAGTAAATGCTCAATACATACATATATTTTATATATAATGAATGAACAAAGGGGATTCCTTGCACATTACAAGTTTTTCCAAATCCTATTTTCTAACACACATGGTTCTACTGCTTTAGTTGTGTTCAGGGTAGCCTCTTTCTGAACATGACAACCCGTTTTGTTTGCACCCACCTGACTTCATCAACTCTCTCATCCAAATCTCCTTAGTGTTCTCCTCTGCAAACTGGGAGGCAGTTCTCACGCCAAACTGGGAAGTAATTCTAATGCCCTTGTATGTTTTGGTATCAGTTTCCTTTGTTTCTCTCAAGGCGGAATTATTCCTCTTCTGCTTACCTTTTGTATTAATTTTCTCTTGCTGCTGTAATGAATTACTGCAAACTTGGTGACTTAATACAAATTTACTCTCTTAACTATTTGGGAAGCCAGATGTCTGCAAGAAGTCTTACTGGGCTATCAAGTTGGCAGGGCTGATTCCTCTTGAAAGCTCTAAGGGAGAATCTGCATTCCTGACTTTTTCAGCTTTTAGTGACTGCCTGTATTCCTTGGTTTGTGGCCCCTTTCTCCATCTTCAAAGTGAATCACTCTCATCTCTGCTCACATTACCCTCTTCTCTTCTGCAGTCAAATCTCTGCTTCCTCTTACAAAGACAAATTGTGATTACATTTAGGGTCCACCCAGAACATCAGCTTCTCTCCCCATCTCAAGACTTTAACCTAATCATAGTTGCTGTTTTATTGCCCATATAAGTTTCTAGGGATTAGGATGGAGATATCTTTTGAGGGGAGGGGATGACTTTATTCAGCCTACCTTTTTTCCTTTCCCACCCTGAACTTTTTCCTTTTCTACTTACTGCCAACTATTTGCTGTTATAGGAACATACACACACACACACACACACACACACACACACACACACACACACACAGCTATTGCATTTACCTAGAGAAATATTAGTTTCCTCCCCAAACACACAAACAAACATTCATTCCATGTCTGAATTGCTGTGCCAGGTACTCTAACCAAAAAGGGTAAGATTGCTCCTTACCTGACAGGACTAGGAGGCAAGGTATAGTACAGAGGAGAATATAAAGAAGTCCCAAATTTAAGATACTGTTTTGTTGGCAAAGCTGCAACCCCTATTAAAACAAACCCTCCTTATTAGCTGAGCCATCTTCAAATTCATGAATTCCCTCTTTGGCTGTTTCTTATCTATTCCTGAACTTGCGCATTGAGGGTTTTTGCATCCCTCCCGTCACCACCCCCGCCAAAATGATATATAATTAACATACTATAAATTCACCCCTTTAAAGTGTAAAATCCAGTTGCATTTAGTATATTCATAAGGTTGTACAACCATCACCACTATCTAATTCCAGGATGTTTTTATCACCCTGAAATGAAACCCTGCATCCATCATTGACTATCACTCCACATTGCTCTCCTTCTCTCCAGGAAGCAAAGAATCTACTTTCTGTCTCTATGGATTTGCCTATTGTGGACATTTCGTATGACTGGAATCACATAATAGGTAGTTGGCCCTCTGAATCTGCAGGTTCCTCATCCATGATTCGACCAACCGCTGATAGAAAATACTTGGGAAAAAATTCCAGAAAGTTCCAAAAAGCAAAAGTTGACATTGTCATGTGCTGGCAACTATTTCCATAGCATTTACATTGTATTAGGTTATTATAAGTAATCTAGAGATGATTTAACTTAAACAGGAGGATGTGTGTAGGCTATATGCACATTCTACACTGTTTTATATAAGGGACTTGAGCACCCGCAGATTTTGATGTTTCCTAGGGGTCCTGGAACCAATCCCCCACGGAAACCAAGGGATGACTGTATGGCCTTTCGTCAGTTAACGTAATGTTTTCAAAGTTCACCCATGTTGTATTGATAGTACTTACCAGCATTTTATTCTTTTTTATTGCTGAATAATACTCCATTGTATAGATATGCCACATTTGGTTTATATATCCATCAGTTTATGGACGTTTGAGTTATCTCCACTTTTTGCTGTTATGAGTAATGTTGCTGTGAACAATCATGTACAAATTTTGGAGTGGACAGATGTTTTCATTAGGTAGCTATATGGGAGTGGAATTGCAGGTCATAAGGTAACCCTGTCTTTAACTTTTTGAGTAACTGCTAGTGTTTTACAAAGTAGCTGAACCCTTTCACAATCCCACCAGTACTATAGGAGGGTTCCAGTGTCTTGACATCCTTGCCAGACTTTTTATTGTCAGTCTCTGATTATAGCTGTCCTGGTGGGTGTGAAGCGGTATCTCACTCTGGGTTTGATTTGCATTTACCTGATGACTACTAATGTTGTACATCTTTTCAAATCCTTTGTTCATTTTAAATTGAGTTATGTACCTTTTTTTTAAATTGTAAGAGTTCTTTATATATTCTGAATACTAGACCCTTATCAGATTTATACAATTTTTCTCCCGTTCTGTGGGTTGTATTTTTACTTTCTTGATAGTGTCCTTTAAAGCGCAAAAGTTTTATACTTTGATGAAGTCCAATTTATCTGTTTTTTTTTTTTTTTTTTTGGTCACTCGTACTATTGATGTCATATCTAAGAAACCATTGCCTAATCCAAGGTGTTGAAGATTTACTCCCTTTTTTTTCTAATAATTTTATAGTTTTACGGTGTTTGATTCATTTGAGTTAATATTTGTATATGGTCCAACTTCCTTCTCTTGCATGTTCATATCCAGTTGTACCGGTACTGTTTGTTGAAAGACTATTCTTTCCCTTTTCAGGATAAGCTTTTTATATTCTACAGAGAAACCAGATGGGTTTTGATAGGGATTGTATTTAATCTTGAGATGGTTTTGGGAAGTAGTGCCATGTTAATAATTTAATTCTTCCAAATCTTTGTCCATGGATAGCTTTCCATTTATTTAAGTCTCCTTTAATTTCTTTTAATAATGTTTTATAGTTTTCAGTGTACAAGTCTTGCACTTCTTTGTTAAATTTATTCCTATTTTATTCTTTTTGATGCTATTGTAAATGGACTTTTTTATAAATTTCATTTTCGGATTGTTGCTAGTGCATGGAAGTAGAATTGATTTGTGTGTATGTGTATATCTCTTTCTATAGATCAATCAATCTATCTATAAAGAGAGAGAGGGAGGGATCTTGTTTTTTGGGTTTTTTAAAATAAATTTGTTTATTTATTTTTGGCTGTGTTGGGTCTTCGTTGCAGCGCACAGCCTTTCTCTAGTTGTGGCCAGAGTGGGCTACTCTTTGTTGCGGTGCGCGGGCTTCTCATGGCCATGGCTTCTCGTGTTGCAGAGCACGGCCTCTAGGCGCCCAGGCTTCCACTGTGCCACCAGGGAAGTCGGATCTTGTCTTTTTTAATTTTCCCTTCCTTCACTTTTGGAGTTTGTAGTAGATTTTTTCAGTTTCACCTGCTATCCTTCCATATTATCCCATTTTTACTTTTTCCAGTTATTTAAATATATTTTTAAAGTCTCTTTCACACTGTTCTACTATTTTTAGCTCTTGGGGCACCGATTTTTCCATTTGCATTGGCTGTTTCTTAGAGTGGGTTTTTTTCTTGTTTGGTCTTAACCTGTGACTTGTGAGTGCCTCTTCCGTGAGGGTTAACATGGGAGTTTCGTGGGACTGGGACTGTGGGAACCCAGGGGAGTTTTCTTATTTGTCTCAGTCAGTGCCCGTGGGTATCATTGCTTCTGGACCATTTTTTTGTATTATTTTCTTGGCCTGGGACCCAGCTACTACATGGAGATTATGTATGTGGATACCATACCTCCATGTGGGAACAGTCTTGGAATGTTGATTTCATATTGGTGAGGTTTTGAAAAGTTGATTTTTATTTATTTATTTTTACCCGATCCCCAAATAAAAGCTTCCTTGCAAAGCTTAGGGAGTCGGGGGCATGAATGTTTTCTACTGAGGGGCAACCCTGTATGACTGCCCCGTTAAGCTAATAGCTCAGCTCTAGCCAGCCAGTTTCATGGGCCCTATTGTCTGTATGCCCCTTTCCTTCCTATAGATCATCAGAGTCTTAGGCCCTAGACATTAAGGCTATATCATGTTCTCATAGCCATTACGTCTCCAAAGCTTTAACTTTCTCCACTGACTCTGAGTTCCATCTTCAGTTCTGGCCCAGGGATTTATTTTTCATGATTTTGACTTTTTTTCTTTGTATTTAAAATGTCGTTAGTTATATCTTATCCAGTTTTTCTATGTGTTTGAAACAGGCAGTCATTCTTTGTCATCTTTGCTTACCATGTTGATTAGAAACTTTATCACTGCAGTCTGATTAAAGGATTTGTAAGACTTTTTTTTTTTTTTTTTTTTTTTTTGCGGTACCCGGGCCTCTCACTGCTGTGGCCTCTCCCGTTGCGGAGCACAGGCTCCGGACGCGCAGGCTCAGCGGCCATGGCTCACAGGCCCAGCCGCTCTGCGGCATGTGGGATCTTCCCAGACCGGGGCACGAACCCGTGTCCCCTGCATCGGCAGGCGGACTCTCAACCACTGCGCCACCAGGGAAGCCCTTTGTAAGACTTTTGAATCACCAGATTGCAATCCCTGATTTCCTCAGAACTTTAAACATAAATAAGTGGTAAGTAAATATTAATTCAGTGGATGGGTGTTCTGCAGATCCTTTTACTGAGTTGCCTTGTACCTGAGTAACCACAGTTGTGTAGTGTAGTGAAGTGCAGTCTCATCGATAGCCACTTCATTCCTTGTGGAATACCACTTTCTGTGCACGTCTCAGAATCAGTAGGTTAGGTTCTAGGTTTTAACATGGCATGTGAACCCAAGCTGTGAAAATGGTTACCTGAGGACTGTATTTTTAGGTATTTACAAATATGGATCTTATTTCATGTCTTAGTAAATAAGGTTCTATCTTGATATTAAGAGTAATAAAGAAAGGTTACTTCTATATATTTATCTTTCTCTGGAGACAGAAATCAAAGTTCAATCATCCAAATTAAAATCTCTTCTTTGTAAATTTTTGCTTTAAAAAAAAAACAAAAAAAAACCTTCTCTATCATCTGCTTCTTCTGAGCTAGAGATTTGAAATCCTGTTTTGTTGTGATAAAAAAAAAAGTCTCCTCTTCACAAGGATGCTCTGGACCTAGTGCTTTCCCCTGTAGGATCAGAAAGAGAGAACAGAACTAAGAAGCCGTATGTCAAGCCTTTAGCAGTAGGAATCAACATCCCGGAAGGAAGCCTGCCTGTGTTGATTGTGAAATGAGACTCTGGAAAACATGGCAAAATAGTCCGTGGAGAGAGCTAAGTGTTCCTCCCTTTTATCTTTCTAAAGACTAGCCTTCTTGCTTCAAGAGAACCTGTTAGTAGATAGAGTGTGGTGAGTACCTGCAGACTGCATGCCCAGCATTTCTGGCATAACTGTAGGGGGTTCTGAGGAGCCTTTTTCCCACACTCCGTGTGAAGACGATTGGGATGTTGGGGATGGATTAGCCTTCTGGATACGCAGACAGGCTTTGACTCAGAGAGATGGGAAGGATGTATTGTCGTCAGGGAGGTGGCCACAGCACTTTCTGCTAATGGAGTAACTGGGAGAAAATGCCCCAGCCAGACTGTGGGAGCTTAAGACCCATCTTCTGGGAGCAGAAGATGGGAAAGGAAAGAAGAGAAATAGGCAACTTTATGGGACAGTTTTGAAACCAAAGCAAATAGAATTGTTTTTCCAGGTTTCCTGGACACTTGCTCATTTATGCAAACTTGAAATTGTTCTTGGGGGAAGTGAACTTGGATGACCTGAATGACAGCCACAAAAACCATTACAAAATGAAACCTATTGAATTCTGAAAGGAATGATTTGATATACTGCAGCGTCACAAGATAGGTCAGTTTGCTGTTAGCATCTGTACCTTCTAGACCTTCCTTGTATGAGTGTGTGTGTGTGTGTGTGTGTGTGTGTGTGTGTGTATTTATGTCTATGTGTGTATGGATGGATGGATGCATAGATAGGTAGGTAGGTAGATAGTGTAGAAATAGAAAATAGCAAACATGTACTACTGAATATTCTGTTGAGAATGTTTTATTAAAGCTACATCTAGACTTTTTAGTCATCCTTCATCTTTTAGTTTTATGGAAATTACTTAAATCCATGGGATTACACTTGATTTCTCCTTTGAATTCTTTCTTGGGAGTGTCCAATTATGGGAAAAGTTGATCCGCATCTCCTAGGGTACAGGAACATTCCTCAAAGAGCTTAAGTTACATACTGCTTCTTTGGAACTTGATACCAATAAATCCACCATGACTTGGCTAAATCACGCATACCTGCTACCATCTTATCCTTGTGACGGGGGCTTGGTTAGGGTTAAGGAGGATTTCCTGAACATCAGGAGATAGAAGCTTTTTGTTTTTGAAACCACTATTCCTCACACTGAAGGGTCCAATTTAAACAAAGCTTAAAAGAAGCTTCCTTTTTTTTTCTGGTTGAGAGAGAGAGTAGAGTTAAGGCTGGAGGGGGGTGATCAGAGCCAAACAACAGAAGGATTGATGCTGCATCTGCTGTACTCGAATGCTGTGCTGGCTTCTCTGGAGTATTGAGAAGAGTTACATATTGTCCTCAGAGAGCTCATGTTTTCATATGTAGACATGACCAAAGGTAGTAACTGCGTCAGTTAGACTCAAATTATGTGATGTAGCACTTTAGAGGAGAGGAAGGCCAGTAAAGATATGTGTAATCAGTGAAGTTCAAGAGCTAGAAAACAGATTTAGAGAATGTCTTCCTCCAATAGGACATAAAGGTCTGGTATTAGCTATGATTCTGATCCTGTAGTGGCAGAACAGCTATGGGATTTCAGGTGCCATGGGTGGTATTTGAAGAGCATGTGAAATGGGATATCATGGAGGGACCTCATGAAGCAGGGTCACACGGGAAGGGTTCAAGGGACTGGATAGCCTGGTGAGAACAAAGCATGTTCATAATAATGCCTATTTATATTATTACTATTATTTAAAATATTTATTTAATTTTTGGCTGCGTTGGGTCTTAGCTGCGGCACGTGGGATCTTTGTTGCGGCGTGCAGGATCCTCCGCTGTGGCGCGCAGGCTCCTCATTGTGGTGCGCGGGCTCAGTAGTTGTGGCGCATGGGCTTAGTTGCCCCACGGCATGTGGGATCTTAGTTCCCTGACCAGGGATTGAACCCGCATCCCCTGCGTTGGAAGGCGGATTCTTAACCACCGGACCACCAGGGAAGTCCCTATTTATATTATTATTAATGACTAACACGTACATAGCCAGACGCTGTTCTCAGCACTTCAGGTGTATCCTTATAATCCTCCCCACAGCTCTCTGTGACACAGATACTACTGTTATCACTCAATTACAGTTGAGGATGTCGAGGCACAGAGGAGATAAGTAACTTATTTAAGGCTATATAGTAAGTGGTGTAGTTGAGATTTGAATCCAGGCTATCAGCCTTCAGGGTGTGTGCTCTTAACCACTGTGCTGACTGCTTCAGTCAGTGTGAGACGAGTTGGAAGGAGTTACAAGCAAGGGAAATTGTTGGGGAGAGAGGAAATTCCAAGGTCAAGGTTGCAGGGCCCGGGTCCCGGGGATGCAGTGTCTGTTTGGTGGTCACGCTGAGGTGTTAGTGATGTAGACGGGAGTTAGAGGTCAGCGGCATCGAGCCCATCCAGGAAGCACAGGGGCAACACTGATGGTCTGGAGCCCTTTCAGTGTGCTGGGCTCTGGGGATAGAGCATTGAATAAGGTAGGTAAGGTCGCCGCTCCCTTGGAACTTCCATTCATTCTGGTGATGAAGACAGACGATGGAAAGCTACTCGACAGGGAAGATGGTTATCGTGGTCCGTGCTGTGGAGGAGTCAGTGAGAATTACTGAGCGGGACCCACGTGGCATAGGGCAGCAGAGGGAAGATGTCCCTGGAGAAGTGACATTTGATCTGTGATCTGAAGGATGAGACAAGCCCAGCCGCGTGAAGGATGAGGAAAGCTCATTCCAGGCTGTGGGGATAGGGACAGTTCAAGGGATGGAAAGGAGGCCTGGGTGGCCCCGACAGAACGGGCGTGTGCTGAGGCTTGGTGGGAGATGAAGTTGGGCGAGGAGGCGGGGCTCAGTTACACTTGAGGGCCTTGGTAAGGAGTTTAGATTGCTTCCTAAGAGCAGTGGGAAGCCACTGAGTGTTAAGTAGATGGGTGGCATGGTCCCATGGGAGAGCCAGGGTGTTAACTAGATGCCTGTTGGAGCAGGCCGGGGCAGGGAGGAGCCTGAGAGAAGTGGGGAAACAAGGTGGGGAAAGAACAGTTAGGATGTTTCTCCCCCATCTGGTACCTTAAAAGTTTGAATCACAGCTAATGTGGCCTCTCTGCCTGGGGAAAGATGAAGCTCATGTCAGATAAAGCTTCTTAGTATTCGGGTTCTGAACAGGATTCACAGCAACAAGGCTTGATACGTACCTTTTAGCCATTTGACTACCAATTTATACCTATTTATATATAGAGAGAAAAACCATATGAACAAACCGCATGAGCATATGAACCTAAAGATGAAACAACTATTTTTGCTTTTATAGGCCTTGAATTTATAAAATATGACTTTATATGTAGTAGATGCTTTTGGTGTGGGGAGCTGAAGACACTTTGGAAATACTATAATTAATTACGTTCTCTAATGGATGACTTTCTTATTTCTAAGGTGGAGACTCAAAATGGAGGCACAGTTGCTCACTCACTCAGTACCCATATCCTGCTCCATTTTTGCTGTTAGAACCTGGATTTAATTCAGGGTGGTGTGGTGATCAGCCTCAGACAGTAGGTTGTGCTGGTCTGAGCCAACATGCCAGTCCTGACCCCTGACTTGCGAGCATTCCTTGTAACCAGCATGGCCATGTGACCTGGTCCTGGTCAGTGGGACCTGAGAATAAGTCCACTGGAATGGGGGTGGGATTTCTGGGACAGAGCTATTGTCCTGATAAAACCTGACAGATGAGCCTGTCAGTACCCTTTGCTGCTTGCCTCTGCTTTCTGCCTCGAATGCTGATAAGATGTGTGAGTGCACAGCAGCCCTTATGTCACCACGAGGTAACAAGCAGAAAGGAAAAGCCAAAGGCATCACGGAGATACCTGCCCTGACATTGTTGCTGTTGAACCAACACTAGCAGCCCTGAGCCTGTCCACTACTTCCAGTTTGTTGAATCCACTCTTTGTTAGGTTTCTGATACTTAAAGGTGAGCACAGGGCTAACTGAAGTAAATATGAAGGTGCGGTGTTATAAGTTTCATCCTGTGTGTTGTGATTACCTCATAAATGTCCCTTGATATTCAGTATGACCTTTAGCCTGTGTGAAAACAGTTTCTGAAAAGGAAGTTCTAACTTGTATTAAAAGTTGTTCAGGGCTTCCCTGGTGGTGCAGTGGTTGAGAGTCTACCTGCCGCTGCAGGGGACACGGATTCGTGCCCCGGTCTGGGAAGATCCCACATGCCACGGAGTGGCTGGGCCTGTGAGCCATGGCCGCTGAGCCTGCGCGTCCGGAGCCTGTGCTCCACAGCGGGAGAGGCCACAACAGTGAGAGGCCTGCGTACCGCAAAAAAAAAAAAAAGTTGTTCACAGTTGAAGATGATGAGTTGTGGCCTTAGAAATATAATTTTTGAAATAGATGAATTCGTCTGTGTGAACCTGCTGTAGCAAGTACCACGGAGCCATACTTCATGGCCACTATCTTCTTTATGGCCTTTTGTGTGATGGTCTTAGTGTTCTGGTGAGCTACATCATGTGTATTTATGACTTTATAGGAAACTATAATAGTACTGGGGTAATAGCATAAATAGTCTGATTCTTAAAAATATGAAGCTCCAACAGGCTTTATTGGATTTCAGGGTAATGGTATTATTAAATTTTCTGCTTCTTTTCAAACTTTCTTATGGCTAAGTTCCACCCTGGTGGTTTCAAGAAATTTCTAGATCTGTATTTTTATGGAAAAAAACTTATCCTGGAATTCTCACTTGCTGAATTGAGGGGGAGGGGAAATAATTTGGATTTGTTTTTGTTTTTACTGTCTTGGTCTTTGGGTATAGCACTCAATGAATTGTTTTCCATGGGGAAAGTAGAAATAGCCCTGTGGTATGCATCATGGAGATAATATAAAGTATAAAATGAAATTGTATTCTAAGCTGTTAGGGAAAAAAGAGACTATAAGTCATAGGGTCATCAAACTATAAAGAGAAAGGAATTGTAGACATCATCTAATAAAATCTCACTTTTTTCATAACCTTAGAACTTGAGACTTAAAACAATTAGTCATTCATTTAAAAAATAAAAATACATGTGGTTACCCTATGCACCCTCTTCCTTAATGAAAGATTTTCCCAAAGGAACAAGGAGACATTGTTTGTATAACCCAAGGGCCTTCAGAAGAAAGCTTTAGAAGCTGTCTGTTCTGACTGCCTCATTTTACAGATAGGAAACTGAAGCCCGTAGAGGACGAAGGTTATTTCTTTAAGGTGGACCAGAAAGTAGCTCTTGGGCAGGTAGGGGCAGGACCATGAAACCTTCTAGATTTATTAACATCTTCAGGGCCGTGTGCTGGAATTCAGATGGCAGATGGATGACCTTGGGTAGATCAGCGTTTGAGCTCATCCTTGAGAGCTGCTGAGGGTTTGACAGGCACTGGTGGGAGGCAGGGCTTCCCAGGCAGAGCCACCGGTAGGAGCGTGTGAGTGGGACAATTTCAGGCAGTTCAGGAAAGGGTGCAAAGCCCAGTCTGGTGCCCCTCTGGGGTCAGGCGGTAGAGGAAAGGCCTGTGTCCATAGAGATTAGGGACAAATTCAGGCCAGTTCGGGTCAGTGCATGGAGCACCTTGAGAGCCCATCAGTGGAATGGGGATTTTATTTGGTAGCCAGTGTGGTGCTCTTAAAATAATAACGATGATGATGATGGCTAACACTTACATAGCCCAGACTGTATGCCACCACTCTTCTGAATGCTTCATGTGCTCTTGCCTGTTTAATTCCCACAAGCCTTTGGTGTAGGTACTCTCATCTCCATTTTACAGTTGAGGAAACTGAGGCACAGTGAGGTTAGATGACTTAACCCAAAGAGATACTCATAGGACATGATGGAGAAAGAATTCAAACCCAGGACTGGCCCTGGAGTCCCACTTTTAATGGTCTAGAACATGGTCTGGTGGTGTTAAAGGTGGTGGATCCTCTTAGGAAGATGGATCTATAGGAGAGTGCAAGAGGATCGAAGTGAGGGCAGAAGAGTGATCAGGAGGTGATGGAAGGCCTCCAGGAGAGTAATAAAAGCTTGGCGTGGAAATGAAGGGAGGAGAATACAGCTGGCAGGAGCTTCTGAGATGGATCAGTGGTGCCAGGTCCGCAACTGCATATGGAGGCCGGGGAGGGACAGAGTCAGAGATAATTGAGACATCGCTTGGATGTCTGCCTCACTGGATTAGGGAAGTTGAGAAGGAGATTTGTTGGGAAGGTGGTGATTTATTTTTACAGAGCCCTCTTTTCTCACTGGTTTTTAACCTGGGAAAACTATCTGGGAAAGAAAGCCACGTAAGTGTGTCCTAACAAATTTCTGAGTTTATGGACTCTCCCCAGCTCATCTGTCTTAGCCTGGTGTTGGGCCCACAGTAGGTCTAAATAGTTATTTTTTAGACACTTCATGATCTTCACAATTCTGAGGCTACTTGTCCTCTTCCCAGCCTAAGAATATTGTGTGGGGCTTCCCTGGTGGCGCAGTGGCTAAGAATCTGCCTGCCAATGCAGGGGACACGGGTTCGAGCCCTGGTCCGGGAAGATCCCACATGCCACGGAGCAACTAAGCCCTTGTGCCGCAACTACTGAGCCTGCACTCTAGGGCCCGTGCTCTGCAACAAGTGAAGCCACTGCAACGAGAAGCCCACGCACCACAACGAAGAGTAGTCCCCGCTCGCCACAACTAGAGAAAGCCCACGCACAGCAACAAAGACCCAATGCAGCCAAACATAAATAAATAAAATAAATAAATAAATATATTTACAAACAGTAGAATATGGGTGTGAGAGCAGGAGAGGTGATGGGTGTGGTTCTGCATCTGGAGGGCACTGTTTGTTTCAGCTTCCCCAGCAGTGACCCTTGACTTCCACTTTCCTGTCCTCCCTTAGGTCTTAGGTGTTGATGGGAGGGAGATGGAGGAGATGGTGGTGTTCCTTTGTGAGTGGGCATCCGGTGCTGGGAGGAACGCCCTGTTCCGGTGGCGGCCTCTGCCCGCAGGTCAGGGCTGAGAGCAGTGGTCTTCCCTCCTGTCGCCTTTCTGAGAAAGGGTGATCCTGGCCTGGCAGGTCTTCTCTGAGGCCTCTAACTTCAGGTCCCAGCTGAAGAACCCAGAAGGGACAGCCGTAGCAAGATCGGTAGCTAATATCCTTCTGGGAGAAAAAAATCCTGAAGTGGATGAGGGAACATGGCAATTACCGTTTGGGTTTATGTTTCATCACAACATCTGCAGTCTTGGGCATTTTCTCCTCCTTTTCTTCCTCTCCTCCTTCCATCATTCCTTCTCCTTCCATCCTTCTTTTTTTCCCCTCTAATCGGAGGAGTTGCTAATTGGGCAGGGTCAGTAAATGTGATGCACCTATTGTTGTATTTGATTTTGGTTTTACATCTTGATTTCCCAGGGAAAGGTAACCCTGGCAAGCCATATAAACATTGGTTGCGTGTGGAATTTATACAGCATGTGCTATTCTGGGTCTGGCTACAAGGGGAAGATGAAGGGACTAGAAGACTGGGCTATCCCTGTCCTCAAGCCCCTTAGAAACCTTGGAAAGACAGGATGCATATGTGGGTTCAAGGCCTGGTCCAGTCACTCACAAAAAGTCCATGCTTTCTCTTGTCTCTCATCCGTAAAATGGGGGAGGTAATGTTTGCGTCAAAGGGGTGTCGTGATGCACAGATGGGACAGCGTGTCTGAATACTAAGCACTTCTCTTATCTCCCTGTTCTCATTCAATTAAAAATTTCTGGGTAGTACCTTAGGATGATCCCAGAAATACTAGAGGGAGATGGGGGAATCTAAGTATTGTGTTAAATTGCTTTATGCATGTTTATTTCATTTCTGCCTAGTAACCATGTTATTGTTATTCTTATTTTCAAGATGAGAGAACTGAAGTTCAGAGATGTTGAAAACAAAATAGCATCATCACCTGCTGCAGGTATGACCTGGAGCAATTATTCAGTGTTTTGTTGCCTGTTACCTCATCTATAAAATGGGGATAATAATAGTTCCCTCCTCATAGGGTGAATATAAGGATTGAAATGGTTAATATACGTAAGTCTTGAAACGGTACCTGTTAAATAGTCAGTGTGATAAAAGTATGAGAAATTATTGTGATTCAGACAATTTCCAAATCTCTTCTAAGCCGCCCTATGGTGAAATCAGGATTGATTCATATGCATAATGTGTTGAAATGAGATGAAACTATAGTTTTTGAAATGTAGAGTGGATTTGGTTTTCATGGAGAGGGATTGGGGAAGCGATGTTAGAAGCCATCAGGAAAAGTCCAAAGGAGAGAGGGGAAAGGATTTCTCTGGCAGAAAAAGAGAGCTCCAGAGATAATTAGGAAGCCGGTCAGAAGGAAAGCTCTGTGTTGCTTTTGTTATGTGACAGGAGAGAAGCCATTTCCTGATTGCTTGGTTATGACACTCACCTTCTCCTGGAACCGGTAGGTGAGGGATCTATAAACTCTGTAAATGGGATCTTTGGAGTCCCTGCTTCGCCAGCTCCCTCTTTCTTTCCACTTCCGGGAAGAGGCAGTAGAGTAGAATATTAAACTAAGGATCCTGCCATCAGGAGACCAGGTTTGGAGCCTGAGCCCTGCCGCCTATTAGCTGCCTGATGTTTTGCAAGTTTCTTAATCTCCATATAGCTCGTGTCCTGCTTGTGAAAGGAGGAGAATATTGGTGCCCACCTCCTAGGGCTTGTAAGATCTGAGAAAGGTTGTGTACACTGTATGTTTAGCTCAGAGGAAGCCTTCAGCAATTGTTAGTTACCCAGGGCTTAATATTATCCCCGGAGCTCTGGTTAGAAATTCGGGCTCCATGGGCAAGCCATATGTGGTGACATTTGGGGGCATAGCCTGTTCGGGATGAATCCCAGCCAAAACCATAAAAGACCCTTGGCTCTTATCAGTGTCTCAGTCAAGGATCTGGCATGGAATCTTGAGTCGCTTTTGAGGTATACGTTTATCTGCCTCTCCTTTGCCTCAGAAAAGTGTCTTAGAGGAGAAGTGGACATCGTTTCTTCTGCTGCTGGGTTCAGAATACCTGGACCCTCATTTCCCTTCCTCTGATTTTTAATTCACAACATTACTGCACAGTGGGACTTTTATATTTAGCAATTGAAACACAATTTCATTATAAACGAATCATTTTGCACTTGTAGTCTTGGTCATGCAGAGATTTTTCTCATTACCTCCTTTGTTCTCACTGCCGAGATAGGATAGAGGAATGAATAATGGGTTTCTCTAAGAAATATTAACAGGTGACAAAGTGAACTAGATTCTTCAGAGTCACAAGTCAAGAAGTCAAATCCCATGTGTCCTGACTCCCCATTCCAGTGCTCTTTCCACAAGGCCATGGTTCCCCCAGCCTTCTGTCTTGCCTCTGTTAATAGGGCCTGCCGGGTGTTCCATGCTGTCTGTCCTTGGAATGGCTTCGCTTTCTGATGTAGGCATTACCAAATGACCTGTGTCAGCTCTGTGGGGAAACTTGAAATCCTTTCTTCAAAAACTCACGCATTCTACTTCAGATGAAATCATTTTCCTTGGTCAATTTAACAAGATCCTTGCTCTTTCGTTTCCTTTAATTATCTTGTGAAAAAAAAGAAGAAGAACTGGAGAAGACCATTGCTTTATGAGGCAGTTCATCTCTTATGTTTTCTCTGAGAGGTATATTAAAGCCCAGTTAAGCAAATTAAGGCTTCATCTCATTCTTGTTTGCAATTGTTCTGTTTGGTGCTTTGCTATCACTGCCATCGGCATTTCTCACGTGTATATTTGGAATGTCTTGGAGTCTAGATTTATGAAAAGATGTTATCTATGTTCCATGCATTACAGGCACTGTGAGCCATTTCCATATAGTGCCAAACTGTCACAACAGGGTTCTTTGCTTTTCTAATCTCTTCCTCTCACCATGAGAGTCCTATTAACATGTTTTCTGAGCTGCAGAGTAAAATCTGTCAAATACAGCATGGAAAGCAGTTGGGTGGTAGCTGTCTTCCTTTTCACAAACTCTAAACTAGTCTTCCTTAGTAAAACTTAGCCTTATCACCGTTTACCCCAGAGCCTTCATTTATGAATAGGAGACATATGCAGTGCAGGTAGGGGAATGGGATGGGTTGTTTGCTACTTCTTTACCTATTTATTTTAAAAGATATATGGCATGTGTGTATATATATCTTCATGTACACACTTTATTTCTTTCAATTTGAAAATAACTCTTTTGCTCTGAATATGAAAACACTTCATACTCATTATTTAAAAATTTACACAAATCAACATATGAAACATTAGAAGACACTTTTCTAAATCATACCACACAGAGATTACTGCTGTTAACATTTTGATGAACTTGTCTATTCATTCCTTTATGAACTATTTATTAACTTGGCCAGTGTTCTGCACCTACATGAAACTTTATAAAAGTACAGAAAACTAATAAGATTAAACCCCATACAGACTTAGTATTAAGAAGAAAAAAAGGGAACACAGTTATATCCTTATAGACAATGAAAACATGCCCAAAAGATATGATTAAAAAAAAAAACTAATATATTATTTCAAAAGAAAAAGAGATAATTAAAAATTATCCAAGACATGAAAGAACAGCATAATCTGAATTAGAAAAATCTCAGACAAGATGACAGAGCTCAAAGAATTAGAAATTAGAAAAAAAATCACTTTAGAAATAAATTCTTAGATGGAACACAAAATCAGATAAATGCCACAAATACTGCCCTAAGAGAAATTGAGGGTGAAAAGGAGGAAAAAGTTAAAAATTGAAAGGAAATCAAGAAAGAAATAAAATTTGGGAAAAGGTGACAGATATTAAAAATAGGAAAAGAAGATCGAACATACCATAATAGGAAAAGCAAACCAAAGCAAGGGAACAGTACAAATACTATATTTCAAGAAAATTTTCCTGAGAAAACAATTTTAAACGACATTTTTAAAGGGCAAGTCATGTATTTTAGGATATCAGCCTAGAACAATCAATGCCAAGATGTTTTAGTAAAATTACTGGATTAAAAAGAAGAAAAAGCAAAGTCTTTTGGGCATCTAGAAAAAAAGAGAAAAACAGCAGCAAAAGAATTAGATTGTTCTCAGACTTTTTGAAGAAACATTTTATGTCAGAAGAAAATGGGATAACATATTTAAGGTCCTCTAAGAGAAGAAAATATGAGCCTGTACTTTTTATGTCTAGCAATATTGACTTGCAAATGTGAAGAACACCAACATTGCATTAACATGCAAGAAGTGAGAGGAGGAAATATTGTTCCCATGAGCTCTTCTTAAGGTATCTCCTAAAGAGTGAGCTTTAAACAATGAAAATAACTGGAGAGATACAAGATGAGCCCGGACATCTCAAGATAATAGCTAGCAAGGTTGTTATCAAAGATTATTAGGATCGTGTCAAAAGGACTCAGGAGCCAACTTGAAGAGGCTTCTACTGGTATGGGTCCGTTAGAGCTTCAAAAATAAGAATTCCAAGTATGTTTAAATCTGTGAGGGTTGATGATAAGAAAAACAAATTATTGGTTACCTGAGGTTAATGGATCACCAATTCATTGTCTTAAAAGTGGTCAAGAAAGAACGTGTTTACCCTGCCTTTCTTATATGAACAGATCACTGGATAACCATGTAGTAGATGAGGGGAGGCCCTTCCTAAATTTTTTTCCACGCAATAAATGAAAATGAAACGAGAGAACTAGACTATCATTATTTTGCAACCCCCATTGATTTAATGGATCCGGGCATTGAGCGACAATGGCATCTGACATTAGAAACCCAAGAAAACAAGATACCGTGTGCCTCCTGATGAAAGATCATACAACCAAATGGATTGAATCTCAGTGTTTTTCAAGCCTCCTAATCCAGATGCCAATTTGCAGGAAATTCGGAGGGTGGAGGAACATGTTAACCTGCACCATGAATATGTAGTCAGCAGAATTCATACTGTGGAAACTCCATAGTTCAAGTGGTCCAGATTCTCTAAGGAATAAATTGTAAGATAAAGAGAAGGATAATGGGGGAGGTAGAGTAAACATAACTTAAAATACATGTCACATTTTTAAAAAAATGGATAAGAATTAACTGTGTTGACCAGAGTTGTAACCTTGGGTAATGATATCATAAAGAAACACAAGGAAGTGAATATGATAAGTTCAAGATAGTTTGTTTACTTTTAGAGGAAAGGAAGAAATTCATGGAGGGCATTTTGAGTTGGCTAGAAAAGTCTGTTTCTTGATCTGGGTGGTAGTTATAAGAGTGGTTTGTTTATAATAATTAATAAACTATTTGTTTTGTGTGATTTTCTCAATCTGTGTTTTATTTTGCCATAAAAATAGTTTTAAAAATTTATGGGGCTTCCCTGGTGGCGCAGTGGTTGAGAGTCCGCCTGCTGATGCAGGGGACACGGGTTCGTGCCCCAGTCTGGGAGGATCCCACGTACCACGGAGCGGCTGGGCCCGTGAGCCACGGCCGCTGAGCTTGCGCTCTGCAACGGGAGAGGCCACAACAGTGAGAGGCCCGCGTACCGCAAAAAAAAAAAATTATGAAAGAATGACACTATACATGCTGCCTTTGTTCCAACTTTTTATTTTAACTTTCAAACATACAGAAAAGTTGCCAGCACTGGGTATGAAATGCCAGTATACTCATCATACTGTTTTATTGTTAGTTTTTCATTCAATATTTAGTAGAGATCTTTCTATATAACTAAATATAGAAATATCCTCACTTTTAAATAAATGATGCATAGTATTCCATCGTATAAATTAAATCAGTCTTCTATTGATGGACATTTAACTTGTTCCTGGTAGAAATAATGGTGCTTATATGTCCTTATGACAAATTCCTAAAATTTGCTGTCATGGAGTATTCTGATGTGCAACATGTAAATGGTTGTGTATTGTGAATGAACAACTGTAGAAACCAAAGATGCAGCCTGTATTGATCAAGACAGTGCCATGTAACTGAGGGAGGGCATAAATCTCCAAGAAAAAACTTGATTCCCTGAAGCAGGGTCACATAGCATCATACCTCCCCTGGATCAATTCAGGTTTGATCCCAATGGCTCTTCTATTGTCTCATTTTGGTTGTTGTGGGTATAGTTAGTGTTATCATTTGTCTGTTGCCACAGTAGTGCTACGCAATGAACCACCCCAAAATTTAGTGGCTTAAACGGTAGCCATTAGTTTCTACCGGATGGATGAGTCATTTTTACAGCCTTTGCTAGGTTCACTCATGTGCTTTCAGTCAGCTGCCGGTATAGTTGCAGATCTCTGCAGGGCTCTCCCGCATGTCTGATGGTCGGCTGGCTTAGGCTGATCTCAGTGGCCTTGGACAAGAGGACTCAGCTATGCTACCCAAGTCTCCAACATCCTTTCAACAGGCCAGCCTGGGTGTGTTCTCGTGGCAGTGGTACAGATCATATCTTTCTCATGGGGCTGGAAATGGGCTATGCTTTGCCAGCTTCTGTGCCATCCCACTTGCTAACCTTCAACTGACCAAAGCAAGTGACATAGCAAGGCCAGTCAGTGAGAAGGGACTGCAAAGCGACAGAGCAGACAGCGAGGATACAGAGAAGTTGTTGATTGATGCCATTAACGCAGTTCATCCTCCACAGCTATCTAGCAGCAAATTTTAAGTTGGCACTTCTTTTTTTAATTAATTTATTTATTTTTGGCTGTGGGGGGTCTTTGTTGCTGCACGCAGGCTTTCTCTAGCTGCGGTGCGTGGGGGCTACTCTTCATTGTGGTGCGCGGGCTTCTCATTGCAGTGGCTTCTCTTGTTGCAGAGCACAGGCTGTAGGTACATGGGCTCAGTAGTTGTGACTCGTGGGCTCTAGAACATAGGCTCAGTAGTTGTGGCGCACGGGCTTAGTTGCTCCGCGGCATGTGGGATCTTCCCAGACGAGGGCTCAAACCTGTGTCCCCTGCATTGGCAGGAGGATTCTTAACCACTGCACCACCAGGGAAGTCCTAAGTTGGCACTTCTTGGAAGCATTAAACATTGCTGTTATTTCTAAACTGCAGATGTTATACCTTTGAAATATGAAAAATGGGGATCAAGTATGTTTGTGGGGGGAGCATAAAATTTTTCTTGTTAAGGGTTATAAAGGGGGGCTTCCCTGGTGACTCAGTGGTTGAGAGTCCACCTGCTGATGCAGGGGACACGGGTTTGTGCCCCGGTCCGGGAGGATCCCACATGCCGCGGAGTGGCTGGGCCCGTGAGCCATGGCCGCTGAGCCTGCACATCCGGAGCCTGTGCACCGCAGCGGGAGAGGCCACAACAGTGAGAGGCCCGTGTACCGCAAAAAAAAAAAAAAAGAGTTATAAAGGTAATTTGTAAATGGAAAATCCTACATTTATTGTTTTGTCTTGAAAATATTTCTTTTCTAGTTGTTGATGTTTTCCCCTGGGATATAGTTCCGGAAACATGGTTTTTCCTGTGTTTATTTTTCTTTGTTCTTGGAGTTGGTTTTGAAATCTGGCTTTGAGAACATCGACTCAAGTAAGATAAAAAGCTAAAATCACAAATCAACCTCTTTAAGTGTTTTTGCTTCAGATATAGACATTAGCGATAGGATTAGTCCCTGTACCTTTATTGCTGCAATTTTTTCCCTCTATTTTAAGTTCTAGAAGTGGTAAATTTAGGCTCTTCCAGAACAGGGATTCTTAACAGCAGATATGCAGCACCCAGATATGCAGATGGCAAGAAATTGTACTAGTAATTAAATGTCAAATTAAAAAAATTCAAGTTTGTTCCCATAGTGTGCAATATTATATGTCACACCTCTCTTCTCCATGGAAAAACAAAATGCTGAAATAAAAATTTGCATATACATATACTTATGAAATACTCTTTATTGTGTATGCATCATAAAATTGCACACACTTTAATTGTTTAATGGAAACTGTGTGTTGTGCTAAGGCAATTTAAAGGATTTTTCAAAGTAAGTTTGACTGTTGTCAAGTTTTGCCTCATTTTCTGACTTTAGAACCCACCTGCAGAGTGAGATACCATTTTACATACTTGTTCTTTTTTTTTTTTTTAAATGATGGTCTGAACACAGGCTTATGTATTTATTTAGTTTTTGGTTGTGCTGGGTCTTCGTTGCTGGGCGCAGTCTTTCTCTAGTTGCAGCAAATGGGGGGGGGCTACTCTTTGTTGCGGTGCATGGGCTTCTCATTGCGGTGGCTTTTCTTGTTGCAGAGCACGGGCTCTAGAGCACAGGCTTCAGTAGTTGTGATTCGCGGGCTCTAGAGCACAGGCTCAGTAGTTGTGGCTTGCAGCTCTAGAGCACAGGCTCAGTAGTTGTGGCTTGCGGCTCTAGAGTGCAGGCTTAGTAGTTATGGCTCGCAGGCTCTAGAGCGCAGGCTCAGTAGTTGTGGCGCATGGGCTTAGTTGCTCCGCGGCATGTGGGATCTTCCCAGACCAGGGCTCAAACCCATGTCCCCTGCATTGGCAGGCAGATTCTTAGCCACTGTGCCACCAGGGAAGCCCCACCCAATATTCTTAAGCTGGAAAGAGGACAAGCAGCCTCAGAATTGTGAAGATCACAAAGTGTCTAAAAATAACTATTTAGACCTACTGTGGGCCCAACACCAGGCTAAGATAGATGAGCTGGGGAGGGTCCATAAACTCAGAAATTTGTTAGGACACACTTAACGTGGCTCATTTCCCCAGATAGTTTTCCCAGGTTAAAAACCAGTGAGAAAAGAGGGCTCTCTAAAAATAAGTTCTAGAATCAAGTGGGTATTAGGTTCTCAGTGGCTGAAAGAACTTTATTCTGGAGGCCTTTGGATTGGGAGTGATTGTGAACAGAGCAGTGTTTGTCTGGCGTTGTGGAGCTGGGATGGATCTGGGCGGAGGTGTCAGGAGGGATTAGACTGAGGCCATGTAGGAATTATGGAACCAGGTGAAGTACTAAGGGTCTAAAGAGGCGGTGCACAGGACAGAGAGCGAAGTAAATTGAGAGGAATTTGTCAGATTTCTTTTTTAACTGTATTTGGGGAAGAGAGGTAAAGTGAAATTCTTTGTCTTATTTTTATTTTATATCTTTTGTTTCTCTGGCATCCTTTAAAAGTACATAGGAATTTATCATCACAAGATTAAAAAAAAGTTTTGTAACTGTGTATGGTGATGGATGTTAACTGGACTTAGTGTGGTGATCATTTTGCAATATATAAAAATATCAAATCATTATGTTCTACACCTGAAAATATAATTGTATGTCAATTATACCTCAATTTAAAAAACTAAAAATAATTAAGGCAGTCCTTTCAAGGTATTTACCCTCTGTTGGGAAAAAAGATAAAAATAAAAATTTAATGTTGTGCGTCAAGCATAATAATAGAAGTATGTAGAAAGTTTAGTGGTGGGATAATAGTGATTAAACAAGTAGGTAATTCAGAGAACATTTTATCAAGGATGCAGTACTTGAGCTGGATCTGAATGGATGAACACTTGTGAGTTTTCATTTATTTTTGGAAAAAAGGAGTTACAACTTTAGCTTACTAAGGAGTAATTTCTCATCCTTATAGCCAAAGGATCAGGCAGTGAGAGAAGAAGACACTAGTTTTGCACAAGGTTGCTGAAAGCTGGCTGTGAACCTCCATGGTGGTGGTGGGCAGTGCTCACCCTGCACACCGCTCTCTCTTCCTGCAGACCAGAAGTGGTAACTTGCTTTTACTGGTCCTGGGGTCTGCATTATCTCTTGTCATTTTCCTATTCTGCCCACTTTTTTTTTTTTTAAATAGTCCTTTAATTAGACCCTCCTCAAAATATGCAATTTGAATGTGTCATCTGTTTCCTGTTTGAAGCCTGTTGGGTACAGTGTATAATTACATATTGAAAAAAGGTAAAATACACAATAAAAATAAGGGAAAAATTCTTTTTATTCTAAATGACAAACACAATATCACAAATAAAAAGACCAGTCAGTTACTGAGGCAAATGGAGCACATGAGGGCCTGATTATAGTGAGATTGTATACTCTAGCATTCTTGGTCTGGGTGTATCATATTGACAAAAATAAAGGCATTGAGGATTGGAGTGTTATCATATAAAACATTGAACTAATATATATGTATATAATTTTGAATTTTTATATTTATGTCCAATGGGGAGGAAAAGTACATAGCATCTTATACTGAACCAAAATACAAGTGGGCATTCAGTTTACTTGTTCACTTCTTTATTTGTTTACTAGCGCTTTCTGCTTAGGCTGCTCCTCTATGGTCATGTCGGACATTTATTGAGCTCCAATGGCATTGTCACAAGGCATATAAGCATTATGGATTTTCCTAAATGTGACACATAAAAACACTGCTGGAAGGGAAACCTGTTGCTAGATTGATTCATTTAATTTCATTGTTTGTTTTGAAATCACGATTATATCTCTTTTTTTTCTGGCCACGCCCCTAGGCTTGTCGGATCTTAGTATCCCGACCAGGGATTGAACCCAGGCCCCAGGAGTGAAAGCGCAGAGTCCTAGCCACTGGACCACCAGGGAATTCCCACAGTTATATTCTTAACGTGGAGCTTGTGGTGGCCTACCCTGGGTCATGGGTGTCTTGGCAACTCAGTATGTGATTTTTATGGAAACAAAGGCACTTCCTCTGAAAGCTGGTATACCTCCTCTAGCTTACAGCTGAGGGAGCATTTGCTTTGCTTTTTCTGGGAAAGGAAGATAGTATTTTGAGTAGGGTAAAGTTTCAGAATCCACCTACATTCCCTAGGTCAGTACTTCTCCAATAGAAATAGAATTCAAGCCACATATGTAAGTTGAAATTTTCTAGTACCCACGTTTTAAAAAATGGGTGAAATTAATTTTAACAATGCATCTTATTTAACTTATTATATTCAAAATGTTATCATTTCAACATGTAATCAATGTTTTAAAATTACTGAGATATTTTACATTTATTTTCCTGCAAAGACTCCAAAATCAGCATGTTTTAACACTCAACTCAGATGTAGAATTTTCACTGGAAATACTTGATCATAAACTTTAGAGTTGGAAGTAGATTTACCTACCCAAGAAGTTCCAAACTTATTTAAAATGTTTCCCCCAAAGAGTCAAGCATCAGTTTATAAACTTATATTTAAATTAATGACAGTGGGCCCTTGAGCAATACTGGGATTGCTCAGGGATTAAGCATTCCCTCCACATCCCAGGATTCAACCAACCACAGATCATGTAGGACTACAACAGTATTCATTATTGAAAAATAAATGGGTGTAAGTGGATCAGCTCAATTCAAACCTGCGTTGTTTAAGGGTCAACTGCATACTTAAATAAAATTAAAAACTCACCTTCCAAGTGTTAGTAGCTCCATGTTGCTCTTAGTGGCTACCTGCTATAGAATATTCTTAAAACCATACTTGAGTGCTTTTATATTTTCTCAGGTTATTATTTATGTAGAATTAATGCATGCTGCAAAGTCCTCGGAAACTGTTTTACTACATTACATTTATTCATCAAGGATATAAGCACCTAGGGAAAAATAGTTCTGCATTTTGTACTTCATCTCCAGGGCTAGGGAGTGCCTTGCGTAGCGTTTAGGTGTTTAATAACTTTATCCTGCTAAATCCTGTTTAGTCTGCAAATTGCAACATAAATTTAACTTTCTCAGGGGAATGTTTCCTGACTCTCCAGGCTCTCTATATCACCTGTTCCTTCATTACATATTCTCATAGAACTGAATTCTTTTCCTCTAGAACATATATACTTACACACTGATTTGATTAATTTTCTGATTAATATCCGTCTCCCCAACTAGTCTATAAATTCCAAAAGAGGGAAGAATGTGTTTTTGTTCACTGAAGTGCTTCGTGCTACTAGCATAATTCATGGCACGTATGGATTAAATATTGGTCAGATGATAATACTAGCACAGGGCCTTTTTAAAAATGAAGTGATTAGCAGAATGTCCAATTCTTCACTTTACAGAAATCAGAGTTTGTTTTGTATTGGGGAAAAAATGAATATTTTATTTTAAGTATAATACAAACTAAGATATGCAAATTTTTAATTTTTGTTCAAGCCTTTTCAAAATACTCCTGTAAAGCCTTTTTTTAGCTTTCTTTCTACTTCATTGGTATTCATTTTCTTGATAGCTATCACCTCATATCTGCTATGCTTATAACTGAAGGTATACTGAAGACAAAAACTGAAAGAAAGGAAAAGTGAATTGTGAAATACTTTTAAGGAGTTGAGAAAGATATAGGGTAGAAGCAAAGGTACATAGAGGAAACATCTCTTGCTGTTTCAGGACGGTTTAAATTAAGCCCACCCTTTTAATTATACCAAAGTAATGAGCCTTACCCACAATATGTGAAAATATAATTTAAAAATGTATGGTGGACCAGTAGACAAGGTTGTCAGGTCATTATCTAAATCATAAGTTGGAAGTAATGCCCATTAAAGGTTACTAGTTTGGAAAGGTTAGATTAGAATTTAGTCTTTGCAAATATAAAGTTTCTCAACTTGAATAATGCTTTAGAAAACCACTAACATTTAACTTTTTTTTTAACATTTCATGGAAGTATAGTAAGCATACAGAAATGTACACAAAAGGCTACATCTTGATGAATTTTCACATCCAGATCAAGAAGTATATTACCATCACAACATCCCAGAGGCTACTTTCTTGCTTCTTCCCCTTTCCTGCCCTCCAGGGCAAACTATCTTGACATAATAGATAGGTTTTTCCTGTTTTTGTACTTTATATAAATGGACTCATGCAGTATCCACATTTGAATTAATATAACAGTTTGTTATTCTAAGTGACATTCCTGATAGCAACTCATTGAAAACAAAGTCTGTTTTCAGTTTTCCTTGTTATGTATCTAATGTGGTAAACTGGCAGTTGACCAGTGTATGTAGTTCTTTATTATTCCTTTAAGACATGTTCTATGTAAATGCAAGTGTGTGTGTGTATATGCGTACACACATAAATATATATGTATATGCTTTTAAAAATTCGATCGTGCATATTATTTACCTTTGTGATGTGTCTTAAGGCCCCTTTTGTATCAGGTCATGTAGATTCGATTCATTTTTTTGTAATGGCAGCACAGTGCTCTATTGTATGGCTGCATCATAGTTTAATGAAGCACTTGTCCACTGATGAACAGCCAGGTTGTTACTGATCTTTTGCTTTTAGAACAGTAGAGTCTATGTAATTTTATTTGTAAAATAAATTCTTAGGAAAGGAATTGCTGAGCAGTAGGGTCCATGCATTTTAACTTTGCTCATATATTTCTAAATGGCTCTCCAAAGAGTTTTACCAGTTTTTACTCCCACCAGCAAGATTTGGAAATTCCTATTTCCAGTGTCCTTGCCTTAGATGATGTGTTAGCAAGCTTATTAATCTTTGCAGTTAGCTGCAGGAAAACTAGTAAGTCATTGTTACTTAAATTTGCATTTTCTTCAGTTTTGAGTGAGGTTAGTTGTTAGGACTTGTTTCTGTCCTTTGCTCATTTTCCTACAGGCTTGTTTATATTTTTCTTAATTTCAAAGAGCTCATTCTCTATAAAGGGAATTTACCTTTTTATGTCATCTATGGTGTGAACTTTTCTTTTTTTAATTGAAGTATAGTTGATTTACAACATTGAGTTTCAGGTGTACAGAAAATTGATTCAGTTTTATATATATTCTCTTTCAAATTCTTTTCCATTATAGGTTATTTCAAGATATTGAATATAGTTCCCTCTGCTATACAGTAGGTCCCTGTTGGTTACCTGTTTTGTATATAGTAGTGTGAATCTGTTAATCCCAAACTCCTAATTTATCCTTCCTCCTACCTTCCCCCTTTGGTAACCATAAGTTTGTTTTCCATGTCGGTGAGTCTGATTCTGTTTTGTAAATGAGTTCATTTGTAATGAATTTTTTTTCAGTTTGTTTTTTGTCTTTGTTGTGTTTATAGCCTTTTTTTTTTCCTTAACAGAAGGTTTAAATTTTTATGTGGTGAAATTTACCAGTTTTTTTCTTCACTGGCCTCTGAATTGTGCGTTCTTAATGAGAAAAGGCATTGGAAACTTGAGATCGATAGATAGATAACTTAAACTTGGCATGGAAAAAAATCTCAAGAAATGTTTGTGGGAAATGTGGTTAAGCAGGAATTCAAATTTCAGTCAAAAGTGGTTTGGCCAACTATAAGTAAACCAAATTTGGACACTGTCTGCCAAGATTTGCTTAATATTTTTAACAGCTTTTAGAAGAATTTTCAATGCTATGCTTTTTTCCTTTCATGCTTTGTTATTTGGGGTTTTAATTTCTCAAATGATCCCTCTTTTCAGATTTCAGATTATAACCTATTTCCTGCACCATTGCTGACGTCCAGTGACCCATGTCAGAAATACTTCCAGGTCAGATATACTTTCACATGTTTCAGTGCAGCATACTAGTTGACTATTAAAACTTTAACAAATATATATACTAGATAATTGTTTTGATGTTAAACTTATGATTTACTGTAATAACATGTTTTGGCTTTTTTATTGTTTTTCACTAATGTACTAGAAAGGTGGATCTTTAAAATAGAAGAAGTAATTGAACTTAACTGTATGCATGTATTAATTGCATGACTCTACTAATATCATAATGTGAAAACATTTTAGTTGACTTTAACAGAAAACTAAAACTCTGTCACATTTTGCCATGTAGGATTGCATGTTGTAGCCTGTGAACTGTTAAATTTGAACAGAGGAGGCATTGGTGGTGACGTCTGCATGAACAGCATCTTAGGCATTGCGGGGTTTGTCTAGAATAGAGCTCCCAATTCAGAATTTTCCCTGGATCTAATGCTGATTAATTTAAGGCCTTAATAAGAAAACCAAATTAATTTCATCGTATGCCCCTTCCTCTGTGTCGTGATGGATGCTAGTCTGCATACAATGTGGTGTGGGATTTAATTCTTAGCCTCATAATAATATAATAAGAAAAAAGCAATTGCAATGACATTTTGAATGAAACATAATATAGAACTGTAAGTGGCAAATAGATCTAGGTAGATTCTATATTTGTTAGGGCACATACCACTCCGCAAATTTCTGAGTTTCTAAGTAAGTAAATTTAATCCATGGACAAATAGATGTTAATGTCCCTAAATTCTAAAATTAAACTCAATAAGTATGTCCAAGTCTTTTTCTCCTTTATATAACACTGCATGTTACATCTCAACAGAGAACTAAAATTAAAACATAATAAAATAAACACTAAGCTAAGTAGAGGCAGTTGAGTGACCAGAAATATCTTTTTATTAAAGACAGCTGAAAACAATGTGACCAACCTAAGTTCACACAGGAAAATTAGGAACTTAGAGGCAATTCTTAGAAGCCGGTTTAGGGGCAGGGAGTAGATTTTCTTTGTAAATCCATATTTGAATAAGTATATTAATTTTGCAAAATCAAAGCAAATACATGTGTCCTTTGACGAATACATTTTAAGTGTTGAGAAGAATTCCTTCTAGGAATTCTTTAGCATTTAAGGTCTTTTATTACATTGCAAAATAGACTCAGCGTGGAAACATAAGAATAAAGCTGGCAAACATGTAAACGATGTGTTTTCCTCTAAATAGAGGCAAACTAATCAAATAACTTATAGAAATTTCTCATTGTCACTATATTTTGTTATACCAATTATTCACTTTAACTGTTGTTACTCAAATTGCTTTATTCATTGGTAGTTATATAAGAGATAATGAAACCATTATCCAGTGTGGTTTTTTTTTTTTTTTTTTTTTTCTCTTCTTTTGCGATACGCGGGCCTCTCACTGTTGTGGCCTCTCCCGTTGCGGAGCACAGGCTACGGATGTGCAGGCTCAGCGGCCATCCGCGGCATGTGGGATCTTCCCGGACCAGGGCACAAACCCGTTGTCCCCTGCATCGGCAGGCGGACTCTCAACCACTGCGCCACCAGGGAAGCCCAGCGTGGTTTTTAATAACACCTATTACTATCATGCATTGGTATAGGATGTAACACATTTTACAAGGAAAACGGTATTTTTATTTCAAAAGAGTATCATTCCAGCCATTTTTTACCTGAAAATCCAATGGCAGCTAGTGAAGTAGAGTATGGACCAATAATTGGGATAAGGTTTGCTTTCAAGCCCATTTCCAACTCTTAGGAGCTGTGACTACAAAGAGCCTTTAAAAAAACAAACATGCCAGAATGTATACCCTTCTATGTCTTGGAAAATTCTTGTTGAACCTTCGAGATTCAACATGGGAGTCCCTTCCAAGTAGGTCTCAGCCTGTGACATAGTAGAGTAATTACCCTATTTCAAGGACACTGCCATTGTCTAATGTTTTTTTTTTTTTTTCTCTTTTGGAATTGACTTGAGGCCAGCTTATCAGTTTTTCAAGAAAATCTGTGTTGTTACTTTAGCTTACCTACTTTTCCTCACCTAAACCAGCTTGAACTGACTGTGTTAATCAAACGTGGCCATAAAATTCTAGAGCTATATTTAAAAAATACAGTTGTCTTCAGAAGACATCATTTAGAAGAAGATGAAATGATGAAAACAGCTTAGAAATTGAGCAAAGAAAATATCCTTGGGATAAGCATATAATATCCCAAGGTGACTACATCTGCCGGGTGTGATGTTGGAATACCAGGTTAATTTCCCACCTGGAGTGCCTTTCTCTTCCTTGTCCACTGGTGGACCCTAACCCTAACCCTATCCTTCTAGACCCAGCTCAGCTGTTCCTTTTGTGGGAGTTTTCCTTGAACCTCTGTCCTCATCCTTAATACCTTCTTCTCGTAAGACCCTGTGCGTACTTTAGCCATTGGGAGTTTTGTTAATAACATATCCTTATCTCTGCCCTGTCTGAGTTTCTTGAAGAAAAGTGGTGCATCTTTCTTGACTTTTCCTCAGATCCACTTGGAATGTTGAGCAGAGTGAGCCCTCAGGCAGTTTAGCTGACCGGGACATGGGAAACCCCTTAGGTGGGTCAGACCTAGCGGGTGAAATCACCTCTTTATCTTAGAGCCTGGGGAGGTTGTCCTCCTGGTTTAAAAACTTCTAAGGTTCTAATCCTGTGATCTCTCTGACGCAGGGACCCAAGTTGCCTCCTAATAACCTTTGCCTCCTTTGTTCATAGAGAAGTTCTTATCATTTTTGTCACATTGAGAGTTTACTTTCATGAGTAATTTCAGGAAACCAGCTTTATCTTGCCTCTCCTTCCTAAAAGAAAAAAAAAATCTGAGTTTACTTCATTTCCTTAATACTTTGAGGTCTAGTTCAAAAGGCAGCATTCCTCAGGGCAGAAGTTTTGCTGTTAACTCCTCAGTGGAAATAAAGTTGTATAGCAGAAAAATTTTAAAAATGAAGAAAATGTGAAGTCTCTTAAGAATTGGTCAGGTGTTGAGCTTCCCCCGCCCGTTTGTCAATTTCCAATTTTGTTAAACATGCCAAGGGAGCAGAGGGACAGCAGCAGGTTATTGAAGAGAGGAGTTTCCTGTCATTACTGACAAACTTTCTTTGACAGGAGGCTAGAGGTCTCAGAAAAGGGAAGGGGGGAGGGCAGGTTTAACTCCGGGCTCCAGCATGGGTTTGTATTAGGATGTCACCTGAGTTATGGGGTTACGTCTCAGGGCTGGGATCTTTGCGACTCAGGGTTTGAGGAAAGCTTTGTTAGCCATGAAATTAAAGTGACCCTGGCTTACCTAATTTTAGTTAGGCTTCAAAAAAAATACTCTGTGCATTATATTAACTACAGCTCTTTTAGTTGCTGAAAATCTATTGGCTTCAATACCCTGGAAGTCCCAGCGCCTCATGTTTCAGGCATGACTCGTTTCAGGGATTCCAGCAATGTCATTAGGGCACGTTCACTTTCTCTCTGTTTCCTGGCTCTCTCTGCCCGTTTGTTAGGTCTTACGTACACAGGTGTCTCTTCATGGTGACCTCTTAAAGCTCTAGGCTTATAAATCTTCTAGTTCAAGAAAAAGAGAAAAGAGAGCACTTCTCTTCTGATCATTCTGGCAGAAGGCCTAGGATTGGTCATATGCTTTTCCTTGAACCAGTCACCACAGCCATGGAGATGTGCTCCTCTGATTGGCTGGGCCTAGGCCATGGACCTCGTGAATAAGGGGTAGAGTCATCTCTGCCTGAAACACTGGGGCTGAATTCCTCTGTGAGAGCAGATATTTTAATTTTGTCAGTTTTGTTCACTGCTATCTCCTCAGCAGTTAGAACTGTATCTGTCGCATAGTAATGCACGAAAAAATATTTGTTGAATGAATGAATGAGCGTGGACAGAGGCTGACTCTCAAGAAAAACTGTGAAGCTTTTACCAGAAAAGAATGAAATACATGCCAGGTCATAACAGATGTTTGTGCATCGTGCATGCAGGAGAATGACAGCAGTAATAATATGAGCTCTCGTCACACTCTTAGCTCTGAACTCATACTGAGCTCTGGAATAGGAATCGAGCCTCTTGAATTGATGTTGGATCTTTGTGAGTTATGCTCAAGACATCACGATGAATAGATGCGGAGGTGATGGCAAAGTCATGGGTCCCATTCACCTTCGAGATATCCAGGGGCAGAGCCACCTTTGTACTGAAGACAGACCCTCAGGGTTATGGACATTTGCTTCCTCATTCCACATTCATTTTGCTTATTTTGTACACTGTTGTGTTCCTGACCTTGGCATGTAATAGATGCTCAGAGAGTATTTAGTTAATGAATGAGTGAAAAATATTTAGTTAATAAATGAGTGAACGATGAATGAACCAAACATTTATTGAGTGCTCTTATGTGCCAGGCTTTGTAAAAGGAACTGGGAACTCTGGAATATAAAAATGAAAGGGGAATGCAAATCAAAATTAAATCACACTTGTTTGGGTAGCTATAATCTAAAAGAGACGATAGCAAGTGTTGACAAGAATGTAGAGAAATCAAAACCTTCGTGCATTGCTAGTGGGAATGTAAAGTGGTACAACTGCTTTGCAGAACAGTCTGGCAGTTCCTCCCAAGGTTTTATACACGCACACACACACGTATACGTATGGTATGTATGTCTATATATACGTGTGCACATCACAGGAGAATTACAATCAGCTGTTCCGCTCTTGGGTATATATCCAAGAGAATTGAAAACATATGTCCACACAAAAACTTGTACACAAATGTTCACAGCAGCATTATTTATAATAGCTAAAAAGTGTAAACAATCCAAATACCTGTGTTAACTGATGAACAGATAAACAAAATGTGGTAGATCCATACAGTAGAATTTGATTTGATCATAAAAAGGAATGAAGTAGTGATACATACTAAGACATGGATGAACCTTAAGGATACACATAAGTGAAGGAAGCTAATCACAGAGACCACATATTGTATGAGTCTGTTTATATGAAATGTCCAGAACAGGCAAACCCATGAAGACAGAAAGTAGATTAGTGGTTTTCAGGGGCTTAGGGGAGGGAGGAATAGAGAGTGACTGCTAATGAGTACAGGATTTCCTTTTGGGGTGATAAAAATGTTCTGCAATTAGGTTGTAGTGATGAATGCACAACTCCGTGCATATGCTAAAGACCCCTGAATTATACTTTAAAAAGGTGAACTTCATGGTATGTGAATTATATCTCAATAAAACTGCTATAAAAAGTGAACAAAACAGTCACTGCCCTCAAGGCACTTGCAGTGTTGAAGGGGAGAGAGATCTCTCAATTGATATTATAGTATAGTATAGAAGTATTGATGTGAACTGCATGTTACACACCTAGCACAGAGGATTATGTTCAGGAGTCAGAGAAGACCTAAAGGAGGACATGTGAGCTGGGTTTTGAAGGATTTATAGGAGTTTTCAGGCAGGAAATAGGGCAAGGGTAAAGCAGATGAGGACAAAGGACCTTCCCGGGCAGAGGAAACAAATTCTATGTGCAGAAGCAAAGAGTTGTGAAGAGGCTTAGCATCCTCAGAAAAGTTCACTGTTGCTGTCGTGTAGGGACCACGATGGGAGGGGGAGGTGCAGTGACAGGAGATGTGATGGGAAGGGTAGATTTAGGCTAGCAGAGGAGAATTTGAAGTGCCTTGTATACTGAGCTTAATTTGGACAACAGGCAGCCAGTAGAATTTTTTTTTTTTTTTTGCAGTACGCGGGCCTCTCACTGCTGTGGCCTCTCCCATTGCGGAGCACAGGCTCCAAACGCGCAGGCTCAGCGGCCATGGCGCACAGGCCCAGCCACTCCGCGGCATGTGGGATCTTCCCGAACCGGGGCACGAACCTGTGTCCCCTGCATCGGCAGGCAGACTCTCAACCACTGCGACACCAGGGAAACCCCTGTAGAAATTTTTAAACTGAGAATTGCACAGTCCGTTTGTTTTTAGAATTGCAGAAGAAGAACTGTGTCAGCGTAGACTGGAGTTTGAGAGACTGTTGTGCTTGGGAGATATAGGAGGAAACTTAAAGTGGTGAGAACCTGAAAGCAGCCATAAAGATGGTGAGAAGGGGGAACTCAATTTATTGGAGAAACGTTTTCCAGTAAAAGTGACAGAATTTGGTAGGATAAGAAACTCATGAAGGGCTAGTCGCAGGTTTCCAGGCAGGGAATTTGGGAGAATGGCAATGCCATGAATTCTCAGTTAGCATCCAGCCCGTGCACTAGTGGACTTAACTTCCCCTCTTTCCCCAGTTTATAGGGAGTAGTATAAGAAGTTTTCTTTGATCTATAACTATAGTAAAATCATGTGAGGCTGAGAAAAATGGAACCAGCTTAAACACACCGACTTTTGATTAGAGTCTCAATATAGTATCTTTCATTCTATATCCTTTCATTTCCACGTCCATAGCGCAACTGTTTTTCAACATAATTTGTTATATTACTCTTATGTTGCTATTTCCCATTCTACTTAATTCTCTTCTGTTCAGTGTTATTAATGATACAGATGGTAAACAGGAGGAGATAAGGAACAGAGGAAGGGCCGGAATTGGGTGATGGGGATCACAGGGTGACAGGAGCACGTGTGCTGTGTGCACCAGAGCCTCTGCTGGGCCTCCAGTTTTCTTCACACCAAAGCACGGAGAACTTTAAGCTGTTGGGATCACAGCTGGTGAGAAATCATGTTTGGCAAAGAAGTACACCAGTCTGCTCTGGGTCAAAAAAAAAAAAAAGGCTATTTGACGCTAAATAGTCTTTTCTTCTTTGGGGAGTTTATGACAGAATTGAACAGGAATTTTCTTGAGCTGAGACTGAGGAACAAAATAAATTGGTCTAGACAGTATTGAAGGATTTTATTTTAAATCTTGCCCAGATGCTGCTTGCACGGGGGGAAAGCTGAGATAACTGACCACTAATCACCTTTTCCCTTTCTGAGAGCATTAGTCTTTTTCAAGGAAAGGAAAAATGAATTTACCGTTGACTATTTAGGCAGTAATGGTGGTTTCCTTTCAATCTTTAATAAGAAACTCAAAAATTTAACCTAGGCTTTTTAAGTAAACATTTCTTGAGATGTTAATGAAACACTTGTCTTTTTCATTTTATTCAACAGTTTATTCTACGAACATATTACTGAGTGCCTACTGCATGATAGGCCGCTGTGCTTGTTGCTGGAAGTCACAGCTTAGTGATAAACTCAAATAGGTTAAAAATAAAACAGTGTGAGGAATGCTGTTATGTTATGGAGAAATGGAGATGGATTTATGAAAGGCGTAGAAGAAGCAGCCCTGGAATCGGTCTAGAGGGGCAAGAGAAGGCTTCCCAAAGAGGTGACATTTACCCTGAATCTTAAAGGTGGAGCAGAAATTTGCCAGGAAGGAGGGAGGGATGATGAGAATGTGTGCATGTACAAGGAACATGACATGTGTGACCAGAGTGTTCCAAGAGCTTCTGAAATCATTAACATGCATATGTATCATCTTTTTCTTCCAAATCTCTCTTACTGCCGTGGTTCTCAGCCTTGGCCACACACTGGAATCACCCAAAGAACATTTCATTTTAATACCCTGACTGGGCCCAATCCCAAACTAATTGAATCAGAATTTGGGAGTGTCTTAGGGGGTGGGGCCTGGGCTTCTGGGCTTTTTAAAAAGCTCCCCAGGGTATGCATGCAGCTAGGGTTGGAGAAATCCCTTGTTCCTGTCACACCTGTTCCCTTACCTTTCAGAGACCTCTGACCCCTTGGCCTTTGCCTTTTCCCCTAGCTCTTCACCCTCTTCCCGGCTCTGTCTCCTGCCCTCCTCAGGCCAGATCCTGGAGTGCATTCCTCACTGTTCACATCTGACACCTTAATCATGTCCCTCTCTGTGCCTATTTATTTCCTTTTTAAAAATCCCATTCCAAAGGTTGCCTTTTCATTTTCTGTGTGACTTAACTTCTCTCAGTATGACAATCTCTAGGTCCATCCGTGTCACTGCAAATGGCATTATTTTTTTACTTTTTTATGGCTGAGTAATATTCCATTGTATATTTGTACCACATCTTCTTTATCCATTCCTCTGTTGATGGACATTTAGGTTGCTTCTATGTCCTGGCTATTATAAATAGTGCTGCAATGAACATTGGGGTACCTATATATTTTCGAATTACAGTTTTCTCCAGAAATATATCCCCAGGAGTGGGATTCCTAGATCATATGGTAGCTCTGTTTTTAGTTTTTTAAGGAATCTTCATACTGTTCTCTATAGTGGCTATACCAATTTACATTCCCACCAACAGTGTAGGAAGGTTCCCTTTTCTCCACACCCTCTCCAGCATTTATTGTTGTAGATTTTTTTGATTCTGACCAGTGTGAGGTGATATACCTCACTGTAGTTTTGACTTGCATTTCTCTAATAATTAGTGATGTTGAGCATCTTTTCATGTGCTTTTTGGCCATCTCTGTGTCTTCTTTGGAGAAATGTCTATTTAGGTCTTCTGCCCATTTTTTGTTTGGGTTGTTTGTTTTTTTGATATTGAGCTACATGAGCTGTTTGTATATTTTGGAGATTAATCCTTTGTCCATTGCTTTGTTTGCAAATATTTTCTCCCATTCTGAGGGTTGTCTTTTCATCTTGTTTATGGTTTCCTTTGCTGTGCAAAAGCTTTGAAGTTTCATTAGGTCCCATTTGTTTATTTCTGTTTTTATTTTCTTTACTCTAGGAGGCGGATCCAAAAAGATCTCGCTGCGATTTATGTGAGAGAGTGTTCTGCCTATGTTTTCCTCTAAGAGTTTTATAGTATCCAGTCTTAACACTTAGGTATTTCATCCATTTTGAGTTTATTTTTGTATATGGTGTTAGAAAATGTTCTAATTTTATCTTTTACCTGTAGCTGTCCAGTTTTTCCCAGCACCACTTATTTAAGAGACTGTCTTTTCTCCACTGTATACTCTTGCCTTCTTTTTCTTAGATTAGGTGACCATAGGTGCGTGTGTTTATCTCTGGACTTTCTATCCTGTTCCATTGATGTACATTTCTGTTTCTGTGCCAGTGCCATACTGTTTTGATTACTGTAGCTTTGTAGTATAGTCTGAAGTCAGGGAGCCTGATTCCTCCAGCTCTGTTGGCTCAGAGTTTTTATCTGTCACATCCAGGGTATAAAAGCTACTTAAATATTAACTCACCAAGAAATTTTGATGGTATTCTTTCTTAAAATGTTTATAATTATAAGCAGAGTAAAAAAAAAAATTCTCCCTAATAACATTGCTAGGATATAGTATCTAACATCGTAAAATAGCCTCATAGCAATTTTTTTGCCATACCTTCTAAAAAGCCAGCAGATTGCCAGATTTTTTATAATAATGTCACTCTAAATACCCAGAAGTCTAAGTGTAATTTTCTCTTGTGTGCCTGTGTTATGGTTGTGTATCTCAGGGAAAACTTCATGTGGGTTCAATATGGACCCTTTTTATATCAAATGCTGCTCTGGAGTGAGGTTGAATTATAAATTGAAATATGTTTTCTGTAAAATGGTAGTAGTAGCCAAAATAGTATACATTTTTGTTTAAAATTTAGTCATCAGAATAGTGTTTAAAAGGGAAAAACAAACCAGATTCTCAATGAAGCCCAAGTGCAGTAGGTGCTGGGTAAGCTGGAATCCTTATAAATAATAATTCTAAAGAACGGGGCCCAAAGTCTAAGCACTTTGGGTTACAGCCTTAGCTATCTCTGTGGGCCATATGGTCATTCTGTCGTAAATATGGACGCTGCCTGGAGTGTACAGATGTTCCCTAGCTTCCAAGAAGCACACAGACTCTAGAATCAGTGGGTGACTCTTTTCTAAAATAGCTCATCCTGAGTATCGGATGATGGAAAGGGATACCTCTAAGCTTCCGAACAGTAGAACATTCTTACCTTCCTTCCCTGCGGAGGTCTCTGTTTTGCCTGGTGGAGGAAGAGGGAGTTGTCATAGTACAATTTCAGGAATGTTGGGAGCTGTGCTTTGGTTCATCTACTGCTGGTGTAGAGCCCACGGAGGTCTCTGGAGGGCAAGGGATCAGATAAGAAAGAAGTCATTCCTTATAGACTGAGAAATCTGAAACCTTAGAAATTCTTGCTGATGAATTTTATTCCCCTCTAGTCTGAGAAACCTTTCTGTCTTTCTAGCAAGAGACGCATGGAACAAATCACTGATGGTGTGAACAATATTTGAGATAAATGCAACTGTCAGATAATTTCCTAGGAGTTCTGCAAGGGCTTGTGGTGACTGCAAACCGCTGAGTCTGTGTTTTAATTCAGTGGAATATGTTCAGACTCCTTTGGGGAGTCTAACACATCTTTAGCCAAGGGCTCAATGCTACATTATTAGTAATAGTTTTATGTGAGTATGTATGTTCTTGAGCAATTAAGCCATTTCTCCAAAATTTCTGTTTAGTACAAACAGTAAGCCCAGGTCAGAAATGTTCACAAGACATTATCAAACTCTAATGGAGGTTTGATTTTTCCTGGTGTTCAGAACACAATTTCTAGACATGGTGAAGAAAAATTACCTTGGATGTATGGTGCTTCATTGAACAGTGACCTTTCAGGTTAATTAAGAAAGCTGGAGCCCCAGAGGATTTTTGAGCAACTTTTTTGTTGCCTGAGGGAACGACAGAATAGAAATGTGATGTAAATGTTTAGCAAGGGGATGATTTGCAAGGTTGTGAAAAAGCGAAGACCAGCTGCTGGAAGAAAATGCTTTTATATGATTTCAAAAGAGAGATACTTTTTTACTTTAAGTAAAATGTGGACCCTCAGACCTCCTAGTTTTTCTATAAATTGGCTTTTGTGTATTCACATTAAGCCTTTTATTTGCTCCTGTTTAATGTATGAGCAAACGTTGAAAAGAGAGAGGAAAATGGGTCCCTTCTACAAAACTGCAACGGAAGCATTGGTTCTTTCAATTTTCTGTATAGAAATGTTTGCTCACTCTCTATGCTAAGTAGTTTAATCATGCCAGGCGTCTAATGACCAGTTTTCTTTTTTTTTTTCCAGCTGACTCAGGTGTAGACACTTTGGCAGTGTTTATGGCCAGCAGCGGAACGACAGACGTCACGAATCGGAATAGCCCGGCCACACCACCAAACACCCTTAATCTCCGTTCCTCGCACAATGAATTGTTGAACGCTGAAATAAAACACACAGAAACCAAGAACAGCACACCCCCCAAATGCAGGAAAAAATATGCACTAACTAACATCCAGGCGGCGATGGGCCTCTCGGATCCGGCCACACAGCCCCTGCTGGGAAATGGCTCTGCCAACATCAAGCTGGTGAAAAATGGAGAGAACCAGCTCCGGAAGGCTGCAGAACAAGGGCAGCAGGACCCCAACAGAAACGTCAGCCCCACTGCAGTCATCAACATAACTTCTGAGAAGTTAGAGGGTAAAGAGCCCCACCCACGGGATTCCTCGGGCTGCGAGATTTTACCCTCCCAGCCCCGAAGAACCAAGAGCTTCCTGAATTACTATGCAGACCTGGAAACCTCAACCAGAGAACTCGAGCAGAACTTGGGAAACCAGCATGGGGCTGTGGAAGAGAAGGCCCAGCCAAGCCAGAGCCAGGCCTCCACCGTCGCTGGGAATGGCGACTTACTGCTGCAGAAACCAAACAGACCCCAGTTCAGCCCTGAAGATGGCCAGATAGCCACCGTATCATCCAGCCCGGAGACCAAGAAGGATCACCCTAAAACGGGGGCCAAAACTGACTGTGCACTCCACCGGATCCAGAACCTGGCACCGAGCGACGAGGAGTCCAGCTGGACGACCCTGTCCCAAGACAGTGCCTCCCCCAGCTCCGCAGATGAGACAGGTACCTGGGAAAGGTGTAGCCTACGGTGGCCACTTTCTTTTGGTGTTTTCCCTTATTGATGGAATTAATCTCTACACTGACCCCCTCCCCCAAATTTTCATCTGCAGGTAGAGAAGAACATGAGCCTCTTGGGGTAAAATTGGGCAATTTGTGTGAAAATATCATTAGATTCCTCAGCGGTTTCATTTTGATTCATACATAAGTTGTTTGTCCCGGGAAGCATTTTTGTAAAAGAAATAGCTCCCCGGTATTAAGTACAGTAAAACATCACCTATTTAGCAACTATACTGCCAGTGGTTAGGTGAACTATTTCTATATACTATGTAGAAATGCTGGGTTTTGTTAAGGAAAATAATAAAAGGGAGACACTTGCGGGGGGCAAGATATAACCTGAAAAAGAGAACCAAGTATTTTAAAATTCTCTGGAAAAACTTTATTTACGCTCAAGCTGATGAAAAGTTTAAGGTTTAAAAAGTTGAAAGTCTACTCATTAAAGACATTTCCTTTTTGACCTTTACTGGGGAACATTTTATTAGCCTTGTTCAAGTGATATTTGAAAGTGAGAAAGTAGTGTTTCTTTTAACATATATTTAGAAGTTTTGGATTTTAACTAGTCTAGTTGAGACCAGTCTTTCCTAACTTTTGTCTATATTTTGTAACATCTTTGGATTTTTCAGAGGAGTGAAAATTGTCACAGAAATGAACAGGGTCCTAAAAATCAGCTACTTTTAATCTTATCCTCTCATAGCCCCTATTTTACTGATCATGAGGTTAAAAGACTGGAGAACTGTATTGTGTCTGAATTCACTGTAAACAAGCGTTCACAAAGGCTTATTTCTTTAACCTAACCCTGCCTCTGGTGGATCCCAGGGCTCTGTTAATGTGATACAGATGTAACAGATAGAACCACCAGGGAAGGAACTGACATTTTCCCCACCTATAAGGCAGAGAAATTACAAGGACTACAGATGGGAAAAGAGGAGAAAGTAAGACATTAACTTGTTTTAAAAAAACAACAAAAAAAGTGGTTTTGAAGTGCCCTTTAAAACCAGAGTGCTTTAAATGATAGATTTTATCAGCCTCCTGTAGCTGGATATGGCAGTAGGGAGGTTGAGATGAGCCCATTTCATCTCAGAAATGCCTGGATCTGCACATTATTGGAATCGTAATTATGTATAGTAATGTCACTGAGTTCACAACTCTCTATTACTTTTCACATTTAGAGACTTCATATCCTGTAGCCGATGGACACTGTCACCTGCTAGTGTTTGAATCTATATAAATGGCTCCTTGAGTGTCTCACATTCAAACTCAACCTCGTGTGTTCAGCGCCCTCCACTGAGGCCACACTGTCTTCCTCACGTCGTGGCAGCCTTTCTGCTGCTTTTCCAGGCCCTGTGCTCCCTTTTGTAGCTATATTTTTAATTTTACTGAAAGGTATTAAGTAACAGTAAAGTCTCCTCGGTTCCTCACTCTGGCCCCCTTTTTTCCAGTGACAACCACTACTTTTTTTTTAGTTTTTTTTTTTTCAGAAACCATTTTAGGCATGTACCCACATTTATAGTAAATATTAAAATTTACCCAAATTTTATAATGATATTTTTAAAGAGTCCTTACCATTTAGAGATACATACTAAAATATTATAGTATAATATAATATATTATACTATAATATTGTATATGGGATTTTGCCCATAAGCTGATCCTTGTTAAAGGTGGGTACATAAGGGTTTATTATTCTGTTCTCTCTCATTTTGTATGTTTAAAAATTTCCACAGTAAAAATTAAAACAAGAAAAAAATTGACACATTACATATTTTATAAATGCTTTGCTTTTTCCACCACAGTATATATTTTGCAAATCAATTCGTATCAGGATATAGCATTTTTCTACCTCAGGCTGAATTTAAGTATTAAGCATGCTGTTCCACCCTCTTCAAGCTCCATGATTTATTTAATGATTCCCTCGCTGCTGAGTATTTAGGGTATTTCTATCCCTGGCGCCTTCACTTACTGAGTGCTGGTGTCAAAAAGGGCTGGTGGTGAGCACCAAGTATATTTTTTATTTTACTTATTTATTTATTTGGCTGCATCAGGTCTTAGTTGCAGCATGCGGGACCTTTTGTCGTGGTGCTCAGGCTTCTCTCTAGTTGTGGCGTGAGGGCTTCAGGGCGTGTGGGCTTAGTTGCCCCGCGGCATGTGGGATCTTAGTTCCCAGGCTAGGAATCGAACCCGTGTTCCCTGCATTGGAAGGCAGATTCTTAACCACTGGACCACCAGGGAAGTCCCAAGAGCACCAAGTTTAAACTGTACCTGTACACTGGCTTGGTCCACTGCCACTCTCTCCAGGGGGCCTTTCCAGGGTCCCCTCAGCTCACCACTCATTTGCTCGGTGTCCTGGTGTTACTTGCTGCTGGGGTTTCTCTACAGAACCCATTACAGGGCTTGGCATGTGATGTGAACTGGATTAGAGTTTTCTGACATGTTGAGAGGATACATTCATTTTTCATTCTTAAAGTCGCTTTTGAAGACCTTGAGTTTTAGAGTAAGGATGGCAGTATGGTGATGGCCCGTAATGGCTAGCTAAGGATAGACATTTTGAATCAGATGTGCTTGAAAAAGTGTGTTAGCTGTGACCCAACTCTCTGAAGCTGTGAGATTGAGTTTTTTACAAATGCTAGAAGCCATCCCTTCAAAATCATCACTTCGGGATCTTTATTTCAGCTTAATGCAATGCCTCAGAATATTAACAATATTTGGGAATTCTTTTGGAATTTCCTTAGAGCCAGTTGTGAACTCCAACTGAAAAGACACCTCTTTACTTCATGATCACACAGATCACATAAATTAGCGAGTAAAATAAAATAATTGATTATTCAGCATTGGTATTTTTTTTTGAGTTCCTCTTTCCAGTGAAACATACTGTTAGTGTTCACAATGATCACAGTCAATTTTTTTTTTTTTTTTTTGGCACACCATGTGGCACGTGGGATCTTAGTTCCCCGATCAGGGATCAAACCCATGCCCCCTCCATTGGGAGTGTGGAGTCTTAACCACTGGACTGCCAGGGAAGTCCCACAGTCAATTTAAATTAAACACTTCCAATGGTGAAGTCATTATTATATATGTTTTATATAGTATATATGAGTTTTTATATATATATATGTAAAATAAACACAAAATACTAATTGTTGAAAGAAATAAGTGCAAGTATTTTGTAAGATACTAGTATGCAGCACCATTTTACATATATACAAAGTGTACATACTTGTTTATTCACTGTGTACTAAGCAAATATTCATCACAGTGGTATATGTTGTATGACTAAATCTTGACCCAGTTATCTTTGGATTGTAGACTGTGCTTTGGGGAGCCTGGAAAAATAAATAGACTCATTTCTACCTTAGGGGCACGCTTTCCAAGTTATAAAATATTTTTATAAAATGCTATTTATAAAATAAAATGCACTGCCCAGCCCAGAGATTGACCACTTTCTATTTCCCTTTCTTTCCGAATTGCCCAGGTCGGCATGTTAGTAACTTTCTTTGCACAGTCAATCGTGTATATATGTTTCTCCTCTTTTCCTCCTATGTCGTCTGTCCTTTGAGAAGCAAGAGGTTTGTAGAAGCGGGGGCTGGCGGGGAAGCATCAGCGGAATTACTGAGTTTCATAGGAATTTAGAAAAGTTCAAAAGAATGCTCTGACCTGGATTCTAAAAGAAAGTGTTGCATCATTTTGGTACTTGAAAGTGGGAACCTTAAGTCTGTTCAGGTTTTGCCAGAGATGCAGTCCCCTCAGTGGCCCCAGGTAAGCATGATGGCTCAGTTAAATATAGGTTGGTCAGGTTGTGTGTAGTCTTTCCATTAATCACCTGGTGTTTTATGTTTGCTTCATGAAAACTTTGGAAAGACACAACATTCTGATACTTACTACCAGGGTACCTAGTTTATAGCAACAGGTAACTTAGGTTTAATTTGGGGCTTAATAAAATTGAAGATACAAAGTATGAAACTGGGTGGATCTTGTGGAATAGCCATTTCAAAATTAGGTTCATTACTAAAGTGTACAAAGGCAGAATATACACAGAGAAAATCAAATCTAGGTGGTGCAACAGTGGGCCCAATGCTGCATTAATTTATCATTGAGAGGATGGGCTCTAGAGTCAACTTCCTGAGTTCAAACCTCAGCTGGGTTCCATGTAGGCAATTTGCATAGCCTTTCAACTGTAAAATGGCGGTGCTAGTAGGGTTTTAGCATAGATCTGTTGTGAAGATTAAGTGAGAGCATCTTTGAAGAGCTCTTAGAACAGTGTCTGGCATATAGCAAGAGCTTAATAAATATTAGTGCTTATCATTATTAGTGATAATCATTATCCGTACAGCAGTGAGATAAAAGTTTACTTCTCTCTTAATTACGGATTACCTATATTTTGGGCTCTGATTTTATTACATATTAAAAAAAATTTTTTTAATTGGAGTGTAGTTGCTTTACGGTGTTGTGTTAGTTTCTGCTGTACAGTGAAGTGAATCAGCTTTATGAATACATATATCCCCTTTTTTGGATTTCCTTCCCATTTAGGTCACCACAGAGCATTGAGTAGTGTTCCCTGTGCTATACAGCAGATTCTCATTAGTTATCTATTTTATACATAGTGGTGTATATATGTCAATCCCAGTCTCCAAATTCATCCCACCCCACCCCCCTTTCCACCCCTGGTCTGCATACGTTGGGCTCTGATTTTGGTTAGGACTTTCTGCATCTTCTAAGGGCAGGGATTGGTTTGTCTTCATCTTTATGCTGTCAGTGCCTGAAATATAGCAGGTAAACTTAGTAAATAAATAATGACTAATTGAATAAAAATGAAAGCTATCTACATATATCTTCAAATGGCCCTGATGTGTTGAGTAAATCATTTAATATTATATTTTAATCAATGCCTGATTTTGATATTGGGTACATATTTTTAACTTAATTGATGATATTGCCTCACAGTGGAGGGGGGATACTGATTAACAAATTTCTGGGGAAGGCACAGTGAAATTCTGGGTGCCAGGTCTTGTTTGTGATACTCTCTCACACTCAGGTGGCCATGCTGGGACTTGAACCAAGATCTTTGGACCTAGCATCCAGCGCTTTTCCACTGTATCATAGTTCTGAGACCTAGGCTAGTGGCACCAGTGGCTGAATACATCAGACTTTATCCACGTCAACTAGATTATCCTGATAATCTGAAAGATAGAAAATCATATTTCAGAGAACCTTTCCATTCCTGTAAACAATTGAGTTTTAGCTCAATTTTCATCTTCTCTGTGAAACCTTTCTAGACCCTCTGAGCTGTTGAAAGTCCTTTTTCTGTACCTCAAGGAAATATTTCCAGTTCTCTGTTATCACATTCCTCTCAGCAGTTTGTAACCTTACTGGAAAGTTTTTGTTTAGACTTGGAGCTCCATGAAAGTAGGAGCTAAGTCTTCATTACGTGTGGATGTGAACCTCTTCACACAGTACGTAACACATAGTGACAGGCTCCATAAATGTTATCGGTTTGCTGGTTGGGTAGTTGGAGCTGGACCACAGACATGCATACTTTGAGGTTTGCTACATCAGTACAGCTTTAGAAATAGAAAAGGTAAGCACAACTTGTATAAAATAATTGTTCAGAACACCTGGATACGGTGATTCTTATTTGTATTCTAGGCTCCAGGGAGGGACGAAGAGTTGGGGCCAGTAGTTCAGTGTGTCACAAACGTTCTTTGTGTTTGAGTTTTTAAGTCTACAAGTCAGAATAGCCAGGGTTAAGGAAAAGGACCATTTTGTTTTCACTTACCTTCACACTTTGCCTTGCATTGTAAGGTGAACCATGTTGCTCGAGAGTTTGAATCCTTTGCTGTCTTAAGTTGATTGGTTTCCAGTCTTGAGGCAAGCAAAGTGGAACTCTTTTGCAAGTTGGATAGCTGGTGAGGGCAAAAGCCAAGGCACAAACCTAATTCTGTCAACACAATTGGCAGCACTAATTATTTCTGGCCTTAGCTAGCTTAAGAGTGTTAGAGCTTTGGATAAGTTTATATTATTAACTTTCCGAAACGTCTTCTAGATGTTCATTTTATGTGGAATGGATTTTGGTAATTTCAACCATGAATTACTTTTAAATTGCTTTTTGAAAGCTCCCATCCCTTTAAAAAAAAATTCCAGGACATAGAAAAGACCCAGTGTTCAGTTGGTTTGTCCTGCTGAATTACTTTTAATCTTTCAAACACCCTTTAGTGATTCACTAGCCTTCTTGTCTTGTCTTCTCAGTTGAGCGTTCCCTGATGTGACAGGAGGAATTCAAGAAGACAGATGTGAGATGTTTCCAAAATAGCTTGAACACATAGTTCTGGGATGGATGGTGTGATTTCCAAATCAGATTTTAGTATCTCAGGAGTAAGATGTATAAAAAGATTTTTTATCTCACCTCATGAACTTAAGGAAGAAAATGATTTTGCTCAATTAATTATTTTTGGAAAGTTCTAGAAACAATTTATATTCAGTTGAATGATAGGATAGGTTTTGGTTGCCTTCCATTATAATGTATTATACTGGGTACTTCAGGGTACACAAAAAATTGAATACAGTGCTATGAGTGGCAAAAGAAGTCTACCAGTCTAGTAGTGAACACAAGACCGTTGATATATTCAAGATGGAACCAGGAAGGAGCCATGAGATGGTGGAATGTTGTGGGGTAAGGAGAGCTTAGAGGAGGAAGAAACTTTGGGATATGGAAGCTCAGGCATCGAAGTTATCTGTGCTGGAGATTAAATAAGTTTTCAACAGATGAAGATGTGGGGAGATCATTGCCCTTCAGAGCTGTTAAAAAAGTAAGGAGTCCTGGGCTTCCCTGGTGGCGCAGTGGTAGAGAGTCCGGCTGCCGATGCAGGGGATACGGGTTCGTGCCCCTGTCCGGGAAGATCCCACATGGCATGGAGTGGCTGGGCCCGTGAGCCATGGCCGCTGAGCCTGCGCGTCTGCAGCCTGTGCTCCGCAGCGGGAGAGGCCACAACAGTGAGAGGCCTGCGTACCGCAAAAAGAAAAAAAAAAAAAAAAAAGTAAGGAGTCCTTTTCTTTTTTTAAATTAATCACTGAAGAAGTGTAATTCATGATTTTTTCCCCCACTCTTATGTCTGCTTTACTGACATCTTGAAATTAAAAATTTTAGAACATAGTTTGGCAGGTTGCTTGGCTTCTGGGGAGAGGGAGTAGACAGAGACAGAGGGTGGCTGCTTAGGAAATGACTGGTTGGAGTCCTCCAGTAGTCCTGCGTGAAGTGCTCCCAGAAGTACTAGTGATGCCTCCTTGGAGGAGGGCATGTCGCCTCTAAGATTGTGACTCAGTGGGATCACAGAGACAAAAATACTACCAGCCACTTTCAGAAATTTTCTAGTCAAATTTCATCATGAACATTCTGCCCTGACCCACTGTCCTCACAAAAGAACCTTAAGTTAATAAACTTAATGGTTTGTTCACCATTGCTTTGTTTTAATTCATCCATTCATTTTTTCATTTGTTAATTCATATATATGTACTCATGCCAATTATTTTTTTAATGTCTACTCTGGGGACTGTGCTAGGTGCCCCAGAAATAGAATTAAATTAGAACCAGTCTGTGACCTCAGATAGCTCACCTACAGTTTCCTGTCTCCATGGAAGCCGTCCCCACCATCTGAAATGCGTCCCTGGGTTCTTTGTCCCATTTCACACGGCATGCCTCAGGAAGTACGGAAAGATAAAGCCCACCCCCGGATCCTGGGTAGTGTAAGTTTACAAGCAAAGAAGAGAAGAAGGTGTTTAGATGTTATATTAGTTTCTCAGGGCTGCTGCAACAAATTACCATACACTTTGTTTTAAGCCTTCCCTGGTGGCACAGTGGTTGAGAGCCCGCCTGCCAATACAGGGCAAGTGGGTTCGAGCTCTGGTTTGGGAAGATCCCACGTGCCGCAGAGCAACTAAGCCCGTGTGCCACAGCTACTGAGCCCGCATGCTACAGTAACTGAAGCCAGCGTGCCTAGAGCCCGTGCTCCACAACAAGAGAAGCCACCGCAATGAGAGGCCTGCCCACCGCAGTGGGCAGTGAAGAGTAGCCCCCGCTTGCCGTAACTAGGGAAAGCCCACGAGCTGCAGCGAAGACCCAGTGCAGCCAAAAATAAATAAATAAAATAAATAAATTAAAAAAAAAAACATACCATACAGGCTTAAAACAAAGAAATTTATTCTCACAGTTCTGGAGGCTATAAGTTTGAAATCAAGTTATCAGTGGGCTTATTCACCCTCTAAAGGCTCTTTCCTTGCCTCTTCTAGGCTTCTGGCGGGTCCTGGCAATGCTTGGCATTCCTTGGCTTATAGCTGCATCACTGCAGTCTCTGCCTGTGTCTTCCCATGGCCTTCTTATAAGGACAACAGTCGTAGGATATAGGGCCCACCCTAATCCACTGCGACCTCACCTTAACTAGTTATATCTGCAAAGACCATGTTTCCAAATAAGATCACATCCTGAGGTTCTGAGTGGATATGAATTTTATTATTATTTTTATTTATTTATTTTTTGCCGTACGCGGGCCTCTCACTGTTGTGGCCTCTCCCATCGCAGAGCACAGGCTCCAGACATGCAGGCTCAGCGGCCACGGCTCACGGGCCTAGCCGCTCTGCGGCATATGGGATCTTCCTGGACCAGGGCATGAACCCGTGTCCCTTGCATCGGCAGGCAGACTTTCATCCACTGCGCCACCAGGGAAGCCCCTGAGTGGATATGAATTTTAGAGGAATACTGTTCAACCCAGTACAAATACCTTCGTAGATAATTCCTTAATATCTGCAACACAGAGGAGATGTGAAAGGATATTTGCAGAAAATTTATGTTTAAATTTTTCAGGAAGGAAAGTTAATACTTGCAGATATTGTCAGAATTGACAAATGAATAGAGTTTGCTGCAGAGGACCTCGAGATAGTTTTGGTTGCCTTCACCCAAATTCTTCTTCTATGAAGGAACTTAGTGTGGACCTGTTACTGGTGAATCTGAAACCATAAACCCAACTGAGATTGGGAATGAGTATGGGAAGGGCAGGAAAATGTGATAAAGACACGGTAAAGCTTCACATTTAGCAGTCTGGCTCGGTTCTGAACAGGATGGTTCAGGGAACTTGGCAATATGGCGATGGTGTTATTCCTTTGGATCAAAGCTTAAAAACAGACAGACAGGGATATTAGCAACAGCCATGCTTTTCTTACCTCTGTTTAATAGACATTGCTTACCAAACATAGAGTATGTTCTTAGGAGCTATGCAGAATATCAAAGAAAAACTATGACCCTAACTTTAGGGCAATGCAAAGGCAATATGATGCCATGAAAGTTTCAGAGATCACAAATGCACAGCGCTGGGGAGTGCGCAGGAAGCCTGCAGACAGGTTTTGTCTAGCACATGATGTTTTTAATTAGATGCCAATGCTTAGAAATTGGGAGCTTTTACATAGAAATATGGGTTTCCCCTTTCTTTTCTAAATCCAGAAATCTCATAACACTGGGCTCAAATGCCATGGAGGCCCCAGTCAGCGGCAGCCCTTTAGATGGGTCCTGCCTTCTGGGGGCTCAAGGCATTAGGCCTGTGGATTCCTGCTCTAAGTGTCAGCCATCACACACACATGAAAGTATTATAGTAGAAAGAACTAGGCTTGGTTGGTCTTGCTTGTTACAGCTGCATGCAACTGTAATGCTATATAGTAGCAGCATGCTTGCACCTGCAGACTTCTTTTTGTTTTGTTTTTGTTTTTGTTTTGCGGTACACGGGCCTCTCACTGTTGTGGCCTCTCCCGATGCGGAGCACAGGCTCTGGACGCGCAGGCTCAGCGGCCATGGCCCACGGGCCCAGCCGCTCCGCGGCATATGGTATCTTCCTGGACCGGGGCACGAACCCGTGTCCCCTGCATCAGCAGGCAGACTCTCAACCACTGCGCCACCTGGGAAGCTCCCTGCAGACTTCTTTTAATCATAGTCATCCTAGTCTCAGTCCCATGCCTTCTGGTAGCATTATAAAGTGTGACATGAACTGTTAAGCAAAACATGCTTGAAAATTCCAAAGACATCTTTAGATGACTTCTCAGAGTTCTCCATCTGTTAATCTGGTTAAAGGAGGGAAAACATTAGCTTTTCAAAAGCTAGGTTGTAGGTGGTTCATAAATTTTGTGCTTCAAGTCTGGCTCAGTTAATACACCCAGTTTGCTTCCATAAATGTGAGGGTAGTTACCAATTACCCTTATAATTTTTATATTGTGTTTCCCTTTCAGATCCCTTGGGTTCAAAGCAGTGAAATAAAATCTTCCTATTTGAACAGATTTGACTAGAAAATTGAATCATTTAACTATTAGAAAATCATATGTGGTCAGCATTCCATGTGTAAGGGTTCAGAACGTGAGAGGACGGGATAACTCCAGCTCTAAAACATTGTTGTCAGTATCTAAGAGAGGAGGTGATATTTACTACTACGTGAGCTTTCTTTTTTTTCCCATTTTGTTCTGCCTTCTATAGATTTACTCTTGAATATGATTGAGTTTAATCTTTGAAAGGATTCTTCTTTAATATCATTAAGGACATTGTTAGGTGATCATTCTTCTTCCTCAGCATAATTTGCAGAAGTCTTCATATAGAACTGTACTGAATTGGTACACCTAGGATATTATAAAGGTAGATCTCCATCCTGTAAGTGGCTTGTTTAGGAAGCTGATTTTGGTCTGTTATTTTTTTGTTACCAGGACACTTTTTTTCTCATACACATGGTAGTGTACGTGAAGGTTAGGTATACAAGACGGCTGGCCCATAAAAGCCTGGCCCATAAAGTGAAATAGTAGAACTGTAGGACCTTTTCTCAGCATGTTCTAGAAGAAAAGGTGGTCATAGTTCTATGTGATTTTGTCAGAAAGTGGGAGAATGGAGATGACCCCCAACTCCAAACCATTGGGAAATGGTTTTGGGAGGTGTAGCAAAGGAAGTTCAAGGGCTGAGGGTGGTGAGTTAGATACCTGGTAATTGGAGGCCTCCAGGGACACTTCTTTGTAATGGGCTTACTCCTCAGTTCCTACTTTTCTGTTTCTGCTCCAGGGATGTGTCCTTTGGGGGACCTTTGACCAACATTTCCTTTCATCCTCTGCTTACTATGGACAAAGAAGACATTCTATGACCTCCTGCCCTTCCTTTCTTTCCCTGGAAAAAGCATCAGCTTCTTTTCAGTGTTCCCTAGTGGCTTTCACCTTTTAGTCAATGTCTTGTCCCTCTGTCTCTTGTTTATTTTTCCCTCCACATGCTATGGAATAAGAGCCCTGAGTCAGTGAATGGACTCTCTGTATAATGTATCAGAGAGAAGCATTTTCATCTCAGGTCCGTTGTATCTTCAATGTAGTTAAGCATTATTGGGTTGGTAAAGTCTAGACTGTTTATTTTTAGGATACTTTTTAGTAAGGGTGATAAGTTAACCTTAATCTACTCACATACTTTCAGCTGATGAATGTCTACTGAGTTCCTAGTATGTGCAAGGAACTGAGCTAGTTCTCTGGGTGATTCCAAGATTGAGGCATAAGCTTTCATTCAAGGAACTCAGAGGCTCCTTCCTCAAGATTATTTTAAATCTCTGTCTTACCACTTTCTGGGCTTTAGAGTCAAACATTCTGACTCATCCCAGTTCCATCACTTTCTTAACCTCTGAGTCCCAAGTTTCTTATCTCTAAAGTGGGAATAATAATAGTACCGACCTTATAAAATTGTTACTTAAAGCCCTTGGTACAATAACTGGCTCACAGAAAGCATTTTTTGCAATGTTAACTGTCATTATATTCATTGTCTTATCTTTGCTACGAGATTGAAACCTTCTTCAGGGTGTAAGCTGTTTTGCCTTTGTTGTTGTTGTCTTTAATCCCCAGAAATGACTCCATTTGATGGGTACTCATGTTTGAGTGACTGATTAGCATAATAGGTAAACTGTATTATTTATACTAGGATAATTGTATAATATAATTTGTATAATTTAATACAAATTAAAGGTAATAGTTTACCTTCAAGAAGTTCCCAGTAATTAAGAGGATGCATAAATCCTCCGCTTCTCAAAGTTAACGTACAGGAAAATCTCCCGGGGATCGTGTTGAAATGTAGATTGTGATTCAGTAGGTTTGGGCTAGGGCCTGAGATTCTGCATTTTTAGCAAGCTCTGTCGTAAGTCTGGTGCTTGACTGCACGCTGAGTGGTAACACCGGACTGTAAACCACAGGAGGAAGGGTCCAGTCTGTTTTATTCACTGCTTTATCCGGAGCACACAGGGTAAACAGTGCCTGGTTTATACTTGTGTTAAAAGAATAACATAAGCATACCTCAAAACATAAGTAGTTGGTACCGGCTAGATTTTTGCCAAGTATGCAGAACAGATCAGGGTCATAAAGTTCCGGATAAGGTATTTCTTGACCTGGAGGGCTCTTGTGATACAAGAAGAGGACAAAATTGAAAGACAGATGGGGTTTGGAGAAATAAAGAAGTAGTGGGCATACGGAACAAAGAAACTGGAAGAAATCAAAAGAAGAGTTTGCTCTAAGGTGCTGTTCTCAAACTTTTTGGTCTTGGGGACCTCTTTACACTTTCAAAAATTATTGAGAATTATTAATTAAAAAGTAAATTAAAATTTTAATTAATAATTAAAAATTATTGAGACCCCAAAGGTCTTTGCTTATGTGGATTATATCTATAAGTGTTTATTTATTTAGAAATTAAAACAGGTATTTTTAAAAGTTACTTATTTAAAAAAGAATAAGAAACCCGTTAATGTTAACAAAATAGGATGTTTTGTGAAGCACAACCATTTTTTCCCCAAAGCCAACAACAATTTATGAGAGAAGTGATCATTGTTTTATTTATTTGAAAATCTCTTTAGTGTATGGCTTAGTTGAAGGCATCTGGATTCTCTTATCTGCTTCTACCTTTAGTGTGTCTTAGTAAATTGTTTTGATTAAAGTAGATGGAGAAAATCCTTCCTACCTCTTACAGATATGTAGGCAGAAATAGCCTTTTCAGGCAATTATGGATTTTCTTTTTTTGATGTTACACCAAAACTTGGTGATTGGTAGTTTCTTAAAGGTTAGTTACAACGTAGAATCTGAAACCACAATAGTAAACTTTTTCGTCCTGTGTTGTATTAAAATCCATTGGTCTGTCATACATAATTTTGTAATATCACGCATTGGCAATTTGGAAAATGTTGGTTCAATGAGTTACGAAGATCTTCCAAATGTTGACACATTTCATTATACAATGTAAAAACATTACATTTGTTAATCTTACCACTCATCTCATCAGAAAAGTCGTTAATTATTGGGAAGCTGTCAAGCTCTCAGTGGTGGATACGGGTTTTTCCAAAATTCTAGTTTTTGCTTGAAGGCTCACATTTTGTCATTGGCAACAAATACTGTCAGTTGTTTTCCTTGAAGTGACAGGCTCACCTCATTTGTTTTGAGAAAATGCCTGCCAGGTACCCAAGTTCGAATAACCACAGTTTGTCTGTCAGTGGTTCTGTCAAGTAAAAAGAGTGCTGGTTCCACGTGCTTTTTCTTGAAACAACAATCATGCTTTTCTATGCAGCAGAAGTGCTCTATGCGTAATTACCTTAAAGAAGTATATACGAGGGTTGAGATTTAATAAAATTAATAATTTTTACTCCTTCAACAAGGACATTCTTAGGTGAAACTGGCGTTGGTTTTAGTAGGAGTATGTAGTGTTAGGGAATGCAGTAATTACTAGTATAATTTGTGCCATTTTCTTGCTGTGTGCTGAGATGCCAGCAATTTTATATGTATTTTTTGCATCCTATCAGTTAAATGTCAACTCAGTGAAAAAGACTATAAACAACATCTTAGTATCATGAAAATAATTTTGACCTCAGAGATCCCCTGAAATCCCCTTGGGGAACTTATGCTCTCCATGAGAGGGTTAGTGCTTCCAGCAGTTTTGTTGGAGAGGAGAGTCTGTGAAGGATAATTGTGAGAGAGGTCAGATAGGTAGGTGGAGGCCAGATTGGAGAATGCTAACGCTTAATTGTGAACTTGCTTTTGTCAGCGAAACATGGCTGATGGTTATGAGAAAAGAAGTGCTATTTGCAGGGTGGAGTTTGGAGACGGTATATCTGACATTGGCGCCTAGAATATGTCAGAGGGTCAAATGAGGCAAGCAGTTATGAGAGTTTCACAGCAATCCATTTGAGACCATGAGGACTGGAGACTAGTAGCTTTACAAACAGAGCAGAGGTGGAAGAAAGGAATCTCTAGGATTTAGTGATAGATTAGATATGGGTGATGAGAGAGACAAGAGAATCAAAGATGTCAGATGTTCAGTTTGAAGACCAAGAAAATGCTGGTTTTCAGAAATAGTGAGGTTGGGAGGAGGAATTAGTTTTTGGAGAAGAATGCTGTTTTTGATTTTAGATGTATGAGTTTGTGACAATGTGGGAATAGCCAGGGGGTAATGTCCTGAAGTTAGAGTTGTGGCTCTACTTGGACATAATTCTTCCACTATGTCTAGGACTTTTATATGTTCTTTTGGTGTGTCTAAGTATGTTTTAACCATACTTAGATTTAGAAGAGTGATAGGTTAAGGATGGAGTGGGAACATGGGTGTCCTAACCAAGTTGGGTGGTATTAGAGGGTTGCCACAAAAAAAAAAAAAAAGAGAGAGAGAGAGAAAGAAAGCAAGCAAGCAAGCAAGAAAGAAAAGAAAGAAAGAAACCACTGAAATAGTTAATGATGGTTTGAACCAGTCTGCTCTTTTTTCCCATTTTAAATATTAAACATGGTTTAGCCATACTTCTAGAATAATGGCTAGCTATCTCATCCACTGGTGATTGAGCTGTTAAACAAAGGGGTGACCCATTCCATTTCTCTTATTTTTACTTCTCTGCAGTAAAGTTAAGGGGCCACAAGCATACTTTTCCACTCACAAGTTGACATTGAGGGTCTCTGCCAGGTAAGGCACCCAGCAGTCCTTACCTGAAGTGGTATTCGTGACCTTTCTAGCTGACAGGCTCTAAAAAGCAGATCTGTCTCTTAGGGATGGACTCATTAATCAAATTCATGAGACTGAAATACTACAGCAAAAATATCAGTTTAATTTCTGTTGAGAATGATCATTCTTCCAGGCACTGGATTTCTTGACATTATACAATCAATGCATACTCTCAGTGCCAGTGTATTATTTCCTAGTTAGAAATAATGATCACACGACCTGATTTGCCCTAAACTATATGACTAGGCATTCTTTCCCTCTAGACAACAGGAAACCCAGACATAAGCAGAAGTTTGCTTGGGGAACATGGTCTTAGCCAAAGGAGAGTCAGATGAAGCTCATGTTTAAATGGTATCAAACTGCAATGGCCTGATGTGTCCTGTGTTCCCTCCCTGTGGGATGATGCTACCGTAGACCCAGAATCCTTGAATTGGCTAAGATGCTCTCTTGTTTGGAATTTGAGTCTATGGTCTGCTTTTTCTAAGCTATCTAGGTTTCTGACATAGGGTCTGCTTTAGTCCGGGCTTGCACTTGTGTTTAAAGTGCCATGTTCCTTTTAGAGTCAGTACTGCTCTGGCCAAAATTTAACAAGAATTATAATTCTAATGAAAAACGTGTAAAAATACGTTTCCTTTTAAAAAAATCAATGCTTTGTTTTGTTTTTGGTAGAAGCAGGAGGTGTTCTTAATTGCTGTAGGCTCCAGAAATTAAACCACTGGAAGCCTTTTCTCTGGCTCTTGACCCTGAAATGGGATCTGTGACATCAGCTTTGATGCCACATAAAGATTGAATATTTAAAATCCCCGCTCTGTCGTTACTTAATGGGTGATTGTGGTTGAGTCACTTAACATCATGCGTTTCCCCCTCCATAAAATGGGGTTCATAGTAGTACCTGGCTCATGGATGGTTGCGAGGATTAGGTGAAGTAAGGCATGTGGAGCACCTGGCACAGTGCTGGATATGCGGTCAAAGAGGGACTAGGATCCCGTACACGAACAAACACAGAATGCTCTCAGATAAGCGCCGGAAGAGACGAAAATAGGCAGACAAGGATACGGTTCTTAATAAAGGCCTTGCAAGCGGAAGGCTGGCCTGCTTTCCGTCAGGCCCTACAGAGATTGGTTTGTGAGTCACTGCCCATGAGAATCAGCCTTAATTGAAAGGGTAGGGCGGAGGGGTGGGTCCTGAGAGTGGTGCAGTCCCCTGGGTCTGGGCATCAGGAGGTCTGGGTTCTGCCCTTGACACTCCCAGCCACAAGCCAGGGTTACGGGCACAGAATCCTGGTGTTTTTCCCCAGCCATCCCGTGCTCCTCATTGAACAATTTTTCCAAGTTTGGTTTACTCTTTTCCTCACTACTTATTCATGAGGCATCCCAGAATACTGTCCAGGAGATATTGAACATGTTGTTTAATTATTTCAGAAGAGGAATCTATAGCTGCTAAGATGAACTAAAAAGCTATGTTGATAACCAGTCAGACGAAGTATCATACTTTTCATTCACAAAAAGGTGTTCTGAGTATTAGCTGCAGAAAGTGTTAGCAAAGGTGCTTTATTTTTCATATCTTTTTACTTCGACAGCTTTCACTCAGTTACTCTCAGTATGAGTTTGTGGTATGTGCATGTGTGGGAGAGAGACAGAGGCAGACAGAGACAGGATAAAACAAACGTTCTCTTGGTTGTAGAGTGCTGTCGCTGGTAGCGTTTGTAACTTTCTAGTTATAAACTAGATGGTCTGAACATCCTGAACATTCTCATAGAAGATTCTTAAGAGAAGCCTCAGCGCCCCCTTGTGAAAGGGTAAGATGAGTAGAATCCTCAGCTAAAAAATACCTTCTGTTGTTCTGCAGATTCTAAAAGAAACGTAGAAAACTGAGGGATAAGCTAAATTAGGGAAGGAGAATTTTCAAAGCTGTAAATGTAAAAGCCCGTCTGTTTTGTGAAGAGGGGTTAAAAAGTCTAGAGCGTATCTCTACATTTTGCTTCTCTCTCTGCTCATTTGCCAAAAACGAACAAACAAAATCATCTCACTTCAAACTCAGTATCAACAAGCAGGAGAAAATTGCTGGAGTTCGAACTCTGTGTATATTTTTTTCTGTGTTCTTTGCGTATGTTTTAAAACAAAACATACTATATTATCCCTTCTATATTATCAACTCAAACACATGCCATACTTCATGTTTCCAAATATACTTTTTTTTTTGTAAAAGAAATAAATGAACAGAATCATTTAGTATAAGTTACTCTGGACCACCATAATTTCATCTAAAGTGTTTTGAAGGTTATATTCTTACACTTAAGGAAAGAGCAGGTTAATATCAACAAGGGTATGAATGTTTCAAAATGCATGACGTTCTCCGGGGGACTTTTTATCAATACCAGAAAGCAAAATAAGAAACCTAAAAATCAGAACCTAATTTAAAATGACAATAAATCTGTGCAATCAGCAGACTAAATCCTCCACCCTCCTCTCACTATTCAGAATTCTCCCTGCTTCTTTCTCTTTTTCCCCCACTTGCCTCTGTAGAGCATATAAACCCTATTTAAATCTTTATGAGCTGAATCTCAGAGTCTTTGCTTTCCTTGGCACAAGTGGAAGAGAAGATGCCATATACAGTTTGGAGTAACATGGTGAAACATAGTTTTAAAATGATGAATGTAGTTTGGGATGAAATAAATCACTATTTAATCTGCATTACTTTGCCCACATGGATGCACTTGGACCCACCACTCATTTCCTGCATGATGGCATATTTGGACTGGATTCCATCAAGGCGAAGCATTTCCCCCAAGAGCTTGCCATAGTTCTGTCAAGAGCCTTCTGGGAGTCTGGAAGGTTTGGAATGGTAGGCTAATGAAATGCCGAGCTATTTGCTGAGTTCCTTTTTCTTTTCTGTTTTTTCTGGTATAAAATGTGGTTATGGCACAAGTGCTTTCGTGAGAAATGATTAACTTTAGATGAATTTCACCACTTGTTTTTGGCACTTTCGTAGAATGAACACTTGTCTCAGGTTAGACACCTGATACAGCTGGAATGTTCGCGTGATGCTGGGCAACAAACTAGGCAAAGTCTGTCAGTTTTAGGTTAAGTATTATTTTATAAAACAGTTTTTAGAGTTGGGTAAATGACGTGTATTTACTGGATTATGAAGGGAAAATGCATTCTGGGGGCATAGTGGAAAAAGAGTGGTATTTAGAGTCAGATATATCTAGGTTTCAAATCCCAGATCCGCTTCATTGTTCTGTGTCCTTGGGCAAGTTATTAGGCGTCTCTAAGCCTCAGTTTCTTCATTTGTAAAGTGGGTTGATATCACCTTCCTCATAAAGTTCCTGTGGTGATCGAATGAGCTAACAACATGTGGAAAGTGTATGTGCTAAAATATGTGCAAATTGTGTGTATATGTAAAGTATATTCCTGGCACATGGCAGGAATCAATAAATAGCTAGTTTCCTAAAATATTAGTAATGCTCATTGGTGATTCCTTTGGTCTGGTGTTAACATTGGTCTAAGCTATTATTGTAGAGCCAGCAGAATGGAACTTGCACTAGAATAGATTTTATGGGTCTGGAGCCTACTGCTTCCTCTGCCGAATGACTCTTATGTTGCTCAGGCTGCCTGTGTGCTGTAAGCTCCTCCTTCCCTGCCTGCCCTCCCCTGCCCCAGTCTGTAAGCCTGGCTCTGTTTAATGACGACATGTTTCAGGCCTGCCTTCTAAGATGGCATTAGGATCCGCATTTCTTTCTAGGAAATCTAGAAACAACTTGCAAATTTTTTTCATTGTCCTTTCTGATATTTGAATATACATCGTGATCATATGTATATGTGTTTATAAACCCCACACATTTGCAACATACTAGTATACTCTGTGCATAGATTCAACATACAAAAATAGAAATAAGTGGATATAATAGCAATTAAGTATAAATAGAAGATATACTTTCTTCATAATCCCGGTGGACTATCTTGCAGGTCTCCCATTTTTTAAAAAATTATGATAAAACACACATAACACAAAATTTGCCACCTTAACCATTTTTAAGTGTACAGTTCAGTTACATTAAGTACGTTCATATTTTTATGTGACTGTCACTGCCACCCATCCTTAGAACTCTTGTAAAACTGAAACTCTATATCCATTAAATAATAACCCCCTCATCTCCCCTCCCCTCAGCCCCTGACAACCACCATTCTACTTTCTGTCTCTGTGATTTTAACTACTCTGGGTGCCTCATATAACTGGAAACATACAGTGTTTATCTTTTGTGACTAGCTTATTTCACTTAGCATAATGTCCTCAAGGTTGAATCATGTCTAGCAAGTGTCAGAATGTCCTTCCTTTTTAAGGCTGGGTAATATTCCATCGTATGTGTATACCATATATTGTTTATCCATTCATCTGTTGATGGACACTTGGGTTACTTCCACATTGTACCACTCCCACTTTTGAGACTATTGGTGTATTTTGAGACTATTGGGTTACTTCCACATTGTACCACTCCCACTTTTGAGACTATTGGGCTAAAGACCTATGGTAGGTAAGCGTAGGATGGGGAATAAAAGATGCAGGGTTGTCCTTGGCTAAGGATTCAACCCTGTAGTTCTCACTCTGGCCTCCATTATAATCTCTTAGCTTTAAGAAATGATCTGTGCTGGGCTCTTCCCACCATGGACTCTGATTTCACTGGTCTGTGATGGTAACAGTATTTATTTAAAGCTCTGGTATCAGTATTTTTTAAAGCTCTCCAGATGATTCCACTGTGCAGGCAAGGTTGAGAATCGTTGATTAACCTTGCAGAAAGTTTCACTCTTGTAAAACGCCTTGACAGTACTCACTTTATGGCAGTGATAATTGCCACCATTTCTTGAATGCCTACAGTGTATTCGTCTCTATCCAAGCCTGAGGGAATTTAATCTTCACCACAGTCCTACCGGGAAGATCCCTCCCTCCCTCCCTCCCTCCTCTCCCTCCCTCCTCTCCCTCCCTCCTCTCCCTCCCTCCCTCCCTCCCTTCTTTCCTTCCTTCCTTCCACTGAGGCTCAGAAAGCTGTAAGAATCATGACTTAAATTACATAGCTAAGCAACCATTCGATCAGGATTCACACCAAGGTCTGTCTCTTCGGATTGCATGTTCCCTTTCTTTTCTTTCCTTTTCCTGAAAATGTGATTGAAAGTCAGATGTTTGAACAGGGAACACTAAGGGGAAAGGAGTCTGTTTCTGGAACACAGTAAGGGTCTCAAGTCCATCTCTGGGACCTCTTCTTTGACGATTGACATAGTTTTAGCATTTTGTATGTGTTCTTTCGTTTTCTTTCTTTTGCCCACTTGGACAGACAATCCACTGAAGATCTCTTTGAGGCCAGGATTTGCTCTTCCTGAATACCCAGTGATTATTATCTTTGTTGCTGTTGGATTAGAAAGTCTGGTTGCATGCTATTTAATCTATGAATGTGGCATCTGTAATAGCATCCCCTAGAGCAAACACATTCCCCTTCAGATGAAGCCCTCGTGACACAGTGATCACGCTAAAGCTCAGCATAACAGAGACCAGGATTCAGTGGGAGGTTTGATAATCTCTGTGATGCAGGCACTTCCGTAAGTCACTCTAAATTGTTTATTGGAGTAATTACAGGATAAATAAAACAAACAAGCATATTATCAAACAAAGTAAATATGCAGCTAGTTTGAACATCTGACACGTTTGGGATGGCTTTGGGAAAAAAAGTACTTTCTAGTCGACTCGGGAAATTAAAAACTCTTGCGTTTTATTGATTTCCACTAAGCTTATGTGCACGTTGTTTTTATAAAAGCTAAGTGATGAAAGAAAAGCCATAATTTTTGGAAGCATAGATTTTAGATGCAGAGATTTTGGTTTTGCTTCCTGGAAATGAGCCCTTTCTGTAGAGAAACGTCCACCTCTGGAAGGCATATTTCAGGTACATCCTGGTGTGCCTCAGTGAATAGGCGAGGGGAGAAAGCATCTTGTGTGAGCTGAGCTTGGCTTTCCTTCTGCCTCAGCCCCCTGAAAAGTGCAGCAAGAGGCAAGGCATAATGGATACCTGCCTTCTTTGAGAGTCCAAGCAGGTAATAATGGTAACTTGACTGTTAATCCCATGCAGCAGTAAATGAGGTAGAAAAGGAGGCTGCGTTACCAACCTCTTCTTTCTTCTCTGTATCACTGAAAAATCCATTTGTTTCTCACCCACTATATAAACATTGAAAAATCCAGAAGACTTTGGACAGCAGAAGAACACTTCATTTATTTAGCATTCATTACAGTAATATTAATTGTATGTGTCCCATGTCCTAGCCCCTGGCATTTATAAACAAAAGGGTGGATTTGGGGGTGGTGGTGGGAATTAAGCTTTAGTCATTTGCATTCGAGTATAGTGGGTATTGAAATAAGGGCTTTCAGCACAAGTACAATGGGAATAACACACTTGGATCAGATCTGGTTCTGCAGCTGTTGGGATTGTGTGTGTAGGTATAATATGGCTCTGAAATTCTTGTCAGAATTGGCTTTGAATCATCCTTGGGGCACAGTCACTTAGTCATGGTGACCATTTGTTTCTCGCCCACTGTATGAACAGCCTGTTCACATCCATTATCTCATTCAATTCATAAAATATTCCTGGATATAATTATTTCCATTTTTTTAGACATGGAAACTGAGGTTTGGAGAGATTGACTTTTGTCTGATGAATGCTGTTTGAGTGTAAAATCTCATTTTAATGTAGTGAAAGACCACAGAATCTTGGAATTTGAAGGGACTTTAGATTTTATCCACTCTAATTGCCTTCTAATTCCCTTCTGTTCCATCCTAAAGAGATGGTCATTAAGCACATGCTTAGGACGAATAAATAAATTTATTTATTTTTGGCTGCGTTGGGTCTTCTTTGCTGTGCGCGGGCTTTCTCTAGTTGCGGCGAGCCAGGGCTACTCTTCATTGCGGTGTGCAACCTTCTCATTGTGGTGGCTTCTCTTGTTGTGGAGCACAGGCTCTAGGCGCGTGGGCTTCAGTAGTTGTGGCTCTTGGGCTCTAGAGCGCAGGCTCAGTAGTTGTGGTGCACGGGCTTCGTTTCTCCGCAGCATGTGGGATCTTCCTGGACCAGGGCTCGAACCCGTGTCTCCTGCATTGGCAGGCAGATACTTAACCACTGCTCCACCAGGGAAGCCATCCACTAGGTTCTTGGAGAGATGCTCTATAGCTCACAGAATCATTCTTTTTTCTTTCTTTCTTTCCTTTTTTTTTTTGAAGTATAGTTGATTTACAATGTTGTGTTAGTTTCTGGTGTACAGCAGTGATTCAGATACATATATATGTGTGTGTGTGTGTATAGATATCTCCTTTTTCAGATTCTTTTCCATTATAGGTTATTGTAAGATACTGAATATAGTTCCCTATGCTATACAGTAGGTCCTTGTTGTTTATCATCTGTTTTATATAAGGTAATGTGTATCTGTTAATTCCAAATTGCTAATTTATCCCCCCTTCGCCTATGATAACCATAAGTTTGTTTTCTATGTCTGTGAGTCTGTTGGTTTTGTAAATAAAGTCATTGTTATCATTTTTTTACATTCCACATGTATGTGATATCATATATTTGTTTTTCTCTGTCTGACTTACTTTACTTAATATGATAATCTCTAGGTCCATCCATGTTGCTGCAAATGACATTGTTTCATTCTTTTTTATGGCTGAGTAATATTCCATTGTGCTCACGCGTGCGCGCACACACACGCATCTTCTTTATCCATTCCACTGTCGATGGACATTTAGGTTGCTTCCATGTGTTGCCTATTGTGAATAGTACTGCTGTGAACTTTGGGGTGCATGTTATCTTTTCAAATTAGAGTTTTTGTCTTTTCTGGATATATACCCAAGAGTAGGAGTGCTGGATCATAGGGTAACTATTTTTAGTTTTTAAAGGAACCTCCATACGGTTTTTCATAGTGGCTGCACAAATTTACCTTCCCACCAACAGTGTAGGAGGGTTCCTTTTTCTCCACACCCTCTCCAGCATTTATTATTTGTAGACTTTTGGATTGATGGCCATTCTGACTGGTGTGAGATGATACCTCATTGTAATTTTGATTTGCACTTCTCTAATAATTAGGTTATTTTTTCATTTTGTTTATGGTTTCCTTTGTTGTGTAAAAACTTATGAGTTTGATTAGGCCCCATTTGTTTATTTTTGCTTTCATTTCTTTTGCCTTGGGAGGCTCACAGAATCATTCTCCATAACGAGTTCTAGAACCAGGAGCCTTCATTAACATGGTGATACATATCTACTTGCCAGAGTTCTTCAACTTTTTCCATTTTATGCTCACCAGCCAGAAACACCATGAGAATTCTCATGCCCTAGTTACAAATTGTACACACCGACACTATATTTAGTCCTTCATTTTGAGAAATGATGACTATATAATTTTAAATATATTTCAAAGAATTAGTCATTGGATTTGAATGTAAGATCTAAAAAAAAAGGACCTGTGAAATATATCCCTTAGGGTACAAATCATTACCTAAAGTGAACAGGAACAGTAAAATAAAGAACTGGTTCAGTGTAATTTGTAATCAAACCATCAAAGCTTCCTGCTGATTATTTTATAACTTTAGATTAAGAAATTTGCTGAACTGAGGAAGAAAACAACTTTTTACAATTACATTGCCAAGTTCTGAAGTATGTTTTGTCTCTGACAAATTCAAAATTGACCTTTTAAACTTTGACAGCAAATCAAATGTCCACGTAATAAAAAGGATAAATGTATTACTCTTTTGATATATATACTCGGCATCTTATTATTTAACATTGAGCTTTTCTCTTCAAGTCAGCATACTGGCAAGCTGTGGAAAAGAGTTAACATTTTTACCTGATAATTCTCTTAAGAGTAGTAATTTCTTAACAGACACTAATTTAATTTTAATATTGCACACAAAAAAAGTTCTCTTGGTCATTTTGGCTGATGTGATTTTTGGCTTTGCTGTAAGTTATTGATTATGGTTAAAAAGGGGGGAGACTTTCTGATGAGAACAGCACTCTCTTTAATAGCCTTTCCCAAAAATCAATTTCTACCATTCCCGTTTTGCTCCTGTGACGTTTAATGAGAACCTTGGGAAGAATTGTGTCTCCTAAATCTGTCTTCATTATTTTTCATTATTTCCTCCTTTCTCCCCTCCATGTTTATCCAGACAGTTTGCAGTGAAGATCTTCTTTTTGAGTGGTTTCTTTTGTGCTCGTAGAGGAATGTGTATATGAGGAGTTTTTGCTGTTTAGGTGACTACCTAGTATCAATCATGGGTGATGGATCAATGTAGTAGATTCATGGTCCAGATGCCCTGTTTCTTGATCTGATCTCTTGAAGGGAGTAAGTCAGATCACTCATCAGTGTCTTTCAAACTGGAAGCAGCTCAGTGGTGAATGCACTTTTCTTAGTTGCTGTGTTCCCAGCCCATCCAGACAAGGAGGCATTGATGCCATTTGCATGTGGAGCTTCAGCAATGTGATGTCCAGGCAAAGGTGAATGGGAGAGGTGATTTCATTCTTCCTTAAAAGTCAATTCTGCTTGGGCTAATTAACTAAATTCTTATTTACACACAAAACTGTTTGCCTTGCTTGGAATGAGGAGCTGACTTGGAGGTATGTGAAGGAGGATAGGAAACTGCTGAGAAACCTAATTCAAAAACCTGAAGGATGCTGGTAGCAGATCAGCTGAGAGTGGATTGTGCTGTCCCAGTGAGAGGTTGTAAGTAATCTCTTACTACCCATGGTATGTCATTGGTTAAAGCTTGCTTCCGGATTGCTTTGGAACTTTATTTTTTACCTTATCATTTTGTTGGGCTGGCAGGGGGATCATAAAAAGAAGAAGTGAGCAATTTTGAATTGATGGAGTAGCTTGAAAAGAGTGGTCTCAAAATTAAGTTCTTAGCTTTCCTGTGGCCTGAGTGGTGAGGTTTGGAAATTGTGATCCGTGGAGCTTGAAGATTTTCAAACAACTAGAATCCGTTACAAAACTTGTTTTTTCTCCTTCATGTGTCACTAATTTCTTCTCTGTGACAACCTATTAAGTTATCCAAGTATAAAAGGTCTGTACTCAAGATACTATGAATCAGCAAGTTCATTCCAAGCCAAACGCTTTAGTGCAGGGCAAAGTAACCTTTTACTGTAATGACATATAAACCAGATCTGAAGATGTGTAATTATTACCCATGATGCTTCTCTCAGTTTGACATATGTCTATAAAGGCTACTTCGCTCCACTTTCCAGAAATTATTAATGTTCATCTTTTTACTCAGCTTCACTCTGTCGCAAATTAACGAAACTTATCTTTTTATTATTTTAATACTTAGAGATTTAATGTGGTTGAATTGTAGCAGGATGAAAAAATATTACTTTAATTTCAGTATATCTAGTAAGAAATTTGCCTTTAATAGTAGAAATTACCATGATTTTTATCTTCTCCTTTATTGCGGTTTGTAGATTAGTCATTATATTGAACGTGAAATTTAATATAACTAAAGTGGATTTTACAAGATAATGAAATCAATACTAACTTGAAAAGACCTCTCCTGGTCATAGTGACCTCCCCACGGACACCGTGCTGACTGTCGGGTGTATCCTTAGGTTCTGCAGTCCTTTATGTAGCCTCCTGAAAAGTTCTGCTTGTCTCCTAAGATTAACCTTGCTGAAATGGACTTTAATTAACTAAACATAGCTTACCACTTATGGGTTGTTTAATTATTTTTAAAAATAGTTAACTTAAGCAGAGAGTTTGAAATTTTAGTAATTTATTACCTGCATAGATCAACACACGTTCATTGAAGACAAGGTTAGATAACATAGATAGACGTAAATTAACAATTTAAAATCTTCTCTAACTCTGCTACCCAGAGGTAAGGACTGTTATGTCTTTTACGACTATCCTTTCAGACTTAGTTCTGTGGCACTCTGTCTTTTCATATGTTTAGATGTCTGTTTTTTCCCTTCTTAATAAAGATGAAATTGCTGAACATTTGCTTGGTAACTTGCCCTTTTCACCTATTATTACATTAAATATTAGATATATTGATAAATTTTCATGTCAGCAAATATACTTTTACTGCATGATTTTTTTTAACTACTGACCATTTAATTTATTTATTAAAAAAATTTTTTTGGCCGTGCCACGTGGCATGTGGGATCTTCGTTCCCAACTAGGCATCAAACCTGTGCAGCCTGCATTGGAAGCGTGGAGTCTTCATCACTGGGCCACCAGCGAAATCCCTACTACATGATTTTTAATGGCTGCCCAGTAACTTGAGTGTGTAATGCCATAACTTATTTAATTACTTTCATCGTTGGATATTTAGGTTGGTCTTTTTCTACCACTCATTCATTTGACAAATGTTAATTGATTTTCTAGCACAGGTCAGCAGTAGAATAGATCCAAAGCACTCATGGTTCCTGTCTCATGGAACTGATAGCTTTGCAGAGGAAAGTTGGTTATACTGATCATGAGACGTGCTATGGGGAGAAAGTTCTAGTAGCCCTGAGAATGTAGAGACAAGGGAAAGGATGGCCTTGGGGTCCCTCAGGAGGGTCTTCCTGAGGAAGTGATGTTTACAGGAAGGTCTGAAAATTGGAAAAGGGTTAGCTGTGTCAACAGATGGAGGTAGGGATGAGTAAGTAGAGAAGAGGATGAGCAAGGTCCCTGGGGGTGGGTGGAGGATGGCAAGCTTGAGTTGCTGCAAGCTTAAGTTGTAGCTGGTGTGGCTACAACCTAGGCAACAAGAGATCACTGATGCCAGCTGAGGCCAGAGAGGCGAGCCGGGGCCAGATACTGAGTACTTTGGTTTTTATTAGCAAGACAGTGGGAAGCCAGGTGACAGTGACATCAGCACCATGTGAAGGTGACATCAGATTTGTGTTTTGAGAAAATAACTGTGAGATCGTGGTGTGAAAAATTAGCTAGCAGGAGTTTTTGCCCTTTATTGTGCTGTTGATGGCTTTGACTGTCTGATGAAGCTCAGAGACACCTTCTAAGAATAATGTTTTAAAATCTATAACATAAAACACATAGGATTACAAAGGAGACCAAATGTATTGAAATATAGTTGTCAAAATATTAAACACACATGTGATGTAGTGGTATATGTGCCTCTTAACACATTAAATAGTAAGATTTAGTGGGAAGTCTGATAGCTACTGTAATTTCAAAGTAGTGATGACAGTAAAGAATATATGTAACAACTGTCATGTTATATGAAAATACCTGATTTCTCTTGGTGGCAAAATCACGACAGCATTTGGAGTATTGGTATTCTCCCAATAATGTCAGCCTTCTCCTAGTACTAACACTAATATGGTTTGTTGTTAACGTTCATGATTGATTGAAATGCTAAATTTCATTCTGAGATTAATGAAAAAGAGATGTAATATTTCCAGAGTCCACGGACCCTGGTTAAGAACCTCTGGGAGGAACACAAGAGTAAAGGCTGGAAACCAGTTAGGAGGTAATCGCAGTGTCCCAGGTGAGAGATTGTTTTAGCCTGAAGAAGGTAGCAGTCGAGATGGAGGGAGGGAAGGAGATGGAAGAGGGATACAGTAACCAACTATTCTAGAATTAGATTTAGCGGCGTGAGGAAGAGGGATTTGTCAGGAAGAGCCCTAAGTGCCTTCCGTAACTGGAGGGATGAGATAGGGACTGATGGAAGCCGGAGGACCAGGCCTCGACATGGTAAGTTGAAAGTATCCCAGTGGCGATGCCAAGTGGGCAGTCGGGGTTGCCGGGAACTCAGGAAGGATCTGGAGCGGGGCTGTAAATGTGAGAGGAATGTTCCTAGAGATCCTAACCGGAGCCCTAGGCACGGAGGAGTTTGCCTAGAAGTTGAATCAGGTGTACAGAGAAAGGGCCCAGGCATCAGCCTTCAGCACTGAAGGCCCACGTGGACGGCATGAGGGAGTCGGGGAGACTGAGGGGTGTGGGAGCGGAGCAGAACGGCCAGCAGTGACAGACAGAAGGGGGCAGTTTCCTGGAAGCCATTTTTAAAAGAGGGTTGAAAGACGTAAAGAAGTGGAATAAAATGATAATTGAAAAATACATTTTGCTTTTTACCAGCAAGAGGTTATTAATGACTAGAGGAGAGTAATTTTTTTTTTTTTTTTGCGGTACGCGGGCCTCTCACTGTTGTGGCCTCTCCCGTTGCGGAGCACAGGCTCCGGACGCGCAGGCTCAGTGGCCATGGCTCACGGGCCCAGCCGCTCCGCGGCATGTGGGACCCTCCCAGACCGGGGCACGAACCCGTGTCCCCTGCATCGGCAGGCGGACTCTCAACCACTGCACCTCCAGGGAAGCCCGAGGAGAGTAATTTTGAAGATGTGATATGAGTGGAATGCAGTTTGATGTAGCGTTAGGAGTGAGCAGGAGGTAGGAATTTGGAGGAAACCAGTGTAGATGATTCCGGTTCCAAAAGATTCAGACAGTTCTGAAGTCTAGGCTTATAAGTCAGAACTCCCTCTCGTACCCATTTCCCATCCCACCTTCTCTCTTCCCCAGAGGGAAGCTCTGTGTGTGTGTATGTGTGTGTGTGTATTTAGTGAAAGAAGGAGGGTAGGGGAGAAGAGGAGAGCTATGGTTGTGACTTACTGGTTTTATTTTATATAAATGGGATAATCTATAAGTATTTTTCTCCCCTGCGTCCCCCTCCAACACATGACACGTATTGGAGATGCTGCTACTAATAGTTAACGCTTTTATGGCCCTTACTCTCTGTCAGGCAGTGTTCTAAGCACTTTGCTTATAAACCTCCCATGAGCCCTATAAGAAGACCATTATTATTATTTGTATTTTACAGTATCAGGAAATTGAGTCCCAGAGAGGTTACAGAATTTTCCTAAGATCATGTAGCCAGACCTTAAAACAGGGAAACGGCGATCCATGGACCACTGTTTGTTACAGCCTTGTTCATAGTAATAAACCTTGTAAGAGGTATCTGTCAAGTGTGTGGTGGAGCTGGGATTAGAATACGGGAAGTCTAGTTCAAGATTCCACGTTCAATACAAAGACCTCCTCATTCTGCTACATAATAATCTCGAATTTAGGTGTATTACATTTATTTTTATTGTTCCTTATTGCCGGGCCTTTAGGTTTGTTCTTGTTTTCCTCATAACAAACTAGTCTTCTATGAATCTTCTTATGCATCTCATGAATCTGTCCAGATATTTTTCTAGAGGAGTTATTTGGATAAAGAACTTCTGACAGATACCACTGCCAAGAAAGTTTACTATTATAAACAAAGCTGCGACAGACAGTGGGTTCCTGAATCTCTGTTTCCTTGTGCGTGGGCCTCAGCAACAATATTAAATATAGTATTCATCAAGAGGGTAGAGTCTTTTAAAAAAATCTATTAAAATGTATTTTATTATTAGTTTCATAATATGAAATACTGCAATATGTCAGCATCTTTACTGGAAACTATTCTTTCTACCCACCCCCCAAAAAAAGAGGCAACACACTAAATTCCCAGCTTCCTCTGGGCAGATTTTCTCTGCCTCTTTGCTACTAGTGCTGTCATTTCACCTCTTCAGGCTCCAAGAGACTGGATGGTACAGAACACATCACTATGGTGAACCACATGACCGTCAGGCCAGGACTGTTTTCACAGAGCAAGATGCCTTTGAATGGGGATGTCACGGAATGCTACCTCCTTGACCCCCAACTGTTGCTCAGCCCTTGGCTTCCTTGGTGGAACAGTTCCTTTGGCCAGTGACCACGTATCCTCTTTCGAAACCCTAAATTCCATGCTTAATTTTACCTAATCTACCTTTGCCCTCCATTCTCTCAGTAATTAGGTCCTTTAAGATCCCTGAAAGGAAGAAAGACAGCTCTGAACTCATTCAAAGATACCTGATTCTAGGCTCAGTGACCGAACTTTTATTTTTCTTACGTTTTTTGGCTGCAGTGCACAGCACGCAGGATCTTAGTTCCCTGACCAGGGGAACCCAGGATAGAACCCAGGCCCACAGCAGTGAAAGCACCAAGCCCTCACCACTGGACTGCCAGGGGATTCCCGGAACTTTTATAAAAGACGGCGCAAATGCTGACGATCTTGGAATGGGCCAGCTTCCCAGGTCGGCCCCCTGAGGGGTTCATGCTTGACCACTGTCCTAGTACAACTGGGAAAGGCATCCCATGTCTGTGATTTCCGTAGTCTGACACACCGTCAATTTTTCAACTTCACCCAGCGATCCCTTTGCGCTGGTCGTTGTGCACTGCTGCCTTCTTTTGCCTCTAAAGGTCAAGATCAAGTTATGAATCTGTGGAATAGTCCACCCCTAGCATTTTAACCAGATGTTTGCTGAGCCAGGGTCTTCTTTGGATCATTTCATTGAACAGTGAATTCACCGGCAGTGTTACAGATAAGAATGCCTTTTTTTCTTCTTTCATGAGAGACTTCATGATTCAGGGATCAAAATATCATAGTACACAGGACTCTGGATTTAGGGATTTAGACTTGCAGTGACATTGTATTGGGTTGGCTAAAAAGTACCTTCAGTTTTTTTTTTTTTTTTTTTAACGGTACGCGGGCTTCTCACTGTTGTGGCCTCTCCCGTTGTGGAGCACAGGCTCCGGACGCGCAGGCCCAGAGGCCACGGCTCACGGGCCCAGCCACTGCGCGGCACGTGGGATCTTCCCGGACCGGGGCACGAACCCGCGTCCCCCGCATCGGCAGGCAGACTCTCAACCACTGCGCCACCAGGGAAGCCCTACCTTCAGTTTTTAAGTAAAAATAAAAGACACATTTTTCATTTTCACCAGGAACTTCATTGAACAACATATTCACCCTTTTCTTCCACTACCTTCTGCCATTTTTCAGGCAGCTTCATAATTCCGTCTTCCCAAAACGTTTTATCTTTTTGAGCAAAGAACTGTTCCAGGTACCTTTTACAGTCTTCCAGGGAATTGAAATTTTTTCCATTAAGAGAATTTTGTAACGACCAAAATAAATGGAAATCCGAAGGTGCAATATCTGGTGAATATGGCGGGTGAATCAGAACTTCCCAGCCGAACTGTAACAGTTTTTGCCTGGTCATCAAAGAAACATGCAGTCTTGTGTTATCCTGATGGAAGATTATGCATTTTCTGTTGACTAATTCCGGACACTTTTCGTCAAGTGCTGCTTTCCTTTGGTCTAATTGGGAGCAGTACTTGTTGGAATTAATCGTTTGATTTTCCGGAAGGAGCTCATAATAGAAGACTCCCTTCCAATCCCACCATATATACAACATCACTTTCTTTGGATGAAGACTGGCCTTTGGTGTGGTTGGTGGTGGCTCATGTCACTTGCCCCACGATCTCTTCCGTTCCACATTATCATACAGTATCCACTTTTCATCGCCCATCACAATTTGTTTTAAAAACGAAATGTTTTCATAACGTTAAGTAGAGAATCACATGCAAAAATATGGTCGAGAAGGTTTTTTTCACTTCTTATGTGGAACCCAAACACCAAAGTGATGAACATAACCAAGCTGGTGCAAATGATTTTCAATGCTTGATTTGGATATTTTGAGTATGTCGGCTGTCTCCCGCGTGGTATAACGTTGATTGTCCTCAGTGAATGTCTCGATTTGATCCCTGTCAACTTCAACTGGTCTACCTGACGATGGAGCATCGTCCAGCGAGAAATCTCCAGCACGAGACTTTGCGAGCCACTTTTGACACCTTCGATCGGTCACAGCACCTTCTCCATACACTTCACAAATCTTTTTGTGCGTTTCAGTTGCGTTTTTACCTTTCTTGAAATAAGGAAGCATAATATGCCAAAAATGTTGCTTTTTTCTTCCATCTTCAATATTAAAATGGCTACACAAAAATTCACCAATTTTGATAAGTTTTTTTTTGTAATGCACACTGATATTGACAGCTGTCACAATACAGTCTAACAAAATTGTTTCTAATGAAGTTAAAGACAGCTAAGAGCTACTAGTGCCCTCTTACGGAAAAAAACAAAGGAACCTTTTGGCCAACCGAATACTAAGTCAGCTCTAGCTGTTTTGTTTATCACTGAGACAGATAATATTTACATACCTCCTAGAATGGTAGGGAGGAGAATATCTCTGAAATGTTTGCTAGTTCCTAATATTTTACACTTAAATTATAGAAATGTGTGTTTTATTCTTATTTTCCAGAAACAGTCCTCTTCATAGCATAGATGGGTTGGTAGATTACCAAACGAATGCCTTTTAAATCATCTTTGCTTTAGTATCAGTTCTTAGTGGATTTGAATCCCAGCACCACCATTCAGTAGCTGTATGACCTTAGGCAAGCTACTTACTCTCACTGGTCCTCATTTTCCTGGTCTGTGAAATGGGAAGCTTTGAGAATTAAATGTACAAAAAGTGCTTAGAACAGTGTCTGGTTCATGGTAAGTACTCAATAAATGTCAGCTACTCTTGTTATTTTTGCCTCCTTGAATATAGCTAACGTGTCTCCCTTGTCTGCTTCCATTCTTATCCTCCCCCAGCCATTGAGTGGGTCAGGCTGGGAAGGCGTGACACAGGGCAGTTCCAGCTCCCTTCAGAGCACAAAGTGTGTAAAGCCAGGTACATGTCAGGGGTCTGTCACCTGTTGGTTCCAAAGAGGGGACAGTTTGCCCCTTCTGTACTTGCTGCATTTGAACAAGTGGAAGGACTTTTGGAATTTGGATATTGCATCTCTGAGGAAGAAGAGGAGGCGGACATGCCTGATAGTCTGCGTCCTGGTAGGAGTCCAGGTGGGAAGGAACCCTGCCCATGTGCTTTTGCTCCATCTTTGTGTTTGTTTACATTGGTTATTAAAGTTCATCCTGGGGGAGGGAGAGAGTGGTTTTGGCCTTTTTCTCCATTGAATTTATCTCCTGTGTATATTTAGGTTTAATTGTTAAAAACTAAGATTGATTTTTAAGTGATGAACAAGAAGTCACCAATATGCATTATTTTTGTGACTTTTCATTACTTCATGACCAAAGAAATACATTTGAACACTTACAGGGGAAAATATGGGGTGTTTATAATTCATTGAATAAATGCATGTTTTCTGATCTTGCGGGGGGGGGGCGGGGGAAGGGTTTACTGTAATCAGAAAACCAATCAGCCTCATCTGAAGAGAAGGATGCCTAGAATGCAGTGTCAAACATGTTATTTATTATCTCTGGTTATCATGTAAGGGATTTTTTATTTAGTGAGAATTGTTACTATAGAGAGGTGGATTAGTTTGCTAAGGCTGCCATAACAAAGTAGCACAGACTGGATGGCTTAAACAGCAGAAATTAATTTTCTCACAGTTCTGGGGACTTGGGAGTCCAAGATCAAGATCGTGGTATGGTTGGTCTCCTCTGAGGCCTTTCTCCTTGGCTGCAAATAGCTGCTGTCTTGCTTCCTTCTCACACAGTCTTTCCCCTGTACCCACGTCCCTGGTGTCCTTCCTCTTCTTATAAGGACACCAGTCGTGTTGGATTAGGGCCCACTCTTTAACACCCTTATGTAACCTTAGTTACCTCTTTAAAGGCCCCATCTCTATGTACAGTCACATTCTAAGGAACTGGGGGGTTAGGATTTCAACCTAATGTTGAAATGATACCCTAATGAAGGGCTACATACTAGTCCACAACAATAGGATGTGATTTGTTGGTGACTGAGTGAGCTTGGGGGTTATTTTAAGGCAGATTCTACTTTTCTGCATGCTCAGCACGTAAGGAAGCATAGCCCCAAACACGAATGTGACTGCTGCAGTGGAAGAATTATAGGGGCTGCACCTGGAGAGAGGAGGGACAGCCTGCACACGTCATCAGGGTAGCCTAGTTGTCTACAGGGAGCAGGGACCACGCCTGCAACCAGAATGGACACTCGTTGTTTGGAGCTGATGGGTGGTTGGGAGGTGATATTCAATGAAGAATACCATTGATATCTCAGTGTACTGTCAAATTTTGCACCAGTCATAAAGTGCTAACTAATCACAGATCTTGGTGAAATGGAATTTTTTCCCCCTAATGTGTTTACATATTTCTGTCACTACAAAGTCATTTTATCTTAAATGCTTAATTGTCTCTACTAATGGGGGAGAATATTAGCGTGGAAAATGCAGAGACACTGATTTACTCCCAGCCTCCTGGTCTGTGTTTGTAAATTTTACATTCTCGATTCTGATTATAGCTCTTTTCCTTGCTAACCATATCTCTATAAACAAGTTGATTAGCCTCGTGTTCCTTACCTATACATGGATGGGATTAGCCAAGTTAGATCACTGGTTTGCAAATTGAGTGTACAAAAGCCTCAACGTGTTAAAGTGCGAGTTCTCTGGGCCCCTCCCCATAGAGATTCCAATTCAGTCGAGGCTTAGATGGGGTCCAGGAATCTCCATTGTTAGCAGGTATCCCTAAGTGAATCTGGCACTGGTGGTCCTCCCATCCCACTTCAGTAACCTGAGATTTCTCCTGAAAAGAGACTGGAAGCTGAAATAGACTTGAGAAAAAAACCCGAATTGGAGAAATAGTAGGTTTTGGATACTTCTTACCGCCTTTTTTGGTCCTTATCCCTAAAGCTACACGATTTAAATTTTGTTTTGTACCCATATGCATTTATCAAGCTATGAGACCGTAAGCACTGTCTACTAGATTGCACAAAATGGAGAAGGGATCTAACTTTAGGACTATAATTTCTAGTGTTTTTGATATTGTACCAAACCTTCCCCTCTACAGTGTTATATATCTTCGAGCTGAATGGTCATACTTTTATTGGATACTTACTGGCTCTGCTGTATCCCTTCGTGGACCATATGTGGACGTCCTTTCTTTTATCTCATGCCCACAGTGGAATGGCTACTGATCTCTCAGGCCGGGGTTAGAGAAGTGTTAATGGATCCAAACTGGATGCGAAAGAAAAAAATCATGAGGAAAGCAGAGAGTGCTCTCCAGGAAATTATGGACTGGAGAAGACTGAAAAAGGTCCAGCTGGTGGTAAAATGGAGAATCAACCCTTGATTTTCTTCCCAGAAGTCTAGGTGTCCTATATTAGTTTTCTCTTGCTGAGTCACAAATGCTCACAAACATCTGTGTTTCCTGTGGGTCTGGATTATGAGTGCGGGTTATCTGGGTCTTCTGAAGAGAGCCTCGCAGACTGAAGTCAAGTTGTCAGCCAGTGCTGCAGCCTCACCTGAGGTTCGGGGTCCTCTTCCAAGCTCACCCGTTGTTGGCAGAGTTCATTTCCTTGTAGCTGTATGACTGACGTCCTTGTTTTCTTGCTAGCTCTCAGCCAAGACCACCCTCAGCTCTAGAGGCTGTCCTTGGGTCCTTGCCCTGTGGTTCCTTCCTTTTACACATGGCAGCTTGCTTTCTTCAAGGCCAGTCTGCTGCTGTTTGTCACCTTTGAGGGCTCACCTGATTAGGTAAGGCCCATCCAGGATAATCTCCCTTTCATTTAGCTCAAAGTTAACTGATTAGGGATCCTTTTTTTTTTGTGGTCGGCACTGTGCGGTATGTAGGATCTTAGTTCCCCCACCAGGGATCAAACCCGCACTCCTAACCACTGAACCACCAGGGAGGTCCCTGATTAGGGATCTTAATTAAATCTGCAGAATCCTTCACCTTACAGTGTAACATAATCACAGGAGTGATAACCCATCGTATTCCAGGGTCTTGCCCATCCTCAGGGGAGGGAACTGTTCAGAGAATGTTATCAGGAGGCAGGAATCTTGGAACCATCTTAGAAATCTGCCTACCACATATACAAAGATTGTTAATTATATGTTGGGCACCAAATCTTGACTGTTAATTGGCTAGAACCTCTATAAAAGTATTAATTTCCACGAGTCTAGAATTAGGTGTCTAGATTCTAATCTGCAACTTTTTGGAGAAACATTGTTAAGCAGAATAAAGTATCTACCCTTTCCTTGTAGAATTTAAAGTCAAAGTGTTAGAAAACCCCAGAGCTCACTCCTCCAGTTACCTGCACTCCTTATACAGATTAGAAAACGGTCTCAGTGGAAGCAGCTTCCCAAGGTCATGGAGTAGAGGAAGGCTGGGGGTCTGCTGGCCCTTTCTATCATTTCTTTTCCTATGTGTCTCTAAATTTTCCTCACAGATAAGCTTATTAATCAGGAGCTCATTGACTTTAATGAACAGTTTTTCCTTGTTTGCCATTATTGTCTTGAATTGGAACATTTTTCTTCTAACGTGTTTATGAATTAGTTACTAAATGAAATAGAATCTTGGATAAAATGAGCGTTTGGCTGTTTGTTTGTATTTGTGTAATTTTCATAATTTTCATGATGACTCATACAGTCAAGGAGTTAGAGAGCTGAGGGTGGGGAGAGGAACCAGAGGAAGCTTTTATGATTCAACTGCCTCACCAAAAAAACCCTTTTATTGTGATGGACAGCTGGATTGATATTCATTAAGTAAGTTTCCATGCTTTTCTCCCCCCCATATTTGGTGATACTTGCTAGTTCTAAAAAAATACTTATTTAAGTATAAAGCTGATTGAATATTTTCTCCATGTCTTCTTCCGTAGTAGAATCTTACCACTGACAAGGCAGTGCTTCTCTATAGCGGTTTGTATTCAGGCTTCCTCTCCAGACTGCCCACTGCTAAATGACCTCGCAGGTGGGTAGACTCGTCCTTAGCTTGAAGAGTGACTGTTACCAAATAAGAAGCTAGTTTTTGTCCCAGCATGGAGACTGTGGATGTGTCAAGTAGGAGCAGAATGTCCTTCACTCATCTGTATGGCTTAGCCCAGCCTCAGAGCTGCCTGATTTGGGGGTGAAGCAATGGACTAATTGCCAGTTTCGGTCTGAGCACACATCTTTGGCAGTTGTCAAGGCATACTGGTGGGCAAATTTCCCCAAATCGAGAAAACAGTGCAACCATAGGCTATTTCTGAGTCCCATCCCTTGCGTCTTCATATATATCAGCGCTTGGTTATGGGCACAAACAGGGACATCTCTTACCTTCACGTGAGAATGGCTGAACCGTTTTGTCACTGCTTCTGCCATGAAGCCTCTTATCATCGGCCACATCACTGTAACACACCCTCCTGCACCCTGGAGCATGGGGTTTGTGTTTTACACTCTGATATGAAACTCATCTGTACATTAGTTTTGAGATTTGTTAAATCTCCATTGGAAAGAAGGTTCCTGAGGTCAGGGACAACGACTCACCAGTGTCTTCTGGCAGTCATCTTTCTATCTGTCACAGACTGTGGTAATTCCTAGTCTGTGGGCCTCAGACCTCTGGGAACAAGGAGATATTTCAGGGTCTGCGTTTCTGTTTGTACCCAGTGTATATTTATATGTGTGTGACTCTTTTTCAAATGTATTTAGATGCTCTTGAGATGAATAAAGCGTAAGTTTCTTTAAAGGTACACTGACTTCATTGTAATTTAGGTCTTTACCTAATCAGTACTTACTAAGAATATAATAAAAGACGCCCTCATGCTTGCATGTTGAGAGCCACTGCCCTTTCAGCATCTAGCAAGGTGCTTTGCATTTTGAGATATTTGGGATATTTCCCTATTGCAAGTCTTCCGGCATGTTTCTTCTGTGAGGTATGTAAAGAAAACTGGCAAGGCTAAGGCTTCTCGTTTGTAGCACTAATAAATTTTTCAGTTCTTTAGTTCTTTGAATGAAGAATATCTGATTAATAGTCACCTCCACCCCTAGACTGGAAGCTCATGATCCCCAGGCTGAGTCTATCCATGACTCCACTGCCTAACAGAATGACCCTCACATGGTAGCTTCAATACGTATGTTAGTGGTCAAAGGCTTTGTGATCACAACTGGTAAGTGGTTTTAGGACCACTCTTTAATATGTAGACACTTTTCTGCTTTTTAGAAGTTGGGAATTCCTATAGTAAGTAATGTGATCCCCAAAGGTCTGCAGTCTCTGAATCAAAGGATTTAGAGGAATACCTTAGCTAATTTTAATGTTAAAATGTCTGCCACCTGGTGTCAGATTAAGAATTAGCATCTTGGTTCATTCTCATACCTAGTGAGTCCCATTAATGTTAATTTAGTTACAGTAAATTATACAGTTCACATAAAATTAAAACAAGCACCATTCTGAAATTGCTTTTAACTTGCTACTATGAAGCTGGAATTTTTGGATTTGTTGGATTTTTCCAGATCTAAAAAATAATTTGGAATTAAAATCTAACTTTAGTAAATTTTCTATATACTGTTAACTCTGTAGCACTGAATTTTATAGAGAGAAATAGTAACTTTTATATGAAGCAAAAATAGCCTTAAACATTATTAATATTTCATGAGTTTGCATAAACCTTATTATTACTGATAGTTTTCCTAATAATTTTGTTCAGAAGAAGGCATAAAAATTCATTAAAAATCAAAAACCTTTGAGTAACTTAAATTTACTGGTTTGGATTAAATGAGAAAGCAGGTGTTTATTAGATTCCCTAGAATAAGAAAAGAATGTGTCTGTTTTGTAAAGAATGAGGTTTATATAGCGGAAAGTAGGGTTTCTTTCTTTTCTTACTGCATTCAAATCCCTTATTTACCTGAAAGTTGTTTCTAGGCACTGTATAAGCGACCTTACGGTATAATGTCCTCCCTTCTAGGCCAACCATAAGATTACATGACATAAAGTGTATGGTGCCTGGAGTAGTCAGGAGTCATAAATGTTACAAGATGAATACGTTTATTACCAAGGGGTGGGGAAGCCTTCTGGGGTTGGCAGCCAGGTTCTCATCAGCATGTCCATGTCTAAAAGACCAAGTGGAGGGAAAGTTCTTGGAATCCAGGCAGAACCAGATTTGCAGCTGCGAGTGTAGGAGAGCGGAGGCCTTGAAACTGCACAACTCAGATGGGACTTGAACCCACAGGCCAGGACTCGAACCCAACCAAAACCCAGATTGGGACTTGAACGCACTGTCTTTTAATTGAGATTACACACCTATTCTCAGGACTTAATGAAGCTCAGGTTCGTTATGTTGCAGAAAGAATTTGGTGAGAGACAGTGTGATAGGTGAGAAGTGGATTTATTTAAAGAGGTACACATTTCATAGACAGAATGTGGTCTGTCTCAAAAGGCGAGAGTGACCCCAGGGCATGGGGTCCTCTTGGAAAGTGAGAGTGGCCATGGGAGAAAAATACTCCACAGACAGAGTGTGGGCCATCTCAGAAGGCAAGAGGCCCTGCAATGTGGGGTCCTTAGTTTTTATGGGCTGGGTAATTTTTTTTTTTTTTCTTGTTTCTTGGTCGTGCCATGCAGCATGTGAGATCTTAGTTCCCGGACCAGGGATCAAACCCGTGCATTGGGAGTGCAGAGTCTTAACCACTGGGCCACCAGGGAAATCCCATTGACTGGGTAATTTCACTGGCTAACGAATGGGAGGATTATTCCAACTATCTTGGGGAAGGGGCGGAGATTTCCAGGAATTGGGCCACCACCAACTTTTTGACCTTTGTGGTCGGCCTCGGAACTGTCATGGTGCCTGTGGGTGTGTCATTTAGCTTGCTGATGGATTACACTGAGTGTATACTGAGGCTCAAGGTCTACTGAAGTCGAATCTTCCACCATCTTGGACCTAGTTGGTTCTAACCAGTTTTTGTCATATCCTCAACAGCTATGTCATTCTTTTAAAGGTTGTGCCCTGCCCCCTTCCCTCCTTTTTCAGCCTGACTGTGCTCTTGAAGAGAGGGAGCTGGGGAATTTGTACTCAGAGCTCTTTCTCCTCCAGCACTCCTATCGCTGCTGAGCCTCTCATTGGCCTAATCTGCCAAGGATATAGCTCTTAGCGTCCAGGCGGGGTGGAAAGGTGGTTAGTAGTTCTAGTGGGGAACTGGAGAATATCTCACACATTTGGGGTAAAGGGTATATGTCATTCAAAGGTATCTGTTCTCTATGAGAAGGAAAGAATCTAATGTCTAAGATAGTACTATGCATACCACTGTTTCTCAGCAAATACTGTGATTGCCGATATAGGCTACCCAGAAATGTTTATTTTAGAGTACAAGATTTAAGGCAGTGGAATTCATTCAACAAATTCTTATTAAGTGCCTACTGTAGTGCTGGATATTAGATAGCCCTGGGGATAAGCACTGAGTGAATTAGACTCTGTCCTTACCCTTAAAGAACTTAGTCTAGTAGGCACCAACTATATTAACAAGGGTTAAAACTCCCATAACACTCAACTTTTCTCATAATACTCAGTGTAATTTGAAATTAAAAACTAGATGCCGCTCTTTCCCTGTGGACTGCAAGCTTCATGAGGCCAGTGGTGGATGTTTACTGCTAGGTCCCAATAGCTAGCCCGCAGCCTCGCTCCTGGCAGCTGTTCGCTGAATGAATTGATGAATGAATGAATGAGTGAGTGAATGACAGAGTTCCTGTATTTGCCAGAGAGGAAAAACTTTTTCTCTATCTTTTTAGATTCAGTGTTTGGGGCCTGCAAATTAAACAGACATAAGACAGATTAGCAGGAGAAAAAAAAAGATTTAATTACATACTTACTTATGAGAGTTCACAAAGAAATGTGACTCAAAGAGGCTGTGAGACTTTGGGGCTTAATATACAGTCTTAATAGAGGATGGGGAGGGACAGAGGGTACTTCTGGGAGAACAAATGACTTTAGAAGAGGGGAGAAAGGAAACTCTGGAAAAACAAATGATTTTTGAAAGATTGGGCTCTTAGAGGAATAGACAGGAGACATAATAGTTTGATGACAGTCTGTTTGGGTATAGACTTCTCATCTCCCAGAAGGATTAGAATTGCTCCCAGGGATGGAACTTACAACGGCTGAGTTCTCTTGGGAGGCTCTGCTTTTAGGCAGATAAGGGATTTCAAGAACTCAGATGCCTTCAGCTCAAAATTATTTCTGTGCCACTGTGGCTTATTCTAGACCCTTCCTCTTCACTGTTGAGGAGTTTTTGAAAATTACTGGGTGGCTTAAAATATACAAAATTGGACAAAATAACTGCATTAGGGAATATATGAATGGATCCTTTACAAAGCAAGCATGCTAAAACAAAACAGTCTACAATTTATTTTATAGCTCTAGATTTAGTTTTTGGAAGTTTTACTTTTTGGTGAGAGAGCTTTTGTTCATTTTTAGATATTGAAACCAAATATTATCTTTTTGTTTTCTTTGGTCACTGTCCTCATAAACTGATTTATCCATAAAAATTTTAAATGAAAACTTGAATGTGAATATGAAAAGATTTGTTATGCAGTATATAGCCTTTTCACGTCTGCATCAATGGTTAAATCTAGACCAAGAATTTGGGGGAATGTTACCCACAAAACTGGGTTTGCCCCTTGATGGGTGTTGAGCCAAAAGATACAACCAAGCCAAAAATCAGGAGAAGGATTTATGACTTGCAGCAAGTAACGGGAACACCAGGGACCTTTCCCAAAGCAGTGTCTCCTGGAACAGCAAAACTGGGGACGTGTTTAGCTAAGGGTACATGCACATTCATGAAGGGGCTTGAGCAGAGGAGAATTCAGCATAGACTTGGGGCAAAGGTTGACAGAGTCCAGGCTTTACTTGATTGAATTCACGAGGGTCAGAAAAGGTCAATACCATCATTCCATCCTCCACCTAGGTAGAGCCCTTACTTCCTGCAGAGCTCAGAGGTATGTATCAGATGTTATTTATTTCTCTTGAGGAGGAACTGTGGTTTATGCTGAACTATTGTTTCTCGACTGGTTTTCCTTTGTTCCTGCATTCCCTCACTTCCCTTAAGATCATTAATTACTGAAACCTGTTCAAGGGCAAGCATTGTGGCCAGGCTTAGATCACAAAATGGCTTAGGCCAAAAATGGCTTCTCTTATGTCAAGAAAGCCATGCCTGGTCTCTTTCTCTGGGGACCCCCTACCCTATCTGCTTACACAAATACATTTACTAATTTTAATGCAAAATAAAAATCTGGTGTCAGATTAAAGAACCGAAAGGTGTCAAAGGGAGCAGTTATGTGGTAGACTTTCTTCCCCTGCTATTGAAACATTTTCTGGTATTAAATTAGGCATATTAACTCCTTTGGGCCTCCAAAGCACCATTACTAAACAGAAACCAGCACTCCTTTGATGACCATATAAGGAGAACATTTCTAGGAAAAATAGTGTAGAATCCTTGAGCAGCTATGTTATCTAATAGCCTCAGGATGAGGAAATTTAAAGAGAATAAAAAGTGGCGGACCTAACCATTTTCCCACAGAGAATGTCTGGTATTTCTGCATAAAGATGTATAAAGTTATCCCTAGGGATTCTCACCCCCATTATTGTGTCCTTTATTTGAATGAGTAAGTACAGAATCTAGTTCTTATAGTTCTCAGTAGTATAAAATGCCTTTTCAGCTTAAGAGTAACGGAGGAAATTACTTGTAAAAAAAATTAATGGGGCTTCCTTCGTGGCGCACTGTTTAAGAGTCCGCCTGCCAACGCAGGGGACACAGGTTCGAGCCCTGGTCTGGGAAGATCCCACATGCCGCGGAGCAGCTAAGCCCATGCACCACAACTACTGAGCCTGTGCTCTAGAGCCCGCGAGCCACAGCTACTGAGCCCACGTGCCACAACTACTGAGCCCACGTGCCTGGAGCCCATGCTCTACAGCAAGAGAAACCACCGCAATGAGAAGCCTGCGCACCGCAACGAAGAGTAGCCCCCACTCGCCACAACTAGAGAAAGCCCGTGCACGGCAACAAAGACCCAACACAGCCAAAAATAAAATAAAATAAATTTTTTTAAAAAAAATTAATGAAGGAAACCAAAGATAAGAGAAGGCAGGTTCGGAAAGCCACTGGTCTGTTTCTCAATATGTTGTTTGAATTTTAGGATTAAAATGTTTCTTTCCTCCTGAGTTTGAGTCTCCTAAGGAAGAATTGTGCTCCCCTTTGTTAGGTTTCACTGGAGTTTCTCAGTCAATAGAAATATGCCGAGCCATGAGAAGACACTTCATAGCCTTTGATGTAGGAATCATTCACAGAAATGCTGGTTTGAAAGTTCACCCTTGTGAGGAACTCGTGAGTTATGGAACCATAGAGAATTCTTGGAGGACAGAGGGGCAAATGTATACTTACTACCCTTGAGAGAGGAAGCTCTCCAGTGTTTGACAGTGACAGACCTTTATTTATGCTGGACTTAAGGTGATGGTTTGCTTGGGACTGGGAGGTTTCCTAGGATTCAGGACTTTCAGTGCTAAAATCGAGAGAGTTCCACATTCACAAAACAGACTCAGAGAACGAACTTATGGTTACGAGGGGGGAAGGGTGGGAGGAAGGGATAGTTAGGAAGTTTGGGATGTACACACTGCTGTATTTAAGATGGATAACCAACAAGGACCTACTGTATAGCCCAGGGAACTCTGCTTAATGTTATGTGGCAGCCTGGATGGGAAGGGAGTTTGGGGGAAAATGGATATATGTGTGGCTGAGTCCCTTTGCTGTGCACCTGAAACTATCACAACATTGTTAATCGGCTATACTCCAATATAAAATTAAAAGTTTAAAAGTATTAAAATAAAATAAAATGAGAAGAGTTCCAGGAAAACCAGGACAGTTGTTTACCCTTGCTAGGCTGCCCTGCTCATTGTAGGACATTTAGCATCTCTGGCTCCCACCCACCAGTGGTGCCTCCACCCATTGTGAGGATCCCAAACACTCCCATACATTTTCAAATGTCCCCTAGAGGAGGGACCACTCTGAGTCTAGCCCGAGGCTAGGGAATCTCTAGGGATAACATTATATGTCACTCTGGTCCTCTGGGCAAGACCATTACTGAAGTAAGGTGGATGCAGGAGGCCACCTTCAGTCTTCAAACTAACAAAAATCCAAATGCAGTTAGTTTAAATGCCTTTGGCACAAAAAGAGAGGTAAGGAGAGGTGAAAATGGTTTATTTTTTTAAAAATTTTAAGATTAGATTTATTGATCTCAACAGACTTTCTAATAGACAATGTTCATCGAAAATCCAGTGCATGTTAAAAAATAAGAAAATTGATTCTATTTATAAACTTTTAGTCAGCTTTTTATTGTTTATGGTTCTTATTCACAAATAATTACTAGTTCTCACAGAATTTCAAATTAATTTGTATAGTCGTGCAAGATGTCCAACATTTAGATAATTTGGAGGCACCCTGCACCCCCATCCCATCTCCTTGGAATCAAAGAATCAGTTCCTAATGAGAGTACATCCTTCAGAAGGGATGAGACAGAAGAAAGACGGGTGACCTCTGAAAGGAAGATTTAGGATAATACCAGTAAGTGTAAGAGCAAGATATGTTTTGAAAAATTCCTCACTAATTACAGGACTAGTGTGTAGAACTTAGGTGCACGTTATTATTATATGTAAAGAATATAGATGCTAAAGCATGATTTTATTGATTAAAAACACCCAGCCTGGTTCTATTACTTACAGGGATTTAAAGAGATTATATTGGGTAACCTTGGTTGAGACACATTTCCTTACATTTCAAAATTGGTCAATGTATTCTTTATTTAAACTGATTGATCCTCATCCTCTCCTTTTAAACGTAAGCTTGTTCACAGAGATACAGCCGGAAGTCATGTTGTCATGACAACAGTTACACGCTGGGAAGAAAGACTCTTTCAAATGGCCAGTGATTGCGTTTTTAATCACTGATTTATATTGATAGCAAAACTAAATAGGGATGGAGAATTGGTAATTATGTGTTATTTGGGCTCTATTTTCACATCTATTACTGATACGTAATTTTTGAACATGTGTTATAATACATAAATTTTGCATTAATACATACAATGCTATCTCGTCTATTTTCTGTCTTGTCAGTAATAATATTCTCAAAACATATGGAGTCTCCTGCTCAAAACTTTCGATAGCGTTTTGTTGCCTGTATAATAAATTCTGAGCTTAAAAATATGGTTGTGTAGGGGCCCTATGAAAAGTAGCTTCCACCTCACATTCCACTTTCTCTCTCAACGGCATCCTTTGTGGATCCCACACACATATGATCCTTGACTCTGGCCTTCAGGAGCTGAGGGAGATGCGTGTCTCACACTGGAAACTATAATGCTAACGTCGACTGAAAGAAAATCCACAGCGTAAGAGCTGTCAGTTGAATTTTACTCCAGGTCTTAGTGAATAATAGGCCGGGAGACAGCCTCTCAGCTAGCTCTTGAGTGTACGTATGGTTTTGGCAGGGGAATACGCGCAGTCAAGCGTACATCTCAGTAAAAGGTTACTGCTAGTCACGAGGATCAGATATTTCAATTAATGCTTTTAGTGCTTATGTATGGGAAGATGCAAGAATCGGGGTTCATTAAAAAAATTGTTTTTTGGGACTTCCCTGGTGGTCCAGTGGTTAGGACTCGGCACTTTCACCACTGTGGCCCTGGGTTCAGTCCCCGGTCAGGGAACTGAATCCCGAAAGCCGTGAGACACAGCACCACCCCCGCCCTGCAAATTGTTTTTTTTTTCCCCTGAGATATCTCTAACCATCTAAGCGGCCTGTTTTTTCCAAAGCACGGAGTGCGTTATCCTGTTTTCGTCTTGAATTCCTTTCAGGGTGTACTGTTTCAGGCAGCAACTGCAGTGGCTAATGACTTAATCCTTGTAGAACTGGATGGTGGGCAACATTCTTTGTTTTACCCGAAGTAGAAAATTGTCCCAAATGATCTCTAAAGGGAGGTGGTCGTACAGGGAGGAAATGGTTAATTAAAAAAATGGGTGATTAGGAAAAGTCTCTTGGAAGAACCCACCCTTGAAGGATGACCAGGTTTTAGTGTGGAGGCAATGGAGAAGAAGGGGATTCCAGTGCAGGGAAACAGCACAAGCAAAGGCACAGGGATGCAGAAATGTATGGCTTGTTGCGAGACACTGAGTACGCACCTGGCCTGGACTGGAAGGGGCATAAGGGAGTGAGAGGGCAGAGGGCGCGGAAGGCATCGAAGGGGGCATTGATTGGATGCACTGCCATGCTAAAGGAGGTCGATTTCTTTTGTGCAGGAACAAGAACAGGGAGTGGTTGAAATGGGTGTTCTCTGGGAGATTACCAGCTGCAGTATGATTAGCAGGAGCCGTGTAGTCACCGTAATTGACTATGAGCCACTTTCGAATCCAGGTGAGGCTCTTGAGAGCTTGGACTCATGCAGTCTGTTGGGGTTGGAGGCCGTGAGTATGAGAGCGCTGTACCGCTCCAGATCCATTTCCTGAAATAGTTAGTTTTGTGTATTGATTGACAGGTACCCGGGAGCGAGGGTTCTGGTGTGCGGCTGCCTGCCTTGAATCCCAATTCTGCTGTTACTAGCTCTGGGAACCAAGAGTCAGTGACTTACCCTCTCTAAGCATCATCTATAAAATGGCGATAAGATAACACCAACCTTAAAAAGGTTCTCATACGGAGTAAGTGAATGGATAAACGAAAGGTGCTGAGAACAGTGCCTTCCACGCGGCAAGCACTTCAAGTAAACAATGTGGATGCTGGTGTTGATGAACTGGAAACACTGTTGAGTATTCGGTACTTTTCCATAATTTTTTTTAAGCAATCTCAAGAAAATAAGCTATCTGACTCTATTCCTCCCCAAACATCTCAGCCTGCCCCTCTAGAAACACTCACTTCTGGTTAACTTGATGGGTAGTTATTGACCATCCATTATGTGCTGAGCATTGTACTCAGTGCCAGGGATACAAGGGTAAAAACGCTATGGTCTTGTCGTAAAGGAGCCTAGAGGCCTTTAATAGGTGGCCATTGGTCCACACAAAAGAGTGCAGGAAAAAATAGTCCACATGTGACAAAGGACCACACGTGTCAGAGAGAGAAAACGAGCAAGGGAGAGAGGGGGGATTACTGAATGCATAATCTCTAAATTGTTACTGCCAAGGTCATTTTGATTTTAAAAAAGCACCTCCCAGGAGTGGATGCTTAAATCATATATTTGTGCAACTATATTGATAAATTATATCGGGCTTTTCCAACTATATCTTATTATTTCAAACCATAGCTTTGGAATAAATTGTAGTAGAAATTTCTTTTCCTTTAGTTTAGAGGACTGGGCTTAAATTTCTGAAGAGCAGCATTAATCCTAGAGACGTTTTAAAATGAAAGCAGTGGAAGGTTGTGAGTGGTTCAAAATTGTTGGCAATTCCTGACCTAGAATTTTAATATTTAATCCTGAACCGCTTTTATATCCTTCCAGTCAGGGGGCCATATTATGTTTTTCAGGACCTTCCAGTTTGAGGCTCCAAAGAAATTTTTATAGAAAGGATCCCTCTTGTACCCCTGGCTTCCTGGAGGCCTCCAGAGCAGTGCCATCCACTAGAAATACAATGTGAACCACATATGTAATAGTAAATATTCTAATAACCACATTAAAATAAGGTTAAAAAAACAGGTGAAATTAATTTTAATTGTGTATCTTACTATTTAACCCAGTATATCTGAAATATTGGGAATTCCCTGGTGGCACAGTGGTTAAGACTCTGCGCTCCCAATGCAAGGGGCCTGGGTTCAATCCCTGGTCAGGGAACTAGATCCCACATGCGTGCCACAACTAAGAGTTCACATGCCACAACTAAGGAGCTGGTGAGCCACAACTAAGGAGGCTTCCTGCCACAACTAAGACCCGGCGCAACCAAATAAATAAAGTAAATAAATAAACAATCTCATCTTAAAAAAATAAAATATTATCATTTTGACAATATATATATATAATCTGTATAAAAATTATTAATAAGATATTTATATTCTTTTTATTGTGCTGAGTTTTCCAGGTTCAGTGTGTGTTACACTGGCAGCACATCGTCACTTGGACTAACCACATTTCCTGTGCTCAGTAGCCCCACGTGGCTAGTGGCTACCATATTGGACATCACAGCCCTGGAACTTTGGCCTTTTCAGAGCCCTGGGCCACTTCAGTAGCTACCTAAACAGTGGCTGTTATATTTGATGATTTTTCAAAATTAGTGTTTTTATTGTTAAGGAAAATATGTAAATGTGAAAAAGTGAGTTTGATTTGGACCTCCGTTGCAGACAGTTGAGTTAATCACAGGCCACAATTCATGATGTATTTTCATCACTGGTCCATATAAAACATCTTGTTTTATGTTCTTACTTAATTACCTCCTGTTTTATTCCCTTACCTCACTCCTATTCTCTCCACCCCTGGGCAACGATCCTAATGTGTTTAATGTGTAACTTTCTGTTCAGAAGTGTACCTGCGATGTACATTATTGTTTTTTGTGTGTGTTTTCTTAATTTATTTAAAGGATGTTTTTTCCCCATGTGCTTTGTTTTAGAGATCTATCCATAAGGCTGGGTGGACATTTAATGCATTGTTTCTAACTGCCGCATGGCACTCTGGTGTTTCCCTTTCCCCTTGTAGAATGGTGGGCTACCATTCTACAAGGGGAAAGGGAAACACCAGAGTGCCATGAGGCAGTTAGAAACAATGCAAAGGGGCAAACAGGTGTGCCCCTTTCCCCAGCACCGTACATAATCTCACAGGGGGCACCCTGGCTTGGATCCGCTAGTGGAACGATGTGAGGAGGTGTGAGCTCTACACTTAGTATTGCTGGGTTATAGGGTGTATATTATTTACTTGTTTTGAAAAAAAATGATATCTTATTTTTATTGATGGATATACTTTTTAAAAAATGTATTTATTTTATTTATTTATTTTTGGCTGCATTGGGTCTTTGTTGCCATGTGCAGGCTTTCTCTAGTTGTGGTGAGCAGGGACTACTCTTCGTTGCGGTGCGCGGGCTTCTCATTGCAGTGGCTTCTCTTGTTGCAGAGCACTGGCTCTAGGCGCATGGGCTTCAGTAGTTGTGGCACGTGGGCTCAGTAGTTGTGGCTCGCGGGCTCTAGAGCGCAGGCTCAGTAGTTGTGGTACACGTGCTTAGTTGCTCCGCGGCATGTGGGATCTTCCCGGACCAGGGCTTGAACCCGTGTCTCCTGCATTGGCAGGCGGATTCTTAACCACTGTGCTACCAGGGAAGCGCTGGATATACTTTTATATAATTTTGTTCAGTGAAAAATACAGCATTGCAAGTGTTTGTTGAATCACATCCTTTTGATTGGTAAGGTGAATCAAATTGTGTCTTTTTTTTTTTTAGGACTCGCTAACCAATTCAGTTCTTATAAATGTGTTTCTCAGACAGACCCAGTGGCCATGAAAGAGGTCAGCTTTCCCAGGGTGGCCAGTTGGAATTTGGGCCAAGTGCAAGTAGCCATTATTCACAATAAGAAAATTTGCAATTTTTGCTCTGTCAGCAGAGTAGAATATATGTGTTTTTAATGAATTAGTCATCAAAGCAGAAAGTGGAAGAAAAAAAATGGTTATTACCCTTAAAGAAAAAAATCCCATGGAAAATATACACTGAAAATGCACTCTTCCTTTTAAAAGTAATTTATGCTGTTTGTTTCTCCAAGGAGAATAAAACAAAACAAAACAAAACAAAAATACAGTGTTTTATTTTACTCAACTCCTCTCCGGTCCTGGCTCCATGGTTAGGTACTTTCCACTGTAATATTTTCTAAGGGAGGGATAATTGCTCTCAGTTCATTTATCAAAGTGCACCTGTGACACAGGAAGACACACAAAGTTTGTTTCTACAAGGAAGGAAACACAAACAACTATGTTGGGTGAAGTTTCCCCGTAGTCATACACTTGTCCCCACTGATCTCTGCCTATTTGCCTGCAACAAGGAAGACTTTGACACAGCATCTGATTCATTTGCTTCCAAAGAGTATTCCTCTGTACCCACTTCTGAGATCTAAGGATCATTTGTGTGTGCTGAGCAGAGTCTTCTCTCAAAAGGCCTTTAGGTTATAGTAATTTCTTTCAGAGAGGAAGTAATGGGGAGAGTTGAGGAGGAAGACGCTTAGTATCAGAATTCATGAACAGATTGACCGTCATTTACAGATGGACCCTAACTACCAGTAGATCTAGAAAGAAGGAAATGGAACTAACCCAGAACAAAAACTTTGTATGAATCAGAGTTTTCACAAGTAAGAGGCTTAGATTTTGAGACGAGGAAAAAGAAACCTATTTCTGTAGCATAATAAATTTGGAATCCTTCCCAGACACCCTGCAGATAAGAAACCCCTAATGCTTCAGGAGCATTTTTCTAGTAGGAAAATAATTTTAGCATATTGCCTGGGATTTATGGCCTAGTGGGTAACCAGTACATTTGTGGGTAAATAAAAACTAGCAAACTGTGATTCTACTTTCTTTTTGGATGTGAGTGCAAGGTAGAACTCAGCTGGGACTCAGGAGACAGGCAGCTTAGTGCTACAGGCCACAGCCTCATTTTCCCTCCCTCCCTCCCTTCCTCCCTAGCTCCCTTCCTTTCTTCCTCCTTTCCTTCTTTGTCCTCCGCTTTCCTGTAGCTCTCATTCATATTGGTGTTATCTCGGTAGCCTCTGCAGTTTCAGAGGATGAGATATGAGAAAAGGGAGCCACTCCCAGCTCTATCCACTTACCTTCAGAAAACTTAACATTGCACACTTACTGTGCGTGAGATGTTTGTGGTACATCGCAAATGCAGTACATGTAAATGCGGTACATTTAATCGGTTGATTAAAATAAAAAGAGGAACAAGCTTGATCTTGGCTTTAAGGAATTTCGATCTGTTTAATTTGTGATTAGTAGCGTCTCTATGACACTTTTTCTGATATTTTTGCTCCTGAGGACCCACAACTTAAACACCAGATAGTTCCACATCTTGATCACTAAAGAAATCCTTCTAAACTTTGAGCACTAATTTATTGTTTGAGATTTTTGAGAATAATTATTCTGTTTACTTGTCCTTTCCTGGATTTTTGGCCCAATTACCTAATACTGTCTTATGGTCGATTCTATTACGAGAAGCATAAAAAAAGTGAGACTTTCTACACGTGCATCCTTGGCAGATGGGATCCACAAATACCCCTGCCTCTTTTCTGCCAGTAGCCTCAGCATCTTTGAAAAACTCAGAGCTCTGCATACCACTCTTTCATTGCTGGAAAAGAATAACCAAGCTATTGCACAGGTGTACATCAGCTAATAGGTTTTGCCATTTTGTTTTCCCCTGGAGAATCTTTGTTTTTGTCTCCTGACCTAGAATTGGAAAGAGTAGGGGAGGAGGATGGTATAAATCAAAGAATCAAAAGCCTTGAGTCAAATGAATGGTTGAATGTTGCTTGTGGTTGGTTGAATCCTGATAGATACTTTTTTTGAGGTTTGTGAAAAATTAGGCCCAACACAGTGTCTGCATTTGGTATTTTTTTACAAGAGTTGGAGATGAGGTTAAAATGCTTGGATTGGTGGGGGTGAAAATGAATGAATGATAACCAACGAGGTTATATTCCAACAATATGCTGTTTTGGACAGTGTTGGGAGTCAGGAACCTGGGTTTCTTAACTCAACTCTAGAACTTAGATGCCTGTAAGTTTGGTATTGAATATGGGGTTGCAAAGACAATCCATTAGAAGCTGTTTCTTTCCTAGGTACTAGGTCTGGAATTCAGTTTCCTGCCATTAGATGAATGAGTTAGGATCAACTTCAACTGCTAGTAATACAAGACTCTAAAATAACAGTGACTTATTACAATAGAAATGTATTTCCCTTTCACGTAGAAGAAACCTGGCAGTCCACCGATATAATGGCTCTGTTCCACAAAGACCTCAGGAACCCAAATTCCTTGACCTTACTACTCCAGCATACCTAGGGTATAGCCAGTGTACTCACGGTCCAAGGCAGCTTGTCTGTTCCAGGCAGCCAGAAAAAAATGTGCCTGCCAGCTATTTTATAAGGAAGGCTCTTAGAAGCTGCCATACAGTCCTTGTACTTACATCCCAATAGTTAGAATGTTACCTGCATGCAAGGGAAGCTGAGAAATGTATTCTAGATGGCCATGTGTCCAATAAAAAGGAAGAAGACATTGATGAACACCTTGTAGTGTCGGCTGCCTTATTCATGAGACCCAAACACCAGGCTTCTCATAGACAAAAGGAAAAGCACAGAATGGTTTGCCCAGTTAACTTTATTATTAAAAAAAAGTTTACACATAATTACCAAGTGTACAACATGATTATAATTTAGAACAAGATTACAAAATAAAACCACCTAGATGCAGTGTGAAACGATCATCAGTTACTGCCTTTCTACTTCCAGTGCTGTTTACCACATGCTAAGCTCCTCTTAGATTTGGTGCTTAGGAAAAAGTTTATGTTTTGGTAAACTTCTTTTATTAGATAACTAAAACTTTGTAAATTTTAGGGGCAAGAAATTAAATTTCTTCTCAACTCCATGGCTCTATTTTCTCATGTTATTTTATTGGTTTCAAATACATTTATATATATATATATATATATATATATTTTTTTTTTTTTTTGCGGTATGCGGGCCTCTCACTGCTGTGGCCTCTCCCGTTGTGGAGCACAGGCTCCGGATGCGCAGGCTCAGCAGCATGTGGGATCTTCCCAGACCGGGGCACGAACCCGCGTCCCCTGCATCGGCAGGCGGACTCTCAACCACTGCGCCACCAGGGAAGCCCACATTTATATATTTTATATAAGCTGCTTAAAAGAGAAAAAACTCTCTTTTAATTTAGGTAGAGAATAAATATTTCAGAAGAGTAATAAAAAACAGCTTTTACCCTGATCCTTTCTTGTTTGTTTGTTTTTGTTTTTGTTTTTTTGCGGTACGCAGGCCTCTCACTGTTGTGGCCTCTCCTGTTGCGGAGCACAGGCTCTGGACGCGCAGGCTCAGCAGCCATGGCTCACGGGGCCCAGCCGCTCCGCGGCATGTGGGATCTTCCTGGACCAGGGCACGATCCCGCGTCCCCTGCATCGGCAGGCGGACTCTCAACCACTGTGCCACCAGGGAAGCCCTACCCTGATCCTTTTAAATGTGTTTTTAAAAGTTAATCTCAGAAAAACATTTCTCTCTGAACTCCTCCACCCCATCCACAGCCTAAAAACCCTATTTTACATTTTACATCAAATGTTAAAGCTTGTCCACTAACCACTTAGGCATACTGGACAAATTACTTCAGTTATGCTGATTTTTTAAAGGGCACTTAACCTTTAAAAATACATTTAGCAAATAGAATGGTTCCCAAACAAAAATACACTGAGATTTCTCCCCAGTCAATGACAACCAGTTTCCCAACCTTGATCAAGTTATATAACGTTGCTGAAATCTGTATCTTTACCTGTAAAATGGGAATAGTATCTCTTGTACCTGTCTTGTAAGATTTTGTGGGATCAAATGAGATTGAATTAGTTACAGGACTTTGAAAATTCCATAGTGCTCTAGAAGTGCATGCTCTTGTTCTTGTATCAGAAACAAAATACACACATTTTAATCTATGGGAGTATAGTTCTATATGCTCCCACACACCGATTATGACTTTAGAAAAGATGGCATCCACTTCCACTTGCGCTTTTAACACGCTGATAAAAGGCCAAATTGTAGTTGGTTGTTGAATACTTTGTTGATTTCCTAGATTCTCCATAATCATCTTTTGTCCTAATACTTAATGTAGATGAGAAGGCCAGGCCTCTCATGCCAGTGTATAGAATAATAATGACCTTGAAGTGGGTCTAGGCAGCCCCTAGAATAGCTTCCACCTTGTTATCAGTGCTCTTGTGTACCAGCCTGAGGAGGACCACAGCTCTTAAGAGAAAAGTGTATTGAAGACCCTGCCAAAATAGTGGAAAAGAAAACAGGCTTTATTTAATATACTTTCAGACCTGTCTACCTTGAAAGAGTATGGTGCCAGTAGTAATTGTATCTGTGTAATTGCATGGAAGCCAAAGAAAGATTGCTGCCCGAGGTGGCATTTTGTCTTTTCTCCAACTGCTCACTGTGAAGGAATAATCAAATAAGGAAGATGTGTGGTTGGTTGACTGCAGACATGGCAGCTGGACACGTTCTCTGAATGATGTTGTACAGTTGCTTAATCTCCGTATGCTTATAGGTCTTCCTGTTACACGGTGTTTAGGCACTAAATACCTAAACTTGAAAGCAAAGAAGATTAGGGCTGACTTGTTGATCTTCCTGCCAAACCTGAATAATCCCATCTGGTATTGAACAGGATGCATTGCTGCCATTCAGTTAGTTGAGTGGTATAGTCAGACAACTGGAGGAAAAAGTAATAAACCTGCCTAGCAATTTTATATAAATATGTTGCAACCTTTACTTTTTAAAATCACCAGCAAGTTGCTGATTCAAGAGCATGCCCACCTGCACCCATTCTCCATTTTTTTGTGTGTGAATAGACTTGAATTCTGGAGATTGGTTGGCTTCAACACAGGTGTTTCCCAGCACGTCTTAGGAAAACAAAATTGAGGTTATTGAAATGGTCTGTAGCTTTCTTAAAGTACTATTCTGCATTCAAGTTCTAAGGTTTTATTTTTACGTTTTTTGGAGGGGAGGGAAGACTTTTAGCCTGCGGCTTCTCAATAGTGATTGTAAATTATGCTACTCTGTGCACGCTCTAAAAGGAAATAGTGTTTTAGGTTATATTTCATATCTTAAAATTTTAGTTTCTCCTTTTATAACTTGTAAGAAAATGCATGTTTTATTGTGTGTTTCGAATGAGACCTTATTATGATATTTAAAATATTCTGCAGCCAGGTCATATGATTAACTTCAGTTATATCTATGTATAGGTACGGATGTATGATTGGATATTTACAAATACCAATATTTCCCCCTGGATAATTTTTAGTGGCTTACATTTCATGCCCTTTAGTTTTTAAATTTGTCTTTGCAGAGTCCCCCCGACTCTGTTTTGATTTTGGTTAACAGTCTGTGAACAGAGAGGCATAATTTCCCTTTTATTTTCCACCATCATCGGATCAGTTCCTATTTACATACTTTCTTCTTCTTCTTTTTATTTTGATATTTATTTATTTATTTTGGCTGCACCAGGTCTTAGTTGAGGCATGCTGGACCTTTAATTGTGCCATGTGGGTTTCTTAGTTGTGGCATGCATGCAACATCTAGTTCTCTGACCAGGGATTGAACCTGAGCCCCCTGCATTGGGAGTGTGGAGTCTTACCCACTGGATCACCAGGGAAGTCCCTACATACTTTCTTGAGGACATAAGGTAGAGCAGAAACAGTCTCAGAAGAAGGATGTCTTAAATAATAAAGCAGACTTCATAAACTATTTTGTTCTGATTTCATTTCTGCTTCTTTAATGGCTCAACTGCATGACATAAAGCAACCACATGCTGATTTTTTGTTGGGGGGGGCTGTGTTGGGTCTTCGTTCCTGTGCGTGGGCTTTCTCTAGTTGTGGCGAGCAGGGGCTACTCTTCGTTGCGGTGCACGGGCTTCTCATTACGGTGGCTTCTCGTGTTGCGGAGCATAGGCACTAGGCACGTGGGCTCAGTACTTGTGGCTCGAGGGCTCAGTAGGTGTGGCTCATGGGCTGTGGAGTGCAGGCTCAGTAGTTGTGGTGCACGGGCTTAGTTGCTCTGTGGCATGTGGGATCTTTCCAGAGCAGGGCTCGAACCCGTGTCCCCTGCATTGGCAGATGGATTCTTAACCACTGCGCCACCAGGGAAGCCCCCACGTGCTTATTAAAGAGGTGCCACAAACTCAGACCAGTGGGTCCTCATGTGATATGTTGTTTCTGAATTGATATGTAAGTGACCACTGTTCTCATCTAGTTTTCTTGATCTAAATAAAAACTACCTTTTCAGTAAAAACACATTTGGTGGTTGCAAACTCTCAGAAGTCTTAGTTTTTCAATGAAATGCACTATGGTTGATGCCATTTCAAAAATGTTTCTATTCCATAGTATTTTCCCCCAAAGCCATATTTGAATGAAGTAATGAATAGCGAATAGTAACAGACATTTACTGAGTGATTGTTACATGCCTGGCTTTGTGCTAGGCACTCTGTTCCACATCAACTGTATGGCACAGAAGCTGTCATCAGTTCTGTCATAGTAAGCAGACAGGCCATTAGAAATTAAGCTGTTTGTCCGAGGTCACACAGCTAGCCAGCATTGGAGCTGAGATTCAAGGCTGTCCGCTCTCTCCAGAGCTCCTGCCTGTGATAGTAATGTGGCCCTGAAACAAATTTAATAGAGTAAGCCCAGCAAAAACTATGTCCCCAGTGAGTTTAAATTAAGAAATATTGTGTTGATCTTATGCCAAAACATTTGATAAAAATACGCAAAGTATACAGTATTGCCAGGTCCAAATTTAAGAACCATTTAAATAGTGAGTTCTTGGAACATTTACTCAAGAATCTTTAACAGAGCCTGGTTCAAGATGGTGGAGTAGAAGGATGTGCGCTCACTTCTTCTTGCGAGAGCACTGGAATCACAACTAACTGCTGAACAGTCATCGACAGGAAGACACTGGAACTCACCAAAAAAGATACCCCACAGCCAAAGACAAAGGAGAAGCCACACTGAGACAGTAGTAGGGGTGCATTCACAGTAAAATCAAATCCCATAACTGCTGGGTGGATGACGCACAAACTGGGGGACACTTATACCACACAAGTCCACCCACTGGAGTGAAGGTTCTGAGCCCCACGTCAGGCTTCCCAACCTGGGGGTATGGCAGCAGGAGGAGGAATTCGTACAGAATCAGACTTAGAAGCCTAGTGGGATTTGATTGCAGGACTGAGGGAAACAGAGACTCCACTCTTGGAGGGCACACACAAAGTAGTGTGCGTATCGGGACCCAGGGGAAGGAGCAGTGACCCCATAGGAGACTGAACCAGACCTACCTGCTAGTGTTGGAGGATCTCCTGCAGAGGCGGGGGGTGGGGGGGGTGGCTGTGGCTCACCTTGGGGTCAAGGACACTGGCAGCAGAAGTTCTGGGAAGTAATCCTTGGCGTGAGCCCTCCCAGAATCTGCCATTAGCCCCACCAAAGAGCTGGATAGACTCCAGTGCTGGGTCGCCTCAGGCCAAACAACCAACACGAGGGAACCCAGCCCCACCCATCAGCAGACAAGTGATAAAAGTTTTACTGAGCTCTACCCACCAGAGCAACACCCAGCTCTACCCACCACCAGTCCCTCCCATCAGGAAGCTTGCACAAGCCTCTTAGATAGCCACATCCACCACAGGACAGACAGCAGAAGCAAGAAGAACTACAGTTCTGCAGCCTGTGGAAGAAAAACCACATTCACAGAAAGACAGACAAAATGAAAAGGCAGAGGACTTTGTACCAGATGAATGAACAAGATAAAACCCCAGGGCTTCCCTGGTGGCGCAGTGGTTGAGAGTCTGCCTGCTGGTGCAGAGGACACAGGTTTGTGCCCCGATCTGGGAGGATCCCACATGCCGCGGAGCGGCTGGGCCTGTGAGCCATGGCCGCTGAGCCTGCACGTCCGGAGCCTGTGCTCCACAACGGGAGAGGCCACAACAGTGAGAGGACCACATACTGCAAAAAAAAAAACAAACCAAAAAAACCCAGAAAAACAACTAAATGAAGTGGAGATAGGCAACCTTCCAGAAAAAGAATTCAGAATAATGATAGTGAAGATGATCCAGGACCTCGGAAAAAGACTGGAGGCAAAGATCGAGAAGATGCAAGAAATGTTTAACAAAGACCTAGAAGAATTAAAGAACAAATACCAGAAGAATTAAAGAAGAAACAAACAGAGATGAACAATACAATAACTGAAATGAAAAATACACTAGAAGGAATCAGTAGCAGAAAAACTGAGGCAGAAGAAAAGATAAGTGACCTGGAAGACAGAATGGTGGAGTTCACTCCCGTGGAAAAGAATAAAGAAAAAAGAATGAAAAGAAATGAAGACAGCCTAAGAGACCTCTGGGACAACATTAAACACAACAATATTCACATTATAGAGGTCCCAGAAGGAAAAGAAAGAGAGAAAGGACCCGAGAAAATATTTGAAGAAATTATAGTCGAAAACTTCCTTAACATGGGAAAGGAAATAGCCACCCAAGTCCAGGAAGCGCAAAGTCCCAGGCAGGGTAAACCCAAGGAGAAACACACCGAGACACATAGTAATCAAATTGACAAAAATTAAAGACAAAGAAAAATTATTGAAAGCAACAAGGGAAAAACAACAAATAACATACAAGGGAACTCCCATAAGCTTAACAGCTGATTTCTCAGCAGAAACTCTACAAGCCAGAAGGTAATGGCACAGTATATGTAAAGTGCTGAAAGGGAAGAACCTACAACCAAGATTACTGTACCCAGCAAGGATCTCATTCAGATTGGATGGAGCAATCAAAAGCTTTACAGCCAAGCAAAAGCTAAGAGAATTCAGCACCACCAAACCAGCTCTGCAACAAATGATAAAGGAACTTCTCTAAGTGGGAAACACAAGAGAAGAAAAGGACCTACAAAAACAAACCAATAACAATTAAGAAAATGGTAATAGGAACATACATATTGAAAATTACCTTAAACGTGAGTGGATTAAATGCTCCAACCAAAAGACACAGGCTCGCTGAATGGATACAAAAGCAAGACCCATATATATGCTGTCTACAAGAGACCCACTTCAGACCTAGGGACACATACAGACTGAAAGTGAGGGGATGGAAAAAGATATTCCATGCAAATGGAAATCAAAAGAAAGCTGGAGTAGCTATACTAATATCAGATAAAATAGACTTTAAAATAAAGACTGTTACAAGAGACAAGGAAGGACACTACATAATGATCAAGGGGTCAATCCAAGAAGAAGATATAACAATTATAAATATATATGCACCCAACATAGGAGCACCTCAATACATAAGGCAACTGCTAACAGCTATAAAAGAGGAAATTGACAATAACACAATAATAGTGGGGGACTTTAACCACCTCACTTCCACCAATGGACTGATCATCCAGACAGAAAATTAATAAGGAAACAGAAGCTTTAAATGACACAATAGACCAGGTAGATTTAACTGATATTTATAGGACATTACATCCAAAAACAGCAGATTACACTTTCTTCTCAAGTGCACACAGAACATTCTCCAGGATTGATCAAATCTTGAGTCACAAATCAAGGCTCGGTAAATTTAAGAAAATTGAAATCATATCAAGGATCTTTTCCAACCACAATGCTATGAGATTAGAAATCAGTTACAGGGAAAAAAACCATAAAAAACACAAAGACATGGAGGCTAAACACTACATTACTAAATAACCAAGAGGTCACTGAAGAAATCAAAGAGGAAATCAAAAAATACCTGGAGACAAATTAGAACAAAAACACGACAATCCAAAACCTGTGGGATGCAGCAAAAGCAGTTCTAAGAGGGAGGTTTATAGCAATATAAGCCTACCTCAAGAAAGTAGAAAAATCTCAAACTATCTAACCTTACACGTAAAGGAACTAGAGAAAGAAGAACAAACAAAACCCAAAGTTAGTAGAAGGAAAGAAATCATAAACATCAGAGCAAAAATAAATGAAATAGAAACAAAGAAAACAATAGCAAAGATCAATAAAACTAAAAGCTGGTTCTTTGAGAAGATAAGCAAAGTTGATAAACCATTAGCCAGACTCATCAAGAAAAAGAGGGAGAGGACTCAAATCAATAAAATTAGAAATGAAAAAGGAGAAGTTACAACAGACACCGCAGAAATACAAAGCATCCTAAGAGACTACTACAAGCAACTCTATGCCAATAAGATGGACAACCTGGGAGAAAGGTATAACCTTCCAAGACTGAACCTGGAAGAAATAGAAAATATGAACAGACCAATCACAAGTAATGAAATTGGAACTGGGATTAAAAATCTTCCAACAAACAAAAGCCCGGGACCAGATGGCTTCACAGGTGAATTCTATCAAACATTTAGAGAAGAGCTAACACCCATCCTTCTCAAACTCTTCCAAAAAATTGTGGAGGAAGGAACACTCCCAAACTCATTCTATGAGGCCACCATCACCCTGATACCAAAACCAGACAAAGATACTACAGAAAAAGAAATTACAGACCAATATCACTGATATAGATGCAATATAGATGCAAAAATCCTCAGCAAACTACTAGCAAACAGAATCCAACAACACATTAAAAGAATCACACACCATGATCAAGTGGGATTTATCCCAGGGATGCAAGGATTCTTAAATATATGCAAATCAATCAATGTGATACACCATATTAACAAATTGAAGAATAAAAACCATATGATCGTCTCAATAGATGCAGAAAAAGCTTTTGACAAAATTCAACACCCATTTATGATAAAAAAAAAAAAACTCTCCAGAAAGTGGGCATAGAGGGGACCTACCTCAACATAATAAATGCCATATATGACAAGCCCATAGCAAACATCATTCTCAATGGTGAAAAACTGAAAGCATTTCCTCTAAGATAAGTAACAAGACAAGGATGTCCACTCTCGCCACTATTATTCAACATAGTTTTGGAAGTCCTAGCCACGGCAATCAGAGAAGAGAAAGAAATAAAAGGAATCCAAACTGGAAAAGAAGAAGTAAAACTGTCACTTTGCAGATGACATGATACTATACATAGAGAATCCTAAAGATGCCACCAGAAAACTACTAGAACTAATCAATGAATTTAGTAAAGTTGCAGGATACAAAATTAATGCGCAGAAATCTCTTGCATTCCTATACACTAAGAACAAAGGATCAGAAAGAGAAATTAAGGAAACAATCCCATTCACCATTGCAACAAAAAGAATAAAATACCTAGGAATAAACATATGTAAGGAGGTAAAAGACCTGTACTCAGAAAACTATAAGACACTGATGCAAGAAATCAAAGATGACACAAACACATGGAGAGATATACCATGTTCTTGGATTAGAAGAATCAGTACTGTGAAAATGACTGTACTACCCAAAGCAATGTACAGATTCAATGCAATCCCTATCAAATTACCAATGGCATTTTTTACAGAACTAGAACAAAAAGTCGTAAAATTTGTATGGAGACAGAAAAGATCCGAAAAGCCAAAGCAGTCTTGAGGGAAAAAAATGGAGCTGGAAGAATCAGACTCCCTGACTTCAGACTATACTACAGACTACAGTAATCAAGACAATATGGTACTGGCACAAAAACAGAAATATAGTTCAATGGAACAGGATAGAAAGCTCAGAGATAAACCCATGCACCTATGGTCAACTAATCTATGACAAAGCAGGCAAGGATACACAATGGAGAAAAGACAGTCTCTTCAATAAGTGGTGCTTGGAAAACTGGACAGCTAAATGTAAAAGAATGAAATTAGGGCACTCCCTAACACCATACACAAAAATAAACTCAAAATGGGTTAGAGACCTAAATGTAAGACCAGACACTATAAAACTCTTAGAGGACAACATAGGAAGAACACTCTTTGACATATATCACAGCAAGATCTTTTTTGATCCACCTCCTAGAGTAATGGAAATAAAAACAAAAGTAAACAAATGGGACCTAATGGAACTTAAAATCTTTTGCAAAGCAAAGGAAACTACAAACAAGACAAAAAGACAACCCTCAGAATGGGAGAAAATATTTGCAAACGAATCAAAGGACAAAGGATTAATCTCCAAAATATATAAACAGCTCATGCAGCTCAATATTAAAAAAACAACCCAATCAAAAAATGGGCAGAAGACCTAAATAGACATTTCTCTGAAGAAGACATACAGATGGCCATGAAGCACGTGAAAAGCTGCTCAACATCACTAATTATTAGAGAAATGCAAATCAAAACTACAATGAGGTATCACCTCACACCAGTTAGAATGAGCATCATCAGAAAATCTACAAACAACAAATGCTGGAGAGGGTGTGGAGAAAAGGGAACCCTTTTGCGCTATTGGTGGGAATGTAAATTGATACAGCCACTATGGAGAACAGTATGGAGGTTCCTTAAAAAACTAAAAATAGAATTACCACCTGATCCAGCAATCCCACTACTGGGCATGTACCCAGAGAAAAGCATAATTCAGAAAAACACATGCACCCCAGTGTTCACTGCAGCACTATTTACAATAGCCAGGTCATGGAAACAACCGAAATGGCCATATACAGACAAATGGATAAAGAAGATGTGGTACATATATACAGTGGAATATTACTCAGCCATAAAAAGAAATGAAATAGGGTCATTTGTAGAGATGTGGATGGATCTAGAGACTGTCCTACAGAGTGAAGTGAGTCAGAAAGAGAAAAATATCGTATATTAACACATATATGTGGAACCTAGAAAAATGGTACAGATGAACCAGTTTGCAGGGCAGAAATACAGACACAGATGTAGAGAACAAACGTATGGCTACCAAGGGGGGAAAGTGGCGGGGGTGGTGGTGGTGGTGGTGTGATGAATTGGGAGATTGGGATTGACGTATATACACTAATATGTATACAATAGATAACTAATAAGAACCTGCTGTATAAAAAAGTAAATAAAATTAAATTAAAAAAAATCTTTAACAGAAAAATCCTCAGTTACAAATAACTACATATTTCAGGTACACTAAATATCTTAATGTTAATTTTTTTAAAGGAAAATAGGGAAAAAGAGTTAGAAAATCAACACTCCCAAGACTGTTTAGAAGTTTATTACACCTGTAAAAAGAATGCAACCACAGGAAAGCTCAAGTGAGTACAACATGGATTCTTCTGAGGCTGTGATAGACACTTTAGGGTCCCAAATAGGCCCTGCAAATAAATATCAAGAAGTAGCAGGGGCCCTGAAACTGTTTTAGGTCAGCTTTCCTCCCCTCTGTCTGGCAGGCCAGCGGGTCAGAGCGCTCACAGATTTTGTACATTTGGGACCCATTCCCTTGTTTAACAGTCATTGTTTTTGCCAGTTCCTTTGACTGAGGACAGTTTCATCCTGGGTTCTAAACAGCCTCTGTGTGCTGCCTGGAACCCTCAGCAAACCTATAATAAATGATCCAGACCTGGAGTCCTGGCTCCACGCTCTTGTCTTCAGAAGTCCGTGGTGAAGCTGGAGGGAATGAAGAGCCTTCTCGCTGTTTTGACAAGGAGGTTCTAGGTCCAGAAAGAATTAAGGGACTAAGTAGTGAGTTAGGAAAGAAGAGAGGCAAAGGAAGCAGACCACCGGTGACCGGAGAAAGTGTGTTTTGGTTTTTTTTTTTTTGAAATTTGGCCTTTTTTATGCTTTTTTTTTTTTTTTTTTTTCGGTACGCGGGCCTCTCACTGTTGTGGCCTCTCCCGTTGCGGACGGAGCACAGGCTCCGGACGCACAGGCTCAGCGGCCATGGCTCACGGGCCCAGCCGCTCCGCGGCATGTGGGATCTTCCCAGACCGGGGCACAAACCCGTGTCCCCTGCATCGGCAGGTGGACTCTCAACCACTGCGCCACCAGGGAAGCCCCGGAGAAAGTGTTTTAAAGCTAAATTCAGATAGTTTGGATTAAGGCATCTGGCTCTCTCTGGAATAACAGTGCTCAAAAGACAAGCCAGCAGTAGCTGCAGCTGAGACTCCGAAGAGAGAGGTTTTTCTTCTCCAAGAACGGGAGCATTGTGCAGATCACTCTTCTGATTTTGAAAACACAGACCACACAAGAGCTTCGGGAGCTTGCCTTTGCATAGAGGGTGAATCCTTAGCCCTTATGGCCTTAAATCTTATCCTAGACCACTCACATTTCATTCAAGTGACTTTCTATTGTAATGACACAACAGGCTCTTCCCTGCCACGTGGCCTTTGCACTTGCTGTTCCGTCTTCCAGGAGTGCTGTTCTCTTGTCTCTTCCCAAGGCTGGTGCCCCTTCTAGTTTAGGGTGAAATTGTTCCTTCCTCAGACCATCCTATCCAAATAGCCCACCCTATCCCCAGACACAACTGATCCCATTGTACCTGAATTGCCTCTTTTATTCATTACTGTATTCTCAGCTTCTAGAATAGTGCTTGGAATGTATTGGAGGCCCTCAATGCAAGAGAATGAATGAATAAGTGGGTGAATAAATGAAAGAATGATTGAATACAATTCACATTTTTTATTCTCTGGAGCCAGCAGTTAGATGGAGTTTGGTGGAAAAGATTAATTACCTTTTCTGTTTTCCTAGGCCAGTAGTTCTTAAAAGTGTGGTCCCAAAACCAGCAGCAAGAAATCAGCACCACCTGGAAACTGTTGGAAATGCAGATTCTCAGGCCCCGCCCCAGAGCAACTGAGTCAGAACCTTGGCGGGGGGGTGGGGGTGGGTAGTACCCAGCGATCTGTGTTCTAGCAGATTCTCCAGGTGACTGTGAACCTTGAGAACCACTGCCCCAGTTCACGGATGCTGGGCCCAGGTCTGACTGATGAACTCTGCGCCCCCCAGCCCTAGAACAATGCCTGGCACATAGTAGACAGGAAATATTTGTTGAATGAGTTAATCTGTCTCCTCTTTCTTCGAAAGGTGCTCACCCCCTGCCATACACACTGAAGGCACTGGGTATACAACTGTCAAGGAAGGGAGTGAGTGCCATTAAGAGGTCCAGAGGGAGGCCTCTTGTGCTCTGCACTGCAGACGTTGCCAAATTAGAATCCCAGCTCACCCATCCCTTCTTCCTGTGGCCTCCGGAGCAAGAGGGGAGATTTCCAGCTGCTGCTAGATGCTAATTCGTTTTCATTTGACCCTTCAGTTCCTGCAAGTGAACCCAGGGGAGAGGGTGATGAGAGGCAGGCTTGCTTCACACACAGACCAGGGAGGAGAGCAGGAGAGAAGTGGTAGAGGTGGAGCCAGGCCAGCAGCGGCACTGGTGCCCAAGGCGGCTGGAAGGGGCAGGTCCTTGCTGCTCATAGACAGGCTCCTTGTTTCTATGCCAAGTATTGCTCTTGGCCCAAGAGGCTCCCAGCACAAGAGAGACTTTCTGGGGCTCTCAGCCTTGCTATTTTTACACTCCGACTTCCAGGCCCTGCTTCTGGAACAAAACTGCAAATGACAACGTGGGCCACAGAGCCACTTAGAAAGGATATCTATAGCTTTCTGCTCTTACCACTGAACCGTGTCCCGCTTCCCTCTTCTCCTTGAAGGCGCCTTCAGCAAGATGCAGTGATGCAGTGACGATATGACAGGAGACCGTAAAGCTTCTTAGCTGTGAGATCCTGTAGGGAAGGGAGGAGGGAGAAATAGGTGGGATCTCAGTCTCTGCTGTGTGCCTGGGTGTGGAATATGATCCTCAGGTTTCCAGTGGGAGAGGCTGCAGATCCATGGACCCGCTGAATTGGCTGCCTGGGTTTACTGGATGCAGAATTAGGGAGGGAGACACGGAAGGGAGGACCCTATGCAACGCCTATATTGGAAGTGTCCTTGCATGGATGTACCTAGTCTCCAGGGCAAGTCTTGGTGCCCTCATTCACCAACTCTGTAACCTTGGTCAGGTCAGCTGGCCGGTCTCATAGCTTCAGACTTGAAGCTATTGTGTCCTTTCTTATGTGTCCCCCCACTGCCCCTGCCCCGTTTATACACCTTCTAAATTCCCCCAAGCTGACCACAACTGATTTTTCTCAGATCTCTGAAAAAGTAACATCCATTTCTACATAGGGACATAGTTTACCCCCTTGGCTTTAAACCAAACTGCCGTCCTCTCCGAGCCTTAGAAATGGGATAACCATAGTGTGTCCTTCATAGGGCAGCAGTGGACACTCCACGAGCTCCTGCAATAAAGAAGCAATAAAGCAGCTGGGTATTTCAGCCCACAGCCCACATCAGCATCCCTGTTACTTTTACTGTTAGTAACAGCACAGTTGTTACCGGCTGCTGAGAACCTCATGGCAGCATTAAGAGAACTTGGGTTTAAGCCTTGAAAGGCCCGGCTTCTTGTCTTGGCTGGCTATTATTCCCACTCTTACCTTCTGGTGGGATTGATGTGAGCATTCAACTAATCCCTGTTTTCAAGGAAAATCATGCATACAAGACCAATATTTAAAACAGGTAAAAATGTTGCTGCAACAGTCAAAAGACTCTGGACAGGCCTGGAGTTCCACCTACGTGCACCACTGTCCTCCTCCCCCATTTGATAACATTTGAAAACCACTGACCTGTTGAATAAGGTCCAGGGCACTTATTTAAATGTGTACGTAGTTCTATGTAGGAAAACAAAGCACATTGGGGCTTTGAAGATTAAACAAAATGAAGTGTAATGGCACTGAGGTACCTCAGAAGGCATATTTCTTGCTGTTCCTGTGGAACCTGTCAATAAAAAAATGAAACAAAATCTCAACTCCAGCCCAGGACTCTTTCCAGTTTATCATATTGTATTTCTTTTTGTCCATAACAACATTCACATATGCCTTCAAGGGAAGTAGACGTGCTCTTAACTAGAACCAGTATTCCCGAGCCTTGTGAAGTTGCTCTGTTTTATGAAATCACACAGAACTGGTTTCTTCAGAATTCTTTGCTAAGCGCCAAGTTCAATTCCCATCATTCAGGACTTCATTCACTTATTTCTCCCTCCTTCTTTGTGCATTCTTCCTTCTTATCTTCCTTTCTTCTGTCTACCGTTCTGTCTATCCATCCATCCACCATCTATCCTCCATTCATCCAGCTCATAGTAGTTGAACACCTGCCATGCTAGGTGTTGGAAATATGATGGTGAATATGACAGAGATAATATCTGCTTGCCCTCACGGGGCTTACATTCCTTACAACCAGGGTAGGGTGATGCGGAAGGGATTCTATAAATGATTCTGAACTGCTGATAATATTGTAGATGTGCCCACCTCACTTCCTTGATCATCATCATCTGATCATCACCAATTTTTAGCAACAGAATAACCCCCCTTGTAATTTTTATTCCAACAAAATCTCACCAGAAATTCAAAATATAAACCAAATATAAGTGAATGGGTCTGGTTGAAACAGAACAGACCACTTTCTGCCATGCAGCCCAAGGCCCCTCTCAACCACTTTGGAAAGCTGCACCTGAAGACTGCTGACCTTGGTCTCTGCCCTTGGTCTGATGTGATTTTATATTCTCATAGTGTTATGTAGCTATTCGTCGTATATGCTAATGTCCCAGCTGTGGAGACAACGGGAATACGTGTGTAAATTCAGGCCCTCAGACCTTAAAAACAACAGAAACGGTAACTAGCATCCTCTTTAGGTCCTTTCAGTTTCCATCTCGAGCTTGTTGTCTGAGCTGCTAGAATTGGACGAGGGAACACCCTTGGTAGGGTTTTCTCCAACTTAATACCAAGACCTGTGTATTTTACCTTTCCCATCCCAGTTGAAATATTTAAAACAAAATAACAGTAGAAACAACCGTCTCACCCCCTAAAACGGAGACAGGACAGAGGAGTGTATGCACATGTTTGTTTCGAGTTGTTTCTGAAAGATTTGGGTAACTTGAAATTATTTAATCGTGCTTAATTTCCTGTAGGGGGAGGGGAAATTTCCATCATAATTTGAGACAAGTGGCAGTTTTGCCTCTGGCAGATTTAAATGAGAAAAGTGAATGCTGGGATGCTAACCAACCGCATGAATGCACATCTGTGCCCATAGCCTTAATCAACTTCTTTGTTTGGTTTCTTTTTTCTTCTTGCGGCTGTAGCAGCCTCAGTGACGCCAGCCCACAGGATGCAGTGACATTTGTTGAGAGCAAGACCCACACACTTTCTCATTTAAATTGCTGTAAAGGCTCCAGCCTCGGGCTTCCCTGGTGGCGCAGTGGTTGAGAGTCCACCTGCCGCTGCAGGGGACACGGGTTCGTGCCCCGGTCCGGGAAGATCCCACATGCTGTGGAGCAGCTGGGCCCGTGAGCCATGGCCGCTGAGCCTGTGCATCCGGAGCCTGTGCTCCGCAATGGGAGAGGCCACAACAGTGAGAGGCCCGCGTACCGCAAAAAAAAAAAAAAAAAAAAAGAAAGAAAAGGCTCCAGCCTCTTGTGAATGACCACACAGAAAAGGGCCTCATCCTTAGAATGAAGTGATCCCCAGATTTAGAGCACAAGTTTATTACGTTTTTCTACCTATGTATGTTGATAATAGCCGCCTGCGATTCCTCTATTCTGCCTCCCTCTCTATGGATTCCTTACTCTGCTTCCTAATGTCTCTCCTCTCTTCTCTAGCACTTTAATCCATCTCATACTCAACTCAAAGAAGGCCAAAAATGAGATTTTTAAAAAACAAATAGTTATCCAGTAAATTAATAAAATATTGATATAAGCCAGGGATGACTGAAATTGCCCAGTAGGTGTATTTTATTTCCCCCCTACACACACATACAGTTCTTTAAAAATTACTTTTTGAATTTAAATGCCTTTGGACTTTGCACATGTTTACCAGTTTGCCACCATCCTCACCATTCTCTGTTATATCCCACACCTATCCTCCTTCATGCATTTATATTACTGGCCGGTTTTTAGAGTCAGTCTGGTTCCTTTTCGAATTCCAAGGCTTTTTCAGTCTGCCCTCCTTGGGAATCTTCTGTGTACAGTTTAGAATTCTAGAGTATTACGAAAGACATGGCTACTTTGTAGATGTTTACAATCAAATGGGAGGAGTTGTTAAAGCAAATGAAAGGTATAAATCCAGTACTCATAAATCCAGTAACTCATCCAGAAAGCAGTTAAAGAACATTAGAGTTGTACTCATCGCTGGGAATGATATATGATCACAAACAGTAAACCTTACAAATGTACAAAGGGATACAGTAGGTTTTGTGTGTAACCTTGCAAATTTTGCTTGGGTAGTTGATTCTGACTGATGGAGCTTTAGCCTGTTAGTTCATAGGGTCCTTGGAGCTGTAAGATGACTTGATAATGGGTCCTTTATATCCATGTTCTCAAGTGTCAACCTTCCAGTTCCTTCCATGTTTCTTTCCGTATTCCCCCTCTTTAGGGGGGAATGTCCATAGGATGGCTTCAGTTCTCATTTGGGCTATGGACACATCTGTCTGTGGAATTCTCCTGACTGTTGGTAGTAAAATTGGAAGACTGTAATAGTTTCCTCTTTGAATACAACCCTCTCTTTTTTTCCATTTTCCAGCAGATATATGGAGTGATCACTCCTTTCAGACTGATCCAGATTTGCCACCTGGCTGGAAAAGAATCAGTGACATCGCTGGGACCTATTATTGGCACATACCAACCGGGACGACTCAGTGGGAACGCCCTGTCTCCATCCCAGCAGATCTCCAGGGTTCTAGGAAAGGGTCCCTTAGTTCTGTAACGCCATCTCCCACCCCAGAGAACGAGGTAAAATGGAGTGTCTTTTTGATGGCCTAGTAGAGTGGATGTAACTTGTGATTTCTCCTTAGACTCATTGCTTCTGCCCCAACAGGTCATCAAGGTAAGCTTTTGATTTTCATGCATGTTGCATTTGAAACCGAAATGCTTCCTCTTAGTGAATAGTGTTAATACCATCTTTCAGGGATGGTTTAATTTTTTTAATGGCTTTTGGTCTCTTGAAACACCATTTCAGGTACAGAAAGTAAGAGAGGCTGATTAATGAGAAGTGGTTAAGATTCCCTGGGGCTCACTGAGGCAGTAATTTACTCTGTAGGTGCTGTTGCATGGTGCTGGTTCCATAAAATATTTACACACAGAAGAATGTCTCTTGGCCAGATGTGTTATAATTACTGCATATCTTATTAATATCCGTGGGCTCATTTGACTGCATGGAGAGAATGTCTGCAGGAATAACCCTTGAGAGCCCTTAAATGCTTAATTTCTAATAAAAAAAAAAAGAGGATCTGTTTATTTAGCAGAAGTGACATTGTTTTAGAAGTAATTAGCAGTATAAATTTGTTCTGTCCCTGAGGATGAAATCTGATGTTTAAACAAAGAACTGAGGCATTAAAAAATTCCATCGTGGTATTTACTAATACAAAAATCCCTGCAGTGAACCTTTGTGAATCCTGATAACTAAATATTCAAGAGAATTACAGTGAGAAAAGGTTAGAGTTAAGTAATGACTTTGTTGGAGAAAAGAAGTTTCATTCCTAACACACGGGCACTTCTGCCTTTTTTTGATCACAATCTTCTGCTCTTTAAACAACTCATTTTCTTTTACTTTGAGGACATGGAAGGAATTTGAACTGCGTCTCTTACCCCAAAGTTTCTCTACATATTTGCCGCTATTATCACCCTTCCTGTCTTTGAAAGTAAACATCTTCCATTATTTACTTGCTCTTCTCTGGGAGGCAGGAAGACCTACATTCCAGCCACATTCCTGCTTTTACTGGGCTTCGGCATCTCACCCCACCTGGGCCTCAGATTCTCCATCTTTCAAGTGATGGGTTGAGGCGAGCTATAGGCCCCGTTGATAGACCAGGGTCTTGGTTTGTTGGTACTTGGCCCTGATGATCAGATACGTGCTTCAGTTCCACTGAATCACTTAGGATCTTGTTGCTTATCACTGGGTGATTTTGATAACTTTTTATTAGCATAATATTTCTCCTCTCAGGGCACATCCCATTCAGTCGATTTATTCACCTTATGTGAGGTGTGCTGGGGGATAAAGATGAACCAACACAGGCTGCTCCTCGTGGAGCTCAGCATGAAGTGGAGCCCTCTTCCATTCCGGCCCAGTTACCTCTTGGCATTTCTCCCTGGACCGCAGAGTGGCCTCCAAGGGGCTGAGCGGGCCAGGACGCCCCTGGGCTCTCACTGAGGCACAGAGCCTCTCTTTCTTCTTCACCTGTACTGCTTGGCTCTCGGCATCTCTGTTAGAATCTTTTTCCATTCCAGGGCTTATTGTAACCCTTTACCATCTTCACCCCCAGGGAGTGCCCTGTAACCAGAGAATGCCCGGTTGGGAAGGGGGCAATGGCACCAGTATCTGTCCATTACAGACAGGGAAACCGAGGCACAGAGAGGCCAGTGACCAGCAGCCACGCTGGCTCTAGAACGCAGGGTTCCTGAATCCTCCTTGAATTACAGGTCAGAGTTCTTCTCACTTGGCTTCCCTGGCTCTGAGATCTCAGCCTACCGGCTTTTTCTTGGTCCAGAGGTGAGGAGATCAGACTAACTTTGAGATACCATTTCTGTTCAATGAATCTCTTGTCCTCTGTATGTGGAAGAAATGAAGTTTGTCTCGGAGCCCACCTCCTGAGGCCGAGGCGTGGGTGGGGTGAAGCCCAAGGAGGGCATCCCAAGGTTTATGTGGCTCGGATTTTTACTTCTTTGATTAATATGGTAGACTTTCACTTTCATGTTTTCTGTGAAAAGTCTTAGGAAGCACGCAGCACAGGTGGGCTGCTGGCCCTGGGGATAATTATTGGGAAGCAGAGTCCTCTTCTCATCCCTGAGCCACCTTCTGATGCCCGCTGTTGCCTGCTCTGCCCCGTCCATGCCTGCTTCCACCCCCCTCCCGCTCACTGCCTAGCCCCCCTTCCCAGGCTCCGACTGTGTCCTATGACCGCCTGCCTCACTTGCTCTCCTGGAGTTCAGTGTTTCCATCACATCCCCACTGGTCAGCCTCCCAGCTGCTCTTCATGACTTTTTGTGGCTTTCAGGGTATTTTCATAAACGTCACTTCATTTGTCCCCTTCAAGACTCTTCACGCAGCAGAGATGACAGCTATCATGTTTACCATTTAAGAGAAGAGGTAACCGAGGCTCAGCAAGTTGAGTAACCAGGCAGGTGGCGTCAGGGTGGCAGGATGGTTCTGTTCCTCTCTTCTGTTGCCATCGTGTTGGACAAAGCCTTATCCCTCCAGGAAACATGGTAACAAATGTGTAGTTTTTTGAAGTTTCAGAGAGAGACCCATTTCCAGCTCTTTATTTTTCTTTATTAATTCTATTTATTTATTTTTGGCTGCGTTGGGTCTTCATTGCTGCGTGTGGGCTTTCTCTAGTTGCGGCGAGCAGGGTCTACTCTTCGTGGCATTGCCCGGGCATACCATTGCGGTGGCTTCTCTTGTTATGGAGCACGGGCTCTAGGCACATGGGCTTCAGTAGTTGTGACTCGTGGGCTCTTGAGCGCAGGCCCAGTAGTTGTGGTGCACAGGCTTAGTTGCTCTGTGGCATGTGAGATCTTTCTGGACCAGGGATCGAACCCGTGTCCCCTGCACTAGCAGGCGGATTCTTAACCGCTGAGCCACCAAGGAAGTCCCCCAGCACTTTAAATAGACCAATGGGATAGATGTTCTTTGGATCAACCTTTCGGTTGTTTGGTTCATGTACATTTTTTCCCCTGGACATCAGGCCATCCACTAAGTCAAAGAACCAAGCCGATTTAAAAGGCAATACATTAAAATCCTAGGGGCAAAGGGATGAGCAGATAGGTAGAGAGGAGAGGAAGGGGAGAGGTGGGGGAAGACAGAGACTGCTACGTTCCCAGGTCTGGCAGGTGCTGACACGGATATTAAAGCAGAAGCACTAAGGGTAATCGAGTGTTTAGAGCACCAGCTTCATGCCTTGTCTCCTTACTCCTCATAAAACCCTACGCATCTGTACGACAGTTGTCATTACCTTCTTACATTTGACAACACACACAGAGAGGTGAGGGAGCTTGCCCAGGATCACACACCTAATACCTAGTGGAGTCAAGCCTGAATGGAGGTCTGCTGGCCCCTACCCCTGCCCCTACCCCAGGTTTCACTATGTGTGTATGGAGGCTTGGAGAGCCTTGAATGGCTTCATCTCACTCCAGGGGAGGGCGGTGACATATGCAGCACCTTCTAGAAGATGACCTCTTTTGATAACATTGTCTCAGGTGCTAATACCAGTTGAAGAGAAATGATTATATCTTTGATGCCATTTCTTTGGTCCCTAAATAGAATCTATTTTGACTAATTTGGAAACATGAGAGAAAGCAAAATGTTAAGGGCGAGAAGAAACTTGTAATATGTTGCATTAGAAACTCATATTTTACACAGATTTTTCCTGAGCTGGCTTAAAAAAATAAAAAATAAAAGAAAGTAAGTGCCAAATCTGTTGACTCGGCTTCACAAAAGTTTAGGACGGAAGGCTTCCTTACAGTTTGAAAATTTTACATTTCACATTCCAAAGTTCACCAGGGAAGTGTTAGCACAGCACATAATGTTCCCTCTGCATACGCCAGCAGTATTTTTTGAAAGTTTATAAACTGGCCGGGAAGCATTTGCTGCTGAAATTTGGCCCAAAGATGATCTCCCCCCAGTCCATCAGCTTGTTCCAGGTTACTTAGATGTTGAATTTTAGAGAGAAGAGGGAGCTACACAAAATATTGTAATGAATAACTATGGGCCCATAAGCAAGCCTTACTTAGAATCCTTCCAGCAGAAGGTGTGTCCGAGTTCCTTAAGGATAAGAGTATGGAGGACCAAGTGGGTCTGGAGCAAGGGAAGGTCGAATTGTTTCTCAGGACCGTGATCTCTTCTTAATCACAGTTCACTCTGTCCTTGCTGCATTGCCTCTGGAGTCTGGGAGGGGCCTGAGCAGCTAACTCCCCAGGAGGGGCAAAACCCATGTATTGTATTAGAACCTACGGATTTTCACATACATTTCGAAATAAGATGACAACATAAAGGGGCCAGTCTATCATCATTTTACTGAAATTCTTGACCTGATCAAGTAATCATGACATTTTAGAGCTGGCAAGAACCTTTGAGAAGGGCTTAGTGAATGCTACGGCAGTATTTCTCAGCCTGGGAGCCAAGGATGGTGGCTAGGATGTCCTCTGGGGCTTGTAGAACATGTTAAGTTTTCTTATTTTTACCCCAGGCCACTGAGCTAGACTCTCTAAGGGTAGGGCCTGAGAATCTGCCGTTATCATAAGCGTTGCAGGAAATTCTGAGTGAGTATAAGAGCTGGTCTTCTAGCAAATCCAGTCTCCCTGTTTTTATTTATATGTCACTTCCCCTTCAATTCTTTGGCTTCCCCCTAGCATCTCCTGGGAAGGATTGTTCTCACCCGTCTGCTTTGAAAGCCCTTTAACCTTTATTCCATTGTGTCTCTTTATAGTATTCTTACTTGAGGCACGTCCGCCTCCCTTTTGGGGGGTGTCGGGACCTGCCCCCCTCGTCTTGTGTCCTCGGCACTTGGCACAGTGCCTGGTACGTGTCAATGTTCATTAAATGTTTGCTGAATGAAGGAATAGACCAGCTTTGTAGCGGAGGGAGCTCTTAGTTGACCTGCGGTAGCGGCAGAGCCAGCACTAGAGACCCAGGTCTCCTGATTCTCCTCTAGTTTCTAAATAGTGCTACTGCTGACAGAGACTAATTTAATTGCACAAGCATTTGTCAGTTTGTCTTCCAGTTAGATTCTTTTTTTTAACTTCTCTGGATTTTATTTGCATGATAAACCATAACTGTTCATTTGATAGTGTTGCATGCAGCAAAACACGGAAAGCAGTTTTAAAAGAAGGAAAAAATATACACACATATATGGATGCAGTGCTTATTAACATTGACTGGCCTATTCCTTGGAATTCCAGAATTCCAGGTACTCTGCCGTTTATCATCAAGGCTACACATACCAAGGCTCAAGTCTTGACAAAAGAGGATTACGAACCATAACTCATAACCCTCTGTAGTCCCTAGGCTCTCAAACTTTTTATTCTTGCAAATGCCTTAGTAGAGATAAGGACACTGCTATTCCTGGGCACTTTCAGGCAGCCAGCCCCTGGGCTAAGGGCTCATGTTCTTGACCTCACTGTGTCCACACGCTGGTGGGAAGTCTTCTAAGATCCCAGAAGAAAAATATGGAAGAAGAAAACTCTCAGTAGTCAAGGTTATACAGTCAGATTGATTCCCCTAGTAGGTCATGAGGGTGCCATGCTGAAAGGTCATGAAGGGTCATGGCAGGTGCCGTGCTCCAGGCGCTGGGTCAGTCCCCACTGTCTCTGAGGAGCTAGGGCTCCAGGGCTCTCGAGAACCTGAGTGTCATCACCGTAATCAGGATAAGGGGTGCTGCAGCCTGGCCAAGGTCAAGACAAGCACCAGGAGGGTGTGTCCCCAGCCATAACTCTGACGCCACCATCTCTCAGCTGTGCAAGGCTTTAGCTGCATTGCCTGAGAGATGACCGATCGGAGGTTGTTACCCATGGAAGATGGTCCCTGTTCGTCCTCTACTCTCCTTTACCTCTCTTTGTGTCTGTCTTCCCTGGGGCATGTTGCTCGCCTGCCTTTTCCTCTTTTATTGTCTTTCTCTTTGTCTCTTCTTTCATCTCTCACTCCCATCACCCAGACTGCAGACTCTCTGTACAACCCAAGCATCTGTGTTGGTGTCTTTTTTCTTTAAATTATTAGCTAAAATGTTGTATTCTCTCTTCTTATTTAAAAAATAATAATAGATGAATAGAATATATCGTTCTTAACATTTAGGACAAACGGTTTTTGTCCTTCATTGCCCTTGACTTTTAAAAAAAATAGTCACTTAAATGGAGGGGAAAGTTTCTCATCTTCGATGTCAATGAAAATTTTAAACATGGGAAGGAAAAAAGGTCTTTGGCCTGTTCATAGCATGTAATGTTAGTTTTCATTTTTATTTGCTTGAGTTTTGTGCTAAAGGGTTTCTTCAGGAATACTTATGTTATTTTAAGGTTTTGCAAAATCACTGTATAGGGCCTTTGTTTATTTAAATCTGTAAAAGGTGATTGTTGGAAGTTTGCCAGCTGACTCATGTCTCCGTAGGATGAGAGCTAGATCCATGCAGTCTCAGAACTATACTCAACTTTTACTTTACAGGGACTCCTACATCCAGAGAGTAAATACATAAAAAAATTTAAACACACATGTATAGAGAAGTGTTTGATAAAATGCCAGAGCCTTTTCTGAATACTTGTTTTTAAAAATGCTCTTCTTTCACTCTTTGTAGTCCTAACACAGTGTCTTTTGGGTATAATTTCTGATATCAGATTCCCTTTGTCAGACACACATGCCTTTTTTTTTTTTTTTTTTTTTTTTTGCGGTAGGCGGCCCTTTCACTGTTGTGGTCTCTCCCGCTACGGGAAACAGGTTCCGAGCGCGTAGGCTCAGCGGCCATGGCTCACGGGCCCAGCTGCTCCACGGCATGTGGGATCTTCCCGGCCCGGGGCACGAACCTGTGTCCCCTGCATCAGCAGGCGGACTCGCAACCACTGCGCCACCAGGGAAGCCCCACACATGCCTTTTTAAAAATGTCTTCACAAGAGCACAATTATCTTGAATCTTCCTAATTCACCATCTGATTACATTTTCAAAGTTCAACCTAAATGAAAACCAAATAATGCTCACGTGTAAATGATGATGACAATTTGGGACCAAATAGGCTTGTTTTCTTTTTTAAAAAGAAATTTTAGCTTAAAATTTTATTTTGTACTTGATATTTCCAGTCCTTATCATGAGTGTTTATTAATCCCCCTATGATGGTAACTCTGAACATTTTTCGGTCACTGGCCCTTCTGAGAACAGAAAAGTTGGGGATAAAATGCACTTGCACAAAACCCCACATCCATTTCAGGGGGTTCATAGGTCACCACAGCTGACAGGTTAAGATTTTCCTGTAATATTTTCTCCTCAGTAAAAGCTGAACACTGCTTTTGGGGATGGAGTGAGGAAAGAGGTGAGGGGCTGGACAGCATTCCTGCTCTGTGCTCAGTAAAAGAGATTATTTTAAAAAAATAAATACACAGCAGTGGTCCAAGTTCTGTTTTAGTTTGAAAAACTGCAGGTTGGGTGCCTAGTCCAGCAAAGAAAGCAACAATGACACCAACTGTGTAGAAGTGATAATGGATCCAGATTTGCAATGACCATGCCCTCAGAGAGCCCTTCAGAGCCAAATAAATGCATTTTTCAACACCTGGGACATTTGATCTTCGCTGCTTCTTGCTTTGAGTGGCTTTAAAAATTGTATTGTGTGCAAAAGTTATGGGTCAGTACTACCGTCTCATTTTCAAAGAACTTTAGTTGTAAAGTTACTTAGTGGAAAAGTTTCTCTTATTGATTTATTATTCAAGAAAAGAGATTTTCCTGACAAGTGGAACAAGTTCATAAGGATGAACTTTATGGGTGTCTTGTTAGTATCATTTATTTCCCCAAATGTCACGTGAAAAATATTTGAATATTCAGTCAATATAGTAGAAAGAAAATAAATGTTTCCGTTGTTGTCCGAGGTGAATAACAGGAAGGAGTTGTTTAGATTCGAAGGTCTATCGTCAGAGGTTGCCCAGCAAGGCAAGGCTTTGCACTTTGTTCTATAACTATGTTTAGAAAAGCATTTCGTGATCGAATATTGATTTGTGAAGAGGCTTGGGTGGCAAGGAAGTAGAGTTTTTTATGAACAAGAGGAATTTACATTAGATTGTCTAGAGCTATTTTTTATTAGATTAAATCTCAGCAAGATGAGGTCAGGCTGGGTCCTTTGCCCTCCATCATTGCCATTTTTTTCTTTTAAGTGAAAATAATTTGGCCCCCAGCTTTTTTATGCCCTTAGCCATGGACATTCCCGTTTCCATCCAGCACATTGACAAGCATCATCCCTAATTCCACCTCCACCTCAAGAAAACAGTTCTGTTTGGTTAATAGGAGAGAAAAAGGTGCCTGTGAAATTAGGTACCCTGGGCATTTAATACTTTGATACATAGTGTGTGCTTTTAAGACCACATTTAGAAAGCATCGATAACTTCACTGTGTGGTTATAACGTTCGGCCATTTGTTTTGGTAAGTAATTAAAGCGCCCTCTCTTTCCTCCTGCCCTAGGCCTCAGAGGTGTTGATCTAGATCAAGGGAGAGCGAGCTCACATGCTGCCGTTAGAGTGAATTTGTTCCCTAACCCATCCTGTGAATATCAATGCTAACAACAGTGTCTTGTGTGTGTGTGTGTGTGTGTGTGTGTTTTCTTTTTTTTTTCCTTTCCTTTTCTATCCTTTATTATTTTCTTTCTTTCTTTCTTTCTTTCTTTTTTTTAAATCAATGTGCTTTTTCCTTGTGAATAATTATATGTCTAGAAACAGCCATGGAGTGATTTTGCTGTTCTGAATGGGGGAAAGATTAATAGTGACATTTGGAAGGCAAGTATATTGTCAGATTTTAGCTTATTTAATATTTTGTCCTTTTTGCATGGCTGTGGCTGCATCTTCTTTGTGAATATCATGCATTCTGCAGGGACGGAGTGATGGGGCTTCTGGCTAGGGCTGTGGGACTCACACGTGTCGCCTTTTTTGATGTCTCCCATTGTGAATGACTTCAGGCTGATTGCCCCAGGTTCCTGTTGTCTTGTAAGAAGCGGCACTTGCACCAAACCGGCATCAGCAGCCCATGCATGCCTTTTTCTGCCTAAGCTCACATACACTCTCTGCCTCGTGCTGGGAGGACTTCTCTCCCCTTTGATATTTGAGGCCATGTAGTGGGTCATTCCCCTTTCTACATTAACAGGGATCTCTTTTCCTCTAGGATTTGCATGCAGCCACAGTCAACCCGGACCCCAGTTTAAAAGAGTTTGAAGGAGCCACACTGCGCTATGCATCCTTGAAACTCAGGTAGGGCATTCAGAGCACCTGCCGTAACGAGTGGCTTTGTGCAGCTAGAGGTTGCAATTGAGTTCTAAGTCCAATTTTCTGTTTTTCTTTCTAGAAATGCCCCACACGCTGACGATGATGATTCTTGTAGTATCAACAGTGACCCAGAAGCTAAGGTTTGTAATAAAGTGCTTTCAGCGACCAGGTTAATATTCTTGCATCAAAATAATGACTTTGGATAACGGCCCAGTTTTTTACAAACCATCAACCCAGAGCCACTTAATAAGGAATTAGTCCTCAGTCCTCTCTCTTTCCTAATCTCCCCAACAATTAAAGTAAACCCCTCGGCCAAGTTAGGTTTGCGAGGATTTCTGTAATCATCACGACTCTGCTTGTATCTCACTACCTCAGTTCTTTGTGCATCGCAATAAGTTAAAATTATCGTTCGAACAGGTGGGCTTCAGAAGCCTTTGAAGATAAGCCAGGCTCTGCCTTGCAGTGCCATGGGAGGGGCGGTGAACAGGTGCCACAGACCCCTCACACCCACCTCCTCCAGGGCAGCCTCGCACCTGTGCAAAGCGAAAGTTCTTCCTCATTCCTGTCCTAAACACGGGCCTGTTTCATGGTGGGGAACCAGCAGGACCAGCTGACGGGTATGCGACCAGTACAGTTGCACAGGGCCCTGAGCGGAGAATCGGGGCCCCGTGTTTTTCTGTGCAGTTGCTCTCTTGATGTTCTGCATACTTTTATCTTTGACTCTGTGCTCTGTAGATGAAGTGCAGTGGGGCAACGGAGTGTGCCCCGGGGGGTTGGAGCCTTGGCTTACGCACAGTCCTGCCACCTCCCTACCTGTGCAGTGTTTCTCAGCTGCTTGGCACCTCAGGCCCTGCCACCCTCCCCATCCCTGCCCCCGACCCAGCAGTTACTGTTGCCTTCCACCCCTGTAGGGGGCTAGGTGTGAGCCTGGGGAGAGTTGATGCCAGGTACACAAACTCCATGGTGTCCCAGGAGGGGACAAAGTAGTGGCCTGCCCAGCTCAGGCGGACAGCACAACAGTGAGTTCGCGGGTGACTCAGTGAGGCCCCGCCCACTCCCAATCCAGGTACCTAGCGTGTCCCGGCACAGGTGTTGCAAACAGAGGGTCATCCATTTGCTGTGGGCTGGGGTGGTGAGTCCACGGGAAAGGGGGATTCTTGGCTCAGTTTCCCCACCCCTGGCCAGGACGTGGTGCATCGGTCTAGCAGCTGATGGTCTGTAGCGGTGGGCAGCCTGTGATGGTCTGCACTCACCCTGTAAGTATCCCCTTGCCCGAGAGAGGGTGACATTAAATGACAAGCAAAAAACACCGTTAGGAGTTGAGAGAGAGAATGCAGAAGAAAGGATAAAGCTTCATGTCTTAATACTTTTTACAGCTTTTCCCCCCCTGCTTTTTGAACATGGGGCCATGTGTTTTCATTTTGCATATTTCATTTTCATTTGCAAATTATGTAGCTGAACCTAGATATTTTTCTGAATCCCAAAGTAGATATTTGTCTACGGATAAAACAGCAGATAGGTTCCTGTAGCAGTAGTTAAGTGGGGAACACCGTGCAGGTTCAAAACCTTGGCTCCCTGGCCGGAAGCTGCCACATTGCCATTGGTTCTGTAAGAATCCCAGGGCCTCTCCGTTGCTCCTAGTTTGCTCAACTTCCTTCTAAGCACAGCCTGATCAGGTTAAGGCTGCTCCAGAGCCAGCAGTGCTCTGAACAAGTTCTTGGTTGGCCTCTGACACCCTGGCCTTTAAAGATAAATCTTATGGCAAGGAAGGGAAGGGACCTAGTAAAACAGGAAGGCAGGCTGTGAATAATTTGCTTTGCTACCAAGTGTTTTATAAGGGCTATCAGCAAAGACTGGAGGAGGAAGGGCAAGCAGCAGCAATATTTTTCTCCACCCGGAAGGGCTGGGCCAGTGATGTCTGTAAAGCTGAGTGTGAAATTGACAAGAGTGGGCCAGAAGGGTGATGCATGGAACGGAGATTGAATGGGTAGCAGGAATTGGAGGTAATTGAGCTATTACCTAAGAGGGTGCTTTCTCTTTTTCCCTCTCAGTTGTATTGCTTACTGAATTCTTGATCTACCACTGTTCTATTCCCAACGTGTCTATTCTAGCACCTATTAGGAATTTGTTTATGTTAATAAGGAGGCTCAGCTTCCTTAGAAGTAACTAAAGTTGTACTTAGTTCTAAACAAAAGAGCATGTGTATTGTATTATTTATTGTTTATCCTTCTTTGTTCTATAAAAGATCTGAGGAGACTTATGAAAGCACTTACAAGCCACAGAAAACATAAGGGAAGAATCAGTGCATCTGTCTGTACTGGGACAGTACATGGAGTTAGGACAGATCAGACTGGGGAGAAGGAAAAAGCATAGGACTTTTTTTCAGAGCATAGGACTTGGCATAGTTAAGAAAATTGACCTTTGGGTCCATTTTTGTACCTCCAGGTGATTATTTATACTGAGGACTCTTATGGTAAATGGCATGAATTCCTGTAAGGGCATCTCAGAATCTTGAAAAAACCTCTGCAAACTACACGTGCTTCTAACTGCCCCCATCCCACCCTAGATTCTGAAGGTGCCCCGTGCTATAGAAAGTCACTGTCACTCTTGAGGACCCTAAGTCTGTTGGGAGGGGAGAAGGGTCTCAGAACCCTGCTTTCTATGAATCACACTGTGCATGAGGTAAAAGCATCTCAGTTCCTTATGGAATATAATGGTTTTTCTAGTGCTCTGTTATAAAATAATTGTAATAATGAATATTTATTGAGTGCTAACTTTTTGCCCGGCTTAGTCCTAAAGATTTCATTGCTGTTGACTCTCATCCTCACAGAAATTCAAGGGGCTGACTGTCATTATTGCAGATGAGGAAAATGAGGCATAGAAGGTTGAACAGCTACTTAACTAGTAGAGTCAGGATTTGAATCCAGGCCATTTGGCTCCAGAGCCCTTGCTCACTAGACTGTCCAAAGAAAGGTCTCCCTTGGAGCTTCATTCAGGGGCCACCATCGATCAATGTGATCAGCGTGCTCAACAATACTCCAAATTTATGTAAAGACACATAGAAGTTTGGATTTTGCTCATTGGAAGCAAAGGACAAACCCATTTCAAGTACATTGGTGGAGGATTATGACAGCGTGGACCAGCTTCCCGGTCTGACTTGAGGCAGAGATGAACCCTAGACTCTAGAAGTGGAATGGATGGGCTGCAGGTTTTTTCAGACCATCCCTCAGTGGTATAAGTTCAACCAGGCTTATGATAAAAGTTGGACCAGAACAGGAGGAAGCGGGGGCTGGAGTGGAGCTCATCTGTGTGTCTGGCGATTGGCCGAGCTGCCCACTTGAGATACCCCACACAGATGGCATCCCTTTGGGGAAATTGAGTCTCGCTGTCCTTCTCTGGAGGCAAGTCTCTCCACCTCCTGATGGAAGTGGGTCAGGGGAAACCCTGCAGGGAAGGCTAAGGTGATCCTTCAATGCTGTTTCCAACAGTACTAAACGAAATTGTTTTTTACAAATTTGGAACAAGTCCATTGGTTTAGAGCTGACTTTGATGAGGCCACTTTGGAGGTATTCCCCATCGCCACCACCCTCTGGCCTCTCCCATCTGCCCCCCTTAGTCACTCCTCGCCTGTTCAATGCTGCCTGGGGCACCTAAGCAGGCAGAAGTGACAAGATCTAGGTTCCCAGATGTTCAAGCTTTCGATAGATCTAAAGATATCTAAAGGGTGTCTTTAGTTAACCCTTTCCATTCTTTCAATTTGTGAAGGACTCAGGAACTGAGTGCCCCGCAAAGAAGCAGAAGGTATCCTTTCTTTAGGAAACAAAAATATTTAATTTCATGTACGATGGAATTCCAAATATAGTCCCTGAGGAATGATTACTAAAAAGATTATTATAGAAAATGTCTTCCTTACTCCCTCAATGAAACTTAGATGCTGGAAAAATAAAAGTCATTTTTAGACTATCAGGATATGACTCCTTCAGAATTCTCCCCAGCCACTCTGAGTCAGAGCATCTTGATATTGATAATCTGTTGTTCAGTGAAACATCTAAGTAGCAACATAAATGAACTCTTCCCCCCATGCCACCCCACTCCTGCAAAGGCAAAGTATTTTTATAACTCTGACAGTGTTTTATGAGCCTACCTAACTTTATATACAGTAAATATTTTTTTAGTTGATTGCAGTATGTGCATGAGTTTGTATATAATTCTGAGCTCTTTAACTTCTATTTTAAAATAATTATAGATTTACAGAAAAGTCACAAAGATATTGAGTTCCCATATACATTTCCCTAATAGTAACATCTTCATAATCACGGACAATCATCCAAACTAAAAAATTAACATTGATACCATATTATTAACTAAAATAGGCTTTATTCACTCACATTTTCCCATTTTTTCCACTAATATCCTTTTCAGGACCTAATCTAGGATACTACATTGCATGTACTGAGCTCTTAAAAGACTACTTCACGTATTCCTTTCCACAATTCTCAGATTTATCATTCTTAATTCCATTATAATATTCCATTTAATTAATAGCACCATAATCTGTCTAGGCACCCAGTGGCCATAAGGAACAATTTCCAGTACTACAGGGCAGAGCTACAACTTCATAAAAATAGGTGGCTTTTTTTCTTTTAAATCATTGCTTTGGTACAGGTTGCTAAAACGGTATTACCGTGTCAAAGGCTATGAACTTGTGGCTTCTGTCATTTATTGCAAAACTGCTTTTCAGAAAAGGCTACAGCGGCATATAATTCCATCTGTAATACCCTAGAAGACACCTTTATCCACTGCCCATTATTCTTTAGGCTTTGTCATTTTTACTTATTTACCTTATTTTATTGCATGTGAGCTACTACCTCCTACTTTAAAATTCCCCCCTCTTAAATTATCATCAACATAGGACATTTGTTTTGGTAGGTACAAAACCCTATGTTTATTATGAAACTCCGTGTTTCTGTCCTTTCTTGGCTGTCTTTTGCCCTTATTTTTCTATGCATTTTTTAAATAAAAATTTTATTTTGGAATAATTTTGGATTTACAGAAAAGTGACAAAGATAGTACAGAGAGTTCCTGTATACCCATCACCCAGCTTCCCCCAAGGTCCTATCTTACATAACCATAGTACACTTGTCAAAGCTAAAAATGAATAGGGATACGAAACTATTAACTAAACACTTTATTCTGATTTTACCAGTCGTTCTTCTAGGTCCTTTTTCAGTTCCAGGATCTAACTCAGGACAGTACGTGGTGTTTAGTCCCTCTGCATTTTTAAATTCAAAACTTTGTTATTGTAATCTTAAAGATTTTTTCTAATTATTTTTTTTCCTCTATTTTGCGTCACTTCTCCATGTGAAATGTTTTTAAATGTCTGCGTGTACAAGCTTTTTGTAGATAGTTGCCTCTTGTGCCTCATTTATCAAGAAGGCAATTTCTAGTCACGTCTGAGCGGCCAGGTAGCTTGCACTTCTGAATCCCCACGATTCTGCACTCTGCCCCCGGGCTCATCCTACTACCTTAGAACCCTAATTTAGCCCTTTAAAACGTTCCTTTTCTCATGGCATGTGGCTTATTGCTGGCCAAATGCTTGACTAGAATGATTAACCCTAAAATAAAAGCCAGTTTTAATTAAATTGTAGAAAACTGAATGCTTTGAAAAATATGTACGAATACCTTAGAGTGCTTTCCTCTCCTTTGTGTTCGCTATGCTCAGACTTCTGTAAAGGAAGTGTTCTGCCATCTTGTGGACAGTATTAAAATTACGTCCCTAAAGAAATCAGCATTTCATTTGAAATCATTGAATTGCTTAAAGCTAGAAGTGACATTAAAGGTGATCGAATGGTCCTCCTTTACAGGTGAAAAAGTGAATCCCAGAAAATTTGTGTGCATAACTTTCCTAGGGTCCCACAATTAGTGGTGGAGATGGCACTCAAAGGTGGGTCTCCTGGGCCTCTGACCAGGAGTCAAGAGTATATAACAAATCATTTTCAGGATATTTGTGAGGAGAAGTAATTAGAACTGCTTTCAGAACACTGTTCTTCGGTATCCACAACAAGGGAACTGGGTAAGGAGGATTATTTTTTCCCAAGCATTAAATTCTCTGGGTTTCAACTTCCTCGGCTGTAAGATGAATGTGTTATCATCTCAGAAGTCACTTCTGGTTCTGAGAAATTTTCAGATCTGAAATGAAGTGAGCAGTCCTGATCTATGGCGTCTGGAGATTAAATAGTTCAGTCTGGTCTATCTCCAGATCTGGAGAAGGAAAGAAAGAGTAGTTTGAGCCCAGGGCTGGAGAGAGGGAGCTGTCTCCCTTTTCTGAACACATGCTCTGCCCGCGCCCTGCACTATGCTAGGCACCTACATGCAATTTTCCTGCAAGCGCAAGGCACCGTGGTTGTTTCCCCCATGTTACAGATAAGAAACTGGTGCTTTGAACAGGTTAAATAATTAATTTTATCACACAGCCAGTAACTGGTAGAACTGGGACTCAAACCTAGTGGCATTTGACTCCAAGGTCTAAGGCAGCGTCGTGCCCACCCACTCCCAGGGATCGTTTCCCTAAGCTTTATGGTCGCTGGCTGCCTGGGTGTCTGAGGTGGAGGTAGCAGGGATGTCAGAGGTAGGCGGAGGGTGGTGGGGGGGACTGGAGAGTCATTGCTTGAGGACAGACTCCCCCTTCCTTTCCAGCGCTCCCAGATGGTCCAGTCCTTGGCAGTGCCTTCAGACTTTCCAATGCCCATATTGACAGATCTAGATTCAGTTGTTCTGGGGCCGGACAAGGTACTGCAATTCTGCTAAGCTCTCGGGCGCTGCTTATGCTGCTGGCCTATACACAACACGTCAAGCAGCAACAGTAAAAAGTTTGAAACCAGATAAATAAGGTGTCATTTCTGTGCATCCTCTACAGTCTTCCTACACAGTACCTCCCAGTTCTGTCATGGCCACCTGCAGCCAGTTCCCAGCTGCTCCGGGATGTCTTTCCCAGGCACTGGTTTTTATGAAAGCTTTGCCTGTCTCTGTCCTCTTTTGTTATAACCTGCCCCAGATGGAGAGAAAAGAGAAAGAGGTGATACACATCAGTTGGTCAGTAGGTTTGACAGAGGAACGTCCTGAAGTGAACAGTGAATGAACACGAGATTCTAATATTCATCTGTAAGCTTTATTTATCCGTGCCCTCCCTTGGTTCCTATTCGCATAGATTTTCCTGAAATATTTATATTAGTGGCTACTGACTAGGTTAGTACTAATACATAAAACAGGAAGGGGTAGGGAGTATCTTTTCTCATTCAGATTTATTTCTGGTCTATGTAGCAAATTCGTTATCAGTACTTAGCATTTGTGTGGGGTTTTTATGTTTGCATGTAGTTCTTAGAATTGATTTTTGTTCATGTGGCACGGGTTATTGTCTTTAAGAAATCCTGATCTGTATGAGAAGTTTGGGTTTGATTTCTGTTGTTGATTCATTAATTGAGTCAAAAACATTTATTGAATGCTTAATGTTAAAGGAAAGCTGTGTGTTACAGTGGCTAAGAGCATGGACTCCAGGCCCCGACTGCCTTGATTCAAAGCCAGCCTCTGCTACTTACTTAGCTGGGTGACCTTGGGCAAGTTACTTAGCCTCTCTGTACCTCAGTTTCCTCATCTAGAGAGTGGGCGTAATAATAGTACCTATCCCACAAGGCTATAGTAAACATTAAGTGAATTGATATAAACATAAGATCTATGTCAAGTGCTTAGAACCACCTCTGTCATACTTTATGCATTAGACGTTATGACTCTTCTCTTACAAGGAGGAACGGGTATGTCCCCTGCCTTCATGGGGCAGACAACAAACAGGGAAATTCAGTGCATTGTGCTAAGTGCTGAGCTGTCATGTCATGGATGCTGAGCTGGGGACATCTATCCTGGCTGGGAGTAAGGGGTGGCATATGGTTTTCCAGAAGGAGATGATGCCTAAACTAATGAGTGTACTTGCATTGCAGCGGGATTTAGTGATTCTCTCCCAAAATGTAAATGTAAGTGCTCAAGATTAAAAAATAATTTTATATGTAATTTTGCGTTCATTTTCAGCAAATGCTTTTAGGAACAGATCTATTAAGATGAGGCCCACCCATATTTGTCCAATACTGCAGATAACATCGTTTCTGTCATCTGTTAATGTGTACGCATGTTACAAACTATGCCCAAACTTGGTGGCTTAAAACAACAATTGATTTTCCTCCTGAAATAAATTTTGTGGGTTCAGGAATTTGGGAAGGGCTCAGTGGCGCAGTTCCTTTTTGATCCACATGGGGGCATCTGGAGGCAGGTGGGGCTGGAGAATCCACTTCCAAGATGGCTTCTTCACTCACGTGCTCGGTGGCTCAGTTGTTCCTTGGCCACTGTCTCTCTTCATGTGGCATCTCATCCTCCAGGGCCTCTCCATGTGGCTTGGAGTTCTCACAGTGGTGGTCTCTGGGTAGGCAGGTGTACTTCTTACATGGTGTCTGGCTTCCAAGAAGCAGGAAGCTTCCTGAAGCCACCAGGTGAGACAAGGCTGTTTCAGGAGATGGCACCCCATCACTTCCACCCTGTTCTGTTGATCAGAGCAGTCACAGACAAGACCCAAGGGTCAGCAGTCAAGGGTCAGCAGTCAAGCCCAGACCCACAGACTCTACCTCTTGAGGGAGAGTGTCCGGGTCATGCTGCAGAGAGCATGTAGGGTGCAGGGGAGAGGGTGCTTTATTTCTGCCATCTTTGGGACATACAGTCTGTGACAGATGTTATTCTCACATTTTAGTTATTCAGCGAAAACGCCCTTAGTGAGGGGCATAACTGTCAACACAGTTGAATCAAGAAACCAAGGCACAGAGCCAATGACGAACATACCAAGTCCTGGCAGAATGAGATTTCATCCTCTCATGAACGGCTTTCAGGTTGACATTCACAAAGAGAAAATGAGGACCGTCTCAGTCAAGCCTTAGGAGAGGTGGAAGGAGCACAGAGAGGCAGAGTTATCTGCCCAAGAGTGTATAGCTGATCTGGGAAGAGCACGACTCGATCCAGGCTCCTGACCCTGGTCCAGCGTGGTTTTTCCACTGAGCACGGCGACACTCACTGTCTCTTGGACACTGAGCCATTGGCCTTCGATACTCATTTTGTCTCCGGGCCCAGAGGCCAGCTTTTGTGTTTCTAAAACTGTTTTCCTCCGTTTATTTGCCAACATGACCATGCATAATGCCGTGTTTCTGGCAGAGCCACGGCTCCCTTTCCCTTATTAACTTCTGGTCACTACGCTTGCCTGAATGAGCAGTTGACGAGTTGGCAGCCATGCGAGCCCCCGGGTTTTGAAAGGCACTGTTGAAACGAGCTGCATTGTTATCCACCTGTTGGCAGCTGCTCCCTCTGGTGGGCAGATGCCTAGATGGCTAATTAAGGAGAGGCAGACTTCCTTCTTCCCTTGAAGGAAGGAAGCAGGAAACAGGTGAGGTGATGGGCGGCCCCCAGCAGCAGGGGTGGAGGTGGGCATCCTGAGAGTGCAGGGGCAGCAGATGTGTCAACCTGGCCCCGTGAGATCCTGCCAGAGAATTCTGGGCCGTGGGTATTCTCAGAGCTGGACAGCCTCAGGTAGAAGCAGCAGCAGTGGTACCTTCATCGAGCAGGGCTGGGTCCTCCAGGAAGAGCCATTTGGTCGAGCCCTGGGGGTGTCCCGAAGCTGGCATTCCGAGGCTGCCCAGAAACTTGACAACACATACCAGGCGTCCTCTTCTCTGGGCTGTTGCCTGAGAACTTAATGCCGGTGCCAGTACTGAGGCAGTACCGTGAATATTTCTTATTTATTTGCAGTTCATGAAATTGATAGAGAAATGATGGTTCCTCCTACAGGACTATTAGAATAATTCAGACACTGAGCCATTTTAGCTAAGCCACACTGTCCCCTCACGCCTACGCCTCCCGTTTAAAATCTCATTGAAGTGTGAAGCTGCAACGATCAGAGCCTGAGTTCTTCGTCTGCTCCAGGCTCTGGCACTTCTAAGGAAATGGTTTTCATAGTCAGGTTTGCATATTTTCAGTCTCTAAATTGACAGGAAGTGCGACAGCTCTCAACAGTTGTCTGTAACCAAGCCATCCATCCACTCATTCTACATATATTTATTCAACAACAGTTGCATGCAAGGTGAGATAATCAGTGAGACCGAGGAGAAAGTAATACAGAAGAAAGTAATACAGCAGAGAAAAATGGTAATCCTACTTAAGAATGACAGTTACAATGTTACTGGACTTGAGAAAGAGACAGTTTGAGTCTGTATGTGGAATTTCAGTTGCTTCCTGTCGAGGGAGACACTTGAGATCAGTGCACTGAGCATAATCCATAAATAATTGAAATTGGCAACCTAAGTGTTTATTAACAGATGGATGGATAAAGGAGATGTGGTGTGTATATGCAGGGGAATATTACTCAGCCACAAGAAAGAAAGCTTGCTATTTGTGACAAGCTTTGGACACGAATAGACCTTGAGGGTGTTATACTAAGTGAGATAAGTCAGACAGAGAAAGACAAATACTGTATGATGTCTCTTATAAGTGGAATCTAAAGAAGCCGGACTCTTAGAAGCAGAGTAGAAGGTTACCAGGGGCCGGGAACAGGGGAACTGGGGAGATGTCGTTTAAGGGGACACACCTACAACCAGTAGATAAGTGAGTCCCGGGGATTCAATGCACAGTGTAGTGATTAGTCAACAATACTGTATTGAAAACTTCAAAGTTGCTAAGAGACTAGATCTTGATTGTTCCCACCACAGAAAAGAAACGATAAAAATGAGACATGATAGGGGTGTTAACGAACGCCATGGTGGCGGTCTTACTGAAATATATAAATGTATCAAACCAGCACATTGTACACCTTAAGCTTACACAAATGTTATATATCAGTTATACCTCAGTTTTTAAAAATTAATTTAGAAATAACTCAATTGACGTTAAAAGATCCTCAGACTAAAAATCACTTCATTAAGACTGTGCTTAGCTGATGAACCAACACATTCTTTTTTTTAAATTTATTTTATTTATTTGTTTTTGGCTGTGTTGGGTCTTCGTTGCTGCGCACAGGCTTTCTCTAGTTGCAATGAGCAGGGGCTACTCCACTGCGGTGGCTTCTCCTATTGCGGAGCCTGGGCTCTAGGCACGCAGGCTTCAGTAACTCTGGCACAAGGGCTCAGTAGTTGTGGTTCACGGGCTCTAGAGTGTAGGCTCAGTAGTTGTGGCACACGGGCTTAGTTGCTCCACAGCATGTGGGATCTTCCCGGACCAGGGCTTGAACCTGTGTCCCCTGCCTCGGCAGGTGGATTCTTAACCACTGCGCCACCAGGGAAGCCCGAACCAGCACATTGTTACCCCACATCTCCAGCCAGACAACACTGCAATTCACCTCCTGTGGGCACAGAGCAAAAATGTGTCTCTTTGGATTCCCTTACAGTCTCTCATTCTCTCAGCATACCTGCTGCTCAGGAAGGGGACACAGGTCCACACCCAGGGCCCACTTTTCTGCTCCAGCCACATTCCCAGTGGTAGGTTTGACCAGCAAGTGACCCCTGTCTCTACTGAACCTGGAACGTTTGCCCATGTAAATGACACATGGACCCTAGAAGCAAGAATATATGATTTCTCAAAAAGCCCTTCTCCTGAGAGCCGTGATTTTTTTCAGAGCTGTGAGTTCAGATGAGATCTAGAGCAACCTATTTTATAGAAAATGTCAATTTTCCCTCTTCACCTAATGCTATAGGCCAGTGTCACTTAGCAACTAAAATACTATATGAAGCTCATCTCTCCTTCTTCAGATTCTCTAATACATGTCTGCCCTGTTTTGGTTGAGATCTAGAAACAATAAAATGAATGGATATCCAACGTAGACCTTCATCATTTGGCAACAGTAGAGGGTTGGGCGGAGAAGGAAACTAACGTTGCTCTGATTCCAGCCATGTGCTGGACACCCTACTGGGTGCTTTACTTGCAGCGGGCCATCTGATTCTCGGAACAGCCCTGCAAGGGGGCGGGTGATATTGTTATTCCCACTTTACAGGTGAGGAAATTGAGATTCAGAGAACCCAAGTCACTTTCTTAAAATCACAAATCAGTTGTATGGGCGAACTGAAATTTGAGCCTGAGTGAAGCAGACTCTAAAGCTCGTGTTCTGATAATAAAATACGGTGATGATTGCTGATGTTTATTGAGCATTTAGTATGTTATGGGGCACATACATACCAAGGTGGTTTGGGACCATTATCGGGAAGCTCAGTTTCTGTCTTTCAGGCTTACCTAGCACCTCTGTAAAAGGCAGTAGCAAACACTCCCATGTGACTTCCACTGTCCTGCTTTCCCACAAACCCCAGGAGCTATGTTCTTTTATTTCTCCTATTTTTAGTTGAAGCTGAGGCACAGAATCCTACATGACCTGCCCGCAGTTTCGGAGCTGATAAATGGCAGAGCTGAGATGTGAACCCAGGCAATCTGGCTTCAGCGACCAAGCTTTTAATCTCTGGGCTGTCCTTCCTCTTGTGTAGGTGGGCCTTCCCGTGGTCTTGCAAGCATGCCTTTGGTTTGGTTCTCTGAGTCCCTGTGTGATTGTCGTGTGGGAGTTCTATACCATGAGCTCAAGTTCACCTGAAGATGTGCAACTGTATTAAAGATTGAGAGGAAAAATAAAATATGTTTTTATGTGTGTGTTCCGGTTTTGTGTGTGTGTGTGTGTCTTTTAGTGGATTATCCAAGTACTTGACTCCCGGTGAATGACAAAAGAGGACAAAACAGCTAGAGTCTTTGTCTCTAATGCAGGGCCACGTTCCAAGGGGAAAGGGTATGAAGTAGGAGCTGGAATCCCTGGGTTCTGGGCCCAGTGCTGTCGCGGATGAGCTGTGTGATTTTGTTAACCTCTCTGAACATCACTTTTCTCATCTGTAAAATGGGATGGTACTAATGCATAGTCTGGGAGACGCATAGTATTACTGTGAGGACCAAGTAAGATGTTACACAATAGCAATGTTTTGCTGTACAGCACTAGCTAAACATGATGTATGGGTTTGGTCTTCCAAAAGTTTCTTTAAAAATTCGGATGTAATGGTTCCCAGCAGCCCCGTCAGTCATGGTGATGTACGCGTTTTTGCTGCTCTGTAGGTCCCATCAGCTGGAGGCTGTGTGGGACTGAGCCCAGTCCCAAGTATGCCATCTTTAAGGCCACCCTCCCTCCCTCTCTAATCCATTTAGTTTGGGAATCGTTTTGGCGATCACAGTATTACAATGTGTCATAGCTTAAGTGAAGCGGCATTACTTTCTTTTTTCCAGACCTTAGAAATAAATTAAAATAGGAAACGTCTCGTAACACACTGGTTATTAATGAAAATGCAGATAGTACCAGCTTATATACGTTATACGAGGAGTTTTAATCTAATTTTTGGAACGGAGGCAGTGATGATAGGAATAAGGAATTTCCTTTGTGTCAGTGGGATTGAGTGTTTGGTGCCTCATCTTATAGACAAAACAAACCTTGAAACAGGTTTTCGACTTGTTGCAGTTTGTGCGTGCGTGCGTGCGTGTGATTTCTCACTTTACGTAGAGCATACTGGTCTCCCCTTTTTCTGTATGTTAGGGCACAATTTATGTAAAGCCTTCGTCAATTCAGAATTGCTCGGTGGTTCACCTGGAATAGCAGTGAAGCACTTGAGTTCAGTAACGCAAGCCTTCCCTTCCTAGTGCGCTAGTGCCCGGGTAGAAGCCCAGGCTGGTCTCAGCCTCTAGAGTTCTGGTTGAAAAGCTTTGGGCTTCAGCCACCAGGAGCTTTATACTAGCTTTTAAGAAAAGAAAAGTTACTCCAAAGTTCTAGGTACATATTATTGACATCGAAGTTGCCCCCCCTTTTACAGGAGACTCTAGATTGTTCCTTCCTTAGTTGCTACTCCTCCCCAGCATTTACAGCGACTTCAGAGATTACAAAGACTCCCGAAAAGTGGGGGACTGCAGCAGAATCTGGCCTGCTGCCGTTAACAGCATTAAAGTACTCATATTGTCCACGAGATGAGTTGATAAATAATGTAGCATTTGTAAAACATTTTCCCAAAGATCTTTTTTTCAACTTATTAAAAGTTAACATGGGGGGGAAAAATTGACCCAGGAAGCTGAGAAAGTGGCCAGTGGCCCATAGCGTATTTTGGCATCACGTTACGTACGGAACCTCCCCATTCCTCTAACGTTCTTTGCGGACCTCTCTCTATGAAAGATTCAAGGCCGCAGAGGCGAGCGCACGCCAGAGCTAACTGTGTACTGGCGGGGTTGTGATGTGTGTACTAGGTGAGGCTGGTCCCCGTTCCCACAGAGCAAGCTGTGTGGAGTTAAGGTAATGCGGTCTCGCCAGCCCTAGGGCACTCCACATTGTTAATAAGTGAAGGTATTCTCAAGACAGAAAAATACATTTTATTTTGTGTCCTCTTTTATGTGCTTAAGTGGAACTACCATCTTCTCCTTCAAGACGTAAAGACTCTTCCCAAAGCAGTTTGAAAAATGGGATGGTTGAGGTTCTCATGTATTGTCATGAAGTAAGTTTCACAGAGGTTGTATTTTACATGCAGAATTGTAACCTATGTGCAGAAGAAATCTCGTGTCTCTGGTCAGGTCATCTCTGTTGAAACAGGAACATCAGTGGGGACAGTTAACTTATAGCATCCTACTTTTAAAGCTTTGCCCCAGGAGTGAAGAGTCCACAGCCCCCTTGGTAGAGGGTTTCTTGTTTTAGTATCTCTTTTCCTTAAGAAATTCATCATTACTGCTTTCCAGATCCTCCTTGTCTTTCCAGAGCCCCTACCCCTTGCTCGACGCCCTAGGTAGAAGGATGACTTTGGGTTGCATTTTCCCCACACTTTTTCAACTGCCTCACGATAACACTTCTCATTCTTCTCTGAGAAAATTAATCCAGACTCCCTCCACCTTTCTTTACAATTCACAGGACTCATAGCACTTGGATTCGTTTTGGTGATTTTTCTCAGGATACCCTACATCTTCTCCTTGGAAGAAAAAAAGGAGTCAGCAGATATTAAGTGCTGCTGGTGTGTGTGGCACTTACCTGGGCATTGTGGGAGAAGAAAAACACACACAAGGGCTCCCTGACCTCACGTGGCTCCTGGGAGAGGGGTACGGTGTTGAGAATCAGGACACCCCACTGCTCACCTGTACCGGCCGCTCACAGGCCAGGAGACCCTGGATGAGTCACTTCCCCTGATGGGCCTCATCAGTCAAGCAAAGGGGACAAGCAAAGCTTTGTGTTCAGCTCTGAAAACAAGGCTCAGAGGCTAATGGGGGAGGTGGCATTAATTCAAAGCATTAAGAGGTGAGCTACTGAGTATCTACAGTTAAGAGTCCAGGAAAAGGGGAGATGAATTTGGGAATGAGGCTTCTCCTTGAATTTGGACCAGCAGCCTCTGGCCCAAATCACTAGACCTCCACCCCAGGTCCATTCAGGGGGCAGGGCTGCAGCTGTCCCACAGGCAGCAGTAATGAGCCTCAGGCAACAGCAGGAGCTGCCCTGACCGAGGCTATATACCCTGAGTAATGCGAAGTTCTCTCTCCCTCCCTCTGCCCCTTCCTGCCAGGAACTCCTCTCTGCCCCCGTCTGTAAGTCTCCAGCAAGGCTCGCCTCCACTAACTGCTTACTTCCATCTCGAGGCTTTGTGACAGCACCCAATCTGCAGTCACTTCCCTTGGAATTTTGGGAATCCATTGCCTTGCAGCATTCTCTGGGTCCTTCCTTCTCCATGGTTATTTCGTGTTATCACCAGGGAAGTCTTAGAAGTTTCCGCTTTCTGGAGCTACAGGGTTCCTTAAGGCTCCTTCTTTCCTTGTGTCCACACACACACACACACACACACACACACACACACACACACAGGATAAAACCTGAGTGTACTTGAGACACAGGTGTGTTACCTGCTTGTGAGGAGGGGCCACAAGGAGCCTCTGGTCAATCTGTCTTCAGATGGAATCCTGGATATGTCTGTTCTTCAGATACCTTGTCACCTCTGGGAGTAGGTTTTTAGCCTTTAGTCTATTGCTGGAAATGTCCTCCTTTTTAATAGCTCTGTGAACATGCGTTCCTACCCTACAAACTCAATATAGCTAATTTGAAGCAAAGTCTTTAAAACAACGACTTAAAATACTTCTTTCTTCTTGAATTGCCATAAATGTCTTGGAATAGCGAGTGTTCATACTTACTTCATCTTTGCATTACACAGTGATTCCAGTTGGTCAGGTACCACCTCAGTAAGTGGCGGTGACTAAGGGAACCCTTTAGGGACAGACTTACCTGCCCACTCCACTCCGCACAAGACAGACACTCATTCTTGTTAGCGGCAACTCTGGGCAGTGCTCTCGGGACTCAGGTCTACTCATTTGTGAAATGAGGTGGTCGGGTTCCGGGGTCCCCAGATCCCTTGTGCTCTGGGTCTCTGTGCAGTGGGCAAAGGCTCTTCCCATGTGTGTACCGTGTAGACTTCTAGGAGTCCGCTTCAAGAGCGAGGACCTGGTGAATGTTCCCTTAAGGGGTGCTCAGTCAACAGCTGTGCTTTTAATTCGGGTCTTTGTAGGTCTTCCCACTTTATGAATTTACTGCATTCATCTCAGACACTGTAAAAAGTTGCAGATTTTTCCTTTCTTGGTGAGCAGTGCAGTTTTAAAAAAAAACTTTCTTAAAAGCCAGCAGTAAAAACTACCATCAGTCCCAATAATGACGATGAGTATAGCTTTTACCAGGCACCAAATAACTGCTCAAAGCCTACTTGATGTGTATGAACTCATTTAACCCTCACAGCGATCAGATTCTGTGCTTAGGGGTGGAGGAGACTGCAGACCAAGCCCCAGCCTTCATGTAATTTGTGTCCCAGTGTGGAGAGAGAGAGAAACAGCAAAACACAGAAGTGGAATATACATACATTAGGTGAAAATACATTAGGTGAAGATATGGAGAAAAATAAAGTAGGGAAAAGAGCTAGACAGTGCTGGGAGGGGTTGCAGTTTTAACTAGTCCAGGAAGGCCTCCTGAGAAGGTGACATGAGAAAGATGTGAGGGAGGGAACCAGGGAGATAAGGGGGAGCCCCGGGGGGAGGAGGGATCTGCCTGGAGGCCAGCGACGAGAGCCCAGGGCTCCGTGGTTCCTAGTCCCACCTATACCGGCTATACCCAAATCCAGAAAGCTAAGGTGATCAAGTCCCCCTCCACCACCCTGCGCCCCCCGGCCTTGCTCTAGGAGGAAGGGCAGGTATGGTTGATTCTCACTATTGTAGTGGGTCTGTAAAGCTCTGTAAAGGCACTGCCAACACTGAATTAGCAAACGCTGAAAAGCAGTATTCCTCGGGAAGGTGCAGAGTTAGGTTCCTGCGAGCCTCTGGTCACATTTTTGTCAACCTGTCAATACATAACCTAATTTTATGTGTGTTTCTGTTGAAAGACACCTGGTTTAATACATATTGTTGATTCATTAGCCTTGAGCCCACGGTCAGCAGCACTGACTCACGCCTGAATGAAGTTCATCGAACACATGGATTTTCTCCAGAAAGCACATTACAGCCTTCTCCCGCCAGAACACTAGACAGCACTTCAGTGCTACACTTGGAGGCCGTTTTAAACAGCGAAATCACCAAGAAAAAGCACACGCACATATACAAAAAGGTGCTAAATAGACCACGGAAAGGGCACTCGTTGGCAGTATGAGGGCTGAAACAACAAGACTTGTTCAACCTCAGCTGGGAACATGCAACCCAGATTTTTTGCCAGTCTTTGCATGTCCACGAGTGACCACAGACGTGCCACAAATATTGATGTGGAGGTTGCAGATAAATTTCGGAGAGTAGGTGACTGTGCAAATACGGAATCCGCAAATAATGAGGATCAACTGTATTTGCAGTTGAGCTATTCAGAGGAAGGATTTATTCAAGACCCACGTGGCATGATTCTTAGTGGGGTCATCTATTGGGCACATTTTAGAAGAGGATCAAATTAGTTCTGAATCGCCTCAGAAACAGCAGCGTTTGGCTAAGTGTTATTAAGAATGGTACTCTGTTTATTTGAGTTTTGCATTTTTCCATGTTGCTAATAGACTTATTACTAGCTGAGATTGGATCTGTAACCTCCCAGTCTCCCCAGTGTCCTGGCCTCGACTATGCCCAGGTCTCCAGGTCCCCAGCCCCCAATGCAGAGGGTACAGTCTGTCTCCTGACCTCAGGCTCTCTCTGCTCCTTCCTTTGGATCAGCATCCCCTCTAGAGCTCACATGGCCATCTTGCTTGCCCCAGCGAGATAAAATGGCCAACTTTATGTGCAGAACTTGAGTATTCATTACGGTTTTACTCTGTGCTTTCTCTGCAAATAACATTTCTCAACAGAAATAATATAAATCTGTAGTGTAAATCAGCCATGTGGACCATACAACTTGCCTCTCAGTCTTTTCCAAGACTCCTGTACGAGAAAACTAAAAGACCACTCACACTTCCAGGGCGGAACAATGGTTTCCCAGGAGTGAAGACGTCTGCTGCTTCTCTGCAGGAACAGAAGCGGCTCCAGCCAGCCTCGCTGCTGGGCCTGGACGGGCATGGGCTCTTACTAAAACTGTGAGAGGGTGGGCCGTGAGCTGATGTTACTGCCACAGACTCAGCTTTTGTTGGCATTCAGGTGTCTCCAGCTCAAGAAGTTCCCTTTTGTGTAACTCGTTCGCTGTCCCACCAGGAGAAGTTTCTGTGGTTACTGTCAGATTCTGATTCTCAGCGATGCTGTGTGGTGACTCAGTTCTCCCGGGCCTTGGGCTGCGGCGGGTCAGGATGTCCCGGAGGGGCTGTGATTGGGTGTTTGGCTGGTGGGATTTGATAGGTGCCTTAGTTGGACGTGTCAGGCATCAGGTTTAAGAAATGCCCCTCCTGCGCCTACCCTCCCTCCCTTCGTAAGAGAGCCACCGTTTCCTATCATGTAAGAAATCGTCTTCTGTGGAAGCTTTTGAATTTTTGAACAGTTGAACAAAGTATTGAGTTCTACACTTGTCTGTGTTGCTTGGATGAGTGTAGGAATGGTCCACATTGTACTCCCCAGAGGCTTGCTCCATGTCCAGAGGGACCCATCTGATGAGCCGGTCCTTGTAGCATCTCAGTGGTCTTTAGCTCAGAGTCAGGGTTGGGACGGAGGGACAGCATGACAGTGAGGTGTCTAGATCCCACTGGCACCTAAAGGGGACATTAGCACAAAGCACTGCCAGGGGACTCAACTCCAGGACAGGACTCTTGGTCCAGCCAGGTGCCCAGAGTGTGGATCAGGAACCAACTGGAAGTCCAGAGAGAAGGACTGCAAACACAGGAAGGGCTCAGGCTGTTCCTCAGTGCCTGTGTCCCGGGACCCTTAAATGTGGGCTTCTGTCTGCAGGGCTGTGTCAAGGCCCCACCAGCTAGTGAAGATGGGGCTCCTGATAAGCCGATAAGGCTGGATTGGGCCCCAGGCAGGGATTAGCCTCCAGAAGGACTGGCCCTCCGGTTTCACAGTGGAGGCACGTGATACCTGACTCTAGCTCGCATTACTGGCGACATGGATATTTTTATATGACTTTTATATCACTAGGCATACCCTAGATCAGATTTGTTGATAATTTAGAGCTAATCATAATAATAGCTTACACACTGAACACTTACCATGTACCATTCTAGGCACATTAGATACACCATACTATTTATTTCTCCCAATGTTCCTTAGGACATAAGTACTATCATTGTCTCATCTTACAGATTAGAAAGCTGCATCACTCAGGAATTAAGTGGGCATCTGGGATTCAAACCTGGGTGCTCTGGCTTCATAATCCAGGCTGTATGCATTTGCTATGGTAAAAGTGGCTATGCCAGGCACTCTACCAGTGCTTGGTACACCCCCCTGAGTTCTCACCAGCGTCTGTGGCGTTATCCCTCCAAGGATGCAGAAACTTAGGTCAATTAACTAGCCTAGGGCCCAGCCAGGTTGAGGACTCCCAGTCAGATCCGGTCCACTCTTGCCACCGTACCTCGGTCTGCCTCCAGCTCACGTGTCTTCATTTGACAAATATTTTTGTTTAACTAATTGTATTATTTATTTATTTTTGGCGGCATTGGGTCTTTGTTGCTGCACGCGGGCTTTCTCTAGTTGCGGCGAGCGGGGGCTACTCTTCGTTGCGGTGCACAGGCTTCTCATTGCGGTGGCTTCTCTTGTTGCGGAGCACGGGCTCTAGGTGTGTGGGCTTCAGTAGTTGTGGCTCACAGGCTCTAGAGCACAGGCTCAGTAGTTGTGGCTCACGGGCTTAGTTGCTCCGTGGCACGTGGCATCTTCCCAGACCAGGGCTCAAACCCACGTCCCCTGCATTGGCAGGCGGATTCTTAACCACTGCGCCACCAGGGAAGTCCGACAAATATTTATTGAGCATGTAGCGTGTGCCAGACCCTCTTTTGGGTGGCAGGCATTCAGAGGTCCACAGAACAGGCCTGTTCTCAAGGAGCCTCCTTTGGATTCAGTGCTCCTGTTTATAGAACAGCTAACGTAGAGCAAAGAATGGTGAGAGCAAGACGAGGCCTTGGATCAAGCCGGTCCACAGCTGTGTCGCTTTGCTGAACTTCACTGAGCTGGTTTCCTCTTCTGTAAAATCAAGACAGTAATCCACCTTGAGTACTAAACCTCAGATCAAATTCCAGCTGCTGCGACCTTGGGCAGTTCAGCTCAGCTCTCCAGACTCAGTTTCTCACATGTATAATAAGGAGCTCCTGCTTTGTAGGATTGTGAGAAAATGTTGTGCTACGTGCTGTAAGGCATGAAGCATTGAGAAAATGATCTATAAATGTCAGTGCTGCCTTGCTTTCTCCTCCAGGTCCAAACTCTTAATTTTGTGTACAAAATACTCAGCACAGAGTAAGCACTGGCTAAATGGCATGGCTAGAAAGACGATGACGATTGTACGTGAAGATGTCGGACACGATATATCTGCAGGTTTATGTTTAAATATGCACATAGGTCTCATTTGTTCTGTGACATTATGGAAATACCGGGCTAAGTCTCTTGGTTGAACCCACCTCCACTCAACTTTTCCATTGATAAAAATAGGCCTCATAATGCCGGCCTGGTTCCTGGGCAGGAAATGACTAATACAATCAACTGTTTATGTATTAAATCACAACCCGGAGGCCTGTGTCTTGCACTAGCGATGAGTCTCCGAGCATCCTGGCCATTAAGACGTGGAAGCAGGCTCCCTCTGCTTGCCTCTCTGCTCATCAGCCTGCGGCGGGCTGGTGGTTAAAACTGGAGTGGATTTCCTCCAGAGGATGAATCCTCTTGTTGGCTAGTCTGAGCATCCAGTCAGACTTACATTTCCCTCTGTAAATTAATAAATTGACATTCTGGTGTTTGTTTTTAAATGTATATAAATTCCTCATAATGTGGTGACAGTTCACCCTGCTCGGTAGCAGATGAGCGACCGTCACTGTGGACGTTGCCACGGGACGCTGGCCTTTCTTTAATTGAAGAAAGGCTTTCATGGGAGAGAAAGGGCAGAACCTTGGCTGAGGCGCCCCAGAGGCCTCAGCGCTGCACTGGCTGCCCCTTAGCCCCTCCCACAGGTTGTCCGAGAGTCTAACCGCCCTAGGCCTTCCCAGAACACGGTGTGAGCAGCTGTGCCATGGCCTAGAGGGATGAGAGCACAGGCATCAGGCAGTGGATTACATTTGATTTCCTTTGCCCCCGTGGAGACTCCTTACCTCCAGGGCTCTGTTACCAGGAGTAAGGGGTTGGGAGGGAGAAGGGTGATGGTGCCCCCAGGTGGACAGTGTGCACAAGAGCACCCAGACCACCACTTCAGGGCTAATTAGTGCCTTGTGGTAGGGGCTCTCTTAGACCTCTGAGAAGTCTCAGGGCCAGCCTGGAGCAATAAAGCTAGACCTGGGACGGGTACGGGGGTTGAAGTAATCATTCCCTGCTCAGGGGGAGATTTCCTTCTCCTCAGCCTCTTCCCGCCCTTGAATTCTCTGTGGTCTCTTTTTTTTTTTTTGGTACGCAGGCCTCTCACTGCTGTGGCCTCTCCCGTCGTGGGGCACAGGCTCCGGACACGCAGGCTCAGCGGCCATGGCTCACGGGCCGAGCCGCTCCGCGGCATGTGGGATCCTCCCGGACCGGGACACGAACCTGTGTCCCCTGCATCGGCAGGCGGACTCTCAACCACTGCGCCACCAGGGAAGCCCCTCTCCGGGGCCTCTTTAGAGTGGGACCAGGACTCCTGACCTCTGGTCTCAGCCTGGTCTAGCTGTTGAGAGCTTAAGATTCTGGGGGAGGGCATGTGCACATGTGCACGGTGTGTCAGGTTGAGGGAGGGTTATAGCTCCTCTCTGAGGTCCCTGGGTGTAGAGTGAGGTATGCCTGCCCTCCACCCCCCCTTTAGGAAAACCAGCCATGTTACGGCTCCTAGGAGGCAGCATGGCGTGTTGACAGGGATTTGTCAGTCCATGAACTTGGGTTTGAATGCCAGCTCCACCATATGCTAGCTGGTTACCTTAGGTTTGTATACACCACTGTATTAATCTACTCGGGCTCCCATAACAAAATACCATGCAGGTTGGGTAGCTTACAGCAACAGAAATTGATTTCCTCATAGTTCGGGAGGCTAGAAGTCCAACATCAAGGTGCTGGCAGGTTTGGTTTCTCCCAAAGCCTCTCTCCTTGGCTTGCAGACGGTCACCTTCTCACTGTGTCCTCATGTAATCTTTACTATGTGTGCTCACATTCCTGGCGTCTCCTCTTCTTCTTATAAGGACACTAGTCCTACTGGATTAAGCCCTTTTATGACCTCATTTAATCTTAATTACCTTTTTAAAGGCCCTATGTCCAAATATAGCCACATTGGGGGTTAGAGCTTCAATATATGAATTCTGAGAGGACACAGTTCAGTCCATAACAACCACTCTGTGCCTCAGTTTCCTCATCTGTAAAATAGGAATAGTAATAACATTATCTCATATGTTGCCATGAGTTGATTAAATAGGTAAAAGAAAGTGGCACACACACACACACACACACACACACACACATACATGTATCTGCCCCTGGTTCCTGACCCAGAGCTCCTAAATCCTTTGGAATTTCCTGGACAATAGCAGTGTCTTGTTCTAATGAGGTGACTCTAGGTAGGCTCCTGGATTGGGGCTGGTCACCAGAAAGACCAAGCCATGATTAGAAGCTTGGAATTTTCAGTCCTACCCCCATTGTCCAGAGAGGGGATGGAAATGGAGTTAATGATCGATCATACTTTCATCATGTGAAGCCTCTATGAAGACCCCCTAAAGTACAGGCCTCAGAGAGCTTCTGAGTTGGGGAACACGTGAAGGTGCTGGGAGAGTGACATGATTGGAGAAAGTCTGGAGGCTGCACGCCCTTCTCACACACCTTGTCCTCTTCCATCTGGATGTTCCTGAGTTATACCCTTTTATAATAAACTGGTGGGCTAGTAAGCAAACTTCCCCTGAGTTCTGTGAGCCACTCCAGCAAATTAATCAAACCCGAGGAGGGGGTCACGGGAGCCTCCAATTTGTAGCCGATTGGTCAGTCAGAAGCACAGGTGACAACCTGGACTTGCAGTCGGTGTCTGAGCGGGTGTGTGGGGCAAGCAGCCTTGTGGGTCTGAGCCCTTAACCTATGGGATCTGACTCTCTATCCACGTAGATGGTGTCAGGATTGAGTTAAATTGTAGCACACCCAGCTGGTGTTGCAGAGACTTGCTTGGAGTGGGGAAAACCCCCCTCACATTTGGTGACGAGAAGGGTCAGAAGTGAAGCGTTCCGGGTGAGTAGTAAAGGAGAAGTGGATTTTTCCCACTCGTTGTGTAATGTGTGCACAGACACTCGTAATAAATGCTGCGTGTGACACTGTTGTCCGCCACCTCTTTCTCGCCCACTTCAACCCCCTCCTCACCACCACATTCACAAGTGTTAGTTAGCATCAAGTGTGACGACCACAGTGCCGCAAAGTCAGATTTTCCAAAATGTTTTATGAAGCCTTAAACTTGCCAGGATTCCTTTAGGAGTCAGGTTCCTCTTCTCAAAAGTGGGTAGAATACCTCATTCACTTCATTGTGAGAATTAAACTAAATTGAATTAGGTAATCAATGAAGAGCCTCTATCATAGGAACAAAATAAATGCAAATTCCCTCTCTCCTCCTTCTCGTTCTGAAATCCCCTCACCTAAGCACTACTGAGAATTTTTTTTTAACATCTTTATTGGAGTATAATTGCTTTACAATGGTGTGTTAGTTTCTGCTTTATAACAAGGTGAATCAGTTATACATATACATATGTTCCCTTATCTCTTCCCTCTTGGGCCTCCCTCCCTCCCAGCCTCCCTATCCCACCCTTCTAGGTGGTCACAAAGCACTGAGCTGATCTCCCTGTGCTATGTGGCTGCTTCCCACTGGCTATCTGTTTTACATTTGGTAGTGTATATATGTCCATGCCACTCTCTCACTTCGTCCCAGCCCGCCCTGTCCTCAAGTCCATTCTCTACGTCTGCGTCTTTATTCCTGTCCTGCCCCTAAATTCATGAGAACCTTTTTTTTTTTTTTTTAGATTCCATATATATGTGTTAGCCTATGGTATTTGTTTTTCTCTTTCCGACTGACTTCACTCTGTATGACAGACTCCAGGTCCATCCACCTCACAACAGATAACTCAGTTTCGTTTCTCTTTATGGCCGAGTAATATTCCATTGTGTAAATGTGCCACATCTTCTTTATCCATTCATCTGTCGATGGACACTTAGGTTGTTTCCGTGTCCTGGCTATTGTAAATAGTGCTGCAGTGAGAATATTGTGTTTAAGACAATAATAAACACTTAGAAATATGCTTAAGGCATATGGAGATCATGATTTCACTGCTGTGCAAAAATGCATGTCTTATGTCTTCAATTAAAAGCAAGACCTGTTGGTGTCATGACTTCAGTGCTGCTCAAACGTGTGTTTGAAGTTAAAAGTCAAAACCCAGTGCACTGGCACCGTCCCACTCCCCAGCGTGAATCCCACCCCCCCCAACCTGAGGGGAGAGGCGGAACCCAGGCTACAGCTCTGCCCAGTTGGACTAGCTCATCCACCAAAGAGACCGTGCAGTGAGGACGCGTGAGGAAGCAGAGACAGCCCAGAGACTGTTAAATATTTAAAGTCATGCAGAATCAGCTCTCGGTCCTCCCAGTGTGACTGCCCTTGCACGTGCCCTTCAGCACATCAGTGGTTCAAACCTCGTTTCCGGTAGATCTCAGAATGATTGCTTTTCTTGATGTGGTAGAGTGGTGAGTCAGCAAGCGTTTTTATAAAGCAGAAGGAGCAGTTGCGGAATAGTCATCGCAGGCAGGAGCTGACTTGGGGAATGGCACAAAGAGGGAGAAATCAAGGCACAGGGCTTTGAAAGAATCCTTACATTTTCATTTAAGGATTTAAAGTCACCGAAGCCTTAAATCTCAGAAACCTGCGAGGCTCCACGTTGTGCATGAGAGATGACTACGGGCACTGCTTCTAAACTGTGGTGCACCTTCCCCTTCTTCCGTTAGATAATTTAGCTTTGAGTCCCTGTCATTGAACATGCTCTGAGCATTTCCTGAATATAGGCAATCTGGTTGGCATTCCTGCCCTCTGACCTCGTAGGTTTCCAGAGTGTTTACTAAGAACGGAGCCTGTTATTTACTAGAGACAGTGCTGACCCCCGCTGGGAACCCCCCTCCATGAACTGACCACCAGGAACCAGGGGAGCAGGCCCTCGGGGAGGTGGGCATTGTAGACGATATTTCAATTATGGATCAATCCTTAGTGCTTGGCACGCTGTAAGTACCACATGCATGGTAGTTATTATGATGAATGTCCTCTTTGTAGCAGAAGCTGTCAGCATAGAATGTTAGCATAGGTTGTACCTTTCCAGTAGGGTGATCTTATTCTGAAAAATAGGCAAGAGGGAGAGTTAAGTAAATGGCACTTGCGGGCCCAGAGCCCCAAAGGGCCAGGTGTCTTGTTTTCTGCCCGAATGCTCACCATGTTGCAGACAGCCTGGGGAGAAACAGAAGGAACAGCTGAAGTGCTCATTGGGGTCAGTGTAGAAATGCTCTCTGGGTTGTCCCTGGCTGCCGAGGTCATTGCCGTGCTGAATAATTAATCAGGCTGATTCTTTGCTTCAGCCAGATGGAGAACTGGGTCATGCTCCACTCCAGAGTCCCCAGGTACCTCTCTGGCCGAGCCCATTGAGATGCTGGATTTAGAAAGTATTTCTGTGCTTCAAAGAAAAGCAGTAGCAGAGGAAGCCTAATTTTATTTCAAACTGTGCCTGTAATGACAATGATCTGCATTCCTATGTATCATGACCACAAACTCTGATTTGCTAAAGACCTCCCTATTACAGAAGCCATGTCCAGGGAAGATATTTTGAACCTTGAAAAGCCTATGCATTTTTAGAACAGCAGACTCTAAAAGTCATTTAAGGTCACAGCCCTTCGTTTACTAGCTGCCTTATTTCTTGGCAAAATCTGGATGGTCGGGCTTCCCTGGTGGTGCAGTGGTTGAGAGTCCGCCTGCTGATGCAGGGGACGCGGGTTCGTGCCCCGGTCTGGGAAGATCCCATATGCCGTGGAGCAGCTGGGCCCGTGAGCCATGGCCTCTGAGCCTGCACGTCCGGAGCCTGTGCTCCGCAACGGGAGAGGCCACCACAGTGAGAGGCCCGCGTACTGCCAAAAAAAAAAAAAAAAAAATCTGGATGGTCCAGCGATCGACCTGTGGGCAGAAGCCAGGTTCGTGCTGTCTCTGATGCAGTAACTGGGACGGGAAAGGGCAGAGGGCTGTTCTGAATCCTTAGGGAGAGATCCCAGGACGTAGGCTATCAAATATGATGAATGTACCCTAAATGGATATGTTATTGTGGCCACCAGGATGAAATAAAAAAGGATTCTCTCACAGTTTCTACGTGGGATGTATGATTATTCAAAAGGTCCTTCCTCATAGTCACGTACAGTGAGAATATGTTTATTTTTTTTCCACCTGACCTCAAGAGCACAGATATAAAGAGTCTCCGCAGAGCAGCTCTGCGTAGCTCAGGCAGCAGCAGGATCGATATGCTCTTAGAATCCAGGTGAAATGGGCTTGAATCCCAGTCTCGTGTCCTGCGATGTCCATGGGTTCCCCAGCACAGTTCTGCCCGTTCCCTGGGCTTATATTTCTCTTGTGTTGACTCCCTGTTCTCCACTCTGAGGCCTCCACCACTACTTTTCCTCCACCAAGCATCTCCACAGGGGAGGAGTACACCCTTCTCTTAATTCCTGATGTCAGCCATCTCTGTAGCAGACTTTTGCTGGAGCATCAAGGGTAATATCGAGGGGGCTTACATTGCATCAAAAACAGTCATTGGTTTTCAAAACTGGCTGTTGGACTTCCCTCACCTTTCTTTTTAATGGCAGTGCCTGCCATTTCCGAGGTTGTGCTCCCCCCGAGGCTGTGCAGTATGCAAACACACACATACTTTTGGATATATTTGCAGGAGGTTTAGAACTTGCTGAAGCCCCGTCCGTGGCTCTCCGAGGTCCGGGGACTCTTAGGTGGACCTGAGGGTTCCACCCCCTGCTCCTCCCCAGGCCCTGGGCCTCTCCCCACCCCCAGGCACAAGGTATAGCCATAGTGAGGTTGGATCATTAGTTGGAAAAACGAAACCGGATTGATTGCCTGACTGTTGGTGGTGTTCCTCAATCCTGACACTTTTGACAGGGATCAGAGACCTTGTGAAAACAGTAGCCACCTTTCCGTGAGCATTCCCGATGGGCCAGGCCCTGTTCTTAGCATAAGCCTTACCGTTAATCATGCCAGTACCCCCAGGAGGTCCATACCGCTATCCTCACTGCAACAGATGAGGAAACTGAGGCTCACCAAGATTAAGTAACTTGGCTCAGATCACACTGCTCATAGTGGCCAGCCTGGGATTGGATCCCAAGGCAGTGACTTGAAAACCTGGGCCCTAAACCACGGTGCTCACAGCCCCTCCCCCCATACCACTGTACCTTACTCTTTGTGGTTCATGTCCACAGAGCTGTGTGACCTCTGGTGTCACAGCCAAACAAATACGCCCTTCCAGTTTTTTGCAGTACTACTCAGAGCAGAGTGTTTGGCCTCTTTGGTTCATTGATGTGCCTCCAGTACCTGGCATATAACAGGTGTCAGTAAATCTCTGTGAAATGAATGAACCCATCCATCCTACAAGGCTCAGCTCAATACCATCTCCTTCCAGAAGCTGTTCATAACTCCCTCTCTGTGAGTTAAAAGGCTCCTCCCGGGCTTCTCTGGTGGCGCAGTGGTTGGGAGTCCGCCTGCCGATGCAGGGGACGCGGGTTCGTGCCCCGGTCCGGGAAGATCCCACGTGCCGCGGAGCGGCTGGGCCCGTGAGCCATGGCCGCTGAGCCTGTGTGTCCGGAGCCTGTGTTCCGCAACGGGAGAGGCCACAACAGTGAGAGGCCCGCGTACCGCAAAAAAAAAAAAAAAAAAAGCCTTCTCCCTCCATGAGCAACCAGCGCGCACGTGGGCCTCTGCATCCCCTTATTTCTCGTTGCCGTGTCGTGGATTCCCCTCTGTGTCTACCCCGCGTCGCACTCATTTCTCTATGTCTCCAGGAACTAACAGGCACTCAGTAAACGTTTGTTGACTTGAAGGCACGGTTATTGTGCTGCAGGGTAATTAGGCTTAAATGGTAAGCAGTTCCTATAAGTGAGTGTTCATTAGGATTACAAATTGTAGCTCTTCTCTTAAATTTTCTCAGTTTCTTCATACCTATAATTTAGTGTCGCTGTCAATTCTGGTATCGTTTACTTTTTCGTCATCATCCCTCCGTAGTTATGTAGAGCACTGACCATTTCTGGGCTTCAAATGCGCTACTTCACAGACTGCGCTCATTTGAGCAGCATCTTCTTTGATGCCGTGCACGGAGGCTGGCTCGCCTGGGAGAAAGGCAAGGTTTGTGTCCGACTGTAGCTCTAGTAGCTCCAGTTCCCTCGTCTCTCCCCTCCTCCATCCCCTGCCCCACCTCGTGGTCCAGGAACGAGGCCCCCAGTTTTCTGCCAGCAGGCTCTCATCTTGCTTGTCCTCGTCGAAGCTCGGACAAGGAGAAGTGGAAGGCCTGTGGGAGAACACAGGCGGCCATGAGAGGATCTCCTGCAGCCAGAGAGAGAAGAGAGGGAACATTTGCTGAGGGCCTGCAGTGCCCCAGCCCTGACCTTCCTCGTTTGCTTTTTTGGCTCTCCCAGAAGTGCTCTGAGCTTACGGTTATTGTCATTTTGCAACTGAGTAAACTTAGGTTCGTGGAGGCTGAGCTCCCACTGATGGGAATGTGGACCTGGGACTGTCTGGCCCTGGAAACCAAGGGCTTGGCACTGAGTTCTACCCCTCGACACATGTCTTAGGAAGAGGTTCTGCCCAGGCGTCAGTTTCTATTAATAGAGGACTCAAAGAAACAGAAGTTGAAACAGGATGTGTGCTTCCAACCAGGATATGACAGTTGGTTCCAGGGCCGGGGAGAGAAACCCGGTGGGAGAGAAGGAAGCCCCAAGCCAAGAGCTGGGTCCCTCCCAGTTCAGCCATGACCCTGGTTCCCTAAATGCTCGTAATAACTAACAGCAGCACCAGGCACAGCGGCAAACCCTGCCCTGTTCATCCTCACAGCATAGATAGGGTGTTGTGAGACAGGGATTTTTAGTACCCACCTTTTACAGATGAGGAAACTGAGGCACAGAGAGGTTAACTAACTTGCCAGATTCGCCTTTCAGAACAAGTCGTAGGAACAGCATGACTTTGAGTAAGGAAGGGGCCATCTGTGGACGGCAGTGGTTCTCAAAGTGTAGTCCTCAGACCTGCAACTTCAGTGTCACCTGGGAGGCTGTTAGAAATGCAGGTTTGGGGACCGCTGAATCAGAAACGATGGGGACGGTGTCCAGTTTTCTGTGTTTTAACAAAGCCCTCTGGGTGTTTTAGCTTTGGCTGAGATCTGTTAAACTAGAGAAATCTTTAAAATCCACACATAGAGAAAAAGTTAAAATTTATCAATAGCATAATAAAGGTTTGTTGAGTTCTTATTACATGCCAGGCACTATGCTAAATATTTTACCTGCATTATCTCACTTAGTCCAACAACAATACTATAAAGTATAGGTACTATTATTATTCCCATTTTACAGATGAAAAAACGAAGTCTTAGACCTAAGTGACTTCCTCAAAGTCACCAGCTGGTAGGTAGCAAAGTCATGACTTGAATCTAGATCCATCTGATGACACAGTCCATACCCTGAACCATCCATTACTCATTTTTGCCCTTTTGGTAAAGAGCTATTGAAGAATGAGCATTAATATAAGTACAAATGTTGATATTTTTTGCAAATTTTGAAAAAAGTGGGATAGGGAGGGTGGGAGGGAGACGCAAGAGGGAGGAGATATGGGGATATATGTATACATATAGCTGATTCACTTTGTTATACAGCAGAAACAACATTGTAAAGCAATTATACTCCAATAAAGATGTTAAAAAATAAATAAATAAAATGACCAACAGGTAACTTAAAAAAAAGTATTTGGAAAGTCAGATTGATTAAACATTTGATTACATATTTTGATTGAATATTTTGAGCTCCTCCTATTCTCTGAAATGAGTGTTTATTCACAGAGCTGATTCTAATCCCCGAGTTTAAGGAAAAGTGGTGTTGGTTATGAACCTTCCTAGCCACACGAGGGCAGCACCAAATAGCGCAGGTTGCTCTTTGCCGCTTGGTTCTTTGAAAGGAAACGGAGCTCGCTGCTTAGTGGAGTTTCCCTTCCATAAACCCGTTTTCCCTTCCTTTGTCCGTAGGGACCAGCGGTGAAGCTTCTCAGATCAGATACTAAATTACATACGGAAAATTAATCATATTGTGAGGGCTCTTGTTTTTTGAAATCCATGTATTCTTGGACTCAAGTACAAAAAAGCAGCCAGTATTCTTTTTTTTTTCACATTCTATTTTTTATTTTTTAATTTTTTAAAAACATCTTTATTGGAGTATAATTGCTTTACAATGGTGTGTTAGTTTCTGCTGTATAACAAAATGAATCAGCTATATGTACACATATATCCCCATATCCCCTCCCTCTAGCATCTCCCTCCCACCCTCCCTATCCCACCCGTCTAGGTGGTCACAGAGCACCGAGCTGATCTCCCTGTGCTATGCGGCTGCTTCCCACTAGCTATCTGTTTTACATTTGGTAGTGTATATAAGTCCATGCCACTCTCTCACTTCGTACCAGCTTACCCTTCCCCCTCCCTGTGTCCTCAAGTCCATTCTCTACGTCTACGTCTTTATCGTCTTTATTCCTGTCCTGCCCCTAGATTCTTCATAACCATTTTTTTTTTAGATTCCATATATATGTGTTAGCATACGATATTTGTCTTTCTCTTTCTGACTTATTTCACTCTGTATGACAGACTCTAGGTCCATCCACCTCATTACAAATAACTCAATTTCATTTCTTTTTATGCAGCCAGTATTCTTTTTCACCTTCCTTATTGTTAATAAATTCTTTGAGTCTTCACAGGCTGTAGGACTCTCAAGTAGGCTATTAGAGAAAGTGGGGAAATGTGCTCCTGGCTTCTAGTTTTAGGGCCTAGGACCATCCCACAGTAATGCTGGTGTATTAGGGTTCACCCCCACCAGGATCACCAGGATGCTGTACCGACAGCAGCTGCTGTTGATTTTGAACCCCATTTCCACCTGGGCATATCTCAGTGTCCCATCCAAGCCTTGGTTTCTATGCCAGAGGCTGAATTCGCTGGAATTTTTTGGAATTTTATTTATTTATTTTTATACAGCAGGTTCTTATTAGTTATCCATTTTGTACACATCAGTGTATACTTGTCAATCCCAGTCTCCCAATTCATCATACACACACACACACACACACACACACACACACACACACACACACACCCCGCTTTCCCCGCTTGGTGTCCATACATTTGTTCTCTACATCTGTGTCTCAGTTTCTGTCCTGCAGACCAGTTCATCTGTACCATTTTTCTAGGTTCCACATATATGTGTTAATATACGATATTTGTTTTTCTCTTTCTGACTTACTTCACTCTGTATGACAGTCTCTAGATCTATCCACGTCTCTACAAATGACCCAATTTTGTTCCTTTTTATGGCTGAGTAATATTCCATTGTATATATGTACCACATCTTCTTTATCCATTTGTCTGTCGATGGGCATTTAGGTTGCTTCCGTGACCTGGCTATTGTAAATAGTGCTGCAATGAACACTGGGGTGCATGTGTCTTTTTGAATTATGGTTTTCTCTGGGTATATGCCCAGTAGTGGGATTGCTGGGTCATATGATAATTCTATTTTTAGTTTTTTAAGGAACCTCCATACTGTTTTCCATAGTGGCTGTATCAATTTACATTCCCTCCAACAGTGTAGGAGGGTTCCCTTTTCTCCACACTCTCTCCAGCATTTGTTGTTTGTAGATTTTCTGATGATGCCCATTCTAACTGGTGTGAGGTGATACCTCACTGTGGTTTTGATTTGCATTTCTCTAATGATAGTGATGTTGAGCAGCTTTTCATGTGTTTGTTGACAATCTGTATGTCTACTTTGGAGAAATGTCTGTTTAGGTCTTCTGCCCATTTTTGGATTGGTTTGTTTGTTCTTTTATTTTTGAGCTGCTTGAGCTGTTTATATATTTTGGAGATTAATCCTTTGTCTGTTGATTCATTTGCAATTTTTTTCTCCCATTCTAAGGGTTATCTTTTCGTCTTGTTTGTAGTTTCCTTTGCTTTGCAAAAGTTTTTAAGTTTCTTTAGGTCCCATTTGTTTTTGTTTTTTGTTTGTTTGTTTGTTTGTTTGTTTGTTTGTTTGTTTTTGCGGTACGGGGGCCTCTCCCTGCTGTGGCCTCTCCCGTTGTGGAGCACAGGCTCCGGATGTGCAGGCCCAGCGGCCATGGCTCACGGGCCCAGCCGCTCCGCGGCATGTGGGATCTTCCCGGACCGGGACACGAACCTGTGTCCCCTGCATCGGCAGGCGGACTCTCAACCACTGCGCCACCAGGGAAGCCCTGTTTTTGTTTTTATTTCCATTACTCTAGGAGGTGGATCAAAAAAGATCTTGCTGTGATTTATGTCAAAGAGTGTTCTGCCTATGTTTTCCTCTAAGAGTTTTATAGTGTCCCGTCTTACATTTAGGTCTCTAATCCATTTTGAGTTTATTTTTGTGTATGTTGTTAGGGAGTGTTCTAATTTCATTCTTTTACATGTAGCTGTCCAGTTTTCCCACACCACTTATTGAAGAGACTGTCTTTTCTCCACTGTATATCCTTGCCTCCTTTGACCATAAGTGCGTGGGTTTATCTCTGGGCTTTCTATCCTGTTCCATTGATCTATATTTCTGTTTTTGTGCCAGTACCATAGTCTTGATTACTGTAGCTTTGTAGGTAGAGTCTGAAGTCAGGGAGCCTGATTCCTTCAGCTCCGTTTTTTTTCCCTCAAGACTGCTTTGGCTATTTGGGGTCTTTTGTGTCTCCATACAAATTTTCAGATTTTTTGTTCTAGTTCTGTAAAAAATGCCATTGGTAATTTGATAGGGATTACATTGAAGCTGTAGATTGCTTTGGGTGGTATAGTTATTTTCACAGTATTGATTCTTCCAATCCAAGAGCATGGTGTATCTTTCCATCTGTTTGTATCATCTTCAGTTTCTTTCATCAGTATCTTACAGTTTTTCTGCATACAGGTCTTTTACCTCCTTATGTAGGTTTATTCCTAGGTATTTTATTCTTTTTGTTGCTATGGTAAATGGGAGTGTTTCCTTAATTTCTCTTTCAGATTTGTCATCATTAGTGTATAGGAATGCAAGAGATTTCTGTGCATTAATTTTGTATCCTGCAACTTTACCAGATTCATCACTGGAATTTTGGCTAGAGTAATTATAATAATTTATTATACAAATTAGGACACTTTTAAGAGTAAAAGGAGCTGCTCTTAATAATTTTTCCAGAGCAACAAAGATAAATCAGAACCCTCCTGAGGATAATTGGAGCATAGGGTCACGCTGATTTCAAATCTCCTTTCATTTCCCCCCTTTGATGACTCCTTTTAAGATGTATGTGACACTACATTCATTTGCTCTTTCACTCAGCAATGCTTATGGAGTGTTTTCTGTGTGCTAGGTTTTCTGCCTGTATTATGTTGTTTTCTCCTTGTAAGAACCCTCTGAGTTAGCTATCATTATTATTCCCATTTTTGCAAATAAGAAAAAAATTGGGACTCCGTCAGTTATACGGCCAAGATCACAGTACCTGTAAGTCAGAGCTAAGATTATAATTTAGGCTGTCCCTGCTCTTGGGCCAGGTACACTCAAACTGTATTGACACCACTGGCTGTGTTCTTGTGCCTCTTTTGTGGACCCAGCCCCATCGGATGCTGTCCCTCCAGCAAGCTCTCAGGCATATGGCAGAGTGGTTAAGAGTGAGGGCGCAGAAGTCGCACTGCCTAACTTGCATCCTGGGTCCACCGCTTATCAGCCTTGTGCTTCACTCACTTTCCTTTCTATGAAATGGGTACAGTAACTTAGTATTGACCTCACAGGGCTGAGGAGAGGATTAAATGACTAAATACCTATGAGGTGACTTCTAGAACTCACCTAACGATGGGGGCTAGTTGCCAGTGGAGCCCACCATTTTATTAGAGGGTTGGGACTTCCAGTTCCACACCCACCTCCAGGGAAGGGAGAGGGCCTGGAGGTTGAGTTCAGCCACCAGTGGCCAGTGACTTAATCAGTCGCACGTATATAATGAAGCCTCTACAAAACCCAGAGGGCACGGTTCAGAGAGTTTCCAGGCCAGCGAACACGTGGAGCCTGGGGAGAATGGCACCTGGGGAGGGCATGGGAGCTCCGGGCCCTCTCCTTGCCCTGTGCATCTCTTCCCTCTGGCTCTTTATTCCTGAGTTATGTCCTTTTATAATAAACCAGTGATCTGGTATACAAAGTGTTTCTCTGAGTTCTGTGAGCCACTCTAGCAAATTTAATGAACTCAAGAAGGGGGTCATCCGAACCTCGATCTATAGCTGGTCGGCCAGAAGTACAGGCGACACCCTGGACTTGGGGTTGGCATGTGAAGTTGGTGGAGGCAGGAGGTGGGGCGGGCAGTTGTTGGGGGGACAGTCTTGTAGAACTGAGCCCTTAACCTGCAGGATCTGACGCTCTCTCCAGGTGGATGGTGTCAGAATTGAGTTGAATTCTCGGACACCCTACTGGTGCTTTGGTAAAGGTGGAAAAGCTGAGTTTTTCCATTACAGGGTGGTACGTAACAAGATGAAAATGACGGGGGAGGGCTGGGTTGTGGCATTGTGAGCCCGGTGAAGTTCTGGGCAAGGGGCTGCCCTTGCACCTGTGACATCCTCTACCCCTTGGGCAGTTTCTCTCCAACAGAAACACATGAGCACGTGAAATGTGAGGACATCTCCCAGAACCTTTCCTCAGGACACAGGGTCCTGAGTAGCTTTCGCGGTTGTTGTAGGGATGACCTTCTCTTTTTGGTGTATTTGTAAAAGGCATCGTGTGCACCGTCAGTGAGCAGGAAACGTTCCACTCCGGGCGGTGACGCAGGTACCTCGGTCCTTCCCTTTAGGACGTGAGGATCCACCTTCTGTTAGCGTAACCGGGTTGTCTTTGGTCTTTTTGTGTTTTGTTTTCCCCTGAGAACGTGTGATTAGCAATTCAGGAAGGAGGCACCAAGTCTGGGTGTGGGGTCTGAAACAGAGAAGGTTGAACTAGAATGAATGTGGTCACTTTGGGACAGTTGGCTGCATTTCTTCATTGTATTATGAAGCTTACTTTGGGGAACTTCAGAAGACACTCTTTGAGAAACAGCCTGTTGGCTCCACAGAAGTGTGGCACCTTATCTGCCCTCCTGTCCTTAAAAGGTGGTCTCTTCAGTTGACATGCAGCTCAGGAGGAGACCCAGGTCACAGGTTGCGGTGAGAAACCGCAGTTCCAGCCACCTGGTAAACCTGGTGATTAACAGCTAGGCAGATGCTCTAGCCAGATCACCCTCGTATGTCCCAGGAACTTCTTTCTTTATAAATTTTTGGATTTTTTGCTTGTTATAATATGGATAAGATACTTTCTATATTTCTTAAAATTGAACACCTGAACTTTTAAAAGGAAAACAAGGAGTGTGATCTCAAATCAAATATCTCTAAATGATAAAAGAATAAATGGAATTTGTGCTCTAAGGTATCTCACAAGTCCGTCCATTCTGCAGGCTTTCAGGATTTGGTGCTAGTAACAAATGCTGAGACCTATTATCATGAAAGCACATTTTCTCTCCTTTTTTTTTTTTTTTTTTTTTCATTTCTGGTTATTAGAGAATACATTTTGCCTCATTGTTATTAGAAACAAGTGACAAACATGTAGCTAATTCTTTCTCCCAGGTGCTTAACAAGTAACAAATTTCACAGGGGTTACATTTCTTACTATAAAAAAAAAAAACCCTGCCTTATACTAGATAAAGGTGCTTAGAAATGTTTATACCCATTAGCCCTGTAATTCTACTTCTAGTAATCTGTTCTAAGAAAAAAAACCTGAACACACTCACACACAAGCGCACACACACACACACACACACACACAGAGAAAGTTAGGCAAGAAGATAGTTATTACTACATTTTTTTTAAATTAAATTTATTTATTTATTTATGGCTGCATTGGGTCTTTGTTGCTGCACGCGGGCTTTCTCTAGTTGTGGCGAGCGGGGGCTCCTCTTCGTTGCAGTGCACGGGCTTCTCATTGTGGTGGCTTCTCTTGTTGCGGAGCACGGGCTCTAGGCGTGTGGGTTTCAGTAGTTGTGGCACACAGGCTTAGTTACTCCGCAGCGTGTGGGATCTTCCCGGACCAGGGCTCAAACCCCTGTCCCCTGCATTGGCAGGTGGATTCTTAACCACTGCACCACCAGGGAAGTCCTACTACATTTTTTTAATGGCAAAAAATAGCCACAATTTAATTTTCCAACAATCTAGGATTCATTGCTAAATTAGATGATTGAACATTTTGTAGAAATTAAAGACGCATTGAGTACACCTTGTAGAGGATTTTATGGTACGTTGACCTGTGGCCAGTGAGTAATCTCCTGTTCTTTGACTTTCCTCCTAGTGTTTTGCTGTGCGCTCTCTGGGGTGGGTGGAAATGGCAGAGGAGGACCTCGCCCCTGGCAAGAGTAGTGTTGCCGTCAACAACTGCATCAGGCAGCTTTCTTACTGCAAAAATGACATCCGTGATACAGTCGGCATTTGGGGAGAGGTAAGTAACAGGTGAAAATCATTAATGGCAGACTTGCTTGCCTTCCACTGCTCCTCACGAAACCCCAGAGCTCTGAGAGCCGAGAGATTTGGTAGTGAGGGCTGATGAAGGTATTTATCGGGGTCACTTTCCCATGAAGGCAGCTGGTGTAGACATGATGCACCTGTGATTTACCTATTAGCCCTGCCAGAGCCCGTTGAGGACTGGGGCCCTGGGAGAGGACATTTCTCGGTGTCTAAATGACAGGATCTACTTTGGTATCCTGAGTCCCCAAGGATCCACGGATGGACTTAAGGGCCCAGAAACCCCCTAACCTCCATGCATAGTTGGATGTGCCAGTCTACAAGAGCAGTTTTCTGGGAAGAAGACCCATACCTCTCTCAAAGTACATTCTCAAAGGGGAACGTGACCCCCACGTATACACCCCAAAACGTTGTTGCCCCTTCTCTAAAAGTTGACGCATCATCCTTTTATAATACAGTCTTCTTTATTTGTGATCTGAAAATCCACCTCGTACATGAGTCTTGGAATTGATACCTGTGTATTCTTTCTTACTGTGAAGAACAAAGCAATTCCAGTTTGAAATGTTAGTTGAGGTCATTTCAGAAAGGGAAGTAATGAGTAAAAATACCAAATTTGTATAAAAATCACATGAAATTGGAAAAGCCATATTCCTACCAAGCTCTGAGACCTGTACAACAAGCACATTGACAGCATCACAAGAGAGTGGTCCGCGTGAATCCACTCTACTTGATCAGTCCCCAGTTAAGAGCATTGGCAGCGAAAGTTTGCTTTTTGATTGGGCTCTTAGGAGCCCCTGTCACCCTTCGTCCTAGCAGCACTGTCGTAGCAGGAGCTAGGTTCCCAAGGCTCCGCATGGTAGCGTCCATCTGCTTTAGAATGGGGCTGAGCTGCATCACCAACCAGATTTTTAGATCCCAGGCATGGGGGGAGAGGAGGAAGAATTTTCTCCTGCCAAGAAAAGGACACTTTTTTGGTATTTGCCTCTATTCTCCTTTCACTGCATTACCTTTCCAATACCCAGGCCTATTTCTCCCACCAAATTATCCATCTGTCTTCTCTCTCCTTCATTCAAAATGCTGTTCTACCAAAGGCATAGATCTCAGCTAGGATTTAGAAGGACGGCTGGCGTAATCTATACTGCTGTTTGAGAGACTAATGAATACCACCAGGTATTTAGAAGAGCTAAGTTAAGATTCTAAAGGAATCTCCAGTTGGCACGATTCCAGCAGGAAAGAAAGCTTTGGATGGGCCAGCAATGCCTGAAAATCTGCTATGCCTTCCCACCTAGTTAGCCCCCGCTAGGCCATTCCTATTTTTCTCAGTTCTTTCCTCTTCTTCTGAAATGATAAATTCTTCAAGCAGTGTTTCTAGTTTATAGTATATAAAGTACAGCTCAGTGTTCAGGGTTATGAGCTGTGACTTTTTGCCATGCCTCACCACGCACAGCACAACTCCTTAAAGGTTTGTTGATCGGCTGACTGAAAATAAAGTCATGACTTTCAGATGAGTGTCCCATCTTTAGATGACACCTGCATAAGCATTGGTCGTTTGGGTTACAAAGACCAATGAGTAAGACTTTACAGTGGTCAACCAGGAGCTGCTGAGTGTTCATGAGAAAAGGGAAAGGGCACATATGGGAAGACACGAGTGTACCTAATGAACTCAGCAGAAGCCACGACGCATTTTCATTCAGGGATGGTGCACACTCAGCCAACCATTCTCACTTCAGATGACCAGCTGGCAGCTGTCACCGCTTCTGTCCAGTAATACGATGACTGTCGACAGAGGTCATTGACGAAGATGGCCTGTGTTGCCTTTGTGTGGACCAGTTGTGGTTTCCAAGCTGAATCAATCCAAAAGAAATGCACCACCCAGCTCAGTGCAGGGCAGGGGGATGATTTCAGCTCATCCTGGATCTCACCTGTAGACGCTTGGCTTAGACGTTGACTAGCAGAGGCACTGAAACACCCACGTCTGCCACTTCGGCAGCAGGCTTGTGTTTACTCTGAGAACCTTTGATGGGGACCTAAAATATCGTTCTCAAAAACCAGACCAAGGAGCATCTGTCCTGCTTTGGATTTGAAGATCTGCCAGGAAGCCTCCCTGTGCTGCCTTGCTAGACCGCCCTAGCGTCCACGCCACGGCATCTGGGCTGACCGGGACCTTCAGTGGACAGTTTAATAGTTTCTTAAAATTATGCCTGAGGACTTGCAAGGGGAGTGAAGTTGGATGGCCTAGCATTCCTACCCTCAAAGAGCCAATATGTGGGGAGACAGGAGACCAAAACCTGAAGAGTGATGCAAGAAACCTCAGCCTCCCCCGTGTTGGTATCACAACAGCACATGCGCAGCTAAAGGCCTCGCGGCTTCTGTGTTAGGCCGTGAGCAGGTTACTTAAATTAACCTATAAGCCTCAGTTTTCCCATCCGCTAATCACAGGTCATAAAACCAAGCTGTGAGGCAAGTTAGAGCACTCATGAGCTGAGGAACCTGAAGCCTGTCGCATAACATCTGAGATGTGATAAAGCCACTTCAGCGTTAGCTATTGTGGCCCTGAGAAGTGTCACAAAGCTGTGCCTGCTATTTACCAGCCGGATCACACAGAGGAGAAGTGGTGTAAAAGTTGAGAAGAGACAGACATGTTGTGGACCTGGGAAGGGCGTCAAGGGGATGCCTGGTAGGGTCTGGCCAGAGAGGAGGGAATGGGGACAGAGGGGTTGTGAGAGGATGACAGACTTGGAGTCAGTAAGAGGCCAGATTCTCCAGGGAACCCGCCATGAGCCTTTTCTCTTAGAGTAAAGATTCAAAGTATAAATAATTAAAGATAAGAGCCAGCTAGAAAGCAGGCTAGGGACACATTTCAGAGGATTTGGAGAAGGAGAGAGAAATTGGGCATGTGAGGGGAAGGTGAAAGATTTATGAATCTTTTAATCAGGAGGGGATGTTTCTCCCTTAGGAGAACAAATGACAAGGGTGAATTTTTGATCGTTGAACCGACACCCCCAGGTAGCCACAGACATCCCGAGGATGTGTGGTTTCGTGAGGAAGGTAACCTGTCTTCTCGTTGACTCCCAGGGGAAGGACATGTACCTGGTCCTGGAGAACGACACGCTGAGCCTGGTGGACCCCATGGACCACAGCGCGCTCCACACGCAGCCCATCGCCAGCATCCGCGTGTGGGGCGTGGGCCGCGACAACGGCCGGTGAGTGCCCCGGGCCGGCGCTGTCCTTTGTCACCTCACCCGGTGCCCCAGTTTTAGCTTAACCCTGAAGCGAGGCCTCACTCTTACTGCATATTGCTGAATATGAAACTTGACAGTAGACTCTCTATAGAAATGTAAAAACTTAAAGCATATCTCTATCCCTGCCTCGTCAACCCTCCGAGCCCCTTCCGTTCTGTACCTCAAACCTTTTGTCAACTCTGGATCCTGCCTCGGATTCCATGTATTTCTCCCCCAACCCCCGCTCATCCTCATTCATCTAAGTTCCCTACTCATCCAGGCTTTCTGAACTCCCACCTTTTTTTTTTTTTTTTTGTCTTCTCTGCAGTCTGTTTTAAAGTTGAGTCTCAGCTATCTCAGATGCTCTGCTATTGGTATTTTCTTTGTAGAGGGCTTGTTGGAAGGGAGAGGTTGTACAGCCTTTAATCACATGCCTTATTATTAAGTTTGTTTTATTGATGTATAGTTGATTGATAATGTGTTCATTTCTGCTGTACAGCAAAATTCACACTGTACAGGGATTCAGTTATGCATAGATATACATATTCTTCTCCATTATGGTTTATCATAGGCTATTGAATATAGTTCCCCGTGTTATACAGCAGGACCTTGTTGTTTATCCAGATCGCAAGCTTTAGATCATTAACTCATGCTGATAAGGAGCTTCTGGGATTTGAAGATGGCTGAACTCTTTTAACGTTTGAAATGTCTGGTCATACCAAAGTTCCAGTCAATGTGTATTTTTCTGAAATTCTACTGAATGTTTGTCATTGCCAGCAAGTACTTCTTAATAGGTGTGTTGTGAATTTTTTGCTCTCCAGTGACTGGAGACAAGGAAGTTCTGATTTTCAAGTACATATTCTAACTAATAAAGTGACAGTAATCACAGGCATCATACTTTATTAAGTAATTGGGCTACGTGAAATGCATCTAACTCTTGGATTAAATTAATCTTTGTCAACTCTCGAGGTATACCCGAGGATCTCCTAGCATTTAGGACAAGCTATAGGATGATTATTTATTGCTCTGTTGAAAAGGGGCAAGAGCATTGCAGAAGCTGCTGAAAATCCCAGACAACAGAGAGACTGCTCCCCTGGGGTGGCTCCATTCCTGGGCATCCTGGCTTATTGGGTCATGGGATCCTCTAGGTGGTTCTGCCTTGGCTTCGCCATCCTTTGTCTCCCAAAGATGGGCAGTAGTGGATTTGATAGTTTTTTGATTCAGTTCCAAGTCCTAAGCCTGAGAGGAAAGTGGTTAAGCATTCATCAAAGAACAAGTATTTTTGCTGGAATCACAGGTGACAAATGGTCTGCAAAAGAGAGAGCCGCAATGTCCTCTGACAGCTGATTGGATAAACCTTCGTGGGAGCACAGCTGTGTCTTTGAGCTTTTGTAACAGTGATGAACGGTGACAGCTGGACCAGGTGCTTTGGGGGGAAATGAGCGGGTAGATTATGCATCCACACCTGTCATTCAGTTGCTGAGCAGAGCTGGAGCACTGGAGTTGATGCATTGGCGTGAACGGATTAATTTTACAGAGGAAAATATCTGAGGATGTTCGTGTATCATTAAAAACATTTAGCCTTGATGGAAGAGTGTAAGATACTTGATCCTTCCCTACTTCCTGTTCTCCAAGTTTGTTTTCAAGACAGGAGCCAAGGTGAAGATCATGATATACGTGTACAACTGGATGGGGTTGTGTTTTTTTAAGGTTAGCTTGTGAGTGGATTTCATCGATGAGGTTTTCAGTTCACCCCAACTCTTTAAAGTAAGGCCAAATGCTCTTTGTTCAGGGAGAAAATATGATTTAAGTTCCAGTTGACGGCTTCCCTGGTGGCACAGTGGTTGAGAGTCCGCCTGCCGATGCAGGGGACACGGGTTCGTGCCCCAGTCCGGGAAGATCCCACATGCCGCGGAGCGGCTGGGCCCGTGAGCCATGGCCGCTGAGCCTGCGCATCCGGAGCCTGTGCTCCGCAACGGGAGAGGCCACAACAGTGAGAGGCCCGCATACCGCAAAAAAAAAAAAAAAAAAAATTCCAATTGAGAAAATTATTCAAGCCCTGAGCTTAGTTTTCTCTCATCTGTGAAACGAGGGTGATAATAAGGATGACAGAGCACATGTATGTATGTGCCCCTGTGTGTATAGTAACTGGCCCACTGATGGGGGATGTGGAAAATGCTTAATGAATGTTAGCTCTTGATTCGTTAAAGCAACATCCACTAGCAGAGACAGCTAATTACATGGCTTCCTTTCAAAGACAGGGAGGATGAGGGAGGGGTCAGACCTCAGGGAGGTTTCAAGGACAGTTTATCATTGATAACAGAGGACGAGAGGCTGTTTCAGACAGAGTTCAGTTGTCCTACAAAGCAGGAAGAGCCACTCCCCTTGCCACCCAGTGATATCAGTGTAAATTAGGTTACCTTGCCTTCCTTATGTTTTTGAAATGTGGGCTGAGTTACTCATTTTTTTTTTTTTTTTTTTTGCGGTACGGGCCTCTCACTGTTGTGGCCTCTCCCGTTGCGGAGCACAGGCTCCGGACGCACAGGCTCAGCGGCCATGGCTCATGGGCCTAGCTGCTCAGCGGCATGTGGGATCTTCCCGGACCGGGGCACGAACCCGTGTCCCCTGCATCGGCAGGCGGACTCTCAACCACTGCGCCACCAGGGAAGCCCACTCATGTTTTTTAAACCATTTCTTATTCTTACTCAATGTTAGCAGATAAGTGTAATTTAGAATACACTGAGGGTTCTGCATCAGCTGTCAGGACCTCAGAAAGCTCATGTAGTGGTTGGGGGCCCTTGAGCTAGATTGCTTTTAGAAACAGTAAATAAAAAAGTATGTTTGTCAGTGAAAGGTTGTATTTCTCCCACTGGACCCCTGAGTTTTCATTCTCTAAAAGGAGGCCTTTGTATTCCTGCTTTTTTTCCTTTTAATACTTTCTTTTGCTCTTGATTCCTTTTTTTTTTCTTACAGCAATTTACAAGAGCAAATTCAATTTGTAATGCTGCAAAGGAAAGGAGTTTACACTTTGCATGAATAAAACATAAAAGTGTTTCATTTTGCTTGAGAAAATGAGTCCATTTCACATTCTCTTTTGTAACCTCCCTTGCTGAGAAAATGGAATCTCTTAGGGAATTTCTTGATGTGATTAAAATGAATATGAAAAGTATGTATACCAGAGGCTTGAAGGGCAGTCTGTCTTGAAATCCAGAGTGCTTCACTGAGCCATGTAATTTCAGGATTTATAAAGTTGTTTTGGGTTTAGCATTTTCTTAAGGCTTTCAAGTGGATTTGATTTGCTCTGAAGAAATTCCTTATGGAGTAAGTTTACTTTGGGTGAGGGGATGATCCAGCTGTGACACACCCCACCGATCCCCCAGGCTGATTTGGAGAAGCTTCTTATTATGAATGGCTGAGAAGTCACCATCGCATCAGACGTTGGTTCTCTGTGGGGTGCTGGTGGTTGCAAGACTGGGCTGAAGTTTTTGTCTTGTTCTTGAGAGTCACGCCTGCCTTCATTATGGCATTTCTTGGAGCCCGTGTGCATTACTGCCAGGCAAAGGGAGGGCTCCCTCCTCCTACTTGGGTTCCTTTTGATCACAGTGAGATAAATGTCAAGGCTCCCAGAGATGGGACTGGTGAAAGGGGTTTCATGAGCCTTGTATTTCCAATCAAAGGCAGCACCAGGGAGCACCCAGATTGACCTGCTCTGCTTCCACCCCTGTGGGAAGGAGGCCCTGGGTTGTAGAACTGGCATTTTGCCGCCAGTGACTGGGGCGGGTGACCACAGTGCCATCTCTCATCTTGTCTCTACGGACCTGCAGGCTGCCCTTCCAAGGATGGGGTGGGAGGGATTTCACAACAATTTCAGGGGCTGTGCTAATCCGGCCACAGCTCTCCTATTTATTCATTCGGCCCTGGAAAGCAGCACTCTCCTTATTCTTTTAAAGAGATATCAAGAGCAAGCAGACATAACTTCTGAACATAGGAGACTCTAAACTGGGACTTTCCTTGCCTCTTGTGACAGGTAAGGGAAGGGGCACACAGATCCTTCTGTATGTTGCCAGTAGGCAATGGAATCTGCTAATCCTGTCTGTTTCCCATGAGAAAGGAAAGTGGGTGGATGGTATAGTCCAGGGTTTCAGACCCCATAAGTGGGATTTCCCAGGTCGGTGTACCATGGAGCACTAATCAGGTCAAACGTTCATAGACTTGCCTTGAAAGGAAAAAAAAAAAAAAAAAGGATCTAGGGTCAGTTGGGAAAGCGGGTTAAACAAAGTGCATCAGGCCCCTTTGCTTTGGACCCTCTCGGAGGTTCTCCTGTCCTGATGTGGACTGGAACCCTTTTCTTCATGGAAATGTAGTCTCACGGAACACACTTTGGGAAACGCTGCTCTGGTCAATAAACTCATTAATTTAAATAAGTGGCAACACTAGATTGCTGGTTTTGTCTTTAGGAAAACTTGGAATTCCTTGTAATAAATAACCATTATAAGTGGAGACCTCACTGGGCCTGCTCTAATGAAGGTAAAATTCCTTTATAATTAAAAGCAGCCATCACAGCCATTGTGCACAAGCGCTTTTTAAAAAGCACTTTCTTATGCAGGTTAAATGTTGACCCTGTGATACTGTTTGTGCTTATAGTTTGTGTAGCAGAACTTCTCTTCTGAGAAGGTGTTTTATGTGTCTCTTTTCTGCTTTTGATGAACAATTTTTAATAAAATCTTACTGTGTGATAGATTATTCATAAATTTCTCATTGTTTATCTTTGACTTAACTGTTTTATCTGGTTAAGATCTCAGGAACTTTTATCTAAATAACATAGTAAGTCTCAAGTGCACTGAATATTTTTTTCGTTTTCTCTTCTCTTGGGATATTCCCAACTGGTTTTATCCACCAAGCCCCTGGGTTTTTTTGTTTTTTTGGTTTTTTTTGAGATACGCGGGCCTCTCACTCTTGTGGCCTCTCGCGTTGAGGAGCGCAGGCTCAGCGGCCATGGCTCACGGGCCCAGCCGCTCTGTGGCATGTGGGATCTTCCCAAACCGGGGCACGAACTCGTGTCCCCTGCATCAGTAGGCGGACTCTCAACCACTGCGCCACCAGGGAAGCCCAAGCCCCTGGTTTTAAGCTGCTTTAGAAGTCTACTGCCACACATAGTTCATGCTTTCGTTTTCCTGCCAGTGTTGTTCTGTGTTGATTCTTTTGAAAAAACTGTTTAATTTTGGGATGGGGTTGGGGGGTGCATGGGCAACCTGGCTGTAATACTGAGGTTAGTCAGAATATGCAAAACTGTAACTTGTAGGCTTTCAAATGTAAAAGGTGGTTTCATAACCACTGTCTTTCAACCTCTTTATTTTAGAGATTAACTGAGGACAGAAGGGGATGATTTGCCTTAGGTGACCCGTCTAGTTGTGACAGGGCAAAGACAGACTCCTGGAATTTGTCCTCTGTCCAAATAGGAGCTCCTCTGTTAATCTGACAAGAGATAATGGATGGTCTCAAATAACCTGGGGTCAGCAGGGAGACAGAGAACTCTGCACTCGAGGCCTGGTCTCTTTCCTTGGGGAGATGAAACCACAGGTGTGAATTAAAAGCAGAGGTTGACAAAATATGGCCCCGAGCTGAAAATGGTTTTTCCATCTTTAATGGGTTGTTTTAAAAAGGAAAAAATGGGCTTCCCTAGTGGCACAGTGGTTAAAAATCCACCTGCCAATGCAGGCGACACAGGTTTGAGCCCTGATCTGAGAAGATCCCATATGCCACAGAGCAACAAAGCCCATGAGCCACAGCTACTGAATCCCGCGTGCCTAGAGCTCATGATCCGCAACAAGAGAAGCCACCGCAATGAGAAGCCCGCGCACCACAACGAAGAATAGCCCCTGCTCGCCGCAACTAGAGAAAGCCCGTGTGCAGCAACGGAGACCCAACACAGCCAAAAATAAATAAAAAATGTATTTAAAAAAATTTTTAAAGGAAAGGTAAAAAAGAATAGGGGACCCAAATGTGGAGGACCCAGTATGGCCTGGTTCTTTCCAGAAAGAGCATTTACAGTAACATGCATTCAGAATAGAATGAGGCAGTCATTGTGGCTTCTGTAGGAAGCCTGTGGAAGAGGCAAGTCCTGTTCTGCCATCCTTCCAGTGTCTTCCTAGTCTGACCAGCCAGGGGACTTGTCTGTAAGTTGAAGGGGACCTGGAACATGCACACGTAACATTATGCCCACATTCTGTTCATATCCCTTTGGCCACATGCAACTGCAAGGGATTCTGGGAAATGGAGTCTCTAGCTGGGCCAACAATTGCCAAGTTAATACCTCTATTAAAAAAGATGAGGTGAAACAACTAGCCTCTGACACAGTCTGAAAAGGAATCACCTCAGTATTCCCAGCCTGTGACCTATTGTTTCCTGTGCCAGTTATTAAGCTGCTGTCCCTCAGCTCCAAACCCACCCTTCTCTGCTCGCTTTGTGAGACCGGAGCTGGGACTCTGCAAAAACGTTTCTGCTTCTCTCGTTTGCTGCTTGTTAGACTCTGACTAGAGGGGGCTGCAAGGATTGAGGAAGAAGAGGAACTTGCTTCCTGTGTCTGTGAGCATCATCCTGGAACAACTTCGTCATCCCGTCGTGTCAGTTCTCACGCAGTTTTCCCAGCACTCACAGAAATGCAGAACTGTTCATCATTCCCCTTCTTCAGAGCCACCAGTGCCACTGGCTGGGGTGCCCTCTTTAAAGGTCTGAGTCCCCACCCTGCTTCAAGTCTAGAGACACCAGCCCAGCAGCACCGCCTCCTCAGTGTCAGAGGTTTTGCACCATGGGGCTTCTCCAAGCTTCTAGGTTTTGATAATTCCAACCTCTGCCCTTTGTTCTCTCCACCCTCCAGGTCACAGCCCCCTCTTGCAGTTGCTGCCTCCATGATAACTTCTTCCTATTCCCTTTTTAGTTTTGTAGTTACAGGCCTTTAAATGATCTTTCTGTCCCAGTAACTGATGTGGTTCCTGTCTCCTGCCTGCACGCCCCCCGAGTTGACCCTTAAATGGAATTAGCACTGACTAAAGGAGGCAGCGTGAGGGCGTGCCTGCCCTGAGGAGGGCATTCGGGAGAGCAAGTGAGTGGAGCTGTTCTTTATGTGCAGCTTTGCACACTGTGGTGACACAACAGCATGTGTGCCAAGGAGACGTCCTTTCTAAATTGGTGGAAGTTGCCATTGATAAAGGGCAGTTCTGTTTTAGGTGACAGGGTTTTAGAAATAGTGGGCCTCTTGGTTTTTTTTTTTTTTAATGTTTTCAATATCCACATTTTTTAAAATAAATTTATTTATTTATTTTTGGCTCCGTTGGGTCTTCGTTGCTGCGTGCGGGCTTTCTCTAGTTGCAGTGAGCGGGGCTACTCTTCGTTGTGGTGCACGGTCTTCTCATTGCGGTGGCTTCCCTTGTTGCGGAGCACGGGCTCTAGGCACGTGGACTCCAGTAGTTGTGGCTCGCGGGCTCTAGAGCGCAGGCTCAGTAGTTGTGGCGCACGGGCTTAGTTGCTCCGTGGCATGTGGGATCTTCCCGGACCAAGGCTCGAACCCATGTCCCCTGCATTGGCAGGTAGATTCTTAACCACTGCGCCACCAGGGAAGTCCCGGGCCTCTTGGTTTTTGATCTAATTGAAAGTGATCTCTATTTTCCCTTTGCCGCTGTTTATTTTCCTAGGAGTGATGGAGGGAGGAGAGTCTTCACAGGGAGGATGGAGAGCTTCTTAATGACATGTAGTCAGAGGGCTCTCTGAGCCAGCCAGTAATAAAAGATGGATGGAATCCCAAGATCTGATAACAGTTTAATCTAAGGTATATGCTGCCTTGCCTCAGGGTGAAAGGTCTTCAGGGAGAGAGCAGTAATTCTCTCCCTATGTTCCAGTATTATCTTGACCTCTAGAGCTAATTTCTTTTTAATATAGACACATGATAAGCCGAGACATCAGGATTTACTTGACCATTCTGCTGACTTACACCATAGTTATAGTTTATCTCTATAGAAGTGGCCTTCTTGCCTTCTATTAATCATGCTGGGATGCTTGCTAATACTTTCAATGTAGAATAACCTGTAAGGAAAGACATTGTAAGTGATTGTCTAAGAAAAGTTTCCCTCAGAGGAATGCCTTGAGAGTGTCTTCAAGCCGATCCTTCCTTAGTGGATATATGAAGACAACAGTTTCTTCTGAAGAACGCATCCTGTGTTTTGATAGATGGTTCAGTGCATAATCCATTGTTTCTCGTAAGCATGTTTCAGCACCAGGCGGTGTAGCATGGGAGCTTGAGATTGTCGTGTCAACAGCAAAAAATTCTGATGATGATCCCTGAGCAACTTCCATCTCACGCTTCCCCTGAGTCCCAAGCCAGGTGAGGGATGGCCCATTCTGGATGTAGCATGAGGGTGATCCATCATACTAGGCTCCAGTGATTCTCTGTCGGTCTTGAAAGTACTGCGATCTTCTTGGAACACTTAGAGCCTTCCGAAACCAGAAGTAAGAGTAGTGTCAGCGGAGAAGAAGCCTAATGACCCACGCAGACATGGATTCGTGTCTTAGAGAGCAGAAAAAGTTGTAACTATTGTAACCCAAAGCATCATTTGGTCACTTGGCCTGTCGTATATACTCAACAAATGATTGTTTGATAAATCGCTAAAAGCCTTACGTTATCGCAGATGAATGGATAGTCACTGTTTTTCGTACACAGATTATCACCTTGAACTCTTTTACTTAAATGCAATCGTCTGAGATTTTGGGCTTCCTGGTGAATCCAGTGATGGAGAGCATAATGCAGCTCCAATTCGTTTCACTCACAGAACACTTCTGACACCAAATGTGTTGCTTTTCCACACCAGGCAACTCTCCAGGTCTCTGCCGACAGCAACTGGGTGTCCCACAATTTAATTCCATTCTGACACAGGAGTTAGCCCAGACCCCTCCCCCGCCCCCAGGTTAAGGGCTCAGTCCCTACAAGACTGCCCCCATTTCAGATGCCAGCCACAAGTCCAGGCCACCCCTACATCTGCCCGAGAGCAGCTATAAATCAAAGGTTCCCATGGAGGTTTCTCCTTAGGTTCAATGATTTGCTATAACGGTTCACAGAACTCAGGAAAACACTTTACTTACTATTACCAGTTGCTTATAAAGGATACAAATGGACAGCCAGATGAGGAAGCACAAAGGGTGAGGTCCAGAAGGGTTATCAGCTTCTGTCCCTGTGGAGTTTGGGGTATGTCACCCTCCTGGCACCTGGATGTGTTCACCGACCCCCGACCCCCAAAGCTCTCTTGACCCCATGGTTCAGGGTTTTTTACGGAGGTTACATTACATAGGCTGACTGATTAAATCATTGGCTGTTGGTGACTAGCTCAATCTCCAGCCCTTCTCCCTTCCCTGGACGTTAGGGTGAGGCTGTAAGTTCCAACCCTTTAATCACAACCTGGTCTTTCTGGGAGCAGCCCTCACGCTGAAGCTATGTAAGGGTCCCCAGACATCTCATTAATGTGCAGAAAGGTACTCTTGTCGTTCTGGAGAGTCCAAGCGTTGTAAAAGCTCTTGTGTCAGGAACCAGGGTCTAAGACCAAATGTAACAGAAGATGTTCCTGCCACTCAGGAAATTACAAGGGTCTTGGAAGCTTTGTGTCAGGAATCATGGACGAAAACCAAATATATATTTCTTATTATATTACAGTATCATGGTGCACAGTTGGTTACTGGAGAAGACGAATTTGAGAACATCGGGTGGCACTCAGGGAGTCTCACCACATAGAATTATGTCAAGTTTTTGAGAGCCAGGTTGGTCAAGAGAAGGAATACTGGTATAGGAAGCCCACCCTGTGCAACTTAATCATGGTTCTTCCCTGGCACTGGTGTTGGGGACTTCGTGTCCCGGCCTCTCCATCTGCAGTGGGGATTTTTGCTGGATGGCAGAGATGTGAAGGTGCTTTCATAGAACTGTCAGGCATTGTCCCCAGGGGCAATACTTTTATTAAGAATTAATATTTCCTTGAAATATTACCCTGGGTCAACTGTCATAGATTATAAAAATCAGGAGAGGGCTTCCCTGGTGGCGCAGTGGTTGAGAGTCCGCCTGCCGATGCAGCGGACACGGGTTCGTGCCCTGGTCCGGGAAGATCTCACATGCCGCGGAGCGGCTGGGCCCGTGAGCCACGGCCGCTGAGCCTGCGCATCTGGAGCCTGTGCTCTGCGGCGGAAGAGGCCACAGCAGTGAGAGGCCCGCGTACCGCAAAAAACAAACAAAAATCAGGAGAGGGCTTCCCTGGTGGCGCAGTGGTTGAGAGTCCGCCTGCCGATGCAGCGGACACGGGTTCGTGCCCCGGTCCGGGAAGATCTCACATGCCGCGGAGCGGCTGGGCCCGTGAGCCGTGGCCGCTGGGCCTGCGCGTCTGGAGCCTGTGCTCTGCGGCGGGAGAGGCCACAACAGTGAGAGGCCCATGTACCGCAAAAAAAAAAAAAAAAAAAAAAAAAATCAGGAGAAAATTTAAAACATGGGAGGTTCGCATTATTTTGTCTTTGACTTTAAATATCTAAAACTCTTCCGTTGTTGGTTCCCTGTGAGTCTTGACTGATGATGTGATGCCTCTTCAAAGGCCAACACTGATGTTTAGAACCTCCCCTCTTCCTGCCCCAACCAAGTGGCTTAGTGTGTTTCTAACCCTCTTATTAAACCAGACTTGGTGCTTATGTATCACAGCTGTGAATTAAAGCCTGGCAATGAATTGTGTATGCAGGAGTTATTTTTTTAATAGAGAAAAGTGAGAATTTATGAAAATTATCCTGTAATGAGTTTTCAGTCCAGTCACTTGGGATCCAAGACTTCCTGCTGCTGTCATACCTGTCTGTGTCAGCACGAGCTGTACCAGCTCCCACTGAAGCCCACGTTTCTCTTCTTCTCCAGCTCGCTGGCCTCTCTCCTTCAGCAGGAGGACAACCGAGTTATGTTCCCTGTTTTCCCTCTTAGTGGCACACAACCTTTGAGCTCTAGCACTGGGTGCCCTGTTTCTTTATTATAACTTCAACTGGGAATTCTTCTTTTCTAGGCAGCTCCCAAAGAGTGCCCTGGGGAACTGCTCTTTAGAAAAGTAAAGAAGAGAAAGGAAATCAAAAAACAAGAATTAAGAAATTAAAGTCAGGGCTTCCCTGGTGGCGTAGTGGTTGAGAGTCTGCCTGCCGATGCAGGGGACACGGGTTCGTGTCCCGGTCCGGGAAGATCCCACATGCCGCGGAGCGGCTGGGCCCGTGAGCCGTGGCCGCTGGGCCTATGCGTCCGGAGCCTGTGCTCCGCAGTGGGAGAGGCCACAACAGTGAGAGGCCCGTGTACCGCCAAAAAAAAAAAAAAAAAGAAAGAAATTAAAGTCAGAGTCCTCAGGCAAGGACTCAATTTCTGAGGGTAATAAAGTCCTGGGAGCAGAATGAGGCAGGCTTTGTTGCAGTGGCCAGAGATTGGAAATACCAAGTCAGGCTTGGGGCCAAATGACAAATACGTGAGCCAAGGAGTTCATTTTCAGTGCAAAGGGTAAATCTCTCTAAACCCAGGAAGAATCATTTAGATTATAAATAAAGGAACACAAGAGTGGGTGTGACAGACTGGATCTGGTGCCGTTCGCATATCCAGAGAAGTTGGAAGGTAGGGGGAGTAAGAAATAAAACATAGAAAATTTTGTCATTCTACCTGTTATTTTACACCGGAAGCATGCCCGAGGGCAAGGAGTGTTTGAAAGTACTGGGGTGGGATGGGCTGGGGTTAGGGGTGCCCAGTTACAGGCTCTGAAGGAGCCCGGGGTTGGGGGAGGCTGAGTACAGGGCTTGCTGACGTGGCAAACAGAGCTGTCAAGTCATGTGGCAGGGGGCGGGCCATGAGTAGAAAGGGCCAACCAGATGAGGACTGCCTTTCTCTACGGAGGCAGTGCCTTGTGCTTCTAATTGCTTCTCTAGGCCTAGTCATCTCCCCTGTCTTGCCAAGTCTGCCTCTTTGGGTGAGTGGCTCCAGCTCTGTTTTCAAAGGCTCCTTTTTACCTGCACAGAGCACCCTGGCCCATTGGAGATCCGCGTTCAGGTAGGGCTCACGCACCCGGGCCCCGTCCCCTGAGTCGCCCAGCCCAGAATGGGGCAGGTCATGATAGAAAGGAGGGTCCCTTTGTAACTGGAAAATTGTTTGTGGCTCCTGCCTCTTCATCTCTAAATCCTTTCTTGCCACCCGCTAAAGGAGAACTCCCAAGTATCAATGTATTGGAAACAAAGCCGGAAAAATCTAAGTCTCAATCTGTAGCCCAGTAGAACCAAATGTTTCTAGGAGGGCACCGAAACCAGGTCGGTCCCAGGAGACAAACTAAATAGAGAACGACAGCCGATGGGATAAGTTTTGCAGGAATTTTACGTACAGCACCAGCAGAGGCACCAGTATCATTTCTTTGATTATCAAATCTGTGAAATAGATATTTAGTTCAGATCGAAAGTGTCTGATTCTCCCTGGCCCTGACCCCTCAGCAGCCCTCCCACCCCATCTGCCTTTGGACATGACTGGAATGGGGAGTGGGATAGGATAAGAGGGCACAAATCGCTCCTAAATCTGTAAGCATCTGTCTGAACTCCAACGAGTTCAGCTGCCTCATGAAAGAAGCTTCTCTCCTTACGGCGAACCACAAGGCCGTGGATAGTCGTGTGTGCGTGGTGCCTGCTTGGTTAACCTATGGCCAAGTCACCTTTGCCTTTAGTCCAGTGTGGTTCATGGTTCTGCCATCTAGTCAGCTACACAGTCAACAACTTGGGGGTCCTCTTACCCCCACCAAATGTAGGGAGTGGTCAGACCCTAATGCTTTGGCCTCTTAATACTTAAGTCAGCTGCCCCTCCCCAGGCTCTTCCACCTCTCGTCCAGTATGGTGGCCAAGTGCACATGCCCAGCTGCACCGGCTTGTGCCCTTGCCCCGCACTGCCCTTTCCTGCCTGCTCATTTTCTAAACCCTCCTGGTGAGACCTTTATGTTTCCTTGGATTGAACTGACTGTTCCCTCCTCTGGGGCACAGCCAGAGCCTATGGGAACTTACACCCCAGCACCTCTGAAGGAAGAAGCTTTATTTAACTTGATTATTATATGTGTGTATCTACCCACGTGAAAATTAATTTTGCACGGACAGTTATTAGATTTTTAAAAATTTGTGCGTGAATGCCCACGTTCTTTATAGTCATCTATTTTTCTGTGTCATTGGCTTTCAAGCTATTTTGTCCTAACCTGTAAGAAATACAGTTTATGGCATGATCTCGATTTTCTTCCTCCCGCCTCTCTCTCTTTCCTTGGCTCACACAAAAGTTTTACACTACTTACATTCGCAGTGTGTTCTGTTCCTTGATTTGTTTCTTTGCTACACTCTGTTCTATTTAACTTTCAAAACGCTGTTTGTGACCACTAATTGATTATAGTTTGAATAACACTGATCTTTGGTTAACTTTTCCAAAAAGTCTTTGAACTGAACACTCTACCAGCTTAATACCTGGTGTTTAAATTTAAAAAGATTCCACAGACAATTAATGTTAGGAAACGTCCTGCTCTCAGAGAGCCCCGAATACACAGCTTAGCTGCTGAAGGCTCTAAGCTGTCCTGCACTTAAAACTTGGTGAGCATAAAACACATTAATTGCTTCCTACCAATGAACTTCAGGGAATCAGTGGTGTTTCTGGAGCCCGCCAGATTAGAAAACACTGAACTACACTGATCTAGGGATTCTGAATGATGACTCTATATCACAATCTGTTATCACAGATCTCTATTTTTAGATGTTCCTTTGCCAGGCACTCCACCCGCGTGCCTGCACTGAAAAGTGTGGTATTTTCACAAGCATAGCTTTCAGTGCAGTCAGTGAATTCTCAGAGAATTTGGCCTACAGTGAAAATTGCGTACTTTGTCACCTTTCCCTTTTGGCCAGGAAGTTTCGTGTTAAATCAAACCCTCAGTTGCCGTAATAATAATAGACTGAACTATATGACTGCCTTTTTGTGGCTCAGAAATGGTTGAATGTGGTTCAAATTAATATTTAGCCTAACTGATTTATAGACTCACTTCTTCCCTCCATCTGGTTTCAAATTTTACTTTGCTAATTTAAGAGCCTGATAGAATGTGTGCCTTTCATTGTAAACTATTTAATTCTTTTGGGAAGCAAATGGGATATAAATTTTACTAAGTAAACAGAGTCCAGCTGTAATGCCCCATTAACCAAAAGAGTGTATAAAATACAGATTTTTTTTCTGATTTCCCTATTATTCAATAATTGGTAAATGCTATGCATTTTGCAATGAGGAGTATTTTGAGTGTTTTTTTCCGCCCTGTACAATCCCTGGGTGGCTTTAAGAACAGCAAATTTTAAAATATATCTTTGCAGACAATTAATATTTATTGACCAATCCAAATGACATTTGTGGCTTTCTCCAGGATTTAGAGAATAATAGTGTCACAGAAATCACCTCAGCCCTTAAGGTACCTGCTTTACCAGACTAGTTTTCTCCACCACCAGGGATCTCATTACAAAGATAAACAGCAATTACTAAAAAGCATTACATCTAATGGATGGTGTGGAATTTCTTAATATATTTCCCCCTGCAAATTTGGTGGCCTAGAGTAATTGTCTGTGCCCCTTTATTGCCTAGAGGAAATATTTTGATTTATCTCTATATAGCTTCTAGCTTGAGTTGCTTTGGGTTTTGTTGTTGTTGCTTGACTCAGGAGAAACTGTAGAAGATATTTATTAAGAAAGATAGGGGGGGCTTCCCTGGTGGCGCGGTGGTTGAGAGTCCGCCTGCCTATGCAGGGGACACGGGTTCGTGCCCCAGTCCGGGAAGATCCCACATGCCGCAGAGCGGCTGGGCCCGTGAGCCGTGGCCGCTGAGCCTGCGCATCTGGAACCTGTGCTCTGCAACGGGAGAGGCCACAGCGGTGAGAGGTCCGCGTACAGTAAAAAAAAAAAAAAAAGAAAGAAAGAAAGAAAGGAAGAAAGATAAAGCCTAATCCTATTCGTTAAATTCACTAAGTCAAGGGTTGAAATAAAAGGGAGATAATTTTTTTTAAATAAAAGATATGGTTTTAATATGTCTATACTGTACGAATTAGAGTGCTTCTTTAAAAAAAAAAGAGAAGATGGTGTATATCTTAACTCTTTAAATCTTGGGTCACTTGTAATCATAATGTTGTCAATCATTGTCTTATGCCTTGAAATCATGCTGTTAGAAGAGATTATAGCAAAGAGGTATGTTAATCAGGGCAGGAGGAGAACAGAAATGGCTGTCGTCATCCGGAAGGGGCACCATTTTTCTTTTTTTAAGCTTTACAATTTAACCATAATTGTACCTGTGTATTTTTAAATGATCTATCAAGGTGGCTTTCATCATGTCCAAGGCCATATCGTCCTTATTCCTCCCTTGAAGTGTCAAGCTGTGGAATTTCTTTTCTCCCTCCTACTTCCTCTCTTGTATGGTCCCATCTGCCTCTCTGGGAACTTAGTAGACAACCATGTATTAAGTCCCCAATATGTGTCAGCTACTATGCTTCGCACCAAGGATATAGCTCTGAACAAGCACTTCATGGTTCCTGCCTTCATGGGCAGTACTAAGTGGAATAGTAATAGGAAGTAATTAAATGAGTTCTTAAGTCCCATGAAGTACTTTGTAATATAACTACCAAGCCCTATACAAGTTTTAGATGACATTGTTGTCCTTATGACTTAGGGTCCCACCTTTTCTGTCACTTTGTAATATAACTACCAAGCCCTATACAAGTTTTTGTTTGTTTGTTTTTTGTTTGTTTGTTTCCTGTACAAGTTTTAGATGACATTGTTGTCCTTATGACTTAGGGTCCCACCTTTTCTGTTAGCCTTTCTGTCACTGTTTGCATCACTCAGCACTGGCTAGGTTATGCTTCAGTAACAACCAAAAGACTCAGTAACAGTCCTCATTCTACTAAATGTCCATGGCATGTTGGCTGGAGGTACTGCTCCTTGTAGTATTGTCCTCATTCTGTGTCCAAGGCAGACGATACAGTCACTATTTAGACTAGAGTATTGCCAGCCATGGTATCAGGAGGAAAAGATGCATTGACTCTTAAAATTTCTGCCTGGGAACAACACTTAACCCTTTCGTTCACATTTCACTGGCCAAAGCAAAGTTACGTTACCAAGCCTGACTTCAGGGGATGGGGAGATATACTCCCCTAGGAAGGGGACTGGATATTCACATCACTGCAGTGCCCTATGATCTCTTTTATCTCCGTAGTCATGTAGATCTTAGTGGCACTTAATCTTTCAACTTTGTGCTGTTACTTAATGTTGTCAATGTGTGCGTCTCCCCAGTTAGATTGTAAGTTCCCTGATAGCCAGCACCATGTTTTTATACTTCCTTGTATGTAACTCAGCCTGATGCTGTCCTTACATTAGGTGCTTAAAAATGCTTTTAGTTGTAAGGAGAGAAGGGAGAATAATCAGAACTCTTTCCATGTTTTTTTTTTTTTTATTAATTTTTTTTTTTTTTTTGGCTGCCTTGGGTCTTTGTTGACGTGCATGGGCTTTCTCTCTCTTCGTCGTGGTGCACGGGCTTCTCATTGCAGTGGCTTCTCTTGTTGCGGAGCACCGGCTCTAGGCACGCAGGCTTCAGTATTTGTGGCAGGCAAGCTCTAGAGCGCAGGCTCAGTAGTCGTGGTGCACAAGCTTAGCTGCTCCACCTCATGTGGGATCTTCCCAGGGCCAAGGCTAGAACACATGTCCCTTGCAGGCGGATTCTTAACCACTGCGCCACCAGGGAAGCCCTCCATGTTTTAATATAATGCTTTATAGTTTAAGGCTCTGTGTACACTATCTCCTTTAATCTTTTCAGGGACCAAAGGACATAGTATTATGCCTTTAACATATCAGGAAAATGAGACCCAGAACTTGCACATGACTTGCTTAGTGTTACACCAGAAAAAAAGTGATTGAGCTATATCTGAAACCATGAACTCTAACTCCTGGGCCAGTGGTGTTTCGTACTCCTTGTAGTTGTTAATATGGTCACCCCAATTTTTTTTTTTACTTGTGCTGAGGATCACACAGGGGAGGGGAGAAGGAAGCTTCAGAAAAAGTTGAAAGCTCCTAATCAGGATAGGGGTATATCTCCTGGCGTTTGGGTCATAGCAAAGCTGAAGGGGCCACACAGCAAAAATCCCAGCTAGAATTCAGCAGGTCAGTGTCTTAGTTTATCTAAGGCTGCTGTAACAAATTATCACAAATTTGCTGGCTTAAAAAACTACAGAAGGGCTTCCCTGGTGGCGCAGTGGTTGGGAGTCCGCCTGCCGATGCAGGGGACGCAGGTTCGTGCCCTGGTCCGGGAGGATCCCACATGCCGCGGAGCGGCTGGGACCGTGAGCTATGGCCACTGAGCCTGCGCGTCCGGAGCCTGTGCTCCGCAACGGGAGAGGCCACAACAGTGAGAGGCCCGCGTACCGCAAAAAAAAAAAAAAAAAAACTACAGAAATTTGTTCTCTCACAGTCTGGAGGCCAGTAGTTCAACATCAGTCAGTTTCATTAAGCCAAAGTCAAGATGTGGGCAGGGTCCCACTCCCTCCAGAAGCCTGGGGAAGAATCAATTCCCTGCCTCTTCTTCCAGCTTTTGGTTGCTGCTGGCATTCTTTGGCTCCTCCCATTTATTTTTCTTAGTGAATCTAAAAATACACAATGTTTATTAAATAATTAATCGTCCTTTCCTAGAAGGGTTATTTCATTTCACAGATGAGCAGTTTATTGCCAGAGTACTATGTCTTCCTCCAAAATGATGTATAACATGATGTGGTACCTACATTTTTAGACACTTGAAAGTTTTTTCTCTCTGCCAGTTAAGCTTGAAGGTAATGTAGTGCGTATTCGTTTGCATTTTGTTCCTTTCAAGAAATACAGACGTGCATAGTGGGGTGACCTCATGTTTTTCCATTTCTAAAGTAGTATATAGAACCTGATATGTTAGTGTACATGAATTCCAATAAATTTTAGTATTTACTAAATATTAGTATTTAGTGATAAGTACCATAGGTAATAAGCCTTCACAACATTAAGGCTGTGAAGAAGAGTAAACAGTTATGTAATTGGCAAGGAAACTAATGCAAAAGTTTAAAGAAAGAAATACCAAAGCCAATTTTTTTCTCAAACGCTTTTGTGGTTTTACATACTTCATTGTCTGCCTTCAGAATCTAAAATTCTAGCCTAGTTTGTTTATAAAGCAGTCCCTTTAGACATTTGCCTTATTTTTAGGAAATGTTTATGCTAATGCTAGGTTAGTAAGTAGGGGTTATTCACCATCTTGGCTCTCATGACATGAAGGGCCTGAAATGCTGGGTGGAGAAGAGCCAGGAAACCAGATCCAGGCTTGGGTGAGGGGTTCTGTGATCTGTTAGTCATGTCTGCCATGGCCATGGAGTAGGACATGGGCATGACACAGCATGAGTATTGAACAAGTAATTATTGGAATTATTACTTCATCTAGGCCCTTACACAGTTGGCTTTCCCCAGAGTCATTGGTTAACAATAACTTTGATACAGGAAAGGTAAAAACTGAAAAAAAAAAAAAAAAAGAGGGGGTCAAATATCGAATACTCTCAGTACTTACCCAAGATGTCTGAAATTTGGTAATTTCTTGATAAATATCTATTGAAGGAAGAAAGGAAGGAGAGAATTGTTCTAGAGTGCTGTGACCATGCATGCAATGGGAAAACTTGTTTTCAGTACCTGATTGTGAATCAGGAGGGCTCCGAGTTTGTAGCAGCTCCCGGCATGGAGCAGTTTACAGTGCTCAAAAGGACCAAGAACACCCCGTACATTCATTTGTGGGTAAAACAGCATAAATACAGTGTTTGAATATTAAATCTTTAAAACATTTGCATTGTCTAACAACAGACACATAGTGCTGGCAACAATGTGGCCTTTTGTTTTTGTTTGCCACACCACCGGAAGGAATAAAATGGATTTTTTTTTTTTTTTTTTTTTTTTTTTGCGTTACACGGGCCTCTCACTGTTGTGGCCTCTCCCGTTGCGGAGCGCAGGGTCCGGACGCGCAGGCTCAGCGGCCATGGCTCACGGGCCCAGCCGCTCTGCGGCATGCGGGATCTTCCCGGAACCGGGGCACGAACCCATGTCCCCTGCATCAGCAGGCGGACTCTCAACCACTGCATCACCAGGGAAGCCCTAAAATGGATTTTTAAGATTTGAATCCCAGCCCTTTCACCAAGTATTTATGTGTCCTTGGGCAAGTTATGTAACCCCCTCAGTACCTCTGTTTCCTCATCAGAGAATTACATTGCCTACCACCTAGGAGTAACTGGGTTACTCTTGGTAGGAGCTGAGAACAGTGTCTGGCACATACATAGTGAGAGCCCTGGTCCTTTTGCCCTCAGTTCCATTCCCGACCTCCCCTGCTGGCCTCTGCCCCTGCAGGCTGTGTTTCCAGCCTCTGCCTGGGTTTGGCCACTGGAAGCAGTGAAAGCAGGAGGAAGGGAAGCCATGGTTCCTCTCCCCTCTCTTTACCTCCAGGCTGTGTCTCCTCAGGGCTCCAGCCTCCTCTGCACAGGCTGCCGTGGCTGTGACTCTGCTGGGTAGCCTCCACCTTCTTGGGCCCTTCAGTTTCCTGCTGTTGCTGATCTCTGAGTGCCTCCCTGTCTCCTGTTTGCTTTTCAACTCTTCCATCACCTATGTCACCAGTTCCATTAAATTCCATCTGCTTCAAATATTTAGAGCAGTTGTTGTGTTCATCATTGTGCCCCGACCGATAGACTATGTAAACATTTACTGTCATTATTATTGTTGCTGTTGCTATTGTCATCATTGTTTCATACACCTCAGAGGAAACTCTGGAGGAAACTGAGACTCAGGAGGTGAAGTGAGTTAACCAGGATGCCACGGCTGGTGGGTGACAGACTCCATCATGAAACCCTTTTCACTCAATCTCTCCTTCTACGTACGGAGGCTTTGAATGGGCTGGTATCTTCGACTCTAATTAGTCTGAATTTACAATGTATGTCTTGCCTAAGGGCCCCCTTCCTTTTTGACTCCCACATACTGGAAGATGTGGCTGCATGACGCGTGCAGAGGAACAGCCATCCTCACAGCCAGTGACTGCTTTTGGGGTCATACATCACCAAGTTGGAACTGACCTCAGTCCTCATGGGGTTCCACACAGTGTGGGGTGGGGTGAAAGATCATTGATCACAGGCAACAGAAAATGATTTGAGTGATCTTAAGCTAAAGACGATTAGGGTGTCTTCTGGAACCCTGAGGCAGGGGGATGGCCAAGAGGACAGAACAGGGTCTGAAGTAGTATCAGGATCACTTCTATCTTTCACCTCTATTCTTGGCTTTGTTCTCGTCTCTGCTTCTTAGTTCTTATGGTAGAAAATGACCCCGTACCTTTCTTTTCCAGCCAGTCTTGGAGTGTAGTCTCTCAATTTCAAATTCCTAAGGGAAGAGACTCATACCCAGCATAGACCAGGTGCCCATCCTGGTCAGACTGACTGGCCAGGTCACTTCATACAAGATGTCACCCGGGGGCCTGCTGCTGCCACATAGGTTGGGGTGGTGTGGTGTTTTACAGAAAAGGGGATCACAGGTGTGCACTAGAGAGCCCATTTCAAGATTTCTAACAGCCTGATTCATAATCATGGGAAGCACAACTGCCATATCTGGGTGCCCACCATCCACCAGAGGCGGTGCTAATCACATTATATCTGGTTTTGTTTGTTTTGTTTTTTAATTTTTAATTCTTAATAACAGCGTTAGGAGGCAGGTTTTATTATTGGCATTTTGTAGGTGAGGAGAGGGCAAAGGGAAAACTACGCATTTGTGCAAAATAAGCGGGCCAACTAAAACGGTAAGGGTCTTTGCTTCTGGCGGGAATGAAAATACATCAGCTCAGAGTGGCAGCATTGGTTAGCTCATGCTGGTCAGAAGTTATGAGTAGTGGCTAAGTATACCTTTGATTAACAGAGAAAAGTGGCATGGGGACAAATCAAGCTAGCTTGTTATTTGTATAAGAAATATATATTAAAATAAGGGGTCCTTGGTGATTAAAATAATAAAATGGCTCATTGGTGGTTAAAAGGACCAATTTGGTCCAACTCCTACTCTTTGAAAATAAGGAATTTTGCTTGAGGTAAGTAAGTTGGGTCTTTTGTGGGAAGTTCCTTCAACTTCTGAGACGATTCAGAGTTTGGAATTACTGATTCAGTCTTCTGACTATATCAGGAGTGTTTAAATATACATTTTCCACCACTCAGTTAATAAGTCATGAATTCATTTAAATTTATCATCAGTGCACTCAGAAGTCATCAAAGTAGACTTTGAGCTGTGAGCATTTGCTTCTCTCCTCCTGGTTAATCCTGACATATCTCATATGTCGTAGTTTCCAAAATTCTAAAACTAGGAACACTTACTGTTAAAATTGATGATGAGATTGTTTGGGGGTTTTTTTGTTTTTGTTTTTGTTTTTTCTGGTACACGGGCCTCTCACTGCTGTGGCCTCTCCCGTTGCGGAGCACGGGCTCCGGATGCACAGGCTCAGCGGCCATGGCTCATGGGCCCAGCCGCTCCGCGGCATGTGGGATCTTCCCGGACCGGGGCACGAACCCGTGTCCCCTGCATCGGCAGGCGGACTCTCAACCACTGCGCCACCAGGGAAGCCCGATTGTTTTGTTCTTAAAGAGAAATTATGAACTTGCTTAAATGATATAGTCTCCTCTCTTTCCATCAAAAAATTTTCTACATGAGTGGAGAAAGTGGAATGTATGGCCTAATAGGCAGTGATGCTCAAACTTGAGTACTCATCAGAATGAGCTGTAGGTCTCTGTAAACACAAGGACGGCTGAGTCCCATCCTCAAAATTTCTGATTCAGTAGCAACAAGTTCCCAAGTGAGGCTAATTTCATCCACGGACCACACTTAGAAAACCACTGCTCTAGGCTGAATGGAGAATTTGCTGAGAATAGGCATAGTGCTTTCAGTTTTGTGGCTTTAAGAAAAAGTGATGGGGGTGTCAGATTTAAATGATTAGTCTGCTCAGTCAGAAGGCTCCACTCTTTGCTAGGAACTCAACCTGGATTATATGAGTTTCCTTTCTTTAGGGGGAAAGATAATACACAGAGGAGGATTTACTATTATGATAATGAAGCTTAAAATGTAGGGCCCCTTTCAAGGCCCTGGGGAGGGGGCCTATTGAGAATTGCACGTGGTTTTTGTAAAATTTGCAAAAGGAAGATATATTTGTATTCATTTTCTTAAAGAAGTCCCCAGAAATTGCCTAAGCTTTCGTTCCCATAAAACCTGAGTCACCTCTGATAATTAATGAATATAATTAACTGATATGTATACAAGGAATAGACTTTGTAACAAAGAGCGGTTTTTTGTAGGTTAAACAATCTCTAAAAGTGTCAGTAATAAGGGGAAGTGGGGACATCATCTCAGAGGACATGTGAACTTTGTGTGGAAGTTACTTTAACTGAAAGAGTTCAATGGAGCATTAAGCAGATGAAAGTCCAAGGTGATCTTAGCTTGTCTACTAACTAATCAGCTTGCTGTGTGTGCTGTATCTTTATTTATTACATTTTATTTGTTTGTGATGAGATTTGGAGAAATCTCATCAGAAGATTTGGAGAAACGAGATAGGTTCCAGTTCTGGTTTCACCGCTTATAAATAAGTTCATTCATTCTTTCCGAGCCTATTTTGTCTGTAAAGGGAGATGGTGATAATAATAATAGCCGACTTAATAGGGCTAATGGGATTCTGTAACGAAATGATTGATATGAGCAGATATTTGTTCATACCTGAAGATATAAAATGCTACACAAATGTTAGTAATTTGTAGCTATACAATGCTATACAAATAGTACACTAACAATTCATATTAATCGAATGATTAAATGGGCCATTCTCTTGGATCAAGAGTCAGCAAACTTCTTCTATAAAAGGCCAGACGATAAATATATTAGGTTGTATGGGTCGTTCTGTCTCTGTCTCAACTAGTCAACTTTACCACTGTTAGGCAAAAGTAACCGTAGACAAGATATAAATGAATGGGTGTGGCTGTGTTGCAATAAAGCTTTGTTTATTAAAAACAAGTACACCTATGCTCAGTGATGTACCAGAATTGACCCAAAAAGCCACAGTCCTTCCCAATTAGGAGCTTCCAGCTGAACATGAAGATAAGACAAATATTAGCAATTATAAATGATGTTTTTATTTAAACTCAACATTGAAGGATCAAAATGCTGGCACATTTTATCTGCTTTACTTTCCATAGGCCCCTGATGTAGCTGGTATCTCTTTGGGGGATGAGCAAAGTGGGGTGAAGGAGGGAGTCAAGGTTAAGAACAGTTAGGGGTCAGAATGCCACCTTGTTTCTTTTTACGCTTCCTGGCTCTGGAAGTGGCAATAACAAGGTGAGCTCCTGTTTAAACTCTCCTCTAGGATGAAGACTCAACAGCGAGCTCCTAAGAATAGAGGTTCGTGACCACCAAGGAAGTAGGTGGTTCTATTTTGTAATCTTTTAATTATTTTTAAAAGATCACTGAGATGCCCAGGTCTGTGAACTTTGGAAAACTAAAATAAACCAAAGGAGTTTTAGGAAACCCATCAAAAGACAATTGCCTATACATCTTTTTTTTAATTAATTAATTTATTTATTTTTGGCTGCATTGGGTCTTCATTGCTTCGTGTGGGCTTTCTCTAGTTGTGAGCAGCGGCTACTCTTCGTTGCAGTGCGCTGGCTTCTCATTGCCGTGGCTTCTCATTGTGGAGCATGGGCTCTAGGAGCACGGGCTTCAGTAGTTGTGGCTCGCAGGCTCTAAGAGCGCAGGTTCAGTAGTTGTGGCACACGGGCTTAGTTGCTCCGTGGCATGTGGGATCTTCCCAGACCAGGGCTCAAACCCGTGTCTCCCGCATTGACAGGCGGATTCTCAACCACTGCGCCACCAGGGAAGCCCCAATTGCCTATACATCTTAAAAGGGAAGTTAATCATGAACCATAAATAAAGTTGCTATAAACATTCACATACAAGTTTTTGTAAGAACATAAGTTTTCACTTCTTTTGGGTAAATACCGAGGAGTGAGATTGCTGGGTTGCATGGCAATGGCATACTTAATTTTATAAGAAACTGCCAAACTGCATTTTGAAGTCACTGTACCACTTTGTATCCCCACCAGCAGTGTCAGGGAGTCCTAGTTGCTCAGCATCCCCACCAGCGCTTGGTATTGCCAAGTTTTTGTTTGCTTGTGGGCTTTTAGCATTCTAAAATGTGTGAAGTGGTAACTCATAGTTTTAATCTGCATTTTTCTAACAAATAATTATATGGATTATCTTTTTGTGCTTATGAAAACCTTCTGGTTTTCTCTGGTTTTGTCTTCTCTGATGAAGTGTATGTCTAAATTTTTTGACCATTTTAAAAAAACTGGGTTGTTTGTTTTCTTATTATCAGTCTTATTCATAATTGCCCCAAACTGGAAACAACACAAATACCCATCAACTGTTAGATCAATAAACAAACAGTGGTATATCCATACATGAAATTCTCAACAATGAAAAGGAATGAACCACTGATACACTCAACAATTATGCTAAGTCCAGCCTCACCCTAATATCAAAATCAAACAAAGATATCACAAAAGAAGAAAATTGCATCACTGATAAACATAGATGCAAAATTCTCAACAAATTATTAGCAAACCAAATTCAACAATACATTAAAAGGATCATACACCATGATCAAGTGGGATTTGTCCAAGGGATGCAAGGATGGTTCAGTATCTGCAAATCAATCAATGTGATATACCACATTAACAAACTGAGGAATAACAATCATATGATCATCTCAATAGATACAGAAAAAGCTTTTGACAAAATTCAACATCAGTTTATGATAAAAACTCTGCATAAAGTGGGCATAGAAGGAACATACCTCAACATAACAAAGGCTATAGATGGCAAGCCTACAGCTAACATCATATTCAACAGTGAAAAGCTGAAAGCATGTCCTCTAAGGGCAGGAACAAGAGGAGGATGCTCACTCCATGCCACTTTTATTCAACATAGTATTGGAAGTCCTAGCTATAGCAATTGGACAAGAAAAAGAAATAAAAGGAATCCAAATTAGAAAGGAAGAAGTAAAACTCACTGTTTGCGGATGACATGATACTATACACAGAAAATCCGCAAGATGCCACCGGATACCTGCTAGAGCTTATCAGTGAATTCAGTAAAGTTGCAGGATACAAAATTAATATACAGAAATCTGTTGCATTTCTATACACTAACAACAAACTATCAGAAAGAGGAATAAAGAAAACAACCCCTCTTACAATTGCATCAAAAAATATAAAATATCTAGGAGTAAATCTGACTAAGGAGGCAGAAGGCCTGTATTTGGAAAACTGTAAGACACTGATGAAAGAAATTGAAGACAACACAAACAAATGGAAAGGTATACTGTGTTCATGGATTGGAAGACTTAATATTGTTAAAATGACTATTCTACCCAAGGCAAATACAGATTCAGTGCAATACCTATGAAAATACCAATGGCATTTTTCACACAACTAGAACAAATAATTCTAAAATTTATATGGAAACACAAAAGACGCTTAATAGCCAAAACAATCTTGAGAAAGAAGAACAAAGCTGGAAATATCATGCTCCCTAGTTTCAAACTATACTACAAAGCTACAGTAATCAAAACAGTACTGGCACAAAAAACAGAAACATAGATCAATGGAACAGCATAGAGTGCCCAGAAATGAACCCATACTTATATAGGCAGTTAATCAATGACAAAGGAGGCAAGAATATACAGTGGGGCAAAGACAGCCTCTTCAATAAATGGTGTTGGGAAAACTGGACAGCTACATGCCAAAAAATCAAAATAGACTACTCTCTCACACCATGTACAAAAATAAATTCAAACTATATTAAAGCTTAAATGTAAGACATAAAACCATAAAACTTCTAGAAGAAAACATAGGCAGTAAGCTCACTGACATTGGTCTTAGTCTTTTTTTTTTTTTTTGGATATGTCTCCTCAGGCCAGGAGAACAAAGGCAAAAATAAACAAGTGGGACTAAATCAAACTAAAAAGTTTTTGCACAGTAAAGGAAACTGTCAACAAAAATAAAGGCCACCTGAATGAGAATATTTGCAAACAATATATCTGATAACAGGTTAATATCCAAAATATACAAATAATTTCTATAACTCAATAGCAAAAAACCAGTCCAATTTAAAAATGGGCAGAGGACTTAAATAGACTTTTCTCCAGAGAAGACATACAAATGCCCAACAAGTGCATGGAAAGGTGCTCAACATCACTAATCATCAGGGAAATGCAAATCAAAACCACAGTGAGATATCACCTCATAGCTGTCAGAATGGCTATTATCAAAAAGACAACAAATAAGTGTTGGCAAGGATTTCGAGAAAAGGGAACCATTTGCACTGTTGGTGGGAATGTAAATTGGTGCAGCAGCTATGGAAAACAGTATGGAAATTCCTAAAGAAATTAAAAATAGAACTAACCTATGATCTAGCACTTCCACTCCTGCGTATTTATCTGAAGAAAACAAAACACTAATCAGAAAAGATATATGCACTCCTGTGTTTGTTGCAGCATTATTTACAATAGTCAAGATATGAAAGCAACCTACGTGTCTATCAGTTGATGAATGGATTAAGAAGATATGGTGTAGACTTCTCTGGTGGTACAGTGGTTAAGAATCCGCCTGCCAATGCAGGGGACACGGGTTTGAGCCCTGGTCCAGGAAAATCCCACATGCCACGGAGCAACTAAGCCCGTGTGCCACAACTACTGAGCCTGTGCTCTAGAGCCCGTGAGCCACAACTACTGAAGCCCGCGTACCTAGAGCCCATGCTCCGCAACAAGAGAAGCCACCACAATGAGAAGCCCATGCACCGCAACGAAGAGTAGCCCCCGCTCGCCACAACTAGAGAAAGCCCGCATGCAGCAATGAAGACCCAACGCAGCCAAAAATAAATAAATAAAATTTAAAAAGAAGATATGGTGCATATATATGCATACAAAGGAGTATGAGTCATGAAAAAGAATGAAATCTTGCCATTTGTGACAACATGGATGTACCTAGAGGGTATTATGCTAAATGAAATAAGTAGACAGAGACAAATACCGAATGACTTTATTTATATGTGGAATCTAAAAAACAAAACAAATGAACAAACATAACCAAACAGAAACAGAGTTATAGATACAGAGAACAAACAGGTGGTTGCCTCAGGGGAGAGGAGTGTGGAGGGCGGGGAAGAAGTAGGTGTGGGAGATTAAGAGGTACAAACTTCCAGTTGCAAAATAAATGAGTTGGGGGGGTATGAAATGTACAGTGTGGGGAGTATAGTCAATAACTACGTAATATCTTTGTGTGGTGACATATTGTAACTAGACTTATCCTGGTGAACACTTTGAAACATATAGAAATATCTAATCACTATGTTGTATAACAGGAACTAACATAGTGTGGTAGGTCAATTATACTTCAAAAACCAACGAACAAACTCATAGGAAAAAGAGATCAGAGGTGGAGGAGTAGGGAGGGGGGAATTGGATGAAGGCAGTCGAAACATACAAACTTCCAGTTATAAGATAAATAAGTGCTAGGGGTGTAATGTACAACATGATAAGTTAACACTGCTCTGTGTCATATGTGAAAGCTGTTAAGAGAGTAGATCCTGAGAGTTCTCATCACGGAAAAATCTTTTTCTATCTCTTTAATTTTGTATCTGTATGAGGGTTACTGTGGTACTCATTTCATGATGTATATGTCAAATCATTATGCTATACACCTTAAACTTACACAGTGCTGTATGTCAGCTATATCTCAATAAAACTGGAAGTTAAAAAAAGAAAGTTAGGAAAAAGACGTTGGGCCTTATAATAAAATTTATCCTTTCCTGCCCCAAAATTATGCTAAGTGATAAAAGCAAGATTCAGAAGCTCTATATGATATGATTCCATGTACGTGATATTTAGGAAAAGACAAAACTATAGGGACATAAACCAGAGCAGTGGTGGGCTCGAGATGAAGGAAAACATAATTTATTTCAAGAACTTCTCTTGGTTTCACTCTACCAGCTCCTACCCTGTTACCCCTGCCCCACCTTCCCAGCCATGGATTTAGTATCAATTTAAGGTAGAGTTTCTAATGCAAAACACAAACATGATTTTTCTCTCATTTTAATCATGGAAATTGCTGGCGAACATGCATTTCCCTTGGCCCTCCAGTGTCCCTGCTGAGTGAGCATGAGGACAGTCTGGAGGTGTCTTCATCCTCCTGCTTTCATTGCCCCTGCGCCACCTTGCAGTTCTGTGTCCCAGAGAGAGCAAGCCCTGGGGCTGAGAAGGAAGATGGTTGAGCAGACGCAGTTTAAGAATTGAGTGTTGTGTCGGTTCTGTTAGGATCCTGAATCCTCGAGGGTAACGGTTTATGCTCACTGCGCACCACGGAGCAGTTGGCAACGTGAGAACTGTCAAGCGGGGAGGGGGGCCCGGGGTGGGGGGAGGAGGGATAAGTCAAGTATCTTTAAAGTACACTGAGTGCCGGGGAGTTGCCCACTGTCTTTTGTCTAATAGGAGGTTCCATCTGCTGAATATTGCATAAAGAAAATGGGCTAGGTAGGGCTTCACTGGTGGCGCAGTGGTTGAGAGTCCGCCTGCCGATGCAGGGGATACGGGTTCGTGCCCCGGTCCGGGAAGATCCCACATGCCGTGGAGCGGCTGGGCCCGTGAGCCATGGCCGCTGAGCCTGCACGTCCGGAGCCTGTGCTCCGCAACGGGAGAGGCCACAACAGTGAGAGGCCCGCGTACCGCAAAAAAAAAAAAAATGTTCTCTAGAGCTGAGTTAAAAGAGATACTGTAGTAAAACCTGGAGGTCTTTTAGAATAGAGGTCACACCCTTGTGTAAGTACAAGCAAGTCTTCTGCTGCATCTGATGTTTTGTGGGGCAGTGGGGCTTTTCCTTTACAAATGCACGTTATGGATTCTTCCAAGAGCAACCATCAAAGTACACAGTCCTTTAAAATAAGTTGGGAAATATTACTCTTGGTCCACCACTCCTTGGCTTTCATTGCCAGTTTCATTGTAGATCTGAGGGTTGCATTCTTTTTTGCTGTTTCTTTGTCATTGTGGCCATGTTTGGCTAAGTTACCTCTGGATTCTTGCCTCTGAAAGTGGAGTCTTTGGACTAGAGCATCGGCATCTCCTGGGAGCTTTTTAGAAATGCAGGCCCCGCCCCAAACCTACTGAATTGGAACTGGCATTCTAACAGGTCCTCAGAGGATGCATTTGCACATTGACGTTTGAAAGGCGCTGATCTAGGCCCTGCCCAAACACCCCCCTGCTCTGTTGATAACCTTGTTAGGATCATGTATGACCCTCAGAAATGCACCCTGGTTAATTCACTTGATGTCCCTGGAGGTGAGAGCATGGGTGCATGCCACTTGGCTACAAATGAACTTAATTTAGTAAGTGCTCGGTGCTGACCTGGGCCCAAAGACACAAAACCAAAAAAGGCATGGTTGAGCTCCCAGGAGCTCAGAGTCCAGTGGGGGACACAGAAGGTGCCACAGCATCGCATTGTCCATTGTCTTTATCTGTGTCATTTGACTTCCTTCACCCACGCAGAATTCCTGTCCCCTTCTCTGGAAACAGTTTCCCAGTGTACAGTTCACAGGCCACCTGCCTCCCAATCCTCTGGGTGCTTTTGTGAAAAGAGCAAGGGGTCACTCCAGCCAGGCCTTCTGAATCACTCTCTTGGAGTGAGCCCGGGCATCTTCATGTTAACAATTATTATGTACATTATAATGTAAGAACCACCCATGTGGGCGCTGCTTTGATATCCTCAGTGATGCTGCACTGTGATACGAAGGAATGTTTATAAAACAAAAAGCTCAAATGTTCAAGGAGTCGTTCGGAGCTTTCCTTATCCTAAATTCAGGGGGAGTTTCAAGTGGCCTCCAAGTTCAAAGCTGCTTTTATCTTTGGGTGAGGCAATGTAAGGATCTTTGTGTATGGAATTCAAGGATTGTTCCAATCCACATTTATATATTTTCTAGCAGCACATTTTTCTAGGAGCAAATTACAATGCTTTGCCTATAGTGAGTTAACAGCATGAACATTGTTATGACAATCCCATTAGTTTCTTATTTAATGTTTATACTCATCTAATCAAATAAATTGAAATTGGATCATGGCTGTTGCACATCATAGCGTTATCCAGTTTAAATACAGGTCTGAAGGAAATAAAATTGATTTTTCTGTGCTACTTGCGGACACCATAGGTTATTGGTGTGCTGTTTGAATTTTCAGTTAGGTTTGTACAGAGGAGAATAAGATTAGGGCTTGGATTTTTTTTTTTTTCTTAATGTATTATGTAAATAAACTAATATTTCATTCTAATTAGGGAGTCAGGTGCTTAAAAGTTTGATGATCTGCTTTCATATTTTTATTGAAAGCATGTCAGGTTTTTAATGTGGTTAATAATTTTGAGGAACATTTTTATTTTTAGAAAGAAAAAAAGAAAATAATAGAGTCGAACACCATTATAATACTCAGTTACTACAGTAACAGCTACCTTATTTTTCAGGGAATGAGCTGTAATATGTACCAGGATTTCACAGATAACTGAACCTATCTTTCAATAAACCAAATCCTTTTTTAAAAAATTGCCTTTATTCTGCAAACACCTTTTGTATACCTGCTCTGTGTAAGCACCATGGCCAGTGCTAGGGACTCAGAGTTGATCTAACATAGCTCTTTCTCAAGAAGAGACATTTCAATACCACTGACTGCTCTGAAAGCAGAGCAATGGGCCAGAAAACACAGGCAAGGATGGCAAGCCCTAGGGAGAGGGGAAAGGCTTCAGGGAAAAGACGACGTTTGATCTGCACCTTGACTCAGAAGTAGGAGTTGGCGAAATGGACATCTATTCCTTAAATTATTAAGGCATTACATGCTGATTATGTGCTCATTTCAAAAGTACCCATAAAAAATTGTAATTTATTAAATTTGATTATTAAATGTATTAAGCACTTACTGTGTGTCAGGAAATGTGCTCGCTGCTGAAAATATGAGGAACAGCCCACAAAACCACTCTTAGATTCGATAATCTGCTAGAAGGAGTCACAGAACTCACTCACAGCTCAAGGGTACGGATTAAACTCAGCCAAGAGAAGAGGTACATAGGGCAAGACCAGGAGAGAGCCACATAAGGAACTTCCGTTGTCCTCTCCCCGTGGGCTCATGGACAGCATAGCCTTCCCAGCACTGATGTGTGACAGTGTGCACAGAGTATCTGCCAACAGGGGAAGTTCATCTGAGCCTTGGTGTCCAGACTTCTTATGAGGGCTCCATCACGTGGACATGGTTGACCATCCATGTGGCTGAGTTATGTCTCTAGCCCCACAAGAGGTGGAACTAAGGCCAAATGACCCAAAGCCCCTACCCTAAATCACATTGTTAGACTATCTGGCGTGACCTGAGACCCCCAGGTAAACAAAAACACTCACATCAGGTATGACATTCCGTGTCTTAAAGACTACCTCCCAGAAGCCGATGGCAAGAGCCAGACCTCTTTTTGGCCAAGGCTGAATTCTTTACTATTCAGGAACAAAACCAAACCCCACTATAAGTTTATAAAACTCACCAGAAAATGAAGAAGACGGGGACTGTGCAGGAAGAGTCCAGATGCTTGGGGTTGTGGGATGGGTGGTACTGTTAGGAAGATTTTTCGCAAGGAGGTAAGTAAACTAAGATCTGAAGGATGAGACGGATTAGCCAGGTGAGTAGTGCAGTGAAGAGCATCTCAGGGGTAGGGGACAGTTGGTGCAAAGGCTCTGGGGTGGGAAGTAGCTGGGCGTGTTCCAGAAACTGGAAGGAGAGGAGGCTGGAGCAGACAGAAAGAGGAGGGAGTGTGGTTGCAGCAATGACTAGAGTGAAAATAGGGACCAGGTCCCAGGAGGCCTCAGAGACCCCGAAAATGATTGTGGACTTTATTTCCAACGAACAGGAAGCCATTGTAGAGTTTGCAAGCAGGAGCGTGGATGCTCGGATTTGTGATTTCTTTTTCTAAAGGGTCATGTGTGTGGCTGCAGTGAGAATAGCCGGTCAGGGCCAAGAGTGAAAACAGGGAGACTCCGAGAAGACTGTTAACGACCATCCCGATGGGAGGAGCCGGGGGCTTGGCACTAGGTGGTGACACTGGAGTCGGAGAGAGGGGGTGAGTTTGAGACAGCAGGAGGAGGTAGAGTTGGCAGGTCTTGTCATCCCTGCCAGCAGACCCTTGGCCGTCATACTGTGCTGTCACCAGTGGGCACCTGGCAGCCCCATCTGATTTGTGGCTTCCCCTTGGCTGTAGGCAGGGAAGCCGATAACCAAACTGACTAGAATTATGTGTAAGGAAGGAAAGGTGCCCTCTGACAAGGTGACAGGTACAGTCCGGTGAAGTCAGTTCATGTCTCCAGACTAGGTGACACCTGTTGAACCCCTGCTGAACCCCAAGACTCAAGCCCACCCCCATGCCCACTTCTAGTATTGGCTGTGTTCCAAACAGCTGCGGTTGCCAGAGCAGTTCATTGTAAACAGTTCTGCTAAATCACTCAGGTATTACTGGTCATATATTCAATACACCGTGAATTAAATCATGCCCCCCGTGAAAAACAGTCGCTATCCAGAAAAGCCTAATATAAAATTGTCAGCACGGAGCCTGGCACTTAGGAAGAGCTTAATAAATGTTGAATGAGTGAGATGTTTAATCCTCTTTTAAAACAGGAACATTAAAAAAGAGCTTCCAGTATATCTGTGGTATGTTTTACTAAACCCAGACAAGGCCTTTTAGTTACATACTCCCTTGATTTTCCATGTATATTTTGTATTTTCTGTTCCTTTCCTTATAAAAAGAGGGATGGAACTTTGAATTTGGCAGAAAACATGGTTGATGTTCCCTGCCTGTTTCATTTTGTAATCGCTCGAATAACTTATTCTTGCCCAGAAATAATCAGGAAAAGGAAGTACTTTCAGTACACAAAAAATATGGTCAGTAAGAGACCTTGGGTTTTCCTTTCAGAACTGTGTTGGCCAGTGGCTGGCCAGCACTCTTACTTAAATGCTGTTGTTTAGCCAAGGGGACACTTTTCTGCTTCCAAGTATGTGCGGGAGGGAGGAAGCTCCCAGCTAGATGACAGTGTTGGGGTGCCATCCTGGCTTTAAGTCAACAGTGAACAAAAGGTGCCTTATGAGAGGCCGGGATAGGGAAGGTGTGGAGGGGTGAACCACTGTTATGGGCTTCGTGTAAATTGTCAAGGAATCTGTAAAAACTGCTTTCAGCTCAGTTCAAAACTTGCTGCCTGATTGATTAAACTACAGTTTGCTTCTGCTTAGTTGTAATATTGCAGAGGCTTTCTGGCTATGGGTTGCAGGACAGCCCCTCTCCCTGGCATCGATCAGGCAGGTCGTTAAGAGAAACCGGAAACCCAGGCCCGGCATGTCAGCTTTTTAAAGAGGTGGGATTAGGATGAAGTTTCAAAGTCCTGGGAGTCCCAAAAGGGAAACATTCGGCACAGTATGGGGGTACTCTGCCCCCCTCTTTTGCTCACCTTGGCCCTGGCCCCAGCGGCTGGGAGCACCTGGCCGGGGGCACCTGGCAGGGGAGTGAGCGGTGGGCGGGGACGGGCGGGGAGCGGGGGCGGACCACGTGCCTCTCCAGCAGCCAATGGGCTGCGGCGGCGGGCGGGCCGCGCGTGGGGAGGCGCGGATTGCACTTGCTTCAACTTGAGACGGAAGGAACGCACAGCAGCTGGTGTGAGCGACCGCTGCGGGGTGGCTGGTGCCCGCAACCTGGTCTCGTCCCCGGCACGGGGGCGGCACCCTCGCCCAGCGCCGGGGCCGCCCGGGAGGCCAAGGTGAGGGGCGTGGGGAGGGAGCGGCGCGCCTTTGTCTGCAGGTGAGCGCAGAGGTAACTGGCGGGGTGGGCGCCCGAGCTTGCGCCCGGGAGACCCGACCCTCGGGACAAAGGCTGCATCCTCCCTTCCCCGGAGTCAGTGCTTTGCGAGGTTCGGGGCGGCCGGGAGGGCTGAGGAGGGCTCTTTCTGCCTTGCTGGAGGGAAGGATGAGTATTGTATGAAATGGAGGGAAGGTGGAGGAGTCTTTTGATGCAATTTACCGGGGTGGCAGGAAGCTGTTCAGGGGGTGGGCTGTTCAGATGGTCCACCCTGGGCATTTCTGTTGTGTCCAGTGTTATGATTGAGCAAATGAGTGCGTTCATCTCACATGCCCTCTGATGAATCCACGTTTATGTCCTCTTGTCTACCTTAGGAGTGAAAAATATTGCAGGATCTTGGTAATCCGATTTTTGAATTAAAAGCAATATCCTTTGGTGTAGAAAGACTGTGCGGTTTCAAATAATTTTAGTTGAATGACTTACAGTATTGGTGGACTTCCACGCAAATGTCTCAAATTCCCAAAAGGTAGAAAAGCTGCCAACTTATCACGTGCTTGTTCTTGGCACTGAAAAAAAAAGTAGATTTTTGGTTTGGGTTTTTTTGTTTTTTTTTTTTTTAAGAAAAACGTGATCTAAATATTGAGCACAACACTTGATTGGATTCTCGGGGAATCTGTGTCTTTTCTGTGTATTATCTATTTCCCTGTACTAGTATCGTATCCAGGCATGTCTATCGATTCCCCAGTTAATGTGTTAGCTGTGAATCTTCATTACTGCCTTGGGTGGGAAGAGGCGGGGGAGGAGCAATCTCATTAGTCTTTTCTTTCTCTTTATAACTGCAGCTGCAGCCTACCTTTGACTAGTATCATGAATGGTGGATTCCGCCTGCTTTCCTCGTGTTGTTCTCCTTCTGGTTTCCTTAGACCCTGGAGCAGTCAGTTTCTCCTCCAGCCTTACTCTGACACTTTCTCCCCAAAGTTCAGATCTTTGCCACTGCCCTTGAGTTGTTGTTTGCTTTGTGAAGCCTTTCAGGACAGAGGTGTCCTGAGGCCTTTCCCAAGAAGTTAGATACATAATGCTTTGTGAGGAGAACAGCCCTAAATCTGTATTTGTAAATTTTGTCTGTAATTTTATAAGTTACCAGCGGTTTTGTTGTCCAAAGTGAGATGTGTAGAACAAGCTTAGTAGGGGAAAGACTTTCTACAAGGCATCAGCCACTGTCGTTGTAGAAAGTGCTATTGAACTTGACTCAGAGTGAAGGCGTGGGCTGTGTGTGCCGGTTTGGTCAGGAACCCACCTTTCTGACCGCTGCTGGTTCGTTTATGAGTTTTTCTGTCGTTCTAACAAGTCCTGGCTTTTGAGCAATGGGGATAATTTATTTAGCAAGCATTTATTGAACACTTGCTATGTGCTTGGCATTGGCACTGATGATCAAATGGTAAATGCAACAAGTACCTTCTTGCTTTCTTGGAGCTCACACTGTTCTAGCACAGGACCCATTTTGGGTCCTCTGAACTGGAGCATCCCTGGGGAGTAGTATGGATGACCCCGAGGTGAGCCAGGAGGATGCTGCTGCTAGCTGCTGCCCGGGAGGTCAGCTGAGCCCAGGCTGTGGGTACAAACAGATGGGGCCAAAGTCACCTCCGCGCCAAGGATGGAGGTATAGATCAGTCCAGTGGGTCGTTGTGCGCTGGACTCTGTCGTCTTGAACATGCTCGCCTTGTTTGTGGATACCTCTCAGAGGAGCCTGGGGCTGCAAGAAGGGCCAGGAGACGCTGAGTTCTCAAAGAGTTCGAACAGTGGCATTGTTTTTTCAGATGTGGTAATTCCGGTCTGTTTCAAAAACTATCCTTCATGCAGTGTCCTAGTCTCACCTCGGTAGCTTTCATCTTGAACAGCCCCTCAGGGAAATGAACTTCATTCTGGACCACTGACTGAGCTAAGCTTTGTATCTGTCCCCAGTTTCCCAGGGGTTGAGGTGACTCCTAGGTTTAGAGACCTGGAACGTGGTTGGGAAACCTCTATCACGCACTCTCTACTTTTCATGGATTTGGGGGAGTGTACTGATGATACTTAATTTCTTACTTGTCTGGGCTTTCAGACTTTTCCACAGATCCCTAGGGTCATGTGAAAACATACTAAATAGTAGTGGAACTTGTCCTTTTCAACTGCCTGTTTTAAATAAAGACTATGACATTTCTGAGAAGGTCTTAGCTCTTTGAATTCCTTTGTTCTTAACATAGTACCTGGCATAGGACGCTCTCCATAAATAATTGAATTGTTGAATGAATGTAGGTGAAATATTTCATTTTCTGCTTTTAGGGTTTAACTATGGTTATCACACGTACTTGATATTTATAATCTATAGATTAATTTGCCCTTCAGCAGATGTGGAACATCCGTGTGTCAGGCATCTCGTGAGGTACATGAGGAAGTGGGAGAGATAGGGTTCAAAGAGGCGGGAGATAAGCTGGAAAAACAATTCAGGAAGCAAGATGATACGGATTATGATGGGTGCTGTGAGGTCAACAGCACAGTGCAACAGAGAGAGAGTACCTCGGTGGGGAAAGGGGCCACCAAGGGGCAGCTCATCCTAGGAGGTGGCATTCGAGCTGACCTTGAAAGCTGGGAAGAAGCCGGGTGTGTGACGGGAGCAAGAGGAAGGAGGACAGACGAGGGGTGCTCAGCATGTTCAGGGATGTGAGAGAAGGCCAGGGTGGCTGGAGCCCGGATCGGGAAGTCCAGTGATACGTGCTGCGGTGGAAGAGGTGCTTGGGGCCTGGGGGACAAGATCATACAGGGCTTTTTGGTTACGATTGAAGGTTTGAATTTTCTTTGTAATGCCATGAGAAACCTCTGAAAGGTGGTAACCAGGGGAGTGCCATGATCTAATTTGTTTCATGAAGAAAGATCTCAGTGAATGCTGTTAAGGGGTATGGATGTCGGCAGCTGAGCTGGAAGCTGAGGGTTGTTATTGAGTCCTGGTCCGGGAAAGATCAAAGTGGTGGCAGAGGGGATGAAGAGAAGCGGGTTATGGGGGTTGAACTGGCAGGGTTGACTGTGGAAGATGCAGGACAAGGAGTCACCTAGGACCGTACCTGGATTTTTAGATTCACTGTTTATTTCTGTTGGATATGTGTATTAATAGAAATAATGACTGTATAAGGACAATTAAGCAATGAGCAACTCACTTTCAATTTATATTATACCAAGACCTTGACTTAATTCTGTCTTATTCTCCAGTGCAGATGAGCGGCCCTACCCAGTGGAGTGCTGTGCATTTGGCCAGCTTTTCCAGGACATTTTCACCCTTCAGTGCCCTGACTCTCCTTCTCAACTGGTTATCAGACCTTTGAGCATTTTCTCTGTTCTGTCATAAAAATGAAGGATCAAAGTAAGAAAGAAGACAGGTTTAAGCTTTAATCCATACGGAATTACTCTGCCTTTCCTTCCAGATTTAGAAGATACCGTTGATAATTGCATCTGAAGTTGTTTCTTTCATATACAGTATCCTCCATTGTTCCAACAACAGATATTCTGTTGTACATAAGACTTGTTCTATATCTATTTAAAATCAGAAAGAGTAATATTCCTTAGTAACTTTGCAGGAAATTCACTGTGCATTTTGCGAGCTAGAAAAGCCCATTTATTTCCTTGTATCTAAAAACTAGAGAGATGAAATACTTGGTCTCTGATGGGATTTTTTTGGGGGGGCCCCTCCTTCTGGCTTCCGATTCGTGAACATGAAAGCTTACAGTGTTTCTGTCAGTTAACTCTGGTTTTGAAACCATCTTTGGTTTGGGTTTGCAGAAAATATTTCTCCTGCAGTCAGAATTTTAGGCAGATGAGAAGGGGCAGAAGTGACTTGGGCTGCCATCCCTTCTGATCTAGAAGCCTGGACGTGTTACCCTAGAACATGTGAGTCTGGGGATGAATAAATTATGACAGCTGAAATAATTATGATAGAGGAAAAGCAGCTGCAGAGCACACCGTTGACAATCGGGGCTGATTTGACCCGATTCTGTCATGTCAAAGCATGCATCTGTTTGCCAGGTTACAGGAAAATGCTGTTGTCAAGGAGTCCAGTGCGTTTTGTTCTTTATCCACCCCCCCGCACCCCCCAAAAAAGAAAAAAGAAAAACATTCTAAGAAGAGTCATAGCCTGCTAGTGACTCTTCCAAAATCAAATGGCTGGAGCAGAGACCCGTATTGATTCTGGTTCTCATTTCGGGCACCCATGTAGCATTTTAGTTGAGCAAAAGATATTTTGATTGTAAAGCTGCAAATTGGAAGAGTTCTTACTCCTGCTTCTGGGTGGAATAGTTTCCAGCTGGCCCTGGAGTTTGTCACCTGTAAGAAGGATTATTCCACCATCTCAGCCAGTCGCAACGGGTTTAATACACACTTGGTTCACTGCTCTGCTGTTACCATCTTGAAATTCGTAATAATTTTTTCACGCAGGGCCTTGCGTTTTCATTTTGCACTGGGCTCCGCAAGTCATTGAGCTGGTCCTAGTCTCGCTGTTGGTCCATGTTGTGTGTTGCACCTCTGAATCAGGCCGACATCTAGAGCAGGGCTCCACACTTGTTCTGTGAAAGTCCAGATATTAAATCTTTGGGGCTCTGTGGTCTCTGTTGCAGCTCCTCAGCGCTGTCACGCTGGCACAGAAGCAGCCTTAGGCAGTAGGAGATGAAGGAGTACGGCTGTGTTCAGTGACACCCTGTTTGTAAAAGCAGACAGCGGGTGGTTGGACTGTGGTCCTGGGGCCATCGTTTGCGATCCCTGATGTAAAGGAGGACCTGAGTGGAAACCACAGTGACAACTGAAATAGAGATCTTGTCCTTTGGAAGCAAGAAGGCTCGGTCACCTTTGGGCAGCTTTATGGTGCTCTGAAAACCAGTCTCCAGAGAGCACTCCTGAAGAAGGTCAGGCTGGTAGGGGTACTTCTGCGGCAGACCGTCATTTGAACGTCCCTGAACCCACGCTTGAGCTTCTTCGAGATGGCATGTTAATTCTGTTTGTCAAGTGTGAAGACATATGGACCATAAAAGGAAGGTGAACTCGGACAGTAAAAACAGGATGCTACTGTGATGGGATTGTGGTTTTATTTTTTTTAAGATTTATTATATTTGAGGGAAAAGAAAAAAGATTATGGAGTAAGGAGGCTAGCTGTGTATAAGAAGTAACCTCATCGAACAGGAACGGTGTGTCTTCTTTCGAACTGTGTCCAGAAGTTAACCCCTGCTCAGACAGTGTAGCATCTCCCGGCTGGGGATGCGGGGGGCATTGGGGGGATGCTCTGTGCGGCCTTATATATAGTCCAGCTCTCCATACTTCCTCTGCCTCCGCGTGTATGGAAATGTGTTGTCTGGGGTCTTTTCTCTAAATGATAAACAAAAGTTTATTTCTCTTAGAGTACAAAGATAAAGAAGAGTATCTGGGGAGTCAGTAACTCTTGATAGAAATCAATGTACAAGGGAAATTTATATATTCTTTAGGAGCAGAGGAACCGTTTTTCATTTAGACAAATGTTCTAAAGAAGGAACCTAGTTAGGGGCTCTGGAAACGTTTCTGCTGGAGATGATCAGAGTATAGATTTGCTTTGCTTTCAAATTGAGTCACAAGAGATTAATAATCTTCTAAGAACTCGCTTCCTGCCCATTCAGATAAAATATATGTTTTATTAACATTATTTCTCATTGACATGAGAACAGAATGTGAACTAAAGCCATTATTAAAGTGCTGGCTGTAATAAACGATAGCAGTAGAAAAAGAAATCCAGCCAAGTCCCTATTATTCACGGCATTATTCTCTTACCAACATGATCAGGAATAAGAGAGGAAGACCTTTGTTTATGCTACTTAGTTATTAGTAAAAAATATTTATTGATTACCTATTATGTGCCAGGCAGTGATGAGTGAACACTTACCCATGGTGGTGAGTGAACAAGGCAGAAACGTTGCTGTTCGCGCGGATTTTACTTTTCTGTGGGGCAGAAGGAAGGACAGACAGTAAACAAATAAGCAGGGTAGTTTTAGATGCCTTGAGAGTTGGTGGTGACTGGGTGGTCCGGAGGGGTCTTCTGGAGGTAATGATGACAAGGGGTCCTTCATGGGAGATCTGGGGGACTCAGTGTCCAGGCAGCAGGAACAGTGAGCACATAGGCTCCAAGGCAGAAGCGGTGGGCGTGTTTGTGAACACAGTATGGCTGGAGCCCAGCAAGGGTGGGTGAGGCAGGAAGTGAGGTCAGAAAGTTAGATGGGGAGTGTGGGGTTGGGTGGGGGAAGAGTCATAAGCAGGGGAGCAACAGGGTAAGTGTCTGCTGTGTAAAGAATGAAGTCCTCAGCCTTTGCCCTGCAAAGTTATTTAGACCAAACACAGCACTTATTTTTTTTTAAACAATTTCTTAATACCAGGAGATCTTCCTTTCTCCCTCCCTTCCTTCCTTCCTCCCTCCCTCCCTCCCTCCCTCCCTCCCTTCCTCCCTTCTTGCATTGGGTCTTCGTTGCTGCGTGGGCTTTCTCTAGTTGCGGCGAGCGGGGGCTACTCTTCATTGCAGTGCGCGGGCTTCTCACTGCGGTGGCTGCTCTTGTTGCAGAGCACGGGCTGTAGGCATGCAGGCTCAGTAGTCGTGTAGGCACGCAGGCTCAGTAGTCGCGGCTCACGGGCTCTAGAGCGCAGGCTCAGTAGTTGTGGCGCCCAGGTTTAGTTGCTCTACGGCATGTGGGATCTTCCCGGACCAGGGCTCGAACCCGTGTCCCCTGCATTGGCAGGCGGATTCTTAACCACTGCTCCACCAGGGAAGTCCCACAACACAATTTTTTGTCACCAGGTCCAGCTGTGGTGGAACCAAAAACCTCATAGGGATGGAGACAGGAGCAGAGAGCTGAGGCCACCTTTCTTCATCAAGGGGTGAGGTCCTGAGGAGAGCCCATTCATTGGGAAGGAGGCAGGCTCAGAGATTCTCTCATAAAGTGAGAGTCGCGAGGCTCCCCTTCAAGGGTATTGTGTGGCTTGGCGTTAACGTGCACCAAGAACAGAGCCTGGCTGGCTGGGTGGCAGATTGAATAAAATGGGAACCGCTAGTGTTATTTTGTTTTTAGCAATCAGTCATTCTAGTGTTGATGTCTATTTTTGTGTAGGTATTATTGAGTCTACAGAGTATTAGGGATACTTGTCTCTACATGTAAGTTTCCATAATGTAAGTGGAGGCCAAATGTCTTTTGGCCTTTTGTGTTATCTGTACTCATATTCCTTCTGTCTGCACAAAGGAATGGGGGTTGGCTATATAGGTATAGCCCTAAAGCCTCTTGAAAATTCAGAAACAGATTTAAGAATGTGTCTTCCCCACAAGAGGCCCTCTGTGAGACTGGGTGCATGGAGTTGAAGGAAATTCACCCACAGGCTTGCCGTGGTTTTAACTCAAGAGCCTGGTCTGTACCCTGCCAGTGGTTGGTGCCCTCGTGGCACTTCTTGCATGGAAACCACTTTCCCCGTACGGGGAACTGTCATCTTCCCCGCTCTGTACCAGAGTCTTTAAATGTTCCCTTGTTCTCAAATCTTGTCAGATAGGGGCCTTCTGGGTATCAAGTGTTTTGTTTTTTGTTTTACCATCTCTACTTTTAGGAAGGAAGCCAGCCCATGGTTTCACAATTCAGGTATATTTTACATTAATTTTATCCTTTGATTGTGCCCTGAACTTTATACCGTGAAACCATAATGTGGCATGAATTATCTCTCACTTGAGAACTCAATATAAGTTGTGTGTGTGTGTTCTCTTTTTGCTCAGATATTCAGAGAAGCAAGGTTTTTTGGTTTTTGTTTTTAACTGTAATACAGCACAGATGAAAGCAGACACTCCTTAGTTCTTGCTGTCTTCAAAGACGGACTTAAAAAAAATTCTCATTTCCTGGTTGCTCTCAAATATCCTTTTTTGCCTCATTGGTAAGCTGACTGGTAACTGTTGTGTCTTCTCTCTGGTGACATGAGAAAGTCCTTTGTTTAGAAGAATGTGCCTTGAATTTCAATAATGTTAAACCACTTTAGATCCACAACTTCACACTTATTCTAGTTGGAATGCTAAGGCCTGTGTCTGCTAGTCACCAGTTAACAGGCTCCCTGGTGCTGGGGTAGGGGATAGGGGGAGACAGGAGCAGGGAGGTGGGAAGGATACTCGTTTTGCAAAGGAAGGTACACTTGTCAGAGAGAGGTGTTCCTGCTGCCGTTTGGTTCTGGGAAGGACAGAACCTTTCCCTGAGCTGCATTTTCTGAAACTCACTAGACACCAGATGGTAAATTTGCATAAACTCAGAGTTCAGTTCGGAGGTCTTTCACCTGCAGGGTGTGGATTCTAAACGGGGTCTGTGAATGAGTTTCAGGGATTATTGAACTTCTCCCCACCACCACCTTGCGATGGTGTGTGAAAGTGTGGGTCTGTACGTATTTCTAAATGGAGTGTTTTCATCAGAGTCCAAAAGGTTCCATGATCCAAAAGAGGTTAGAAACCTTCCTCTTGGCAGACCTCCTCCCCCTCAGTTGGTAACGGCACTACTCGGCGTACCCATCCGGTCCACACTGCACACCGTCCTGCTCTGAGAGTCTGTGAATAAATGTCAGGGACAAAAAACTTGAAGCTGGGGAAAAAGAAACTGTCAGGTTCATGAGTTTGTTTGAGAGCCTTCATGACATGAAGTTTTATGTCTTTACTTCATTGCCACGTGGGTAATGCTGGTCTGTGCTGGCGCTCAGGAGGCTCAAAGGACTCTCAGTGATGGCAGACGAGCATGAAAAAGTAGTCCGAAGCAGAGAGCTCTGCAGACATGGAGCGAGAAGTACCCTGGCAAGTCTTTGCTTTTCCATGCTCAGTTTGTGAAAAGTAGACGGTGTGCATTGCATAAGAAGTAAGTGGCTGTGCTGGGGAGATGCGTCCTCTTCCAAAGAGCTGGAGTAGACATTGTTCTTCTGGTATGCTATTTTGTGTGTGTGTGTGTGTGGAATTTCCTATTCATTTGGATGCCCGGTTACACATGCCAAGTAGTTCTGTTTTTTTCAGGCTTATTTTAATGAAAACATTGCCAGTTACTCCTCCGTTCATTTTCCCAAGAAACAGCCGCCGAGAACGTGGAGATCAGGCAGGCTTCGGGTGTGAGGCTGGTGTGGAATTCATCATGGGGTTGAATTCTTCCCACTGGCATCTTGTGTGGTGAGACGGGAGTACCAGGTAGCACCTGAGTCTAAATGGAGGCTTCCCTGCTCTCAGAGTGGCGCTTCATGCAGAAGCCCAACTTTGGGCTGCTGTTTCTGCCCCAGCACATTACGAGGTGTCGAATGGGTGAAGCAGCGGCCACTAGGACCCTGCTGCATTTTTCCGATGACATTTCAAAGACCTCTCTGAAGTCCCTATTTATGGCTGTTTTTCTCTTCAACACTTAAATCGAGCAGTGTCTATTAACCCCAAACAAATGAACCTTGTTAAAAGTTCAGTGTCATTTTTTCTGAGTCCTGCCCTCAGGGAAAAAGCAGGGTAGCTACATATCGATGTCATTTCCTTAAGTGAATCGCTAGTAATGGGTCTGATTTCAAATATCCAAGGCGCCAATAATGATTATACACGAAAGAAACAGATCGCGTCCTTGGGGGTCTAGACTTAAGGTTACTTAAATATACTACGTATACTAGGCACAGGCTTTTTATTAAGAATAAACAATTAAAAGCACCTGGCATAAATCAAAAGTTAGTCAAAGAAATGCCACCGATTCATTTTGGTAAGAGTCAAAGCACTTGAATTCTTTTCTGATAAAAATCTGAGCGTTAGGAGAGTCCAAGAGCATGTGATCTTAGATAAGAAACCCAAGGTTGAGGTTAAGGGACTTGCAGAGTGTTTACTCAAACTGAGGCTAGAGTCCAGGTCTTTGGATCCTTTGCTGATGATGTAAATTGCCTCCAAAGACCGGTTTTGATAGTGGGGCAGTGCAGAGGGGCAGGCTCGAGGTGGAGGGAGGCGGTGCCCTCAATGCTATGGTAAGTGGTGCCCAGTAAATCTGAGGAGAGGCCACAGATACTCCCCCAAGTGACCTCCCTTCGGTGGGAGACATTTCGGCTCAAACGCTGCCCAGCACGACCCAACTGAGACATGACACCGTCAGGTGACCTGGGGGTGATAACTACGGTGATGCGGTCTGTCGCACTTGTAACAGAACACGTGTTCTTTGCACACACCATCCCGTTTAATTGAGTTCGCATGATTACCCTGAGCCAGGGGTCCTTGTCCCTTTTTCACTGACGAGGAAACAGGTTCCAAGGGCCACAGAGAGGGACCCCAGGAAAAAGAGAGGGTAAGTGACCAGGACCAGCAGGGTATGAACCCAGCTCTGACTGCTTACTCAGCTAAAGGGCCTCTCTTGGGAATTTTCAGCTGCCTTCTTCCCGTGCAAAAGTTCACAGGCCTCAGAGAGGGAGGGGGAGTCCCCCCGTTTACCTAAAAGCCCCGTGAGGTGAGTCTGCAGGGCTGTGAAGAAGCGTGGGGTTCCCGTCCTAGACGCATTCCCGGAAGACCAGAAGGAGAGTCCTGCAGGCCTGCGGTCGAATGCTGACTTCCCGTGTACCTTGGTCAAGTCGCTCGAGTCCTCTGAGCTTGTTCTGTCAGTGAGAGCAGTAGTTAGTATCTGCCTTGTTGGGTTGCTGTTACGGCATCACAGAGCCGGAGCTCAGTGAACGGTAGTCTGGGAGCCGCTGGGAGTGTGATTGTGGCCATCACATCTACCGCAGGGTGGTTACCTGCGCCTTGGGGCACGCGTGTCACGGTGGTTTTCCTCAAGTGTTGAGGTGGAAACGAATGTATTAAATACAGTCCTCTGTAATCTCCCCTCCAGGTAAGAGCTGACAGTTGGATGTTAAGTTGTTGCAGATTTTTTACCACGCGTACGTTAAAATACACACTCAAACATTTGTTGTTTTTTTTCCTGTAAGACCTTATATCTGCGACTTGGGTTGTTTTTGCTTGCTTGCCTTCCCCCCCCATTTGATAAGATGTCATGGTCACTGTTCAGTATCAGGGTGGACAGCTTCACCTTTCTGCCCAGTGACGGGGCGTGCTTGCTCTTCCACACCGTGATTTCAGCCCTCATCTCCGCAGGGCCCTGCTGGCCGCTCCGTGACCCTGGCCACAGCGCCCCTGCAAGGGCAGCTTTCTGCCTTTCCTCCTTATCCGCCTCTTCAGTCTGTTCAAGTGGGATGCATGCCTGTGACTGACTTGGGGCTCTGTCCTCGGGGCCCCTTCAAATTGGCTGTGCTGAGACCAGGAGGGGGTGGTGAGCACTCCGGGTCAGAGGTTAAGTGGCGTCATTAGCGTTGCTCTGGCAAGCTCAGAGCAGCTCTGGGGATGGAACTCAAAGCGTTCAGCCCCAGACTCCACATTGCTGTCGGCTCCTCTCCACCTTCCACCCCTCTCTTCCCCGGCACAAATCTGTTTTCTCACCTTTAAGCTCATTTACTGGCCCGGCCTCGTCCCACCTCCGCCCTTGGCCCTCTGCTGTGCTTCCGCCCCCTGCTGCTCTGTTGCCCTCTGTGGACGCAGTTCCGTGAAAGTATCTGAGGTGTAATGTTGTAGTTCTATTAATAGGATGTCAGAAGTGTTGGTAAAGCAGGTAAGGCTGTTGCCATGTCAATTTTTCCATATGGATTTTATTTGTTTTGTTTTGGTTTTTTTGCGGTACGCGGGCCTCTCACTGTTGCGGCCCCTCCCGCTGCGGAGCACAGGCTCCGGACGCGCAGGCTCAGCGGCCATGGCTCACGCGGCATGTGGGATCTTCCCGGACCGGGGCACGAACCCGTGTCCCCTGCATCAGCAGGCGGACTCTCAACCACTGCGCCACCAGGGAAGCCCTCCATATGTTTTTTTATTGGCAGCAGGTGGAGCTGGAAAAGGAGGATAAGTACTCTGCCGCTGTTTACTGCAAATGGGTTCCTGTATTTCACTGTGATATTTTAGGCGTGATTACCTCCCCAGGTTGCTATGTTGCCTCTGTAAACTCAGCTGGCATCTCTTGGCTTCATCGTAATGTGGCTCAAAATACACACTTCTGTGTGAGAGAGTTCAGCTAAAATAAGCACCGAAAGGCTATTATTTGCAGCCAAGTTGGGAAATAAGATGGGACGTCAGAGCTCAGAGTCGCTGTTAACGGGACTGTGTTATGCACCGGTTGCCATGTGAATGCTAACGTGTTGTTTCTGCTCTGTCCCCTCATGCCTTCCCGGATTCAGAGAGAGGTAACCAACCAATTTTCCCTTCTCCCCCTTTGTGCTGTCTTAAGTGTCTGGCAAAGCTCACTTGCTGCCTTCATGCCCTGTCGCCGCCATCATAGCCATGCTGTCTTTGAAAGGCAGAACTTTGTTTTGTTTAACCTTTTCTCATCATCATTGTTATGTGTCCTGCATTTAAAATAGTGTGGAATTGCCTCTGGGTCCCTGATCCTCTGTTGCTGGACCCTGTTTGGGGAAGGTATTGGTCAGAACAGTAACTTGGTCCCTCTCACTACTGGCTGAGCAGAGTCTACTCAGCATGCTAGGGAGAAGGCGTGCTAGAAATAGTCAGGCTAGGTACCGTGTTGTGTAGGAGGGTTTTTGTGCTTCTTGAAGAACTAATACTAGGACCTGCTTGTTATGACTTCTCTGTAGAGTTTCGTCGATGAGATTTGGTTCTAGGCCAGTAGCTGGAAGGACTGACTCAATTTCAGTCTGGATTATTAGCAAACACCTATGGAATTCTTCTCCCTTCCCACCTGTAGACGAACATAATGATGAAAAGGCTGTACCTCCAAAAGGAAAGGCATTTATACCTCAGATATGTGTGTCTCCTGCGCTCTGACCATCAGCCTGACCATTTGGCTGATTGGGGGCTTTTAAGCTCCCTGATTCCTCAGCTCTATCATTTCATAAAAGCTCCATTTTTGATGGAAGGAGAAAGTTTTGGAATTTTTCTCCTTGAAAAAATGATTGTGAGTACTGCTTGGCAAAGTGAAGCAGCACCAACGCTGGCCTCTTTGCTTTTTGTGCTGGAGTCCGTCCCAGGGGCCTCCCTCCTGGCCGGGGCTGAGCGCCAGCTAGCGGCCACTGTCCTCCCTTAGGGTAAGCTGCTGTCGTAGCTCAGTGGCTGGAGGGAAGGGAGACGGCGTAGGCTGGTTGGGTAGCACTTCCACAGTCGGTCTTCCAGAGGGTCTGCTTAGGAGAATTTGGGAGCTTGATTGACTTTCTCACTACTTTTGAGGAGGCTCTGGGCCCCTGGAGGTGATGCAAGTTTCTGGAGGATGAGGGCTCTGGGTTTGGGTACGAGTTCCCTTGTCTCAAGTCACCACACCTCTTGTCAGAGTGCATGGTAAGGATGTTTTCAGATCTTTGCTAAGTTCCTACCCTCCGTGTCCTCGCTGGGAACCAGTTGCTCTGAATATTAACAGCGAGACTGTTCTAGAGAGGGCTACAAATTCTGGTTCGCCCAAGCCACCTGGATTATTGGCAGGTGGTAGAATTTCAGATCTGCTGTGTACACTGTGTGTCTCCTGAAAGCACCTGGTGAGGGTTTCCCTGCAGAGAATTTGTGTTTACCCAGGTGATGAGCTGCTAGAATGCCCCTTTCAGAGTTTACAAACTTAGCATCTTCTTAAGCTTGCAAAGAAGGAGAGTTTGAGTTTATCAAACCGGAGCCTGAGCTTTGTGAAATTAATGGTGCCCACATATGGTGCACGTGCCAGTGGGTACAGTTTGAAAAACAAAGTCGTGTATGTGTGTGTGTGTGACCTTTTGGATTAGCTGTTTAGGAAGATGACATTTCTCATCCCCTTTCCCCCCTCTTTCCTCCTCCAACCCCCCCAAAACAAGATTTTCAAAATGCAATCAGAAAACGAGCAGTTAGGCAAAGAAGAGCAGGCAGTCCTGAAAACAGGATTCCTCTCTCCAGGCCCTATGCAGGTGAGATGGAGAGAAAGCCCTTTATCATAAAGGGCTGGGAATAGAGTGTTTAGATCCAATCTGGTTGCTGCCCTTCTGTCCTCCTTTGCAGGTGGGACCCGTCCTCTGCAGTGGTAACAACTCTGTTCGCTTATTGCTTCTACAGAAAGATAAGCTGGGAGGATGAGGGTCTTTAGGTACATTTCAACAAGTGTTATTATATTCGTATCAGTACAAAGATTTATTAAAACATCCCTCGTGGATGCGGAGACAGTATTTCAAAGTGGGCTTTTTCTTTGACTTCGTTTTCCTCACTTATAATAACAACTAACATTATTCAGTTGCCTTCACGTGCCAGCCTTCGCAGATTTGACCTGAGCAAAATACGGGTTGTGTGAAAGACGTTACCAAATCGTGGAGACTTGGTCAGGAGCGCTAACAGAAAAGATTTAGCGAGAGAGTGAATGGCAGGGAATCTAACAAAAGAGAGGAGAGAGCTACTGCCAGACACATCTGGGCTGTCACGTGCCTGAGGAGGGCAGCTCCAGAAAGCAGAACCCAATCCCACAGGCAAAAGTTGCAGGGAGGCAAGTTTCCATTCATCATTAAGAAAAAATATATTTTGGTTCGCAGTGAGCATTCAGCAGTGGAGCTCCTGATCCATTAAGTAAATGAGGTTTTATACCACTGATATATTCTAGGCACCACCTGTCTGGGTTGCTGTAGAAGGAGGGACTTTGAAATGTTAGCCTGGGTAACTGCTACGAGGTCTGTAGGTGCCTATAAATACCTTTTGAGGAGGGATAAACACATAAGCAGATTTCACTTATGTAAGAGTCGTGGTGGGAGAGACTTAGGGAAAGGTTGAGCAGTTCTGTTTTGGCTACTTTCTAATAGAACACATTTGAATAAAGAGTCGTTTATTCATTCATTCCGTAAAGATAGATTAAGCCCCTATACGCTGTTCAGCTGAGAACAATAAAAGCAATCTTTTGCCCGTTTTCTTTGCCATTAAGAAATTTGAGGCTGTCATGTAAGATGTCTTAGCACTGACATTTTTCCCTGTCAGAACTCGCTGTGGGTCCTCTGGGGGAATAATTACTGGGGAGAAGAGCAAAAGGAGAGGAACAAAAAGAGTTGGAGACACAGGGCTTATCCAGCAAATGGTGAGAGGTAGTTGATTCACTTCTGTTACAGTTTAAGGAAGAGACTTAGCTATAAACATTCCGCTTCCTGGTTTACAAAGGAAATGCAGTGATCCCCCTGACAGCAGGAAATAAATGGGGCAAAACTCCAGAGGGGACCGGCACCTCTTTTAGCAAATGGCGCCTCCAGGAGCGAGCTGGAGCAAAGGACAAAAATGGTGCTTGTTGCTCAGTGTCAGACACAGTGACTCAGACGGACGGGCATCTAGGAGAATTTGTTAGAAAAGACGGGCGCCTGCTCTGACTGGACCTCGGGGTCCATTTGGGCCAACTCTGTGGTTTCATAGACCACACCGAGACCCTGGAAAGAGGCGTGACCACGGGGGCGGCATGGAAACCCATTTGAGCGCATCTTGGCTCTGAGCTGTGACACTCTCCGTGCTGTGGGCACCGGGTAGCTGCAGCCCGAGTGCACCACACAGTGTCAGAGCCCCTGCGGGCGCGGCCCAGCTGGCTGGGTGACACCCACCGACGACTGCTGCTCTGTACTCCCAAATTCCCACGCGTGGCACTGGGCTGATCTGTCAGGGATACTCTAGCCGTGGAGGCTGGTAATTAAAGCAATTTCTTGTCCCCCTCAATATAGGAAAAGCTCGAGAAAATGTTAAATTGCTCTTACATATGGGCATGAGGACTTCTAGGATTATAATACCGATTGGAAAAAAGTCTGAAAGGCTGAGTTAGGCCACATCTTGGTCATTGTGAAAGTGAACGATGGGCCATGGGTGTTCATTGACTGTCCTCTCTACTGTGTGATTGAGAAGTTCCAGAATGAGAAGTTTAAGAAAGGAGGAGAAAAAGAAGAGGTACTGTGTTCTTTTGACTCCCGCACCCTGAAGCTGGGACCCAAACTCCATTCTCCAGGGGAAGGGCCCGGCAGGCCGAGGTCACCGCAGACCTCCACGTCGCTGAGACCGAGTGGCTTGTCTCCTGCTGCCCAGGGGACTTCTCCCAAAACTTCTCCTGGCTCTTTGGAGCCAGTCTGTCCTGGGCTTTCCTACTCCCAGCACTCTTTTTTCAGCCTTTCGTTGGGCCTTTGGCCTCAATTAGCCCTTCAAACGCCTTTCCTTCTTGGGGTCCAGACCTTGTTTTGTCTTTCTCATTCTCCAGTCTCCCATCTGCTCCCCTGACCTCAGCTGCCCCCTAGGCCCAGACCACAGGCCTGAGCTCAGGGACCGAGTGTCCACCTGCTTGGTGGGCGCCCCCCACCGCCAAGCACCTCACACTATTGTCCAACCTGGAGCACATCAGCTTCCTTCACCAGATCCTTCCCCCTCCCGTCCCCAGTGTGAGGGCACTTCGCTGTCCCAGGAGGGACCTCAGAGTTATTCTGGATTCTCCTTCTCATCTCCCACATCCCTCAGTCCTGCAGCCACCCTTCCGGTACCTCTTACCCGTCTGTCTTCTCCACGCTGCTCTCGGGGAGGCTAACTCAGCCTTGCCTCTTCCAGCTGTTCGAGGCTGGTGCCTTCCTTGGCTCGTGGCCCTTGCGCCGGTTCTTTTACTTATAAGGAAAGTGCCTCCTCCTCTCCCCTTGTAATTGTGTTGGGCCCACCCCAGATAATCCAGGATAACAGCCCCTTCTCAGGATCCTTCACTTAATAACCTATTCACAGATTCTGGGAGTGAGGACGGGAATATCTTGGGAGGGTCATTATTCTGTCTACCGCTGCAGCCTTTTTCAGAAATCAGGTGCTGAAAAGCCAAGGTTTATAAACAACCAGTTAAGAGGTGTTTGGATTTCTGTTCTGAACAATGATGAGATTAACTCAGCCATATATTTCATTGCACACAAAGGAAGTTGTCCGAACTGTCTGCGCTCCAGGTCACAGGGAGGTCTTGCAAATCCCCGTGTTTGAGGCTTTCTGCTCTTTTAGGGTGACTTGGGATATGTTTCATGGGAGTAAAACAGGAGAGACACGCAGATCTCCTGACCCCCGCAGTGAGGAGAGGAAGGCACTTGCTTTCTCCTGGGAGGTTAGTTCCCGGCAGATTTCTGCTTCCCTGATCCGTTAGCCTGGTACCTGGGAGGGAACGGGGAAAAGACAAAGCTGTTTAAAAAAAAAAGTGTCAGAATCCCCCAAACAGAGCCTGAGGCTGCTGAGCTGCCCTCTTGAGATGTGGCTTCCAGATGGTTGCCTTAGGCGTTAATCACTTTCTCCTGAGCCAGAAGAAAATGAAGATTAATAATTTTTAAAAATTACTGCTAAGGGGTTGCATCTGAAAGAGCAGAGGGCACAGAGCTGACGTTTGATGGGAGCTGATTATTGATCAGGGCCTGTTTGGTCCTCCGTGATGGTGACCTTGCACTTGCTACACTTGTAAGGCCGACCAGCTGTCACGGAGAGCAGGATGGATCTTGGAAGCTTACATCATAGGATATCAGAGCCAGAAAGGGACCTTGGAAATCATGTTCCATCACTTAGAGATGAGGTTTGACTCCATGCCCAATGTTGTACAGCTCAGTGGAGTCCGGAATGGGACTAGCAGTTGGGTCGCCTGGATCCTGATCTGTTGCCCTCTAGCTGTCCCTGCCTCTCTCTGAGTCTCAGAGAGGACAGATGGAGGTAAGATCTCTACAGTAACTACTAAAGGTAGGGCGTAACGAGCTGTAATCCTTTGTGGTGCAGAATACAGATCCTGTCGGCATTCAGACACAAGCAAGGTGCTGGGGGCCGGAGGGCCAGGCAGGCTTTTGAGCTGGGCCGTACAGAGTAGGTAGAGTAGTGAGCTCCAGATGGTACAGGGAGGCCAGTGGTCACCAGGCCAGGCAAGGGGAGGTACCGTGAGCGGAGGTGGAGCCCCAGCTTTCTGGAGCAGACGGGAGAGCTCCTTAATTGGAGTAAGGATGCTGGAGGAGTTGGTGGGACAAATTTTGGGACTCCAGAAATCCAAACAAAGGTCTTTGGACTTTCTGTGGGTGACCCCAGAACTTCAAAGAGATTTGGCCTCAGGAAATGAGGACTGAACGTGGAATTTTGAAGAGGAAGAGTTGTGCGTGTCGAGACACTGCCTATATTACTGTAGGAACCATCCAGGAAAGAGAAGTAGCCAGAAGGAGGCGGGCCAAAAACAAGACTGCCTGCCCTTGAGCATGTCTCCAAAAGTGATGCCTTCTCGTCGTTTCCTTTTTTTTTTTTTTTTGCGGTACGCGGGCCTCTCGCTGTTGTGGCCTCTCCCGTTGCGGAGCACGGGCTCCGGACGCGCAGGCTCAGCGGCCATGGCTCACGGGCCCAGCCGCTCCGCGGCACAAACCCGCGTCCCCTGCATCGGCCGGCGGACTCTCAACCACTGCGCCACCAGGGAAGCCCTCGTCGTTTCCTTTTTGAAGCAATATGCTGTCTCGATGGGGGTTGAGACTAGGATGGAAAGGCCTCAGGAGCACAGTGTGGAAAAGGGCTCTGCTCGCCCCCAAAGCCTGGGCCCAGCTCCTCACCCAGAACCCCGCCCTCAGCCCACTGTCACGGCACCCGTTCACACCTCTGACCACTAGCCAGCTTTCCCGCCGGGAAACAGGGGGGACGTGCTGCAGATCCCTATGCTTGAGAGAGGGGGCGCTCCGTACCAATTGTGGCCGGGCCCAGACTGGGTGTTGGGAATGGATAAGGCTCAAATCGTCTTCACGGAGCTTCGAGGTGTTGTAGGGAAGACAGAACTCATGAGCAGATAGATGCCCATGGTACCCAGTGGTGAGTGCTGTGCGTACGGGGAACACGGCAGCACCCGGCAGGGTACTCACCCAGCTTCAGCTGCGTCTTCACCCGAGGCCGGGGCATGGAGACGGTGTGAACAAAGGCAGGGAGGCGAGACCCACCTAGGGTACCTGAGTGGTGGCAGGGCTGGCGAGGAAGGGGTTGGCTTCAAGACACTGTCAGGAGGTAAAATCGGCTGAACACGGGGGTTGGGTGTGAAGTGCCGGGACCGGCGGTGGGAGCATCAGGAAGTCCCCCCGGTGCTAGCATGGAGGACACCAACTGCTGTGGAACGTGAGGGCGCAGGGGAAGGTGGAGCGGAGCAGACCCGAGGGCAGGTGTGCACAGGCGGAGGTTCGAGTGCCTGTGGGTCAAGATGCCCCTGGCCTGGAGCCGCTACGGGATGGCCTGGGGCACAGCAAGGCCACAGGCCAGGCTTTCTGGCTGGGCCTTCACAGTGAACAGTTGCCTCCATTGGATAGCCTGCTGTTCCTTCCCAAAGAAGCCAAGTCTGTGTTAGGGAAAAATCTGTCCCAGTCTGTGAGAACACCACCAGCTCTTACCTTAAGAGAAGTAATTAATAAATTCATCCATGGTTATATCTACAGACAGGGATCCTGGCTTAGCAACACGTGCAGAGAAAATCACTGTGACCCCTTACCAGATGGGTCAATCTGAGCATCTCTTTTTCATAAATACTCTGATCTTTTAAACCACTGTCCTCAATAACAACTGAGACATTTAGTTGTGTGGCGTTATTCTCTTGAAGCCAGGTCGTGTCACGGGCACGGTATCCTTCCCATCAGTAAAGCAGATGCTGAAATCCGGCACTAGCGGCACGCTCACCTCGGCGTCTGAGCTGACGGTATACAGGGTGATGCTGCCGCCGTCGCCCCCGGCCCTGGAGTGAGAGGTGTGTTTAGCAGAATCAAGTGCCTGTGACCGGACTTCAGTCTGTGGCGTCTCTTTGTGTCCCCGTGACTGTCCGTCAACTTACTCCGCAGCTGCGGACCAGATCCGGTCTCTGGGCACACGTTTACACATCAGAGCCTGTTGTTTTGCTTCTGCTACACACGACTGTAGCCTCACTCATGCAACTTCATGCTCCTCTCAAGCCTGTCTTCTGTTTTGTGATCATAATGTTTATAACCATGATATTTGCTGTTACTCTAGGCAGAAGGTTCCTGTAAAGTTCGGTTTTCATTAAGCGTTGTTCATGAAGGTTCCAGGAGCTCCACAGGCAGGGTCCGGGGAACGCTGTAGTTATTTTACTCAGAAATGAATTCCTAGGATCCATACAACTGTTCCCCTGTTTGAGGTGGCTGTTGACGTTTGTTTATTTTTTTAACCACTGCGTACTGTGTTTACCTCTGACGTGCTGGCTGCTCACTCAGTTAACATTCATCACTAGAACGTGTGTTGTGAAGGTTCCTCATTCTAATGTACCGATAAACTTTGTTTGCACAGAGATTTTGCTTATGTAGCAAGAGACAAAGACACAAGAATTTTGAAATGTCATGTATTTCGATGTGACACACCAGCAAAAGCCATTGCCACAAGTCTCCACGAAATCTGTTCCAAGGTAAGGTGGGTCAGGGCACAGGGGTCCGCCCTGCTCCTTTTTCCCCCGCCCGCCACTCAGCAGGGAAGGGCGTGTGGAAGGACGGGGGAGTCGGCACGTTGACCTGCAGGTCGAGCTGCAGGGGCAGCAGGCCGACCGCCAGCCCAGCCAGCGTGGTTAATGCTCTTTCTGCGTGTCAGGCGTACTCCACCTACAAAAGGAGTATGGCCTTGGTGCCTTCCACAGTCCAGGGGGTCTAATAGGTGGACAGCGGCGTGGCGGAGGAGCTGTGTATCCCGAGCTCAGCTGGAAAGCGGGGGCGGGGAGTCAGGGCAGCTTTCCCAGGGCGGGGGCCACCTGATCTGAGCCTGGACCCGGGAAGAAGGGAGCGGGGTACGAAACCAGCAGGGGTGTCTGTGGAAGTGCAGGCGGCCGGGGGTTGCCGTGAACACGTGCTGACGTCTCAAGGCACACAGCGGCGAGGCAGGGCCGTGGTCACAGCCTCAGAGTCGCCGCCTTACCCCACCCCCTCCAGCAGAGCCCATGCCTACGTGCTCATCCCGCCCTCTGCCCGGCCTTTGTACTTGTCAGGACACAGCTCTGTGATGCAGCGGCTCTGGCTGCTGCAGAGCCCTCCCTTGTGTGGACCTCTGTGTGTTTACTTGAGATGTGTGGCCTGTAGCAGAGGAGAGAGGTTCCTGGTTTGTCTCTTTGCTGTGGGCAGCTTTTGCGATTTGGAGGCGGTTGGAGCTGCGCGCTGTGCCTGGAGGGCTGGACACACGTGTCTGTCATCCAGCCTTCCTGCTCCTGACTTCCTCCTTTGTCCAGAGTGCCCCACCCCGTCGCTTCAGCCACTTTCGGGTCTCGCGGCGACCAGGCTCCTAGCCATTTTCTCCTGGCCACGCTCTGCTTGGTTCCCCCGAATGAACCAGTGTTCCACAAGGGAGTCGACAGAGGACGGACCGTGGCCACAGTGTCCTTTGACCTCCAGGGATACATAGTTAATGTTCTCAGCAATCCCATTACCTGCTGGCCTGTGTTCCAGTAGTGGGAGCCAGGTCTCCAGGACGCTGTCCCCAACTTCCTTCAGCCAGGCCTTTCCACGCCCCAGACTTACTGCTTGAATCTAAACACAGGACTTTGCCGCCCCCTGTGTTAATGTCACCTTTCCGGTTCCGGGCTGGCATCGTTACCCAGCCTCACTCCCACAGGTCCTCCCGAGCTCGCCAGGCCCAGGTCACGGCCACCTCCACAGCCCAGCCTGGCCTCCGCAGCAGGAGCGGAGCAGCTGTAAGCCACAGTTCCCAAGGGAAGGGTAGGGATGGGAGCTGCCCCGGCCCCAGAATAGCGCAGCAGTCTGCCGCTCTGACCGAATGACCGGGACCTGCAGGGTGGGTGCTGGTCCGGAGACCCCGCGTCCACCCCAGCCCGTGTGCACGTTCCTGCACGGGTGGCACTGGGGCAGCTGCTGCTTGTGCAGCCCTGAAGCATGCTGCGCTCCCGGGTTTCGTTTCCTCGTTCGTTCACGCAGCAAGTGTAACCGAATGCTGCTTACGTGCCAGGCACTGTCCTGAGGAGACAGCGGAGACCAAAAGAGAAAAAAAATCCTTGCCCTTGTGGAGCTTATATGCTAGCGTAAAGCCCTCAGAACACAGCCTGGCCCAGAGTCAGTGCTCAGTGAAGCTTGGATTTTACCGTCAGCAGCCCTCCTGCCCGCTGACCCAGGTGCAGATCTGGAGACGGGCAGAGTGGAGCTCCGGGGGAAATGACTTGTTCCATTTGGGATGGAAAGCTCGGGCAGGGGATGAAGGTGTGAGTTGCTCTTGCGGTCATTGAAGGTGGCTTCTTTGAGTCCCTAAACCCACAGCACTGTGAACAGGGGTGTGAAGTGATGACTGTCAAGTGAAGGAGATGTTAGTGCCCCCAACAGAGGAGAGGCACTTAGAAAGACGGCTGACAGATTTAAACAGTGTGACCATAATACCAACAGCAATAGCAGCTAATATTTCTGAGTGCTTGTATTTACTGTCAGGACTGAAATTATTTTATTATTAGGGACATAAATATTATCATCCACGTGTGCGGTGGAGGAAACGGGACAAGAGGGCAGGTGACTGGCTCAAGGCCACTTACCGCTAGTAAGTGGCGGGCATGGGATTTGAACCCAGGTACTCTGTCCCCAGAGCCCTGAAAAGAGTCCCTGAGAGTGGCCACGTGGAAGCAGCAGGGGGAGTCCATTGCCCTGTTTTCCACCGACCGCTGTGGGCCGGGAGGTGTACGTGTGACCGGGGGGGTCGTGCGGTTTGTTGCGGTAGAGGTGGGAGCCTGGTAAATGGAAGAATGAATTCCGAACAATCGGGAGACTGTTAGTTACTCTGAGGAACAGTCATTCACTATTCTCCCCAGAGAAAATGGGCACAGTTCTCAAAACGTGCGGCTCCGAGATGGGGGTGAGGAGTCAGGCAGCAGACTGAAGCCAGTTTAACTTGGAAGTGAAGTCAGCGCAGACACTCCACTGGCTGGAACAGCTGAGGACACGGGGTCTGTAACCGTGAGCCAAAGCTGTGTTTTCTCTCCTTCAGATCATGGCCGAACGGAAGAACGCCAAAGCCCTGGCCTGCAGCTCCCTGCAGGAAAGGGCCCACGTGAACCTCGACGTGCCCCTGCAAGGTAGGTCGGCGCCCCTGCTCCTTTGCCTGGCGCTCTCTGCCCAGGTCACAAAGCGCAGGGTCTCGGACGGCTCCCTGGTGTACCTAGTCTCCCTCAGAACCGAGCTCGACTCAGCAGACCCGGGCCGAGCCCGCACTCGGGACCTCGGGCGCGGCTTAGAGCTGATTTTGTGTCAACAGGGTTAGGCATCAAGGGCCAGGATGAGTTTTATTGTTGTTGGACAAGATTAAAGTATCTTTAGTGCTTTTGTAATTCATGTACAGCCTGGGGTAAGGGTCAGCTAGTTTAAAAATATGTGGATTGCTATTTTGGGGAGCTCAATTTAGTCATTTTTCCTGTCTCTGATTTCGCCCTCTGTGATTAAATTTCCTCAGGGCATCAACCTCCCCTAATAAATAGAGCACCCAAAGCTGCTACTTAGCTCACATCCAAGAGAGAGTCACAGCTTAACACACACATTCCAGTTCCTGCTTTCGAATGCTTTCCTACCTAGAAATGAAAGGTGAATGGGATTTTGATTGACAGCCCCAGTGTCTGGTGGAAGAAATGGCTGTTCTTATAGCATGATTGGCACACTGACCCCTAGAAACACAGGACGTTATGTGTCTGTTAGAACATTGAGAAAAATGTGTTGCTTTACTCCCTGTAGTAGATTTTCCAACACCAAAGACTGAGCTGGTCCAGGAGTTCCACGTGCAGTACTTGGGCATGCTACCTGTGGATAAACCAGTCGGTATGTGAAACGTGCATCGTCTTTCCACTTGGCAAGCGTTTGGGAGCTCATGAGAGATGTTCACCCTCCCATGGGGGTGGGGTCTGCTGTTGCACTCCTTGCCTTGTCTCGAATCGGACCCTCACCCTGTCACCAGCCAGAGCGCACAGACAGTCCTGATCAAAAGATCAGTACAGGACAGGCTAAGCTCCTCGGATGCATGGTCCCAGAATACAGGGACTTGAACAAAGCGGACCTGATTTCTCATTCACTCACAGTCCAGAGCTGCGTGAGCCAGGGCTGTGGAAGGGCCCTGCCCCCAGAGATGGAAGCCTCGGTCCTGAACTGAGGCTTCCATCTCTGGGGCCAGGGTGCCTGCTTCAGTCCTTGTCACGTGCTGGGCGGGGAAAGGGGGCTGAAGGAACCCTCCTGCTTTCCTGTTAAGGTGTGACCCAAAAGTGCACACAGCAGTCAGCAGTCAGCTCACATCTCAGGGGCAGACTTCAGTTGCTTAGCCATACCAGGCTGGAAGGAGGCTGAGAGAGGTAGCCTTTTCCCGGGTTAAAAAACGGCTGTGGGAAAATCAGAACCCTCACATACTGCTGGGGCGAATGTAAAATGGTGCAGCTGCCCTAGAAAACAGTCTGGCAGTTCCTCAAAAGTTAAATAGAGAGTTACCATTTGATCCAGCAGTTCTGCTCCTGGGCTTTGTATCCAAGTGAAACGAAAACATGTGTGCACATAAAACCTCGTACACGAACGTTCACAGCAGCGTCATTCATAATAGTCAGAAAGCAGAAACGACCCAAATGGCCATCAGCTGACGAATGGATAAATAAAATACACTTCCAGACAGTGGTACTTCATTTGGCAATAAAAAGGAATGAAGTGTTAGACATGCTGCAGCATGGCTGGACCTTGAAAACATGCTGCTGGATGAAAGAAGCCAGTCACAAAGGACCGTATCCTGTACGATTCCATTTATATGAGTGGAGTAGGCAGGTCTCTAGAGATAGGGCTGGATGGAAATGGAGGGTGACTTCTGAAAGGTACGGGGTTTCTTTCTGGGGTGATGAAAATGTTCTAAACCTGATGGTGGTGATGGTCGCACACCTCTGAATATACTAAAAACCGTTTGAGTTTTGCACTGTGAGTAAATTGTATGGTATGTGAACTATATCTCAGTAACGTTCTCCCACCCACCCACCACCAAAAGCAGCTGTGGGAACACCCAGCCAAAGAGCCCCATCGAATAGCACATGCTATTCGTGTCCAGGGGCCGCCCAAACTTGGCCTTATTTAAGTGACAAAGTACAATGAAAGGTGATCAGGGTAATCTGGCAGATGCTGGCTTCTGTTGGGTCCCCTTTTTCAAGGTTCCTTGCTTAGGAAAAGGTAGCATTTGAATACTGTTTATACACTCGGAGCTGGGGAATCTTTGTGGGGGGGGGAGGACATCACACACTGCTTCTCTGGCGGTTCTCATGACCCTTCTTTCTGTTGAAAAAGCTGGCATTTCTTTTCTTTTGAGCAATGAAATGCTCAAGTGAAATGTCTTGTCTGGGGCTACAAAAAAAAAAAAAAAAGACCAGTCTGCGCATAGGTGTTACTGGGTGATTTGGGCCCACGTTTGTGATTCAGAAATAGCTTTAGGACCTTTTTCAGTTTTCCCTTCCATCCACAGGAATGGATACCCTGAACAATGCCATAGAAAGTCTTATGACCTCGTCCAGCAAGGAGGACTGGCCTTCGGTGAACATGAATGTGGCCGATGCTACTGTGACTGTCATCAGTGAGAAGGTGAGAAGCGTGGCAGATGGAGTTGGCCTGTCGAATACAGTGAGGTTTCGGATACAATAAGCTTCCATGAAACTTAGACGCGTGCCAAGGCTTGGCCTCTGGGGAGTTGTGCTTGCTTGTGATTAAAAGAGCCTACCTACATTAAAAAAAGAGAGAGAGACATTTTGCCCTTTGTGCCTAGATCTCTGCACACCTCAGAGGCTTCTATTCTGGCATTCCGCATTCTTCCTTCCTACAAAGCCTGGGAGGTTGGAATCATTTGCTAGAGGTGACTGTGTGATACTAGCAGTAACTCACTAATGGGGCTTGGTTTTCTGGCCACTCTCCAGGCTCCGGTATTGACTGGGCTGTTATCTGGGCTTGGGACGCAGGAGATGCTTCTGTGGTGGAAGGTCCTGTGGTAGCAGGGACCACTGGTCATCTGGAGAGAGGCCAGCATTAGCCTCAACACAAATTATCTCAACTTTGTGGCTGAGGAAACTGAGGCACAGAGAGGTTAAGTAACTGCCCCCAGGCACACAGCGAGAAGTAGCAGGATCAGTTTTCCATTCTGCCTCTGTGAGGCATCTGTCATGGAAAGACCGAAAGTCCTTGGTCTACTCTTGCTTCTGTCCACTAGCAGCTCACCTTCAAGCCCAATTCAATTTCTAAAGAGGAGTGAGATGCTCACTGACCCTGCCTGCCACTCCAGCCTGTGCCGCTGGATTTTCTTCAAGTCTGCAAACGTGGTGCTTCTTCCTACCTCAGCACCTTTGCAAGTGCGCTGCTCCTTCTGTGCTCTACCCCTTTGCCTTCCCACCCCCTACGGAGATCTCAATGTAAATGTCATTTCTCCCAACAAAACTTCCCAGCCTCTAAGACCAGCTTAGCTTGCCTGTTAATCAGTCCCACAGCACCTGAGTGAATATTTAATAAGTCAAGATGTTAGTGAGCCAGAAGTCAGCATTTTTCTGGATGTATTTACTAATTTTCAAAAATTGCACATGGCTGCTGCAAAGGATGTGGTGTTCATAAGAATGAATTACAAACACGTCTTAACTCGGCACCATATGGATACCAGTCTGTGAAAAGGGGGGGAAAAAAAGTATTTGGCAACTTTTTGTTTTACACAGTTTTAGATAGAAATCTGATTCAATGTGCTGTTTAGTTGAGGAAGAAGACCTGGATATAAAGAGAGCCCATGGCTCCTTTCCTCTTGGTGCTCTGGGGTTTCTGGTGGGTTTTCCTGGGCAAATGGGTTCTGAGTCACTGTACAGGCAATACGGAAAAAGTATACATGATATTGTTCCTGCCCACAGTGAAGCCACGGGCTTGGAGCCGAGCAGACAGAGTCCGGAACACACATACCCAGTCGCAGTGTGGTTCAGAGCCGATTAAATGCCGGAACGAGGCACCCACAGCAGTGAGGCCTCTCCAGACACATTTAGAAACTTGCCTTTCTAGAAAACTACAGTCCTGTCTAAATTCAGTCTGGCTGTATATTTTTAGACACCATTTCCTCTGTGCAGCCACTCCAAGCGGATTCTATGACTTAAGGTCCGAACGTGTCTGTGACTTTGGCCAGAGCTGCTGAATGGCGTCTCTTGCAGAATGAAGAGGAGATCCTGGTGGAGTGTCGGGTGCGATTCCTGTCCTTCATGGGCGTCGGGAAGGATGTACATACGTTTGCCTTCATCATGGACACTGGGAACCAGCACTTTGAGTGCCATGTTTTCTGGTGCGAGCCTAATGCCGGTAACGTGTCCGAGGCAGTGCAGGCTGCCTGCATGGTGAGTGAGCCCGCTGCAGGGGTTCGACCCTCGGGCCCCTGCTTTTGTTTAATATGCCGTAAATTAGAGCAGAGTTACTGACTTAAAAGAAGCCAAGTCTGATCTCTAAAGTAATGCCTTGCTGTGTGACACCCTCACTCCTGCGGACAGACAAGCACTTTGCCGTCTTAAGAGGCCAGGACACCTGAAAGAAGCAGGACTGGATGGAGCCAGGTTCTTCTGTAGAGACTCCAGGAACACTGAAAGCAATGATCTTCAAAACCACGGATTTGAGGCCTCTTAGTTCTTGATCCCTAAGTAATTTCAGTGTGTGATCAGGAGATGCTGGTCATGCGTGAGTTGGTGCTGTTTGGAACCAACTCAATAATTCTTTAAAAATTCAGTGTATTGAATGGTTTTTATTTTAGGTAGTTGGTCTAAGTGCATTGTTCTTACATACTTTGTTTATATCTATGAACTCTATTCTTACCACAGCCCTGTTAAGTAGTTCTCTTTTATTTATAACAAAATAGAGGCTCAGAGGAAAGGACAGGCCCCAGGGCAGAGCTGCTAAGTGACAGAGCCTGTGTTCACCCCCGAGCCTCCGGGTAATAAAGCCAGTGCTCTTTGTACCACATATATGACTTCAAACAAACAGAAACACCTTGTCATTCATTCTGCAAATATCCTTTGAGCTCCTGTCATTCCCAGCACTGGGAAAGTTCTAGTAAGAAGGAGGGAACCGTTTGAATGCAGACATCCAAGCCTGGGCTGCATGGTGTATTCCAGCAGCAGGAGGCAGGGTTGCTGGAGCCGAGTGGGAGGAGGCGAGGTCCATGTCCATGAAGGGCCTGTGACCTCATGCCAAGGTGTGCCCTTCAGCAGAGATTGTTAAGCAGGAGAGTGTGTAGACCACGTTAGGCTTTAAAGCATACTCCGAAGAAGAGAGAAGAAAACAAAGTGGAGGTGGGCTGAAAGGATGGGGCAGAGGTGGGGAGATGACCAGGAGGCCAGTTTACTGCTCCTTGGGAGAGTTGCATCTAAACCAGGAGTGGCAGTGGGGAAAAGACGGGAGCAGGTGATGGAGAAACACCTGGCTGGCAATGAGGAATGCTGAATTTGAAGCACCTGCACTTCATTTAACTCAATCCACCATTTGTAGGCCGGACTCTGGGAAGTTCAAGTAGGAATAAGACACGATTCTTGCATTACGGAGTTTAGGCCTGTGGGGGAGACGGGGAAACCAGAATTCTATTATGGTGTGGAAAGTGCTCTAAGTGAAAGTGTAAGACTGCACTGGATGGAGGAGTGACTGGGAGGAAGAAGGTGGCCCTGAAAGCGGGTCACTCACCAGGTCTGTGGTGAAGGAAGCACGCCGTTGAGAGACTTGCTCGTTTGTTGGGGGGTTGGGGAGATCCTCACAGTTTTGAGGCTGAGGGAGATGAGCCAGTAAAGCCAGATTGAAATAGGGGTCATATTTGTAGTTGGGCCAAGGTCTTGGTGATAGATGAAGGGCCTGGGGTTGGGTTAGAGTGCTGCTTGGGTTAGAGTAACTTTGAGACCAGCCAGAAGATGCGCGGAGTCCAGGAACAGGTGGAGCTGAGGACGGTGGAGGGCGTCCTCTGTTTCTTTACAGACAGTACACTGCTAGTTAGCCAAGAGGGAAAAGGACGAGGTGGGCGGATGGCAGAGGCAAAGGTGGGGGACGAGAAGAGAGCCAATTCGCTTTTATTTTAAAAGGCACCTTTGAAACGGGGGGGGGGTGGGGGGGGGGAGGAGGGGAAGGGAAGACCTGTGTTGTGCACTTATCATCTGGCTTGGTTCTCGCCACAGTCCTGTGTTAGAGTGCAGTTTCCCCTCAGGTGCTGCAGGGCCAGGATTCTAACTCAAGTCCACCTGCATATAAAGGACCGGGGCTGGGTGGAGGGGAGCAGCGCGGTGAAGAACCTCCTGACCAGGCGTAGGGATTTGAGATGGGATGAAGGGACTGTGTGAAGAAAACAGAAAATGGGAGAGTCCAGCCAAGCAAAAATCGATGGTGACTGTTGAGGTATTTTGTGAAATTGTAAAGGATCGTTAACAGATGGTTTTAGTCATAAAATGAATGGCTTTCAGCCTTAATTATACATTTTAAATGCTGATGGCAATTAAATAATTAGCTTTATCACTGGTTACAGTTTGTTCTGATTCCCAGGCTCATTTTCTCTCCTCTAGAAACAATTTCTACTCATTTGTTTACTATTTTAATTGTATTAGGGCCACCAGCTTAAGTGACTCAGCCAATCCACCATAAGACATACCGGTAAAATCAAACCTTTCTTTACACTCTGTATCCAGCATTTCTAACTGGGTGGCCTTCCTCTTGATTCAAATCTGCATGATTCTCCATCTGAAATATTTATGCATCAATTTATACAATCTGAAATATCTCTGGCATTAACACATTCTGAATCTACTGAATTTTTAGGCATATTTTGCAGCTGAGTGGTATAGGCCCAGCTGAAACTATTTTGATGAAATTCAGAGGGAGATGGCGAGGGGTCCGCTTAATGAAATTCATCAGGCACAATTCTGATTTGCACTGGATATAACGTAACTAACATCAGAAACTCCGAGTCCAGTATACCATGCTGCGGTACCTGCCCATTATAAAACTGTGTTTGGAAGTGCGTAGTTTTGATTGTGATGCAGACCTAGAAACATACTTTACACACAGGAGACGTGATAAATCGTTTTTCATATGATTGGGTTGAAAGGGGCTAATTTTTTGGCCTGTGGGCTGTGACAGCACATTGTGATAAGAGTCTTGCTGTACGACAGTTCATGCTTTTCACAGGGAAACATCAGCCTGTTTCACAGTTGTTCTGAGGAACCTATTAATATTTAAGTAGGTTTTTGAAAATCAGTTTAAAGTGCTTGGATTTTTTAAGTGCTTGGATTAGAAAAAAAGCATTTGATACATTTTAACCTTTTAATCTAATTTTGAAGAATTATTTATCTTTGCATTGATACAAAAGCAGGTGGATTGCAACTTTGTTTCTGAAGGATGGAAACTGTCCCTGGTGCCAGTGCTAATGGATTTTTAAAAATTAAATCTATTAAGATTTAGACTTGTATATAAAATCCTGAAATCTTAATAAATTTTTTTAAATGAAAGCAGGATGGGAACAAACATTTCTGAATGCCTTCTGTGTTGCTAGGCCTGTTTGAGGCATTCTGCAGGTATTCCTTAATCATAACACTGTCTTTTAAGGTCGCCATTCTTCAGCCATTTTACAAACGAAGAAACTGAGGCTCAGAGAGATTTAATAACTTGCCTGGGGCCATACGGTTCACAAGTGGTAGAGCCAGATTCAAACCCTGCCCTTTCTACCATGCTGACCCTCACTCGGTTAGCCATAAACACCTACTTCGTTACCTGTCTGAGGAAAAAGTTAATAATCTCCCTCCCAATCCTTTTTCTCTTCGTTAGCTCCTTGACTATGAGGTATATTCATCGCAGCCTAACAATATAAAGAACTTCAAAAGAATTTAAAACACTCCACATTAAGGAAAAATAATAATAAACTCTTGGATTCATGTTTAGGAGCTAGGTCGTTAACCTTTGGGAGTTAAATATATTTATGAATTAAAGGGATGATACATTATTAACGACCATACAACTTTCTAATTTCAGTTACGATACCAGAAGTGCCTGGTAGCCAGGCCGCCTTCACAGAAAGTTCGACCACCTCCTCCGCCAGCAGACTCTGTGACCAGGAGAGTCACAACCAATGTAAAACGAGGGGTCTTATCCCTCATTGACACTTTGAAACAGAAACGCCCTGTCACAGAAGCACCGTAGCTGCATATGTGAAAGGATCCTGTAACGTTTACTGAGGATGGAATAGCTACACTAAAGAAGAGGAGCTGATCTCTGGCCTTCCATTCAGTTGCTGATGCTTTGTCTTCAGAGATTAATAACTTAACCAAACAGTGTTAGACAAGCATGTTCTCTCGTCTTGCCACCGTCGTGTGATATGAAAAGCATGACTAATATTTTTTGCTGTCAGTAAGTTACATCATGAGCAGTGGAAGCTCCCTTTCTTACTGTAAATATCGTGAACATTATGTAACTTCACACACACAGGGAAGAATGTGGCCACACCCCTCCCAGTGAAGCAGCTGAGTCCTTGGAGTGAATGACACCTGGGTTAGTTTCACTGTCTTCTTGACTGGATCTGTCACAAGCAACTTTTAATTCCTACAGCACTTTGCCCTGTTTTCAACATTGGAGTAAACACTGCATACCGGATACCACTGAATTGCTGTAAAAACAGGATGACTAGTTTTCGTTTTAGTTCTTCATAAAATCGAACCTTTGGTTGACAAAATTGGCTGTTGGCATCAGTATAGAAACCAACTGGCAACTTTCCTTGACGAGCTCTTTGACACATGGACACCATTTCATGTCTACAGCTGTTTGGGGGATGTTGGGGAAAAAAGTGAAGCTTCAAAATTGAAAAACTAAATTTCAGAAATTAAAACAGAACAAAAATAGCCTTTCTGTTCAGATGGTTTTCAAACTGATTATTAAGAAAAAGAAAGAGATTAACAAAATTATAATGCATTTTGGGTGGGAAATATTTCAAACTTCTGCCTTATACCGTACAATGCAGCTAGAGAATTATAGTTCACTATGGTCATTCTCTACATAAACATTAAAATGAAATATTCCTCATAAGCCTTTCATCCTTAGTTTGATAATTAGCCAATATGCAACCTGGAGTTGAGGAAATGTCATTTATATTTTAGATCTCCACCACCACGTTGTTTTCCACCTCCTAGGTAAATGTTCTGCTAGGATTCTGCATCTAGCTCAATCTTACCTTAATGCTTTTTGCCCAGAAAGCTGTCTGTCCATCATGTATTGTCCATGGCAACAAACTTCATTAAATTGAACCTTTCTGAATTTATGTATTTAATATTAAAATTTGTTGGACTCTAGATATATTTTTAAATTTATATTTTTTCCATTTACTTTCAAGATTTAAAAATTTCATATCAGAGCAAAATATACATAGGAACAAAGGACTATTTAACAGGCTTCCCAAAAAACAGCACTTTCCTGCTTCTCTATCTATAGATGAGAGACTTAGCTGTAAACAGATTTAGACACTTGTTGATAATGTTTTAAAGAAGTTGCTAAGAAGCTCAATCTAGACATTAGTTTTGTTTACTTTTCAGTGATAAAATTATCATTTTACGACATCGTTGTAAAAGTAATGCTTTATGTTTATCTACTGCTATGTACTTGTCAAAGTGGTTTCCACATTCTTATCGTCACATTTGAGCCTTATGGAGAAGGTACTAAACACATTTGAGAAATAAAAAATATGAATTAAAGAGGCTCAGTCATCTAGCCTAAGATCTCACGAAAGTTAGTGAGAAAGCCAGAACTAGGACCCATGCTTCTCAACTCCCAGTTATTAAGTTATGCTGCTTCCACACCAGTCAGGAGGAGTCTTTCCAAAATTACTCTGGGCATATCCAGTTATTGTCAGGCAATCTTAGGATTCCCTGTATAAGTAGGGAAGTAGGTCCAAATTACTCATGCCGTGATTTAAAACCATTACCTGCTCTCAGTTTTCCTGCAGTGTGCCTCAAATGTGTTGTAGAGGACAGGATTCTACATGCAGTCCAGAGCTAATGTTACATGTGGTAGAAATATTCCTAACTCATGATACTTAGCCACCAGAGAACATGATGGAATGAGTAGGTGGCCTCCTGCCTCTGTTCCCTCTCAGAATTCTGGAATTGTTTGCTAGCACCCTAGAGATGCCACTCTAGAAGTGGATTATACTTCTCACCAGCCTGTACACTATTCTACTAAAGTTACCAGTGACATCCTAAGAAATTACTGCATTAAGAAAATCCTTACTGTGCCCTTCGAAGAGCTGTTCAAAATTCAATCTTGATGATCTTTCATCTTGACCTCCACAGTGAAACAAACATTTTAGTGTGATAAACTTCAAAATTCTTAAAAAAGTGATCCACTTTTATATTGGACATCTCTACCAGAACCCATTCATTTTTTTTTAAGGCATACATATGTTTTCAGGATCAAGAATACTGAGCTAGCTTTAAGTAGCAAACTGATTTATATATGCAATTATAGGATGCATTAAGATGAATGATAGCCTTTACATACTGAAAACCTTACTGCAGATACTTTGTTTTAAAAAGAGCTTTGCATACTAAATGCAATTAATTTTATAAAATTATGTTAAGCCGTATGTTCAGACACTTTCTGCCATGGCCAAAAAGTATGTATGAAAGTATGTGTGTATTTTCTGTGAAAGGATGCTAGCGTTTTACCTGATATTGTAGTGACACTTCAGTTATCTATGCATTCTTTGTATCTGTGATTTGGTAAACAGGCAGCCATGTTCACTATGCCTTGTATGTCTTATCATTTTTTTAATTAACCTGTTAAATACAGCTTAAAATATTTTTATTTTATTTATTCTATTTTTACTGAAATATACTGCATTATTGTGTTAATGTATTATCTTTACTGGATATTATCTCTCAGTGTATCCAGGTCTAAGTAATCTCAGTGAACTATACATTGCCTAAAAGGTGGTTTTGTAATGATTTGTAGTCACATTTTTATTGGAATATGTATAAGAAAAGGCAAAATACTTAAAAGTTCCTTTTATTTTTTAAAAGCAGCTAGATAGACGCATACTTGCCAACTCACATATGTGCTCCTTGGCCGCATCAAGGGGAATAGCCAACATGCCTATGGCTAAAAACTTTACTTTGCAAACTTAAAGCACTGCTTGGTGCTTCGTTTTTATATCCTTCACAACACATGTGAGCTCATCTAAGAGACAGACACATGTCCTCCTGCCCTTTGTTTACACCTGGGTATATGATCACCCATAGCTAACTAGGACCATTGTTTTTGTTTGTCTGTCTTACTGCATGAAGCAACATTAGACCCATTTCCATTAAAATAAGCTCTTGGTGATAAACTGTGGGCACTGCTACTTTTTAAAAAATTCCACTTTATGATTTTATGACGAACATTTGTAAAATTCTACACAAGGTCATTTACTAGAAGCCCTAAATCTTTCCTCCTCTTCTTATATGACACACACTCATTTCATAAGCATTGCAACACAAACTCAAGATTTCATAAACAATGTGAGAAACATCTCCCTAACTGATATTAGCACAGCTTAACTAGTAAAAGCATTAGCTCTCTAGTTTGCCAGGCTCACTTAACCCAATACACAGCTAACGTGTGTTATACAGCCAGTAAAATGAAGTTTATTTCAGCTTCAGGGAAAAGATACTGCTCACACTTTATCAGTGAGAGCACTCCCTGCCATCCAAAGCAGCTTGTTTATCCCAAAAGAACATTTGGTTTTGCTTTCTGCCCCTTTTGCTGTTGACCACTTTTACACATTTAAATGTAATATGTTGTGAGAATAAACTTAGCTGCGTAAAATGTTTGGCTCATTTATCTGACATCAGTCATACATATCCAGGAATAGAAATAAAAGTTTAGTGTCTCCACGCCAGTCATTCTATTTTCAAATTATTCTTATCTCAAATTAAAAGTCATTTTAGTAATGTAAGATTCTGCTTTGATTAGTTATTGTATATTTCCACCTGATAAGAACTAGAAAGTAACTTTAAATTTTGAATAATTCATTGCATGGTCCTTACCTTGGTACTCAGGAAGGACAGCTGGCATTTTGGACATAGAGGCCTGTTCAGTCACCAACTTGATGCTTGTGTAAGCACTCTTTCTAGTGTTAAAAAAGTCCATCTTTCCTTGAAGAGCCTGATATCAAAGAATGAAAGATAGAGTTGTACAGGCACTAAATCCAAAATGAAAGGTGACTAGAAAAACAGCAGTTGAACCTGGCTTAGTTTAACTGTTAGACATATGGAAGAAGATAAATAGAATTTAAAGTGTGTACCCATTTTTTGTTCATCTTGCATTTCCCCCAGTAGTTTACCTTTTTCCTCAATCAAAGGCAGTTACTCTCAAAGAGCAAAATTTCATTTGGTTTCAGGTATTACATAGTGGTAAATAATTACACATTAAAAATCTGAATTTGCTATTGGAGTATCTAAAAACCAGTAATTTCATTACTTTAGATTTTTGCAGCACTTTTCTCTAAGAAGCTGAAAAAAGAAAAATGTCAATGTAATCAATATTCTCCTTTACTAGAATTCTCCCATATTATTTTTAATCCAAAGTATTTAGTTTTTTAGTCTACCAAAATATTTAAATAATTGATCACATCCTTCTTAGAAGATTCCAAAGAAGAAAACTGCAGGCTTAATGAATGAATGGTTTAATTCAGAATCTCCATATACTTAGAAAAATAATTAATTTATGACAGGATTCATGTTATGAGATACTGAAGATAAGGGGCTAAAGTTGTGATGTGACATGAACCACATGCTGCTATAGAGATCAGGAAAATATCCTGAACTATTTCATAACAGTGTGAGTTTTTGTCTTATAATAACTATTAGCAGAAAATAAAAATCTCAGACCTGCTACTTTTGGACAATGGAATACTCTTCAGCCTGGGGCAGAGGAAAGATGTAAGGAAAGGGATAAAAGATCCCTGGGATAAAATACCAGCTCTTTACTGAACAAGTTCAGTTCACCTGCACTGGCCTCCCAGAGGCTCGGAAGGCTCTAAGCCAGAGAGTGGGAATAGGAGAAAACCATACTATAACTTTCAGAGCAAATATTATATAGTTTTTGATTTTTGAAAGTAGTAAAATAAGCTGAGCATTTAAAACATTTCTGTATTTTTTAAGAGTCATAATTAACAGAATTCTTTTGGGATTTAAAAATAATAAGTCTGGTTCAAGTATAAAAAGTCATGTTTCCTTTCTTCACTGACATTTTACTAGTAAGTGTAAATCTTCAGGTAAAAAAATTTATTACTGCTAAAATGAAATTCACCCTTTTCTACCCTCACTTCAAGTGAGAAAATTATACAATATTAGAGCTGAAATAGACCTAAATATTCATCTTGAAGAGGATAATAGTCTACTAAAATCATGCCACCTGAATTGAAATTTAGGAATTTATTTAACACTATTCAACACAACTGGATTCTGAAAACACAACTTTAAATTCAAACTCTTTGTGTCTATGAACATGTTTTTAAACAGCAGGATTTACAGTTGTAACATATTTGATTTAATGTCACTTTCTGTTGCCATGATGAAAAAAAAATCAGTAGACCCAGAAATGATAACCATAACCAGTTCTTGGAAGGCAACTGATAATACAGTCAAGATGAACTGACTTTTAATATAATTAAAATAGTGCCACAGTATATTTTAATTGAGCATCAGAAATGACTTACCAAAGTTTGATTACTGTGTGCCACTTGAAATGACCATCTCACCTGATCTTTGAATCATAAACTTGTATAGATTTCTTCAACAATTGGGGTGTCGCTTGTATTCAGCAGTTTGGCCTCTTCCTCAGAATTACTATTTAGATGGAAATTTGCTTACAGTCACTTCTTTTACAACAGTATTTGGCATAAATAGTTAAAAGGGAGCGCTTATGTTCAGTCTGCTCAGGATCCTAGAGGTTCTTCCAGTGAGAAACAGTTTGCACTCTGAATGGACAGCCGAACTACTCCTCACACCTAGAACTTTGGACCTTCCTGTTCTTCCTATTCATACTCAACCTCAATCACATTACAAAAGCTCATAACATCTCCTATTTTAATGTTTAAGGGAAAAAAAATCAACCTCTATAGTGACTGAAAATGTTAAACGACAGCTGACTCGATACTGAAAGGCAATCTCTAGTCCATGCAAGAGCATCTTTTCCAAACCTATGCTTTCTAAATAAACTGCCTCACAAGTTAACTTTGAAAAGAAGTCTGTTCTAAGGCACACAGTGTTTCCCTTCAAGAAAAATTGCTGCAGCTTTAAAAACAGTGTCCTAAGTCCAGACAGAAAGTTAACAAGAGTGAGACAAGTTCTAACAACCGATACTGAGTCTACAACTGAACGTTCTAAAACAGATCAGCACCCAGCTACTGAACTCTCTGAATTCTGCTTTGCTTAACTCGCCTACATTACTCTCACTTGTCTTAATTCACTTGAAGGTAATAATCACATTTAGAAGATACTAAGTGACCAAAAGGATGAGTATTTTGTGTAGGGATGTCTAACCTTCAGAGAAATATCAGACTTTGGAAAAAAAACCCTACTACTCTTGACCCCTGTAAAAAACACAAGACAGTCAAAGCCATGGTCGAGGATGCCTGGGTAGAGAGGAAGGTAAGTTTTCTTTAGGTTTTTTCCCTCTTCTTGGTATTGATGGTGTGGGAAGATAGCCAGGCATGACAGTCTTGGGCCCAACCCAACGACAGTAAAAATGTTGAGTTGGTATCTGAGATCTGATCCCTTGGGGACTAGAAAATGGCAACATTACTGGAGGCAAAACAATCTCTATGGGTTTCAGTGCAATCATTCTGTCTTCTGGGCGAGGTCTTACAAAGTTTGTCATCCGTTCATATGGTCTGGAGGGAGGTGTGTTCTTCATAAATGTAGGCACTAAAGGATTGGTGGTGGGCTTATTGGATTTTCTGACCTGTGAGGAAGAACCCACTTGATTTGTATTCTTCTGTGGAAGAGATGTTTTTGTTGTTAGTGTCCCTGACTGATGAGCACTTGCGTTAGTTTCTTGACTCAGGAACTCAGCAGTTGTCATCTGGACGCGGCTACTATCAGAAGTGGAAGATTTTGGCAATGACATTTTTGACTTTTTCTTCTTCTTCTCACGTTTTGAAGGTTTACCCAACTCAATCCCATCCAGTAGACCCTTTGCTGCAGCACGGGCCAAAACATCTTTCACAGACACTGTCTCAGATGGGTCCCGCTATAATTAAATGTGGGAGTTAACTGTTACTGTGCATATTACAAATATTTATCAGTGTTTCAGTAAAGATAAAAGAATATCTTTGTTATACTAAAAGAAATAGTTTTTAGACCTTAGTCTCTAATATATCCTATAAGCCTCAGGAAATTACTTTCTTTGTACTTAAATCTCCCCATTTGTGAACCTGATAGAAAAAAAGAAAAAGAATTACAGAGCTTATTTCTTTCTTTTTTTGAATTTTTTAATTTAATTTTATTTATTTATTTTGTTATACAGCAGGTTCTTATTAGTTATCTACTTTATACATACTAGTGTATATATGTCCAGAGCTTATCTCTCATCTGTGAGCTAAAATGAACTGGATATTGACAAAGTGCTTGGAGAAGTGGGGGTGGAGAACAGGCAAGGGAAAAACACTCAGGAGGACAATAAAGATAAAAATAGGGATTTCCGCCATACAATAATAATTGTTTTTCCTGCCCTTTAGCTATTTATGAAATAAGCATACCATTATGAAATGTTCATAAAGTTCCTATATTCCTATTATGAGACTTTGTTTCTTAATTCCTAAGTATGAAATGGACTGGGATTTTTTAATCCTTACCTCCCTTGTTAGAACTGAAAGAAAACAACCATTGGTAATTTCAGATGGTTCCATTCTGAAAAATTTGTCAGTGGACAAATGTATTTCCTTTAAGGAGCACAGTGGAAGGACAGGGGGACTAAGCCTGCAATAGGTAACAGCAAACAATTAACAGTTAGAATGTCTTATTTGCCAATGGAGGGAGACAGTAAATTGCAACCAATTTTCTTTTATTATGTTTTACCCATTATTTAAACAAAAATTCCAAATAAGAATAAAATGTCAAGGGGAGGGATCAAGATGGTGGAGTAGTAGGATGTGGAGCTAACCTCCTCCCACAAATACATCAAAGATACATCTACAGGGCTTCCCTGGTGGTGCAGTGGTTGAGAATCTGCCTGCCAATGCAGGGGACACAGGTTCGACCCCTGGTTTGGGAGGATCCCACATGCTGCAGAGCAACTGGGCCCGTGAGCCACAACTACTGAGCCTGTGCATCTGGAGCCTGTGCTCTGACGAGAGGCCGCGACAGTGAGAGGCCCGTGCACCGTGATGAAGAGTGGCCCCCACTCGCCACAACTAGAGAAAGCCCTTGCACAGAAACAAAGACCCAACACAGCCATAAATAAATAAATAAATGTATTTTTTTTAAAAATACATCTTCATGTGGAACGATTCTCAGAACACCTACTGAACCCTGGCAGAAGACCTCAGACTTCTGAGAGGGCAATAAAATCCCACATAATCAGGTAGGACAAAAGAAAAAAAAAAGGGAGAAAGGAATCAGGACAGGACCCTGCGCCCCTGGGAGGGAACTGTGAAAGAGGAAAGGTTCCGGCACCCTGTGAAGTCCCCTCACCAGTGGGGAGATCAGCTGGGACGGAGGGGGAGCTTTGGAGCCTCAGAAGAGAGCACAGAACTGGTGTGCAGCAGGCAGAATGGAAAGAGACCTGCACAGACGGTCAGTATCACAGCGTTGCACTCCCCAGCCTGAGACGTGCATCCACGAGTGTGGGCGGGGGCTGCGAGCTGAAGCTTGGGCTTCGGAGGTCAGACCTGGGGTGAAGACTGGGGTTGGCTGTGGGGAAACAGCCTGAAGGGGCTGGATTTTGGTATGACTGAAACCAAGGGTGTACACAGAGGAAGCCCAGGCTCACCATAGAGGCAAGGTGCCACTGTTGAGGGCACGCGAGGGGAGGGGCGGGACCTGCCATAGCAGCCTCCTTCCCTGCACATGCACTCTAAGGTGACAGGACACTGCCTGCACGAGCTCCAGGAGCAGGCACCAACCACTGCTGTGGGCTCAGGGGTGGGCATGAGTCACCAATGCCATCGCAGGCTCCAGGGGCACGAGTGCGCCACCACCACACCGAGAGCTCTGGGAGCAGGTGCCAGCTGCCACCTTTGCGGGCTCTGGGAGAGAACGCCAGCCACTGCTTCTGCACACCCCCTATCAATGGGATAACAGCCAGCACACACTGAGGAAAGAGACAGCAGGCATCCATACTAAAAACAACGCTTACACCAAAAATATTAAAACCACACAAGCTACACAGGGCTGCTCCTACATACAAACAGCCCTCCAAGACCACAGTAGATAAGTGTTTCTCCTAAACTCACAGAGTAAGGGAAATATAAGTAAAACAAAGAAGCAGAGGGACCACTCCCAGTTAAAAGACCAAGAGAATTTCCCTGAAAGAACAAACAATGAAATAGACCTCTTCAGTCTAACAGACACTGAGTTCAAAAACGAGATAATGAAAATACTGAAGGAATTAAGAAAGTTTATCAACAGAAATGCAGAATACTGTAAAAAGGAGCTAGAAACTAAAAAGAGGGGCCAAGAAAAATTAAAAACTCATTTGCTGAGATGAAAGCTGAGCTAAAGGCAATGAACAGCAGAATGAATAATGCAGAAGAACAAGTAAGTCATCTGGAAGATAGAACAATGAAAATCACCCAATCAGAACAGCAGATAGAAAGGCAAATTAAGGGCTTCCCTGGTGGCGCAGTGGTTGAGAGTCCGCCTGCCGATGCAGGGGACACGGGCTCGTGCCCCGGTCTGGGAAGATCCCACGTGCCGCGAAGCGGCTGGGCCCGTGAGCCATGGCCGCTGAGCCTGCGCGTCCGGAGCCTGTGCTCCGCAACGGGAGAGGCCACAACAGTGAGAGGCCCGCGTACTGCAAAAAAAAAAAAAAGAAAAAGAAAAAGAAAAAAAAAAGAAAGGCAAATTAAAAAAAAAAAAAGGAAGCAATATAAGACATGTATGGGATAATATAAAGCTTGCCAATCTACCCATAATAGGGATTCCAGAGGAAAAGACAGAGAAAAGGGGATCGAAAATGAATTTGAAGAAATTATGGCTGAAAAATTCTCAAACCTAAAGAAGGAAACATAAATCCAGATACAGGAAGGAGAGTTCCAAACAAGATGAACCCAAACAGACCTACACCAAGACATATTGTAATTAAAATGGCGAAAGTTAAAGAGAGGATTCTGAAGGCAGCAAGAGAAAAACAAAGTGTTAGTTACAAGGGAACCCCCATAAGGCTATCAACTGATTTCTCTACAGAAATGTTACCGTACAGAAGGGAGTGGCAAGATATATTCAAATTCCTAAAAGGGAAAAATATGCAACCTAGAATACTATACCCAGCAAGATTATCATTTAGAACAGAATGAGAGACAAAGAATTTCTCAGATAAGCAAAAACTAAAAGAATACAGCAATACTAAACCTATCCTAAAGTAAGTATTGAAAGGTCTTCTCTAAATAGAAGAGAAGCAAGAATGTATAGAAAAGCACAATTGGAAAGGACTAGGACTTCCAATACTATGTTGAGTAGAAGTGGTGAGAGTGGGCATCCTTGTCTTGTTCCAGATTTTAACAGGAATGCTTTCAGTGCTTCCTGCTAAATGGCATCGGTGCCATTTATGGCATCAGTGGCTTATTTAAATCACTTAAGTCAGTACACAGATTTTTAAAAAATCAAAACATTTTTGTGAAAATGATGACAATGAACAGCAAAAGGATAAACATGAAGATGTAAAAGAGGACATCGAAATCATAAAATGTGGGGAAGGAAAGTAAGAAAATGTAGATTCTTTTTTTTTTTCAGAATGTGTTTGAGCCTATATGACTATCAGTCTAAAGCAAGTAGATATAGGAAGGGGTTAACATACTTGAAAAACAGAATAACCACAAATCAAAAACACACAATAGATTCACAAAAACCAAAAAGAACACAAGCATAAAATAAAAGGAAATCATCAAACCACAAAAAGCAAAACAAAAGGAAGAAGAAAGGAACAAAGAAACACAGAATCAACTGGTAAACAAGGTTTAAAATGGCAATAAATATGTATCTATTGATAATTACCTTAAATGTCAATGGACTAAATGCTCCAATCAAAAGACACAGAGTGGTGGATTGGATTAAAAAACAAAAGCCTACAATATGCTGCCTACAAGAGACCCACTTTAGGGCAGGAGACACACATAGATTGAAAGTGAGGGGATGGAAAAAGATATTTCATGCAAACAAACATGACAAGTGGGGGTCACAATACTCATATCAGACAAAACAGACTTCAAAATAAAGCCCATAAAGAAAGATAAAGATATATTACTATATAATGATAAAAGGATCAATACAAGAAGAGAATTTTACACTCATTAACATATATGCACCTAATACAGAAGCACCCAAATATATAAAACAAATACTAACAGACATAAAGGGAGAAACTGACAGGAATACAATAATAGTAGGAGACTTTAACATCCCACTCATATCAATGGAAATATCTTCTAGACAGAAAATCAATACGGCAACACAGATCCTAAATGATAAAATTGAAGTTAGACTTAACTGATATTTTCAGGACATGACAACTAAAAAAAACCAGAATACACATTCTTTTCAAGTGCACATGGAACATTCTCTAGGGCTGACCATATACTAGGGCACAAAACAAGCCTCAACAAATTGAAGAGTATAGAAATCATCTCAAACATCTTTTCTGACCACAATGGCATGAAACTAGAAATCAACCACAGAAAAAGAAATGAGAAAAAAACGACTACATGGAGACTAAACAACATGCTATTAAAAAACCAGTGGGTCAATGACAAAATCAAAGAGGAAATTAAAAAATACCTTGAGACAAATGACAAAGAAAACACAACCAAACAAAATCTATAGGATGCAGCAAAAACAGTTCTTAGAAGTTCATAGTGATACAGGCCTTCCTCAAGAAACAACAGAAACCTCAAATAAACAACCTAACCTACCACCTAAAAGAATTACAAAAAGAACAAACAAAACATAAAGTCAGCAGAAGGAAGGAAATAATAAAGATCAGAGAGGAAATAAATAAAATAGAGATTACAAAACTACAGAAAAAAAAATAAAACCAAGAGCTGGTTTGCTGAAAGGGTAAACAAAATTGACAAACCTCTGAACAGGCTCACCAAGAAGAAAAGAGAGAGAACCCAAATAAACAAAATAAGAAATGAAAAAGGAGGGACTTTCCTGGTGGTGTAGTGGTTAAGAATCCACCTGCCAATGCAGGGGGCATGAGTTCGATCCCTGGTCTGGGAAGATCCCACTTGCCACGGAGCAACTAAGCCCGTGTGCCACAACTACTGAGCCTGCGCACTACAGCCTGCGAGCCACAACTACTGAAGTCCGTGTGCCTAGAGCCCATGCTCCTCAACAAGAGAAGCCACCACAATGAGAAACCCGTGCACCACAACAAAGAGTGGCCCCCGCTCACTGCAACTAGAGAAGGCCCACACGCAGCAACGAAGACCCAACACAGCCAAAAATAAATAACAAAATAAAAATAAATAAATTTATTTTTAAAAAATGAAATGAAAAAGGAGAAATCTCAACTGATACCACAGAAATACAAAAAAAAAGAAAAGAAAAAAAACAGAGAATACTGTGAAAATTATATGCCAACAAATTCAACAACCTAGAAGACATGGACAAGTTTTTAGAAACATAGAGCCCACTAAAACTGAATCAAGAAGAAACATAATTTGAACAGACTGACCTCTAGAAGTGAAATAGAACCTGTAATTTTAAAAACCTCTGCAAACAAAAGTCCAGGACCAGATGGCTTCACAGGCAAATTCTACCAAACATCCAAAGAAGAACTTTTACCGATACTTCTCAAACTCTTCCAAATGATTCAAGAGGAGGGAACACTCTCAAAGACATTCTATGAAGCCACCATCACCCTGATACCAAAACCAGACAAAGATACCACCAAAAAAGAAAATTAGAGGCCAAAATCTTTGATGAATATAGATGCAAAAATTCTCAACAAAATACTAGCAACCCGAGTCCAATATACATAAAAAGGATCATACACCACGACCAAGTGGGATTCATCCCAAGTTCATAAGGATGGTTCAACAAATGCAATTCAATCAATAAGATACACCACACCAACAAAATAAAAGACAGAAACCACATGATCATCTCAATAGACGCAGAAAAAGCATTTGACGAAATTAACATCAATTCATGATAAAAACTCTTACCAAAGTGGGTATAGAGGGAACGTATCTCAACATAATAGCAAAATTATGACAAACCCACAGCCAACAGAATACTCAATGGTGAAAAACTGAAAGGCTTCCTGCTAAAATCTGGAACAAGACAAGGATGCCACTCTCACCACTTCTACACAACATAGTATTGGAAGTCCTAGGCCCAGCAATCAGACAAGAAAAAGAAATGAAAAGTATCCAAATTGGAAGGGAAGAAGTAAAATTGTTATTATATGCAGATAACATGATACTATATATAGAAAACCCTAAAGACTCCACACAAACTACTAGAACTGATAAATGAATTCAGCAAGGTAGCAGGATACAAGATTAATATACAGAAATTGGTTGCATTTCTTTACACTAACAATGAAATATCAGAAAGGGAATGTAAAAAAACAATACCTTTTAAAATCACACCAAAAACAATAAAATAGGAATAAACTTGACCAAGGAGGTGAAAGACTTATATGCTGAGAATTATAAAACATTAATAAAGAAAATTAAAGATGATTCAAAGAAACAGAAAGATATCCCATGCTCTTGGATTGGAAGAATTAATATTGTTAAAATGGCCATACTACCCAAAGCAGTCTACAGAATTAATGCGATCCCTATCAAATTACCCATGACATTTTACACAGAACTAAAACAAATAATTCTAAAATTTATATGGAACCATAAAAGACCCAGAATTGCCAAAGCAATCCTGAGGAAAAAGAACAAAGCAGGAGGGGACTTCCCTGGTGGTACAGTGGTTAAGAATCTGCCTGCCAATGCGGGGGACATGAGTTCGATCCCTGGTCTGGGAAGCTCCCAGATGCCGTGGAGCAACTAAGCCCATGTGCCACAACTACTGAGCCTGCGCTCTAGAGCCCACAAGCCACAACTACTGAGCCCATGTGCCACAACTACTGAAGCCCGCGTGCCTAGAGCCTGTGCTCTACAACAAGAGAAGCCACCGCATTGAGAAGCCCGTGCACCACAACGAAGAGTAGCTCCCACTCGCCACAACTAGAGAAAGCCTGCGCACAGCAACAAAGACCCAACAAAGCCACAGATAGACAGATAGATAAATAAATAAAATTTTAAAAGAAGAACAAAGCAGGAGGCATAACTGTCCCAGACTTCAGACAATACTACTAAGCTACAGTAATCAAAACAGTGTGGTACTGGCACAAAAACAGATATATGGTCACTGGAACAGAATACAGAGCCCAGAAATAAACCCACACACCTATAGGTAAATAATCTTCGACAAAGGAGGCAAGAATATAAAATGGGAAAAGGACAGTCTCTTCAGCAAGTGGTGTTGGACAGCCACACGTAAATCAATAGAGTTAGAACACACCCTCGCACCATACACAAAAATTAACTCAAAATGGCCTAAAGACTTAAACATAAGACATGACACCATAAAACTAGAAGAGAACATCGGAAAAGCATTCTCTGACATAAATCGTACCAATGTTTTCTTAGGTCAGACTCCCAAGGCAATAGAAATAAAAAAATAAATAAACAAATGGGACCTAATCAAACTTACAAGCTTTTGCACAGAAAGGGAAGCCGTTAAGAAAATGAAAAGACAACCTACTGAATGGGAGAAAATATTTGCAAACAATGCAGCCAACAAGGACTTAATTTCCAAAATATACAAACAGCTCATACAACTCAACAACAACCCAATCGAAAAACTGGCAGATCTTAATAGACATTTCTCCAAAGAAGACATACAAATGGCCAGTAGGCACAGGAAAAGATGCTCAACATTTCTAATTATTAGAGAAATGCAAATCAAAACTACTTGAGGTACCACCTCACACCGGTCAGAACGGCCATCATTTAAAAAATCTACAAATAACAAATGCTGGAGAGAGTGTGAAGAAAAGAGAACCCTCCTACACTATTAGTGGGAATGTAAGTTGGTGCAGCCACTGTGGAAAACAGTATGGAGGTTCCTTAAAAAAGGAAAAATAGAAGGGAATTCCCCGGCGGTCCAGTGGTTACGACTCCACACTTTCACTGCTGAGGGCCCGGGTTCGATCCCTTGTCAGGGAACTAAGATCCCACAAGCCATGTGGTGCAGTCAAAAAAAAAAAAACCTAAAAACAGAATTACCATATGATCCAGCAATCCCAATCCTGGGCATATATCCAGACAAAACTATAATTCAAAAAGATACACGCACCCTATGTTCAGAGCAGCACTATTCACAACAGCCAAGACATGGAAACAACATAAATGTCCACTGACAGATGAATGGATAAAGAAGATGTGGTACATATATATGCAATGGAATACTACTCAGCCATAAAAAAGAATGAAATAGGACTTTCCTGGTGGTGCAGTGGTTAAGAATCTGCCTGTCAGTGCAGGGGGTACAGTTCCGAGCCCTGATCCGGGAAGATCCCACATGCCACGGAGCAACTAAGCCCGTGTGCCACAACTACTGAGCCTGTGCTCTAGAGCCCTCAAGCCACAACTACTGAGCCCGTGTGCCACAACTACTGAAGCCCGCGCGCCTAGAGCCCGTGCTCCACAACAAGAGAAGCCACTGCAATGAGAAGCCCGCGCACCGCAACGAAGAGTAGCCCCCACTCACCACAACTAGAGAAAGCCTGCACGCAGCAACGAAGACCCAACGCAGCCAAAAAAAAAGAACAAAATAATGCCATTTGCGGCTAGAGATTATCATGCTAAGTGAAGTCAGAAAGAGAAAGACAAATACCATATGATATCACTTATATGTGGACTCTAAAATATGACACAATTGAACCTATTTATGAAACAGAAACAAACTCATAGACATAGAGAACAGACTTGTGGTTGCCAAGAGGGAAGGGGGGTGGGGGAGGGATGGAGTGGGAAGCTGGGGTTAGCAGATGTAAGCTATTATATATAGAATGGATAAACAACAAGGTCCTACTGTATAGCACAGGGAACTATATTCAATATCCTGTGATAAACCATAATAGAAAAGAATATTTTTTAAAAAGAATGTATATATATGTATAACTGAATCAGTTTGCTGTACAGCAGAAATTAACACAGCATTGTAAAGTCAACCATACGTCAATAAAAAAAAGAACAGAATGTCAAAGCAGTACAATACTATTATAAAATAAAAGCTCTAGTATTTCACGTTAGCTCATAGTTTATTATACTTCCCAAGTTTCCCATCTTTAAACAACTATGCCAGGAACCTTTCAACAAATTAAAAACTCTTCCCCAAGTCACTAATATGTTAATAAAAAGGCTTCCATTATCAAAACAGGTAAATATGTATAGTAATCACAAACGTATAATCCAAAAAATTCCTTTACCTCCACATGTCAGAATACAAAAAGTACGACTTCCTTCTTTTGGTTACTTTTTGCACGATTACAATATAAAAATATGGCCTATCACTACATTATTCTTCTCAATCACTTTTGAGATTAATAGATGACTTATGTGGTGTTCAAGAAAGTATATACCAAAGAAAAGACTTTGTGTCAGAAATACAAAAATCTCTAATCACTAATATGTTTAAACTAAAATTTTAGTTTTTATATTTAATATTTAATTTTTCATTCAATAGTAAATGGTTCATTCATAAACAATAATTGTTATAGTCCCATGCTTTTATAAATAAAACATGTAATCAAAAGAATAAATTTTCCACAAAAGTTAAAATATCAGGAACTCTTATTAATAATTTTGTATGTTATATTCTGAAGTTTAAAACCATTTCAAATTTATATTTATTCACTCATTTGCCTACTATGTGAAAAACACATAAATAAAATATTAGCTCTCTTAAATAGTTTACAGTTTAGTTGGAGAAACTAATTGGTATACAATAATATAAAGAAGACCACATACGAATGCTGAGCCAAGTAGAGACAAAATTATGTAGGAGTACAGAATAAGGTACAATTAATTGTGGCCATGGGAGATAGCAAATATGAAAACTTCACAGAGGAAGGAGCATTGGTGCTATGTCTTGAAGAATAAGTAGGTTTCCAATAAGGCAAAGACAGGATTCTACACAGAAAGAAGAACATGAACAAAAGCACAAGTGTCACGAAGATGTGTGTTCAGGGAACAGCAAGTATTTCCATGTGGCTGAGGCAGAGAGTGAGTAAGAGGATGTAGAGGTCACTTAGGATGTGGGCAGACACACATGACCTCAAATGACATGCCAAAGAGTCTGGCCAATAGTGGTGCTTAATAAAATGTTTGTGCTGAAATAAGCCGAAATATAATAGCTGTGTAGGTTCTACACAGCTAGTCACTCCTCTTACCAACCCTGTAACCAACAAACTGAATTTCTGAAGCCTATTCGTCTATGTTCTCTACACAAATAGAAAGCATCAAAAAAAATAATTCACTTATATATTAAATAAAGAATACTCACTGAAAATAATTATTTCTTACCAATGTAAGTTTTGGATTTTTGTCACTTAGATATATCTAGCACCTAGAAAAGTGCCTGGTATATAGTAGGTATTCAACAAATATTTAATAGACCATGATATATTTTAGCTACATACATGTTATCTTTTCTAATAGTAATAACAATCCATAATCAACACTGGTAAAGTTACCATACAGAAATTGGCCCTGCATAACAAAATGATCTTCAAACCCCAACTTACAGTCTATTTCTTTGAATAATAAAATAAGTTAATACCCAGAGCCCAACTCATACCTGACTTAGATGATGACATTTGGGAATTTTTGAGTTGGTGATACTTAAATGAGATTTTGGATTTAGAATTGATCTTGGAATGGGTGAAGACTTGAGAATGTTGGAGTGAGATAAATGTATTTTGTGTATGAAACAGACATCAATTTTAGGGGGCCAGAGAGTGGACTATTGTGGGTTCAGTAGTGTCCCCCCCACCAAATTCATGTCCACCCAAAACTCCAGAATGTGACCTTATTTGGAAATAGGGTCTTAGCAAAGGAGCTAATACTGGAGTAGGATAAACCCTAGGTCCAATATTGGTGTCCCTACAAGAAGAGAGGATATACAGAGACACACAGGGGAAGAAGACCATATGAGGGAGGCAGAGATTGGAGTGATGAAGCTACAAGCCAAGGAGCACCAAGGATTGTTAACAAACACCAGAAGCTGGAAGAGAGTCACAGAATAGATTCCCTCTCAGAGGCCCTAGAGGGAATCACCCCTGTCAACTACTTGATTTTGGACTTCTGGTCTCCAGAACTGCGAGAGAATCAATTTCTGTTGTTACAAGTCAACAAGTTTAGGATAATTTATTGTGGCAGCTCAGGCAAATAATACACATGGAAAAAGGAATTTTGCAGATGTAATTAAGGCTCAAATTAGTTAACCTTAAGCTATGGGTATTATCTCAGTGGACCTGACCTAATCACAGGAGCCATCCAGGTCTACAGGTTAGAGACAGAAGAAATCAGAGATTCAAAGCACGAGCAGAGTATAATGCACTATTGTTGGCTTGAAGATGGAGGAATGGCAAGTGGCAAGGAATGAATGTGGTCTCTAGAAGCAGAGAGCAATCCTGGATTGACATCCAGCAAAGAAACAAGGACCTCAGTCCCACTACCACAAGAGTGAGGATGGAAGCAAATTTTCCCCCAGAGTCTCCAGCAAAGAATTCATCAGGCTGACATCCTGAGCAGAGAATCCATCCATGCCATCCAGACAACTGACCTACAGAACTCTGAGTTAATTAACAGGTACTGTCTTCAACTGCTACATTTGTGGTAATTTCTTAAGCATAAATAGAAAGCTAATACACAATGGCTCACATTTAGTGAGGAGAAATGCCAGACTGTCATGGCAGGCAGTGGAAGATAGGATTAAAAGCCTCAGAGGAGTGAGCTTGCTTCAGTGGATGTACTATTAGGGCTCAAGAACTCTCCAGAGGACTATGTTGAGAGGAGGGCCCAGAAGATACACATTTTATCAGAGCAACAAGGAGTGTGCTGCTGGGAGGGCGCTAGCAGCACTCATGAGTTCACTGGTGGCTTCCCTCCCTAGGCCAGGCCTGACAGTAGGAGAGGCCATTATAGAACTGGGCTCACTAAGAGCAATGAGAATAAAGATCCTGAAACAACAGAGGCGAGTGGGCAAAGTACCCATCAGAAGCCAGGTGTATGTGATTACTGATTATCTTAATGAGCACCAAGGCTAGAAGAGCAATCCAATCCCACTCATGCACTGTTTATCTTCCCTATACTCCACCTTTACTAGTAACAGAAAATCAAAACACAGAATACAACCTATCAGGACCTAAGCTTCAAGCTCACAGACTGTTCACTATTAGAAAATATTTAGCATTAATTCACCACCATGTTAAAATGTCAGATGAGAAAAAACATTCGATCATATCATTAAATGCTGCAAAGGCTTTTGATAAAACTAGGCATCCATTAGTGATTTTAAAAATCTCTTATTACGATCCTGGCATAAGTATAGACATACAGATCAATGAAACAGAATTGAGAGGCCAGAAATAAGCCCATTCATCTATGATCAACTGATTTTCAACAGGGGTGCCAAGACCATTCACTGTAGAAAGAATAGTCTCTTCAACAAACGGTGCTGGGACAACTGGATATCCACATGCAAAGGAATGAAGTTGGACCCCTACCTCATAACATATACAAAAATTAATCAAAATGGATAACAGACATAAACGTAAGAGCTAAGATTACAAAATGGTTGGAAGAAAACATAGGCATAATTCTTCATGACCATGCATTAAATAACAGTTTCTTAGATATGATACCTAAAGCACAAGCAATAAAATAAAAAACAAATAAATCGGACTTCTTCAACATTATAAACTTTTATGCATCAAAGGACATTATCAAGAAAGTAAAAAGCCCACGAATGGGAGATAATAATTGCAAGTTATATATGTGATAAGGGTATGATATACAAAACATATAAGGGAGTCTTACAATTCAACAATAAAAAAGACAAATACAATCACCCCTTGGTATGAGGGGGATTGGTTCCAGGACACCCCTTGGATACCAAGATCCACAGATGCTCAAATACCTTATATAAAATGGTGCAGTATTTGCATATAACCTAAGCACATGCTCCTATATACTTTAAATTATCTCTAGACTACTCATAATACCTAATACAATGTAAATGCTATGTAAATAGTTGCAGCAAATTCAAGTTTTGCTTTTTGTAAATTGCTGGAATTTTTTTCCAAATATTTTCAATCTGTAGTTGGTTGAATCCTCAGATGTGGACCCCTCAGACATGGAAGGCCAACTGTAACACAATTTTTTTTAATAAATTTATTTATTGTATTTATTTATTTTTGGCTGCGTTGGGTCTTCGTTGCTGCTCATGGGCTTTCTCTAGTTGCAGCAAGCTGGGGCTACTCTTCGTTGCAGTGTGCAGGCTTCTTGTTGCGGTGGCTTCTCTTGTTGTGGAGCATGGGCTCTAGGCACGAGGGCTTCAGCAGCTGTGGCATGTGGGCTCAGCAGTTGTGGCTTGCAGGCTCTAGAGCGCAGGCTCAGTAGTTGTGGCACACGGGCTTAGTTGCTCCGCGGCATGTGGGATCTTCCTGGACCAGGGCTCGATCTCGTGTCCCCTGCCTTGGCAGGCGGATTCTTAACCAGTGCGCCACCAGGGAAGTCCCATAATACAGTTTTTAAATGGGCAAAGAACCTGAAGACATTGTCCAAAGAAGATATATAAATAGTTAATAAGCACATGAAAAGAAGCTCAACATCATTAGTTCCCAGGAAAATTCAAATCAAAACCACAGTGACAAAGATTGGCCAAGATGGCAGAGTAGGAAGACTCTGAGCTCACTTCTTCTCACAAGCACACCAAAATCACAACTATTTGCAGAACAACCATTGATGAAAAAGTCTGGTACCTACCAGAAAAGATCTTCTACAACTAAAGACATAAAGAAAGAGCCACAAGACAGGTAGGAGGGGCAGACTTGAAATATAGCTAAGTTCCATAACCCCAGGTGGGTGACCCACAAATTGGAGAATAATTAAATTGCAGAGGTTCTCCCACAAGAGTGACAGTTATGAGCGCCACGTCAGGCTCCCCAGCCTGGGGGTCTGGCACCAGGAAGACAAGGCCCCAGGGCATTTGGCCTTGAAGGCCAGTGGGACTTAATTTCGGGAGCCCCACAGGACTGGGAGAAATAGAGACTTCACTCTTAAATGGCACACACAAAATCTCACATGTTCTGGAACCCAGGGAAAAAGCAGTAATTTGATAGGAGCCTGGGCCAGACCTACCTGCTGGTCTTGCAGAGTCTCTCAGAGAGGTGAGGGGCGGCTGCACTCACCCTGGGTGCACAGACACTGGTGGCAGCCATTCTTGGGAGTTCCTTCTACCACATGGATGCTGATACTGGCAAACACCATTGTGGAATCCTCCCTCTAGCTCATTAGCACCAAGACCTGGCCCCACCCAACCCAACAGCCAGTGCTGGGACAAATCAGGCCAAGCAACTAATTGGGTGGGATACAGCACCACCCATCAGCAGACAGACTGCCTAAAGACCTCCACATCTGCCTCTGGACACAGCCATGCCCAATAAAGGGCCCAGGGCCCATTTCCACCCACCAGTGAGCAAGCACCAGCCCCAGAATCCTCTGGGCCTTGCCTCCTCTAGACTCTGGACCAGGCTGACCCAACATAGGCAGACACCAGATGCAAGAAAACCACAATCCCACAGTCTGCAAACCTATTCTGTCCAGACCAGGCCAGACCCTGCCCTGGGACCAGCTGGGCCCTGGCCTTGCCCATTAACAGGCCAACACAAGCTTCAGGACACCCCAGACTCTGTACCCAACTGTGTCAGGATCTGCTCCCCTTCCCTGCCTCACCCCCAGCCATGTTATATCAGCTCTGGGATGTCTGGGCCCTGCAACCAGACTCCAGGACCTGGCTCTTGATGTCAGTAGTCCAGCACTAACCCTAGGACCCAGCTTCAAACACCAGTGGGTGGGTATCCCATAGATTTTGTAAGGTTGTGTTTTCATTTTCAGTTGTCTTGAGGCATTTCCTCATTTCTTCTTTGATTTCATTGTTGACCCATTGGTTTCTTAGTAGCATGTTGTTTAGTCTCCATGTGTTCATTCTTTTCCTGTTTTTCTTTCTGTGGTTGATTTCTGATTTCATACTGTTGTGGTCAGATGTTTCAAATCATTTCTATCCTTTTAAATTTGTTGAGGTTTTTTTTATGACTTAGTATGTGGTCTATCCTAGAGAACATTCCATGTGCCCTTGAAAAGAATCTGTATTCTGGCTTTTTTGGAAGTAGTGTTCTGTAGATATCAATTAAGTCCTACTGATCTACTGTGTCATTTAGAACCTCTGTTGCCTTACTGATATTTTGTCTGGATGATCTGTCCATTGATGTCAATGGGGTGTTAAGGTCTACTATTATTGTATTATTGTCAGTTTCTCCCTTTGTATCTGTTAGTATTTTCAAAGAACTTATACCTACCCGTCTCAAACTATTCCAAAAAATTGAAGAGGGAACACTCCCAAATTCATTCTGAAGCCACCATCACCCTGATACCAAAACCAGACAAAAACACTACAAAAAATGAAAACCAAAGGCCAATATCTTTGATGAATATAGATGCAAAAATCTTCAAAACAAGATATTAGCAAACAAAATCCAACAATATGTAAAAAGGATAATACACCATGATCAAGCTGTAATCATTCCAGGGTAGCAAGGACAGCTCAATATACGCAATCAATCAACGTGATGATACACCACGTTAACAAAAGGAAAGACAAAAACCACATGATCATCTCAATAGACAGAAAAAGCATTTGACAAAATTCAACACCCATTCTTGATAAAAACTGTCACAGAAGTGGGTATAGGGGCAACATATTTCAACATAATAAAAGCCATTTATGACAAACCCACAGCCAACATAATACTGAACAGTGAAAAGCTGAACGCCTTCCCACTAAATTTAGGAACAAGACAAGGATGCCCAGTTTCACCACTTCTACTCAACATAGTATTGGAAGTCCTAGCCCCAACAATCAGATAAGAAAAAGAAATGAAAGGTATCCAAATTGGAAGGGAAGAGGTAAAATTGTCACTATTTGGAGATGACATGATACTCTATATAGAGAACCCTAAAGTCTCCACACAAAAACTATGAGAATAAATGAATTCAGCAAGGTAGTAGGATACAATATTAATATACAGAAATTTGTTGCATTTCTTTACACTAACAATGAAATTTCAGAAAGTAAAAAAAAAAATCCTGTTTAAAACTGCATCAAAAAAAATATCTAGGAATAAACTCAATCAAGGCAGTAAACACCTATATGCTGAAGACTATAAAACTTTGTTAAAGAAACTGAAGATGATTCAAAGAAATGAAAAGATATCCCATGCACTTGGATTGGAAGAATTAATATTTTTAAAATGGCCATACTACTCAAAGCAATCTACAGATTTAATGCAATCCTTATCAAAATACCCATGATATTTTTCACAGAACTAAAACAAATAATCCTAAAATGTATATGGAACAACAAAAGGCCCAGAATTATCAAAGCAATCCTGAGGGAAAAGAACAAAGCAGGAGGCATAACCCTCCAGACTTCAGACTATACTACAAAGTTACAGTAATCAAAACAGTGTGCTATTGGTACAAAAACAGACATACAGTTCAGTGGAACAGAACAGACAGCCCAGAAATAAACCCACAAACCTATGATCAATTAATCTTTGACAAAACAGGCAAGAATATACAATGGAGAAAAGACAGTCTCTCTCGAAGACTTGTTGATGTGGTATTGGGAAAGCTGGACAGCTACCTGTAAATCAATGAAATTACAACACTCTCTCACACCACACACAAAAATAAACTCAAAATGGTTTAAAGACCTAAATATAAGATTTGACACCATAAAACTCCGAGAAGAGAACATAGGCAAAACATTCTCTGACATAAATTGAGCAGTATTTTCTTAGATCAGCCTCCCAAGGCAATAGAAATAAAAACAAAAATAAACAAATGGGACCTAATCAAACTTACAAGCTTTTGCACAGCAAGGGAAACCATTAAAAAAAATGAAAAGACAACCTAAGGAATGGGAGAAAATATTTGCAAACAATGCAACCAACAAGGACTTAATTTCCAAAATATACAAACAGCTCATACAATTTAACAACAAAAAAACCAACAACCCAATCGAAAAACTGGCAGAAGACCTTAATAGACATTTCTCCAAAGAAGACATACAGATGGCCAGTAGGCACATGAAAAGATGATCAATGTTGCTAATTATTACAGAAATGCAAATCAAAACCACAATGAAGCATCACCTCACACTGGTCAGAATGGCTCTCATCAAAAAGTCTACACATAATAAATGCTAGAGAGGGTGTGGAGATGTTCCTCTATTTTTGCCATATTACATTCTTAGAACCATATCCCTGACAGACAAATCAAGAGTCATCCACACTAACGATTTTGGTCATATACCTGAAATAATTCTCTTTGCCACTAGATGGAGATTTAGTTAATGCTGTGTTGAGAAGCTGGCAGAAAAAAGGTTGGCTGTTAGCTACCAACAAGAATTACTAAATAAGGAAGCAAAGTAAGAAGGGAAATACGGATGTGGTTACAAACATGTCCACCTTTGAACTGGCAAAGGAAAAATATCTAATTAAAAGGAGAGAGCAAACCATATACACATTAAGATGCTACTATAAGAATTACAGTAAAAGTTCAGAACAGGAGAAATAAGTAAAAAATAGGAGACATTTTAAAATACCTTATTAACTGTCACAGTCTTAAAGGACTAATTGGTATCATATAGTAATCTTAAATATACTCCTTATCTTGACGTCCAGAGTTTGGATGGAGTATTACTGTTTTTCTTCTCTGCCCCTAGTTTATTATAGCATTTTACCCAGAAGCTACTATGGTTATTCAAGTTATTCTTATCTTAGTCCTTGTGGGTACCAAAGGCTAAATGGGTCTAAGAAACACATGTTTTCAGATAATAAACATCCAATTTTCTCTCTATTTTCTAAGGTTATTTTATACTCTTACTTTTCTTCTACTGAAGCACAGATGTATCTAAAACTCAGGGTATAAAGTTTATACTCAATTTATCCAGAAATCAATCAAGTCCAAGCCCAAATGCCTTTAGCCTTATTTAACAATAACAACATAAACAAGAATCTTTTAGTGTACAAGAGAATGCACATGCCAAGCCATTGTAAAGGTTTTACAGAATCTACTTTAAAGTTGTAAGAAGTTAGGCTATTTGGTCATATTAAAGTCTAATAAAAAGGAACTGAAACGTCTTCTACTTCTAACTCAGAAAATCAAAATTTTTCACTTTCAAAAATATTTGGTTGAGGTGTTTAGAAGAATCCTTCCTTTCTTACCTATAAGATTGTACTTTAGTCCCGTGGTCTTGAAATTCCAGTGCTTTCTTAACAACAGCTTCATTTTCTTCTGGATAAACTGAATATGTGCAGTAAACAACTGCCTGAGCTCTAGTAACTATATTTAAAGAAGATGGAATTAATATAATGACCCCAGTAACAATCCTAAACAAATCTGTTATGTTTTCAAACATCTGTCTGTACTAATACCACATGGTTTTGATAGGAATTATTTCTACAGATGCTTGCATGGCTCCCCTTTAAAGCATGTATTAGTAATGTAGTCTGTGGCCAATAAATAAAATAAATCTAACTGGATTGTATGGAAATCTAATCAAATGTGACCAACCTAATTACAAACACAAACAAATAAATACTGCAGATTACCATAAGCTTGACACTCCCAGCTATTCTTCCACAAGCCATATCACGTAACTAGTTAAAAGGACTCTAGAAACAGAGAGACTTAGATGTGAATCCCAATTCTGTAACTTACTGCTGTATGAACCTGGGAAAATTACTTAACTCTCCAATTCTTCAACTGTAAAATGAGGTAATCTTACTACCTGCAACTCACTCACTTATTCACACTTACTGAGCACCTACTATGTGCTAGGCAGTGTTCTCACCATTCAATATACACACACAAAAATCCCTGCCCCAGGGAGCTTATTTTCTATGTTTCATTGACATAAGACAAATAAATAAGAAAATTAGGGAATTCCCTGGTGGTCCAGCGGTTAGGACTCAGCGCTTTCACTGCCAGAGGCCCAGGTTCGATCCCTGGTTGGGGAACTAAGATCCTGCAAGCCAAGCAGTGGCACAGCCCAAGTAAAAAACAAATACACACACACACACACACACACACACACACACACACATAGCATCAGGAAGTGACAAATGCTATAGAGCAAATCAAAGCAGATACAGAGGACAGTTAGTTTCAAAAGATTATCCTGCAATTTTAAATAGAGTAATCAGAGAACGAAGTTTAAAAATGCATTATTTATCAACTTCCTCATCTTCCAATCAACTCATTTCATAGATCATATACATACTATCATATTCAAATAAATATTTTTAATAACATCAATTAAAGGGGCAGAACTCCTCTGTGTTTTCTATTTTACCTTATTTCTACTTCACATATGTTATATCTTCATATATTAAATCATCTATACCCTATACTTACCTTTGAGCCTTTGGAGGTCAGGATTTATCCACACTCATATCCCTAACAACCAGCTTAATATCTGACCCAGAGTAGGCATTTGATAAACATGCACTGAATTAAAGTTTATATAATTTCTCAGAGACTTCTAGATTTCCATATCTATGTGTGGAAGGGCATTGGTACTCAACATCTAAATGGTACTCAAAATGTAAATGCAGTGATTGAAGCAATAATATAAATACTTAAAGAGCCTTGTTACTCAGACTTAAAGAGATCTAGGCTTTATCTGTAATTGCATCTCTCTGTTCTCTTTTTAGTACTAAGAGAAGTAAGAGTTTGATTAAAATTGGGATTATAGAAGAGTTAGGGGCAGGCACAATGACAACGGAAAAATTACATCGAGTAAGAAGCCAAAGAAAAGAAATAAAGAAGATGAAACTGTACAACAATGGATGTATGTAATTATTTTACTTCCGCATTAAAGAAAACTGTAAATTATTCTTGCTAACCTATGTTTAAAATGATAGTAAAGCATATATTTTTGAGAATTAAATTGGTAAAAATAAATATTTTGTTATTTGAAGGAACTGAGTGTTCTGAAAAATTCACTTATGGTTCACACATGATTGCCTGAATATAATAGATAAATGAAGTATTAATGTTTCTAAGATTTACAACATATTTTCATATTACACTGATAACAAACTTACATTTCATTGCATGTGTTAGCTGTTCATATTGCTGTTGAGCAAGAACATGAAGTTTATCTTCTGACGGGCCTCCTTGAAAGAAATCTTTAAGTAAACCTGTATCTAAAAGGAAATAAATGCTTTTAAATATATCACTATTAGATGTTTTTCATATATTGCTATTATCACATTATTTAATATTTTAATCATTTTCCCTATTAATGACAGTTTTCATGGAAAATATTTATCAAAAATAAATAGGCAGGGGCTTCCCTGGTGGCGCAGTGGATGGGAGTCCGCCTGCCAATGCAGGGGACACGGGTTCGTGCCCCGGTCCGGGAGGATCCCACATGCTGCGGAGCGGCTGGGCCCGTGAGCCATGGCCGCTGAGCCTGCGCGTCCAGAGCCTGTGCTCCGCAGCGGGAGAGGCCACGGCAGTGAGAGGCCCGTGTACCGCAAAAAAAAAATAAATAAATAGGCAGGGGACTTCCCTGGTGGCGCAGTGGTTAAGAATCCACCTGCCAATGCGGGGGACACGGGTTCAAGCCCTGGTCTGGGAAGATCCCACATGCTGCAGAGCAACTAAGCCCATGCACCACAACTACTGAGCCTGTGCCCTGGAACCCATGAGCCACAACTACTGAAGCCTGCATGCCACAACTACTGAAGCCTACGTGCCTAGAGCCCATGCTCCGCAACAAGAGAAGCCACTGCAATGAGAAGCCCATGCATCACAATGAAGAACAGCCCCCGCTCGCTGCAACTGGAGAAAGCCCGCACACAGCAACGAAGACCCAACCAAAAATAAATGAATAAAAATAAATAAATTTTTTAAAATAAATAAATAAATAGGCAGTATTATAAAAATACTGACTTAAAAACTGAATTGATAAAGGTAATTTTGCTTAGTTTTAATATTATTTTTCCTTTTTTCTCCAAGTTCTTATGATATAGTCACCCAACCAGCCAAAATAAGTCATTTAGGTATAAAAAACAGAATACAGTCAGTCTGGGTACTAATAGAGGAAAAAAAGATTTATTTTCCAAGGTAGAAACTGATGGGCTATAGTCAGATCTGAGTAAGAAAGAACACAAAGGGATACAGTTAAAAACATTAACTTACTGAAAGAAATTTTGGAAGAAAAAACTAGACGGCCCATGTGCAGCAACGAAGACCCAATGCAGCCAAAAATAAATAAATAAAATTAATAAAAAGAAAGAAATTCTTATAGTAATTCTTTACATTTCTGAAACTATATACATATTTTTTTTTTTTTTTTTTGCGGTATGCGGGCCTCTCACTGTTGTGGCCTCTCCCGTTGCGGAGCACAGGCTCTGGACGCGCAGGCTCAGGGGCCATGGCTCACAGGCCTAGCCGCTCCGCGGCATGTGGGATTTTCCCGGACCAGGGCACGAACCCATGTCCCCTGCATCGGCAGGTGGACTCTCAACCACTGCCCCACCAGGGAAGCCCCTGAAACTATTTTTAACATATTTCTTGATAATATTAACTAAGATACATTGAATACTACTCTAAATAGATTATTTTATTCAACAACCCTTGAAGCATTATTATTCCTTTTAACATTGAAAAAACTGTTCAAGTATATATTAAACAACTTGTCTAAGGTCACATGGCTACTAGTTGAGAGCCAGGTTCTAGCTTGGCAATATGACCAACCTTCTAACCCCTGTTTTATTCTGCCTCTCAGTAACTCCCCTGCAGTATGAAAGCCAACTATTTATACCATATATTTGGCTATTCCCCACTCCAGTAATATCACTAAAAGTTAATTAAACTCCATTTCTTCCCAATTTAGTTTTACACTTTACATTTTTCTCTTTCATCACTTTTTAAAGGACTATTTACCCATTATTATATTCTAAAACCACATCAGCTTACCTTTTCACCCCATTTTATAATAATTCCAAGTTGTTAGCAGAGATCGACTTCATACATTCCTCAAATATGATAATGTTTATGATAAACATTCTAAAATTGGTTGTAATGTTTTCCAATGTTAAATTGTTTTTCAAACTAATTCATGATTTCTCACGAATCTAAGTCTTTTGGATTCATCCCCACTAAATTTATGACTAATATTTCTACCATAATCACTAGGTCAGCAGTTCCTTATTTGCTCTGGCTATTACCTCATCAAAGTACAGTTTCCTTCAAAACCCTCCTTTTTTCCAGGTTTGCCAAAGACCACTTCTTGGCTTATCCGGTCACCTCTTCAAGGATTTCAAAATATTACCAATATCTAGGAAACTTTTTACTTTCCCTCTTTTTGTCATTTGTAGTTACCTCTGTGCTTCACCCACACCCCAGCCTCTAAATGATTTTTACCTATGGTTTATTTTGTTCTGCATTCCCACTTCAAGATGACCCAGGATAAGGCCAGAGTCTCACAGTAGTTCTAAGTTCTAGTTCTCTTAACTGGAATGCTTATTGTAGCTGCAGCTATTTCGTCCCCTCTTCTTTCAAAATCTAATTCTTCTTTGATCACTTCCCAAAGTTAGGATGGGAATTTTCTAAGTCCACCATACTCCCATCTGAGTTGGTTAGTCTTGGAAAGAAATTTTCTGTAGCAAGACAGAATTCCACATAGTTCAGTATAAGTCCAGTTAAAAATTGTGTGGTATAGTGCAGGGGTCCCCAACCCCCAGCCACGGACCAGTAGTGGTCCGTGGCCTGTTAGGAACTGGGCCACACAGCAGGAGGTGAGCAGTGGGCGAGAGAGTGAAGCTTCATCTGTATTTACAGCCTCTCCCCATCACTCACATTACCACCTGAGCTCCACCTCCCGTCAGATCAGGGGCAGCATTAGATTCTCATAGGAATGTGAACCCTACTGTGAACTGCACATGCAAGGGATCTAGGTTGCGTGGTCCTTAAGAGAATCTAATGCCTGATGATCTCAGGTGGAGCTGAGGCAGTGATGCTAGCGCTGGGGAGCGGCTGCAAATACAGGTTATCATTAGCAGAGAGGTTTGACTGCACAGAGACCATAATAAATCAATTGCTTGCAGACTCATATCAAATCCCTATCAGTTATACAGATTGCCAACAAACACATGAAAGAATGCTCAACATCATTAGAGAAATGCAAATCAAAACTACAATGCGATATCATCTCACACAGGTCAGAATGGCCATCATCAAAAAATCTACAAACAATAAATGCTGGAGAGGGTGTGGAGAAAAGGGAACCCTCTTGCACTGTTGGTGGGAATGTAAATTGATACAGCCACTATGGAGAACAGTATGGACATTCCTTAAAAAACTAAAAATAGAACTACCATAAGACCCAACAATCCCACTACTGGGCATATACCCTGAGAAAACCATAATTCAAAAACAGTCATGTACCAAAATGTTCATTGCAGCTCTATTTACAACAGCCAGGACATGGAAGCAACCTAAGTGTCCATCAACAGATGAATGGATAAAGAAGATGTGGCACATATATACAATGGAATATTACTCAGCCATAAAAAGAAACGAAATTGAGTTATTTGTAGTGAGGTGGATGGACTTAGAGTTTGTCATATAGAGTAAAGTAAGTCAGAAAGAGAAAAACAAATACCATATGCTAACACATATATATGGAATTTAAGGGAAAAAAAAGGTCACGAAGAACCTAGAGGCAAGACGAATAAAGACGCAGACGTACTAGAGAATGGACTTGAGGATATGGGGAGGGGGAAGCGTAAGCTGTGACAAAGTGAGAGAGTGGCATGGACATATACACACTACCAAACGTAAAACAGCTAGTGGGAAGCAGCCGCATAGTACAGGGAGATCAGCTCCGCGCTTTGTGACCACTTAGAGGGGTGGGATAGGGAGGGTGGGAGGGAGGGAGACGCAAGAGGGAAGAGATATGGGAACACATGTATAACTGATTCACTTTGCTATAAAGCAGAAACTAACACACCATTGTAAAGCAATTATACTCCAATAAAGATGTTAAAAAATAATCCCTATCAGTGAGTGGCAAGTGACAATTAAGCTGCATCTTATGGAGTAGACTGGGCATAAGCAACACACTTCGGGTGTCACTGTCTCCCATCACTCCCAGATGGGAACATCTAGTTGCAGGAAAACAAGCTCAGGGCTCCCACTGATTCTGCATTATGGTGAGTTGTATAATTATTTCATTATATATTACAACATAACAATAATAGAAATAAAGTGTACAATAAGGACTTCCCTAGTGGCGCAGTGGTTAAGAATCGCCTGCTGGACTTCCCTGGTGGCGGAGTGGTTAAGAATCAGCCTGGCAGTGCAGGGGACACAGGTTCGAGCCCTGGTCCAGGAAGATCTAAGCAACTAAGAGCAACTAAGCGGAGCAACTAAGCCCGTGCGTCACAACTACTGAACCTGCACTCTAGAGCCCACGAGTCAAAACTACTGAGTCCGTGTGCCACAACTACTGAAGCCTGCATGCCTTGAACCCATGCTCCACAACAAGAGAAGCCACCACAATGAGAAGCCCGCACACCACAACGAAGAGTAGCCTCCGCTCGCCACAACTAGAGACAGCCCGTGAGCAGCAACGAAGACCCAACACAGCCAAAAATAAATAAATAAATTTTTTAAATAAAAAAAAAAAAGCGCACAAAAATGTAGTGTGCTTGAATCATCCCAAAACCATCCCCCCACCCCCACCCAACCACCGGTCTGTGGAAAAACCGTCTTCCACGACACCAGTCCCTGGTGCCAAAAAGGTTGGGGACCACTGGTATAGTGGAATTCTTTCTATAGTGTAGTATAGTGGAATGTGCTAACTAATCTGAATTTGAATCCCAGCTTTGAATCTAGCTACATGACCTCAGGCAACTTGCTAAATTTGTCTGAATCTTGGGGGTTTTTTTTCCCCTTTATAAAACAGAGATAATTAAATAACACTATCCTCACAAAGTTATTGTGAATATTAAGTTATAATGCATGAACACTTCCTAGATATTGACTGGGGCATAGTTGCGCTCCATAAATATTAGTTTCTTTCCCTCAATTACTTTTTCTTCATTTTAGATTCTGTCCTTGCTAGAAATAGAAAACAGTTACTCAACATATTCTGAATGTTGGTGGAATGTCCTCTTTGTCTAATATTCTAGTTAACCGTACCTATGCCTTTCACTATAAACAAGGGATTAGAGTAAGAAGCAATCTCAGTTAACATACTGTGATTAAGAGCATGATTCAAAGGGCCAGAGTCAGAGCAGTAGTGTTTGAATCCAGGCTCTGACACCTACCAGTCAAAAGACTCTGAGTGGCTTCAACCTCTCTTGAACCTCAGATTCCATATTTATAAAAGAGAAATAATGAGTAACCAATTCATTGAGTTCTTGTTAAGATTTGATGAAATAATTCAAGCAAAGGATTTAGTTCAGTGCCTTATACATAAGTGCTCAATAAATGTTAATGTTAAATAATATTTCTTAATTTATTAAAGAAGCAAATAAAATATTCTCAGAATATTTAATCTGAGATATTCGTATCATAAAACATACATACTGGGGCTTAAAGAAGTCTTGAGTTTGAAATAGTCTGATCATGATTTAATTGGGATCATCTTGGAGCACAGACTCTAGAGTCAGGCAGATCTAAATCTGAATCCTAGCTCTCTTACCAAGTAGTTATGTGACTATATAAAAATGAATGAATCTTTCTGAGTTTCAGTTTTTTTATCTATAAAATGCTGATAAATGTTAATGCCTATATTCTGAGCTCTGGTATATTCCAGAACAGCATACTAGCATCTGTTCTGATTGCCTACATCACTCTAATTATTGAACATTTTGAATATTCCCCTTGCCCGTATCTCACAGAACTGGTATAATAAAGATTAAATGAGGTAATGGATGTAAAATACTTTATCCATATTAAGTGCTCTATATATGGTAGTTATTCATTAATCAGATGTATCTGATATGTCATCTTAATGATTTTAAATAATTTCATTTTAAAAATATTAAAATTTCAATAATTTAGAAATTAAAAGTTAAAGCAAGTACCTTCATGCTCATTTAAAATAAATTCTACTGGATTGCTAACACCCAGTCCTGAACAACGAGGTAGCAGCAGAATCACTTTAACTTTCTGTAACCTATGATCCTTTGATTCAAGGTTAATAAATGTCTCATGAAGTATTTCAATATCTGGGAGAAAAAACACAGAAAATGTATGTAAAAATATTAATTAAAAATCTTAATGCAGTATGTAATTATATCTATTTATCATTGTTCATTTTTAAATCCTCAACCCCACAAAAAGTCATTTTAATGCAGTCAGAAAAGAGGATTATTTTCTGATAACATCCTAAAGTTAATGCGTGAATTCTCTTAATAGAGTTCTTTCTCCTTTACTTGAGAGAATGATTTTGAAGTTTAAATATCTTCTACATAAAATATAATTTAAATTTTCCATTTTGAACTTCAGATTCCATTTAAAGCAGTATGGTATAGTGGAAGGAAATGGCTTTTAGAGGCAGAAATACCCGAGTTTGACTCCCAACTTCACTATTTACTATCTGTGTGACAATCTCTCTAAGCCTCAATTTCCTTATTTGCAAAATGGGATAATAAAGCCTACACCTCATCTAATTGTAGTGAAGATTGAGATAAAGTAGTTAGGCTTAGCATGGTGCCTAGTATACAGTAAATGCTCAGTATTGGTTACTTCCCTTCCCATTTTTTAACCCCTTTTATATTCTATTTTTCCGAGAAAAAAAATTTTTATTAGCATTTATATTTTCATTTAGCATTTTATAATTTTTATTTAGGACAGTCTAAAGGTCCTCAGGGACCTTATAATTTAGTTTAAGAGTGTCTGCCTTCCCTCAGGTTATAACTATCTGTGATCCTATCTTAGGGCCACCCCTTCACTTCTGCAATGGCTCCCATTCCCCTCATCTGCTGAGGAGCCGCTCTTGAAATTGCCCTACCCAACCCTTCTCTTGTCTGATCAATTCTTCTCTCTTTCTATTGTCTCTTTTGAAAAAAAATTTTTAATCAAGTGGGCCTTTTTCTTTTTTTCTCCTATTTTTAACTTTTTATTGTAAAAGTTTAAACATATTATGTCAAAAATAGACATAATAAAAAAAAAATAGACATAATATGTAATAAATTCTCAAGTACCCATTATGGTGCTTCAACAATGAACCATTCATTCCCAATCTTGTTTCATCTATATCCACATCCACTTCTACTCCCTCATATTATTTTGAATCTATAAAATATTTCACCATATATCACTAAAAGATAAGAACCCCTTTAAAAATACAACCCCATACATTTTAAAAAGTAATTTGTTATTATCATCAAATAATAATGGCATACAATCGTGGCTCAAATTTTCCAATAGTCTCACACTTGTCAAATTTTTTTTTACAGTTTGTTTAAATCAGGATTTAGATAAGGTACATACATTGCAATTAGTTGATGTCTTTTAAATTTATTTTTGTTTATAGGTACCCTCTCCATTTTTTCTTATCATTTATTTCTTAATGAAACATGTTTTTTTTGTACTACTAGAGTTTCCCACAGTCTGGATTTTGCTAATTACTTTCCTAAAGTGTAGTTTATTAGTAGCCGGATCTTTAGAGCTTAATTAGATTCAAGTTCTTTTTTTTTCTTGGTGGGTGGGGAGCACAAAACTACTTCACAAGTGGGGTCACATTCATCCATTAAATTGCCTTTATGGTACCAGCAAAGGGGTTGCAAAATAGTCGTATTCTACTCCCATCTTCCCTTTTTCATTTATCACCTGGAATGCTTCTAAAAGAAGAAACTTCCCTTCCTCTACTGCTTAGTTACCCAGTGGTTCCTATTCTCTCTGGTTAACTACGTAAAAATTCAAAGGGGTAATAAACCTGGAAGTGCTGGATCATAAGGGCATGTATTTTTTCAATTTTAGTGATTAATGCTAGTTTTCCAAAGTCACTGTACAAATTTACAGTCCAACCAACGGTGTCTGAGCATTCCTAATGCTCCTTACCTTGCCAGCACATGGTACTGCCATCTTTTTAATTTTAATCATTCTGTGGATATGTGGTGGTAAGTTGTGATTTGAACCGCATTTCCTCGATTACTAATGGGGTTAAGGTACTTTTACATAAGTTGTTTTGGTATTTGTATATCCTCTTTTGTGAAATGCCTGGTCATGTCTCTTGCACATTTTCCAACTGGGCTGTCTTTTTTATTGTTAATTTGTAAGAATTCTTTGTATACTGTGGCAAAAAAAACCTCTTCATCAGTTATATATTCCCTCTCTACAGTTTGCCTTTGTACTCTTAATGCATAGAAGTCCTTAAATTTTAAAAAATTTTACTGTAGTCCAATTTATCAATCTTTTCTTTTATGATGAGTGCTTTATGTGCCCTGTTTAAGAAATCTTTACCAGCCCCAGTCAAGAAGTTTTCTCCTATAATACATTCTAGATTTGTGTAGATGGTGTGAAGCAGGGGTCATTTTTTCCCAGCACCGTTTACTAAAAAGACCTTCTCTTCCTTAATATCCTGTAGCATCAAGAGGAGTGAATTGAATCAATACAGATCAACTTGGAGAAGAAACTCATCTTTATGACATTTAGTATTTCAATTCATGAACATGGTCTGTTGTTTCCATTTATTTAGGTCTTCTTTCTTTCTTTCAATAATGTTCCATAAGTTTTATAAGGAGGTCTTACACATCTTTTACTAGATGTATTCCTAAAAGTTTTATGGTTTTTTGTTCATTGTAAAAGGTATCTGTTTCATTTTCAAATTTTTGTTATGGGTGTACAGAAACTGAATTTGTATGCTGACCTTGTATCTAGCAACACTGCAAAAGTCATACGTGTAACTGATTCACTTTGCTGTACAGCAGAAATTAACACAACATTGTAAATCAACCATACCCCAATAAAAATTAATTTTAAAATGGCATACGTGAAATCTAGTTTATAGATTACTTTGTTTTTTCCACATATATAATCATGTCACCTATAAATTAAACACAATTTTATTTCTTCCTTTCCAATCATTATATCTTCTATTTCTTCTTTTCTTTCCTTACTGTACTGCCTGTGATTCCCAGTACAATGTTGACTAGAAGTGGTGATGGCAGGCATGCTTATCTAATCCCTGATACCAGAAAGCTTTAAACATACCATCAAGTATGATATTTGCTGTGTATATATATATAATAAATGAATGTTAAATTTTATCAAACTTCTTTTCTGCATCTATTGAGATGACCATAAAATTATTATCCTATTAACATGATTACATACATTGATTTTTAAGAGTTAAACCAACTTTGTATTCCTAGAATCTAGCTTATTTATAATGTACTATTCTTATATATTTCTAAATACAGTTTGCTAATAATTATTTCAGCTAGCTAACACTTATTTTTACAAATATGCTAATGAGTGGCACTAGCCTATAATTTTCCTTCCTTTAATATCCATTTCAAGTTTTTGATATCAAGGTTATAAATTAACTGGGAAGTAATCCTTCTTTTTCTATTCTCTGAAAGAGTATTATTTCTTCCTTAAAGGACTAAAGGTTTTAAAATATTTTGCTTTGTGAGTGGGGAGATTTTCAATTATGAATTTAATAGATATTTATATCCACTAATTTTAAGATCTTAATAGATACAAGAGTATTCAGATTTTCTATTTCTTCTTCTGTCAGTTTTGGTAAGTTGTGTTGTTCCAGGAATATGCCAATGTCATCTAAATGTTCAAGTTTGCTCATAGTATCTTTTTATTATGTTTTAAATGTCTCTAGGATCTGTAGTAATATCTCCTTGCCCATTACTGATAACTGAATTGTTTTATAAACTTTTTTCTTGAAGAGCTGAATTAAATTAATATACTTTACCCATTTTTAAATTGTGATATATGTCTTATTATTGTTTACATATTCTAGATACAAGTCCCTTATTACATACATGATTTGCAAATATTTTCTCCCATTCTGTGGGTTGTCTTTTCACTTTCTTGATAGTGACCTTTGAAGAACAAAAGTTTTTCATTTAGATGAAGTTCAATTTATCTTTTCTTTTGTTGTGCTTTTGGTGTTTAAACAACCACTGCCAAATTCAAAGTCACAAAGTTTTACTCCTGTGTTTTCTTCTAGAAGTTTTATAGTTTTACCTCTTATAATTAGGTCTTTGATCCAGTTTTGAGTTAATTTTTGTATATGATTTGAAGTAAGGGTCCAACTTCATTCTTTTGCACGTGGATATCCAGTTATCCCAGCACCATTTGTTGAAAAGACTATTCTTCCCTTGTTGAATGGTCTTGGCGCACTTGTCAAAAATCAATTGACCGTAAATGTAAGATTTTACTTCTGGATTCTCAATTCTATCCACTGATCTACATGTTTATCTTTATGCCAGTCCCGCATTGTCTTGATAACTAAAGCTGTGTAGTGAATTTTGAAATCAGGAAGTGTGAGTCCTATAACTTCCTTCTTTTTCAAGACTGCTTTGGCTACTTCAGGTCCCTCGGATTTCCATGTGAATTTTAGGACAGAATGTCAATTTCTGCAAAAAAGCCAGCTAGGGTTTTTATAGGGATTGCATTAAATCTGTATTTTTTCATGGATTCTTTAGAATTTTCTATATACAGAGCATTTTACCTGCTGATTTTAGATAATGTGGCTTTATATATTTTGAGACTATGTTATTATGTACATACTTCTTAGTACTGGTATATTTTCCTGATGACTTAAACATGCTATATTTCTAGTAAGTTTTCTTGACATAACACTACTTTGTCTATAGCTCCTTTTGTTAGTATGTTCACTGAATATCTTTTTCTGTCCTTCTAAGTTTTTTTTTTTTTTGAATATCCTTTTATGTAAGGGGTATCTCTTATAAATAGCATTTTAAAGTTGATCTTTAAAAATCCAGTATTGATGTTCTTTGTCTTGTAATTCAAGTATCAGTCATGCATATTTAATGTTTACTTATTGATTTATAAATACATATTTTTTGTAAAGTTTAATCTACCTACTTCCTTTCTATTTGTCTTGCCTTTTATACATTACTATGGTGATTCCAATTCCATATTCCACCCCTCCCGCTTAGCTATTAGTTTTACATTCTTTTATTATTTGTTTATTGTTTGCCCCGATATTATAACACATACCACTGACTTAATAATTTACTACTTTTATCATTTCTTAGACAAAGCAAGGATGACAGAACACATTAATTCCATTTCCTTCTCTAAACTATGTGCAATTGTTGTAATGTATTTTAATTACATTAACACAAATATTGTTAGCTCCACAAGACATTAGTTTACAGTCCCACAAGACACTAGACTATAATTATTTAGATTTACCTATGTACTAACCTTTTCCATTGCTCTTCATTTCTTCCAGCATCTACAACCTTCTGTATGAGACAATATTCCTTCTACTCAAACAATAATCTTTAGTAAACCCTTTATTGTATCTGCTGGTAACAAACTCACTCTCTTTTTCTGAGAGTATCTTTATTTCAAAGGAAATTTTTGCTGTGTATAGAAATCTAGCCTGACATTTTCTTTCTGCACTATGAAGATATTGTTTGTCTCTGGCCTCAGTTGTTTCTGTTGAAAAGTTAATTTTTAGTTTTATTGCTATCTCATCGAAGGTAATATGTATTACTTCCCTGGCTGCTTTGAACATTGTTCTTTGTCTTTGGTTTTCAGCAATTATGCTATGATGTGCCTACTATGTTTTTTACACATTTTTTATTTTTTAACATCTTTATTGGGGTATAATTGCTTTACAATGGTGTGTTAGTTTCTGCTTTATAACAAAGTGAATCAGTTATACATATACATATGTTCCCATATCTCTTCCCTCTTGCGTCTCCCTCCCTCCCACCCTCCCTATCCCACCCCTCCAGGCGGTCACAAAGCACCGAGCTGATCTCCCTGTGCTATGCGGCTGCTTCCCACTAGCTGTCTACCTTACGTTTGGTAGTGTATATATGTCCATGCCTCTCTCTCGCTTTGTCACAGCTCACCCTTCCCCCTCCCCATATCCTCAAGTCCGTTCTCCAGTAGGTCTGTGTCTTTATTCCTGTCTTACCCCTAGGTTCTTCATGACATTTTTTTTCTTAAATTCCATATATATGTGTTAGCATACGGTATTTGTCTTTCTCTTTCTGACTTACTTCACTCTGTATGACAGACTCTAGGTCTATCCACCTCACTACAAATAGCTCAATTTCATTTCTTTTTATGGCTGAGTAATATTCCATTGTATATATGTGCCACATCTTCTTTATCCATTCATCCGATGATGGGCACTTAGGTTGTTTCCATCTCCGGGCTATTGTAAACAGAGCTGCAATGAACATTTTGGTACATGACTCTTTTTGAATTTTGGTTTTCTCAAGGTATATGCCCAGTAGTGGGATTGCTGGGTCATATGGTAGTTCTATTTTTAGTTTTTTAAGGAACCTCCATACTGTTCTCCATAGTGGCTGAACCAATTCACATTCCCACCAGCAGTGCAAGAGTGTTCCCTTTTCTCCACACCCTCTCCAGCATTTATTGTTTGTAGATTTTTTGATGATGGCCATTCTGACTGGTGTGAGATGATATCTCATTGTAGTTTTGATTTGCATTTCTCTAATGATTAATGATGTTGAGCATTCTTTCATGTGTTTGTTGGCAGTCTGTATATCTTCTTTGGAGAAATGTCTATTTAGGTCTTCTGCCCATTTTTGGGTTGGGTTGTTTGATTTTTTGTTATTGAGCTTCATGAGCTGCTTGTAAATTTTGGAAATTAATCCTTTGTCAGTTGCTTCATTTGCAAATATTTTCTCCCATTCTGAGGGTTGTCTTTTGGTCTTGTTTATGGTTTCCTTTGCTGTGCAAAAGCTTTTAAGTTTCATTAGGTCCCATTTGTTTATTTTTTGTTTTTATTTCCATTTCTCTAGGAAGTGGGTCAAAAAGGATCTTGCTGTGATTTATACACATTTATTTTTATTGGAGTTCATAGCACTTCTTGAATCTGTGACTTTAATCAATTTTTAAAAACTCCCAGTCCGAATTTCACATATTGTTTTTTCCCAGTTCCTTTTCTCCTCTCTTTCTGGGTTCCCAATCACAACATACCTGACATCACTGGATCACTGAATCTCATGTGTATTTTATGGTCTCTTCCATATTAGTCATCCTTTTGTCTCCTGATGCTTCAGTCTGGATAGTTTCTTCTGACTGATCAGTTCACTTATTCCTTCTTTTAGTTTTAACCTACTGTTAAATCTGTTTATTTCTTAATTTCACATATTGTATTTTTCAATTCTAGAATTTTCTTCTGAGTTTTTAAAAAATTATAGTTTCCAGTTCTCTGCTGAAATTCTGCAGTTTGTCATTTAGTCTCTTCAGCATATTAATCATAGTTAAAGTCCACATCTGATACCTCCAGTACTTGGCCCTTTTGTGGGTTTGCTTCTATTGCAGTATTTTTCTCTTTATTTCACTCACATTTTTCTTCTATTTTGTCTGATTTTTCTTTTTCTTGAGTGCCAGACACAGAATTTGAAAAAAATTAGGAGATAATATGAGATCCAGGATGATGTTACTTTCTTCCAGAGAGAACTTACTTTTGCCTCTGGCAATCCCAGATCACCTTAATCCAATTGGGAATTGAGATGACTGGAATTTGGGCTTCAGTTCATCAGAGGACTGATCACTACCCAGGGTATACTTCTGTGCTCCAATGAAATCCTGGGTATTTACCAGTCTACCTCTCCATGTCAAGCCCTGGATTCTACTTATCTTCTCGCTGACCCTGTGAATCTGTCAAAAGATTCGTTTAGTTTTTCAGCTTCACTGAACCTATAATGAAATGTTATCTTTTGTCACAGCATGATCCAGTGGAAAAATTCTTTAAAAATAAGAAGCCTAAGGACTTAGCATCTGGTCCTAGATATTATCTTTGTCCCTTAAGAACTCCTGTGATGTGTTCTTATTTATTAGAAGATGACAATTTCTACCACTTACTTTAATTATTGTTTGAAACTCAAATTATGCAGTAAATGTCAAGCAATATACCAGAGTGCCAATATATTCATTAATTTAAACTGCAGTTGTTTAACCAATATTAAGTAACAAGAACAGCCTGATATAATACAGATTAGTGGGGATTTTAGGAGTATAGTTCATATATAGAGTTTTTATTACGAGAGATAACAAATTCAAATATTTTTAACATTTCTAAATCTTACAGAACATTACCACCAAACAAATAAATATTTGTACGTACTTTTACATCCCATTTTTGTGAAAAGGTTCTTCAGGTCAGGATCCTTAGTGTGTGATTGTACTCCACACACAAATATTTTTGAGGTATTATTATTTGTTAAGACTGACATATGGGCAACTGTGTACCACGAACCTGTATTGACCATTAAGATATCATCATCCATATTTAATAAAGCCTTCACAGAATGGACAGCGAGACTTCGAGATTTGTCCTACAAGATAATGGTACAATTAGAATTTCGAAGGGTTTGACTAGAAGCATGTACTGACTTCTTTTTGCCTTAGGTAAAACAAAGTACTGGCAGAAATTCTGAGGAGATACCTAACGCATTCCAGTTTAAAACATCTTAACATATGTTAAAATATAAACTTAACAAAGATAACTGATATAAACTGATTTAAAACAATACCCTAACTTTGTTTAGCCTAAATTATGACTGTGATCATTTAACTTTTATACAGTGATAAGGCAATGCCAAAATCCCCAAAATGTGATTAACAGACTACTGATGTCCTGCCTTAGCTCCCATTCTTAAGCCTTCATGAAAATGCACCCATTTGCTACTGCCATTCTTTCTTCCCCATTACACTCTCATCTAAATGGCTGCTAGCTCACAGAGATTAAAAGTAAGATGGTTGACAAGCTTATAAAAGGGGGCTGGACAGATGAGTTTCTGCATCTGATCTCAGTGCTCAACAAGGTGTCACAACAAAATAAGGCCAAGAGACTCTGCCCAAGAATGCAGGTATTATGAAGGGATAAACCTTACAAAACTAAGGTGAATCTGAGGCAAGAATTGAAATCTAAGCACATAAAAATTAATTTAACCTGATTTCTTTTAATTTCTCTTTCTATTGAAACCACATTATACCTCACATTCTCTTCCTGCATTGATAGCCGTTTATATATACACATCTTACAAATCAAAGCTGTAGGAATATAGTAAAGAGATAATGGGAAAGTATTATACATTGCATTTTCAAATGCAGGATGGCACTAGCATCTTCCCCAGAAATGGAAAGAAGAAAAGGAATCACTGTGCCTTCTCTTGAATCCTCCCTTGGGAGAGAAAAATATAGCCTTTTAGCTATAGGCAATAAGAGTTCCCCCATCTATGGTGTGTAGGAAGAATATGTTCTTTACAATATGCCCACTTCACATGGGGCAAAGATGTCAAAGTATAAAATGAAAACTGGCTGTAGGGGAATTAATTTTATTCAAGGTGAAAATTAGGCCTTATAAACCTCCTTGATAACCTATACAAAATATAACCAATTTGTTAGGTTTTATTTTTAAGTGGAGGAATTCTCTGGGTGAGCAGGATTACTGAGAATCACAATGCAAGTAAGTGTTAGTTTACCTGAAATACAAGTTTATAATCTTTGAAAAGATCTATATTTAGAAGATCACTTTTAAGATGAGATGGAAAAATTAAGACATCATAGCAATGTTGATCCACAGCAAAGACTTTATTATCAATATGCAACACAGATTTGACTTTATTATAGCCTTTTTTCTTCAAACTATGATAAACTTCTTCAGGGCTGTAAATATATAACATTAGGTTTTAATTAAAAATATAACACGTCAAAAGTGTTATTTAACACTAGAATCTTTTTCCTACAATAAATAAAAATATCACTGCAAATATTGCATCTAATGGAACTTGTAATTTTAGCCAACAATAAGTTGAAAAACAGAGACAAAAAAGTTAACACATTTATGTAATTACTTTTGGTAATCTGGTGATAAAATCCTGAACTAAACTATGATTCCCCAAACACTCCCCCAGATGAGCCCCCCATCCATTAAAAAGGTAATATTTCTTATCACATTATTTTGAAAGGCAAGTGACTTAAATAAAGAACTTGATTAGAAATCTTACCTGATTTTACACGTATTTATCCAAGCATAAAGTGGCAAAGTTGAGGCCCTTAGTTCCTGGTTCCTAACTGTTTCTGGAAGAATGTGGTAAATTGAAAGGGCATCATGTTTGATTCGACATCTTGCCAATGCCGCAGCCAATTTTGTCTTAAAACTAGAAACAGAAAATCCATTCTTGGTAAGTACTGCATTGAAGACAAGACTATCAATTTTCCACTAGAAACATTAACAATTAGAATTTTAACAAATACTTCTATAATTCTATTTCAAATTTTTGAAGTCTAAAATTAAAATTTGCCATATTTAAAAATGGAAATCCAATAATCCTGCTTCTTTTCTTCAGTTTTTGATGTCTCTGTATAGCTGTGTATCTCCTCAAATATTTTCTTTTTTAAAATTTATTTATTTATGGCTGCATTGGGTCTTCGTTGCTGCACGCGGGCTTTCTCTAGTTGTGGTGAGCGGGGGGCTACTCTTCATTGTGGTGTGCGGGCTTCTCATTGTCATGGCTTCTCTTGTTGCGGAGCGTGGGCTCTAGGCACGCGGGCTTCAGTAGTTGTGGTACGCGGGCTCAGTAGTTGTAGCTCGTGGGCTCTAGAGCACAGGCTCAGTAGTCGTGGCGCACGGGCTTAGTTGCTCTGCGGCATGTGGAATCTTCCCAGATCAGGGCTCGAACCCGTGTCCCCTGCGTTGGCAGGCAGATTCTTAACCACTGCGCCACCAGGAAAGTCCTCCTCAAATATTTAAAACAATTGCTGGCTGAGAGACAAATTTTATGTAGTGAAAAAGGTGTAGGATTTAGAGTCAGACAAACGAAGTTAAATTCAGGCTCTGGGGCTTCCGTGGTGGCGCAGTGGTTGAGAGTCCGCCTGCCGATGCAGGGGACAAGGGTTCGTGCCCCGGTCCGGGAAGATCCCACATGCCGTGGAGCGACTGGGCCCATGAGCCATGGCCGCTGAGCCTGCGCGTCCAGAGCCTGTGCTCCGCAACGAGAGAGGCCACAACAGTGAGAGACCCGCGTACTGTAAAAAAAAAAAAAAAAAATTCAGGCTCTGTCACTTACTAGCTGTGTGACCTCAGGTGTGATACTGAATCTCTCATCAGCCTCAGTTTTCTCATCTGTAAAATGTGATCAGCTCACCTTGCAATTAATGTGGTGATTAATATCATGTGTGTAAAATACTTAGCACAGTGCCTAGCACGTGGCAGGCCCTCATTATAGGTCAGTTATTATTATCAGAGATGGCAACAGTGTACTCTTGATAAGATTAAGGAACTTTCATGAATATGTATCAAGTCCTTCCCAGTTCTGACTATCCCATACCTCAAAATTCCAAATAACAGAAAAGAAAAACAAGAACTGTTTAGCATAACCATGAAGACCCAATGATTTTTTTTTTAATGTCATAGCCCAAATTTTTAATAAATGAGAATACAGGACTTACTCTTGACCTATATTCATAGCATTTTCACAATAGGAATCTAATTGAATAATAAATCTCAAGGATAACCTTGAATGAGAAATGAGGAAGGGATGCCACAAAAAGTCAAGTTCCTTGAGAATGGTGCATGTGGCTGCAGAAAAGCTTAATAAGATAGAGACAGAGAGCGAGAGCAGGGGGTGGGGGGGGGGGAGGGAGAGAGGGAGGGAGGGAGGGTGAGAACACAGGGGCACTTTGGGTGGGGGTAGAGGGGAGGGTTATCAAACATTAAGCCTTCTGGGGCTATCATAGAATTAGATTTGTGGGAACTTCCCTGGTGGCACAGTGGATAAGACTCCGTGCTGCCAATGCAGGGGGCCCAGGTTCGATGTCTGGTCAGGGAACTAGATCCTACACGCATGCCACAACTAAGAGTTCGCATGCCACAACTAAGGAGTCTGTGTGCTGCAACTAAGACCCAGTGCAACCAAATAAATAAATTAAATTAAATTTTAAAAAAGAATCAGATTTGTGTAGTGCTATGTCCTGATGTCATAGAACTACAGCAAGGGACATTAAAAATAATTATATATTAATGCACATCAAAGAATAAATTAATATAAAGGGGATGAGGTACTGTTCTATATTATACACTGAGATGTTTCTGAGAACAGACTATTTTTGACTAAACAGTCCTTCCAAATACCTACGTAGTTCGAATTTACCATAATAAATGCTACTGACAATTATTCAATCATTAAATATAAAGATCAGAGATGTGAAGCCTAGAAAAATGTATGTGTTGTGTATATACAGGGAGTATAGGGAGAAAAGATTTTCCAAAACCCAGATAGCAAACATTTTGGACTGTGAATTTTAATATAATTTAATCATATAAAAAGTAACTTGAAGTATATGTACAGTTATAAAGATTCTTATATAAACATACAGTATCAGATTGAGGACAAAGACCAAATCCAAATGCTATTAGGATAACAAGATATATCACTTCCATAAATAAAATATCCTGTGATTGCTAAAAATACTTCCATAGCTTTAAGGTAGACTGCAGTGATGAAAACGGAAGCAAAAACAGCCTTTCCCAACATTCTTGATCCAGAACTCCAAATCCTGCTACAATTTGTGCTATGGCAGAGAGTTGCTTAATTATCTTTTTATCAGCATCCCTGTCATACATGTAGCCAGAGCTTTGTTTCTGTATGTTAAATTGTAGTTATATAATTCCTAAGCTTAAATCTTAAATGAACCCATTAGCTACAGGCCAGAATCCAAACTCTTTATCATGACACACAAGGATATTAATAATTTAACCTGAACCAACTCTTCCTTCCTCAATTCTCACCACTCACATCCATAAATCTACCTCTAGTCACACACTGAACTATTTACCACTTTTGCTTACATGCCACATCCATTCCCCTCTTTCTCTACTTTGCTGTTCCTCTGTCTCTCCAGCCAGTATGGTTTGGACTCTGCAATCAGATTACCTGGGTTCAGATTCTGGTTCCACTAATTACTAGTTATGTGACTTTAGACAAGTTACTTAGCTTCTCTAAGCTCTAGGAATTAAGAAGTAGTATCTAACTTATAGAATGGTTGCAAAGATAATTTTGAATGTATTTAAAGTTAAGTTATTCAAGAAACGATAATGATTAATATGCTTATTCTTTTTTTTTTTTTTTTTGGCTGTGTCATGTCTTAGTTGAGGCACACGGGATCTGCATTAAGGCATGCGGGATCTTTCGTTGAGGCACGGCTTCTCTCTAGTTGTGGCGTGCGGGTTTTCTCTTCTCTAGTTGTGGTGTGTGAGCTCCAGAGCGTGTGGGCTCTTTAGTTGTGGCACGCGGGCTTAGTTGCCCCGCGGCATGTGGGATCTTAGTTCCCCGACCAGGGATCGAACCCGTGTCCCCTGCAGTGGAAGGCGGATTCTTTACCACTGGACCACCAGGAAAGTCCAATATGCTCATTCTTTTATTACTAGTATTAATCAAGTACTGCTATCAGACCTGAGCTATAAAGATTAAAAGATAGTTTCTACCCTTAAGTAATTTACAATTAGGTGGTAAAACAGACATACAAACAAATAATTATAGCTCAACATGGTTAATGTTATAAGATACATAGATAAAGAAGAGAGTAAATGTATTGGAAGAAGAACAAAATCAGCCTAAAGGGACTTCCAAGAGGAGAAACCTGAACTATTAAAGGAAAAGCAAGAATTTTCCAGACCACAAGAAGAGAAAAGACATACAGACAGAGGGCAGAGTACCGTAAAAAATGGAGATGTTAAACAGCAAAGCATATTTACAGAGCAATGTTTCCATTTAGAGCAGAAACCTACAGATTTCTATTCTAAGCACCACTTCCCTTCTGGGAATAGAAACTTCCCCTCTTACGAAAAATGTTCCTCTCCTCCTTCCATTCATATAATTTTCTTGGGAGGTGTTCCTAACTGACTCTGTCTCCTTGACTACAGTTGATTGGGAGAGGGTGAGCACTTGACCCAAACCAGAGTCAAGCGAATTTTTGTGTGCAGCAACCGAGAGTCAAGCCAGTCTTTCTAGTTTTCGTGCTGTGTACGATGTAAAGCTCCTGAGTAGTCAGCAGCCAAGTTTCCCATTCTATGAACAGAAGAAAAGATCCAAGAATGAAGGTAAAGCACACAAAGAGGCAGAGACTAGAGTCGAAGAGAGCCCTGATGATACTTGAGCCACAGGATTTAGTTAGTAGAAGCGTAGCCACATCAATGTCTTTCCTGCAAGTCTCATTGTTCAATTCTTCCGTGTGATACCTTACAGTAAAATTTCTCTTTTGTCTAATCTAGTTTGAGTTGGAGTCCTGTGTGTAGTCAAAAAAGAATCCTACCTAATACAAAAAAGGTTTTACTCCGTGTTGGCTTCAAATTTTCAGAAATTTTATCTAACAATGAACAAAATATTTCAAGTTTTTTTTGTTGTTAGTTTGTTTTGCTTTTTGTTTTTGTTTTGTTTTGTTTTGGCCACACCACATGGCTTGTGGAATCTTGGTTCCCTGACCAGGGACTAAACCCAGGCCCTCCGCAGTGAAAGTGCCAAGTCCTAACCACTGGACTGCCAGGGAATTCCCAAAATATCTCAAGTTTTGGAGTGCCATTAGTAATGCCTAACACAAAAGAAATATGGTTCTCTTTAAATATAAATTGAATATTTTCTTAATGCCAAAGGATAATCTTCAGTGAACTGTTTGAATTTCCCATACAAATATAAAAGCAGACATCATACTGACAACTGTTTCAGAATATTCACTAAGTAAGTGAAATGGGCTAAGAGTTTCCAAAGAAGGGGTGGAGAGAATATGAGAGACAAAAACCCATGAACAAGTGTTTAGGGAGCATTTCAGCAAATGAGAAACCCTGGAGCATTATGTGAATGAGAAAACTGAGGAATAGAAGAAAAGGGATATATCCAAGCAAAAGTGATTTATCCCAAAAATCCATGGATGGTTTTAACATTCATAAATCATTCAATGTGAATTACCTTACCACATTAATAGAATAAAGGAGAAAAAGGGCTTCCCTGGTGGCGCAGTGGTTTAGAGTCCACCTGCCGATGCAGGGGACGTGGGTTCGTGCCCCAGTATGGGAGGATCCCGCGTGCCGCGGAGCAGCTGGGCCCGTGGGCCATGGCCGCTGGGCCTGCGCGTCCAGAGCCTATGCTCCGCAACGGGAGAGGCCACAGCGGTGAGAGGCCCGCGTACCCCACCCCAGAAAAAGGGAGAAAAAAATGACCATTTCAGATGCTCACCCCAAAACTCTGATCTGTTTTCTTACTTTAGTAAGACTACAGTTTTCCTCTTGAGATCCTCCTTCCTGCACTGCAGTTGGAAAGTACCTGTAGGTATATAGCCAGGACTATTCTAGGGCTCACCTCATTTGTTTTCATTCTCTCAAGGATCAAAATTCTGTGCTGCTTTTTGTCTAATGTTCAAAATATTTGCCTCATATATTTTGTCCATCTAGCTGCTTACAGGAGGAATATAGCTTGATCCTAGATACTCTGTCATGACTATATAATCACTTTTTTAAAATATCACTTTACCTGCCATGTGGAACAGATTGTGAAAAAGTAAGACTTACAGGCAGGGAAGGAGGACTACTATTGCAGTAGTCCAAGTGACCCATTATAGTGGCTTGGATTTGGACAGTAGGAGTGGAAATGGAAACAAGTAGACACATTCAGCATGTTTTCCAATTGGAGTTACAGAACTTGATGTATTAGGTGTGGTATGGGCACCGGGGAGGGGAGGAAAGAGGAATCAAGGATGATATCTAAGAAGCTGGTGGTGCCTTAATTGTAATGCGGAAGGTTTCAGGACAGTTTTGGGTGGTTTGGGAGGATGGACCACTAAGTCTTTCCTCTCCTGCCTCTCTACTCTTTCACTGCCCATTCCCCAATTCTGCCTCACCAAAGCCCAACAAATTATTTGGCAGAATCAGATTCTTGGGCTAGTGTAAGGCAGGGGGGGAGTAAGAAAGGAAGAAGCTGTGGTCTCCTTTTATTTAACCCAGTCACATAGTATTTAAAATATAGTTGCATTTTGTACAAGGAATGAGTTCTTAAAGACCTTGCATATGTCAAAAATGATAATAGGTGTCATCTTGGATTATATCCCTAAAGCTATGAACAAATGAAGAAAAAGATACAAGTTGGACTAATAAGAACCTGCTATATAAAAAAATAAAAGAAAATTTTTAAAAAAAGATACAAGTTGGTAGAGTGATAAAACACAAGGATCTCTGGAAGAGACAATAACAACAAAGATCAAACAATTTTCATAAGGAGGAAATAATTCTCATTCAATTTCTTGCTAAATAATTACTTCTATCACCTCTTAAAATTAGTCTTCGTCTTCTTGGTAGAAACGTAACAAAAGTATACTTCAAGCTTACAATGATTCTATTTCCCTGGGGACAACAGTGCCCAGCCCCAAGCCACAGATGATCTACAGATGTTGGCCGCTACCATTCTGTCTCAGTTCAGAATTCTGCTCCATTGGCTATGGGGGATTGGCCCAGGGGAATGCACCTGACCTATATGGAGCCAATCAAATTCCCAGGGGAGGGATTATAATTTAGAATTGGGGTTAGAGAGAATAAGTTAGTCTAAGTGAAGAAACTAACAACTGTAACAAGTAAGCTCAAGACGTGGAGTGCAATAGTAGGGTTTTCTCCATGTAGACTAGAGAAGCAGAGAAGGCAGATCTGCAGAGGAAAAGAATGTAGCAGATATTGAGAGAAGCAGAGTTAAAAAGATAGAGACAAAGAAGCAGAGATAAAGGTCCTGACATCTTTCCAGCTCCTGCTTTCATCCTCTTCCTGATTCTCTGAGTTGCATGAGACGTTCCAATACCTTTATAAGAACATTTTCCATTTTGCTCAGGCTAACTGAAGATGGTTTCTATTACTTGAAAGCTGAGACTCTTGATTAAAACCCTTTAGTGTTATCTTTATACATGTATTTTCTCAGCATGATTTTTATCATTATACATGGATTTTTTTCAGTGTTATCTTTATATAAGTATACTGCACTACTGTTCTCTGCAATTCAATCACTAAATACACGCATTTCTCCTATAGCATATTATGAATTGAGTATAGCATGAATTGGGTATGAAATAACTTATTAATGTGGGAATAAGATCTGCATTATATGAAGCTCTATTGGTTTGGGTAGGGGGAAAAACTGCACTGACAGCTTCTTGCCCTGACAAGAATGCAACCAGATGTGTGTCAAGGCAGGAGGTAGCATGGTATGTATTATGGGGAAAGGGAAAAATCTGGAGAATCAGTAACCTAAGACAGTAATATCTTCTGGTTCCTCTGGCCTCCTGAGCCATGACCTTTGCTTGTCCTATTTCCTGCCTGGCTTGCTAACATTCTCAGCTAAAAATCTGCTGCTCATGAAACCACAGTCTGGTCTTTCTTACTTGGTTGGAGCCCTGTGGCTTTCCTAACCTCAGCTCTCATTATGCTCACTGAGACTAAGTTGAGACTTCCATGAACATCTCCTGAGTCCCGACTAAGTCAAACAGAAACTGACAGCAGCTCAGGAAAGCTGAAACTCAGAGCCTGTCCCAGAGCATACTGCCCCACCAACTTTTCTCTAATGTATCTGCACCCATCGAGGGTGCCCATCCTCAGAGGCAGGTTGCCCGGTACTGGTATGGGTGAAGTAGTTGCCCAGAAACCTATGCAGTAATCAGGGGCAAGATCCTTACTTATCTAACACAGAGGGTACATGCATCTGATTGCTTTTGCTTTTCTCCATCTCCAAATTTCTCATGGCTACAACTGACATGAGATATGACTATGTCATATCTTTCATCTTCTAGAGTACTTTAGCCACCACTCACTATCTTAAGTGGAAGGAGTAGTAGCATATAAATGGTTAAATCCTGGGCTCTAGAGTCAGCATTCCTGAATGTGTATTCTGGCTACTCCCCTTTCTAGCTCTATGGCATTAGGCAGGGTCCTTTAACATGTCTGTGCCTCAGTTTTCCCATGTGTAAAAATACAGGTTGGTAACAATATCTACCTCAAAGAGTTGTTATATAAAGAGCTTCTTATAACAATGATTGATACATATTAAGTGTTCAATAAAGGTAAGTTATTACTATAACGCCATTACGTGAGTCCTCTGGTCTCAACCTTCAATACTGTAAGTGAAACTGCTTGAGTTTCCCATAATAATATAAAATGACATATGACAACTGTTGCAGATTATTCACCTGGTAAAAATCTTCCTACAAGATGGCTGTTGTTGCTATATTGTGCTTTCTATTAAGGTTCAACGATGTAATAACAAAAGCCCTAACAACAGTAGCATTTAACACTGATTGACTATCTACTAAGTGTCTGACTCTAAGCTCAGCATTTTATATACATTAGTTTATTTACTTCTCACAACCACCTTTTTAGGTAGATGCTATTATTATCCCCATACTAGGTTTCTGCTGATATTTAGGATAGAAGGAAAACAAATTTAAAACATGTTAGTTTTGTTCTTAACTACTAACATGAAGTTGTAGATCTTTTTTTTCAACTTGGAAGAGTGACAGGTTCTTATCTACTGTTGGAATTTTCTTGTTTGATACATGTTAGATTTTTTTAAAAGAGCTATAAACAAAGCCAGGTAAACAAATAATAGCAGTTTCAAATGAAGTGTAACTTAAGTACGTGCTAAAAATTGTCAGGAATTTTTCATCATTTTCCAAATACTTACAAGTTGGATCCTACAATTCAAGCTTTGAAAAACAACTTGAATTTAAGCAGAATATTTACCCTGTTCAAGATTTGTTTGTAAAGGAACTCAAGAAACTTATCAACTTTTATATTTTTTCTCTATAAAATTTTAACAGTTATCTACACATTATATTGTACACAATTTCACCAGTGAAAATACCAATAATGATTTCATATAAAACATTGTTTTCACCTTTACAATTACCTGTTAAGAAGGTTCTCTACTTCTAGAACTTCCGCTATAGACTCTTCATTATCAGAAAGGAGACGAGCTTGAAATTTTCTATCTTGGAAATCATACAGCATCACAATGATAAGACTGTTCAAATGATCTGGCTACCAAGGGGAAACACACATAAAGAAAAGCATACAAACAATATCTAATAGCAATATTTTCCATTCCATTGTTTTTCATAAGAGAGCAGTCATAAAAATATGACTATTTTTACATAGTCTGGTTGAATTGGGAGATAGAAGAGGACTGCAAAGGGACTTCCCTGGTAGCACAGTGGTTAAGAATCCGCCTGCCAATGCAGGGGACACAGGTTGAGCCTTGGTCTGGGAAGATCCCACATGCCGCGGAGCAACTAAGCCCGTGCACAACTACTAAAGCACGCACTCCTAGAGCCCGTGCTCCACAACAAGAGAAGCCACTGCAATGAGAAGCCCATGCACCACAACAAAGAGTAGCCCCCGCTTGCTGCAACTAGAGTGCCCGTGCACAGCAACAAAGAGCCAACGCAGCCAAAAATAAATAAATAAATACATACATACATAAATAAAAGAAAAAAGAAAAGGACTGCAAACTAGAAAAAAAATCCAATAAAAAATAAACCTCTCAAAAAGGACAATTTTTGGCAGATTCATCAAAATGAAAGGAATAGGATCTATATTAGAAGCCTTAGAAGTATGAGAGTTAAGGACGTGTTTTGAAGAAGTCTCAGCATTAAACAAACTAGTTATTTAAATCTGAAGGCTTTTTAGTACTTTCTAATTAACAACCACGAGACAAGTAATCATGTAAAAGTTATACACTTACTATTATGGTACTTGGGAAGATATAGCTGTCTATTAATATAGTTTCCAAAATATCTTGAACTACAAGACAAGGAAAATGTCTGTTACTGAAAACTCCAAAGCTGAAAATGAAAATTTTGGAATCAAAATACACTTTGGACAATGCTATAAAATACTTTTACTTTCATATCTAAAACATACCTAATTCTTGATAAAGACTCAAATTACAATGACATGATGAAATATTTGTAATCTTTATGAATCCTGGACCCCTGTGACTCAGGCTCCACACGGAATCACAGTCAAAGCAGCATTATCTGAATAGCTCAAGTAGTAATAAAGGAATTCCAATCTTTAATTTATATCCCTTGAAAAACATTAAAGAGGATCTCATTTATAATGTCTTATCCTCTTTATGTTGCATATTGTTGGATTCAATTTGCTAATATTTTATTATACAGGGCACATGAGTCTCCTTTTGTTATAACTACTTAACTATATATATATATCATATTACAGATGCTTTAATAAACATAGATTTTTGTTCTGTGTTTATGTTCATGAAGGATATTGGTCTATAATTTTCTTTTCGTAATATCTTTGTCAATGTTGGTATTAGGATTTAAACTCTGGAAGAGTTTGTGTTAAATTGGTGTTATTTCTTACTTAAATATTTGGTAGAACTCACTAGTGACGACATTGATAAGATGACATTTAATCTAAGTCCCAAATGACAAGGAGTTAGCCATGTAAAGATCCGGAAAAAGAGAGCATTCCAGGCAGAGGGATAATTGCAGAGGTACTAAATGAAAACACATGAACACATTTTAAAACCTCCACAGGGCACACGAGTGTTCTTTTGTTATAACTACTTAAGTATATATATCATATAACAAATGCTTTAGTCAGTTAACAGGGAGCTAAGACAGCTTCAATTCATTCAACATTTATGGAACACCTCCTATATACACAATACACACTGAATTTCAGTTTTTATCTGGGGGATGGGAAAACTAAAAAGAATTGACAAACTTGGGAGCACAGACTCCGATTTTCATAGGAAATCTTTCAGGTATCACTACCCATATTTTAGCCACCAATTGTGGCTGTATTGTACAAGGCAATATCCCCATTTCACTTACAAGGAAAATGAAGTTTACAGTTTCACACCCTTAGTACTCGCAAACCAATTCCTATCTACTTCACAGTTTCTCAGCATGAGTCCCAATTTTTGTCACAGAAAATATACTTGTCATAAGAATGAAGGACTTCTAAGATAGCACACCTGCATAGGCTATAGAACTTTGAGCAATGGAGTTGCTGGACTCCTAAAAATAGGAGCAGTAGAATGAAGGAAAAGAAGACAGAACATGATTTTGCCAACACTGCATTTTTTTCCTAGGGCTCCTGTCAAAACTGACAATCTCTGGGCTGTCTCTAATATTGTGCAGAATGCATTGCCTTTATATATCTATAGTTTACAGAACATTCTCACATAGCAATATCAACATTACTTATGTATACTCTAGATAGTGCTTTCTATGTGCTAGACACTGTTCTAAATGCTTTCCATATATTAATTCATTTAACCCTCACAACCCTATGAATTAGGTACCATCATTATCCCATTTTATAAAGTAGGAAATGAGGCACTGACTGGTTACGTAATATTTTCATAGTCACACAGCAAGAGTCAGATCAGGGACTCAAACCCAGGCAGTCTGGCACCCAAGTGCACGCTCCTCACCACATTATGCTGCCTATCCTCTACTCACTCTTACAACAAACCATACTGGCTAAATAAAACATACTGCTAATGACTGATGTGGGTTATCAGGACTTATTTGAAGATAGCAAACCTCACCTATCCTAGTTCAGCACAATAGCTCCAATTATCCCTAGTGCCCCACTAATTAAAGCCTCTTCTCTTTAGTCTGTTGAAGGGAACTCTTAATCCTCATTCCTCATGTTTCCAATGCAGAAGGCCTTCCCTAGAGAAACACCCTTGGACTCTCTCCCTACCCCTTACTTATCACTCCATGTGAAAAGAAAATTGAGTTTATTTAATTAGTGAATTTGGAAGAATGAACAGGGGCATATATCACTCCCTCCCCCTTCCAGTCTTTGTCTGCCAGTGTTTCTGCAGGAGGTGGGCATGCATTCCAGACTGCTCTTTGCCACGTGCCTTGCATGAGTTGGGTGGAGGAATCTGCAATTCTTCAGCTGTGTCTAGATTAGACGGTAAGTTCTAATTCAGGAATAAAGTATTTGCAAGCCTGCTTGACTGAAGATCTAAAGCCATGTCCCCAGACATCTTTTTTTTTTTTTCTCTCCATGGGTTCCAAACTCAAGTGTAAAAGGAAGAGTGCTATTTATTGGACCCCTAAAACTCACACAGTCTGTCTGATCATCCCTCCCGTTCTGGAAGAAAGATGGAAGATATTTCTTCTTTTGACTCTCCCCTAGGTTCTCCTTCTCTATTTTTATTGTGTTCATAGAGTTTCCTTCAAATGATCCACTTTGTATAACTCACTTCTAGAACTTTCATTTCAAGGATGCCAAGGCTGAGAGGGATCAAGAAGGTGGAGTAGGAAGATGTGGAGCTCACCTCTCCCCCAAAAGAGTTCAAAATTACTTCTACATGTGGAACAATTTTCAGGGAAAACTAACTGGAAACTGGCAGAAGAACAAAGGCAGCAAGAAACAGCTCCACGTAACCAGGCAGAGACAGAAAAAAAAAAAAAAAGCATCAGGTTGGGAACTGAGCCCCCAGGAGTGACCTCTGTAAGGAAGAGAAGGTCCACACAGGTGGACCCTCGCCCTGGGGAGTAAGCAGGTCGAACCACAATCTGGTCATCCCAGTCCTGGGGTCCTACGTAGAGGAGACAGGCCCCCTTGTCTGCTGAGAAATCCACTGGGACAGACAGAGGGCTGGAGAAGCCTAGGCTCTACACGTGAGGAGTGACCACATGCTGGCTTGCTGAGAACCAGGGCAAAGAGAGCCTTGCACTGGCAACTGCCGCCTTGCCCCACTTCCCAATCCAAAGGGGCAAACACCCTGGCCCCATTCACTCCACACCACAGCCGGGCATGAAATCTGGGCAGAGACTCAGTGTAGCTGCACAGAGACAGACCGGGGCACCTGGGCTGTGATCCGGGTGGAGCCACAGCGGCCACTGTCAGCATGCATGTGAGGTAGCGCCACAGGAGCCTGCAGTGGCTAAGTGCTGAATCTTGGGCATATAGGCCCTAGGAGAGAACTCAATCTAGCTACCGCAGAGATAGCTGGGAGGTCCTGGTCCGTGGTGTGGATGGAATGGTGACAACCACTGTCAGCAAGCTCAGGAGTAGCAGTGGTTAGTCTCCTAGCAAGAATACCCCAGTGTGCCCACACCACACTGCAGCTTAGCACTAGATATGGGGCAGACAGTTCCTGGGAGTCTGCCACAGAGGCAGCCCAGACCTCAGGCAGCAGTGCAGTCACCTCAATTCCTGCAGCCACAACACCCCGACCCTCAGCCCCAGCCTACTCCACACCACAGCCTTTAACTAGATCTGAGACAAAACAGATAAAGGGACACAACCCTGGGCTGCTTCTGAGTGGAACTATGGATGCCTACACAGGCAGCACACAGGTGCTCTGTGACCATGTGGGCGTCACTTGCTTCAGAAATCACCTCCTTTGGGGCACAGCATGTACTCAAGGGCAATGGAGTCCGACTGAACCCAACCTTCAAGCCTTCCACCCCAACAACTGGGGAGCAGACCCTGCCCCTGACAGGGCAGTGACAGCCACGGAGCAGAGAGAAAGCCCTGCCTCACATCCAGTACAGGCTCTGGACACCAGAATACCAGCCACACTCCCATCAAGGGGATAATGGCCAGCACACCCTGAGGAAAGATGCAGCTGAAGTCCATACCAAAACCAGCCACTGTGCCAAAAACACTGGACACACACAATCTATTCAGGGACACTCCCACATAAAAACACCCTTCAAGACCACCGTAGATAACTGTTCCTCCTAAATTCATAGAGACAGAGAAAGTTACGTAAAACAAAAAGGCAGAGGAACTACTCCCAATTAAAAGAACAAGAGAAATCCCCTGAAAGAACAGATAATAAAACAGAGTTCATGGGCTTCCCTGGTGGTACAGTGGTTGAGAATCTGCCTGCTAATGCAGGGGACACAGGTTCGAGCCCTGGTCTGGGAGGATCTCACATGCCACGGAGCAACTAGGCCCGTGAGCCACAACTACTGAGCCTGCGCGTCTGGAGCCTGTGCTCCGCAACAAGAGAGGCCATGACAGTGAGAGGCCTGCGCACCGCGATGAAGAATGGACCCCGCTTGCCACAACTAGAGAAAGCCCTCGCACAGAAATGAAGACCCAACACAGCAAAAATAAATTAATTAATAAACTCCTACCCCCAACATCTTCTAAAAAAAAAAAAAAAGAGCTCACTAGTTTACTAGACCCTGAGTTCAAAAAGGAGATAATAAAAATTCTAACTGATTTAAGAAAGAGTATCGATAGAAATGCACATCACTAGAGGAATGAGGAACTAGAAGCTATAAAGATGAACCAATCAAAAATAGACAATTCAATTGCTGAGATTAAAAACCAATCTAGAAGCAATGAAGAGCAGACTAAATGCCACAGAAGAATGAATAAGTGACCTGGAAGATAGCAAAATGGAAATCACTAAATCAGAAGAGCAGACAGAAAGACAATGAAAAAAAAAATGATATCAACATACGAGATTTATGAGATAATACAAAACGTGCCAACGGATGCCTAATAGGTGTTCCAGAAGGGAAAGAGAAAGAGAATTGAAAGTGTAATTGAAGAAATTATGGCTGAAAACTTCCCAAACCTAAACAAGGAAACAGATCTCAGGTACAGGAAGCACAGAAGGTCCCAAATAAGATGAACCCAAAGAGACCCACACCAAGACATATCATAATTAAAATGACAAATTTATTTTATTTTATTTTATTTGGCCACACCACACCGCTTGCAGGATTTCAGTTCCCTGACCAGGGATCAAACCCGGGCCACAGCAGTGAAAGTGCCAAGTCCTAACCACTGGACCACCAGGGAATTCCCTAAAATGACATTTAAAAATAAAGAAAGGATTCTAAGGGCAGCAAGAGAAAAACAAAGAGTCAGTTACAAGGGAACCCCCATATGGCTATCAGCAGATTTCTCTGCAGAAAACTTCGCAGTCCAGAAAGGAGTGGCATTACATATTCAAAGTCCTGAAAAGGAAAACATGCAACCTAGGATACTCTACCCAGCAAGATTATCATTTAGAACAGAAGAAGAGAAAATTTCTTAGACAAGCAAAAACTAAAAGAACTCAGCAATATTAAACCTACCCTAAAAGAAATATTAAAGGATATTCTCTAAATAGAAAAGAAGCAAGAAACTATAGGAAAGGGAAAATCACAATAGGAAAGGCAAATATATAAAAGGATGGAAGATCACTTAAGGCAGTACACAGATTAAAAAACAATCAAAAAATTGTAAAAGCAATTATAACTACAACTAACAGTAAAAAGATATTCATGAAGATGTAAAATAGGACAGCAAAATCACAAAATGTGGGTGAGGGGGGTATAAAAATATAGATCATTTAGAATGTGTTTGAAGTTGAATGACTATCAGTTTAAAGCCAGTAGACACAGCTGTGAGTTAACATACTTGAACATACTTGAAACTACAGTATATTTTAAATTTGTGGTTACTCCATGGTAACCACAAATTTAAAATATACTGTAGTTTCACAAGAACCAAAAAGAAAGTAACTCAAGCGTACTACAAAAGAAAATTATCAAACCACAAAAGGAAAAACAAAAAGAAGAAATAAAGAACTATAAAAACAACTGAAAAACAAGGGTTAAACGGCAATAAGTACATACTTATCAATAATTACCTTAAATGTCAATGGACTAAATGCTCCAATCAAAAGACACAGCGTGGCAGATTGGATGAAGAAACAAAAACAAAAAACAAGAACCCGTAGTGTGCTGCCTACAAGAGACTTCCTTCAGGGTGAAAGACACACAGACTGAAAGTCAGGGGATGAAAATAGATAGCTCATGCAAATGGAAACACAAAGAAAGTGGGGGTAGCAATATTCACATCAGACAAAATAGACTTTAAAACAAAGTCCATAAAGAAAGACAAAGAAGGGCATTATATAATGATAAAGAGATCAATACAAGAAGATAATATGCTCGTTAACATATAATCCTCCAATACAGCAGCACCTAAACATATAAAAGAAACACTAACAGACATAAAGGGAGAAACTGACAACAATAGTAGCCAACCTTAACACCCCTTTGACATCAATGGACAGATCATCCAGACAAAACATAGGTAAGGCAACAGAGGTTCTAAATGACACAATCAGTTGAACTTATTTGATATCTACAGAATACTACATCCAAAAACACCAGAATACAGATTCTTTTCAAGGGCACATGAAATGTTCTCTAGGACAGACCACATACTAGGTCATAAAACAAGCCTCAACAAATTTAAAAGGACAGAAATTATTTGAAACATCTTATCTGACCACAACAGTATGAAACCAGAAATCAACCACAGAAAGAAAAACAGGAAAAGAATGAACACATGGAGACTAAACAACATGCTACTAAGAAACCAATGGGTCAACAATGAAATCAAAGAGAAATCAGGAAATGCCTGAAGACAAGTGAAAATGAAAACACAACCTTATGAAATCTATGGGATGCTGCCAAAGCAGATCTAAGACCGACATTCACAATGAATCAGGCCTTTCTCAAGATACAAGAAAAATCTCAAATAAATAACCTAACCAACCACCAAAAAGAATTAGAAAAAGAAGGACAAACAAAACCTAAAGTCATCAGAAGGAAGGAAATAATAAAGATCACAAAAGAAATAAATACAGATCAAGAAAACAACAGAGGGGGCTTCCCTGGTGGCGCAGGGAAGGTTGAGAGTCCGCCTGCCGATGCAGGGGACATGGGTTCGTGCCCCCATCCAGGAAGATCCCACATGCCGCGGAGCAGCTAGGCCCGTGAGCCATGGCTGCTGAGCCTGCGTGTCTGGAGCCTGTGCTCCACAATGGGAGAGGCCACAACAGTGAGAGGCCCGCGTACTGCAAAAAAAAATAATAATAAATAAAAAAAAAAAAAAAAGAAAACAACAGAGGGACTTCCCTGGTGGAACAGTGGTTAAGAATCTGCCTGCCAGTGCAGGGGACATGGGTTTGATCCCTGGTCCAGGAAGATCCCACATGCCGCAGAGCAACTAAGCCTGTGCACCACAACTACTGAAGCTTGTGTGCCCTAGAGCCTGCATGCCACAACTACTGAGCCCATACACTGCAACTACTGAAACCCACGTGCTCTAGGGCCCGCATGCCACAAGTACTGAGCCCGCGTGTGCAACTACTGAAGCCCGTGCTCCTAGAGCCCTTGCTCCACAACAAGAGAAGCCACCGCAATGAGAAGCCCATGCGCCACAACAAAGAGCAGCCCCTGCTCGCTGCAACTAGAGAAAGCCCACGTGCAACAACAAAGACCCAACACAGCCAAAAATAAATTTTAAAAAATAATAAAATAAAAAAATAAAATAAAGTAAAATAGAAAACAACAGAAAAGATCAATAAAACCAAGAGCTGTTTTTTGGAGAAAGATAAATTCAACAAACCTCTAGCCAGGTTCAACATGAAGAAAAGAGAGAAAACCCAAATAAACAAAATAAGAAATGAAAGAGGAGAAGTAACAGCTGATACAGAAATACAAAAAAATCATAATACTATGAACAGTTATATGCCAACAAATTTGACAACCTAGAAGAAATGGACAGTTTCTAAAAACGTAAGACTTACAAGAACTGAGTCCAGAAGAAACAGATAATTTGAACAGAACAATCACCAGACGTGAAATAGAATTAGTAACTTAAAAAAAAAAACTCCCTGCAAACAAAAGTCCAGGAGCAGACGGCTTCACTAGGGAATTCTACCAAACATACAATAAAGAAATTATACTGATCCTTCTCAAAATATTCCAAAAAACTGAAGAGAACGGAACACTGTGAAATTCATTCTATGAAGCCACCATCACTCTGATACCAAAACCAGACAAATAAACTGCAAAAAAAAAAAGGAAATTATAGGCTAATATCTTTAATGAATATAGATGCAGAAATCTTCAAAAAAATATTAGCAAACTGAATCCAACAATACATAAAAAGGATCATACATCATGACCAAGTGGGATTCATTCCAGGGTCGTAAGGATAGTTCAACATATGCAAATCAATCAGTGTGATACACCACATTAACAAAAGGAAAGACAAAACCACAAGATCATCTCAAAAGATGCAGGAAAGCATCTCATAAAATTTGACATTATTCCTAATAAAAACTCTCACCAAAGTGGGTATAGAGGGAACATATCTCAACATAATAAAAGCCATTTATGACAAACCCACAGCCAACATAATACTCAACACTGAAAAGCTGAATGCCTTCCCACTAAATTCTGGAACAAGACAAGGATGCCCACCCTCACCACTTCTACTCAACATAGTACTGGAAGTCCTAGCCCCAACAATCAGATAAGAAAAAGAAAAAAAAGGTATCCAAATTGGAAGGGAAGAGGTAAAACTTACACTCTTTGGAGATGACATGATACTCTATATAGAGAATCCTAAAGTCTTCACACAAAAACTACTAGAACTAATAAATGAATTCAGCAAGGTAGCAGGATACAAGATTAATATACAGAAATCTGTTGGATTTCTTTACACTAACAATGAAAGAGAAAATTTTAAAAGTTATATCGTTTATTGCATCATAAAAAAGAAACAAAACCCTAGGAATAAACTTAACCAAGGAGGTGAAAGACCTATACGCTGAAAATTATAAAACACTGATAAAGGAAATTGAAGATGATTCAAAAAAATGGAAAGGTAGTCCATGCTCTTGGATTGGAAGAATTAATATTGCTAAAGTGAAGCACTCTACAGATTTAATGCAATCACTATCAAAATACCCATGACATTTTTCAAGAACTAGAACAAATAATCCTAAAATGGATATGGAACCACAAAAGGCCCAGAACTGCCAAAGCAATCCTAAGGCAAAAGAACAAAGCTGGAGGTATAACCCTTCCAGACTTTAGACTATACTACAAAGCTACAGTAATCAAAACAGTGTGGTATTGGCACAAAAACAGACATATAGATCAATGGAACAGTATAGAGAGCCCAGAAATAAATCCACATACCTATGGTCAACTAATCTATGACAAAAGAGGCAAGAATATACAATGGAGAAAAGACAGCCTCTTCAGCAAGTGGTGTTGGGAAAACTGGACAGCCACCTGTATCAATGAAATTACAACATTCCCTCACACCATCCATAAAAATAAGTTTGAAATGGCTTCTATTACTAAATATAAGACATGACACCATAAAACTCCTACAAGAGAACATAGGCAAAATATTCTTGGACATAAATCATAGCAATATTTTCTTAGGTCAGTCTCCCAAGGCAATAGGAAAAAAAAGCAAAAATAAATAAATGGGACCTAATCAAACTTAAAAGCTTTGAAACAGCAAAGGAAACCATCCACAAAACAAAAAGACAACCTATGGAATGGGAGAAAATTATCTGTAAACAATGCTACCAACAAGGGCTTCATATTCAAAATATACAAACAGCTCATACAACTCAGTACCAAAAAAACAAACAATCCAATCACAAAGTGGGCAGAAGACCTAAGTAGACATTTCTCCAAAGAAGACATACAGATGGCCATCAGACACATGAAAAGACGCTCAACATCACTGATTATTACAGAAATGCAAGTCAAAACCACAACGAGCTATCACCTCACACCAGTCAGAATGACTATCATCAAAAAGTCTACACATAATAAATGCTGGAGAGGGTGTGGAGAAAAGGGAACCCTTGTACACTATTGGTGGGAATGTATATCGTTGTAGCCACTATGGAAAACCATATGCAGGTTCCTTAATAAAACAAAAAATAGATCCATATCATCCAGCAATCCCACTCCTGGGTATATATCCAGAAAAGATGAAAACTCTAATTCAAAAAGATACACGCACTCCAATGTTCATAGCAGCACTATTTATAATAGCCAAGACATGGAAACAACCCAAGTGCCCATCAACAGATGATTGGCTTAAGATGCGGTGTATATATATATATACAATGGGATGTTACTCAGCCATAAAAAAAGAATGAAATATTGCCATTTGCAGCAACATGGATGGACCTAGAGAACATTATACTTAGTGAAGTCAGACAGAGAAAGACAAATACTATCTGATATCACTTATACGTGGAATCTAAAAACAACACAAATGAATCTATATATAAAACAGAAACAGACTCACAGACAAAGAAAACAAACTTATGATTACTAAAGGGAAAAGGGAGAAAAGGAGGGACAAATTAGGAGTATGGGATTAACAGGTACAAACTACTATACATAAAATAGATAAGCAACAAAGATTTACTGTATAGCACAGGAAACTATATTCAATATCTTGTAATAAGCTGTAATAGTATATAATCTGAAAAAAAATAACTGAATCACTTAGCTATAACCTGAAACTAACAGAATATTGTAATTCAACTATACTTCAGTTAAAAAAAAAAGAATGCCAAGACCCTCTTATAATTATAAATATAGGTACATGGGGTTTTTGTATCTGTGGAAGGAGGGAAACTTGACAGCCTTCATAGATGTTGTCATACATTGTTGCTGGGAGAATTAAGCACTGTCCGTAAGACTCCTTTGAGAAAGGACAATAGAAAGCTGTACCTGGTCTCTTCTGGACTTTGTCCTGTGTATATTTTTCTGGTGCTGATCTTAATCTTTATCCTTTCATTGTAGTAAACTGTAACCATGAGTATAACAGCTTTACTGAGCTCTGTGAGTCCTAGTGAATCATTGAACTTGAGGGTGGTCTTGGGGATCCCTGACTACACATACTTATTCCCAAAGCCATAACCAGACCATATATTAAGTATTTGCTAGGTTTTTCACTGACGGGTTACATGATTTTGAAATGACCAAGTTAATGCCACAGCCAGTTCCTCGGACTGAGAGGTCATCAAATACTATTTACAACTAGAGAGGGTGGAGACAGAATTAAGCCAGGAATAAGATCAACAATTTCAGGAACATCTCTTTCCTCAATTTTTTTTCTTAATGGGTTGTTCATTAATTTTTTTTTTCAGAAATCGTTTCGCCAGTTTTTCTTCTGTTTTAATATTTAATAGTCCTTGAAACCTCCAGAGATACTTTTAAAAAATAAATTAGCTGCTAGGACTCTACTTCTTTGACATAAGTCAAACTTAATAGGAATAGGTTACTCTTCATTACCTTCTTTAGCAGAAAATTGACCTTGCAGTTATTTAGCAGAGTGAGACTAGTGGTGGTCATTTCAACAAACGTGATTCTGAGCCCTTTAAACCTTTAAAAGATTAATCAGAAAAATATACTCTCTGCTTTGAAATACCTTATACACAAAGGACATCAACAAAAGGGCAAATAATAAAACTGGAATACATAAAACACAACCAAAAAAATACACTTAACATTTGTATAGATTTTTTTCTTCATACTTCCTTAAAAAGATATGGTAATATGATCCAATTATCTGTTCACAAATTCACAAACAAAAGAGACCATTACCCAAGCTCTCTTTAGTTTGTACATTAACCTTTTCAGCTTTACTGCTCCTATAAAACCTCAGAGAAGAAATCCTCAGTTTTCTTTCCTGAACCACGATTCCCTGAACCTATACTGTATAAGCCAGATGTGAGTTTACAAAATATTACATGTGAAAGTATTGATAGAACACTGATAATACAAAAGACAAAAGTAAAATGCATAAGAGTCTCCAATATTTTAAAGCAAAATATCAGGTTCTTAATTATCGTGGAAACCCACTGAACTTAGGAATTCTAGTTTTATTCCATTTGAACATTCAGAAATTATTCAGATGATAACTTAAAGCAAGATATTATTATCATTAAGAAGAAAATAATAGTTGTACCAAGTAAACAACCAAAGCCATCTCATCTTAGAATTTGAACTTATAAAAATGAACATTTCAAGGAAAAGTAGGTTTATAAATGTCTACGACAATAATTTATCTAAATGGGAATTTCTAGGTTATTAAAAAATGTCAGTCACAAGACCCTTTCATAAAACAGAAATATAGATCAAGAGAAAGAAAAAGATAATCTACCATACACATCACTATAGCATGACCATCTAGTCAATGCATTAATTTTACAAAGAATAATTTCAGGCTTTTATAATTGATTTCTAAAGGTAAGATTCAATATTCTTATCGGGGGGAAAAAATTGTCTATAATAGAATTTTGGCATTACCATTAAAATATCAACTAATCAACATAAATGCCTAGTCTGCATTTCATTGTTGCAAGGAGAAAATGTTCAAATGTCCACCTGACTCATGATTTAAAGTACAACACTCTGGTTGGTCTTTAAATCTGCATTTTAAAAAGGAAGAGGAGGGAAGGGATGAAATAGAATCTGAAAGATTAAACTGGAGGAGGGAAAAATGGCTAAGATAGATTTTAAAAGAAAAAAAAAGGTCACAAGCAGAAAATAAAGAAATGAAACCCAAAGAGTAGTTGCCTCTTAACATCATATAAATTTTTCTCTGTGATGGCAAATTCCTGGCTTCAGAGTTGAACTACCTCATTTCTGAAGACAACCAAAAATATACATTCGTATCTGAGTAATTAATGGGACATTTTAATTCACTGAACAATTGTTAACTGCCTCTGTGCAAGGATGTACAAGGCCCAGTAAGTACTACCACTAAGGAAATATATGCAAATGAGTGATGCCCTTTCTGGGTGTCTCTAAGAAGCTCATCATTTCAGCCAGGCTGCTAATACTCCAAACATTTCTGGAACTTTCTTTGGAATACTCAGTACCCAAACCAATATAAACTTTATTTATATTGTATTATAGTTTATAGCTAGTACAGAAACATGTCTCCAGGACCTTTGACTGCTCTCACAGTAAAAATATTTGATTCTATACTGGAGTCAACTCCATACTCAGAAGTTGATCATTACCCACCATTGAGGAAATCTGCAATATTACACCTCAAATCCTGGCAGCAAGTTAGAAAGGGGACTTTTACAAAAATTTGAAAAAATAAATTTACAAGCTTCCAAAATTAAAGCGAATGGCAGTGATTCGGATCATCTTAACTTGATTTAATTTTGACCCATCTAAGGACAAGGCACGGTTCTAGGCACGGGGAAATCTGCAGAGAAAAAAACGTTTCTGGCCTGAAAGAGCTTGTTGTACAGGGAAACTCTCCTAATGCCCGGACATTTGCAACTGACCAAAGATATTCATAAGCCTAAAAACAAAACCTGGTGTGTGCATGAGGGGGCAGGAAGGGGGACTGCACTCCACAAATTCTCTCATTATTTCCCGTTAGTGCTGTCAAAACGGGTACTACTCACACTTCAGGGCACTGAAAGCCAGCTCATAGGACAAACGCTGAAAGGATTCATCCTCAGACTCGGTGGAGGACGGCAGGGGCTCATTCCCATACTTTATTAAGACTTTCTCTGGTGACTTTTCGAATCGAATGCCCTGAAAAATGTTCGCTGCCATAATGTAAACGGAGTCCGGATAGCCAGTTTTTTCGAGAAAACCAGTTGAGGTTTTTTCGCTGTATGCTGTGTCCCCTGACAGCGCCAGGGAAGAGAGTTGGAGATAAGAGAGTTGGGAGATCTCCTCGGTAGTTTTTTCTTCCGAAAACTCCTCTTCACTGGCGGAGTCAAGCATGTTTGCCCCTTCACTGTAGTAACTCAAGCTTGAATTACAATTCAGATGTCCCAGGAAATGGTTTTCCTTGTACCTTAAGCATCGTCTCTGAAAAGAAAAGATTATCTCGGTAAATCACTATTTCTGCAGGACCACACTTGGTGGCCCACCTAGTGTGGCCCTAAAGACCAAGAGGTGGCATTTACTTGGCCGACCCGAGCATCCCATACTTCGAGCCGGGCAAGTCCCAACGAAACCTCCACACACTCACAAAGGGAGAAAGGTGGAGACGGCTCTCAATCGCCTCCGAAGCGACGAGACTTTTACCGAGGCCCGTTTGGGAGCGTCTGCGGCCCCTCGGGCCTCCTTTCACTGGCTCCCGCGAGCCCTCCCTCACCCCAGAGGGCGGAGGTTCCCCGGGGCTTTGGGGACAGAGACGCCGCAGCCGCAAGCACTTCGGGCACCTGTGGCTGGTGCCTGAAACAGCGCCCTCGGGAGCCCCGGACTGCGGGGCTGCGGCGGCGACCCGCGCCGGCAGTTTGGTTCAACCTCTCCCACCCGCCAGGGTCTGGGCAGGGGGGTCGCGACCCCGGCTCTCGCTTCGCTCCGGTTCCCGGAGGGAGGACCCGCCTCAGGGCTTCGCCCGCCCGTGCGCTGTCGCGCTTGACGGACGCGGCTGCGGAGCACAGTGGAGGGCGAGGCTGGTGAACCAGTCGACTCAGGCCGCGGAAAGGTAGGCCTCCCCCGCCTGTAGCAGTCCGCCGGCCCAGGACTCGGGTCTCCTTGGCAACCAAGGTGGGGGAGGGAACGCCGCCGGAGGGAAGGGCAGTTCCCGCGGGATTTGGCTAGAGCCTACTTTTTCTCAGCGAGTTGCTCTTACTCCCTCGTCCCGGGACGCTTGTGTCAGCCCTTCGTGGAGTTGAAGGCCCATGCACAGTTGGACCGCGCCATCCTGAGCGTCCTCGACTTCCCCAGATTCACAGGTGGCCCCTTTTCCCCAACACGTCCCTTGCGGTCTCCTTGAAAGCAAGAATTTTGTATCGCTGACAACACCCAGTTTAGCGGGGGCGCAGGAAATGTTAAAACAGAAGAGTGGGGCTTCCCTGGTGGCGCAGTGGTTGAGAGTCCGCCTGCAGATGCAGGGGACACGGGTTCGTGCCCCGGCCCGGGAAGATCCCATATGCCGCGGAGCGGCTAGGCCCGTGAGTCATGGCCGCTGAGCCTGCGCGTCCGGAGTCTGTACTCCGCAACGGGAGAGGCCACAGCAGTGAGAGGCCCGCGTACCGCAAAAAAAAAAAAAAAAAAAAAAAAAGATGAGTGTAGAACTACGGAAGAAAAGGAAAGAAAGGGACTAGTCGACTTTATTTCCACGCTTTTTAGGACACTAGATATCACATTAGACGGACCCTTCCAGAGCAAGTTGTGTAAAGACCTTTGCCAATTTAAGACCGCATCCTTCCTTTCCAGGAGTTGCCTGCAAAGAAAGATACTGCTGAAATGGGCCTACAAAAAATCAAATTCACCCCACCTTTCAAATTATAGAATGGAACTGGGATTATATATAAACCACCCCAAAGGGTTTTAATATGGATGCTTTAATTTTTGAGAGCCCTGGAGCGAAGTCTGCATCCTAATGCATCAAAGAAAGTGAGCTGTGCTCATTTTTTTTTTTTTTTTTTTTTTTTGGCGGTACGCGGGCCTCTCACTGTTGTGGCCCCTCCCGCTGCGGAGCACAGGCTCCGGACGCGCAGGCTCAGCGGCTATGGCTCACAGGCCCAGCTGCTCCGCGGCATGTGGGATCCTCCCGTCCCGGGGCACGAACCCGTGTTCCCTGCATCGGCGGGCTCTCAACCACTGCGCCACCAGGGAAGCCCTGTGCTCATTTTTAAAGGTAGTGGAAAAATACTCTCTTAATTTCTAGAATAAAAACAAAATGAATGAGATTTAAATCTTCTATTGAGTTTATGTGCATTTTAAACACTTCACTGATAGCCTTTTAGCCTGTTATCTCCAAAGTGCATGTTCTAAAACTGGAAAGGAAAAGATGGGTTTTTTTCCTCTAATGTACACCATTTGTATTGCTACTTTGAAACTTCTCCAGCAGATTTCAATAGGTCTGGTAGTCTACTGATTTTACTGCCAGTCAGAATATCTAGAGCTTTTTTGTATGCACTCAAATTTTTCTTACAGTAAAATTCAATGAACTAATGCAAATGTGAATATATAAAGGTCATGCAATGAATAACATATGTACTCCACATTTCTTGCTTGGTTTAGGAAAGTCTTCAGTAAAATAGAAATGGGCGTTGGATTTTGGAACTTCACAAATTATGTATCAAGTTTTAAGTGAAAAAAGTCAAAATCATTTTAAAAATCAATAAAAGTTGCTAATATCTACTTAAAAGAAAAAAGAAACCTGCTAGATACTTGGTCTCCATTTTCTCCATAAAGCAAAAACCAAAGCCTGCAAGTTGAGTGAAGTTCTTCATTTTGTACTAAGTTCAAGCAAAGTCACATGAAAATCTTGCAAGTCCAAGCCCCAAACTCAGCAAAAAGCATGCTAAATATACTTGCGTTAAATAATTCTATTGGCTACTGGTTAGGAATCTCAGATTTTGTTCATCTACTTTGTAAAAGTGGTCTAATCTGGAAAAGAAACATTTACATAACTAAGATCAGTTATGGTCACTCAGGAATTCCAAATTGTGTTCACTAGTCCTTCCTCTGTGGGTTAAACAGGAAGGGATAGACTTTGGCATTTGATGAACTGATATCTGTGTAACCTTAGGTGAGTCCTTAACATCCCTTGGCCTCAGTTTCTGCATCTGTAAGGTGGAGTTAGTAATGCCTACCTTCGAGGATGTTTGTGAGGATTTAGTGGAATGATGTGTGTCGAGAAGACTGTCTGGAAAATATCAATAGTAGCTCAATAGTTAGTCCCTCCTTTCCCCCTCTATAAGGTTTATTTATGAAGCACCTTTTTTAATCTTTAGATCCTAGAAGGTATGAGATTACAGAGAAAGCTAGTCTGCTGAACTAGCATCTGAAAGACTTACTGGAATAGTAAAATAGAGATATGTTTGAGGTAGACTGGTATAGTCATTGGTTTTCAACTTTCATGCACCTGAAACCCTTGTTAAAAGTGCAAATTCCTGGAATTACCCCCAGAGATTCTGAGTAGATCTGGAGTGGAACCCAGGAGTTAGCAATTTTAGCAGGTAACCCAGCTGATTTTGATGTAGTCAACTCAAAGACCACACAGTTGGAAAAACTCTGGTATAATTAAAAGACTACTGGTTCTAATTCCACCTCTATCCCTGACTTGAAAAAATCCTTTAGATTTTGTTCCCTGTCCTAGAAAACAGATTAATTATCCCACCTTATTGTGAGTTGTGAGACTTTAATCTTTTCACTCTCCAGCACACCTCCCATACAGTATCTTCTTGTCTACCAGGACAAAACCCAGCTTTTCAGCAAGGCAGACAGGGTCTTCTGTTATCTGGCCTTTGTTTGCCTTTTTTTTTTTTTTTTTTTTTAATATTTATGTGTTTATTTATTTGGCTGTGCTGGGTCTTAGTTGTGGCACGTGGGATCTTTGTTGCCGTGGGCAGGATCTTCGTTGCAGCAGGTGGGATCTAGTTTCCTGACCAGGCATTGAACCTGGGCCCCGTGCATTGGGAGTGCAGAGTCTTAACCACTGAATCACCAGGGAAGTCCCAAACTGCCTTTAAAACATCATTGCTTGGCATCCTAAAGTCACTCCTTAAACTTCCATATCTTTACACACGCTGTTCCCTCAGTCTTGAATGCTCTTCCCTTTTTGTCCACCTGGTGAACTCCTATTCAATCTTTGAAACTCAGTGCAAGCATCACCTTTTGTAAAAGCCTTCCTGACACTTGTATTAGGATGTAAATTTAGCCTCCACAACAGAGACTCAAAATAACCACTGGTTTCAGTAAAATAGAAGTTTATTTCTCACATAAAGTCTTGTTGGCATAGTGGCTCTCCTCCACAAAGTTGTCAGGGCCCAGACTCCTATTTTAGAATGCATCTGAAGGATTTGCCGTTGTCAGCTTAGCCCAAGATGGCTTACCACGATGTCCATTTCCAGCCAGTGATTAGAGGAATAAAAAGGAAAGGAAGGACATGCCTATTACTTTCAAAGACATGACCTGAAAGGTGCACACATAACTTTTGCTTACCTTCCATTGGCCAGTCACATGACATCCCTAGCAGCAAAGTGGTTGGCAAATGTGTCCAGCTAGAAATGAAGGGTACTATTGCTAGAGAAGAAGGGGAGAATGGATATTGGGGAACTATTAGTAGCAATCTGCTACAAACCTCTACCCCCTGACCCCATCACCCACCAGTTCACTCATTTCCGTTATTCTCAATGTCAAGCGTTCCCTACTCTATGTTCTCATAACATTTTGTGCATGCCTATTCATTCATTCATTTAACAGGTATATATTAAATTCTTACCATATACCTCACACTTTGCTCAGCCCTGGAGGTAAACTAAATGAGTGTATAGAGTGATCCGGGACCTTACCCTCAAGAAACTGATGGATATACTTGTATTTGGACACCCTTCAATTTTTATTATATATATTTATGTACAGCTCTGTACCCCCCTTCTGCCATCCTTCTACTCTCACAACTTGAACAATACACACACTCTAAAATAGTTTTATCATATCTTTTAAATTTTATTATATATTATATCTTTTTATTCCCAGATGCTTTTTATTTTCAGAAAGAGCAAAATATCACTCTTTCATACACACATACCTGCACAGAAGGTTATAAATGTGAAGATGTTTTAGGGATCATGATATATTTTATTATGTACCACGCAGTACACCGTACAATCTGTGGAAAATGTGAGGTAAAAGCTATCTATAAACTTTAAAATACTACTGTCTTTCAAACTATAATTTGAGGAGCTCTTGTTTTTTTCGTTTTGTTTTGTTTTTAATGATAGATCAATGTAAGTGACAGCTCACTGTATTGAAAACAAGATTTAATGAGAGTATCTATCCCCAAAGTAAAGCTTAGGCCAGCAGTTGTGGGTCGATGAATTCATGGTTACTATTTACTCTAAGCATGTGTATAATCCTGCCTCCTTACCTTTTACTGCTGGTTTATGGACTCATTGTGGACTTAAAGTATTGTTGGGGAGGGCTAAAAGGAAGCATATCGGATTTCAGTGAGCACCATACAGAAGTAACCATAGAGATAGGTATGTGGATTCAACTGTCGTGAAAGCAGATAGGAAAAAAATATAGTCTTTGTTTTAAGGCGCACTCTGTAATGTGATCAGAACAGTAAATCAGAGATGGTGTGGAAAACTAAAAGTTAGTTACCTGGAGTTTTCTGCAAAAGGAACTTAAAGAAGTGATTTTCTTTCCCCAGGGGGTAGAGTATTGGAAATATTTGTAAATTAACATTCCTTGCTTTTGACTCAGGGTAGCTCCCGTATGTTAGCCAAGTAGTTATTCAAAAAACATTTGCTCACTTGCTTCAGTTTGATCTGGGCATAAAAAACTGTGCTCAGTTCCACTGAAGCTTGTTATAGAAATGTAAAAAGCATGTGAAACAAAGAATTTTAATTTGTGTTCTTAAACATCATGACACAATTTATCATTATGGTTACTTAGAAATGGTACCATCAATTTTCTTTACAATAATTCTTTTCCTTCTTTTTTATTTGGCAAAGCTATCTAGTGTTGCATTGTGGACCTAAGCTTGGGCAGGCATCAGGGACCCTTTTTGTCTGAGGATCCTCAGGGTCTTATGGGTAAAGTACATTTGGGGACTGACAGATACTGAAATAGCCCACTCCAGAGGAGGGAGGAGGAAATACCCAAGAAGGCAGGAAACTCACCCTGAGGTAAAGGAACATCATCCTCTGATGCTGGGTGAGAGTTGGTGTGAAGGAATACTTTGCATATTGCAGAGGGTAGCATTACTCAAGAGTTTTCTTGCCTAGTCCTTGTGGAAACTCATCCCAAACAACTTGAAAAAGAAATGCAAAGATCCCTTTAAGAAAATCAAAATATGATTGTGGGTTCTTTAACACAAGACCATCAAAGATTAACCAAAAGAGACATAACCACTTGCAGAGGGGTAAAAAAATCTTCCTTAATTTGGAAGCAGCAGAAGACTGAGATGGAGCAAAGAGTCTTGAAGGGTGGGCAAGTGAAAAGGAACAAAAGTCCAGAGCATGGCAGTTCAGAGAAAGCACCATTAGGAATAATTCTGAGATTTAGAAGCCAAAAATGACAAAGCAGCTAAGGAAGAGTTTGAGTTAAATGAAAGGGGAAAAGAAAATTCTGGAGACTTATCATCCCAGCCCTTGACTGTTCTTTGTGGCCCAAGAGAAACAAGGGTTACAACGGACAACCATTGTAATAGATTGCAACAACAGAGTAGTTTCCCAGAGTTAGTCATTCAAACACCATGTTCATGAGTCATTTTTCCATATCCATATACTGCCATTTATATTACTTACTCAGTATTTTTTTTAACATCTTTATTAGGGTATAATTGCTTTACAATGGTGTGTTAGTTTCTGCTTTATAACAAAGTGAATCAGTTATACATATACATATGTTCCCATATCTCTTCCCTCTTGCGTCTCCCTCCCACCCATCAGTATTTTATTTTAACTCAGAATCATGGTTTTACTTAAACAGAAAACTTGTAAATGGAAAATCATTATCATTTGCCATAAATGAAATAACAGCAATAAAAGCAAAATAACACTATTGAATTCTAGCTAGAATGGTTATACCAATGATCCAGGCTTGAGGTTGATTGTTCTTGCTTAAAAAGGGAGACAGGCAATGTTAGAGAGGCATTAAACACCAGTACAAAAATGACACTTTTCTCCTTGACAGAGGGAATAAAAGAGGATTGGATAAAGCAGCTTTCTTATTGTGTGTTGTTATTCAACACTGGTTTGGCAAACCACTTCAAATCATTTCTCATACCTTTAATGGTGCTGGCCTCACACACACGTGTTAAGAGTTCTGAGTTCAAGAATTAGTTAGAGAAACAATGCTTCCTCTGAAACAAGAGGAAGAAAATATAAGAAATTCAGAACTGACCAAAAAAAAAAAATTAGAAGGATCTCATATCACAGATTAATTCCATCCACTTACATGGCACAGTGGTAATGGGAACTCTGAAACTAGAGTCAGAAGACCTGGGGATATTTTGTGTGTTTTTTTTTAATTCATTTATTTTATTTATTTTTGGCTATGTTGGGTCTTTGTCACTGCATGCAGGTTTTCTCTAGTTGCGGCGAGTGGAGGCTACTCTTCATTGCGGTGCATGGGCTTCTCATTGCAGTGGCTTCTCGTTGCGGAGCGCGGGCTCTAGGCACGTGGGCTTCAGTAGTTGTGGCACGTGGGCTCAGTAGTTGTGGCTTTCGGGCTCTAGAGCACAGGTTCAGTAGTTGTGGTGCACAGGCTTAGTTGCTACGCAGCATGTGGGATCTTCCTGGACCAGGGCTCAAACCCATGTCCCCTGCACTAGCAGGCAGATTCTTAACCACTGCGCCACCAAGGAAGTCCAGAAGACCTGGGGTATTTTTGTTTGTTTTTTGTTTTGGTTTGGTTTTTTTTGGTACGCAGGCCTCTCACTGTTGTGGCCTCTCCCGTTGCGGAGCACAGGCTCCGGCCGTGCAGGCTCAGCAGCCATGGCTCACAGGCCCAACTGCTCCGTGGCATGTGGGATCTTCCCGGACTGGGGCACGAACCCGTGTCCCCTGCATTGTCAGGCAGACTCTCAACCACTGCGCCACCAGGGAAGGCCAAGACCTGGTTTTTAATCCTAATGTTGCCATGAATTTGTTGCATAACCCCAGGCAACTCTCTTCACTCTCTATTTGTTTCTTGATATGTTCAAGTCTGTGATTTATTTACTAAGAAAAAAGCACGTGGGGAAGGATTTGATGAGACTGAGAAAGATTGGCAGTTTATAGGAGAAATGTATTTAAATATCTATTTTAATATTTGCTTAACAATATCTATTGAAAATATCCATTTAAAAGTTTACTTTAGTAAAAGAAGGCAGAAATGGAGGAATAAAAGAACAAAGACATATGACATATAGAAAACAAATAGAAAAATGGTTGATAGAAATCCTAATTTGTAATTACATTAAATGTAAATGGGTTAAATACACCAATTAAAAAGCAGAGGTTAGTAGAATGGATTTAAAAATCCAACTATAAGTTGGCTGCAAGAGACATGTTTAGATTCAAAGACACAAATGGACTGAAAGTGAAAGTATGGAAAACTATAGCCTTGCAAAACAGAACCAAAAGAGAGCTTGACTGGCTATACTACTATCAAACAAAATAGACTTTAAGACAACAGTTGTTTCTATAATACTTTTTTCTTAGAAAATACACCTGAATATATCAAGACATTCTGGCATTGGCAAAAGGTTAGTAAAGTTGTGGCATGTCAAAAAATTCTGTTGAATCACTGATTTCATTGGGAGCACTGGGTGTGTGTTTTGGGTCAAAACACAGCTCGTTTAAGAGGTACAAACTATTATGTATAAAATAAGCTACAAGAATATATTGTACAACATGGGGAATATAGCCAACATTTTATAATAATTATAAATAGAATATAACCTTTCAAAATTGTGAATCACTATATTGTACACCTGTAGCTTATATAATATTATATGTCAACTATACTTCAATTTTTTTAAAAAGGTATAAAAACAGAGCTCATGCCTCAATGCTAGAATATCCTAGCAAATCAGACTGCATGAAAGAGGTAAAGCTATGGTTTTTATGGAGAGCTTTGCCCTAAAGCTCAGGATACATAATTTAATTGGTATGAAATTCTTTTGTGAAATGTCAGAGCCACTTTACACTGAAATTATACATGTTGCCTTAGCATTTAAATGCTTGAGCAAATATAAAAAAATTTTTTTAATTAACTTATTTCTTTTTCATTTTAATTCTAAAGTTAAGGATTATGAAGAATCATATGAAATGGCTGGAAGGGATGTTTTATGTTTTTGTATAACTAAATTAAAATTTCCATCCCCCACAAAAACTAACCCACCCACAACAAACCAATCAAACAAATAAACACTCAAAACAACAAAAACTCTGAAACAATAATGACTCCTCACTAGGTCTGAGTGTACTATCTTATTCTAAACTAGATTTGGGGAGCCATCTGCTGGTAAAATGATGAGTTGTCTATGATTTTTTTTAAATGGATGTTTAGCTAGGGTTGCCAGATAATTTACAGAATGCTCAGTTAAACTTGAATTTCAGGTAAACAAATAATTTTTTTAGCATAAGTATGTCAGTACAGTACTTGCTCCATATGCCAATGCTACTTTGTTTTATATTTATAATTATACTCTTTGAAGTGACTCAGAAAAGATTTTCTTGAAGTCCAGATAGTATGATTATTTAGGAATATATTCATTGCTATATTCACATGCTCCAGCATGAAGTGTTTGTCTTCCTCTATTGTATTTATATCTGGCTCCTTGTCATTTTTTTTAAACATCTTTATTGGAGTATAATTGCTTTACAATGGTGTGTTAGTTTCTACTTTATAACAAAGTGAATCAGTTATACATATACATATGTTCCCATATCTCTTCCCTCTTGCATCTCCCTCCCTCCCACCCTCCCTATCCCACCCCTCTAGGTGGTCACAAAGCACCGAGCTGATCTCCCTGTGCTATGCCACTGCTTCCCACTAGCTATCTATTTTACATTTGGTAGTGTATATATGTCCATGCCACTCTCTCACTTTGTCACAACTTTCGCTTCCCCCTCCTCATATCCTCAAGTCCATTCTCTAGTAGGTCTGTGTCTTTATTCCCATCTTACCCCTAGGTTCTTCATGACACTTTTTTTCTTAGATTCCATATATATGTGTTAGCATACGGTATTTGTTTTTCTCTTTCTGACTTACTTCACTCTGTATGACAGACTCTAGGTCCATCCACCTCACTACAAATGTCTCAATTTTGTTTCTTTTTATGGCTGAGTAATATTCCATTGTATATATGTGCCACAGCTTCTTTATCCATTCATCCAATGATGGACACTTAGGTTGCTTCCGTGTCCTGGCTATTGTAAATAGAGCTGCAATGAACATTTTGGTACATGACTCTTTTTGAATGAATGGTTTTCTCAGGGTATATGCCCAGTAGTGGGATTGCTCGGTCATATGGTAGTTCTATTTTTAGTTTTTTAAGGAGCCTCCATACTGTTCTCCATAGTGGCTGTATCAATTTACATTCCCACCAACAGTGCAAGCATTTATCTTTAAAAAAGTAAAAGGGGTATAGATGTATGTTTTATTTTTGACCTTAAAAATTTTTTACTTTGTGTTTTGAATTGGTAATTTATTCACATGGTTTAAAATTTTTTTTTTTAATATAAGAGATGGGCTTCCCTGGTGGCACAGTGGTTGACAGTCCACCTGCCGATGCAGGGGACACGGATTCGTACGGGTTCGTGCCCCGGTCCGGGAAGATCCCACATGCCATGGAGCGGCTGGGCCCGTGAGCCATGGCCGCTGAGCCTGCATGTCTGGAACCTGTGCCCCGCAACGGGAGAGGCCAAAACAGTGAGAGGCTCGCGTACCGCAAATAAATAAATTAATAAAATAATAAATTAAAATAAAATGTAAGAGATTATTCAGTGAAAAATCTCTCACTCCTGTCTTTGACACAGAGATAGCCAATATGCTCTATGTGATTTTAGTCATCTTAAGGAAGGGCACTATTTTAAAGTGAAAGGAGGCAATAGGGTTATCTTTCAAGGGGCAAAAAAGTACTGTAGATGACAATAAAAGATATTTCCTCATAAACTATAGTTTTTAATTGAATGGCTCAATTTTACTTTGCTTATGGGGCAAATAACAAGAAAATATTCTCTTAAATCTTGGTGGCATACGAATGATCTATAGTTGCAAGATCCAAATTATTAAAAACCTGCGTTATAAAATATCACAAGATGGAGATATTGCTCCATGAAAGTGACAGTTAAAGAGAGTGAGGAAAAAAATCTTTTGTCTATTTTTGGACTTTCTTTTTTCTATCTTGCTCCCTGTCTTCTGTCATTTGAGATAGTGAGAAGCATTCTAAGGGCCTTTATTCAAATCCCAGATTTCTCACTTTCTGCCTGTAATTCTGAATTAAATTAACCTCTAGCAGCCTTAAGATCATCTGTAAATTCAGGCTTATGCTTTTGTTATGAAGATTACATTAAATAATATATTTCAAATGGCGATGCCCTCCAGCCAAAGCTAAGAACACACCTGCAGTTGAATAAGTTGGGTTTATCACTCATTGCAATGAGGGAGTATGCACCACACCATGGGAAGAGGGAGGCCTCTCAGTAGGAGGGTGTTAGAAAGGGCCTATTACAGGATTTGGGCTGTGATTGGGTGATTTGTGGGAGGGTCAAAAAAGCAGGTTCACTCCGGATTGAGTGCTGTCAGAATGCAGGGACAGTTAGTGATGGGATAATTCAATATTTATTTATAGGAAGAGTACAGTGAGGTTAAATTCTAAAGGTAAGGAAACAGTACTGAGTCCTATTAGCTGGGAAATGGAGCTATTTGGTATTTTGTGGGTTGTACGGTGACTTTGTTTTTGTCCATGCTTGGACAATATTATGAAGTGGTCTTGTTTTATCTCACTTTCTCGTGGTCCCAGAGTGACCTTGACTGATTTTGGTGTTTTGTGAGATTGTTTATGTCCAAAGGAGAATAACTTGACCTAGCAGTGAGTTCTAGGCCAGCTTCTGAGCACATGCAAGCATAGCTATAAGTTTAAGGTCAATCAGTAGATGTCAAGGGTTGCTTTTTTCTTTCTTAGAAAGCATCTGGCACTTAGCTGATGCTTAATAAAATTCGTTAGATCTGGATTGTATTAGAATTATTTGATGATGTAGTGTTCTCCCTGTCGCTGGACAATGAGCTTCTACAGGCCAGAGTTCATGTTTAATTCAACCTTCATCTGTCTCTCACATGAAACAGGTGCTAACACTACTGACACAATAAATGTCTTTGCAGCCTTGCTCTTGTTGCCTCTGCTCCTCTCTCCCTCCTTTCTGTGTCCTCCCTCCCTTTTTACTTTCTTAATCAGCTGTAGTAAACAAGTACATATAAGGTTGATAAAGCAGAGATTTCTATAGCACAACCATAGAATGATATCATTTTAAAGAAGTTAGCCAAAATAGAAACTTTTCTCTTTGTTCTCCCAAACATTTAAGGGGGTCCAAGTACAAGTACATAATAGCTCTTATATTAAATTGTCACTATTTTTTAAAATATATAGATAAATAAATAAATAATCTTCACTATTTAAAATTCTCTTGCACCCAGAGGCTTCTAGGAGCCTCTCATCTTCCTTCACCATAACTTCATATACACCCTTTGTGGTCCCCTCACTTTTCTCCTTTCTGCTCTAAACAGTGCCACACAACATACTCTGAAACACCTGCTGCTTTTCATAGGCTCTGGTTGGTTTTCTCTGGTTCTGTTTTCTTCTCAAAGAGTTGGGGTAGGTATGGGTGAATTTTCATTTCCTGTAATGGTGGGCAAGGCTTTTCAGGTCAGTGTTCCCATAGAAAAATTAATTCTGGAAAAAAATAACTGGATGCTTCAAAATAGTAAGGAATTAAAAGGCTAAAACTAAAGCTAACCCAGGAACCCAGAAAGGTGCTCAGGATACAGAATCTGCTTTTGCTCTGAGGGTATTTGTTGATCTCAGTAAATCTGAACCCTCGTTGAGGTGGCCTTGACTGGTGAGGAGGTCAGAAATGAAAGCACAGGTCTGCCAGAAGATGCAAAGTTTAATAAGAGACCTTCCCCACAGTATGCTGGAAGCCCAAAGGGATACACCCTTAGGGTCAGGCTGAACCAGAAGTAAATGAGACTTCAGACAGACTTTCTGTATGAGTTGAGAATCTCACGAGTTGAGAATCTCATGTTGGTTGTGCCCCCCAGGGACCTGGCAAAAATAAATACAAATCTTCTTTTGAGGAAGGAACCTTTCATCTAGACTTCAAATTATTCCTACAAATAATATTTCAAGTACAGTGGGCAGCACACCAAAGAAATGAAAGACACAAAGAAACAATGTACTATAACAACAATGAAAAACCTTAACCATTAAAGTTGTAAAAAAATAAATAGGGCTTCCCTGGTGGCGCAGTGGTTGAGGGTACGCTTGCCGATGCAGGGGACGTGGGTTCGTGCCCCGGTCCGGGAAGATCCCGCATGCCGCGGAGCGGCTGGGCCTGTGAGCCATGGCCGCTGGGCCTGCGCGTCCGGAGCCTGTGCTCCACAACGGGAGAGGCCACAACAGTGAGAGGCCCGCGTACCGCAAAAATAAAATAAAATAAAATAAAATATACCCACAAAAAAATAAATAAATAAAAAAGTAAGACCTTGTTCTTTTGACATTAAAAAAATAAAGTAAGCAGAATTGAATGGCAGCACATATGAAAAAGCTTTAGGGCTAACCCTTGCCTGCAATGTTATTAACAGTGAAGTGTAGCTATGAAAAAGGTGTTTTAATGGAAGCAGTGTTCAGAGCAAAGTAGCTATAGACAGAGGGGGTAAAATCTCCCCTCTGTTAGCAGCCAGTCAGACACAGACATCACAGTTAAAAGGATAATAATATCAATAAACTAGAACACTTCCAAAGGGTAATTGCCAACAAGGGTGAGAAGTCTGAAAACTGACAGCTGAGAAATGGCTAAAAGATCTGAGTATTATTAATCTCCTAGAGCAGTCATTTTCAAATTCTTCAAGAAAAGCATCTGACTTGTTCTGGATCATTCCGTTTGGCAAATAAAAATAAATAATGATGACAACTAGGATTTATTGTCCACTTACTATGTACAAGACAGCTTTACAGAGATATTTGTCATCAATCCTGATAATAAACCTATGAGTTAGGTACTGTTATTCCTAGACATAAAGTTTGGTAACTAGTCTGAGGTCGTATTGATAGTAAGTTATAGAGTGGGGATTCAAGCCCAAGGAATCTAATTCTGGAATTCACACTGGGCTATGTTGTTACACTGACTGTTCACTGTACCCTTTTAATCCCCACACCAACCTTATGAGATAGGTACCCCAATTACTCCTATTTTAGACATAAAGAAAATGATGTTTAAAAAAGTACTCTCCCAGGGTCACAAAGCCATTGTTTTTATTTTTTTAAACAGCTTTGTTGATGTAGACCTGATATCAAATAAACCACACATATTTAAAGTGTATCATTTGATAAGTTTTGACATATGTATATCTCTGAGAAATCATGTAGCATAATCAGTATAATAAACATACTCCCAGAAGTTTCCTTGTGACCCTTAGTAATCCCTCCCTTTTCCCTCTCCTTGCCTCTCCGAGCCCCAGGCAACTACTGATCTGCTTTCTGTCCTTATAGATTAGTTTGCATTTTCTAGAATTTTGTATAAATGAAATCTAACAATGACTGAGTTATACTAGAGCTGAGGCAAAAGGAAAAATCAGTCATGCCAACCCTTCCTTTAGTTAAAATTTTGATATTTTGTTCAAGAATTTTTTGCATTAATTTTAATTTTTTAAAATATTACACTAAAATATCATTTATCTTGATTACTGAGTTTTTTGGTGCCCCCTTAAATTTTGTGCCTGAGGTAAGTGCCTCACTTGCATCACTTAATTCACCTTAGTCCTGGTCCTGGATTTATATCTTATTTTTTTTTTTGCTTTCTTTTAGACTGTTAATATGGTAAATTACATTGACTGATATTCAGATTTTAGACCAATCTTATAGTCCTCAAATAAATGCTTTTTTTTTGGATTCAATGTGCCAAAATTTTGTTGACAATTTTTGTGTCTATGTTCATGAGGGATATTGGGTTGTAATTTTCTTTTTCACAATGTTTTTCTCTGGCTTCTGGTATCATGGTAGTGCTGTTCTTATAGAATTGGTTAAGAAGTGTTCAATCCTCTTCAGTTTTCTAGAAGAATTTGTGTAGTATTGGTATAATTTCTTATTTAAATGTTTAACGGTATTCAACAGTGAAAACATCTGGACATGGAGCTCTTTGTGAAAAAGTTTTTCATGGCAGATTCAATCTTTTAATAGGTATAGGGCTACTCAGGTTATCAGCATCTTCCTGAGTGAACTTTGCTGGTTTGTGTCTTTCAAGAAAGTTATCCATTTCATCTACATTATTAAATTTATTGGAACAAAGTTATTAATAATATTATTATTCTTTAACGGCTATAATACTTGTAGTGATGTCACCTCTCTCATTTCTGATGCTGGTAATTTGTATCCTCTCTTTTTTTCCTGTTTAGTCTGGCTAGATGTTTATCAATTTTATTTATCTTCTTAAAGAACTATCTTCTGGTTTCATGGATGTATTTCTATTGTTTATTTTCTTCTATTTTCTATTTCATTGATTTCCACTCTGATCTTAATTATTTCCTTTCTTCTGCTAACTTTGGAATGAGACTTTTGGAGGCCTTGAAAGAAAGTAAATATATTTTGCCTTTGGGAAGGAGGTGAATCATTTGGGCCCAGAAGGCAGACTGTGGTACCCCTTCTTCAAGATGGCCTCTAGAGATCCTTGCCTCTTGGTTTTTATGTCCCTGTATAGTTCTCTCTCACTCTCACTGTATCAAGATTGTTCTGTGTGAACCACAGAATGTGGCAGAAGTGATGGTATTTCATTTTAAAGCTAGGTTATGAAAGACATTGTGGCTTCTGCCTCACTCTTTTCCCTTTTTCACTCTCTTTGGGGAAAACCAGCTGCCATGTGGTAAGGGCACTTACCAGTGCAGAAACTCCCCATGTGGTGAGGAACTGAGGCCTCTGGCCAATAGCCAGCAAAAAACTGAAGCCTCGTACCAATAGAACTTGAATGATGTTTGAAAGGGACCCTTCAACCCCAGAGAAGATTTCAGTGATTGTAGCCCTTTGTGATAGCTTATGACCTCAAGAGAGACCCTGAGTCAAAACCACTGAACTAAGCTGCTCTGGCATTCCTGCTCCAAAGAAATGGAGAGATAATAAATGCTTGTTATTTTAAACCATTAGGCTTAGGGGTAATTATTGTGGTGCAATAAATTACTAATAAACTTATCTTTATTCCTCTGTACATAATTATTTTTTCTCTGATAGCTTTCAACAATTTCTCTTTATCCTGGGTTATTTATCCCTGGTGTAGTTTTCTTCATGTTTCTTGTGCTTGGGTTCATTGAACCTCTTATATCTGTGGGTTTATAGTTTTCATCAAGTTTGGGAAATTTGGAAATTTTTCAGCCATTATTTCTTTAGTATTTTTTCCACTCTCTGATCTCTCCTCTTTTTCAGTGACTCCAATTATACATATTTTTAGCCACTTGAAGTTGTTCCACAATTCACTGATGCTCTTTTTTCCCCCTAGTCTTTTTCTCTCTCTCTTTAATTTTGAATTTTTTTCTATTACTGTAATTTTACATTTCCTCATAATGTCTAATTTGCCATTAATTCCAAGTGTAATTTTTTTAATATCAGGCATTTTAATTTCATCTCTAGAAGTACAATGTAGGTGTAAAAATATACCTTCCATCTTGTGAGAGCACTGGAATTACAACTAACTGCTGAACAATCATCAACAGGAAGACACTGGAACTCAACAAAAAAGATACCCCACATCCAAAGACAAAGAAGTCACAATGAGATGGTAGGCGGGTTGCAATCACAATAAAATCAAATCCCATAACCACTGGGTAAGTGACTCACAAACTGGAGAACAATTACACCACAGAAGTCTACCCACTGGAGTAAAGGTTCTGAGCCCCACATCAGGCTTCCCAAGCTGGGGGTCCGGCAAGGGGGAATTCCCAGAGAATCACACTTTGAAGGTTAGCGGGATTTGATTGCAGGACTTCAACAGGACTGGGGGAAACAGAGACTCCACTCTTGGAGGGCACACACAAAGTAGTGTGTGCATCAGGACCCAGGGGGAAGGAGCAGTGACCCCCATAGGAGACTGAACCAGACCTACCTGCTAGTGTTGGAGGGTCTCCTGCAGAGGCAGGGGGTAGTTGTGGCTCACCATGGGGACAAGGACACTGACAGCAGAAGTTCTGGGAAGTACTCCTTGGCATGAGCCCTCCAGGAGTCTGCCATTAGCCCCACCAAAGAACCTATAGCCTCCAGTGCTGGGTCACCTCAGGCCAAACAACCAACAGGGAGGAAACCCAGCCCCACCCATCAACAGACAAGTGATTAAAGTTTTACTGAGCTCTGCCCACCAGAGCAACACCCAGCTCTACCCACCGCCAGTCCCTCCCATCAGGAAGCTTGCACAAGCCTCTTAGATAGCCTCATCCACCGGAAGGCAGAGAGCAGAAGCAAGAGGAACTATAATTCTGCAGCCTGTGAAGGAAAACCACATTCACAGAAAGACAGACAAAACGAAAAGGCAGAGGACTTTGTACCAGATGAAGGAACAAGATAAAACCCCAGACAAACAACTAAATGAAGTGGAGATAGGCAACCTTCCAGAAAAAGAATTCAGAATAATGATAGTGAAGAAGATCCAGGACCTCGGAAAAAGAATGGAGACAAAGATTGAGAAGATGCAAGAAATATTTAACAAAGACCTAGAAGAATTAGAGAACAAACACCCAGAAGAATTAAAGAACGAACAAACAGAGATGAAAAATACAATAACTGAAATGAAAAATACACTAGAAGGAATCAATAGCAGAATAACTGAAGCAGAAGAACAGATAAGTGACCTGGAAGACAGAATGGTAGAATTCACTGCCATGAAACAGAATAAAGATAAAAGAATGAAAAGAAATGAAGACAGCCTAAGAGACCTCTGGGACAGCATTAAACACACCAACATTCTCATTATAGGGGTCCCAGAAGGAGAAGAGAGAGAGAAAGGACCTGAGAAAATATTTGAAGAGAATATAGTTGAAAATTTCCATAATATGGGAAAGGAAATAGCCACCTAAGTCCAGGAAGCACAGAGAGTCCCGCTCAGGATAAATCCAAGGAGAAACATGCCAAGACACATACATAGTAATCAAACTGACAAAAATTAAAGGCAAAGAAAAATTATTAAAACAAGGGAAAAATGACAAATAACATACAAGGGAACTCCCATAAGGTTAACAGCAGATTTCTCAGCAGAAACTCTACAAGCCAGAAGGGAGTGGCACAATATATTTAAAGTGATGAAAGGGAAGAACCTACACCCAAGATGACTCTACCCGGCAAGGATCTCATTCATATTCGATGGAGAAATCAAAAGCTTCATAGACAAGCAAAAGTTAAGAGAATTCAGCACCACCAAACCAGCTCTACAGCAAATGTTAAAGGAACTTCTCTAAGTAGGAAACACAAGAGAAGAAAAGGACCTACAAAAACAAATGCAAAACAATTAAGAAAATGGTAATAGGAACATACATATTGATAATTACCTTAAATGTGAGTGGATTAAATGCTCCAACCAAAAGACGCAGGCTTGCTGAATGGATACAAAAACAAGACCCATATATATGTTGTCTACAAGAGACCCACTTCAGACCTAGGGACACATACAGACTGAAAGTGAGGGGATGGCAAAAGATATTCCATGCAAATGGGCATCAAAAGAAAGCTGGAGTAGCAATACTCATATCAGTTAAAATACACTTTAAAATACAGAATGTTACAAGAGACAAGGAAGGACACTACATCATGATCAAGGGATCAATCCAAGAAGAAGATATAACAATTACAAATATATATGCACCCAACATAGGAGCACCTCAATACATAAGGCAACTGCTAACAGCTATAAAAGAGGAAATCAGCAGTAACACAAGAATAGTGGGGGACTTTAACACCTCACTTACACCAATGGACAGATCATCCAGACAGAAAATTAATAAGGAAACACAAGCTTTAAATGACACAATAGACCAGATAGCTTTAATTGATATTTATAGGACATTCCATCCAAAAACAGCAGATTACACTTTCTTCTCAAGTGCACATGGAACATTCTCCAGGATTGATCACATCTTGGGTCACAAATCAAGCCTCAGTAAATTTAAGAAAATTGAAATCATATCAAGCATCTTTTCTGACCACAACACTATGAGATGAGAAATAAATTACAGGGGAAAAGAAACGTAAAAAATACAAACACATGGAGGCTAAACAATACGTTACTAAATAACCAAGAGATTACTGAAGAAATCAAAGGGGAAATCAAAAAATACCTAGAGACAAATGACAATGAAAACACGACGATCCAAAACCTATGGGATGCAGCAAAAGCAGTTCTAAGAGGGAAGTTTATAGCTATACAAGCCTACCTCAAGAAACAAGAAAAATCTCAAATAAACAAACTAACCTTACACCTAAAGGAACTAGAGAAAGAAGAACAAACAAAACCCAAAGTTAGTAGAAGGAAAGAAATCATAAAGATCAGAGCAGAAATAAATGAAATAGAAACAAAGAAAGTGATAATAAAGATCAATAAAACTAAAAGCTGGTTCTTTGAGAAGATAAACAAAATTGAAAAACTTTAGCCAGACTCATCAAGAAAAAGAGGGAGAGGACTCAAATCAATAAAATTCGAAATGAAAAAGGAGAAGTTACAATGGACACCACAAAAATACAAAGCATCCTAAGAGACTACTACAAGCAACTCTATGACAATAAAATGGACAATCTGGAAGAAATGGACAAATTCTTAGAAAGGTATAGCCTTCCAAGACTGAACCAGGAAGAAATAGAAAATATAAACAGACCAATCACAAGTAATGAAGTCGAAACTGTGATTAAAAATCTCCCAACAGGGCTTCCCTGATGGCGCAGTGGTTGAGAGTCCGCCTGCCAATGCAGGGGACACAGGTTCGTGCCCCGGTCTGGGAAGATCCCACATGTCGCAGAGCAGCTAGGCCCGTGAACCGTGGCTGCTGAGCCTGTGCGTCCGGAGCCTGTGCTCTGCAACGGGAGAGGCCACAACAGTGAGAGGCCCACGTACTGCTAAAAACAAACAAACAAACAAAAAATGGGCAGAAAACCTAAATAGATATTTCTCCAAAGAAGACATACGGGGGCTTCCCTGGTGGCGCAGTGGTTGAGAACCTGCCTGCCAGTGCAGGGAACACGGGTTCAAGCCCTGGTCTGGGAGGGTCCCACATGCCGTGGAGCAACTGGGCCCGTGAGCCACAACTACTGAGCCTGCGCGTCTGGAGCCTGTGCTCCGCAACAAGAGAGGCCGAGACAGTGAAAGGCCCACGCACCGCGATGAAGAGTGGCCCCCGCTCGCCGCAACTAGAGAAAGCCCTCGCACAGAAACGACGACCCAACACTGCCAAAAATAAATAAATAAATTTATAAAAAAAAAGAAGATATACGGATGGCCAAGAAACACATGAAAAGCTGCTCAACATCACTAATTATTAGAGAAATGCAAATCAAAACTACAATGAGGTATCACCTCACACCGGTCAGAATGACCATTATCAGAAAATCTACACACAACAAATGCTGGAGAGGGTGTGGCGAAAAGGGAACCCTCTTGCACTGTTGGAGGGAATGTAAATTGAGAGAGCCACTATGGAGAACAGTATGGAGGTTCCTTAAAAAACTAAAAATAGGGCTTCCCTGGTGGTGCAGTGGTTGAGAGTCCGCCTACCGATGCAGGGGACGCGGGTTCATGCCCCAGTCTGGGAGGATCCCACATGCTGCAGAGTGGTTGGGCCCGTAAGCCATAGCCACTGAGCCTGTGCATCCGGAGCCTGTGCTCCACAACGGGAGAGGCCACAGCAGTGAGAGGCCCGCGTACCAAAAACAAAACAAAACAAAAAAAATCTAAAATTAGAATTACCATATGATCCAGCAATCCCACTACTGATCATATACCCAGAGAAAACCATAATTCAAAACGACACTTGCACCGCAATGTTCATTGCAGCACTATTTACAATAGCCAGGTCATGGAAGCAACCTAAATGTCCATCGACAGACGAATGGATAAAGAAGATGTGGTACATATATACAATGGAATATTACTCAGCCATAGAAAGGAATGAAATTGGGTCATTTGTAGAGACATGGATGTATCTAGAGACTGTCATACAAAGTAAGTCAGAAAGAGAAAAACAAATATCGAATATTAACGCATATATGTGGAACCTAGAAAAATGGTACAGATGAACCGGTTTGTAGGGCAGAAACTGAGACACAGATGTAGAGAACAAATGTATGGACACCAAAGGGGGAAAGCAGCGGTGGGTGGGGTGTGTGTGTGTGTCTGTGTGATGAATTGGGAGATTGGGATTGACATATGTATACTAATATGTATAAAATGGCTAACTAATAAGAGCCTGCTGTATAAAAAAAATTATTTCAAAATAAAATAGTAAAAAAAGAAAAGAACCTGCTGTATTAAAAAAATAAAAATACAAATATATATATATATATATATATATATATATATATATATACCTTCCATTCCCTACTTAAATGTTCAGTCTTTTCTCTAGTTTCTTGAACATATGTTCTAATATCCTTGTCTACTAATTCTATCACCTGTTTCATCCCTAGGTTAGTTTTAATTGATTTTTCTCCTCATTATGGATTGTATTTTTCTGCTTCTTTGCATGCTCAGCAATTTTTGACTGGATACAAGACATTGTAAAATTTACCTTGTGAAGAGCTGAATATTTTCATAATTTTATAAGTAGTATAAAGATCTTAACTGAGTTCCAGAGCTTTGTTCTAGAACTCAGTTAAGCTTATTGGAAACAGATCCTTTCAGATCTAACTCTTAAGTTTATTTATCCAGGACCAGAGCAGCATTTAGTCTAGGAATAATTTTCCCCCACCCCTGAGACAAGACTCTTCTTAGAATTATAACCAGTCTTTGCAAATTATGAGATTTTCCAGTCTGTCTGTTAGGAACAGGGACTATTTCTGGCCTTTCGTGAGCTCCAAGAACTGGTCACTCTTCCCTCTAATCCTTTCAGGTGGTTCTTTTCCTGACCCTGGGTAATTTCCTCACACACATTCACAGATCGGCACTCAACCAAAAACTAAAGGGGACCCTCTGCACATCTCCAGAGGTGTCTCTCTGTGCTGCTCTCTCTGATTGTGGAATCTGCTCTGTGAATTCTGTTGACCTTGACTCCCTTGGACCAGCAACTCCAAGGGAGAGTTGGGGAAATACTGCTGGGTTCCACTTGGGTTCCCAACTCTCTGAGGCCTGGAAATTTTCTCTAGGCAGTAAGCTGCAGGCAATTGCCTTACCTCATTTGTTTCCCATCTCTCAGGGATCATTGACCTTGTTTGCCTAGTGTCAATATCTTGAATTCTGTTATTTCCTATATTTTGTTCAGTTTTGATTGTTTCAGGTGGGAGAGTAAATCAAGTCATTGTTACTCCATCTTGAGTAGAAGCAGAAGCTGTCTAAAAAAGCAAAACATCCTGGTCTAAATCATTGAATTACAACACCTTAAACAACAAAAATAAACAAATAAACATTAAGATAGTACCTGTCTTAGTTCAGGTGCTATAACAAAGTACCATAGCCTGGATGGCTTATAAACAGAAATTTCTTTCTCACAGTCTGGAGGCTGCAAGTCTGAAATCAGGGTGCCAGCATGGTCAGGTTCTAGTGACAGCCCTCATCTAGGTTGCAGACTGCTGACTTCTTGTTATACCCTCACATGGTAGAGGAAAACACCCAGGTGACCTAGTTCTCTGGCCTCTTCTTATACAGGCACTTAATTACATTCATGAGGGCTCCACTCTGATGACCTAGGTATCTCCTTAAAGGTCCCTTCTACAAATACTATTACTTTGGGGATTAGATTTCAACATAAAAAATTTTGGGAGGACACAAACTTTCAGTCCATAACAACACCAAAGTGTATTTTGACTCAATATAAAAATGCCTTTCTATAATGACAGTTATATAAAAATGGAATAGTTTTCCTTGAAAAGTAGTGTGTTCCCTGTTACTGCAGATGTTAACAGTGGTTATAAGCATTGTCTGGATATTGTGGGAAATATGAAAGTAGGGTCTGCAAACCGCAGCCTGCAGGCCAAATATGTCCCACCACCTGTTTCTGTCAATAAAGGTTTATTGACACACAGCCATACACATTTTTTTACATATTGTGTGTGGTGCTTTTATGCTACAGTGGCATAATGGAGCAGTTGTGCTAGAGCCTCTGCCCTTTACAGCCTAAAATATTTACTATCTGGCTCTTTGCAGGAAAAGTTTGCCAACCCGTTTTAAAGCTTCTGATATGGCTGATGTGACAAAGCAACTTCTCTGATTTCTTCCCAATTTGAGATTCTATGAGTCTGTGGAGGCAGGGAATACGTTTCTTATCTAATAACAAGTTTTGCATCTTCCTCTCTCACATATTTATGTTTATTTTAATATAATATTCTGCTCCCCACTTCCATTTTCTGGGTAAAGTTCATCCTCCCCAAATAGTCCTATACTTGTCCTTTAATTTTGCATATCTCCTCCCCACCACCATATAATCCTAGTGATGCAGTATCAGTGTATACACTTTCCCCCTACTACTTCTACTCTGCTCCTTTTTTTCTTTCCCCTTTACCTTCCCGCTTTCTCTTCTCCCTTTCTCTTTCTTCCCCCCATCTCTCTCCCCCTTTCTCTATCTCTTCCTTCTCTTCCTTCTTCCTCTTCTCTTTTATTCAATAATTATTTATAAACACCTCACCAGACTATTTTAGACATTGGGGCTACAGAAGTTATAAGACAGTCTCTGCCATCACAAAGCTTACATTGGTACCTCAATTTGAAAAGCAGCCATTGTATGTTCCCGGGTCACAAACAAGCGAGTGTCACCAAAAAGGATTTCAGAGAATCCAAGGAAAGACACACTCACCAACTTTCAAAATGAAGGAAAACCCAGAGTGATCATTCCCTGGCAAGGCAGGCTTGCTTTCATAGCCATGTCAACTGGCTGTTAAGAATCTTAAGTGGACAAACCTCCTGATGACAAAACATTTTTCAATATTTAACTAAAATGGGAGTGAGAAAGGATTGGGCACCACTGTCCCCAAAGAACAACCACGATGCCACATGATTTTGTATATGTGCCATGTCTAAATGTTCTCACCTCTAGTTGCTGAAAGAGATTTTCTTCTGTGGATGAAAGGTACAATCTGAAAGGGCATTTGACAACCTGAAGTAAATTATATTTCAGGAACCACCAATGCCCCACAGCCAATCTTCCTAATTTTATTGAAAACTAAAAATAGCTTCTGCTTCAATATCCATGTAAAACCTCTTCATTCTAATTTATGTTAATTGTTTTTTTAAAGTAAAGTCTTCTTGAGGAGAATACTTTTTTATTACTTTCAATTTTTTTCTCAGAAACTTGAATTTAATAGAGGATTAGAATAAATTATGATACTGGAAAGTAAGCAGTGCTAGTTGTGGAGGATTCTGTAACTGCGATCCATTTAACCCAACAATTTAACAGTGTCTTCATCTCCAAATTGAGCTTTGTGCTTTGGATGTTAAACTCTAGTTTACAGAAAACTTCTAAAATGGAATTGCTACAAAGTTCTCCAGTTGTTTCAAACACAGGGACCTACTATTTGGCAAACCTGCTTGATCTTTGTTTCTTTGTTCTCTTCTTGAATTCTGCTGCTGTCCTATTTCTCTGGGTACACAGTTTATATAGTTGTTAAAATGCTTTCAAATTGAAATATCTGCTCAAGGAAGGTACTAAGTAGGTCTGGTAAGTAACTACCTTGACATTATGTTGCCTTGAATAAAATTTCCAACATCAACTACTGAATAAGGAAATAACTCTAATCTTGCCTATTACTTCTTTCTACTTTATTTGAACAGGACAACTTAAAATTGACTAAATTTCTGAAAATAAAAGAAAGATATATAATGGGTTTATCAAAATTCCTCTTACCTGCTAAAAATATTACAGAAGGACTATCTACAGATAAAGATTAAGCAAATGCTATGAAAAAGTCACTGAGTTTAATGCAACATACAAAGGAAATGTATGTTATTATATTTTTACTTACTATCCTCAAGACAGGAAAATTTCTGATTAATTTTTGTTAAGATTAACTGTATTTACTGTGAGTTCTTATTTAATATGCTTGATTACTTGGAAATTGTCATTTTCCACTACTTAAATCTATAATCTTTTGTGTTGCTTCTGTATAAATGATGGTGGATAATGTATATGATTATACATGAAAAAGTTTTAATTTAGTATATGTACAATATACAAAAAGATGGATAAATTGGACTTCATCAAATGTTTAAATATATATTATCAAGAGGAAAAACTTTAACGATGTAAAGGACACTATCAAGAAAAGGAAAACACCCACAGAATGGGAGAAAATATTTTCAAATATATTTGATAAGAGACTTGTATCCAGAAATTATAAAGAACTCTTGCAACTGACAATAAAAAAGACAAATATCCCTATCAAAAAACAGGCGAAGGATCTGAATAGCCATGTTTCCAAAGAAAATACACAAATAGCCAATAAGCACATGAAAAGATACTCAACATCATTAGTCATTACGGAAATGCAAATCAAAACCACAATGAGATACCACGTCCCACCGACTAGGATGATTATAAAAATAATAATAATAGAGGAAAATAACAAGTGTTGGTAAGGACAGAGAAATTGGAATGCTTTGTATACATTACTGGTGGGAAAGAAAATGGTGCGATTACTTTGGAAAACAGATTGGTAGTTCTCTCAAAAACGAAAATGTAAAATCATCATTTTACTCGGCAATGCCATTCTTAGATATATGTGCAAGAGAAATGAGAAAAAGGTGTCCAGGGCTTCCCTGGTGGCACAGTGGTTGAGAATCTGCCTGCTAATGCAGGGGACACGGGTTCGAGCCCTGGTCTTGGAGGATCCCACATGCCGCGGAGCAACTAGGCCCGTGAGCCACAACTACTGAGCCTGCGCGTCTGGAGCCTGTGTTCCGCAACAAGAGAGACCACCATAGTGAGAGGCCCGCGCACCGCAATGAAGAGTGGCCCCCACTTGCCACAATTAGAGAAAGCCCTTGCACAGAAACGAAGACGCAACACAGCAAAAATTAATTAATTAATTAATAAACTCCTACCCCCAACATCTTCTTTAAAAAAAAAAAAAGGTGTCCAAACAAAAACTTGTATATGAATGTTCATAGCAGCACTATTCACAATAGCCAAAAGGTGGAAACAATCCGAACAGATGAACAAATAAACAAAATGCCTTTATCTAGATAATGGAATATTATTCAACCCATAGAGAAGAATCAAGGACTGATACATAATGCAACATGGATTGATCTTTGAAAACATCATGCTAAGGGAGACAAATCAGATAGAAAAGGCCACCAATTGTATGATTCCATTTATATGAAATGTCCAGAATGGGAAAATCCATAGAAACTAAAAATAGATTGCTGGTTGCCAGGAGTTGAGGGTAAGGAAGAATGAAGAGTGACTGCTACTGGATATGGGGTTTCTTTTTGGGGTGATCAAACTGTTCTGGAATTAGTGGTGATGGTTGCACAACTTGTATACTTTGAAAGGTTGAATTTTAAGCATTTGAATTATATCTTAATCAAAAAGTTGTATGAGAAAAAAATGCTAGTGTATGGCTGAGATCAAACCCACATAGAAAAAACAAAACAAAAACACATAGACCATGCAAACAAATTAATTTTATCTGACTCATAAACATAAAGGTGACATCAGAGTAATTCTTTATAATGCTATTACATTGTATATATTTACCTGGCTTAAAATTTTAAGTTGTAAATTATTTACTATGCTAGTGTTAACTTGGGGGAAAATTAAAGTTCAATTTATGAAAATTAGAAGGAAACAGGCTGTTGGTGGTTCCAATGAAATTTATCAACTTGATAATAATTTTCATAACCATATTAACAAATATTTATTAAACCTATACTATTAAGAGAACATGATGAGCATTTTGGTAGATTATCTACTATAAGACCAGCACTGTACTAGGTTCCATGGGGTTTATATAAATGACAGTCCTTGTTTGAAATCTGGTTCAGGAAACAAGACTAAAGTAAATGAAGCACTTAGGGAGCAAGTGTGGTATATATTTTAGGACTGAATGGTATGTACAGACTCCTAGAATTGCAATCCTTAGTACTCTTTTATCTCAAACTTCTCTTTTTGCAGGTCCCGACTTTAGGAATTAAGTGTGATAGAGTTGTGAAAAGGGGCAAACCCATTAATCTATTCAATAGATATTTAGTGAGCCTGCTATGTGCCAGAGATCTAAATGCCACTAATTGAAATTATTACAAAAATGAAAATGACTCAGTTTAGCTATGTGCATCTAGCATTATGGGAAGGAAATGAGAGGGATTTCAATCAGCTTAATAGCAGACATTTTTCACTGTTGAACTTCCCCGGTTCAGTCCTATCCTGTGACAGCATATTAACAATCAGAAGAAGCAATGAAATTTGTGGTTAGGAAATACAAGTGTTTCCCAAGGTGCCCATGTATTCACCCACGTAAATATTTATATCTTTCTATTATCAAATACATATTCAAATTGGATGCCATAAATATTTAAATCAGAATTTAATTCTATTTTTCAGGGTAGACAGCTTGAGATTAAGCTACCATTTAACTTTACCATTAATTTTTTTTTCTCCAGAAAGAACATAATGGATTCTGGATTCTGTCGTCAGAAATTGATCAAGGTTCCACCTTTAGTTACTAGCTGTGTAAACTTGGGCAAGTCATTTAATCTCTCAGCTTCAGTTTCCTCATCTGTAAAAGGTAGGTAGCAATATTGCCTACCTTGCTGCCCTGGGTTGCAGCAAGTTCAAGGTTGTCCTGAGTTCAAGACTAATGTAAATAACGGTTTTAGCATTGTACCTGGTACTTCATAGTCTTCAATTAACATTCCTATGATATTGGAGGAAAAGGTTAATTAATCTGCCTATTTCTCCAATTACAATTCACAAAGCAGCCATGGAGTTCTTGGAAATGGTGGATGTATTTGGCCCTTACAATAATGTCTATTGTATTTTCACTGCTTTTTTCATTACATATTTCTGAAAACAAAAACTGAAAGTCTAAAAAAAGTCTTAATTATAAGTAGGCTTTGGATGGGAACAATAAAATATTTAATGTGAGACAAGTTTTTAAATGGTAAACTTGCAGGGATCTAAGTTCTTTGAGATCAGAGTGGAAGAAATGCATGTCTAGAGAACAGAGAGGATCCTAGGCAGAAGGCAGGGACCTGAGGAGCCAGCCATAGCAAAACAGGAGGTTTTTGAAACGTAATGAGAGGTTTTGCTTCGGGCAACACTTGTGAAATCAACACTCATGGAATTGGAAATTCTATAAACTGACCAAGAAAATAGACGAGAAATTGAGCGATGAATGCCTTATTAAAAACTACAGGTCCTAGGGCTTCCCTGGTGGCGCAGTGGTTGAGAGTCCGCCTGCCAATGTAGGGGACACGGGTTTGTGCCCCGGTCCGGGAAGATACCATATGCCGCAGAGCGGCTGCGCCTGTAAGCCATGGCCGCTGAGCCTGCGCGTCTGGAGCCTGTTGCTCCGTAACGGGAGAGGCCACAACAGCGAGAGGACCACGTACCGCCAAAAAAAAAAAAAAAAAAAAAACCCTACACGTCCTCTTATGGCCTGCATCCTTGAATGAGTAGGCATCCTTTCAAAGTTAAGGATGATTAGACACAGGAGGGTTTAATCATTTGCCGTAAGTCACTAACAATATTCTTATTCTAAAAGTTTGTAGTCAGGTCCAGGCTTAATATTTCTCACTGTGAACTTGCTGAGGGAGGTGAATTTCATACAGACAGAAAGTAGATTAGTGTTTGCCAGGGGCTGGGCATGGGGAGTGGATGGGGACTGACTGCTACTGGATATGGGGTTTCATAATTAAAATCAATGGGGTGGTGAAGGGAAGAGACACGGTTCCTGCCCTCATGGAGATTAGTATCTATGAGGGAGATAGACAAGTAAAACAATCATTGTAGTACATTTTGTTAAATGCAATAGTGCGAAAAGTGAAGGAAGCCAGGTTAGTGGCATTTATGCAGGAAGTAAGTTCTAAGAATGAGTAAGAGTTAGTTAGAGGAAGAGGGATGGGAGGCAGCAGGAAGTAAATTATGGTGTTCCTGGCAAAATAAGCAGTATATTCAAAGGATCAGAGATGAATCAGCACATGGCATAGTTAGGAATCTGAAAAAAAACAAGAAACGAGATCAATGGGAACAGGGTGGGAAGCAGAGAGAGACCCCAGATGGGGGTCAGACCACACAGGGGCTCATAGGTCACATCAGGGAGTTTGAACTCTATCCCCAAAACAATGAAGAACCATCAAAAGGTTTTAAGGAGGCAAGTGACATGACCTGATTTGAGTTTTTGAGAGATTACTGCAGAATGGAGAATGGACTAGGGTGAGCAAGCCTGGAAGCAGGGAGACTAGTTAGGAGGGAAATCTTGGTGAGAGATAGTGTGACTGAACCAGGGTGGTGGCAGGCAGGATGATGGGTAGAAGGAAGAGAGATTTTGGAACTGAATCAGCAGGACTTTGTGATTCATTGGAATGCGATATTAGAGAGAAGGAGGCAAGGATTATTCTGTTTCTGGCATAGGCAACTCAGGACCATTCACTGAACGGAGAGCACAGAAGGCGAGATTTCAATTTTAGAAATATTAGGCTTGAGGTGCCTCTAAACATATCCACATGAATATGCATAGTGGGCAGTGGGTGATACGTGTCTAAAGCTCAGAAGACTGGCCTGGATCCATGGACCAGTGAGTCTAGAGATGGTAATTGAAGCCACAGAAAGAGATGAGTTCCAGGGAAAGTATAATAAGAAGAGAAGGGATCTCAGGATAGAATCATGAGGAATACCAACAAGTAAGAAATGAACCAAAGGGAGGAGCCTACTAAGGAGCCAGAAGCCAAGAGGAAGGAGGAGAATCAGAGGCTCATTGTGTCACAGAAGCCAAAGAAAAGAAGAAGTGGTCAAATGTGTCAAATGCTAAAAAGAAGTCAGTAAGAGAAGGACCAAGAATTCTCTATCGAATTTAGTAACAAGGAAGTTGTTGGCAGTTTTGGGATTTCAGTGGGAAACCAGATTTTAGTAGGTAAATGAGTGATCTGAAGATAAGGCAGTAGAAACAATCCTTTGAAGAAATGGGTCTGTGACATAGCTGAAGAGAAATGTGAGATCAAATGAAGTTTTCTTCAAACAAACAAACTAACTAAACAAAAAGAGTGGTAGGGAGTTAGCTAAATTTAAAAGATAAAAGGAATTAGCCAATAAAGAGGAGAAAGTTGAGGATGCAAGAGGGACTTCCCTGGTGGTCCTGGTGGTTCAATCCCTTGGCAGGGAACTAAGATCTCGCATGCCTCGTGGTGCAGCCAAAAAAAAGAAAAAGAAAAAGAATTTCAAGATGTAAGAGAAGGGTTTTAACTGATAGAACAAAATATTGCAGAAGGCAGGAGGCATTCACTTTGGATAGATGAGGAAAAGAGGAGAGATGTCTCTTTCATTGTAACTGAGAGGGAAGAAGAGGATGTTTTGGATGCATTTGTTTCTGGGTTTCATGCAGTGTGTGCTGCTGCCAGCTCCTACTAGCTCACTGGAGCCAATTGTTAAACTTTCAGGAATTTTGAGATCTGGTTAACTTATGTTAATAGCTTGAATTCAGCCATAATGGGAATATTTACACCATGGAAATTGGCAGACACAGCAGATCAGAACTCCCCCACATCCCACCCTGAAGACTGTCAGTTATCAGTAATTTACCACCACACCCCTCGAGGTAGGAAAGTGAAAGAGCTCCTCTCTGAATAGCACCATTTTCTCTGTTGGGTAAGAAGGCAGATTTCGTGCTGATGTCAGAGGTTTGAGGAAAGTGAAGAGAAGCTGAATCCTGTGAAGCATGGCAGACAGAGAGAGTGACCTAGGAAAATACGAAATGACTACCAGGTTGAGGTTGAAGACCAACTGAGGTTGAAGACCATTAGTCTCTGTGGAATCAATCCATGCAGTTGTATGATTTCTCCTGCAAGCTGAGCAGCCTGGGGAGCTCAGCAGAGAAGGGAAGAGGTGATTTGATCCAGAGTCAGTCTTTTGCCTGGCAGTTGCGATGGAAGAACTAAATGGAGATAGGATGACAAAGCTATTTATAAGAAAGTAGCTGCAGTAATGGGCCATGGAACCCAAACTGTAAAGGGAGAGAGGTGAAAACAGAAGGTGATAAGTAAGGAGAAGGTGTAGGAGTCATGTTTTCCTGGTATCACATGCTTTGAGTCCTCTTGCTGTATCCTGGTCTCACCTTTGCAATTTGGTCCTCCCATTTGAAAGTGCCACTTTTAGAATGTGACAGATCCAGGTCCCTCAATCTTATATGGTACTCCAGCTTCATCTGACCATTAAATACTATATTGTTGTCCTTGTTTTAGACATCATATCTTAAAGATTGTAATGCCCGGTGTCATTGGAAGAGCTTAACGGCATTATTAACCACACAGGATAAATGAGTTGAAGCAGGGATAGGCAGATTTTTAACATTTTAGGGGGAATGATCTGATATTTGATCATTTTGATCCATATCACCAATGAATAATCATTGATATCCTGTAGTATATACAATCACTCCTGATCAGCAATAGTGAATATAATTGCCATGAGGATATCATTTTGCAAATTATTAGAAGAACATAAAAGTATTAAGTAACATGGGAGAACTTCAGAAAGTTAATGTAAAATCTCTAAATGGCATTCAAATAAGCTTATTTTCTTAGAGTAATTTAACCACCAGGAGGAAAACCCTTTCTGGATTATACAGAATTTGTTTATGGGGTAAGACCAGGAGCTGCCTTAGAGATGGGACTGTTAACTGGCAGAACCTCAAGAAGGAACAAATCTGCTATTATAAGACAAGACTCAGGGGCATAGGAACTAGTACTTTAATTTTAAGTGACAACGAGTTTTTATAGCTGATACCTGCTTATATCTTCCAAAACATTCTAAAGAGTATAACTGTCAGAAATCTGTGTACTTGGTGGACTACATTCCCCATTTCGCCTTTTCCCTAAGATTAAATAAATTGAGTGTAGTGCCAGTATTTAATTTCTCAATATGTATATGTTACAGGAATTTTCTTTCTGAATTAAAAATGTCATTTCACTGAGATAACTCAATTGATGGTACTCTTGTATTTGCAATTCCTCATGATTAGTGCCAGATTCAATAAATATAATTCATTTTCACCCACTACCCTGAGATTAGCTGATGTCATGGCTTTGAAGTAGATAGAATCCCTGGTGCTATGGATATAAATCTTGCCCATGTAACTTATGTTCTTTCTTATGAGGTAAGTGAGGGTGAATGGCATGTAGTTTTCATACCCAGGAAGACACTTCCTTCTTCATCAAAGTGATTACATTATTGCATTTCCCACTTGAATAACTGACCCCTCAAAAACATAGCAAACAAAGCTGTTCATTTTAGTTTCCCTCATACTAGATTTTTTTCTTACCATTTTTTTTTTCTAACCATTTTGTCTTTTCTAACCTTGAGGTATTTGGATACATGGTAAAAGGAAGAAATATCCTGGAGAACAGGAAGGGTACAATTTTCTTTCTTGTGTCACTCTTCACATTGGCCAGCAAGGGGAGTTATAGGAACAATTTCAGGTGTTTGAGCTGAGACAGTTACTTCCCACAGTTGATTATTAGTCGCCATGTCTCTTGCACTGGACTTTCTGAATAACTCAGCTAGTATTTTTACTGTTGTGTGCCAGTGTAGTTTTCTTTTCATCTAATAGTTTGCTGAACAAAAATTAATTGTGAACTTCAAAGCGAAAAATTTACCAGAATGGTGGGACACTGGAAATGAAGTGAGCTTCTATGCCCAGGTGGCATAAAAATCTAATTGTAGCCCGGAGAGGCCCAAGCCCCCTTAATGAGGATAAGACAGCATTCAACTGGCTTCAATAAAAAGGGACTTAAATGGAAAAGAGGTGGCCTTGAGGAGAGCAGCAGGACTGCCAGGACTGAGAAGCCCATTGTTCTAAGTTCTCCTGGGGCTTATGGAGATTGACAAGGCACTTGCTGCTTTCCACAGCTGAACATTCAGGGCAGCCCTGAAAACACCCAGGGCTGGGACACTCCCCCGGCCTCTGGCCCACAGCCATCCAGGAATCACCCAGCCCATGCTGGAGATTCAAAGACGTGGGCAGAAGGTGTGGGAAGAGCCCTCAGGAGGGATCTGGAGAGACAGTTTCCACTCTGTGAGCAACCCAGGACAGCTCTCTCCCCTTTAAATCACATTTCATGCTTCTTAGCTCCAACCAAGGATTTCTGTGGAGTCCCTCTACTAGTAACATTTAATCTCTGACCACTGTCACAGATAATGGTTCACTTCATTCGCTCAGTTTGGGACCAGGATCAATGATTATGTACCCTACTGACTGCCTTGATTCTGCTTCCCCAAATCCCCATCCCGGCTGCCCAAAACAATACTTTGCTGTTAGTGGCAAAATAGACTAAAAATCAGTAATCACTAGTTTTCTCTATGTGAAGGTCAAATTCTAATTTAAATTATTTTAAATACATGTTTTGAATAAATTATGATCGCATGCTTTGCTTATGAACAAACTGCATTGCATGGAGAAAAGAATCTGGTCCTGAGAGTAGGAGATGTAGATTTTAGTTCTCACTCTGCCACTTAATAGCTGTATAATCTTGGACAAACCACATGATTTGGGGGGACGTAAGTATTCTCACTACAAAAATGGGGAGGGTGGACAAACTGAGTGGACAAGATTCTAGACTTGAGAGTCAGGCGGAGCAGGATTTTCATCCTGGCTATTTCATGTATTAGCTGAATGACTTGAAGTAAGTGACTACTAGCATTATTTTAAGGCTTTAATGAGATAATGTGCATGAAACCCTTAGCATCATCCTTAGAATGTAATAAGCACTCAACAAAGAATAGTTATGATAATAACCACGATAATGATCATAAAATTAAGGTTCTATTAGGACATTTTTTAAAACTCTAAAAGGCAGTGACTTGACTCAAGTGTTGTGACCAATCGCTCTGAATGCACCTGTTCATTTGATCCTGTGCTTCTTCAAAGAATTTGTTAAGAAATAGACTGAAAGTTTAGAAAACTTTGCAAAGTGTTAGATTTTGTTGTATAGTACTGCAGTCACATATTCAGCAAACAATGTGATTATAGGCATTGTGATAAATACAGCCATGGGCTGATTTCCTTTTTTTTAATGTCATAGTGTAACGTCTACTTCTAGTAAATCTGTAAAGGTTAAAATTTGGTTTCAGCAGTAGCGCAGTGAGTGACGCAAGAGAGGGATTGGCTCTTTTCAGTTTTAAAACTGACTTAGAATTTTCTTTTAATTTACAAGTTTTGAAAATGTTCTCTCTATAAAGTTTAGGCTTAATTTAAAATTATTCTCAGATAGTAATAATGACTGGAAATGAGCTGTGTTCACCAGCTCTACAACGAGGATGGCAAGTAGATATAACTTATTGAATAAGTATCTATTGAATGCCCATTACGTTCCAGGCACTGCTCTAGGTGTTAGGATACTGCAGTGAATAAAACAGACCAAAGTCCCACCCTCATGAGACTGACCTTCTGCTGAACTTTGCCTTCTGTTGAGGTGCCAACTCTAATAGAGGGCCTGACCGTCAGGCGCTCTCTAGTGACAAGAATCAGGAAACCACACCAGGGCTCATTAAGGAAGGATGCTGTGGCTGATGGGTGACTTCCACCTGGGGTGAGGTGTGGGAGAGTCCAGGACTGTGCTGTATTTACCATCCTCACGGCAGAGCAGTGCTGTCCAATCAGGCAGCCACGTGCCACATGTGGCTACTGAGCTCTTGAACTGTGGCTAGTCCAAATTAAGATATACTGTAAGTATAAAATACACACTAGATTTCAAAGACCTAGTAAGAAAACAAGAAAGGAAAATATCTCATTAATAATTTCATGTTAATGGCATATTGAAATAACAATATTGTAGATATATTAGGTTAAATAAAATATATTATTAAAATTAATTTCATATTTTTACTTTTTAAAAATGTGGCTACTAGAACATTTTTAATATTATACATGTGGCTCTCATTATATTTCTGCATGACAGCGCTGGTACAGTGTTATATCCTGGCTTGAGTCCATGTAACACCACAAACTTCTTAACCAGCACAGGCAGGAGGCAACACTATGAAAAAGTGAAAATGTGCTGGCTTCTTTTTTAATTTTCTCTTATTTTAGGTACTGCCTGATCCCTCAGTCTTCTGCCTGGAGCTCTGAGGGGACTCAGACATATTTCATGGAGCTATTTCCAGGCAGTTTTCCATATTTCAAAAGTGTCCTATCCTATCAGAACTTTAGTGTTCAGAGTCCCATTTCTGTGAGATATTTAGCTTTCTACGTTGTTAATAGATTCTGACGTTTAGGATATCATCTTTTAAAATGTGTCCATTAGATGCACGTACCCTGTAATAAAATACCTTGGCTGAGAGAGATCAATCTCAAATAGTGGTGATTTTGCACTGAGTAATAGAGCTGGAGCACTTTTTCTACCTGGCACAGAAGCACAGAGACTATAATCTCACCTTGTCCACAACTGTCCACTGTGATCAAGACCAGCCAAGTCTTCCCTACACATCCTCCCTCCCTAGTATTTGGACATTATTTCACAGTTCACAAAGTGCTTTCACAGAAGGTTTCTCATTTTAGCTTCCAACCACTCCATGAAATAGGTAAGGATGGACTTATTAGTTGATTTAAATAGAAGATTTTAAGAAACTGAGGCCAGGAAGCAATAGGTCTTCTGGCTATCGGGGTCTGTGGAGGAGGAGTCCAAGATGATCCATGAGGACGTGGAGAATAGTGGAAAAGGAAAGTGAGTAGAACTGTCCTAAAGGTCTTAGCTGTGGGATGGAGGGGAATTGGGGATGGGGTGGTGGTCAGCAGGGCTGGATTAGAACATTATAGTGGGAGTTATACTGCAACTCAGGGTTAACTTATTTTCAAATAATACTAGAGACATATATTCTGATATAGAGGATAGGGAAAGGGATAGAATGGGAAAAAATACAGGAGATAGGCCAAGTTAGATAATGGAAAGTATATTACCTTGTTGAAATGAGCAAATATAGAGAAAAAGGAAAAGAGCAAACAAAAATCTAAATTGATCAATATCGTGTAAGATAAGAACATTAGATGTGATAAGCTCGATGTACCCATTAAAAAGCAGAAACTGCCAGATTTGGTGAAAAAGCAAAATTCAGCCATGTGGTAGCTATAAGGAACATGCTTAACAGGGTATCAAAAAAGCATATGCATGCAGACAAAACTATAATTCAAAAAGATACAGGCACCCCTATGTTCATAGCAACACTATTCACAATAGCCAAGACATGGAAACAACCTAAATGAATGGATAAAGAAGATGTATTATATATATGCAATGGAATACTACTCAGCCACAAAAAAGAATGAAATAATGCCATTTGCAGCAACATGGATGCAACTAGAGAATATCATACTAAGTGAAGTAAGTCAGAAGGAGAAAGACAAATACCATATGATATCACTTATATGTGGAATCTAAGATATGACACAGATGAACCTATCTATGAAACAGGAACAGAATCACGGACATAGAGAACAGACTAGTGGTTGCCAAGGGGGAGGGGTCTGGGGGAAGGGATGGAGTGGGAGGTTGGGTTAACCGAAGTAAGCTTGTATATACGGAACGGATAAACAACAAGATCTTACTATATAGCACAGAGAACTATATTCAATATCCTATGATAAACCATAATGGAAAAGAATTTTTTAAAAAAATGTATGTATATGTATACCTGTACACTTTGATGTACAGCAGTAATTAGCACAACATTTAAAATCAACTAGACTTCAAGAAAAAGAAAAAGACAGCAAATGCAAGGAAAAAGAAAGCAGGCTGGTAACATTAATATTAGATGAAATTAAAATTGAAAGCATCAAGCAAGATGAAGAACACTGTGTAAGCACATAAAATTAGGTAAATAACTTTACAAGCTTTGGACTTCCCTGGTGGCACAGTGGTTAAGAATCCACATGCCAATGCAGGCGACATGAGTTCAATCCCTGTTGGGGAAGATCCCATATGCCACAAAGGAACTAAGCCTGTGCACCACAACTACTGAGTCTGCGCTCTAGAGCCCGTGAGCCACAACTACTGAAGCTTGTGCACCCTAGAGTCCGTGCATTGTAACTACTGAGCCCACGTGCCAAAACTACTGAAGCCCGCATGCCTAGAGCCTGTGCTCTGCAACAAGGGAAGCCACCGCAATGAGAAGCCTGCATATCGCAACGAAGAGTAGCCCCCGCTCGCTGCAACTAGAGAAAGCCTGCGCAGAGCAACAAAGACCCAATGCAGCTGAAAATAAATTTAAAACAAAATTTACAAGCTTTAAAATTTATTTATAAAAAGAAAGATAACAAAAGTTTATCACGGGGACTTCCCTGGTGGTCCAGTGGTTAAGACTCTGCACTTCCACTATAGGGGTCGCGGGTTCAATTCCTGGTTGGGGAACTAAGATGCCACATGCCATGCAGTGCAGCCAAAAAAAAAAAAAAAAAAAATAGGGACTTCCCTGGTGGTGCAGTGGTTGAGAATCCGCCTGCCAATGCAGGGGACATGGGTTCGAGCCCTGGTCCAGGAAGATCCCGCATGCTACAGAGCAACTACTGAGCCCACGTGCCACAACTACTGAAGCCCGCGTGCCTGGAGCCAGTGCTCCACAACAACAGAAGCCACCACAGTGAGAAGCCTGCCCGCCACAATGAAGAGTAGCCCCGCTCGCCGCAACTAGAGAAGGCCTGCGCACAGGAACGAAGACCCGGTGCAGCCAAAAATTTTTAAAAATTAAAATTTAAAAAATCTGTCTGGAAAAAAATAAACAAAAATGAAAAAAAAGTAGAAAATAAAAATCTTTGGGAAATTATCTTTATTTTTTTAAATGTTTATTTATTCATTTGGCTGTGCCAGATCTTAGTTGCAGCACAAGGGATCTTTTAGTTTCAGCATGAGAACTCTTAGTTGCGGCACGTGGGATCTAGTTCCCTGACCATGGATCGAACCCAGGCCCCCTGCATTGGGAGCGTGGAGCTGTAGCCACTGGACCACCAAGGAAGTCCTGGAAAATTATCTTTAAAAAAAAAGTTTATCATGGATTTAATCATCATTAGAAAGCAAAAATAAACATTAAAGGAACTAAGAATCTATTTTAAGAAATTAGCAATGAGAAAAGGAAAAATAACCAGAGAAATAAGGGAGAGTTATTAAGGCTAAAAGCCAAAACCAATGAAATAAAAAACAAAAATGATAGAGAGGACAAATAAATCTAAAATCTGGTGCTTTGAAAAGATTAATGATATAGACACTTTCTTCTCCCCTTCTCCCTCCTCACACACTGCAAGGAGCAGAAAGAGGCAAAATGAGGAATGAGAAAGAAGTCCTATCCCCAGATACAGGAGAGATTAAAGGAATAGTTACAGAGATTACTTCATGAAATTCCATGGCAGCAGTTTGAAATTTTAGAGAAAATTAATGATTTCCTGGTGAAAAACAAGTCAGTAAAATTAACCCCAAAAGAAGTAGAAAATATGAACAGACAAATTATTATAGAAGAGATTGAAAAGATGATTTAAAGTCTTCTATCAAAAAAGGCCACCAAAACCATATGGCTTCCCTGCCAAGTTTATTTGACTTTAAAAGAAAATATAATTACCAAGTTATTTATCATTCCAGATGAAACTCTTCTAATTCACTGCATAAAACGGCAAACTTTAACACCCAAACCTAAAAAATATAATAACATAAAGTACAGACCTATCGCACTTATGAATGTAGATGCAAAAATTCAAGATAAAATATTAGCAAACAAATCTAATTGTGTAGCAAAAGAATAATATACTATGACCAAATAGGATTTATTCCAGAATATAAAAATGGTTCATTACCAAATAATCTATTACATCAATAAAGTAAAGGATAAAAAATAAACATGTCAATAAATGCTAAAAACATATTCAATAGAATTCAGCAGCCATTCCTGATAAAATCTCTTAGAAAAATAACAGTAAAAGGAAACCACTTAAATATGTTTAAGATTAACAAAACTCAGCGAGCAAATATGCAGTGGCAAACCACAAAACCCATTTCAATCAAAAATAGGATAGCTGGGACTTCCCTGGTGGCGCAGTGGTTAAGAATCTGCCTGCTGGTGCAGGGGACATGGGTTTGAGCCCTGGTCCAGGAAGATCCCACATGCCACGGAGCAACAAAGCCCGTACGCCACAACTACTGAGCCTGCGCTCTAGAGCCCGCGAGCCACAACTACTGAGCCCGAGTGCCACAACTACTGAAGCCCGTGCGCCTAGAGCCCGTGCTCCACAACAAGAGAAGCCACCGCAATGAGAAGCCCGCGAACCGCAACAAAGGGTAGCCCCGGCTCACTACAAGTAGAGAAAGCCTGCGCGCAGCAACGAAGACCCAATGCAGCCAAAAATAAATAAATAAAAGACCTTTAAAAAAAAAAAATAGGATAGCTACCATCCCCAATATTATTTACATTGCCTTATAGGTTTTGACAAGCAAAGAAATTAAAATAATTGCCATCTATCTAGGAGAAAATGAAAAAGGACCTCCACTATACACTATTATAAAATACATTCTTAGAAGTTTAAAAACTTAAATGTAAAAATATAACTCAATAACGATATCACACAAAGAAATGTAGGTTATTATATATGTTCAACCTAAAGGGAACATTTCTTTCTGACCATGGCTGAAAAATTCCGAAGCTCTAAAAGAAAAGATAGATATACTTGACTATATAAAAATGGCTGTCTTCGTATGACAGAAGACATAAACAAAGCAATAAACAAACAGGGGGCTTGGAAACATACTTTTATCCTTTGGATTTTTTTCCTAGATACATTATTCACACATTCAGAAAAAAAGAAAAGGCTATTTTCTCTGTGGAAAACAAATCTGATAAGAGCTAGAGAGTCTCTGAGGAAAGAGCACAAACACATACAGTATCAGGGTCTGCTTAAACCCCACTCATTCACACTAGGGGTGGTCCATGCATCCTAAATTAAGAATTCCTCAATAATAAGAACAAAAGCAAATAACTGCATTAAAAATGGGCTAAAAACTTGAATAGATATTTCTCAAAAGGAGATATGAAAATGTCCAACAGCATATGAAAAAAAATAATCAGCATCACTAATTATCAGGGAAATGCAAATTAAAACCACATGAAATATCACCTCACACCCATTAGGATGTTTACATAAAAACAAAAACAGAAAATAACACGTTTTGGTAAAGATGTGGAAAATCTGGAACTCTTGTGCACTGTTGGTAGGAATCTGAAATGGCATAGCTGCTGTGGAAATCGGTATGCCGTTTTCTCAAAAATTTAAAAACAACATTATCATATGTCCCAGCAATTCCATTTCTGGGTATATACCAAAAGAATTGAAAATAGGATCTCAAAGAGGTATTAGTACATCCATTTTCATAGCAGGATCATTGGAGTAGCCAGGAAGTGAGGGATTCAGCAATGCAAGAATCCCTCAACAAATGAATGGCTAAACAAAATGTGGTGTATATGTAAAATAGAATATTAGTCTTAAAAAGGAAGAAAATTCTGACACATACTACACCATGGATAAGCCTTGAAGACATTATGCTAAGTTAAATAAGCCAGTCACAAAAAGACAAATATTTATATGAGGTATCTATAGTAGTCAAATTCATAGAAACAGAAAGTAGAACGGTGGTTTCCAGGAACTGGGGAGTATTTGTTTAATGAGAATAAAGATGCAATGTCGCAATATGAAAAAGTTCTTGAGATTGGTTGCACAACAATGTGAATATACTGGACATTACTAACCTATATATTTTTTAATGGTTAAGATGGTAAATTTTACGTTATGTATATTTTACCACAACTACCGCAAAAATCCCTGCCCTACACATTTTCTACATACATAATTTTAACTGCTATAAGCGAATACCATTGACCTCATATTTGTAACTCTAGTACAAAGTTCTCCCCTGATGTGATGATTTATATCTCTGATTACATACTGGGCTTCTCTTACTTGGTTATATTCCACTGGCTTTTTAAACTCAGCATGTCCAAAACTATTTTACCCACAAACCTGGTCCTCCTCCTGTTTCCTATTCTATGCCCATGAATGAATGAATGAACAAATGAATGCACCTTGGATTTTTTTCATAGGAACCTAATAATCTGTCTGATATCAAGATAATGGGTCATTTGAGTCCTGTTATATATATTTTTGTAATGGTTTTATTGACATATAATTCACCTACCATACAATTTGCCCATTTAAAGTATACAGTTCATGGCTTTTAGTATATTCACAGAGTTGTGCAATGTTAACCATAATCAATTTTACAATATTTTCATCACCTCCCTCCAAAGAACCCTGCACTTTTTAACTATCACCCCGCAGTCTCCCCATCTCCTCCAGCTGTAAGCAACCACTAATCTACTTTCTGTCTTTGTAGATTTGCCTATTTTGGACATTTTAAGTAAGTGGAATCACATAATAGGTGCTCTTTTGTAACTGAGCATAGTGTTTTCAAGATTCACCCATGCTGTAGCATATATCAGTACTTTGTTACTTTTTATGGACAAATAATATTGCATTTTATGGATAAATCACATTTTGTTTATCCATTCATTAGTCAATGAACATTTGGGTTGTTTCTACCTTGGCTGTTATGAATAATGCTGCTATGAACATTCATGTCTAAGTTTTTGTGTGGACATATGTTTTCATTTCTCTTTGGCATATATCTAAAAGTAAGCGAATTAATGGGTCAAATGGTAACTATGTGTTTAACTTTTTTTTTTGGCTGTGTTGGGTCTTCATTGCTGCGCGCAGGCTTTTTCTAGTTGCAGTGAGCCGGGGCTACTCTTCATTGTGGTGCACGGGCTCTAGGAGTGAGGGCTTCAGTAGTTGCAGCACTTGGGCTCAGTAGTTGTGACTCGCGAGCTCTAGAGCGTAGGCTCAGTAGTTGTGGCACACAGGCTTAGTTGCTCTGTGGCACGTGGGATCTTCCTGGACCAGGGCTCGAACCCGTGTCACCTGCATTGGCAGACGGATTCTTAACCACCGCACCACCAGGGAAGCCCCTTGTTGAATGGTCTTGATACCTTTGTCAAAAACCAACTGACCATAGATACACGAGTTTATTTCTGGACTCTGAATCCTATTCCATTGATCTACATATATATCTTGTCCCAGTACCACATTATCTTAAACACTATTGCTTTGTAATAAGTTTTGAAATCAAGAAAGGTGAGTCCTCCAATTATGTTCATCTTTTTTCAAGATTATTTTAGCTATCCTAGGTCTCCTGAGTTTACATATGAATTTTAGGATAATCTTATTAATTTCCACAAAGAGGCAACATAAGATTTTTATAAGGATTGTGTTGAATCTGTAAATCAGTTTGGAGAACATTGCCATTTAACAATATTAAGCCTTCAAATTATGAACATAGGATTTTTTTCCTTCTTTAATCTTATTTAATTTCTTTCAGCAATGTTTTGTAATTTTATGAGTGTAAGTTTTGTACTTCTTTTGTTAAGTTCCTAGATGTTTTATTCTTTTTGATGTTGTTATAAATGGAATAATTTCTCTATTTCATTGTAGATTGTATATTGCAAGTATATAAAAATACGATTGATTTTCATATATTGATCTTGAACCCTGCAAATTGCTGTACTTATTCATCACATTATGTTTTGTTTACTTATGTTTGAACCAGAAAATTATAAACCAAAGGAGTTTATAATTGTTGCCAAATGTTACCATTTGGAATTATTGAAGTAGAGGGCATAGAGGAATCAATTTCCAGTTAATACAGCATTTTATTTATGAGTGTGACGTTCACACCAAATTTTATTTCTGCTACTTTTTTTCAGGGAAATTTATTGTTTTTTCAATTAATTAGTTGAAAGCAAGAGAATATAGAGATAATACTAAAAAGCAAAATGCAATTTATAAAATTTATTTTGTCACAATTTCAAATGAAATTAACAGTATTGCACTTTAACAAATGTTACTTATCTAACACAGTTTCTCAATGGTTTGGTTTGTCAGGAACCTTGTAGATATCTGGTAACTCGTTTGCTTATGATTCTGGACAGCTATAGATAGAATTCAGATTGCCGCAGTCTAAATGTCAAGGTTTATACCACGCACAACTTTTTACAGTTTATTTAACTTTTAAAATTAATCAAGATATTATTTTCAAAGAACAAGCCCCAGTTTACATCAGTACCTTAAAAAAAAACAGATTTATTTCAATGGAAGATAATTATTGTGAAAGCATTTTTTGATATGAGCACACTTTCTGTATTTGCACTTTGCTTTAGAATAAAGCAGTCTTTGTCTCCCTCAGCAATTGTTTTCCTGAAAACTATTAACATCATTTACACATTCTTTGCAGCATTATAACACACTCATATGTAAATGTCACTCTGCTAGCAGCGCTAACTGTACTGATCGTAGTTATATATTATAGTTTCATATTACTATTTCTTTTGACTGGCATATTGCAGAGTCTCTTTTAAAATCAGGAATATGAATGAAATTGTTTCCTCACTCATTAAAGGAGGGTTTTGAACTTATTTTGACAAAATAATCACTGCCTACATTTAGGACTTGAAAGTCCCTCTTGCTAATATTTTCATTGTTTGAGGATAGTGACTTAATTAATGTTGTTAATGCTGCTATTATATCTGGCAGTAATAACAGTTGTCTTCACCTGTTACCTGTTACCAATAATAACTGTCTTTAATAACAGTTGTCACTCTGTTTCATTTCTGCAATTAAGATAGATTTCTAAAAACTAATATTAAAGATGACTCTAAGATTGTAATCCTCAGGATTTTTACTTTGGCCCAATCTTAATCACTCAAAGCTAGGCTTTTCTAGAACATCATCTGTTGACCTCTAATTGTGGGTTCATCAGAAAAGTATTTGGCTGGGGTACAAAGGGCTTTTTTCTGAATTAAAGGAGCTGAAAGCAAAATATCTATGGTATTAAATCAGTGAGATAAGTGTACTATATTTCCTAAATTTTCAAGGATATTTTGCAGTAAATTATCTGAGTAATCATCTTTGTGTGGCATGTCTCTTTTGGAAAGGGATATATTCTGAGGGTGCTTTCTAATGCTTAGAAACGCTAGTATATACTTGGAACCCGCAGCAATAGATAACTGGGAGACAGAGTGGTAGTAGGAATAATCTTTCACTGGGTAACTAGGACTGAGATTTGCAAATAAAATGGTTGGAAAAGAAAGAGTATCCCCAAGAAGCCTAAGTGTCCATCATTGGATGAATGGATAAAGAAGATGTGGTGTGTGTGTATATATATATATATATATATATATATATATATATATATGTACAATGGAATATTAGCCTTAAAAATAGAATGAAATCTTGCCATTTTCAACAAGTCACTCAGAGAAAGACAAATACTGCATGATTTTACTTACACGTGGAATGTGAAAAACAAAACAAGCAAACATAACAAAACAGAAACAGACTCATAGATACAGAAAACAAAACAAATTGGTGATTGTCAGAGGGGAGGGGAGTCAGGGGGATGAGTGAAATAGGTGAAGGAGTTTAAGATGTACAAACTTCTAGTTACAAAATAAGTCACGGGGATGTGATGTACAGCATTGGGAATATAGTCAATAATAATTGTAATACCTTTATATGATGACAAATGTTAACTAGACTTATGGTGGTGATTTTTATAGTACAAAAATATCAAATCACTATCTTGTACACCTAAAACATATAATATTATACGTCAATTATACTTAAATAAAAAATAAAAAAAGTAAAGAGAAGGAACATATCCAGCCTGGAAATTTTTTCATCAGGCAGTGACTGGGTCTTTAACTCTCTTAGTTGGGTTTTTGTTCATTTTCAAACAATTGGGGATTGTTAGCCTGAGGTCCACTGATAGAATTCAGGGTGATCTTAGATGAAAAAATTAAATTTTTGTTTTCACTAACCCCTAAATAAAGGTTAGCATTTCCTTCAATAATGAATATAGGGGCTTCCCTGGTGGCACAATGGTTAAGAATCCACCTGCCAATGCAGGGGACATGGGTTCAAGCCCTGGCCCGGGAAGATCCCACATGCCACTGAGTAATGAAGCCCGTGAGCCACAACTACTGAGCCCACGTGCCACAACTACTGAAGCCCGCGCACCTAGAGCCTATGCTCTACAACAAGAGAAACCACTGCAATAAGAAGCCTGTGCACTACGACAGAGAGTAAGCCCCACTCACTGCAACTGGAGAAAGCCCACATGAAGCAACAAAGACCCAATGCAGCCAAAAGTAAATAAATAAATTAATTTTTAAAAAATAATGAATGTAGGCAACATATGACAGTAGTATTAGCAGTAGCTGTGTCTTTTCACTAAAAGAAATCACAGACATTTTCATTATCACATTACAATTATTGCAGCTATCTTGGAAATATTGTATAAACTACTTCAAATTTATGGTAATTAGAACTCAGATCTTTTTTTTCTTTTCTATTATGGTTTATATATGAATATAGTTCCCTGTGCTGTACAGTAGGACCTTGTTGTTTATCTATTATATATACAATAGTTTGCTAATCCCAAAGTCCTAATTTGTCTCTACTCCCCTCCCTGCTACTATCCCCTTTGGTAACCATAAATTTGTTTTCTATGTCTGTGAGTTTGTATCTGTTTTGTAAATAAGTTCATTTGCATCATATTTTAGATTATAAGTGATATCATATGATATTTGTCTTTTTCTTTCTACCTTACTTCACTTACTATGATAATCCCTAGGGCCATCCATGTTGCTGCAAGTGGCATTATTTCATTCTTTTTTGTGGCTGAGTAATAGTATTCCATTATGTATATATACCACACCTTCATTATCCATTCGTCTGTCGATGGACACTTAGGTTTCTTCCATGTCCTGGCTATTGTAAATAGAGCTGCAATGAACATTGTGGTACATGACTCTTTTTGAATTACAGTTTTCTCTGGGTATATGTCCAGTAGTGGGATTGCTGGGTGGTATGGTAGTTCTATTTGTAGTTTTTTAAGGAACCTCCATACTGTTCTCCATAGTGGCTGTACCAATTTACATTCCCACCAACAGTGCAAGAGTGTTCCCTTTTCTCCACACCCTCTCCAGCATTTATTATTTGTAGAATTTTTAATGATGGCCATTCTGACTGGTGTGAGGTGATACCTCATTGCAGTTTTGATTTGCATTACAACCCAGATCTTGTTTTCTACTGTGTTAATAAGGAAGCACATACATTATCATGTAAAAATTGATAACAGAATTTCAATATATTTTATTTTTTAATAATGTTTATTTTATTCATTAAAAAACATTATTCTTAGAACAAGTAAAGAAATCCATGGTGCAAAAATGATTAAGAACTCAGCAAGTGTAGGCTTACATACAGTGGGACTTGTAATGTGTCCTGCAGGGGATTCCTATCAGTGTGGTCGCTGAACATGCTTCATCTGTTCACTCCCTGTGTTTGAAGGGAACTATGCCAGTTTCAGTATCCAGCAGAACCCTGGGTCCTGGATAGCTCCTGTCCACAAGCTGATATTGATAGGCAAATTCCTTGTGCTGACTGTGGCCAGCTTGAAAACTTACATGAAAATGCATCTTCTCAGGATCTGCCAAAACTAGGTTTAGACTGCCCTGAGCCAGTCCTGACTCATCTTTGATTTCAGATTTTCACCCTTAAACTAAGCCCTGGTATTGTGAGATGAGCCAGCACATGCTGAATGGAGTTTCCCCACCACCACTGCCACCACTGCATTTATGCCTTAATTTGCCACTAGACACATTGGGGAAAATATCAGATAGAAGCCACCCCAAACCATAAAGCAGAAGTGGAAGACACATACTAATGAAGGCATGAGTTTTACAAGGAATGTCATTTCAGTGGTTGGACCAGGAGTACTGGAAAGACAAAATAATTTGTTCAAGGAAAAGGTGACTATCTAACACAGTGGTTTAGTTAAATCGTCACATTTCAATTATAGCTGTTTACTGCACATTTAAAGTGATCTTGCAGGTAGAAAGTTCAGCTGACTATGTATTAATTACCTCCAGGTCCATTGGGTATTTCTAGTTTTTTATGTTTGTAGAATGAGAGAGAAAAGGAAGAAGAGTTTCCTTGTTTTCCCTCACCTTAAACGGTAATACTGTACGTGACAAACAGAATTTGCTGTACAGCTGGAGCTGCCTTTCTGATTGTTTACTTAGATTTTTAGTATAGGAGATCATGGGTAAAGAAAGATTCTTAAAAATAGAAACCCTGGGCTCTAACCCTGATACTCCCCCGCTTAAACCAATTATGTTCTTGTGTAAGTCCCTGTATTTTGCTGTGCTTGAGTTTCCTCAAACTATTGACATAGAGATTGTGGGAGAAATGAAGGAGATGGGAGAGAGAGAAAATCAGTGTGAAGTTCTTCGCATTTACAGGAAAGTTGAACAGACATACTATTGTAAAATATTTTTAAATTTTCTACTGTAGTTTGCCTTGCAAATAGGTGAATGTTTATTGATTTGAATTTGTTTGACGTTAGTATTGTTCCTTATGTTTCAAAGCACTTTGTAATAAATAACGAACTAATCAGGTAACTGCTGTTAGTGTTTTTTATTCTTTTTGTTGATTGTCATATAAAGAGCAAGATGGTAGCTCAGGTTTGTCAGTGTGGAAAACTTTATATTGTACGTTCCTCTGAAAGAGGGTATAAGAGAATTTGTTTACTATAATACACTCTGAGCCTAGAATATTGTCTGGAACATGGTAAACCTTCAATAAATGTTGAATGATATAAGAGCCCAATAATTACATCTTCAAAATAATGCTATATTAATTATATAGAGATTATACATAAATTTTCATTAGTGGAGAAGATTAGAGCAAATTTTTCTTTTAAGTCCACTAATTCCAGGCTGGGACAACAAATATTGTAATTAGGCTTCCCTGGTGGCACAGTGGTTAAGAACCCGCCTGCCAACGCAGGGGACACGGGTTCGAGCCCTGGACCAGGAAGATCCCACATGCCATGGAGCATGCCATGGAGCAGCTAAGCCCATGAGCCACAACTACTGAGCATGCGCTCTAGAGTCCTCAAGCCACAACTACTGAGCCCACGTGCCACAACTACTGAAGCCCGTGAACCTAGAGCCCGTGCTCCACAAGAGAAGCCACCACAATGAGAAGCCCGTGCACCACAACGAAGAGTAGCCCCTGCTCGCTGCAACTAGAGAAAGCCCACGCACAGCAACAAAGACCCAATGCGACAAAAAAAAAAGATAATTAATTAATTAAAAAAATATATATTGTAATTAAAAAATGTAACCTACTGCTTTCCTTCCCCTATTACTTTAGCTTAATATTTGCAGAGCTTGCAGTTAATAATAGTATACAATTTTGTGGCAGAGGGAAGGAAACATTACTAATAGAAAGAGTGTATTGTATCTTTGCAATTATATTATAGATAAGGCATGTGGAGTAAAAATGGCAGGCATTCTGACTTTGCTTTAATTAAGGATGTTTCATAGCAGCCCTGGCTCATGGCTTTAAAATGCCCCTTCTTCACATGTAATTAAATTATCTTCTTGCGGCTTTCATTATTTTCATTTCTTTATGTTAGGGTACAACCCATTAAGCTGAGTAAGCAGGAAAAAATAGAGCATAGTCCTGGTTCTTCCATATTCTTACACAAGTTTCTTCATTTCTCCAGGTTTTGACTTTATGCTCTAGAGTAGGGGTTGGCAAACTATGGATCACAAGCCAAATCCAGCCTATCACCTATTTTTATACAGCCCACGAGCTAAGAGTAGTTTCTATATTTACAAACGGTTGGGGAAAAATTTTTAAATCTTCATGGCATTTGAAATTATATAAAATTCAAATTTCAGAGTCTATAAATTAGATGTTACTGGCACATAGCGAGGCTAATTTGTTTATGTATTTTCTATAGCTGCTTGCACAGCAACAATGCAGAATTGTTAAACTTTCACATTCTTTTTTTTTTTTTTTTTTTCGGTACGCGGGCCTCTCGCGGTTGTGGCCTCTCCCGTTGCGGAGCACAGGCTCCGGACACGCAGGCTCAGCAGCCATGGCTCACGGGCCCAGCCGCTCCGAGGCATGTGGGATCTTCCCGGACCGGGGCACGAATCCATGTCCCCTGCATTGACAAGCGGACTCTCAACCACTGCGCCACCAGGGAAGCCCAACAATGGCAGAATTGAGTAGCTGTGACAGAGCTCTCAAAATCTACAACATTTACTAACCGGCTCTTTACAGAAAAGGTTTGCTGACCCCACTTCAGGCTGTTTAAAGAATGAAAGAACTTTATTAAACTATATGAAATGAAAATATATGTAGGCTTTTAAATAAATTAAGAACAATTTTAGATATTTCCCATCGATTGAGGGATCATCTTTTAAATGAATTTGGTAAGAAAAAAGAGTATTCTGAATGAAAAGCTAAACTGGTTTTGCATCAAGAATGTCCTGGTTGCTTCCTCCAGGTACTCTTTCATTTTATTTAAACTGATGTTCTAATATTCTGGTTTCATTCAGAATTTTAACCACAAAAATCAAAGAAAGATGAGTCAGAGTCAATTCCACCTGAAAGGGACTCAGAATGGAATTCTTGAGTTGATGAGACCCAGGTTTCAGTTTTGGTTCCACCACTTATTACCCAGGAAATACAGTATTTAATATCTTTCAACCGCAGTTTTCCCATCTGTAAAGTGGCAGTAACCACATTTACCTCTAAGGCCAGACCAGACATGAGGGCACCACAGGTATTAATTTGGTGCCTTTGCTTCAAACCAATATTCTTTAGTTATTTACTAATTGTTAGTGGGAATGAAGAGAAACTAAATTTTCTATTGACAAAGATAAATTGCGCCATTTTTTGATGTTCAGAATAAGGAAAGGGGTTTCTTTTTTTAAAAAAAGTATTTATTTATTTTTGACTGCGTTGGGTCGCCGTTGCTGTGCGCGGCTTTCTCTAGCTGCAGCGAGCAGGGGCTACTGTTCGTTGCGGTGCACGGGCTTCTCGTTGCAGTGGCTTCTCTTGTTGCGGAGCATGGGCTCTAGGCGCGCGGGCTTCAGTAGTTGCAGCACTCAGGCTCAGTAGTTGCAGCAGGTGGGCCCTAGAGCGTGCGGGCTTCAGTAGTTGCCGTGCGTGGGCTCTAGAGCGCAGGCTCAGTAGTTGTGGCACACGGGCTTAGCTGCTTCATGGCATGTGGGATCTTCCCGGACCAGGGCTCGAACCCGTGTCCCCTGCATCGGCAGGCGGACTCTCAACCACTGCGCCACCAGGGAAGCCCCTGGAAACCTGAGTTAATGGTCATCAAATTTCCGATTTATTGCAGTGATATTATAAAATAGCCTCCCTGAGCTGGCTCATGGTTTAATCCTATGAGGAATAAATAAGATTGTATATATGTTACATATATCTATCTATCTATCTACCTACCTATCTATCTATAGCACTCTAATACCACACTCTTTGGCACAAAGTAGGCACTGAAAGTAAGGCAATTGATATAATTATTGCCACCTTGTTACAGGTATCTCCTTAGAAACAGAAGCTATATCAAAATACTATGGAGATGTGAAAGGTAGGCTCTAGAACAATGCTGTCCAACAGAACTTTCTATAATGATAAAAATGTTCATTTTATTTATCTGGGCTATCCAGTGTGGTAGCCACTACCCATATGTGAACCAAGGAATGGATTTTTTAAATTTTAATTTCAAGTAACTTAAACTTTAAAGTCACATTAAACGGCATGACTCTAGAATTTTTAAAGATATCAATTTTTAAAGATATCAATCAAAGGATTAGACAAAATAACATAGCTCTGATAACACAGGGAGAATGAATTCCTAATAAGATACCAAAATGGGAAAATCCATAATAGATACATAGTCACATTAAAATTTGTGATAAACAGCCTTTATTTGACAGGTTTTTCACGTAATTGATCATGCTGCAATGATGAGGGAAGGAATTATAACATCTAGGAAAGGCATTCCAAAGTGTAAGCATGCAATTTATTAATATCATATATGTTTACTCCAAAATATATTCACAAAATTAAAATAATATTTTTAATATTCACAAAATTTTAAATAATACTGAATGGAATTTCAGGATTGGTGAGATCTGAGCTTTCTTCCAAAACAGAAATAACTCCAAACAGTGGACTCACTGGTGACTTCATTTTGTGTACCACATTTGATTGATCAGATATCTAATTCAACAAATCTCTGGAACCCTTAGACTCAGGGTATGTAAGGATGAACCAAAGAGACATAAGGAAGAACACGTCAGGAAGTAGAAATAACCTGGGAGAAGGCCTTGTACTGGAAAGAACTGAAGAAAAGCAATGTGGCTGGAGTAGAAAGAGACAGATGGAGGGGAGTAAAAAAAGAGAGAGGTGGACAAGGGCTAAACCTTACAGAACCTTTAGGCCAGAGGGTGAAGTTTGAACTTTCTCCTAAGAGCAAGTGAAAGCCATTTGAAAATTTTTTAAGTTGGGGGTTGAAAAGGGATGATGACAAGATCAGACTATTTTTTAAAATCTGATGATTGGAAATAAAACGAGTGGATGGAAGACTGTCTAGAGAGAAGCATGGGAACCAATCTGGGAAGTATGAGGGCAATTGAGTAATACACAAATTCTTTCAAGGATAAAGTAGATTTTATCGCATTTCATGACACAGCCCCAAAATGTTTTCCAACACAGCAGCCAGAAGGATACTTTAAAAAGTCAGATCCTGGGACTTCCCTGGTGGTACAGTGGTTAAGAATCCACCTGCCAATGCAGGGGACACGGGTTCAGTACCTGGTCCAGGAAGATCCCACATGCCGCAGAGCAACTAATCCCGTGTGCCACATGCAACTACTAAGCCCACCTCTAGAGCCCGCAAGCCACAACTACTGAGCCCACGTGCCACAACTACTGAAGCCCTCGCACCTAGAGCCCGTGCTCCACAACAAGAGAAGCCACCAAAATGAGAAGTCCACTCGCGGCAACGAAGAGTAGCCCCCTCTCGCTGCAACTAGAGAAAGTCCTCGTGCAGCAACGAAGACCCAACACAGCCAACAATAAATTAATTAATTAAAAAATAAAAAGGTCAGATCCTATCATTTCCCTGCTTAAAACCCTTCAATGGGCCTCCTTCTCACTCAAGCCTAACACTGGCCTACAGGGCCCTATGTGATCTGGGACCCACAATCTCTCTGACCTCATGTCCTATAATTTTCACCCTCATGTCACTCCAACCCCACTGGTCTCCTAGTTGTTCCTTAAACATGCCAAGGTCTCTCTGTAGCACAGCTTTTGAACTCATTGTCCCTTCTGCCTGGAATTCTCTTCCCATCAGATATCCCCATGGCTTCTTCCCTCATTTCTTCAAGTCTCTGTTTAAATGTCATTGACAGTGGTGCCCCCTTATCAGCCCTAAACAACATATGTAAGATAGTACCTCCCACCTCCCAAGAGTCCCTTTTCCTGTTATCCTGTTCTCCACAACACTTATCTCTGGCTGATGTACTATTTATTTGCTTGCTGTTTCTCTCCCCACTAAAATGTAAGCTCTGTGAAGACAGGGACTTTGATTTGTTCCCTGCCATATCCTCATCACTGTAGGTGTTCAATAATTATTTGGTTTTTTAAAAAATATTTATTAAAAAAAATTTTTTTTTAATATTTATTGGGTTGCACTGGGTCTCAGTTGCAACAGGCAGTCTCCTTAGTTGTGGCATGCGAGCTCTTAGTTGTGGCATGCACGTGGGATTCAGTTCCCTGACCAGAGAGCGAACCTGGGCCCCCTGCATTGGGAGCACAGAGTCTTAACCACTGCGCCACCAGGGAAGTCCCAATAATTATTTGTTGAGTGAACAGATGAATGAATGATGAGGGATGGACTTGATGACCTCTCTAATTCTTCCCCAGCTCACTGACTGTAGTTTAGAGAACCGTGACCAGCATGTCATGTTCTGCTACTTTGTGCAGAAGCACACTCCCACCCCCCAGCTTGGGGACAGTTCCAAGAATTGTGGCCAATCTCTCCCATCTTCTACTTCTTTCCCCAGCTCAGGTATCCACAAGGAACCATGCCAACCCTTCACCCAGCACCAACTCTTTCCAGTGCCAACTACCTTCTCCTCGACTCTTTTGCTTTACCAGTGGATGAGAGAGCCGATCAGGATGGCTGAGAGCCATGAGGGCTGGACTGGGGGGAATACTTGGTGGCTGCAGCCCAATTGCAGAGTTTTGGAACTCCTCCAAGGATGCACACAGGGCAGCTGCTGCCAGACCATAAACTTGTTTCCCATATACCATATAGAACCCTTTCTGGCAGTACAATGCATAGACCGCCGAGGAGGTCTATGTGGAGGAGTGCCTCTACATTGGTTGTAACAGAGATGGGCCACATGTGTTGAATTCAGCTGGTGAGCTATTTATTGTCTTTAGATTTTAGAGGAGGAACCAAACAAATGGGATTTTTAGTCTGCCTCAAAAGCACCAGTAATTTTTATTTTATTTTATTTTATTTTATTGAAGCACAAAGTAGAGAAAAGAAGGTGGATTAGGACTCAGAAGATCTAGATTTGAATCCCATCTTGTGACTTGGTTTGTGCTATAGCCTTGGGCGAGTAACGAAAACTCTACTGGCTACAGTTTCCCATCTGTCAATAGGAATAACTATTCCTGCTCTGCCCAACCTCTCAGGGATGTTGTGGGGATTATGAGACCATAATGGGTGCATATTAGGTGAAGTATACAATATTTTTCATACACAGAGGTTTTTATGAACAGAAACATAATGGTGGCATCGCTCAAATGCCTGACAAAATGAAAGTGATCTCTCTTCATCCAGTAATGAAAGGAAAGTTCAAGAGAGGTGAGGAAACAGATCTTGATGCATTTTTGGACTTTGCTTTTCCATGGAAACCATCAGTACACGACCTATTGTCTTTAGAGAGATATTATATTACAGATGTGTTTTTATGGCATAGACAAATTGACTACCTCTAGTAATTTAAATTCTCTTAACCCAAAAAAGATAGATTCACATAGTCATGGTGACGAGTTAAAATTATGGCTCTCAGAAGGAATTTACTTTTTAAAAAATGGTTGGTTTGACTGTATATATATATATGTGTGTGTATATATATGTATGTATATATATGCATATGTATACATATGCTTATTTTAAATAAGTGTGCATGCAGAAATGCTTTTAAAATACACTCCACATAATTTTAACCTAAGCACAATAGTTTAATTAAGATTGACATGCAAAGTACAATGTTATGAAAGAAAATGTCATCATCTTTTCTGAGCACGAAAGAGGCTCTAACATAGTATTCATCCGTCATTTGAAAGCGTGAGGTTACTGTAAATCTAGAGAAGTGGCGAGACTGGTCTACTGTTTCTGGGAAAAAGGGTAGGTGGGCACAGGTGAAATCCCAAATGAAAATTCTACAGCAAGTAGAATTAAGTGATCTGTATGTCTCTTCCCACACATTAGAAAAGACTTGAGATTTATCAAAGAGAAAAATCTAAAATTGCCTTGGGTGGTTGACTCTGAGAATGAGGCAACCTCCTGTTCTGAGTAACCCTAACATGAGGTCTCAGTTTCCAAAGGGTCATCATCCAGTCTGGGACTGAGCCACGGCCTTGGCATCTTTACACATGTGTTTCATGACTAAGAAGTTCCTCTGCAGGATGAGGATGGGAAAGAGGGTGGAATCCTACCAGCAATGTAGGCCTTGGTCACATCTGTGCCTTGGTGACAGGAAGAGTAAAACTAAACTGCTGAAATAAGGGTTTGAGTTTACGTGTGAATTTCAAGTGTCTGTGATAGTCCCATCTGCATAGCATGGAACTCTAACATGGCACGCCTTGCTGAAACTGGCAGGTTTGCAAGGATTTCTTTTCTTTGCTTTTCTTTTTTGGCTGCACTGCACAGCATGCAGGGATCTTAGTTCCCCAACCAGCAATCGAACCTGTGTCCCCTGCAGTGGAAGCGTGGAGTCTTAACCACTGGACCACCGGGGACGTCCTCTGCAAGGATTTCCGAGCAGTGAGATGCAGCTATGGGTTCCTCCCGTTTTGCCAGTTAATGTTTGCTCTGGTTGGGAGAAGATTGGTGTATATCTGGTGGTTCTGACTCACCTGTGGTCATTCTGTCCTCTCCGGAGCTGAAAACCTCACTCTTCAAACCTGCCCCTTGGTTCCTGGCTGTTCATATGTTCAGCAGCCTATGGATCCCATTGTCTTCCATGCATGTTTTTTTTGTTTTTGTTTTTTTTTTTTTTTTTTTGCGGTATGCGGACCTCTCACTGCCGCAGCCTCTCCGGCCGCGGAGCACAGGCTCCGGACGCGCAGGCGCAGCGGCCACGGCTCACGAGCCCAGCTGCTCCGTGCCATGTGGGATCTTCCCGGACCGCGGCACGAACCCGCGTCCCCTGCATCGGCAGGCGGACTCTCAACCACTGCGCCACCAGGGAAGCCCTTCCATGCATGTTTTAATCATGCTACACATGAAGCTTGTGAAATGGAATATCCACATTATATAAATTGCAATAATAAGCTCTTGACAGATCTCTACAAAATGTATGTCAGTAACTTCCTTCAACGTCCTGAGACATTTTACAAAGAATCATTGTCAGCGTTTCAGAGAGAAAGAAAAATGAGATAGTTATCTATACTATTTCTCCATTCTAGTATTGCATGTGCCTGGAAGCCAACCAGATTTCTAACAGGGTTTAAAATGTCAGCCAGAATGTACTGAATATATAGTAGAGGCTAAGGTTAAATTTCCTTTGGTTTACTTAGATAAACTGGGCTTGGGGTTAGCTTGGGGGAGGGAAGGAATCACTGGTCTAATAATATAATTCATTGCCCTTTAATAAATCTTTTCTTACTTTCCCCTTCAATTTCTGCTCTTCTACGCTTTTTATCATATCCAGAGAGGCAGGCAAGAGTCAAGTCTATTAAATGGCATCTTGTTTGAATATGTTCTAAAAAGAATTACCATGAAAAAAAATCAGTCATCAAATCACACACATTTCTCTACACCATGAGAAAATATAAATGAAGCAATTCGAATTACTTTATACTCCCCCTAAATTGAATAAAGATGTGGAGTTCCCCAATGAGAATGAATTTGCTTATATCAGTCCCAAACAGCATCACTTTGTTTGAAAGTCAAATGGACAAGGATGTTTTCTATTTGATGAAAAACAATCTCTACACTTAAGTTGCAAACAAAGCTGCTAAGTTCCCATGTCACTCCTGGACCCATTTGAGTTTTCCTGGAAATGCTCCAGATTCAGCCCAGCATGGCAAGAAGCACAGGATTCTGGGATACTTCTTGGGCCACATCTGTAGCTGAAAGAGCTCTTCAGAACTCTCTGCACCTGTCTCCCTGCTGATATGGGCAGAAGCAGAGCCATTATTGCTGAAACTCTACAACTCTTAAAAAAAAATGTCTTTTGGCAATATCCAAGCTCCTTCTCTTCTGCCACACTCCTTCTCTTTCTTAAGGTCTAGGAGCTGCCAGTGGTCACTAGCCCAGCTCCCCTGCCTCTGCGTAGGCTCCAGGATTAAAATCCTGCCATCAAGGAGTTCACATTTCCTCGGCTCAGGAGAAAGAATCACCATGATCCTGTGCTTTTAAGTCCTGATGAATTCTAACTACCTTCTTATATACATGGCTTAATTATAGCAATGAATTTTATATGTGATTGAGGTGCCATGACTTCACCATCATATTTTGAACATAGATGATTATAGTTTATTGTTTAATTCATGAGAATAAAATGATGTAAGTTTTGTGACTATAGACATATGGACCTGGGTGGGGTACTCAGGGTAAGTCCCCTGCCTCAAACCAGAAGTGGACATTAGCTGTCTTTCAAAGATGGTCTTTGTTTGTCTATCCCTATCGACCTCAGAAAAAATATAAACAAACAAAAAGTTGGATACATTTTTAAACAAAAGAGACTGACTTTTCCTCTACATTCCTTATCCCAGTGACTCTCCTTAGGAAAAAGAAGAGGCAGTGACATAAATCTTATCGACATTTCTTCTCTTGGTGGGAGACTTTCCTTAAAGATAATTTAGTTTGATCCCTCTATTCAACAGATGAGGGAAGGGAAGCCCAGAAAGTCTCAAGGAATTATAAGTTTGACAGAGAACTGACACTGGAACCTCAGACTCGCTATGTCTGTCTAATCCAGTACTTTCAGCATTGTTTCACCATGCTTCTGAGTCATTAAATCACCTGTGGGCACATGGGCAGAATTGTACATGCAGCCATTCCATACAGACCTCTGGAGTATAGTCTTTGTGCTAAAATAAAATCTGTCTTTTCTACTGTTTGCACAAGGCCAGTACAGGTAGATAGGCCATACTTTCCCTAAGGCTGTAGAATATTTCTGCACTTTGAGGAAGGCTGTGGCCAGGAGAGAGGTGGGGTAGGGCAATGGTTTTCAAGTGCTTTCACCACAGTAAGAAATACATTTCATATTGTGACAAATCCCAAATAACATGACTATGCAGATGCAAGTATATGTATACAATGTAACTGAAATAAATTCCACAGAAAAACACTCGCCTTTATTATTTCAATGAATTCAGCTCTATTATATATATCTATATATATCTGTATATATACACACACACGTATATATATAGATATATATATATTTAGTTTGTGACCCGCTGAATAGATTTCATGTCTCTTTCACCCTTTCATGAACGGAACATGAGTCTGGAGCTTTCATCTTGGTTGGTCTCAGCATGATCAAAGGCCTTTGCTGTCAGCATGTCCATGGGTGTGTCCTAGGAGAGCAGATGCTCTTTAAGAACTGGGCTTGTGTCTCCTCTTTCAAGCTGCTGAACCATCTTTTGGGTCCCCTCCCCATCTCTCTTCCCAAATAGGAGTGATCAATAAAGGGTTTCAGGCCAACCTGTTCTACTCTATGCTGTGACCTTGAGCAAGTCACTTAAACTCTTTGATCCTCAGTCTCCTGATCTGTAAAATTAAAAAAAGTTAATTCCATTTCACAAGGCTATTGTGAAAGGCAAAGAATATATTAAATGAGAAACTGCCTTCTCAACTTTAAAGTAAATGTTAGGCATAATTATAATTTTACCTATAACACTGTAGGCCATGACACATTAGAATTAAATGTACAAAGACATAGTGAACTGAAGCTCTGGGAGGTTTCCTGATGCTTCTGCAACTCTCTGGTATTTAATAAACTAACAAACACATTAATATATTCTAAAAACAAATTATTAAATCTATCAGTATCTATATAAAGTTATATGTCGCGACCTAACAAACTGTCTTAAAACTTATTGACTTAAATTCATAGAGAAAGAAAGTAGAACGGTGGTTACCAGGGCTGGGAAGAAGGAGGAATGGGGAGTTCGTGTTTAATGGGGACAGAGTTTCACCTTGAGATGATGAAAAGATTCTGGAGATGGATCATGCTGGTGGTTGCACAATAATGTGAATGTACTTAATGCCACAGAACTCTGTACACTTAAAAATGGTTAAAATGGTAAATTTTGTTATGTATGTTTCACAATAGAAAAGAAACACAATGACTTAAAACCACAGCCCTTTTAGAGTCAGGATTTGGGGCAGTGCTCAGCAGGCTTGGGTCACCTTTGCCCATTGCAGTGTCTCTTGGGACAGTTCACATGGCTTCATTGACCACTTTGATGCTGTCTCTTACCTGAGATGCCTCTGTTGTCCACATGGCTCTCAGCCTCTGAGGTTTCTCAATACCTGTGGCCTCTCTCTACAGCTGGACAGCCTGGACTTCTTTACAAGGCAGTTGGGTTCTGAGAGAGAAAGCAGAAGCTCCAGATCTCTTAAAGGCTTGAAGTCCCAGGAAGTTGCTTCCATCCTATGCTTTTGGCCAAGTCAGCCATTATGCTGGCACAGAGTCAGTGTGGAAGGGGACTGCACATGGCATGAACTCAGGGAGACATGGTACATGTAGAACCATTTTCTAACAATCTACTGCAGCCTCCATGCCACATTGGTAGCATCTCTCCCTGCTCTGCTTATCTTGAATTCTGTTCTAGTGCAATTTCTACATATTAGCAGTGCGTGTAGTGGGTAAGAGGATGGACTTTTGCAGGAGGCTTCAAATGTTGGCCCTGCCGTTTGTTGGTTCTGTGACCTTTGGCAAGTTATTCACTGTATCTGTGTCTCAGTTTTCTTATCTGTGAAATGGGGATGGCAATAGTATTTATCTCATTGTGCTGTAAGTATTAAACGATGAATCTGAACTGAAAACTTAGTAACAGTGCCTGGCACGAAGTAAGAACTATGTAAGCATTTGCTATTATTGTTACTGTTGTTTTTGTCTATTTTGTTATAAAACAAATAGGGTGATACGGTGGGAAAGGTAGTATTTAGGGCTAACTAGGCAGAAAGGCTAGAAACTTGCTTAAGTACACAGGACCTCCCTGCCTCACTGTTCTCACTTACATCTAAATCCCTTGCTGACATTTAAGCCTCTTTCCTTTTGTTCTGCCCACAGGAGACATGGAGAACAGCTGATCAATATCTCCTCATAATAATCCCCTGAACACCTGAAGACAGCTGTGAGAGCTTAAAGATTTGCTGAGGCTAATCTGAACACAGGTAATTGAGTTGATGATATGTTCAAATGCGCATAAACTTGTGCCCAGGCACAGCTGTGAAGTAGTAATAGGCACCTCACACTTCCCTTCACCCCCTTAGGAGCTGGAGTGGTGGGTCTTGTCTGTATGCGGTTAGGGAGTGAGTCTCCTCTTTCTGAGCAGAAACCTGGAGCAGGTTTCTGAGGAGGACAATGCAAGCAGGGCCTGAGAGGCGCCATGTGTATGGCACTCTGCTGGTTCAAAAGAAGAGCTAAACCCAGGAACCGATCATGTTGAGCAGTTAATTAGCACCTCCTGTTTATGTCAGTGAGTTCTTGCGGAGCTCACCAGTGGACCTAGTGCTTAATCCAATAGGCACTTTTCAACCCTCAGCTTCCTAGACAGCACTGTCATATTTGTCATCCTCTCCTGTTTTGGAGTGAGGCAGAACATTGTGGGTTTTTTTCAAGTATTGGAGCCAGAATGCCTGGATTCTAGTTCTGGCTCTGCCACTTACCAGCTTCATGACCTTGTACAAGTTACTTGGCTGGTCAGTTCCATCTTCATCTGTGAAATGGGTTTGACAATAGTTCTAAATTATTGCGTTCTATGTATTTATTTATTTTATTTATTTACTTATTTTGGCTGCTTTGGGTCTTCATTGCTACGCTCAGGCGTTCTCTAGTTGCAGCAGGGGGGGCGCTATTCTTCGTTGTGGTGCGTGGCCTTCTCATTGCAGTGCCTTCTCTTATTGCGGAGCATGGGCTCCAGGCGTGCGGGCTTCAGTAGTTGTGGCACACAGGCTCAGTAGTTGTGGCTCACGGGCTCTAGAGCACAGGCTCAGTAGCTATGGCACACAGGCTTAGTTCCTCCACGGCATGTGGGATCTTCCCGGACCAGGGCTTGAACCCATGTTCCCTGAATTGGCAGACGGATTCTTAACCACTGCACCACCAGGGAAGTGCCAGGGTTCTCGAAATATTAAAAAAGAATTATTTTTCTTAGCACAGTTGGGGAGCCATGGTAAGGATTAAAAATATTTTTTAAAAAACTCTTCTCCACTGACTTCTGGGATAGTGGCTCTTCTTCTGCCTGTTAGACCACTCCTTCTATGCCTCTTTGGCCGACACTTCTTTCACTCATCCATGAAAAATTAGCAGTTCCCCCAATGTCCTATCTTTGATCCTCTACTCTTCTCATTTTGTGTAACCTCCTATATGATTCATGCCCTTGGTCTCAATTACTATCTGTACACTGATGTTTTGAAAACCTTTATCTCTAGGCCCCCTTTTCATTGTAGAGTATCTCTATCTGGATAGTCCAAGGCTCTTTAAATTCAAAAGGTCTAACACCAGGACACCCACCCCTGGCTATGATGGAGTAGAAACTGGTAACAGACTAGCCATCCCACCACTTTAAAAAAAAAAATCACTAAGGTGAGCAAAATATTTGAGTCAGCTGTTTCAGGCAGAGCACAAGTTTGTGATCCTTAAGAGAAATCCAAGAGGTGAGGCCCAGAATCACTCTGCCTCTTTATCTGTGGGCTATTTCCCAACCAAGAAGCAATGAGCTGAGGTACCAGCTAAGCTGAGCAGACAGAGATTGGAGTCTGGGGCAGCTGAGCAACTCTCATCTGCAAGGTAGGGCACTGAGAGGAGGGAGCTTTGCAGAGGGAGGGCTCCAAAAATCCTGTGAGGATCCTCTGTGGGTGCTTGGCTAAAAGCTGGTTTGCACATGTGTAAGGTGAGACTATGCAAGGATTACCAGATACCAGCTTCTGTGGGGTTGAAAGCTGAGCAGGGTTATTAGAATTCAAGCAGTGATGAGGGTCATTGGAGTGGTGGCACAGCCTAAGTGGAAAGCCACATTAACACTTTGTTAATAACACCTCAGGCATCCAGCTGGGACACCAGAAAGAACACATTTTGAAAGTAAGGATAATGTTCTAAAGCAGTATTTCTCAGATAGCTGTTCCTGGGCCAGCAGCATTAGCATCACCTGGAAATTTGTTAGACATGCAGTTGGAAATACTAATTCTAGAGTCCCACCTCAGATCTACTCCATCAGAGACTCAAGGGAAGATGCCTAGAAATGTTTTTAATAAGCTCTTCAGATGATTCCGATACATGCTAAAATTCGAGAACAACTGCCCTACAATAGAAGACCTACAATAGAACTGCCCTAACAACGCCTAACACCAAGCTTGACAAGATCACAGGAGAAACAGCGTGAAGGCTGAGTGCACTAAGTCAGAGGGCTTGGGAAGATAGCTTGGACTTTCCAAAGATCTACCCTAAAAAATTAAAGCAAACAAACAAACAAAAATGCCTACACAAGTTCAAAGTGGCCAGACAATAAGTGAACTGCCTACTAGAACAAAAATCAAAACTTTTCAGAGGAAAATAACATACTACAGAATCCACAATTTCTACAATGCATCATCTGTAGCCTTAAGTATGACAATAAAAAATTACTAGACACTCTTTTACATTGGGACTTGGGAGCTGCTCTGTGGTGCTAGGAGCAATGGTTTTCAGTGTAATGGAGCTCTTATGTGGAGAGCCTAAGCTTTTTTTAGATGCAAAGGAAAATTTCAAAACATACAGGAGAATATTGACTGGAAAATGACTTGGTTAAAACCTGACGATCTTACCAGTATCCTGCAGGTCGATGAATATTAGAGAAGCTAGGGATGTCACTGATTGATGAGCAGCTTCATTTTGAATGAGGGGTCGCTGTCTGCCTATTGAAAGAGGCCAGTTTGCTGTAAAGTTCCTAAGGTGTAAACATTTCTGACTAGTGCCAGATTTGAAATTCACTTTGTTGTATGAAAAACTGGTGAACAGAAAAACCTCTTCATTTTATGGATATGGAAAGAGAACAAAAATCAAGACGGATTATATTTTTTAATTTTGAAATTGATTTGTAAATAGATTTCTGAACGAACATCAGATCTAGACTAATGCATCCATAAGATTCAAGCCATTTCTATTTAATCATGTCACTGCCCTAGAGTCATAACCTGTTAACCAGTATATTACTTTCTAGCTCTGAAACTATTTTTAATGGAAAATTCTTTTTCAGTTATCCAGCCTTGTAATTAAATAATTTTGAATGAATGTTCAGCCTTTGGTCGCCTCTCCGAATTTAAAATGCATGATTGTAATTACAGCCAAGTGAAAGTTTATAATACTGTGGGAAAATACTTAGTAAGGTTTCTAGAGAGATGACTTGGTTTGGCAATCACAAGAACGGAGGATATGGAAAACCTTGGCTTTGTGCAGGGTACTAAGTATTACCGAATTAATGGAGGTGAGAGCATAGTGGAGAGACAGGATCTATTACTGGGGTGAGGGGAGAGAAAGCCAGGCATCAAAACAATCAGTATAATTACTAGCTGAATTATGGGATATTTAGTCCTAGAGTAATAGTAATATGAAAGGGTATTTATGCTAAAAATAGGGAGGAGTACTGCTGAAAATTAAGAGAGCACAACATAACAATCAAGAGTCATGAGGGAAGGTTACTGATAAAATCTGGGTTAAAACTGGTCAAACATTGTACAGAATGGATTAGTGTAAACAGTAATAGCATCTGATGTAACCAAGGTGGTTAGGCCCCATGCATAATCATTTTCCCTAAATAGCTACATGAATAAATTGTTTCCAAGCCCATATTTAAATGTCACAGTCAGATGCCAATATTCTTGTCATCTTATAATAAACTCTTTTTCTTTATAAAAAACATTACTAGACACACACACAAAGGAAAACAAAAGTAGAAAATAGAAATCAACCCTAAGATTACTCAGATGTTGGATTTAGTAGACAAAGACATTAAGGCAGCTATTATAAAGATAGTCAAAAAATCAAAGGCAAATATGTTTAAGATAAACAAAAGTATGATCTGAATAAGTAAATAAGTAGGGAGTAGATAGGGAATCTTGAAGATGGGAACTATAAAATAGCAACGTAAACCCCAGAACTTTTCAAAGTAAAACAAGATAACACAATTCACTAGTAGCTTAACAGCAGATGGAAGATGGTAGAAGAGTCAGTAAACCTCAAGATTAATCAATAGAAATTATCCAATTTGAAGAACAGAAAAAAAATTGAAGGAAAATGAATAGATCCTCTGAGACCTGTGGGATAATATCAGATGTATGTGTAATTGGTGTCCCAAAAGGAGACAGTGAAAATGGGACAGAAATATAATAGAAGAAAAATATTCCCAAATTTGATGAAACTGTCAACAAACCTCCAAAGCTCAGTGAACCCCAGGCAATATAAATACAAAGAAAAACTACCTAGATACATCATTGTCAGGTTACCAAAAAATACAAAAATAAAAATAAAGAGAAAAATTTGAAAGCAGCCAGAGAAGAATAATGCATTACATATGGGGCAACAACCATATGGAGGTGACCAACTTCTTGTCAGAAACTGGAGAGAAGACAATGGAATGACAGCTTCAAAGTGCTTAAAGAGTCCATCACCAAATTCATTATCTTTCCACTTCTCACTGTGCTCATCATTCTCTAGTCTCCATTTGAATTACTGGTCACTGTCCATTTGACTTTCCAAGTCAGAAAATTGGGAATCGTTCTAGATACCTGTTTGTCCTCTCTCCTTACATAATTGCCCAGCAGATCTTTTTGATTCTACGTTTAAAATGTCACTAAACTAGTCCCACCTGTTCATCCCCATTTCTATTGCTTTAGGTCAGGCTCCTGCTAGCTAATCTTCAGAAGTCAGATTGCCTGGGTTTGAATTTTGCCTTACTAGGTATAACTTTGGGCACATTCTTTGACTTTTCTGAGTCTCAGTTTCCTGATCTGTAAAATGGGAATACATAATAATAATAATAATAAACCTATCTGTGGAGAACTTTAAGATTGTACAGAAATTTTTTGTGTCTCCTCCATAACAGTCCCAGGTGAACTGGGTTATGCTACAGTTACAAACATCCTTCAAATCTCAGTGACCTACAACTGGAAGTCAATGGGGGCTCTGCTATCTGCTGTTCTCACTCTGGAACTTGGACGAAAGGTGCAGCCACTACGTAGAATATTGCCAGATGCCATGGCAGAGAGAAAGCAAGAGCCTAACAAATTTTGTTCCAGTTCTTAGTTCTTAAAGACTCCTAGTTTTCAAAGCGTCTTCCATTTCTTTGGCCAAATTAGGTCACACGGCTGGCCATATCCAACTTCAAAAGCAGGTCAGAGCAAGAGGGAGGAGAAATGGGGATATATGTATATGTATAGCTGATTCACTTTGTTATACAGCAGAAACTAACTATTGTAAAGCAGTTATACTCCAATAAAGATGTTAAAATAAATAAATAAATAAAATTAAGTAAACCATTAAAGGAAAGAAAAAGAAAAAAGCAGGTCAGAAATGTGCAGTTTTATTCTATGCTCAGAACAGGATGTGGTAGTAATTAGTGCTGGTGTCTGAATATTTCTGGTTCTCCTTTTGGACTCATGGTAGGGTTGCACTTCCCTTCTCCCCTGGAGTTGGCTGTGGCCATGTGACACTTGGGCAGAAGCTTCGAGAGCCTATACACAATGAACCACACTCCCTGCCTACTGCTGGGATGATGATCCCCCCTCACTGCTGTGAGGTATATATTGAGATGAAGTCTCCATTATCCTGGGTTTCTTTGTGGCTATGAGGAGCATCGCTCCCTGGCCAACCTGCATGGCACATGTGGTAGAAGCAAAGAATTATTTTGGTTGTTTTATGCCACTGAGACTTTGGGGTTGTTTCCTGTCACAGCATAACCTAACCTGCCCTGACTAATATATTACCTTATAGAATCATTGTGAGGATTAAATAACTTATGTCATGGGCTTAGCACAAGGTTAGCACCCAATATATGTTAGTAATTACCATTCTTGTTTGAACTCTCATACTAACCTCATACCACTGGTATCTGACCCTGCCCCATTTACTCCATCTACTACATTGCCACCAGAGAGATCTTCCTAAAATGCTAATCTGATCATTCACTTTCCTATGTGAAATGCTTCCGTTTTCTCCTGACTTTGATAAAGCCTGAATTCCCTAGCAGGAGTCTAGAGCTTCCATGGCCTGGACCCTGCCTGCCTCTCCAGTCTCATCTCCCACTAATCTCCCAAAGGTCCCCTGGGATGCAGCCACATCAGGCAACCAGTTCTTGTTCTGCTCTTCTTACATTCATATCATTGCAAATGCTGTTCCTTCTGCCTGGAATGCCCTTCCTTCCCTCATCCACAAAGCAAACTGCTTATCATTCTTCAAGACAGCTCGAAGATCATCTCCTCTATGAATCTACTCTGATACACTCAGTAAGAGTTAGCTGTAGTCCTCTGTTATGCACTAATTGTTTCCATGTCTATTTTCATTAGACTGTAGCCCTGAATGGCAAAGACTTTGCCCACTTCTTTTTTGTAGCCCAAGTGCTTAGCACTGTGCCTTCCATGAGCCAATTATGTGTTTAATACCTGTTTATTGAAAGAGTGAATAAATGACTATTCATTGAAATACTGTTTCTAATACAATTCATTAATTAGGACACACCAAGGTGGGCAAAGTTTCCAATTTTTCTTCTTAGACATGACAGGACCTAAAAATAGAAAAGATTTTCAAAATAAAAACAATGCCAACTAAGGTAATTTGTAATTCCATATTTTTTATTCTGAAGATTCCAGGACTCATCTCCAAATTCAGTTCCATGGTTGTCACATAAGTGGTAGGGTAATGTAATAGGTAGAGGTGATAGCTGTTACATGAAATGCTTATTTTTTGACATTTTGAATACCTGAGATACATGACACTATTTTATATGACAATATTTTATTGACAATATTTTTGTCAATAAATTTGACAAATTTATTTATATGACATTTATGTATGACAATATGACAATATTTTTGATATAATGACAATATTTTATATGACAATATTTTTGATATAATGCAAAAACAAACCATCAATAGATAAAATACCTCAGGAATATACATCTAATTAGTATTCTATGGGTGCACTTTCTTTTACAAATTGTAGCTTTAATAGCCTTGAACATCTGCAGTCACTTTTCTGGTAGGATTACTGCCCTTTCTATGGCAGATACTTACTATTCCTTTAATCTGTAGCTTCCTTGAGAGTTCTTTATTGTCTCTCTTACTAAGAATGGTAGCTTTTTTCTGTTGAGTTTTCAGAACTTTTTACCTCCACTTCCACCATAAAATTCATAACTATTGCGAAGGGTATTGTTTGAGATTTTTCCAACAAAACTTTCTCTTTCTGAGTCCATGACTTGATTTCTATGGGCCATAAAAATTCCAGAACGCTTATATTGCCCATTACTATCAAACTAACATAGTTTTGCAAGGCTGAGGTAGTCCAATAGCAAAATTTCTAAATAAGAGAACTCTAAAAACCGGACTTCCCTGGTGGCGCAGTGGTTAAAAAATCCACCTGCCAATGCAGGGGACATGGGTTTGAGCCCTGGTCTGGGAAGATCCCACATGCCACGGAGCAACTAAGCCTGTGCGCCACAACCACTGAGCCTGCGCTCTAGAGCCTGTGAGCCACAACTACTGAGCCCACGCACCTATATCTCGTGCTCCACAACAAGAGAAGCCACCGCAATGAGAAGCCCGTGCACCGCAATGAAGAGTAGTCCTCGCTCGTCACAACTAGAGAAAGCCCACGCGCAGCAACGAAGACCCAACGCGGCCAAAATTTAATTAATTAATTTTAAAAAGAGAGAGAGAACTCTAAACACCTAAGAAATATATCTCAAAGATTTATAAAGATCAGATGGAGCAGAGGTTGAGGTGAGGAGGGCATGCAATAATCAGTAAGAAAAGGAATCTTGAAACGTGGGTGTAAATCGACCCATGTGTGGCAGAGTACAGGGACCCAGAGTGACTTGGAGAAGGTCTTCACATAGGAAACTGCCTCTGCAGGTTACGTCTTCAGAAAAAAAGGAAACATGGCTAATGAAGAGATAAATGTAGCTCCCAGTCAAGGAAAGGTATGACTCAGAAATGCAATACTTCTGAGAAAAAATGTGGCACCACCCACATGGGCTAGTCTTTAGACCTGGGAGTTGGTGTAACTGCACTTAGCAGATGGGAGGAAAGAGAAGAGCAGAAACACAGTTCTGGGACAGGAAAAGGACATCGCCAAAAATACTTATCTCCTCTCATACACCAGGGTGTTTTGACCCTCCAAAGACAAAAATGACTTCAACCATAGGGACTTCCCTGGTGGTCCAGTGGTTAAGACTCTGTGCTTCCACCACAGGGGGCGTGAGTTAGATCCCTGGTCAGGGAATTAAGATCCCACATGCTGCATGGCACAGCCAAAAAAAATAAATAAATAAAGAACCAAAGGCATCAGCCGTAGTTGGTGCTTTCAAAAAGGAAATGTAAATTCCACAAAGAGAAAGAATTGGAGCAATAGCACAACCGTGTCAGCAATGGTGGGAAAACATATGTCACGTGGTGACTGAGCTGACATTTTTAATTTATTTATTTATTTATTTATGGCTGCACTGGGTCTTCGTTGGTGCGTGTGGGCTTTCTCTAGTTGTGGCAAGCGGGGGCTACTCTTCGTTGTAGTACGCAGGCTTCTCATTGCGGTGGCTTCTCTTGTTGCAGAGCACGGGCTCTAGGCGCAAGGGCTTCAGTAGTTGTGGCACGTAGGCTCAGCAGTTGTGGCTCACAGGCTCTGGAGCACAGGCTCAATAGCTGTGGCACACAGGCTTAGTCGCTCCACGGCATGTGGGATATTCCCAGACCAGGGCTCGAACCCGTGTCCCCTGCCTTGGCAGACGGATTCTCAACCACTGCGCCACCAGGGAAGCCCTGAGCTGACATTTTAGTTTCAAATAGTCTGTGGAATTGTGAAGGGGACCCATCCAGCGTTTAGCATGTTGTGTCTATGAGAAAACATGCTCTCGGTTGAAAATGAGGCTGGAGGACAGGCTATTTCTGATTTGTGGCAGTTTGTATCCAAGTAGCCACCTCTTTCAAGTGCATAACATCTTTAGCAGAATATGACTAGTCACGCAGTGCGAAGGAATTGGCAAATTAAACATTTAATGGTCACTGAAGAGAAAAGTCCATTTTTATTTTTATGAAGAAACCAACTACATAGATACAAGGAACAACAAAAGGAATGTAGTTACTGAAGTCAGTTCTTTCTTGGACTGGGTCTGAAATACTCTGAACATATGGATTGTTTATTATTACTGTTTATTAGTTGTAGTGAAACGTGCTTTAGAGAAAGACCACATCAGGTCACATAATAAAATTATGTGATTAGCAAGGAGTTCCCAACATTGATCAATCCAGATTGATATTGTAGTTCTTGGTCTTCCATTTCCTAAACTTGCTTCAGGTAATAGACCCGGGGATCTGATCATTCTTTGTTATTTCAGATGAAAATGAATGAACAAAAATAGAAGTAATGGTCTGTGTGGAATTATTTGCTGGCATTAAGTTAGGGTTTCAAGGAGAGGCATGTGTCTGCTCCCTGTGTTGGGTATCTGTTGTCTCTGTGGTAGCTTGAAAAGCAAGTCAAATATTATGCTGGTCAAGACACACGTCTACCCAAGTGTCTTTGTATTTTCAAGTTAAAATGAAATAACTTTTCCCAATTTTAGAAAGAGATAAAAGGCCATCTTCATTTTGAGTGATATTACCTGAAAACAGCAATTTTTCCCAGATGGCAAAGAATCCCCCAATTGTTTCAAAGAACGTCTGAAACACCAAAAGCTGAAACCACTGGATTAGATTGGGATTCAGGAGTCTTCTGTGATAGAGAACTAGGCCAAGTTGAAAATTTTTTGCAAGGAGGACCAGAGATTAAGGAAGTCCATCTTCAAAATACATTTGAAAAGCCTTAAGAGCATGCCAGTGTAAGAAGTCAGCAAATTGGTGAGACTGAGGATTAACAGCTATACAGGATGGTTGGTTTAGTAATGCTCCTGAGCTCAGAGAGTATTTGTTTCTCTTACTCGTGTGGGTCAACCAGAGGGCGGTGTACGGGTAAGGTGGGGGAAGGGATGATGGTATGTAGTTGTTAATACCATATTCCTAAGTTATTATTGATTCTATATACTTTAATGATTATGTATAATTTAATCTTAAAGCAGGAAATTAGATTTTTATATTGATTAAATAAATGCATAGGTTAAAATGTACCAAATGGTACTTGAGGGCCCTCATTTAGACTCCCTTTTGCAAAGTTCACGGTAGCCCTTTCAAATAGATTGGTCATGATTCACAATACTTACAATCATTTAAACTATAATCTCAAGAGAAATGATAAAATCAAAGTCTTCCTATCTAACCCCTAGTGACTCTCAATTTTTACTCTATAAGGATTTCTGTCCTTTCTTCAAAGTATCCACCATTGTTAAGGGTGAAAGGGACATAGCCAACATCCCAGTGGTCCTTTTCTACAGGAGGGTGAAGTCTGTCTGCTTTCAAAGTACCAGCTACTTCTACCACTACATACTGTAACTGTGTCCAAAAGGAAGAGTATAGTCAGAGCAAGCTCCCAGAATACATAATCCCTTATAAAACATGTTCAACTGGAGCACAGACCCTTTCAAGTACATTGCATAGCTCCCTGGTGACTTATCTGAATGCTCCACTCAAAGCTTACTCTGTATGGCAGGGTCAGATTGAGACTGCAAAACTATGCAGGTGTGCTTCCAAGCATCTCCACCAAAAACTTCCACTGAGCCATGCAGATGGTCTGGTTAGATCACCAGTCTTTGGGCGGGTATCATGACTTCCTGCCTTAAATGTATGCCCATCAACCTTTTGGGTTTCATCGCCATTCCCACACAAAGAGGCCCTTACACTGTCAGAAAGTTCTAGATCAATGGTCCCCGACCTTCTTCTTTATTAAAATCTCTTTATTAGCATCAACACATTGTAACTTTATTTGGACTTTTATTGAGTGAGAAAACTACATAACTGCAAAAAAAAACTACTAGCTACCTAAAATTGAGAATTAACTTATTAATCAACATTATCTATAGGTATTTTAAAAAATAATAGTTATATATGAAATATAGTCAGTCTTCAGGCAAGACTTGAAGACCTGTTTTACTTAAGGCTCTTTTGGTTGCAAATAACAGAAACAAACTCTGGCCAGATTAGATTAAAAGGTTCCAAGGAAAAGATAAACACCAAGCCATGGGAAGGGTCACTGTCAGTGGCAGTTCATGGCTTCATTTGTCTAGTTGATGACAAGAGTCAACTCATCCCAAAGAGTTACGTCCTCCTAAAAGGGAGAGATCTTCAAAAACTTACTCAAATTCTATAGCTTTTTTTCCTGAAGATCACACAGTATTAGTTGGCTAGGGCTGCCATAACAAAATTCCATAGTCTGTGTTGCTTAACAGAATTTTTTTTTTCACAGTTCTGGAGGGTGGAAATCCAAGGTCAAGGTGCCAGCAGGATTGGTTTCTCCTGAGGCATCTCTCCTTGGCTTGCAGATTTTCACCTTCTCATTGTGTCCTCACATGGTATTTTCTCTATGTGCACATCCCTGGTGTCTCTTGCCCTTTTTATAAGAACACTAGTCATATTGGATTAGGGTCACCCTTGTAATCTCATTTAACTTTAGTTACTTCTTTAAAGGTCCTATCCCCAAATACAGTCACATTGGGGTGGGGGGGGGTAGGGCTTCAACATACGAATTTTGAAGGGACACAATTTAGTCTATAATAGACACCATATCTGTTTTTTTCTCAGTAGGACTTATAAACTGCCATTGGCCAAAAGCACAAGAATCCCACCAGGTTGGGCACCTTCTTTTTTTTTTTTGGCCATGGCTTGTGAGATCTTAGTTCCCCAACTAGGGATTGAACCCAGGTCCACGGCAGTGAAAGCCCACGTCCTAATTACTGGACCACCAGGGAATTCCCTGGGCACCTTCTTAAGTAGGTAGGATTAAACAATTTTGATAACTCAGAGGTGAACACCAAATAAGCACTGACCCAGGAATGTCACACTTTACAGGAACACCTCCTGGCAGATTTCAGTATTACTATTTCACTAGCTGCTCATTTTGAAGTTCCAATGAGCAAGGAGTTCCATGATTAGCATATCTAGGCTGCTGTGTGGAATTTTTAAAATATCTGTGGAATCATCCTTATAGAATAGATTCAAGACCAAATGGAGATAGTACATTTTTTGACTTCCAAATTAGGGAAAAGCAAGGAAACACTACATGTATGGCTGGTTTCAACTAAATTCTTTCTTCAAATGACATAATATCATTCCTTACAGGTTTGGATGCCACTGTCATGGGAAGAAATGAGGGAGGTAGGGAAGAGTTAGTTACATGTTATTCAGTGAAAACTGGAATTTGAGCAAAATCTTATCCGGAAAAGAAAGAAAAAGCATTGAGAGTTATAGGTTTTTGTTTGTTTGTTTGTTTTTGCGGTACGCGGGCCTCTCACAACCTCTCACTGTTGTGGCCTCTCCCGTTGCGGAGCACAGGCTCCGGATGCGCAGGCTCAGCGGCCATGGCTCACGGGCCCAGCCGCTCCGCGGCATGTGGGATCTTCCCGGGCTGGGGCACAAACCTGCGTCCCTGCATTGGCAGGCGGACCCTCAACCACTGCGCCACCAGGGAAGGCCGAGACTTAGAGTTTTACCAAACTTCCAACCAACTTGTACCATGATCCCAAACAAATACCGTTGACCTGTGAATAACTCGGAGATTAGGGGTGCCAAACTTCTGTGCAGGTGAAAATCTGTGCATAATTTATAGCTGGTCCTCCAGATCCCCGGTTCCTGGCTCCTCCCTATACACAGTTCTTCCATATGTGCAGTCCAGCATCCGCGGATTCAACCAGCCTCAGATAGTGTAGTACTGTAGTATCAATATTTACTACTGAAAAAAATCTGCTACGAGTGAACGGAGCAGTTCACACCTGTGTTGTTCAAGGGTCAACTGTACATGACCTCTCAGATCAAAGACAAATTTTCCAAAAACTGAAAAGCCCTTACCAAACAAGTCGAAGGTACAAGAAGATCTAAACTACAGCTATATATAACCCAATATGTAATATCTGTAATTCAAACCTTATTACTTTAAAAAGGTATGGATTTTTATCTGGGCTTACAGCTTCTTTCTCCTCTAATTATGTGCCAAAATAAACAGAGTTGTTCATATTCTGGTACATAAAGTCACTTTTATAGTATTGCCTGCCATTAATTATCACATGAATAGTATCAAAGTATAGTATTACCTGGAATGAGTAGTTTTAAGTATTAGTCCAAGGAGGAAAACCTCTTTCACCAACTAAATGCCCTGGCAAACACTGGCATCTCCCAGGCACAGGCACTGCTGCCTCTCAGCAAGGAACAGTCAGTCCCAGGGGTGCCATATTGTTGAACGCAGATAGATAATCACCAGTACAGAACAGAATACCATGTCCTCACCTGTGTTAAAAACAAATCTGTGGGGCTTCCCTGGTGGCGCAGTGGTTAAGAATCTGCCTGCTAATGCAGGGGACACGGGTTCGAGCCCTGGTCCGGGAAGATCCCACACGCTGCGGAGCAACTAAACCCGTGTACCACAACTACTGAGCCTGCGCTCTAGAGCCCGTGAGCCACAACTACTGAGCCTGTGTGCCACAACTACTGAAGTCCGCACGCCTGGAGCCTGTGCTCCACAACAAGAGAAGCCACCACAATGAGAAGCCCACACACCGCAACCAAGAGTAGCCCCCGCTCACTGCAACTAGAGAAAGCCTGTGCGCAGCAACGAAGACCCAACGCAGCCAAAAATATAAATAAACAAATAAATTTATAAAAAACAAAACCAAAAAACATATCTGTGAAAATGGTCTACATGATATATTATCGTGTAAATATTCATACTGTAGTCTGCGTATAGACTATCTTAGGAAGATGTATGAGACTATAGTATCAGTATTGCTTCTGGGAGCCCACTGTCTGGATGCCTTGGGTGGGAGAAAAACTTAGTTTTTATTGTTTATCTTTTCGTACCCTTTTAAGTTTTGTAGGATGTCAAGTATTGCTAATTCAAAAATAAATAAATAAACCATAATTTGAAAAATCCATGCCACTGTCTGATAAGAGAGTAGGTTAGGCTGGGGGTGAAGAGAGAAGCCTTAAGTGACTCACTTTTGCTACCCAGTGCCAGGCCCTACTGTGAGCATTTTGTAAATATTTAATTCAGTCCTCACCACAGCCCTATGAAGTAGATGCTCTACAGGTGAGAAAACTAAGCACAGAGAGGTTAAATAATTTGCCCAAGGCTACATTGAAAGAATACAGCAGAGACAAGATTTGAACCCTAGCAGCGTGGCTCTAGAGTTTATGCTCTTATGGATGCTGTGTTGTGCATCATGATGTCATGATGTGAAAACTATGCCTTGATCATATCATATTTAACACAGTCAACCCCAATATCCTGAAATTAATTCAGAACCCCATCCCACCCCCCTTTTATTTTTTCTGGGTCTTCAGTAATGTGCAGAGGCCATTCCTTCTTCATTTTTAAGGTGACAGAACTTAAGCCAATTCCCAAAATTCAGTTGGGTACTATAAAAGCCTGAGCTCAAAGTCCTGTGTTGATGAACTCCACCGAAGTACATAGGAAGGAAGAGGAAGAGGCAGCTTTGCCAAAATTATTTAATAAGGGAGGGAGAAGTATTGTGTTGGCCAAAAAGTTCGTTCGGGCAATATCTTACGGAAAAATCTGAACGAACTTTTTGGCCAATCTAATAATATACTCAGAAGATAAGGGAGGAACTCAATCTTTGTCTTGTTAAATTAGATCAAATAGAATTTCCAAATCATCACATCAATGCTCCAATTAAAATAGAGATCACTTGTTATGTGGAAAATACTATTTTAACATCCATAAATATGAGAAAGATCGTAATAAGCATTTACCATGGACAATTCAGTCTCGCCTTATGCTTGATTCACTGAGTAGCTCAGATACTTATCTGCTCCCTGCACCAAAGGGGTCCTCATGCATTAACAGTGGCTAAATCGATTGTCTACTATTTTACACATATACATTACACACATACATTAATTTTCAGGGAAATTCTCTGAGCAAAGCATTTGTTGTAGGCAAAATTTTTTAAGGGCCCCCAAAGCTGTCTTGCCCTAACCCCTAGAACCTATGAATATGATGAGATTTCACTCTGGTGATTATTTTATGTTATATGGCAGAGGTGACCTTAAGAAAGGGGGATTATTTGGGTGGGCCTGATCTAAATACACGAGCCTTGTAAAGCAGTTAGCCCTTAAATGGGTGAGAGCAGAAGTCAGAGACACTCCAAGTGTGAGAAGGACTTGATGTGCAGTCCCGGTCTGAAAGATGGAGAGGCCTCGGAGAAGGAACGTAGGCGCCTGAAAGAGCTGAGAGAGGCCCGCAACTCTCAGACCTACAACTGCAAGGAACTGAATGCTGCCGAGAACAGAAAAGCGCTTGGAAGAGGACCCTGGGTTCTAGGTGAGAACACAGCGGATGGATACCTTGATTTCAGCCTTGTGAGACGGCCCAGAGAAACCAGTTATGCCACCCGGGACTTCTGACCTACAAAACTGCGAGACAATAAACAGGCGTTGTTCCAGTCCTCTAGATGTGTGCAAATTTGTTACGCAGCAGTAGAAAACTAATATACATTAATATCCCCCTTTTACAGAGGAGGAAACTGAAGCTGAAAAAAGTCAAGTAAACTGGTTAAAACTATCTTGTGGGGAATTCCCTGGCAGCGCAGTGGGTTGGACTCCGGCTTCCAATGCAGGGGGCTTGGCTTTGATCCCTGGTGGGGGAACTAAGATCCCGCAAGCCGTGTGGCCAAAAAATTAAAAAATAAAAGTGGGACTGTGGTGAGGACAGGGTTTGACTTAGGCTTGACTTCCCAGCCAGCTCACCTTTCTCGCTCACGCCATACCACATACAGTGGGGGAAGCCGACGGCCCTGCCCACCCGCTGCTGAGTAATGTGTTAACCAATCAGGAGCCACGGGGGGTAAAAGGAATAAAGTTCTCTCTGGCTGAGGAAAGGATGACTCAGATTCTTATTTTTAGAAACCAACATGAAAGTATTGGCTGAACAATAGCTAGGTTTTCTACAGAGATCTTGATCCGTGGGCGTGGCCTCCACTATCTGCTCTGTTGAGATGTATTAGTTGGTCTCCTTTTCTAGCTGCAAGCACTAGGTGACTGATTTTCAAAGAAGTGGAGCTGAATGGATTTAGACAGATTAACATTCTAACAACAAGAAATGGGGGAAGAAGAGCGAATCCTGCGGTGCTTGCTAACGTATTGAAACAGATTCAATAAAACCCCCCTCTCCAAGGCCTACCTTTGTAAATATTTGCGTTATAAAGATATGTCAGTTTAAAAGAGAGTAGTTTCGAAGAGCAGTTGCCAGCAGGATCTGGCCCCAGCTCCCTATGTGACCTTTCTTCCTCCTTCCGGCTTCCTCCACTCCAATCACAGGGCCCCTGGGCATTCCCTAGAACCTGCCAAGCGCTATGCTGCCTCAGGGCCATTGCCCTTCTGTTCTCCCTGGCCTGAAACGGTCTTCCTCTAGTGCCTGCCCTGAATTCACTCAGACCACTGTTCAAGTGGTATCTTACTTGAGTGTCTTTCCCTGACCATCTTATTTAAAGCATCTGTGCTCCCCGCCTGACACTCTCTCCTTACCCTGCTGCATTTTTCTTATAGCACTTTGACCACCTGAGACTCCTTACACATAAAAATATATTTATTTGTTATCTTCTGTCTCCCACACTAGAATGTAAGCTCTAGGAGGGCAGAGAGGATTTCTTTGTTATATTCTTCGCTGCATCCCCAGTGTCCAGAACAATTCATGGCATATAGCGGACAGGTATTTGTTGAATGAATTAATAAATCAGGAACAACAGCATTGCATCTGTTTAAATAATTTGTCTGGGACTTCGCTGGTGGCACAGTGGTTAAGAATCCGACTGCCGATGCAGGGGACACGGGTTCGAACCCTGGTCCAGGAGAATCCCACATGCCATGGAGCATCTAAGCCCGTGCGCCACAACTACTGAGCCCGTGTGCTGCAACTACTGAAGCCCTTGAGCCTAGAGCCCGTGCTCTGCAACGAGGGAAGCCACTGCAGTGAGGAGCCCGTGCGCCACAACAAAGAGTAGCCCCCGCTCTCTGCAACTAGAGAAAGCCCACTTGCAGCAATGAAGACCCAATGCAGCCAAAAATAAAAAATAAATAAATAAAAAAAAATTTAAAAAAAATTAAATAACTTGTCACTCCTGAGGTATCTCTGCATCCACTTTGTTTTCTCTCTCTTTTAAAGCATTTGCTAACATGTTCGATATGGAACAGATACTTGATTGCATGGTTATACAAAATCCAGAATAAAAAAAGATTGAAAACCAGAAACAGACTAAGAATGAAGTTCTTCCTTGCCTTTCAATAGTTATGTGACCTTGGAAAAGTCAATTATTGCTCTTGGCTCCAGACGTCTTATCTTTTAAATAGGGATAGAGTCTTTTTTTTTTTTAAATTGAAGTATAGTTGATGTACAATATTACATACATTACAGGTGTACAACATAGTGATTCTCAACTTTATAAACTTTTAAGGTTTATATTCCATTTATAGTTACTACAGAATACCGGCTATATTCCCTGAGTTGTAGCACGCAAATTATAGAGTCTACTTTGAAGGACCAAAGCAAATGGGATCTAGAGGTTTCTTCCTACACTAAGATCCTTTGAAATTTGAATTCACTTGGTAGAGAAACAGGAAATATCAGTTTTAGCTTTCCCAATGTTAAATGTACAGTGAGTATGTAACTTAGGACATGTCCTTTAACCTCTCTAGGCCTCCAGAGAAACCAACATTTTTTTGAGGTCAGGTCTTAGTCACCAGCAGGGGTGGAGGTGGTGCAGAGCTGGGTCAACCAGATGTCCTGGTGTTTGCAAGCCCTTGATCTCTGTCTCTACAGGGCATGGGTCCACCTGTTGTTTGGTTGGGGTGAGGCTCAAGACTGAAATGTTGGTTCAGTAAATATTATCTGAGCACTTGCCATATGCTATGTGCTGGAGGATGCCACAGTGAACACTGCAGACAAGGTTCCTGCCCTCTTACATTCTAATGGTAGGAAACAGATGATAAATAGGTAAATTATAAATGAATCAAGACAAAATGATAAGTTCTAGGAAGGAAGCAGAATGTTATAATAGAGAATAGCAGATAGGAATTATTGGGTTAACTTGGATCAGGGAAGTCCTTTCTGGAGCATTTAAACTGAGCTTTAAAGGATAAGAAAAATCCAGCTACAGGAAGAGCGTTCCAGGCCAAGGGAAAGGCAGGCCTAACCAGCAAGGCCTTGAGAAGGGAAAGGGACATTCTAGGACCTGACAAAGGCCAGTGTGCAAAGGGTGTAATGATTGAGGGGACAGTGGCATGAAATGAGGCCACGAGGCAGGCAGGAGTCACTTCCTGTAAGGCCTTGCAGGCCATGCTTAACGTGACCAGTCACCCCTATTGCCCAGAACTGAGGAGTTTCCTGGGATGCGGGACTTTTAGTGCTTAGATCAGCAAAGTCCTGGGCAAGACACGGCATGAATTGGTCACCCATGGTAGAGGGTTGTACTCTAACCTGTCTGCAACAGGCAGCCACTGAGGGGTTTTAAGTAAGGAAATGATATGTCTTGCCTTCTCTTTTCAAAGGTCATTCTTGGCTTTTGTGTGGCAAAAGGATTGGAAAGGAGCTAAAGATGGAAAAGGAGGAGGCCAACTAGCCAATTATTGCAATCCTCCATGCAAGAGAGGATGGTGGATTGAAATAGACTGGTGGCATTGAAGATGGAGAGATGTGGATGGATGGAAGACACATTTTGGAGGTAGAATGAATAGGACTTGGGAATGTATGTTAGTGTTAGTGAAGTGAAAGGAGTTAAAGATAACTCCTGGGCTTCTGATTTTAATAACTAGGTAATGATTTTTTTTCAGAGGGAAATCTGAGAAGGACTAGATGTGGAATTTGGTGGAGGACAGGGATGGAGGTATCTAGAGCTCCATTGGGAGGAAAATGTGATATTTGGAGTGAAGACACTCCTATTGTTGATGTTCAAAGTATTTTGTAAGCAGGAACTAATTAGTTCTCATAACAGTCATTCTGAGTTGTTAATTACCCAGACCCCATTTTACAGGCTCTGGAGAAGAGCAAGTGTCAGTAATTCCCCTAGGGCTAGAGCAAATTAAAGAAGTAACAGCAGCACCAATTAATACCTGGTAGTCCTATGCTCTGCCAGTCTTTTAAAAGAGTAACTCTTTTGGGTAGGGTGAGTAACTCAAATGGTATTTTGGAAAAGAACGGCATGGATTTTGAGGTTAATAGACCTGGAGTCATGTTTTGGCTTTGCCCCTTATTACTGATGTGATATGGGTGCATATGTAATAATAATATCCTTGAGCCTCAGTTTCCTATAAAATAATACTTATAGAGTCAACTACTAAACATGTTCTTATTTCTGCTGTATTTTCTGCCTAGAAACAATCTTTCCCAGAAAGCCAACTGTCATCCTATTACAGAGAGCTTCTCTGATCACCTATAATAAATTAGCATCCCCCCACCCAAAGGCATTCTCTACCCACATTAGCCTGGTTTGATTTCTCTTTATAGCACTTATTACCACCTGACCTATTATATATCCATTTCTATCCGATCAGGGATTTTGTCTGTTTTGTTCCCTGCTGTGTCTAGAATGATGCCTGGCACAAGTTGCTAAATAGTTGTTGAATGAGTGAATAAATTAAACAAAATTTTACATATAATAAAATTCTTTGCATGATATCTGCCGTGATAGGAACTCAATAATAGTTATCAGAATAGAAATTGAGAAACATACTCAATTTTATGTATTCCTTGTCTAAGAAACATTTTAGCAGTATTTCTCTGTATATTAAAGATAAATTAAATAATTAAATATATTAAAGATATCTTAAAGATAAATTATTAAAGATTTTAAAGATAAATCTTTAGGTTATTCCTGAAAAGGTATACCAATTTTGTGCTTCATTTGATTCATGTACAGAAAGACAGTCTTTGCTGTTCTGTGGTAATTCTCATTGTCATTTTGTGGATCACAGTTACGTGGTCATGAGAACAAACCACTTAATGCACTGACCCACAAACAGTGTGCTCATGAACAAACAAAACTGACTGAAGGTTCAAAAGTATGCTACCACCACTTAGGGATGAAAATTGTACTTTTAAACAATTGAGATGAAAAAGGAGTTATAGATACTTTGTCATCTCCCAGACCTCCCAGGAAAGAATGGGAAAGCTACAAGTAACTTTTCTCCTGTAAGAGTACTCAACTTCTCAGTAGTAATTTTATTATAAAATATTCATTCTTCATTTCTCTATTCTAGTGATATAGGTCTTACCATTCTTATTATTATCTTTCTTTTAACCTCATCTCCTTTAACTCTTTGTTCAAATGCCACCCTATATGTGAAACCTATTCTGACCATACACCCTCCAGTCCCTACCACTCCTGGTCTCCCTTACGCGGCTCTACTTTTTCAAACCACAGCACTTGCCACCTTAATGCTATTATATAATTTACTTATGTATTATGTTTATGATCTGTATCCCCCCAATTAAAATGTAAACTTCACGAGGGTAGAAATTTTTATCTATTTTGTTCACTTCTATCTGCCCAAGGCCCAGAACATAGTCTATCACATCATAGGTGAATGACTGAAACTGAAACTCTAAGACTAAACAAAATATAAGTTTGTTGGAGTTTAGGGAGATGAGATGGAAACCGCAGTCTCTGGTCTCAAGTCCCATCAGACAGGTGTAGTAGCATAACCTTTGCATGATGCCAGTGAGACTTCTAACCATGATGTCAGCCAAGTCTGTCACTGTCTTTTCTGCTTCTCCCCTATACTCCCAAGCATTTGTCTCTACTTAGTTACCAGCCCTCAGCTCGTTTATTTTTCTGGCCACTTCCATTTTATTAATTGTCTCTTTCCCCTTCCTTCTGATTTTCTACCTTTCCTCCTTCATTGAGAATAAACAAGCGAATGAAGCATCAATCGATGAATCAGTCAACAAACATTTACTATCTGCTATATATTTAGCACCAGCAGCCATATAATATATCCTAGTGGTTGAGCCAGCAACTTTGGGGTCGGACAGGCTTTGGTTGAAATCCTGGCTTTGCCCTTTACTAGCTGGCTGACTAGGGACAGTCACTTAACTTCAGTTTCCCCATATGTGAAATGAGGGTAATAATGACATGTGCCTCAGAGGCTGTTCTGCAGAATGAGTGAGAGTGTGAGTATGAAATACTTAGAATACTGCCAGACACAAATTAGGTGATCCATAAAAAAACATAACATAAACATTAGCTCTTAAGATTAATTCTGTTCTAGTTCTCTGTGGGGAATAGGCTATATGTCTAAAACTTGATCCTTATCTCCATAGAACTTCTCATCCCATAAGCCAGTTAGAAAACAATCCAGGGCTAGATATATGACCTAGTACTCATTTGTTCAGCTTAAACTGTATAGAGATGTAGTGGTGTTGAAAGGAGTAAAAAGGGAAAAAAGTAAATGCCAGAAATACTGATTTGTAGCATACTTAAGAGGCAGAAAATATATATTATTAGATTTGTGGTGCATTAAAAATTTTATATATAGTATATTTAAAATATGTATTAGATTCATAGTATTGGAGGAAAAAAATTGTATGAATTGCAAGCGTTATTAGCCTTTTGAGGTGCAATGCATTGTAGTGGTTGAGAACTTCAATATCCTAGAGCCATATTGCAGGTTTGAATCCCACTTAATTAGCTGTGTGATGTTGGTCAAGTCATTTAGTCTCTCTGTATCTGTTTCCTCATCTGTAAAATGGAGGTGAAAATAATGATAAATATATTGTAGGATTGTTATGAAAACTAGATTAACACATGTAAAGTACTGAGAACAGTGCCTAGCATATGGTAAGTGCCCAAGTGTTAGATACTATCACCCCACATTTATTCTTTCTTTCTTTCCTGAGTCTTCACGAGAGAAGGATAGTTTAAAATGCCATAGTTAGATTTTTTCATTATTTACTCCTAATATAAAATATGTGTTTAATTTGAGCTACCTCGTAATATGTTGGTAGTAAACAAAGCAAAAGAAAACACAATCCTTCTTAAGAGTAATCTTAATGCAGTGATGCCAGGTTAGTATCCTGCTGTCTCCTGGGAGGACCAGTTCTTGAATTCTGTGTAAGAAGGTGATATGGGCTTGATTATGTATTAAAGGGGAGAGCTGTTATATTGCTTCATATGCCCAAACTATCGAGCTCTGTTATTTTGCATTTACAGTATTACCCTTCCTCCATATGGATTTCCAGGCTTTTTCATTGCATTAATTTTTTTTCTGCCCAAAGAATTACCATTTAATGACTATACATGGCACATACCTAATACATAGGCCTCACTGTTTTTTATATTTTCTTGTCTCACATGTTCATTACAGACTAAATTTTCCTTTATACATGTTATTTTAAGTTTACAATAGTGTTCCATTGGTCTATTACTCCATGATAAAAGCCTTTTAAAAAAATATATTTATTTATTTATTTTGGTTGTGCTGGGTCTTAGTGGCAGTAGGCAGGCCCCTCAGTTGCGGTTCATGGGCTTCTTAGTTGTGGCTCACTGGCTCCTTAGTTGCAGCACACAGCCTCCTAAATTATGGCATGCAAACTCTTAGTTGTGGCCTGCATGTGGGATCTGGTTCCCTGGCCAGGGATCGAACCCATGCCCCTGCATTAGGAACACGGAGTCTTAACCACTGCACCACCAGGGAAGTCCCCATGATAAAGCTTTTAGACCCCATTCAGATGAGCTTTGCATAGAAGTAACCAAAACGTTTTTTATCTGAGCTGCTACTCAAATTATATTGTAAAGTAGCTCTGTCTCTTTTACTTCAAATAATAAAGTACATTGGGATGTTGGGTCATATGTATAAAATCTTTCATAGGGCAGGATGCAAATGTAAAAGCATTGTTACAGACGGCTCTGGCATGCCAAAAAATCTTCCTTTATTCTAAGGTTGCTAACAATGTCTTCTATTCTAGAAAATAGGTGTATAACTTTGCAGTGGAGAAACCTTAACCAAGTAATCAAGTTAATACCACCACTGATAAAGAGATATCAACCTCCTGTTCCCCCTAAAATGATGCACCAAGGACACATCATTTCTGTGGTCCTCCCGCCAAAAAGGCAAACTTCAATCTAATCACGAGTAAACATCAGACAAACCCAAACTTCAAGACATTCTATAAAATAATTAGCTGATACTCATTGATAATGTCAAGGTCAGGAAAGAAATGCAAAGACTGAGCAACCCCTGTGGATTGGAGGATACTAAGAAGACACAACAACTAAATCTAACACAAGAACTTGTGTTGGATCCTGTACTTCAGTGGAAAACTGCTGAAATTTGAGTAAGATTTATAGTTTAGTTAACAGACTTGTTTCTATGTTAACTTTCCAGCTTTAATAATTGTACTACAGTTATGAAAGATATTAACATCAGGGTAAGCTAGATAAAGGGTAGTTGTGAACTCTATACTATTTTTTCAACTTTTCTGTAAGTCTATAATTATTTAAAAATAGAAAGTAAACAAACAAAAGAACTCTCTGTGTCTGACTTTAAAGCCCTGACTCTTAACCACCAGAATGCACTTTGAATTCTAGGTCCAAGCTTCATAAGGATTGATTGATGGTTGGCTTGTGGAACTGCATTGCAAGACACCTGCCTGGTATCTCAGAGCTAAGTCATGTGTTTAAGGTAACTGGAAATAAATAGATAGGAAAAAGAATAAGTAACAGTTTGCCTTCAATTAACCTATTAACAAACTTTCAATCCAAAAACAATTAGAAAGCATGTCAGCATTCAAATAATAGCTAGTATTTATATGGCACTTACTATGTACTAGGCCTTTCTCTAAGCATGTTACAAATTTTAACGTACTTAATCCTCACTCCAACCTTTCGAGGTAGATAGCATTAATTATCCCTTTTTACAGATGATGAAACTGAGACACAGATTTTAAGTGGCTTGCCCAAGGTCACAAAAATGATAAATGGGGAAGCCAAAATTCAGACCCAAGCAGTCTGTCTCTAGTCATTGGCATGTGCTTATCCAAATTTCTACACTGCTCTCCACATAGATTTTTGCGTTTTTAGAAATTTTATTTTGAGTTACCTATGGTTTGGGGAGCACCAATGTTTGTCAACATTTAGGGTCTTGAGGCCTGTACTTTTTTTTTTTTTGTGGTACGCGGGCCTCTCACTGTTGTGGCCTCACCCGTTGCGGAGCATAGGCTCCGGACGCGCAGGCTCAGCAGCCATGGCTCACGGGCCTAGCCGCTCCGCAGCATGTGGAATCTTCCCGGACCGGGGCACGAACCCGTGTCCCCTGCACCAGCAGGCGGACTCTCAACCACTGCACCACCAGGGAATCCTGAGGCCTGTACTTTTTTGGCCCTAAACTATGTCCAGTCATGTCCTGGTACACAGCTCAAACCCACCCTGCAGTTTCCCTGCAGGGTCTACAGAAAAGGCGTTGAAACCTCGGCCAGGTTGGCTCACTGATCTAGCTTTGCCCCAGAAACCTGGAGAGAAAAGATTCCTTTCCCAAACGCAGGTCTCAGTTCTCTATCTTAGGAGTGGGTTTTATTTTCTCTACACAAAAATAGAATCAAATTTATGCTATATAATCAGTGAGTTTGCAAAGTAAGGATTCCATTTCCCTGTGATAGTATCTGAACTGAACATGTGAACCAACAGGCTCCTAGAACTATTGGTTAGTCAATTCAACTAGAAAAACAGAAAATATGCTCACTGGCATGGTTGGGCCAGAGTGGGCGGAGGAAGGCTAAATTTCTATTCACAAAGTCTGATTCATTTAGAAAAAGAAAAAAGTCACATGCCATCAGATTGGGGTTGTGTTCACTGCACTGAGGAGAAGTACAGAGCCTTCATACTCTCAGGGGTGACTAAGCCATTATTTCACTTGGAACACAAAGAACTGTTGCTTTGCACACCCCTCACTGTAATTAGCTCTTGCAAGCAGGGGATGAAGAATCAAACACGAGAGCTCCTTGGCTGTGGGCCAAACACTCAGAATTATTTATTTTATTTTGCTTAAGGAAACAGAGGAGAAGAGGGCCATGTCTAACAGCCTGTTTCTTCATAGGCCCCTGATTTATGTGCAGTGGGATGATAATTATACACTCTTCTGTCTGAGAGCAATAGTGGGTCCTTCCAAGAGACTCAGATTGCACATGCTGGTTTGAGGCAGTGGTGCATTGGTTTGACAACCAGCTTTGGGAGAGGTTGAAGGCTGATTTGTTGTGTTTGCCAATTTCTACAGTGTAAATACTCCTACCTTGACTGGTTTCAGGCTACTCATCCGACATCACTGAACAAGGAGTTGGGAAGAGATGGATGCACAGCAGTATGGCCATTATATACTCTTTCCACCATTCAAATGCAGTTGATGTAACTAACCTTAAAAACAGAGATAATCGCAAAATGTAATGAAATAATTAGGAAATGATAAGTTTTGAGTATTTGTTACTTCATTTTAAATGGAATTTATCGAATTGTAAGCTTACATCATTTAATTTTAGTAATGGCTGTATTTAACAACTGGCTCACCAGCTGTGAGAGCCAGAACAAGGCAGCTCAAGCACCGCTGATCTAAGCCCTGTGGCAGGGGCCACTGTGTGGCATGGGCACAGAAGAACTCAAATACATCTGTCACTTCAAAACGGAGCCCACCCATTGTCATCCAGGCTTCTATTTTCTCATTTTGTGAGAATAGTCATTCTAGAATGTCTTGCCTAGCTTTAATCACCAACAAAGCAGAGAGAAGACCATCCCTATTCCTGGTTATAGTCTGCAGGCTCTCTAATCCAAGCCTCTGGTTTTACAAAAGAGGAAAGTAAGTCTCAGAAGAGTCAAATAATCGTAATAATAGTTGACGTTGATTAAACTCCTACTATGGGGACTTCCCTGGTGGTGCAGTGGTTAAGAATCCGCCTGCCAATGCAAGGGACACGGGTTCGATCGCTGGTCCGGGAAGATCCCACATGCCACGGAGCAACTAAGCCCTTGAGCCACAACTACTGAAGCCCGAGTGCCACAGCTACTGAAGCCCGCACTCCTAGAGCCCGTGCTCCGCAACAAGAGAAGCCACTTCAATGAGAAGCCCGCGCACCGCAACGAAGAGTAGCCCCTGCTCGCCGCAACTAGAGAAAGCCCGAGAGCAGCAACAAAGACCCAAAGCAGCCAAAAGATAAATAAATAAATAATAAACTCCTACTATGGCCAGCGACTGTCCTAGGTATGTCATGGTTCACCAAAAAGCAGCTCCTCCTCTTGACTTTGTGTTTTCATCACCCAAGCTGCCTCCCATTTATACCTTGAGAGTAAAGACTATGGCTTTATTATTTTTATATAGCCTGCCATAACTTGCACAGAACCTTAAATATAATAGGTACACAATAAATGTTTACTGAGCTGTATTGAGATATTTAGGCTCCAGACCCAAATATGCTGCTTGAACTCTTGGAAAACACTGCCCCAGTATTCCCTGTCATTGCCAAAAAGGCTTTTAGAACATTTGAGGGGGAGTAAAATATACATATTATAAAATGTACCACTTTAACCATTTAAAAATGTACAATTTAGTGGCATTAAGTACATTCAGAATATTGTGTAACCATTATCACCCTCCATTTTTAAAAAGACACCCATAATAGTTATTTTTTTGTTTATTGAATAAGTAACATATGCCTATGACATAAATGTAAACAGTCTGTAAGGATATATAGGAAAAAGAAAGTCTTCCCATTCCAGACCCTGTAACCTCCCATTTCTTCTCTCCAGAGGCAACCAGTATACATTTCTACACATCTTTGTGTTCGAGGAGAACATGAACACTAGAGCTAGCTGGCATGGGTTTAAATCCTGGCTCAACCACTGACCAGCTGTGTGACCTTGAGCAAATCACTTAACCTCTCTGTGTCTCTGTAAAGTAGGGATTATAATAGTACCTAGCTCCTAGGGTTATTGTAAGGATTCATGCATTCATATGTATAAAGTACTTAGAATTGTGCACATAGGAAGTACTATCTACTTCCTGTAAATAATACTCTGGGATTATTATCTTCCCAAAGACCTTAGTGCATATATGAGTGATATGCAAATGTGTATGTGTCACAAGCAGTGTGGGAGCACTGAAGGGTAAGGGATGGGATGAGGCAGCAGCAGTATGCTGGGAGAACAGCATATGGAAAGTAGGAGACTGGTGATCTTCCTGTGTTGCTGACAAGCTTTGGGGCTTCAGACATTACCTCTCTGAGCCTTTGTTTTCTCACCTGTGAAATGAGAACATTTGACCAGATGAATTTTAAGGTCCTTTTCACATTTAACATTCAGTATCTGTCTCTAACAGGTTTGAAAGGTGCCAGGACTTTTTAAGGGAACTGAAGAAATCAAATTAGTAGGTAGGGAGGAGGTTTCCTCAGACAGACATTGATACTTCAGTGGGACCGAGACTCTCAGGTCAACTGTGCCACCTGCTTGAGTCATCTGGTTTCCCACATCCTCTTTCAAAGGAGCTACGCACCATTCCTCCGCACTAAGGTTCAATTTCAAGTTCACGTGGTCCAGTTCTAACAGGCCAGAGGGATTCTTTGTTGGCCTTGATGACTCATAGGGACAGTTTGCCACCTATTTTACTGACTACAATCCAGGATTACTGCGCTGATAGATTCTTGAGTCTTTTGCTTGGTTTTCTTAAAAGGTAAAATTTACCAGCTGGTAATCTCTGGTTATTTTCTGGTCTGCTTGGCCAGATGGCGCTTTCAGTGATAAAGCTGCACAGCACAAAGGTTTCGCTTTGTTCTATATCTTCTCTGCACTGTTTCTCAGATATCAACATTTCTACTCACGCAGCCTTTTTTTCTGAACCCAGAAACTTAGACATTCAGTGATGAAAACTGATGAGGGGGCCTTCCCTGGTGGCGCAGTTGTTGGGAGTCCGCCTGCCGATGCAGGGAGCGCGGGTTCGTGCCCTGGTCCGGGAGGATCCCACGTGCCGCAGAGCGGCTGGGCCCGTGAGCCATGGCCGCTGAGCCTGCGCGTCCGGAGCCTGTGCTCCGCGACGGGAGAGGCCACAACAGTGAGAGGCCCGCGTACTGCAAAAAAAAAAAACGGATGAGGGAAGCTTCCAGAGTCTGATGAGCTTGGAGTCATCATCTAGTCACTGTCTGATTAGACATTAAAATAAAATTATGCACATTTCTTTGGAGACTCACTTTGATTATGAACATTTGAAAATTCACCGTTATTGTTGTTGTTACTACTACATTATCACTATTGTATTGATAATAAATATTGTATAGAATACTTGCATATTGCCATTCACAAAGTATCTTTTAAAATATTAGCTTATTTGATCTATATTATTATCCTTTGGGGAAATATAGGACTGTAGATGAGAGAATAAGCCTCAGAGTTGTACCAGATTGGGTTTGAATCCCAGCTCTGCTCTTAGATTTGATTAGTCTCAATGTCCATGTCTGTAAAATGGGGATAATAATACTTAATTCATACAGCTGTGGGTGGATTTGGAGACCTAATGTAAAGAGCCTAGTTCAGTGCTTGGCACATAAAGCCCTCAATAAATGGTGGCTATGAGTACTACTGTTATAATCATTCTCCTTTTCTACATGAGGAAATTGAGGCTCAGAGATGAAGAGATTTACTCAGGGTTGTTTATGCCATAAGTGATAAATTTATGATTCAAATGTAGGTCTTTTGGATTCAAAACTTGTCTATGTTCTTTCCACGGTGTGACATTGCCACCCAAAACAACTGTTTTAGTACACTAAAAGTGCCTAGCTTTGTGATTCAACTCGTTAAAAAGGTACTTGTTGTGTTTTTAAGTTTTATTAGCTATTTTGCTTTGTTCCCTTTTTTTTCTTGTTTTTGGCAGCGAATAGGGATTGAACCTGGGCCCTCGACTGCCAGGGAATTCCCCCCTTTACCTCTTGATAGTTTTCTCTTTCTCTTTCCCTGTCTCTCTCTCTCTCTCTCTCTCTTGCTCTCATTTAACAGAACCCAAATTAGGGAATTTGAAGTGAAGAGCAATAAAAATAGTCCTTGGATTGGTTCCTGACTCATAGCGAAACAGCTCCAACTTACACTCAAGTGCCTACCTCTTTGAAAGTCTCCAAATGTGCCCTTAGATCCTCGGAGCTGGAAGTTCTCTTCCTTCTCTTCTGTGTCATCTAGCACAGCTCCTTCGTGAAAGCCGAGGAAAGCAAGTTAGCATGGGAAGTTCAAACTCGTGAAGGAGCCAGAGCTGGAACCCACATGTCCAGGATCCCAGTCCAGGTTTCTTTCTTCTTCTCTTTGCTCTTCGATGAGCGTTCTCTCTCCTCTACCCTTTTACTAAAACTAATGGACATTATCTTCATAATCCCATGTGCTGGATTCGATCATTTAAAGTATCAGCTGCTTACACAATTGTAACACTCGAGACATCACAGTCATAAGACTAGCATGGCTTCTTTGGAGATCATGCTGTCAAGATGGGAGTCTCCTCCCAATGCTTTTGTTCTGGTCTTAGGGTGGTAACACGAGGCTTTCTCCTGACTTACCTAAGCCTTCCTGCTTTGGGCAGAATTGAAAGCAGGGCAGTACTTGCCAATCCCGTGGTATTTCAGTGTCTCCCTATGGTCATAACCAACGTTAGGAAGTATGAAATTTTAAATCCTATGCTTGCAGGCTTCCTCCCTCCCTCCCTTCTTGCGTCCCTTCCTCCCTTCCTTTCCAAGCCAAGTACACTGCTAAACCCAAATTTGGAGATTTTCCAAAAGTTAGACCTCTTTAAACTTGATCCTCTAAAAGATCCCTTCCCCCTTCTCTCTCCTACAGTCACAATGCCTACCTCACAGTGCACCCAAAGGCAGTGAATTTCCAAATGCACAGAGGAGGAAAAAAATATGTGCCCAGTGTTGAGTTATGATCCCTGACTATTTTGAGCACATGACCTAAATCAAACAATGATGGTCATCTTGTGTTTTGAACTGGGTATGAATTATTTTCAAACTCTTCTTGTCACTTAAACCTAAATTTCATTCCTTACTAGCTGGGACGCCTTGGGCGGGCGAGTCATTTGACCTCTCTAGGCTTCTAGTTTTCCATCAGTCCATGGCTGTGATAATAGCTCAAAGGGCTAGTAGAAGAAATAAATGCTACCTGCCTGGCACATGTCAGCCCTTAAAATATGCTAACATTCTTTCCTTCTTTGCCTCCTTAGTGCCTCTACCGCCCCTCTTCAAATCCTCCTTGGTTCTTTCACAATTTCCACTAACAACATGGTGGAACTCAGGGTCATTTTCCTGTGCCAACTCCCATTTCTTACACTGAAGGCTGTTTAGTTCATTTCCATTTCTGCTCAGCAGGGAAGACCAACTTTCGTTCTCATGGCTCTGGAATTTGTGTTCCTCTTTGTTTGTCTGAAGTCTAACATTGTCGGGTATCAGCCTCCACCTTCGATCTAATCCCTGCTTGTCCAGGCGGACAGGTCTTCCTTGGCAGTGAGATTTTAAAATAACACCACAGGTAAGCACTGCTGAAATTCAACTGAAACCAGCCTTCCCTAAAGACCAGCTGCCTGCTTAACCAAAAGTCTTGGATTCCTCTCCAGGATTACATCTCCTTCTGGGCTATTTACTCAGCCCACAGCTTACTACAGAGCTGGTTTTCACCCTATGATAAAAACTACAAAGATAGCCGCTTTCTTAAAGACTGATGGCATCTTTGAGTTGCCTCAGGCTCATCTACAGCAATTTTCCTGTAGCCAGTCCACCAAGCCGCAGGCCTCTAGTCACTGGTTTTTCACACCCTTGGAATTTATTCCATGGATTGCTAATGGCTGGGCAAGTCTGTTTGGAGACTTGCCCTGCATTGAAAGGATCCTTTTTTTTTTTTTGCAATAAGATCACAATCAGAGTCAGTCCTGCGGGAGGGGCAAGGAAAGGTTTCCTAACCTCCTCTGAAGACACAGAATTCCCCTTGGCCCAGCAGTGCAGGGTCAGGAACATGGCTTCCAGCTTTTTCCTGTGTACGCGGGGGTTATAGCCAGGAAACCACGGCAGAAGGTTTTTTTTTTCTTTCATCAAATATTTATTGGGCATTTACTCTGTACAAGGCACTTTGCTAGGACCTGGGTTGACAAGATGAGTAAGTCATAGTTCATCATAGTTCCTAGTGGGCAAAGACAAACACACCTACACGTAATTACAATGCCATGTGATGCACATCATAAGAGAAGTCTGTGTAAAGGGCCAAGGATCTTGGAGGAAGGAGGCCCTCGCATTGGACAGTAGAGTATGGTGGATGAAAATGGTATCACAGAGGAGGTGATCGTCCAGCAGAACTTCCAGAATGGGGAGCTCAACTGACTGGAGACAAGTGGCATAATGGCCGAAGTGGAGGAGAAAGGAGAGACTGTTTGGTTGGATTGCTCCAGAAGTAACTTCAGAGACAAGGACTTGAATGCAATAATTGATTTGGGAGATGATTCCAGGAGAGTGAGGACTGCAACAGGGATGGAAGGAAGATGCGTTATCAAGACAGTTGCCATTTGACTTCCCTGGTGGTCCATTGGTTAAGACTCCGTGCTTCCACTGCAAGAGGCGCTGGTTTGATCCCTGGTAAGGGAGCTAAGATCCCACAAGCTGTGCCGCGTGGCCAAAAAAAAAAAAAAAAAAAGTCTGGCATCTGAGGCTAGCATAAAAAAAAAAAAAAAAAAAAAAAAAAAAAAGGGCTTCCCTGGTGGCGCAGTGGTTGAGAATCTGCCTGCCAATGCATGGGACACGGGTTCAAGCCCTGGTCTGGGAAGATCCCACATGCCGCGGAGCAACTGGGCCCATGAGCCACAACTACTGAGCCTGCGCGTCTGGAGCCTGTGCTCCGCAACAAGAGAGGCCGCGATAGTGAGAGGCCCGTGCACCGCGATGATGAGTGGCCCCTGCTCGCCACTAGAGAAAGCCCTCGCACAGAAACGAAAACCCAACACAGCCAAAAATAAATAAATAAATAATTTTTAAAATTTAAATAATTTTTTAAATTTATAAAAAAAAAAAAGACAGTTGCCATTGTGAGTACTTGGAGCTCAACCCCTTTGGGCAGCTCTGGGAGTCAGTGTAGCATAATGCATGGCTTACACTTACCCCAACAGAAGGGCAAAGACGTTGGAGTAGGGAGAAGCTACTTCCAGGGACACTTCTGGCTTACCCTGCCTAGGGTGCTCCTGCAGCCAAAGAAAAGCCACAGGAAGAGAGATGCAGATATTTGCAGCAATTTTTAGTGTGGACAGGTAAATGTGGCCTGATGTGAGTGAGGCTCCCATAACATGAGACATGAAAAGAGCACCATGAATTATGGAATTAGTGAAGGGGCAAAAGATAAAACTGAAAAAGAAAGTGGCAGTCAAATTGAATGCCTTGCTAAGGGGTTGGATTTTTATTCGATAGGGGATGGGAATCACTGAGGCATCTGGGCGGCAGAGTGCTATGGTCAGATGAGTCAAGTGCCACAGAAGCAGGACAGGTTGTGAGATGGGAAGGCAAAGCAACACCCAGATACTGGACCTGTCAGCAAACCGGATGGACAAATCAGCAGCGCTTACGGGGAGGAATTAATTGTTCCTTCTTCAGGAAGGAACTTCAGTACTCTCAGGCAAAGCAGGACCTTTATGCTTTTATAATAATTGTACATGCTTACTCAACCAGACCATCCGTTTACGGGATCTGGTGTCATGCACCAACCTGAGCCCAATACCTAGTGCAGGGTCTAGCACGTGGCAGGTACTCAGGAAGTATCTGACTGATGGATGACTAGGTTGGTTTATACTCATAGCCCTACCCAGAGCTATTCACTTTGCTTATAACAGGATTATCCTTGATTCCAAAGGGCGCTAGATTATATTATGTATGCACAATATAATGGACTGCAGAGGCAAGTGGAAGTGGACTGCAGAGGCAGTGCTGACAGGATGCTCTGAAGTATTCTGAGTCTCCTCTATAAGCCCAGAGCAGGTCACAGATGATGTTTCCTTCCCCCTGTGCTGCTCTCGCAAGGCCTCGGTGGAACTTTCCCTAATTGTCACTTCCATGGAGACATTTTGCCACAGTCCCTATGTCATCACCGGAGGCTGGACTTTCCCTCTGGCCTGGGCCAACTAAGTGTCCTAGCCCCCTCTTTCTGCCTAAATCGGACAGCAGTTTCTTCTGCCTGCCAACCAGAGAAAGAGGCTATCATTGTCATTCAACAAGAGGATAGTTTTCTGAAGTGGCTCTGTGACCTTTTCAGAAAATCCCCATAGAAAGGGGAAATATCCTGATGATAAACAAGAGGAAAATAGAAACAATTCAGTAGCCAAATCATTTCCGGAAGGGGCTCCACGCCCAGTGATTCTGACCCAGATCTCAAAGTAGAGGAGAGTTAATCAGATCCCACCACCACAGAGTCCAAAAAGAATCTCTAGAGGTCATTCGATCCATGACTCTGCTGTAGGCACAGCCAAACTGAGTTCATGAAACAGCTGTACTTCAAACATTTTAGGAAGGAGATTCTTTATCCTTTTCCATTAGAGATCAAAAAATTGTGTGGTTAAGAAGTCCTTCAAGGAAGTAACAGAACTCATGACCTGGAAACTCATTTCATAGCTGATGAAACTGAAGCTGAGCCAGTGCTAAAACATTGTCCCTTGACCCCCCGTTTAGAAACTTCCTTCAATCACTCATCAAGCATTCCTTGAGTGCCTACCATGTGGACCTCTAGTTGGAACTGAGAAAACACAGCTCAACAAGACAGTTTCTGCACCCCCAGGAGGGGGCTCATAATCCAGTTGAGCAGAAATATTTGCATTTAATTAACTATAACCAAATGTCACCAATGCTAACATAAAGGCGTATTCAAATGCGTCTTGAAGTCTTACCAAGGTCTTTTTTGTTTTAAAAAAAAAAATAGGTGCTAATATTTACAGCAGATTGCAAATGTTTCTCCTTCTACCTCCTGCTCCAATCCTTGTGTTCATTAAGAAATGTACACATTTCATTAGGGACACACTTAATGACAATTGTGTAAATCCCTGAATTTTATTGTAAAATCAGAAAGCACACGCTCCCATCTCAAGTTGCAGTGTCAAGCTGTTATTTGTCCAAAGCGGTAAAGGAGCTGAACTGAGGTATTTACCTCCCTACTGCCTACGACCTTAGAAACATCGTCACCGTGCCGACAATCAATGGAATCAGATGCTAAAAAAAATAAGGAAGAATAAAGAAAAAGGAAATCTTGATACTTTCCAGGTTTATTGTAAAATCCACAATGAAACCCTTAATGCTTTTGAGGCGGGGAGTCATACAGGTCACTAGCCCATGGACTGGTTGTCATTGCCAAAGAAATAGGCTGAAGTTAGAATGTGATTTATTTGAACAATATTGTGTCAATTAGGGCCTAAAAGAAAGATGCTGGTAGACTAGCCCTCTTATCACTCTAAAAAGAAAAAATGCACCAGTCTTACCAAAGTTAAGAGAGGAGATACTACCAGGATGATAGCTTTCTGATTAGTAGGATGTGAGGGGGAAAATGCCCCTGGGGACAGACAGGTAAGTGTGTATAAATTTCACTAACTCTGCCATTGCTATTTCATATGACTCTTCAATCAAGAATTGAACTTGAAAGTGTCAATCAGTGATGCATTGAAGTAAAAATGCCACTTAGATTCTGGAGCCAAATCTCCTTCTGCTCCCCTGTAGTCAGTACTGACCTAGTTTCAACTGCCGGCCCCATAGCTGGATGCTGTGGCGAACCTGTTCCTGGCAACTCATGGGATGCCCCACTCTCCTACCTGCAAGTCACCACCTCTCTCTGTGAATTCCTGTTTTGACTGATGGTCATATGAAGCTAGAAACCTTGGAAGCAGGTTGCCTGCTCTTTTTTCTCACTGCCACTCCCTCCCTTCTTCCTTACCACATTCAGGTGACATCAGATTCTCTCAGTTCTATTTATTCAACAAATCAGCGAGGGTTAAACTGCAGTAAATAGAAATCATTCTAGCTGTTTTAAGCAGAAAGGGATTTAATATACGCAACTAAGTACTTATACAATTATTGGAAGTGCAGGTATTCCACTGGACCTTCAGGCCTGGCTTCCATAGTAACACTGCAGAATTGGCCAGTCAGGGGAGCTGCTGCATTGCCACAATCAGGGAGGTGGGGAGTTAGAAAACCACCACTGGAACTACTGAGTTCAGGGAAACACCTTTTTCTGGGGTCAGAAAGCTACCACTGCCATGTTTGCAACAGACGCATGCCATGTCTGCTAGATTCACACCAGCAAAAAATGGGTGCTCTGTGCTCTACCCACAAAGCTAGCAGCCCCATGGGATGATGCCACAGGAACATTCCACGTGTTTATGACTGTGCTTGCTGGAAGAAATAGCAGAAGCAGCCAGAAACCTGGCCCCTTCCTCACTTTTTTTTTTTTTTTTTTTTTTTTTGTGGTACGCGGGCCTCTCACTGTTGTGGCCTCTCCCGTTGCGGAGCACAGGCTCCGGATGCGCAGGCCCGCGGCCATGGCTCACGGGCCCAGCTGCTCCGCGGCATGTGGGATCTTCCCGGACCGGGGCACGAACCCGTGTCCCCTGCATCGGCAGGCGGACTCCCAACCACTGTGCCACCAGGGAAGCCCTTCCTCACTTTTATCTTCCAAACTTTGCATAAAATGGATCCGTTTGTCAGAACTCACATTGCATTTGGAGCTTCAACTGCAAGTGGTCTGGGAAATGTGGTTTTTAGCTTTCCAGCCTTTCAGGACAAGGAGGTAAACTGGAAGAAGAGTAGAATGAGATAATTCACAGTATCTACCACATTCAACATCTCTTGAACAGCCACTGCCATATGGACCTGGTCATCTCATCTCTTACCTGAACCATTGCAATTTCCTCATAACTAGTCTCTCAGCTCCAAAGTTCTCCCCCTCTTCAATCCATCCTCTGTGTTGCACTTAAAACACAACTGGGATCATGTCACTGTCCTGCTCAAAATCTTATCACCCATAAGAATATGGACCATTCTCCTTTCAAGTCTCTTATCCATCTGGCCCCAACTCACCTTACCAGCTGCAAATCCTGCCACTTCACCACTCCCTAGGCTTTGGTCACACTGGGTGTTAAATGCTTTCACCACTCCTCCCCCTATCTTGTCGTTATTGTTCAAGACCTTCCCCTGACTAGAATTCCCTACTACCCTTCATTTTTCTTATTTTTACTTCCCTGTTCAAACGTTACCACCTCTAAAAAGTTCCCTTCACTTTCCCCCTCTTTCCACTCAGGCAGAATTAATGGGTTCTTCCTGGCATTTTGCATCTCTCTCTATTGCCTTCCTTGCTTTGTATTATGTATAGTTAAATATGTGTCTGTCTTTCCAATATGAGGGAATGGATCATGTTTCTATTCATCTGTGTATCTCCAGTGTGTGATTCTTGGTAGATACTCCATAAATATTTGTTGAGCAAATGAATGAATGAATGACTTGTTCACTGTGTCTAGGACACCCTATCCCACTTGACTAGCTTTCCTCTTCAGCTTATAGACATTCTGAGGCCTTTCTCCTCTCAAAAAGCAAGCTTTCCTTTGATCCTCTGGCTATTATCCTATCACCGTTCTACATTTCAAGCCCAGTTATCTGAAAGGGCTGCCTACACCTGCTATCTTCACTCCTTCACCACCCAGCTTTACCACTCTACCAAAATCACCCTTGTCTAGGTCACCAGTTATCTCCTAGTTGCTAAACAAAATGATAGTTTTCAATCCTTATCTTACCTAACACTTTGCCTCTCTTGACTTTGTGAACAAGCCTTCCTTCTTGAATCTCATTCCTTCCTGGGCTAACACTTTCTCCTTAGCCTTCTCCGTGGACTCTTCTCCCTTTGTCAGGACACAGTTTCTGTCTCTAGTCCTCCTCTTCTTCTCCCAACACTCTGGGTGATCTCATGGCCCCATTATCCTCCTAACTCATTTCGTATCATTCTCTCCTTCCATCCCTCCACTCCAGCTACACCAGCCTTCTAGCTGTTCTCAAATAGGCCAACAACACTCTTGCTCTGCCTGGAGTACACTTCCTCTGGGTGTTTGAGTTGCTCTGTACCTCACCATCTTCATCCCTCTCAATGTCACCTTTACAGAGAGGCCTTCCCAACAACTTTTTTTTTTTAACATCTTTATTGGAGTATAATTGCTTTACAATGGTGTGTTAGTTTCTGCTGTACCTGATCACCTTTGAAATATTGCAACCCACTTCAACTTTATTTTTCTTCCTTGCTTTACTCTTCTATTCCCTTCCCTGCTTTATTTTTCTTCATAGCTTCATGGTACTTACCATCACCAAACCTGCTGTATATTTGGCTTATTTATTATATTTTTTTTTTTTTTTTTTTTGTCTGTCTCTCCCAACCAGAATGTAAACTCCATGAGGACAAGTTTGTGCCTGTTTTGTTCACTGCTGTTTTCCCAAGTTCTAGAACAGTGCTTGGCACATGGTCGGTGTTTAATAAATGTTTGCAGAATGAATGATGACCTCTACTCCAAACCTTTTTGTGTTTCCTAACTCACCCCCAATAACTGATCAGTCACTAAGCCCCATGACCCTTACCTCCTAAATATATTCTTAATCCTCGCTTCTCCATGTGCTTTGCCTCTAGTCTAGCCTCCAACAGGTATGCGAATTTGATCTCTGCAGCCCCTTTTCGAAGCCCTTCTGAACTCCTTAGCATAACAGATAGTTCTCATGAACTGGTCTATCTCTCAATTTCATTTCACACTACTGTCATCCAACCCTCTAGCTATAGAGAGCTCCTTGTCTCAAACCTCTGAATCCACCATCTCTTGTTCTGGGGTGGTTTTCACTCTCCTGAAATACACTTGTCAACTTCTAAGCAACCTACAGGCCTCTCAGTTCTGACATCATCTCCCTTAGTCGACCCCTAAAGCCTGAGTTAAACTGCCATGAACTTCCTGGGCTTACACAGTGTAATGCCATTGGCCGGTTGCTTACCTGTTGCCATAGAGTCTAAATTCCTTGAAGATAGGGACCATATCTCATTTATTTTTCTATATTCAGCATGATGCACAGAACCTAACACATAATAGATGCTTGATAAATATTGGTTGACAGTTGGATGATGGATCATAACAGGAAGTACTTACATTGGGCTTATTATGGTCTGGTGCTCTTCCCAGCACCCCAATTACAGTAACACATGGAAACTTCCCAATACTCCTAATGGTGAGGATACTGGTAAGGAGCCTAAAGACCCGGGATGGTTAAGTTATTTGCCCACAGTCACACAGTTGGTAAGCGGCAGACACAGGATTCAGACTCAGGTATCTGGCTCCGCACTGTCTGTAACACTATGCTTATACCGGTGATGGATGGATGGAAGGTGTATACCAGGATAGTCTAAGTAGAGAAACAATAGAAACAAAGGTGAGAATATTTACATTATTTTTATGTGGCTTCTATGGTCAATAAATTTGGCCATACCTGAAATGAATTCTGTCGTGTAAAATACTCATCCCTGGACTTCCCTGGTGGCACAGTGGTTGAGAATCCGCCTGCCAATGCAGGGGACACGGGTTCGAGCCCCGGTCCGGGAAGATCTCCCATGCCACGGAGCAACTAAGCCCGTGTGCCACAACTACTGAGCCTGCCCTCTACAGCCCGTGAGCCACAACAACTGAAGCCCGCGTGCCACAACTACTGAAGCCTGCGCACCTAGAGCCCGTGCTCTGCAACAAGAGAAGCCACCACAAGGACAAGCCTGCGCACTGCAATGAAGAGTAGCCCGCACTTGCCGCAACTAGAGAAAGCCCGCGCACAGCAACGAAGACCCAACGCAGCCATAACTAATTAAATAAATAAATTTATTAAAAAAAATACTCACCCCCTACAATGTATGTCAAATTAAAACCTTACTCATATTTTGGACAACACACTTTGTATTCACTCTCCAATGTGACCCTAAACCTCAGATCCTAGATGAGCTAAACCCTACCTTCCCTGACACACACTTCTACAAATTGATATCAAAACATTCAAATGTATATCCACATTCACTCATTCATTCAACAAACACGTTCCGAGTGCTTCCTGTGTGCCAGGCACTGTCTTTACACTGGTACTACTGCTACTGGAGTACACACGCCCATATATAATATAATCATAGACAATATAGAATCTTTTCTGAGGCTGTAGAGTGTAGTGGTTAGGATCACAGGCTAAGGAGCCAGACTGCCTGGGTTAAACCCCAGCTCTGCCATTTTCTAGTTGTGGGATCTCAGCATTGTCATCTGTCCTGTGCATTGGTCTCTTCATCTATAAAATGGGTACAAAAACAGTCTGTCTCCAGGGGTTTTTGTGAGGATTAAATAGTTAAAACATGTAAAGTGCTTAACACAGCCTCTGGCAAATACTCTGTAGCAAGCACTTAATAAATGTTAGTAATTTTATGTTGACAATCTTTTTTAATAAGTTATTGCTGAATGATTGAGCTTCTTATGTGAGGCTGTCTTCCATTATAAAATAAAAAGAAACCTGGAGGTCTTCTCTGATGGGGAATAAGCCTTAAAGAGATATAAAGGAATTAACCACATTTGTTGCCATAACAAAATCATGTCTTGGTCTCGAGTGGGCCTTTAAGGGCCTGTAATTTACATTAGGGCTTCTTCTATCTCAGCAGGCGGGTGAGGCGGGCTTTGGCAGAGCTATTTGTGCAGGAAGAACGGAGGTCAAGGGACTTCTTGTATTAAAGGCCTTTCTCAAAATGAAGGATTTGGATTCTGAGATTAATGTTCGAAGTGAACCCCTGCTATACTTAATTCCTTTTTCTGTGAACTCAGTGCATTTTTAAAATTCAGTTAGGGGCCCTCCTATGGTGTGGCATGGAAACCACAAACCCAGACGCCCTTCCGATGGAGTTCACACTGCCCTCCCTCATCTTTCGACCCATGGGCTGATGACTGCATTCTAGGGTTAGTCACTGTGCTAAATTCTTTGGGTTAAAGTGTTCCCAGAAATAACATGTCTTAAATTTGCACACTTTAGATCCACTGGGGACTTAATATAAACATTTAAAAATAAAAGATTTCTTTAAAAAAGGTTTCTATGGGTAGTTAGTGGCCACCATGTGAGGAAATGAGAAGCTGTGGAAACTGTGGGGATGAGAGGTCTCTTTGGGTCGAGTTGCATTTTTTAGATTATAATAGGGTTTCTTTTCTGAATAATTTCTGTTGGGCAAAATATCAACAGCCTCAACAGAAAGCTTGGGTTCAGATTGATGATTTTATCCCATCTACCAATAAGTTTTCTGTTTTAGGTAAAATCAGGAGGAATGAGGGAAACTGGTGGAAAGTAAATCCATTGAGAAGATATTTGCCTTTTTCACTTTATAAGATCAGCTCCCATGAGAAATAAACAATAAAAGCTCTCCTCGCCACAAAAGTCAACTGCTTATCATATAACCACTGTTACAAGGAATTGTTATATAGGGAAATGATTATAACAGTAATAATAGCAAACAGTTACACAGCAATTACTATGTGCCGGGCATTACTCTAAGCTCTTTGCACTTATTTGTTACATGCCTCATTTAGGCCTCACGTGTACCATTTTAGTGCATAGTCTTTGGTCTTAAAAAAAAACAACTAACGTGTTGAAACTTAGCATGTATTGAGCACTGTGTTTTTATGTGTATCACCTCATTTAATCTTCATGATGACCCCACAGTTAGGTATTGCATCAGCCGCAAACTGAGGCTCAGAGAGTTAGGTAATGCTCTCCACAACTGCCAGGATGCAAACTTCGGTCTTATTGACATCAAGCCTGAGCTCTTTATCTTGCTGCCCTTCTGTTTGTCATAGAATTGGAAGCATACTGCATAGGGTCAGTATGCCTCACTTTCACAGGGATATTTGATGGGGTTCTTTGTGGGTTTCCATGCCTCCAAAGTGAGAAGTGTCTGGAAACTCTGTCTAGAATTTCCTAGTCCTCTCCCCACAACTAGGAACTAAAATAATTGTTTGGAACTCCTTGATTCTGTTCCCTAACTGGGCATAGGAATAGAGTAAGCATAATTCTAGCAATAGGAATAGTGAAAAGCAGTTTAAAAGAACCCCCAAAAAACCTGAAACAAAAAACTTTGGCTCTGCTATTTACCAGCACCTCAGAGCAACTCTTGATAACCTCAGTTTCCTAATCTGAGCAGTGGGGTGATACAAATGATTTGTGACTTACCCATACGTACACTGTTGTGATGACCAAAGATGACAATACATCATCATTGGAAATTCTATGTAGATGCGTGGTTATTATTGTACTGTGGTTCTCTACAAAGGTCTGAGGCTTGCCCCTATTAATGAGGGTGTCTTGCAATAGTGTTATTTGACCTTAAATATGTGAAACACAATTCTTTTTTTTTTTTTTGCGGTACACGGGCCTCTCACTGTTGTGGCCCCTCCCTTTGCGGAGCACAGGCTCTGGACGCGCAGGCTCAGCGGCCATGGCTCACAAGCCCAGCTGCTTCGCAGCATGTGGGATCTTCCCGGATCGGGACACGAACCCGTGTCCCCTGCATTGGCAGGTGGACTCTCAACCACTGTGCCACCGGGGAAGCCCGTGAAAGACAATTCTTTGTGAGCTGTGGAGTAGGTTTTTTCCAGGTACAAAAGGAAATACCATTTCTGGAGTACCTACTATGTGCCAGGAATCATAATGAGACTTCACCTCTCATTTCCCTCTTATAGAAATCCAGAGAGGGAGATGTTATTATTTTATAAATGAATAAACTGAAGCTCAGCACAGTTAAGCAATTTGCCCAGCATCGCATAGCTAAGAGGTAAAATTTAGATTCAAACTCACGCTATGGGAAAACAATCTCCATGCTATTTGCATCCACTCTAGCACTCTGCCTTTTAGGCAGAAGGGAAAGAAGAAAACAGAAAGCAAAAGCAGGGGTCTGCAGAACTCAAATGCCCCAGGATTATGGGGTTTGCCTGAGAATTAAAATGATGATGATGATAATGGTAATAGTAAAGACGACGAACAGACATCAAGGTCAGCCACAAAGAAGTAATAATGAAAGTTTACATTTCTTTTGCCATAGGCTGCCACTGAAAAAATCCATTTTGTTTTCTGTACATTCCTAGGGATAGCAGTGGGAAGTAGTTAGGAATAAGAATTATACCCACTTAATAGATGGCAGTGTACAAAACTGAGAAAGAAAGAGCAGAAGTGCCAGGCAACATTTGAGAGAAAGTAGCCAACTCAGAACTGCCATAAGGACTTGCTTCCAGGGCCATCTTCCTTGACTCCAGCTTCACGGCAGTCACTGACCTCCGCACTTTCAAACTCATTGTATTATTCCTGGTCATTATTCCCCAGGTTTGGCCCAGTCCTTCCTGTAGAAAAACCTGTTCTGAGGTGGAAGAAGCTGTGAGCCTGAGAATGTCCCCTCTCGAATTCTTTAACTCAGAGGGTCCCTGACACTGGGAGGCTCTCAAGGCCACAATCCAGATATTTCTGGAAAAGAAAAGAAAAATTCAAGCTAATGTGGAGTTGGAGTTTTTAAGTTGTCTTGTGGTTATGGAGCCCTTGGGCATGCCTGGCAGCTTAGATACTGTGAGAGAACCTCGGAGAGTTCTCGATGCCTGATCTTCATGCTTCACTCTGGCTTACATACTGACAAGGAATGAATCTAAAACTCAGAAAATGTTTAATTGATCTGTTATGCCTTGCACCATAGAAAGATAAAAAAATCAAAGGGATTTAAAATGTTTCAGAATTCTTTGCTGGTTTTAAGGAATCATTTTTTCCAAAAGGTGGCAGATGATGCTTTTAGATTTAACTAGAACTGAGAACAACCCCAGCCTCACCACTCAGGGAAAACTTGCACTCATTGACCTCAGTGCCTTCAATCTGCAAAATGGGGATAAAGTACTTCATAGGATAGAACTGTAGGATCAGACAAGATGAGGCGGGTGAAAGTGCACAACAAAGTACAAAGAGCCTCATTCATGTAAAGGGACTATGATTTCTTTCTTTAAGAGTGAAGTTAAGTGGAGGCAAAAGGGTGTCAGCACTGATCACATCTTAGCCTTCAATAATCACTTTCGAAAATTTATGAGGAGTTTGAAAATTATTTCCCCCGATTTCACACTGATTTTCAATTGGCAATGACCATTATTTGTCCAGCATTGGCTTTTAACTGAATAGGATAAGTAACTCTCCCAGGGTCAGACAGTAAATTAAGTGCCTAAATCCAAATTAGAATGAAGCACACATCCATGGTAGATTGCAGGGTCCTGAGTTTCCTCTCTGTTAGTGAACTTCATGGAGTGTACAGGCCGATGTATTTTCATGTATCTTGTCAACCTTGCAACTTTTAAGTGAGATGGAAATCATCTGAACACTACTTTACAGGACCTTTATTTTCTATCACATTCAAGACTGTCCACAATGAATGTAAACTGCAAAAACCTCATCATTAGAATCTTCCAGAAACAGAGGCTGGGAGAGGTTAAAAAAACAACAAAAACAAAAACACTGGCTCAAAGCCTTACAGCTAGTGAATGGCAATGCTGGATCAAGAGCCCACTTCTCTGATCAGGACCTCTCCTCTTCACAAAAAAAGCCATAGTACAAATAATAATAATAATTTAAAAAATATATAGTGGCAGCTGACACAATGTGCCAGGCACTGTTCTAAGCTTTTTGTATGTATTAACTAATTTAACTGGCAAAAAAAAAATTTTGGAGTATTCCTTCACTAAAGCAGCCCAGTGAGAAGCAGCACTTTTTTTTTTTTTTTTTTTTCTCAGTTGAATGACATTGCAACCCGAAATCACAACTCCGTTTTAGGTTCCTGGTGGTGCCTGCTTCCTCTTCTAGTTTGTTTAGTCACAGAATTCGATTCCTGTTGGCCGATTACGCGCCTACAAACAGGCTTAGCGCTCAATTGAAATGCGTGAGACTCCTTAACTCTTGTATAAACAGGTAATGCGAAGGGGTGGGGCACAGATTGCGGATTTCTTTGCGACGGGGCTGGGGTGGGAGTTAGAACTAACTACCCAGAGATCAGGCAAGGTGAAGGGAGGGCTTGGCTGCTGTTTTTAAATGCAGTGTTTTTTGTTCCCTTTCTAGAAACCAGCTGCAACTTTAGGTCAGGGCGCATTAAAATGAGCCACTTCTGAACGAGCAGCGCCCAGGCCCCAGGCCCTGCTGTGAAGGCCCCGGCAAAGGTCAGGGCTTGGTCCGCGTGACGTTCCAGCCCGTGCTCATCCAAGCGGTGCTCTGCCTCAGGTAAGGACACTCTGGGAGGTTCCCCCGTATTCAGGCCAGCCGCCGAGCTCGCGGTGATCCTGCCTGGTCAAACGACTTCTTTCCTACGGGGGAAGAACGGGGGTGGGGTGTACTGATCGGCTCGTGATTCAACAGCTGGTTCCTTATTCCTCAAACGTGGTTCTGCTTGGGTTCCCCCAACAGCCCAAAGGGGCCAGACGTCTGATTCAGACAGATGTCCTCAGGTGGCGCAGGTGCCACTTCTGGGGCTGTTTCTGGCTGTCTGAAATGGATGTGACTTTTTGAGCGGGGAGAGAAGTCTGTGAGGTGAAGTCCCCAAATCTCTCCCAGTCAAGACAAGTTTTTTTTTTTTTTTTTTTAACCTTCAGCAAAGGTATCTGCCCTCCTAAAACAACAGGAATGTTGCACTGGCCTTCAGCCAGCGAAGGCTCAGCGAGCAGGATAAAATTTCAATGCAGATTTACGGGAAGTTGCCGGTGCTGGGAGTAAAAATCTGGTTTGGTGAGTTTAAGGGAAGGGAGTAGACGAGAGACAACCTTGCTACTGTGAGGCGCGGAGCCTCGACTGGGGGAGGGCAGAGGGAGGAGGGAGGAGGGAGGAGGGAACAGGGAAGAGCTGGAGCCGAGACTGAGCGCTCCCCGCGCGCAGCACCGGACGCAGCAGGGCTCCCTGGGCCGCCGGTTTCTCCCGGGTGCGGATCCGACGCCGCTCTGCCAGTAGAATCGCCGCGCTTTCAAGTTCACGCTCCCGCCAGGAATTTAGCCCCAGAGAGCTGCCTTCTGGTTATCGCTCCTGCTTCCCACTTTGGAATGTGCAGTTTGGGACAGTGAGAAGCCGGGGCTCAGGGAGTTTTCCTCGTAGAGAGTTTCTCTCTGCAGGTTTCCAAGGTTAAGAAATTCTGACAAACTGGAATTCCCAGAGCCTGGGAGTTAAGCCTCAAAAGATCTGTTGCTTTAAGCGGCGCGGTAGGGAGTAGCTGGACACTCCTTATTTTGGTTTTACATTAAAAAGAGGGAGGCCGAGAAGATGTTGTAGGTTACTTCCTAGCTCTGTAAATTGCTACCGGGCTGTGAATGGTGTTAATTTCTGAAGTGGGCGACTGCAAATACATAACAAAGGTAAGGTAGCTTTGGGCAATCCTTCTAACTACTGTCCCTTAATCTTACATTTGGGTCCCAATTTTGAAATCTTGTTTTCTTCTCTTTTTAGCCCTTATCTCCCCTCATTCTACCATCCCCCGTTCCGACTCTGGTATATTTAACGGGAAAGAAATGGCTTATAAAAAGATTTTAAAAGCGTCAGCTACTGGAAAAGCAGAAAATCATATACAGTCAGCCCCATCGTTTCCTCTGGTGATGAAACCTTTTCCATACAAGAAACAGATTTTTTTTTTTTCGCTCTTGAAAGCATACGATTGGGCCGTCCAGAGGCACAGGTGACTTTTTAGACTCAGATTATTAAAGTGAAATTGAGGAAACCTTTATGACAGGCATCTTGCTTAAGAGAGTGGTAAGGCGGGAGTGGGGGAGGGTTGCTGGGGCGTGTGATATCTTCTTGTACTCATTTACCTCCCAAGGTAACACTGAGTACAGGCTTAGTTGTTTAAAGTTAAAAATTCAGTCCGCATAGAAGCGTTGAGTTGATGAACTCAGACAGCTGACAAATCAGTCACCGGATATTTAAGAAATCAGTTAAAATAAATGAACTGGAATTTTTCAAATAAGTGATTCATTTTTTATTTAGGCAAAAGTTCATATACTCTTGGGTACTGTCCCAAGGCATTTGGAGATGAGGCTTCTTTCTTGAAAGCTAACCAGAGATAGTGTCCTCCAGGTACTCACCCATAGGCTGTACTGATTAGAACGAAAGATCAAGAAACTTTTTTTCTAGTGGCGTTGTAATGGCGCACTCAGTTTTCTTTAGCATGAATGTAGGTTAGAAATGTGTTCTTTCAAACTTGTAATGCTGGAGTCACACACATTTTTTAGGGCAGAGAAAGCAAAGGGTTGACAACACAAACATGAAGAGGTTGCCACGGTTTGAAGGACCATTGCAATTTAGACCAAGAGCGTCTGAGAATTGCAGGTGCCAGTCCTAAAGGGTGAAAGGTTGTCAGCAGAGTAAAACACAACCTCTAGACAAAGACAAAGCCAAGTCCCCAGTCAAGGCGATGAGATAGCATTTTGCGGGAGTTTGTGTTGCTGTTAATTTAAACCATAATCCTTGTCAGATTGAGGATATGAAATCTTGGAGGGAAACAAAACTAAACCAGTCTGAAATGGAAACAGGAGGAAGGAAAGAAAGAAATTTGGGTTTTTGTATCCTTTCTTGTCTACCTCACCCTGCACCTTGTTCTGATACATTGGATTGGCCAAGAAGTTCGTTCGGACTTCTCTAACGTATGGAAAATCCCGAACGAACTTTTTGGCCAGCCCAATACATACCATTGCTTAATTACTGCACACAGGGAGAATGAGGAATCAGACATTTCACAAGAGCCCAGCTCTTGTGAAGGAAGAAATAAACTGACAAAAACCAATCTCCTAGCCAAACTCTGCCATGCTTCTTTACCTGACTAGGTTACACTTAAATTCTGCTCAAGAGTCTTTTGTGAACATATGCTGAAAGTGAATCAAATTTTGAAGATTTATTATCTTTTAGTTTCTGAGTTTTCAGAAACTTGTAAGATTGAAAACTCGGCGTCATCACTTTACTACAATCTCTATAGTTTTAATTGTCAATGTATTTTTGATTCCCTACCTGTGCTGCTGTAGAGTAAATTTTTGCCCAAAACAGTTGGTGACGCTGAGGATGAAATCAAGATAGGAAGCAAGGAAACTATGTGCTTCTGGACACGTGTCTTCAGTACTTGCTCTGACTAGTGTTTAGCACTACTCCCATTTTTTTCCCCTCACATGATAAGAGCATTCAGATTAGACTGTTCTCTTTGGTTTACTAGTAACAGAACCTGTTGTCAGTAATTTAAACAAAGATTAGAAGGTTAACGTAGATGAAGTTATTTTCTTACAAAATGAATTTGCTTTCCAAATTCTACTTTTGATCTGTTGATTAAAAATAAATCACGTTCCAGATGATTGAGCTTTGACTGCCATAGGACAGTATTCGCCTGTTTCAGACAGGTTCCCATCTCCACATTTCAAGTCCCTTCTGATTTTTCAGGACTGGATACAGGGGTGCTGGATGGGGGAGGGAGATCTCCTCAAAGTTGGACCGAGGTTCAAGTGAAACTGTGATTCAGATTTCCCAGAGGACGCATAATCCTAGAAAAAACTTACTCTGAAGAGGGCTTAAGCTTGGGATTCATAAGACTTAGAAAAAGGATAGATTTTGCATGAATCTAGAATTTGTGTGCCACACGTTTGTGAGATTACAATGAGTATGTAAATGCCGTTTAAAAAGTGTTTGTCGGAGTGATTCCAAGTTAAAGGTTCTATCGGAGCATTTCAGCTACTTGCCTTATTAAGAGATATAGTTTTCCTCTTGGGACCAGTCTCTGTGTCTTATGGCGATGTTGATTTTCTGGTTTAATATTCTGAGACGTGTGTGTTAGTCAAAACAACCACCTGCTCAGAGCAATTGTTTCAAAGGACAACTGGAAAAAGATTTTCAATAATGGCAGTGCTCGGATGACTTGGGTTATGAGATAGAAGGCCTTTAGAAACTCCAGAGAAGAACTAGCATAGAAATGATAAGGAGTAATTGTTCAACTGCCACCTCAAGCTGTTCAAAACGTCTCATACGGAGGGATTTAGGGGGAAATGGCACCCTGCCACTTTTTGTGTGTGGTCCTGAATCATCTTGTCAGTAAAACGCTCCTGAGATGGTCTGAGCTTGCTTTCTGATTGTTTCTGCTCCTTTCATATTTGCCTCCCCTTCTATTCTGTCAGCCTGTGTATGGGGGAAAGGAGGCAGAGGGAAAGGATATCCTTCCCTAAAAGTCAGTGTACCCCCTCTTTGAACCTCTTACTTTTTGCCTGGAAAAGGGGGCAAGGAAGGAATTTTCCAGTGAAAGTAGAAGGGGAGAGAGTGTCTGGAGGAATAAAATGCCAAGAAACAGGTGAGCTCCAAACCCTGTTAAGTAATGTGTTCACCCAAAAGCTCACATGGAGATTATCGATGCCCTCCAACTATTGCAGGTGAACTGGCAACTGTAGGAATTTGAGGCTCACCCACCTTTTGTAATTCAAATGCTCCTAGGGCACTGCAATAGATGGCTCATCTGAATGAGTTCAAGATGTCATCTCTAGGTACAACCCAAAGTAAACTGATTACAAAAGGCACAAGCCTTTCTTTCAACTACGCTCCACTCTGCCTTTCCTCTACTTTCTGCAATGGTTTAAGGACACCTGAAAAAAAAAAAAATCACAACTTAGTTTATGTAATTTAGGTATATAATACGAGCATTCTTTTTCATTGTGGATGTTGAGTTTTTGTCATCTTAGGAACTTAAGTTTATGCAAAAGTGATTTATGGGTGTGTTTAGATGCAAACAGTTTATATGTCTGTAAAATACAAAACATGAGGAAACTGATACTATGATAGAAATGCTCGACTATATTTTATAGTTTCTCTTTTTGGTAAGCCCTATCAGGTTTTAAGAGTGGGGTCATTTTAGAAATCAAAAGAACAATCTACCTTTCTGAAGGCCACTTAAGAGAGATGACATCAGAAGACAAAGGGCTGGTGTAACCCTGAAAACCCTTTGTGATTTTTGAGAAAATATCAATCCTTTGGTCTCAGCAGATTCCGGGTAGTGCAAAATGTATACTTAAAATTACAGCCATTTACATTAGTCAAGAAAACAATCGCCGGCCTCCAATCACGATATTTGTCTTTGGGAATACTGTATGTTTGTGGTTGTTAGGAACATGGCGGCCCAGTGCCAAGACCATAGTAGGTGGGTGTATGTTGATGAAAGGGGATTTGCTGACAGCGTTTGCCTCCTGCTTATGCTTTGCTTTGGCTAATAGTCAATTTTGCTTATATTCCTTGAGTTTCCACCTACTGGGGAAAAAAACAACCTGATCTCAGAAGCAATGGATAATCCACATGTGAGTGAGCAAGAGTTAACTATACATAACAATGGGCAATGGGTGGATGTGCAATAAATGTGGGGCATTGTGTAGCTGAAACAGGAACAGGACACTTCTACCTGACCAAGGAAATGCCAGCCTGTAAAAATTATAATAAAAAATGTTTACCTTTCAGAGCACTGAGACCTGGCTCAGTCATTTTAAGCATTATACATCATGCCATAAGAAAAAAAGAAGTATTGAATAAAGTGAATAAGATTTTTTTCAGATGTTAGTTCTCTTAGGTCAATTTGATTGCCATTCTGAAAATGTGTATTTGGGCCTTTTGAGCTCAAGTAAAATATTCGCGTTTCTGAAAAGTAGGCATCCGTGTCCATGATGATGATAGCACTGTGCCTTTTGAAAAGACAGCTTAAATAATATTTCTTTTTGTTTGCTGTCATTTATTTTTAAAAATAATAACATGGTTCTTGGTACACCAAGCCCTTGCCAAGATTAAGCCCATCTTCTCAGTAGCCTTCTCAAGACAAAGTTGCCTTTGTGTAACAACTGGGAGGATTTGGTGACACAGAAAACTTAGTGGGGCACTGCAACTTATTATTAACAGAAAATTCAATGGCCTGATGTTTTTTCTGTTGCTGTTATTTTTATTCTACCAGATAATATCTGTGATGTATTTCTCCATACAGATGATCTTACTATTTTATTTTAGACTTTCCCAGGGAAGAATGTAGTGGTTGAGAATTTACGTTGGAATTTAGTTAGATTATAAAAGGCAAAAGCTGCAGCATACTGATGCAGAGGAGAACTTGGCTCTGTGGGCTAGTTTGTTCTGGGGGTAGTCAGCAAAATTTGGTCGCATGTGGAGGGAAAGAAAAGGTAGCTAGCCAGAGTGAAAATGACAACCTGGGGGAAAAGGATTACCATTCACATTAAATTTAAACTCCATGGGGAAGTGGCTAAGAACACAGTTTACCTTGGTGCAAATCCTGGCTTGGCCACGTATGGGCTGTAAGCAGGTTACCTAAAAAAAAAAAAAAAAAAAAAAAAACTCTCTGTGACTCAGTTTCCCCAACTGTGAAATGCCTACCTCACAGGGTTGTTATAAGGATTAAATAAGTTAATCTACTATGTAAACAGTGCCTGGTGTGTAGTCAGTATATGGTACATAGTCATCATGATACACGTCATGTTTGGATGCCTTTCTATGTTTGAATTCTTATCTCACTATCCTCCTCCTTTCATGACCTCTTCTGCTGGTTGTAATCCAGGTTTCTCTTCCTAAGATCACTCCTTCTGACCAAGTGCCATTGCCATTATAGGTAGGCACTATTTTTGCAAGTTTCTTTTGGTTTTTGTATCTTAGTTGTATGGAGAAAATGTAACTTAGAATCACCAAGATGCCTTTTTCTTTTCTCTCAGAGAGCTATATGATGTTGATTAGAAGCAAAAAGAATGATGCTATTATATCTGTCAAGTGAGAGACTGGCAAGTGTCTTGCTGACAACGGAATATAGATTCTGGAAACGGCTAATGCAAAGTAGAAATATTTTGTGTAAAATAATACAATACAGCAAACTTAAGTAGGTCCTGTTATGACTTTTGTTGGTTAGTGTTAATTGGTCATAATCATAATCACAGTATGACATTTTCTCAGAACTGCCACAGTGTCTTATCTGTGCACTTCTCATGGCATTTTATATCACTTGCTACTTATACATATACTGTTTTCCCTGCCAAACAGAAATTAAGAGGCAGGATTTGTGTCTGAATAACATTTGCATCCCTCAGTGTTTGTATTTTATAGTTCAGTGCTCAATAAATAAGAATTTCTTTGCCCAAATTCATTACCATCTAAAATAACAGCATTTTTGCATTCCATAGGCATGTATTATGGATCTTTTTTTTTTTTTAATAGATTTTATTTATTGGCTGCGTTGTGTCTTCCGTGGCTGTGCACGGGCTTTCTCCAGTTGTGGGGGGCTTCTCATTGCGGTGGCTTGCGGAGCACAGGCTTTAGGCACGCAAGCTTCAGTAGTTGTGTCACACGGGCTCAGTAGTTGTGATGCACGGACTTAGTTGCTCCGCGGCCTGTGGGATCTTCCCGGACCAAGGCTGGAACCCGTGTCCCCTGCATTAGCAGGCGGATGCCTAACCACTGCGCCACCAGGGAAACCCTATGGATCATATTTATTTGGATGACTTCTACTTTTTTCCACAAGCATTTTAGCAAAAGTTGTTGGATAGAATATGATGGAGAGGTAGTGAACTCAGAAAGCAACCAGAATGGAAGCTTTATCGACAGCTAAGCCTCTGAAAGCATGGCAGGATGGGGGAGGCCAAGGGCAGGGAGGAAGTGAATTGTTGCAGTGCTTAGGTGCCCATCACATTGTTTAAAAGTTTATACCTCTTTTTTCTGCTCTTTAACATCCTTTGAAAGGCCCAGACTTGTTACTAGGTAATTATGAGAAGGGGAAAAATGCATTTTGTCAAAATTAGAAGGAATTTATTAGATAATTATAGGAAAAAGTGCATTTTCTCAAAATTAGGGAGAGTGAACAAAGAGATCCACTGAGGAAGAACAATACCAAGTGAATAGATAGCTCTGTGAGCCACAGTGGTGTGGTGTTTCCAGTGGGGCTGCTGGTGTACTCTTGGCTAAGGCAAAGACAAGAGGAAGGAGGGCAGGTGGCTGAAGAAATATTCAGAGAATTGCCTCCAGTGAAATCCTATTTGCAGAGCAAAGGGAATCCTGTAACAAGCTAGCTCTAACCAGCTGGTGCAAACAGTAGTTTGGCCCAGGTACCTCCTTGGCTCTTTGCCCTACATTGTGGGTTCCAGGATGCACCTCAAGTTATATGTAGAGTTGCCAATGAGTAAACAGAAACTACTAACTCCGAGGGTACTAATGAGCCCTGGAATTTGTGCCTTGTATCTGCAGTGGCTCCATATTCATAGACAGTCACTCCCAGCAGATGAGACCAAGCCTGGGAAGGCAGGGATCTTAGAATATTCTCCCAGCATCCTTCCCAGAGTGGAACCTAGGAGTCACTCCCGCAGCGGGACGTGTAGGAGGCCCACAGACCCTGAATCAAATGGTAACACCCATGTTCTCACACATCCTAGTAACGTGTGAAGGGTCTTGCCTTTTCCTCATTAATGGGCTAGAGATCAATGAAATTGTCAGGGGAACTGCAGTCTGCTTATCTGTTCTCCCTGCTTCCACCTTTGCCCTTTATCCCATATGCTTGGTTCTTGACTCAGTATCCAGAGCGACTCATAAAACAAAGTCAGATCATGTCAGTCCCCTGCTGAAAACCTTCCAGAGCCTCTGTGTCTCCCTCAAAAGCCACATGAAGCACTGCCTTTCTAGTCCCATTACCTCTTTAATCACACCTCCTACCGCTGACTCTGTTAGCACTTTGCTTTAGCCACAGCTTCATGCCCCCGTGGCCTTTGCAGTCTTTGCTCCCTCTCCCTGAACCATCTTCCCCCAATACATCCACGGTTCACTTTTTCACCTCCTCCAAGTCTTTACTCTTTCTCCTTCTGTCTAAGACAGCACTTCCTCCTTCCTTTTGGCACTCTCTATCTCCCTACCCTGCTCTGTTTTTTCATACAGCACTTTTTTCCATGCTGTGTGATTTTATGGCTCATTGTCTGTCTCTTCCCCACTAGAACGTCTGCTTTATTTATTGATGTATCCCAAGCACCTTAGAGCAGAGTCACCCACAGAGTAGGTACTCCATAAATACTTGTCAAATAAATGAATAAAACACAGGCTTTTACACAGCACGGGTATGACTGAAAGCGTAGTACTACTTGTGTGTTCTACTCAAAATATAACCACAAACACATCTTTCTGAGTAAGCATGATTTTTTTCCCCCAGGCCTCTCCTGTTAAGCTGCCATATTTTCTCTGGTTTCATTATTTTCTGTGCCACCACAAGCCCTTGATGGAGGCCATGACTAAGTAACGAGCAAGGCATAGCTAAGTGTGGGGATGGTGCAATCATTTCAGCACTTCTCTGTTTCCAAATCAAAGCCTGGTCTTTGGCAATCTTTCTGCGATTTCCATCTAAAACTTACAGCTCAGTTTTGAACAGTCTTGTGAATTGCATGCCCTACAGATAATTATGCTTGACTCACTCATGTTCCTATATTGTTTATCACTTTTTCTATTGTCATTTAATTATAATTAACGATTGTTCTAAAGGTAACTGTCAAGACAACTTGTGTGTGTGTGTGGTTTTTTTTTTTTAAACTGTCTCTTTTGACCTTTGAGATTTTGCCAAGTGCCAACTGCTGCTACAGGAGTCCATCTAGATTTTTTCTCAATTGCAGGGCTCAGTTGTATTTTCCCTTGACCTGGCCTGAAATGAGCGCTAATGTCTTTGTCTGAGTTGTTAATGTTTCCCCAGAACCTTTTACAAAACTTCAGTCCTGCCTTTACCAACTGGCACAACTGCTCTCTGATCTGTTGTACTGGTTTGCTAGCCCCTGCCTCACTTTCTCCCTCTGCACAATTTTCCTTGGTTTGGCAAAATTGCATTTCTTGGGTCTTGTGCGTCTACCTGCCATTTTTAGATCTATAGCTCTGTAAGGTACTTCCTCAATGGCTGGTGGAATCCTATGACTACTAGGCTTGGGGACCCTAGAATCGGTCTTGAAGGTGAGTGTGCATTCCAGGAAGGTTGTTTGTAGTAAACAAACAAAACAAACAAAATATTATGTAAATTCTGCTGAAGGTACACCATGAAGATCCTGGCTTTATTTATTTATTAATAAATTTATTTATTTTTTATTATTATTATTTTTGGGCTGCATTGGGTCTTCGTTGCTGTGCGTGGGCTTTCTCTAGTTGCGGCGAGTGGGGGCTACTCTTCATTGTGGTGCACGGGCTTCTCATTGTGGTGGCTTCTCGTTGCAGAGCGTGGGCTCTAGGCACGCGGGCTTCGGTAGTTGCGGCATGTGGGCTTCGGTAGTTGCGGCACGTGGGCTCAGTAGTTGTGGCTCACGGGCTCTAGAGCTCAGGATCAGTAGTTATGGCGCACGGGCTTAGTTACTCTGGCGACATGTGGGATCTTCCCAGACCAGGGCTCAAACCCATGTCCCCTTCGTTGGCAGGCGGACTCCCAACCACTGCACCACCAGGGAAGTCCAATTCAAGAAATTTTTAAAAATCCTCAGTATACCTAATAATCAGCTAATATTTCTAGTACTTTCTGCAGATCATTTTATTCCTTATCATATGTACTGAATAGGACATTAAAACTGGGTAGCATATAAATGTTAAATTAGACCTGTTTTTAACAATATACTATGTAGATGGAGCTAGTGGTAACTATTTATGAGTTAGAAAAACTTATCAAAATATAGACCTAGTAAATAGGTATACTTGAAAAAAAAGATGAATATGAATTAAATTGGTTTAAACCAGGCATTGAAATGACCTGTTTTTTTTGTATAGACACAGACTCAACTGTTATTTATTGAGTAGCTGCTATGTGCCAGATACTGGTACTAGGTATGCAGTGGAGAACAAAAGTTCTCTGCCCTCATGGGACTTTCTTTGGGGATGGAGATGGGATTCAGTACTCTGAAGGAACTGAGAGGTACTAGACAATAGAAGGTGGGACTCTGAGCTGGAGTGGTCTGAGATGGCTCCTCTAGGGATGTGATGCTGAAGGTGTCTGATGGAAGAAAAGGTCTAGATGGTGTAGCATTTATGACGGTCCTAAGGCTGGGAAAAAGCTGGGCATGTTGAAGGACGTAAAGGAGGCCGATGTTTCTGCATTGCTGGGAGCAAGGAGCAGAGAGGCACGAGGTAAGGTCATGGGGTTAACTGAGTCCTATAGTATGTAGGCCCTTCATGACCACGGAAAAGAGTTTTGTTCCTCCTGAGCCCAATGAAAAGCCAAGAAAAACAATTTACTTGTTAAACAATAACTGACTATTGGGTGAAGACTGAACTGGAGGGAGGGTGTTGTGGCAGACAAAGCGAGATTAGAGTCCATTTTTGAAGTTGGCAGTGAAGGTGGGGTCATGCTGGTCAACTGGGTTGACCATTTCTTCTGTGCACCCTCTTGCCTTTTTTACAGTCTCGGTTCAGCTGTGGTATGGATTTCACGAATGGCTGGCAGAAATAGCAAGACTTGGTGATGGCCTGCATGTAGGGTGGAGGGAAGGAATGAGGATTCTGGCTGGAGTTACTGGGTTCAATGGGGGAGACCAAAGGAGAACAGGCTGGAGCGGGGCAGAGGGAATCAGGAGCTCAGTTTGGGGTGTGTTTACTGAGATGCCTGTTAAACATCCTAAAGAGATGTTGAAAGTTTCCCTTTTGTATCCAGCACTTCTAGCAAGAATGAGAGGCACCTATGATAGGCAACTATTTTGGATTTCATTATTTTTTTTCACTGTGTCTAAATTTGCACATATAGATAAGGTGTGTGACCTTTATTTATATATAACACATGACTAAACAGTATTCGAACAAGAAATGAGCATCTGTGGTATATAGGAAACTGTGATGGGGGGGATGGGTTAACACTGAAAAATTTTAAATATAGTTTTAGCCATTAAGAATCTTCTAATTCAGGGCTTCCCTGGTGGCGCAGCAGTTAGGAGTCCACCTGCCAATGCAGGGGACGTGGGTTCGAGCCCTGGTCTGGGAAGATCCCACATACCGTGGAGCAGCTAAGCCCCTGCGCCACAACTACTGAGCCTGCGCTCTAGAGCCCGTGAGCCACAAGTACTGAACCTGAGTGCCACGGCTACTAAAGCCTGCATGCCTAGAGCCCGTGCTCCACAACAAAGAGAAGCCACCGCAATCAGAAGCCTGCGCACCACAACGAAGAGTAGCTCCTGCTCACCACAACTAGAGAATGCCTGCACGCAGCAACAAAGACCCAACACAGCCAAAAAAAAAAAAAGAACCTTCTGGACTTCCCTGGTGGTGCAGTGGTTAAGAATCCGCCTGCCAATGCAGGGGACACGGGTTCGAGCCCTGGTCCGGGAAGATCCCACATGCCGTGGAGGAACTAAGCCTGTGCGCCACAACTACTGAGCCTGCGCTCTGGAGCTCACGAGCCACAACTACTGAAGCCTGCACGCCTAGAGCCCGAGCTCCGCAACAGGAGAAGCCACCACGATGAGAAGCCCGCGCACCACAACAAAGAGTAGCCCCGCGCTCACTGCAACTAGAGAAAGCCTGTGCACAGCAATGAAGACCCAGCACAGCCAAAAATAAATAAAATAAATAAATTTTTAAAAACTTCTAATTCAGATTAATCCTATATATATTTAATATTTCAGTATTAACTATATGTTTGATATTTGCATTATATATTTAACATATTGATATGCTACTATATTATAAATATGTATGTGCTAAGATGATTAAATATTATATTTAATATATTTAGCATAGAATACATATTTAATATGTGTTGAATTTACATTAAATGACGTTTAATATTGAAAACTAAGTGTAAATCATGCATGAACAAAGACTCCGTATTACGGATGATAAAAAGGAAATATTACAACATGAAGTACAGTGGATGTCCTTGTGAGTTACAACCATTAGAGGCATGCAAATTCATGCTGTAAATACTGGCATATACAAATGGATCCATTTAGGGCGTGCAAATATATTTCTTGTCTCTTCCTTACCTAACTTTACAAAGGGTCTGCTGCACTTCTTCACAGTATGTGAGTGGAAACTGGAAGCCAACACGGACACACTTTAAACTACACTGTGAAAAGCTGATTTGTATCTCTAGCAAACCCGTTTTTTTTTTTTAATTTTTTAAAAAAGTAAATTTATTTATTTATTTTTGGCTGCATTGGGTCTTCATTGCTGTGTGTGGGCTTTCTCTAGGTGCGGCAAGCGGGAGCTACTCTTTCTTTAGCAGGCTTCTCATGTGGTGGCTTCTCTTGTTGCGGAGCATGGGCTCTAGGCATGCAGGCTTCAGTAGTTGTGGCACATGGGCTCAGTAGTTGTGGCTCGCAGGCTCTAGAGCACAGGCTCAGTAGTTGTGGTGCATGGTCTTAGTTGCTCCACAGCATGTGGGATCTTCCCGGACCAGGGCTCGAACCTGTGTCCCCTGCATTGGCAGGCGGATTCTTAATGACTGTGCCGCCAGGGAAGCCCGCAAACCCGTTTTCTGAGCTTCTAGAGCAAGCAGTTGGGGATATGATAACGAATAAGACATGAGGCTTTTGGAGCTTGGAGGGATGGAAGCTATATCTGTACCACCACTGCAAGCACTCCTCCCCCACCAGTGGTTATTCTAAAAATAAAAAATAAAAAGATTGAGCTTATATTTCCAAATTTGTAGGAATAAAATGCTATATTGTGGTTTGAAGCAATGGAAAACTCTAGTCCAAAGAAGTAATGTTTTAGACAGTCATAAACCATTAATAGTAGGTGGACATAGGAGAGGAGGTTGATAATGTTTTGCAATCACAGCTATAGAAACTGTCAACGGCTGCATCTTTTCATTCTGGTATGTCAACACCAGTGGAGCCCATGAGGCATAAGCAAATTTATTGTTGCTTAATTGGGCCAAATGGTGTGGTTTTTGGTTTTGCATAAGATGGGTCACTTTTCAAAAGGATATGTAGTATTTGAAGGTTTCGCATTTATTTCAATGCTGTTTTCAATAAGGAAAATACTTTGGTGAGGAGCTACTACATGTATGTGCCTACAGCAATGAATCATAGAGAAAAGGGGAGTCTCGTGTTTGAGGAATTGCTTAACAGCCATCTGTAACGGAATATGTGAAGTTGAAAGTTGAAAACAGAAAATAATAATGGCTCCCAGTAATCGTTGACATTGAAGGAGAACCTACTGTAACGCCAGGCATGACTTTAATCAGAACCAACTGTAAGAATTAGGTCTTCAAGCAGCTTGCCCAGGGTAAATAGTGGTCAGGATTCAGATTCTTGTAAGGCTTCCCAAATGAGGTGGAGTTTGGGAAAATCCCTGGACCCAGGACCAGTCTTCTTACTAAGATCTTCCCTCGGCTTAGCAGACAAGTGACTTTGGACATGGCAATTTACCTCATTGACTTTCAACTTCTTTGCCTTTAAAATTGGATAGAAAGGAGGGGAGAGGGGCTTCCCTGGTGGCGCAGTGGTTGGGAGTCCGCCTGCCAATGCAGGGGACACTGGTTCAAGCCCCGGTCCGGGAAGATCCCACATGCCGCAGAGCGGCTGGCCCGTGAGCCATGGCCGCTGAGCCTGTGTGCCCGGAGCCTGTGCTCCGCAACGGGAGAGGCCACAACAGTGAGAGAGGCCCACGTACCACAAAAAAAAAAAAAAAAAAAAAGGAGGGGAGATTTTGGACTAGACATGTTTTGCATAGCCCCAAATTTCTCTAAGTCATTTTTTAAAAAATTTATTTATTTGGCTGTGTTGAGTCTTTGTTGCTGCGCGCTGGCTTTTCTCTAGTTGCGGCGAGTGGGGGCTACTCTTCGTTGCGGTGCGTGGGCTTCTCATTGCGGTGTCTTCTCTTGTTGCAGAGCACAGGCTCTAGGTGCACGGGCTTCAGTAATTGTGGCACGTGGGCTCAGCAGTTGTGGCTCACGGGCTCTAGAGTGCAGGCTCAGTAGTTGTGCACAGGCTTAGTTGCTCCAGGCCATGTGAGATCTTCCCGGACCAGGGCTCCAGCCCATGTTCCCTGCATTGGCAGGCGGATTCTTAACCACTGTGCCACCAGGGAAGTCCCTCTAAGTCTTTTTTTTTTTTTTTTTTAAAGAAGATGTTGGGGGTAGGAGTTTATTGATTAATTTATTTTTGTTGTGTCTTCGTTTCTGTGTGAGGGCTTTCTCTAGTTGTGGCAAGCGGGGGCCACTCTTCATCGTGGTGTGCGGACCTCTCACCATTGCGGCCTCTCTTGTTGCGGACCACAGGCTCCAGACGCGCAGGCTCAGTACTTGTGGCTCATGGGCCTAGTTGCTCCGTGGCATGTGGGATCTTCCCAGACCAGGGCTCAAACCCGTGTCCCCTGCATTAGCTTAACCACTGCGCCACCAGGGAAGCCCCCTCTAAGTCTTTTTACTTTCATTGTTCAAATCTGTAAAAGGTTGCTATTCATAGGATTTCTAAAGGGAATATCAAGATGGTGGGAGTAAATGAGGACGGGGGATTGGGATGGATTAGAAGGGCAGTCACCCTGGCATTAAGTCACAGGAAGAAAATGGCTAGGTTAGATGGACTGTACAAATCTTACAGAGTTCTTACAGGCTTGATTCTTGATTCTTGAATCCCATTTGAGGTAGTGAATATTGCTGACATATAAGGTGGTTCTAAACCAGTGGTTCTTCACTGGGGGAGATTGTCCTCCAAGGGACACTTGGCAATGTCTGGAGACATTACTTGTTGTCACAGTCTGGGAGGGGTGGAACACTACTGGCATCTCTGGGCAGAGGCCAAGGATGCTTCTAAACATCCTGAAATGCACAGGACAACCCCTTACAATAAAGAATTATCTGGGGCTTCCCTGGTGGCGCAGTGGTTGGGAGTCCACCTGCCGATGCAGGGGACGCGGGTTCGTGCCCCGGTCCGGGAGGATCCCGCATGTCGCGGAGTGGCTGGGCCCGTGGGCCATGGCCGCTGAGCCTGCGTGTCCGGAGCCTGTGCTCCGCAGTGGGAGAGGCCACAGCAGTGAGAGGCCCGCGTACCGCCCAAAAAAAAAAAAAAAAAAGAATTATCTGACCCCAAAATCAGTAGTGCCAAGGTTTGGAAACCCTGTTCTAGGTGAGTCTTTGCTCTCCACAACCACTACAGTATACAACAAATAGTGTTCCTGCCTTTAGTTTTTAATAGCATCCATCTCTTTTCTGAAGATTAAGGGTCAGAGAAGGAATTTGGGGGAGAAGATCAGTGGCAAAGCTGAATTGAACTCTTTTCTTACGATGCAGGTGTTCACCAGCAGCCTGCTAGGAAAGTTCTCAATAGTTTATTTCTCCCTGGGACTTCCCTGGTGGTGCAGTGGTTAAGAATCTGCCTGCCAATGCAAGGGACACGGGTTCGACCCGGGAAGATCCCACATGCCGTAGAGCAACTAAGCCTGTGCGCCACAACTACTGAACCTGCGCTCTAGAGCCCGCAAGCCACAACTGCTGAAGCCCGTGTGCCACAACTACTGAAGCCGGCACACCTAGAGCCCGCATTCCGCAACAAGAGAAGCCACCGCAATGAGAAGCCCACTTGCCGCAACTAGAGAAAGCCTGCACGCAGCAATGAAGACCCAATGCAGCCAAAAATATAAATAAATATATTTTTAAAAAACAGTTTATTTCTCCCTTTGCCATGGATTCAGTGCTTAATGTCAGTCACTTCACTCTTGCCTACTCAGGTTCTGAGAATTTTTCCTTAGGTACAACTGGATGTCACTAAAATACTTCTAGAATTTTGCTAGACTTTGTTTTCTTTTTGAGAGGTGTCTTGGTCTTTATAAATTCTAAGAGCTGGGCTTAGAGAAAGTTTGTTAGGAGGATCTTGTCAGATCTAAAGATGCCTTCAGTTTAAAGCTTTAGGTTAGAAAAGAATGAAGTTGTCCTGTGCTTTATCAAGTCTGTATCTTGGATTCATCTAAAAAGAAAAAATCTTGTACAATGCTTTAAATTCCATGGAGAGAGAAGATCTATATTATATAAATACATGCTGGTGATTGATATATAGACACATCGTCACAACTTTGGAGAAACAACAAACATTCAAGGATGTCTAGAAATGAACTCCATGTATTATGCTGACATTTTCCTCTGAAGAAACATTTTGGTCAATATGTGATGTCCTATAGATTTGGAGAAGAAAGATAACTGGATTTAGATTTGCAGTTGTTCCTGGCTGAGGGAAGCTTAGTTTACCTAGTTTCCATACGAAATTAATTACAAAGAACACTTTTTGTGTTATGCTGGGTCAGGTCATTTAAGGTCACAAAAGCTCTACAAATACCCTGTTAGATCAGGGCATTTGCAGGCTTCATGGGATATATTTTGGACAGTGTAATTCATGAACTTCTAGTTACACTCTTTGAATGTCAGTTAGATACAAACCCTAGATGCCATTATGTCTACACACCCACACATTATGCATTCATGATCAGTGAATTCATTCAAATTCCGGAGAACTTACCTACATTTCCCTCCCTTTTACCTTTAAGATCAACTGGTTCTACAATTTACTATGTCTCATTAAGAAGTGCTTATTTTTCTTCACTCTAAAGCTAACTTTCAGGCTTTTTAGAGGTAGCTAATTTAACTGCACCCTGGCTCTCTTGACCCTTCATGCTTTTGACATTTGAGTCCTATTCCTTTTTTTTTTTTTTAATTAATTTACTTATTTTTGGCTGCATTGGGTCTTCGTTGCTGCATGCGGTCTTTCTTTAGTTGCATTGAGCGGCGGCTACTCTTCTTTGTGGTGCGGGCTTCTCATTGCGGCGGCTTCTTTTGTTGCAGAGCACCGGCTCTAGGTGCGCGGCTTCAGTAGTTTTGGCATGCAGCCTCAGTAGTTGTGGCTCATGGGCTCTAGAGCGCAGGCTCAGTAGTTGTGGTACACAGGCTTAGTTACTCCGCGGCATGTGGGATCTTCCCGGACCAGGGCTCGAACCCGTGTCCCCTGTATTGGCAGGCAGATTCTTAACCACTGTGCCATGAGGGAAGCCCCCCGTCCTATTCCTTTTCAGTCTTCATCTTTCTGTTCTCAAGAGGCTTGTGTCTTGTATGGAAGGCCAATACCCAATGCTTGATTATTTTAGTTGCTCCTCTCATGATACTGGAGATATAGAGATACACATCTCATCTGTGATATTTTTGATGTGATGGAAAAATTTCCCAATTAACCTAAGATGATCTGTGGTTTTGCCCAACTATCAAATAACGCTTTCAATTTTGCTTCCAAAACTCTTCTTGAAAATTCTATGTGTTTTTTTGGCCTTTTTGGTAGTAATAACTCCAGCCATTTATTCATTGAGTAAATACACGTTCTATATCAGGCATTGGAGATACAAAATAGATAAGAAATACTCTGGGTTCTTAAGGAGCTCACAGATGAGGCAAGTCATGTAAGGAAAAAAACACGTTTTTGTATTTTCTATGGTAGAGGTATTTGTTGACTCATCCAATCGATTCACTAAAAACCATTTATTTTGTGTCTACATTTATCTTCTAGAAATAAGAAAAGCTCTATTTTAAAGGAGCGTATAGGCTAGTACAGACAGACTGACAACATTAAAAATGAGCGCCATGAAATATTCTAGATGCTGTTAGGGATCAGTAGCATCAGTTTAACCTGAGGAGGCATATGCGGGGGGAGGGGTGGGGGGAAGCGTGAACTTTAGGGAACTCCTCATAAAGACAAGACCTTTAATATACTTAACATTCACATAGCAAGTGTTAAGTGCCTGGTCCTATTCTAAGCACTTTACAAAGATGAACTCATTTAATTCACATAAAAACACTATGAAAAGCGGTGCTGAGGAACCTAGTGGCAGGGCAGGAATAAAGACGCAGATATAGAGAACAGACTTGAGGGCACGGGGAGGGGGAAGGGGAAGCTGGGACGAAGTGAGAGAGTGGCATGGACATATATACACTACCAAACGTAAAATAGATAGCTAGTGGGAAGCAGCCGCATAGCACAGGGAGATCAGCTCGGTGCTTTGTGACCAGCTAGAGGGGTGGGATAGGGAGGGTGGGATGGAGGGAGATGCAAGAGGGAGGAGATATGGGGATATATGTATACATATGGCTGATTCACTTTGTTATACAGCAGAAACTAACACACCATTGTAAAGCAATTATACTCCAATAAAGATGTGAAAAAAAAGAAAGCACTATGAGGTACATACAATTATTATCCCCGTTTTATAGACTTAGAAGACTGAGCTGCAGAGAGGTTCAGGAACTTGGCTAGGGTTACATAGCTTGGTAAGGGCAGAGCCAGATTTCAATACCAGGCAATTTGGCTCTGGAATTCGATGTGATTCTTGAACGAGTCTTGAAAGAGACTCAGAGATATGAAAAACAGGTAGTTGCCAATTAGGAGGGAATCCCTAACTCCAGAGAGAGATGAGGCAAAGAGGCAGGAAGAAACTTTAGAGATAAGAATTTTATCTCATGGCCAAAGCATGTAATTTATAGAAAGTAAATAAAAATGCAAACTGAAAAAGAAGGAAAAATCACCTGGGTTAAATTTGTTAAATTTTTTGTACCTTTCCTTTAAGCTCTTTGGGTAATGTATTTGCATTTTTGCACATAGTCCTCGAACCATACCACAAGTCTGTGTTGCTGTCCTTCACGTTAGCTCACTTAATCCTTGCACCGTCCCTGGCATATTCGTAGTCCCCATTTTACGGAGGAGGACACTGAGGCTCCATGAGGAAACAGCTTAGATCACGTGGAACCCACAATCTAACCTAGGCATTCTAAACTGATGTTCTGGGTTTTTTCTATTTCACACCTGCCTCCCAAAACAAAGGTGGATCTAAAAAGAGGTATGGAAATGTATCCAGACACTGCAGATAGCTCACATGTTTCATGTCATCTTGTTTTTCCAAATCAGCGATGACAGCAGGATTAGCAGACTGACTCTAAGGAATGTTCACGTAAGACACTCTACTTCATTGAACGGTGCCATGCTTGCAGGATTTCTGCTACTTGTGTTTACTTCATAACATGTGCTCACCCCGAGTGTGGCTTCTTTGCCAGGATCTTACTGAGAATTGTACCTGCTTTACTGACAGCGTCTTTGGCAGGTCAGTGATTATCAGAGCAGAGATTGTCATTGCTCCAACAATCTCTAAATTCAGGATTGCCATGTTTGCCGGGCACAAACAAGCCTAGTTGACAGGAGAGAAAAAGAAATCCAAGTCTAAGCTTGTTTCATTCTCGATGACAAAAGAAAGGACTTTTTATGCTGTTTTGTACATGGTCTTAATACTCAACAGGGGTTGGGCCCTCACGTAGGCGCATGAGATCTTTGGCTACTAGGTTGGTACTTTAGAGCCTGTACGCTTGAGGACCTAATAACTCTCTGAGCCTGCTCTTCCCTCAAATGGTAATGTTCTGCTTACTCTGTCGACCCGACCGGCATTTACTGGAGCAACTACTGGTACTGGTCATTCTGATAAATTCTGGGGAGTTGCAGATGAACCAACCACTCTCCCTGCCTTCAAGCTGCTCACATTCCAGTGGGGACAGCTGACCTCTCCCACCTTACTGTAATATAACACGGCACGGGATCTGGACCGAGAGCCCTGAGGAGGGGACAGTCAGGCAAGAGAGGGGTCTTTTAGCTGGATTTTTTTTTTTTTTTTTGCGGTACGCGGGCCTCTCACTGTTGTGGCCTCTCCTGTTGTGGAGCACAGGCTGTGGACGCGCAGGCCCAGCGGCCATGGCTCACGGGCCCAGCCCCTCCACGGCACATGAGATCTTCCCGGACCGGGGCACGAACCCATGTCCCCTGCATCGTCAGGTGGACTCTCAACCACTGCGCCACCAGGGAAGCCCATTGTTGTTGTTTTTTGATATATGTTTAATTCATATATCATAAATGTCACCATTTTTAAAGTGAAAAATTCAGTGGTTTTTAGTAAATTTACAAAGTTGTACAGTCTAATCCGCCATCTAATCCCAGAACATTTTCATTACCCTGAAAGAACCCTGTGCCTGTTAAATAGTCATTCCCCATTTCCCTTTCCCCCACCCACTGGCAACTACTAATCTACTTTCTGTCTCTATGGATTTGCCTATTCTGGACATTTCGTATAAACAGAATCTTATGTGGCCTTTGTGTCTGGCTTGTTTCACTTTGCCTGTATGTTTTCAAGTTTCATCTACGTTGTAGCATGTATCAGTGCTTCCTTTTTTTTAAATATTTATTTATTTATTTGGTTACACTGGGTCTTAGTTGTGGCAGGCAGGCTCCTTGGTTGTGGCACTTGAGCTCCTTAGTTGTGGCATGCAAACTCTTGGTTACATCATGCACATGGGATCTAGTTCCCCGACCAGGGATCAAACCTGGGCCCCCTGCATTGGGAGTATGATGTCTTAACTACTGCGCCACCAGGGAAGTCCCTTCATTCCTTTTTATGGCTGAAAATATTCCATTGTATGGATGTATCATATTTTGTTTATCCATTCATGAGTTGATGGACATTTGGTTTCAGCTGGATTTTGAATAAATGGACACGTTTTTGCAAGGCATAGAAAGGAGGGTGCATTTTATGGCAGATAAAACCCATCATTTAAATTAACACATATGTGTGTGGCATAGTACCTGCGGAATGCCAGGCACATTTCAAGTCCTCATTACAACCCGGTAAGGTGGCAAATGAGGCAGAAAGACAATTTGCCTAGGTTACCAGCCAGTAAGTGGAGAGCTGGGGACCAAATGCAGGCAGTCTGGCTTCGGAGTTCATTGCTCAACCACCCAGTTGTGCTATGAAGCCAGGATCGTGGGACAAGGCAAGCCTAGTCTGAGGAGCTGTCTAGGGCAAGAGGGATGCAAGAGAGCGTGACAGATGAGGCCAGACACTGGGTATCCTGCACTCAGCACTTGTCTTTGTAAAAGACACATCTGACTGCATCATTCTCCTATTTAAAAACTGCCCCTAGGGCTTCCCTGGTGGCGCAGTGGTTGAGAGTCCGCCTGCCGATGCAGGGGACACGGGTTCGTGCCCCGGTCCGGGAAGATCCCACGTGCCACATAGCGGCTGGGCCCGAGAGCCACGGCCGCTGGGCCTGCGTGTCCGGAGCCTGTGCTCCGCAATGGAAGAGGCCACAACAGTGAGAGGCCCGTGTACCACAAAAAAAAAAAAAAAAAAAAAAAAACTGCCCCTAGTTCTCCATCTTTTTATATTAGTTTCCCTATGCCAATTATTTCTTGCTACCTTTATACTTTTCCCATACCTATATTTCACATATATCATTGTTTAATATGTTCTTTAAATCAACTCACTTTAGTTTTGCTTATGCATATTTATTTAAAGTGGAACTTTATCTCCCTTCCTTAACTAGAAAAGCAGTATTTTTCTAATGCACATTTAAATAAACCAAACCATTAAGATGAAATGCCTTCACTCATTGCCACCTAAAAGCAGCTTGCACACCAGAAGGGTGTGTCATACTTATGGAGAAATTGGGGCTTGCGGGGTAAGGTTTGAACACTTTGGGCCCTTCAAAACCCTGCTTCAGTCTATGCTTAAGCTCCATATCTGGCTAGTACATAAAAGTGCCCCATGTAGTTGTCACATCAAACATGCTTCCCTCCTTCTTGGACTCATCATGCTGTTTCATGACAACATATTGTTCTTTTGACTGTCCTTCCTTTTCTCTCTCCATACTTCCTTATCACCAGCTCAAATAATTCCTCCTCTCTCAAGTCTTCTCAGATCCTCTGTGTTCCTCCAGAACTTGGCTCTCAGATGTCTTACATTGCTGTTACTTTTTTAGTGTGTCCCTATTAGATCTGAGGTGCCTCAAGGCTGGGAACATTATTTGTTGAATGAATAAATGATTGATGAGGGCCAAAGAGGAAAGACCTTGAATGTGATGGTGTTATGAACAACAACATTCCCAAATCATAGAATGTTTTGAAACAAACAATGTGATCGGTCCTGTTTTTAACAAAACTTAAGTGGAGTTTGTTGTATGGAGATAGAAAGGAAGGGTGAGATCCTGGAAGCAGGGAGACAAATATAAAATAAGCACTGATTAAAATGCCAGGTGCCGAGCTTCCCTGGTGGCGCAGTGGTTGAGAGTCCGCCTGCCCATGCAGGGGACACGGGTTTGTGCCCCGGTCTGGGAGGATCCCACATGCCGCGGAGTGGCTGGGCCTGTGGGCCATGGCCGCTGGGCCTGCGCGTCTGGAGCCTGTGCTCCGCAACGGGAGAGGCCACAACAGTGAGAGGCCCGCGTACAGCAAAAAAAAAAAAAAAAACACTGGATGCCAAAAAGAGGACCCACTAAATCTGAAAATATACATAACTTATGAGCCAGCAATTCCACTCCCAGGTATGTTCCCAACAGAAATCTGTTATATATGTTCATCAAAAGAAAAGTTTAACAATGCCCTTAGCAGCATCATTAAAAATATCGCCAAACTGGAAGCAGCCCAGATATCTATCAATAGTAGAAATGGTTGATTTTAAAACTGTGGTATATTCATTCAATAGGATGCTATATACAGTGAGAACAAACAACTATTACTACATGTAAACATATTTTCACAGCTCACAAACATAATTTTTAGAGGAAGAAGCCAGGCCCAATAGAATATATATTGTAAGATTCCCATTTACTTAAAGTTCAAAAATAGACAAATCTGTGGAGTTAGAAGTCAGGGTAGCTGTTGACCTTGGCTGGGTGGTGACTAGAAGGGCACATAAGAGGGACCTCTGGGTTCTGGTGACACACATGTTCAGTTTGTGCAATTCATTGAGAAGTACTCTCTTAACCTGTGCATTTTCTGTATATATCCATATGTCATACATCAATGAAAAGTTTATATTTTAAAAAATGGGAAGAAAATAAAAGCAATTACCAAAAAATAATGTTTTAAAATTAAAAAGTCTTGTTCCAGAAAGAAATAAACAGCATACTAATGAAAAATAGCAGGGCTTCCCTGGTGGCGCTGTGGTTGAGAGTCCGCCTGCCGATGCAGGGGACACGGGTTCGTGCCCCGGTCCGGGAGGATCCCACATGCCGCGGAGCGGCTGGGCCCGTGAGCCATGGCCGCTGAGCCTGTGCGTCGGGAGCCTGTGCTCCGCAACGGGAGAGGCCACAACAGTGAGAGGCCCGCGTACCGCAAAAAAAGAAAAATAGCAGAGAAACTAATGATGAATCTAAGATCCTGAGCTGCTTCTCTCAGTTTTCATTTGGCTTAGTTGTCTTGGGATTTATTATCGACCATGGTTTAGCTGCAAAAGTAATAACTACTAACAATGGCATTTTTGTTTTACAACATTTGAACCATATAGAGTCATTATTCTATTTCATCTTTAGAACATCTCTCTGAGGGTTCACTATCATCCCCATTATCCAGATGAGGAAGCTGAGGCCCAGAGAGATTCCTTAATTTGCCCCAAGTCACAGGACTAGTAAGTGACTGAACTGAAACCGTGTCCTCTAAGTCCCGTCCACGACTCAGGGCCACATGGGATTGGCGGTTGTACTTGAACTTTGAGTCTCCAGGAGCAGAGAGGAGCAGAAGGAAGCTGGCACTAAGGGAGGGAAGAATGGTGAGCCATCTACATGGTTTAACCACAATGGAAGCTTTGTGATTCATTATGTCAAGCCAACAAACAAGTAAAGCAAAACTTTTTTGGTGTGTGAGTTAAATCCATTGTTCTTTTCTGCTTAAATAATTAGGGGCTTAAGTACAAACGAAAGGACCTCAAGTTAATAGAAAGAGAATGCCATTGACTCGATTGAGTTGTAATTGAAAATGTTTTTGGCTGCTTCCAGTTAGCTTTCAGCAAACAAACTTTCCATGCGTGGTCATGGAATCATCTAAGCATGTTTTCAGTTGGACAGGACCACAGGGGGTTTCTGGTTCGACATTCCATCCAGTGTGGAAATGCTTCTGCAGCATCAGGGATCATTATGATCTGATAATATGTGCACTGAGAGTTTGCAATGGACCAGGGGCTCATTACAGCTGTCTGAGTTGCTGTTGTTAATATCCCTATTTTACAGATGAACAAATAGACTTCAAGAGGTTAAGCGATTTGCCCTAAAACACAGGTAATTATAGCAAAACAGATTCAGACACAGGTCTTTCTGACTCTAAACTTGAAGGGTTTTGTTGTTGTGCTTACTTTACTGTTTCCATCTTGGCCTTGAATTCCTATAGTGATGGGTGCATCTTCATGATACGTCATCCATGAGACACTTCAGGCTAGGAATGGAAAACCCTACTAGGAAGCTCTTATATTTAGCTGGAATCTTCATGCAGGAATGAAAAACTGAAAATGATGTAATAGGGTAAGAGCATAAATTAGCCGATTTATAAAAACCCTTTGAGTTATAGCCTATTTATAAAAACTTTCATCTGTGGGGCCTAGTTTTGTTCTCAAGGTAATAATACCGCTTGAGATTCCTTCTTTTGGGTGACAGTCACCATTACAGAATTTTTTTTTTTATGGCTGCGCAGCATGGTTTGTGGGATCTTAGTTCTCTGACCAGGGATCAAACCTGAGCCCTCGGCAGTGAAAGTGCAGAGTCCTAACTACTGGACCGCCAGGGGATTCCCTCTCCAGAAGTTTTAAGTGAGGGGTTACATTAGTCTGTAGTTACCAGAATGATGCAAGGGCTCCAATTATCTCTTGGTGTACAATAAACTACCCCATTTCTTAGTAGGTCAAGCAACCACCAATGAATACCTGTCATCTCTCATGATTCGGACAGGGCTAAGCGGGGAGATTCTTCATGTTAATACATGCATCAACAAGGACCTGTTGGTGATAATCAACTTGTGGCTAGTCTGGTCCAAGGATCCAAGGTGGCTTCACTCACATGCCTGGCACTCACATGCCTCAAGCCTCTATTTCATAAGGTGTCTCCTACAGGGTAGTTGAACTTCTTCCATGTCAGCCAAGCACTCCAAGGGTGAGTGTACCCAGAGAGGACATCAAAGCTGCCAGTCTCTTCAGGCCTGGGGCTGGAAGCTGGCACAGTGTCACTTTCAGGCCAAAGTAGGCACAGTGCCCACCTAAGTTCAAGTGGAGGGAAATAAACCCCACCTTTCAATGGGAGGAGTGTGTCAAACACTTTGCAGCAATTTTTTAAAAAATTAATTAATTTTTGGCTGTGTTGGGTCTTTGTTGCTGTGCATGGGCTTTCTCTAGTTGTGGCGAGCAGGGGCTACTCTTCTTTGAGGTGCGTGGGCTTCTCCTTGCGGTGGCTTCTCTTGTTGTGGGGCACAGGCTCTAGGCACGCGGGCTCAGTAGTTGCGGCGCATGGGCTTAGTTGCTCCACGGCATGTGGGATCTTCCCGGACCGGGGCTCGAACCCGTATCCCCTGCATTGGCAGGCAGATTCTTAACCACTGCACCACCAGGGAAGCCCAATTTTGCAGCAGTTTTTAATCTGCCATACTAAGGATCAGCGTAACTTAATCCCCATTTTTCTGGGTTGGAGGTGGTACTACCTATTGGGGTTTGAAAGTCCTGCTCAATTTATTATTTTCTCTATTTTGGGGTATTTGAACTTTAGGAACTTCTTTTCCTAATAATTATTTTATAGAATACAATCTTTATCAGTTCTAATTATTTGCTGAAGTTAAAGATGATAAGCTCATTGGTATTATAGTCCCCTAAGGACAGATTTTACATCTGACTGACAGACAAAAGACTTGCTGATATATATATATATATATATATATATATATATATATATATATGATACATTTACAGTTTAAACACATATGAGTAGAGAACAGAAGGATGCTGGAGATTGGGTAGAAAAACAATATAAAAAACCCTACATCAAAGAGTTTTTATAAATAGCTTTATTTATACTCATACTATTACATCATTTTTAGTTTTTCATTCCTGCAGAGGATTTGTGGTGTTTGTGATGTTTTGATTCTTTAAAACAGCATTTTAAAGTTCTGTACTTTTGGTCAATGATATTTCTTTTTGACTTTGTTTTCCACTAGAAATTGAGGCAAAATTCAATAGTTATTTCGCTACTTATATTAGTAGAAAGAATTAATTAAAATTATTTCTAATCTTTTGATCCCTGTCACACTGCTATGCAATAATACACTAAAGAATTTTCAGAAAGCAACTGTCGGGGACCTAGCCTAGCTCCCTGCCTTAAAAATGTGCCATTTTGTGGAGTTATGCTAGCAGCTGGTCTACTAAATTGACCAAAAGGTGCTGTTTTCGAAAACATAAAATGCTTTAGGCAGAAATAAAATCAAGATGCTTTGGTTGAGATGTGAATTCATTGTTTCCAGGTGCCTAGTTTTTTGTGCTTGAGATCCTGAGGAAAATCTTATAGTGATTCAAAAGCTGAAATAAGTTTTTATGGGCAAATATTTGTTTGTTTAATTTATTTTTTACCCATATAGTCATTACTGCCAAAATAGAAATGAACTTGAGCACACTCATTTTATGTGCCTTTGCTTTCACTTCTATTGAAATATTTCAGACCTCCTGAAAAGTACAAGGAATGGTATTTTTCCAAAGACCCCTGTGTCCCTGAGCCAACATAGGGAATAAAACATTAGAAAATTGAAGCCGCTTGCAAACTGCATCCTACCCCCAACCCCCTTCCTCCCTTCACAGGAGGGGTCTCTACCCAAAATGCAGGTTTTATCATTCCCTGGCATGTCTTCTTGCCTTTACTACCTATGGTATGAACCCATAATTAACATGTAGGCTTACTTAAGGGTTGGGAAAAAAATCAAAAGAAGATCTGTTGTTTTTGAAAATCGTATGAAGCTCAAATTTCGGTGTCCATAAATAAAGTTGTATTGGCATACAGTATAAAAACATATTGTCTCTGGTTGCTTTTGTGCAATGTGGCAGACTTGAGTAGCTAGAACTGAAACAGTGTGGCCTGCAATGCCTGAAATATTTACTATTTGATCCTTGCAAAAAATGTTTGCCGAACCCTTGTCCAGCATTTACACACACATGAACACACAGTAAGTAATCTGGCTAGAGAAAGGTTGGTGTATAGGTCTATGTGCCTTGGCCGGGAGCCGGCTAAAGTGGACACAAGGCTTTTTTTGTTTAAATAACCCAAAAATTCTCCTTTTCTTTTGTCTCTTGACGAGAGCAATGATTGACTTTTCCCCTCCCAACCCCCATCCCCGAATGATTATATTTTGTTCCTCTGCTCTAAGCTTCTTTTCCACTTGCACTTGCTTTTCCCACCCCCATGCCTACGAAACCAGCAAATTCCATTTGTCCTGTGACAGAAAGAACAGCTCCAAGGATAGTCACCTCCCCCCTCCTGAAGGTTCTCAGCCTAGCAAAGCGCTTTGCCGGCGTCTCTGATTTGGCACATTGAGTTCCCTTGGACTTCCCTTGTCTTCTTTCTCTTAGAATTCCGGCTTATTGTACACCACGAGATTACGTCCACACCAGCTACAGAGACAGGCGAAGGTCAGCAAAGAGTAATTGAGCATATGACCTTTTAAACATAAACTATACAAAGAGTTGATGAGGAAATTTCAATTTCTTTTGCATAAAAAAATGATACCTCTCCCTTGTTTCTTTAATGATGGATCTTCTCCTTTCCCAAGCGAGAATTATGCAGATATTTGTTCCAACTGATGATTTCCTCTTCCAGTAATAGCTGAATAATGGATGGTGCTGTGCACTCAAGGGGAGCCTGATGGTGAGCTTCATGGACTTTGAAGTCAGGCAGCCTGCCTGTTATTGGGGATACCTTGGAGTTCTCTTAGGTTAGAAGAGGGGAATATGGTGTCTTTCACAAAAGACAGAATACAAAGAGTAATGATACTCAGGCTTCAATCTGAAGGAGCTTTTAAGTAAGTGAAATAAAAAGTGAACAATAGAAAATGATAAATACTACAGGGTAAAACAATCAAAGTGAGTGTGATAAAGGCTGTAAGAGAAGAATGTACAGAGAAGTTATTGGATTGGAAAGGAAAGAGATGATTTCCTTCTGGGGACAATCTGAAGGGCTTCTTGAAGGACGTGGCAGGGAAAAACAACAAAGATTTGGATCAGTGGAATTTAGAGCAAGAATTTTCTAGGCCATGGGATGCATGAGCAAAGGCACTGAGGCCTAGAGAGAGTAGGTTACAAACAGCAGGTCAATCTGACCTTGTATGAAGGGAACTAGGGAGATGAGAAGGGAAATGAGGAGTAACGTCTGGTGAGGCAAGAACTTGAATTCCAGGCAGAGGAATTTTGTACCTATGACAGTTTATATACTCCAACCAGTAATAGGTGTACCCATGTGATGATTGCTTTTGAGGCAGAGTTCTGGCCTCAGTTCTAGAAGACTGCTGTACCACAAGGCCTTGACTCTTCCTATCTCGGTCCAGTGTCACTCCATGCAGATTTGCTATCTTAGTACAGAAGATGTGAAAGACACTGGAACATGCTGTTTCACAAAATATCTCCAAAAGAGCCAATCTGAGCAGCATTGCACAATGGCCCCCATCCCTTCGTTATCACTTTCAAATCAGGAGAAAATCCCTGACTGTAGCGGAATTTGCTGTCCCTTGCCTTCCTCACTCTTCTACAGTTCTGGTCAGAAAAAGAGGCCAGAGTGGAAATTTTCATATTTGAAGTGGGTGGAGGAGGGGAGGAGAGAAAAAAACATTTTCTAAACTATTCCCTTGGATTGGTAGGGATATATATTTATCAGGGTTTCAAGTGCATCTAAAGTGGTCTTCCATGGGTCTCTTTCATTTAGTAGTCAGGTATTATTCAAGGTTTCCATCTATGAAGGTGGTTTATTGAATGCAAAAATTATTTAATGTTTTTATAATAATCTGTGTCCTAAATAGTTTTCATTGATATTAAATTGGATGGGGAGGTTAGTAAACTGAACTAAGGTTCAAAGTGTCATTTCAGTGAGGACGTGAAGGGGCAGAGATTCTCAAATGTGTGCAGCCTGAGTCCTGGGTCAGCATCACTCTGGGTCCAAAGCCTTGGGTTCTGCATTTTGACACATACTTGAAATACAAGTTTTTTTGTTTTTGTTTTTTTATACAGCAGGTTCTTATTTGTCATCAATTTTATACACATCAGTGTATACATGTCAATCCCAGTTGCCCAATTCATCACACCAGCACCCCTACACCCCCGCGGCTTTCCCCCCTTGGTGTCCATACGTTTGTTCTCTACATCTGTGTCTCAACTTCTGCCCTGCAAACCGGTTCACCTGTATCATTTTTCTAGGTTCCACATACCTTCGTTAATATACAATATTTGTTTTTCTCTTTCTGACTTACTTCACTCTGTATGACAGTCTCTAGATCCATCCACGTCTCAACAAATGACCCAATTTCGTTCCTTTTTATGGCTAATATTCCATTGTATATATGTACCACATCTTTATCCATTTGTCTGTATATGGGCATTTAGGTTGCCTCCATGACATGGCTATTGTAAATAGTGCTGCAGTGAACATTGGGGTGCATGTGTCTTTTTTTTTTTGCGGTACGCGGGCCTCTCACTGTTGTGGCCTCTCCCTTTGCGGAGCACAGGCTCCGGACGCGCAGGCTCAGCGGCCATGGCTCACGGGCCCAGCCGCTCCGCGGCATGTGGGATCTTCCCGGACTGGGGCATGGACCCGTGTCCCCTGCATTGGCAGGCGGACTCTCAACCACTGCGCCACCAGGGAAGCCCTTTTTTTTTTTTTTTTTTTTTTTTTTTCTGGCATGTGTCATTTTGAATTACGGTTTTCTCTGGGTATATGCCCAGTAGTGGGATTGCTAGATCATATGGTAATTCTATTTTTAGTTTTTTAAGGAACTTCCATAGTGGCTGTATCAATTTACATTCCCACCAACAGTGCAAGAGGGTTCCCTTTTCTCCACACCCGCTCCAGCATTTGTTGTTTGTAGATTTTCTGATGATGCCTATTCTAACTGGTGTGAGGTGATACCTCACTGTAGTTTTGATTTACATTTCTCTAATAACTAGTGATGTTGAGAAGCTTTTCATGTGCTTCTTGGCCATTTGTATGTTTTCTTTGGAGAAATGTCTATTTAGGTCTTCTGCCCATTTTTGGACTGGGTTGTTTGTTTTTTTAATATTGAGCTGCGTGAGCTGTTTATATATTTTGGAGATGAATCCTTTGTCCATTGATTCATTTGCAAATGTTTTCTCCCATTCTGAGTGTTGTCTTTTCGTCTTGTTTATGGTTTCCTTTGCTGTGCAAAAGGTTTTAAGTTTCATTAGGCCCCATTTGTTTATTTTTGTTTTTATTTCCATTACTCTAGGAGGTGGATCAAAAAAGATCTTGCTGTGATTTATGTCAAAAACTGTTCTTCCTTTGTTTTCCTCTAAGAGTTTTATAGTGTTCGGTCTTACATTGAGGTCTCGAATCCATTTTGAGTTTATTTTTGTGTATGGTGTTAGGGAGTGTTCTAATTTCATTCTTTTACATTTAGCTGTCCAGTTTTCCCAGCACCATTTATTGAAGAGACTGTCTTTTCTGCATTGTATATCCTGGCCTCCTTTGTCACAGATTAGTTGACCACAGGTGCGTGGGTTTATCTCTGGGCTTTCTATCTTGTTCCATTGATCTATGTTTCTGTTTTTGTGCCAGTACCATATTGTCTTGATTACTGTAGCTTTGTAGGATAATCTGAAGTCAGGGCGTCTGATTCCTCCAGCTACGTTTTGTTCCCTCAAGACTGCTTTGGCTATTTGGGGTCTTTTGTGTCTCCATACAAATTTTAAGATTTTTTGTTCTAGTTCTGTAAAAAATGCCATTGGTAACTTGATAGGGATTGCATTGAATCTGTAGATTGCTTTGGATAGTATAGTCATTTTTCACAATATTGATTCTTCCAATCCAAGAACATGGTATATCTCTCCATCTGTTGGTATCATCTTTAATTTCTTTCATCAGTGTCTTATAGTTTTCTGCATACAGGTCTTTTGTCTCCCAAGGTAGGTTTATTCCTAGGTATTTTATTCTTTTTGTTGCAATGGTAAATGGGAGTGTTTCCTTAATTTCTCTTTCAGATTTTTCATCATTAGTGTATAGGAATGCAAAAGATTTCTGTGCGTTAATTTTGTATCCTGCAACGTTACCAAATTCATTGATTAGCTCTAGTAGTTTTCTGGTGGCATCTTTAGGGTTTTCTATGTATAGTATCATGTCATCTGCAAACAGTGACAGTTTTACTTCTTCTTTTCCAATTTGTATTCCTTTTATTTCTTTTTCTTTTCTGATTGCCATGGCTAGGACTTCCAAAACTATGTTGAATAATAGTGGTGAGAGTGGACATCCTTGTCTTGTTCCTGATCTTAGAGGAAATGTTTTCAGTTTTTCACCATTGAGAATGATGTTTGCTGTGGGTTTGTCGTATATGGCCTTTATTATGTTGAGGTAGGTTCCCTCTATGCTCGCTCTCTGGAGAGTTTTTATCGTAAATGGGTGTTGAATTTTGTGTAAAGCCTCTTCTGCATCTATTGAGATGATCATATGGTTTTTATTCTTCAATTTGTTAATATGGTGTATCACATTGATTGATTTGCATATATTGAAGAATCCTTGCATCCCTGGGATAAATCCCACTTGATCATGGTGTATGATCCTTTTAATGTGTTGTTGGATTCTGTTTGCTAGTATTTTGTTGAGGATTTCTGCATCTATGTTCATCAGTGATATTGGTCTGTAATTTTCTTTTTGTAGTATCTTTGTCTGGTTTTGGTATCAGGGTGATGGAGGCCTAGTAGAATGAGTTTGGGAGTGTTCCTTCCTCTGAAATTTTTTGGAAGAGTTTGAGAAGGATGGGTGTTAGGAAATTTTTTTTTTTTTTAGGAAATTTTTTTAAGATGTTTTTATTGTGGTAAAATATACATAATATAAAATTTATTATTTTAACCATCTATCTCTGGAACCTTTTCACCTCCCCTAACCGAAACTTATTAAACAATAGTTTCCCATTTTCTCTCCCCCAACCCCTGGCAACCACCATTTTACTTTACTATGAATTTGACTAGTCTAGATACCTCAAAAGTAGAAACATATGGTATTTTGTCTGTTTGTTTTTTTTTTTTTAGATGTTGGGGGTAGGAGTTTATTAATTAATTTATTTTTGCTGTGTTGGGTCTTCGTTTCTGTGCGAGGGCTTTCTCTAGTTGTGGCAAGCAGCGGCCACTCTTCATCGCGGTGCGCGGGCCTCTCACTATCGTGGCCTCTCTTGTTGTGGAGCACAGGCTCCAGATGCACAGACTCAGTAGTTGTGGCTCATGGGCCTAGTTGCTCCGCGGCATGTGGGATCCTCCCAGACCAGGGCTCGAACCCGTGTCCCCTGCATTAGCAGGCAGATTCTCAACCACTGAGCCACCAGGGAAGCCCGGTATTTTGTCTTTTTGTGACTGGCTTACTTCACTTAGCATAATGTCCTCAAGGTTCATTTGTAATATGTGTCAGAATTTCATTCCTTTTTAATACTGAATAATATTTAATCTATGTAGAGTACCACATTGGTTTATCCACTTATCAGTTGATGTCACTTGGCTTGATGAATCTTTTGGCTACTGTGAATAATGCTGCTATGAATGCTGGTGTGCTAGTATCTCTTTGAGTCCCTGCTTTTAATTCCTTTGAGCCTATACCTAGGGGTGGAATTGCTGGATCACATGATAATTCTGTGTTTGATTTTTTGAGGAACTGCCATACTGTTTTTAATAGTGACTGCACACATTCCCACCAACAGTGCACAAGTTTCCAGTTTCTCCATAGTGTAACCAACGCTTGTTATTTTCTGCTTTTTTTTTTTTAATAATAGCCATCCTAATGGGTGTGAAATGGTATCTCATAGTGGTTTTGATTTAGGTGATTGAGTCTTTTTTTATACCAAGTTTGGTAAGAGAATGTGAATTTAAAGAATTGTTAAAATTACTTTACAAATGTCGGTGGTCAGAAAAACACCTTGATGTTACATAGTCCAGCTGTGCATTTTCAAGTAGTTACTCAAAAGTAACTGTGATGGAGGGTCGTGTAAATAAGAGGAAAGTAAGTTAATGCTTGTGAAATGATGCTTTCCTTGTATTCCACGTTTTTGCTGAGTCCCTATAACTGAAATCTACTCAATCCGAGGGAGAACTAAGAAAAAGGAAAAAAAAAAGTTTAAATAGTTGGGGGAAAAAGTTGGACATTTTAAAGCAAAGGTCAAAGATTGTGCATTCGAGATCCAAATGGGAAATGGTGGCCCTCTGGAAATGAGGAGGCACTGTAAGAACAAGTGAAGCAACACTTTGTTTATGAATAGGCACTTCTCCTGAGTTGTAAAACATAGTTTTGGAAGTGATTCACTCTGGGATTACCATAGAGAATCCCTCCTAGAGATGCTTTCTAGGCATTCAAAATATATATAAACTTTAAGGGATTCAGTTTTCACAGAGAGTTACCTCACACCTAATTCTTGCCAGTCCTTAAACATCGTGTGCTCTTTCTGCCATATGTCTTTTTTTTTTTTTTTAATATTTATTTATCTATTTTTGGCTGCACTGGGTCTTCGCTGCTGTACACAGGCTCTCTCCAGTTGTGGGAATAGAGGGCTACTCTTCACTGCGGTGCGCGGGACCCCACCGCGGTGGCTTCTCTTGTTGTGGAGCATGGGCTCTAGGCGCACGGGCTTGAGTAGTTGTGGCACTCAGGCTCAGTATTTGTGGCTCACAGGCTCAAGAGCGCAGGCTCAGTAGTTGTGGCACACGGGCCTAGTTGCTCTGCGGCATGTGGGATCTTCCTGGACCAGGGCTCGAACCCATGTCCCCTGCATTGGCAGACGGATTCCCAACCACTGCCACCAGGGAAGCCCCTACCATATGTCTTCACATATGATGTGTCCTGTGCCCTCTCTCCTACCTAGAGAACTCCTTACAATGTTTACCCTCTGGGGAGCCCTCTGGTCCCAGGTAGAACCCATCACCTGCCAAGATAGTTGTGAAATGGTCCCCACACGTCTGCTACTCCTTGTTTTTTCTCACCCCCTAGATGCTGTTGCTTTTTTTTTTAAATTGAGGTAAAATTCATATAACATAAAATTAACTATTTTAGAGTGTATAATTTAGTGGCATTTAGTACATTCACAATGTAATGCAACCATCATTTCTCTCTAGTCCCGAAACATTGTCATCACCTCCAAAGGAGACCTTGTATCCGTTTAAGAAATCACTCCTCACCCCACCTTTCCTTAGCCCCTAGTGACCATTAATCTGCCCTCTGTCTCTATGGATTTATTTATTCTAGATATTTCATATAAATGGAATCATACAATATGTGGCCTTTTTTGTCTGGCTTTTTTCACTTAGAATGATGTATTTGAGGTCCATCCGTGTTATAGCATGAATCAATACTTCATTCCTTTTAAGATTGAAATAGTATTCCTCTGTATGGCTAGACCACATTTTGTTTATCTGTTCATCTGTTGATAGTAGTTTCCATGCTTTGGGTGTTGCTTTTTAAGATAGCCACAGCCAGGTTTTACACTGATCACCAAGTGAGGCAGTATGTCTTCAGCTTGGAAACAGGGGCCCTTGCCCCAGGAAGAGGAACCTCTACTAGGACTGAATAGTGACCCTACATAAGAGGTGGCAAAGGGGCAGTTCACAGGCAAAATGAGGCTCCCAAGATGTGCTGTGGTTTGTTCTTCCATGTACTGTTGTCCTGCCCTATGTTTAAAAATTGTATCAGTTGGCCTCATTTAAACTTTAAGAGAATTCTCTCTCTCTCTCTCTCCATCCCCTCCTCCCCACCCAATGCATGTGGATTTCAGTCTTGTTACAAAACCAAAACAAAACAAAGCTTTATCAGTCCCTGGCCTATATCCACCTGGCAACTAACAGCTAGAGTTGAGTGTGGGCTGCCCCCATCTGGCCCTTGTGTTTGGGGAAGCCCTTTCCAGTTGTCATAGCCCTCACCCCTTCTTAGCGAGGCCAAAGGTCAGACCATTTGAGTTGCTGTTTTTTCTAATTAATGGAATTAGAGGAAAGTGAAAGATGGGCTCCTGTGTCTATCAAAAGTAGAAAAAAGAGGGCTTCCCTGGTGGCGCAGTGGTTGAGAATCCGCCTGCCGATGCAGGGCACACGGGTTCGTGCCCTGGTCCTGGAAGATCCCGCATGCCGCGGAGCGGCTGGGCCCGTGAGCCATGGCCACTGAGCCTGTGCGTCCGGAGCCTGTGCTCCACAACGGGAGAGGGCACAGCAGTGAGAGGCCCGCGTACCGCAAAATAAAAAGAAAAGTAGAAAAAAGAAATGAAAGTGGCAGCTTCCCTCATTGCCTTCCATGCCCCTGCAGGCACTTAGGATCTGTGTTCTCTGTCTTACCAAGTGTTCATCGCTTTACTAATTACTAGAATTAAGGGGAAAAAAAGGTTTTATTGAGATATGATTCACACTGCCTACAGTTCAGCCATTTAAAGTGCACAATTCAGTGGATTTATTATATTCACCAATTGCAGCCATCACCAAGGTCAGTTTTAGAACTTTTAAACAGTCATTTAACCACAGTCAGTTTAGAACATTTTCATCACCTTAAAAAGAAACCTTTAGCTATCACCTCACTTTCCCCCTTACTCTCGGACATAAGCAATCTCCGATCAAATATCAGAAGTTTTCTCTTTTTTTGTCTGGTCTTACTCACCGACCAGGGATTAAACCCACGCCCTCGGCAGTGAAAGCATGGAGTCCTAACCCCTGGAACACCAGGAAATCCCCAAATATCAGAATTTTTGATGGCACTGCAGAAGGGATGGAAAGGGAAACAACACTAGACACGTCAGCCAAAATTCCAATGCAGACACTGTTGGAGTATGACAGTGCTTCCCACTGCCACCGAAAGAGGGGGCGAGAGAGAGTGAAAGGAAGGAGAGAGAGAGAGAGAAACTCTGACTAGAGCGCTTCATCACTATATAAGCAGCTCATACAACTCAACATCAAACAAACAACAAAAACCCCAACTAGAAAATGGGCAGAGAACCTGAGTAGACATTTTTCCAAAGAGAACATACAGATGGCCAACAGGCACATGAAAAGATGCTCAACATCGCTAATCATCAGGGAAATGCAAATCAAAACCACAGTGAGATATGACACCTGTCAGAATGGCCATCATCAAAAAGAACACAAGTAACAAATGTTGGTGAGGATGCAGAGAAAAGGGAACCCTCCTACAATATTGGTGGGAATGTAAATTGGTGCAAGCCACTGTGGAAAACAGAATGGAGGTTTCTCAAAAAACGAAAAATAGAGTTCCCATGTGATCCCACAATCCTACTCCTGTGTATATATTTTAGAAAAACAAAAACACTAATTCAGAAAGATACATGCACCCTAATGTTCATAGCAGCACTATTTACAACTGCCAAGACATGGCAACAACCTAAGTATCCATCAACAGATGAATGGATAAAGAAGATGTATATACACACAATGGAATACTATTCAGCCATAAAAAGAATGAAATTTTGCCATTTGCAACAACATGGATGGACTTGGATGGTATGCTAAATGAAATAAGTCAGAGAAAGACAAATACTGTATGATATCACTAATATGTGGAATCTAAAAAAAAAAGATACAACAAACTAGTGAATATAACAAAAAATAGACTCACTGATACAGAGAACAAACTGGTGGTTACCAGTGGGGAGAGGGAAGGGGAGAGAGGCAAAACGGGTAGGGGATTTAACCTTTAAAAATTATGAATCACTATGTACACCTGTAACATATAATACAGGTGTACACCTGTAACATATAATATTGTACATTAACTATACTTCAATTTAGAAAAAAAAAAGATACGGTTGGTCATCTGGTGAGGAAAAGTTCAGTTTCAAGTAGACTTCTATAAAGACCTTTCAGGTATTGTCATCATTCTCATTGAGGATTCAGTTGTGACATTTTGCATCCTGAAAGAGAAACCACCCCAGAAATAATTCCCTTGCTGGAGAACCATTGAATTTTAAATGAGGAAGCCTTGGGTGTGCTGGAATGCTCCCCGTCAAAGCCTGCCAGACTCACCTTGCAGGCTGTCTTCTGTTTCCTGTTGGCCTAAGGTTGCCATATGAAGCAAATGAAAATTATTGGTTGTTTATCCGAAATTTCGATGTCACTGGGTGTTCTGTGTTTTATCAGGCAGTCTTCTCTGGCCACAGCCCAGTAGATCTCATGGCTTCGTGTCTGCTCTGCACCACTGGTTCTTTGAGTTGCAGGGTCTGGGAGGGCTTTGCACACCTCTTAAAGAGGTGGGAACTCAGTGGGGCAGGCACTAAGCTGGGGTCCCTTTCCGGTTGACACAGCCAGGCCCCATGAACTGTCCAGGCAAAAGAGAGATTTTAGAAGAAATAGACTTTCATGCCTGTCATGGTGCTGTCTAGCAGCAGCCCAAATTTTGGGCCTGGTTTCATCACCTTGACCCAAGGCAAGTCACTATAATGCCTTGGAACTGCATTTTCCTCTTTTTACTTCCTTGAAGTGAAAATACCAGGAACCAGCATCTCTTTAGGCACTACCCTTTACTCGTCTGATGTAGCAACCCTAATTAGTGTGGCATCCCCCTCGCGCCCTGCCCTGGGCGCCTCATTTAATTTTTACAATTATCTTTGAAGAGTGTCATTAGACCCGTTATATAGACAAACCAAGGCTCTGAAGGGTTAAGGAGAGAACACCACCCAGCCCTCTCCAATATTTTACTTAGTGGAATCAAATTAAAATAAATTCCAAAACATGATTTCATAGAAGTGGAAGGAAAAAGCAGTCCACTATTGTCTTCATACTTAGTACCCACGTTCTCCCTGCCCCCAGCATCTAGTGCCTGGCACGTAGTCTTAATACATGTTTCTTGAATGGGTAAATATTTGGAACCACAGGGAAGGTTGAGGAGTCAGGGCCTCTGGTCTCTTCCTTAGTGTTACTCCCTGCCCCACCCCCCAGCTACTCCCTGAGCCCTGCCTGTGGTCCCTGCATCCTGGCCCCAGTCCCTTCGTACCTCCGTTCCTCAAGGATTCCCCAGTCTAAGGCTCTGAGTCTGTTTGAACTGTTCTCTTTGTCCCTTTGCCTCTGCTTGTCTCCCTCAATACCTAAATCATCCTCATCCTCAGTCCCATTGCAGGTCCTGCCTCTTCCTCCAAGCCCTTTCCAACCATCCCAGCACAGTAGAATTCTCCATTCTTCACTTTTCAGGCAGTGAGTGGGTATCACTCACACATTTTAGCCCATGGCAGAGCAGGAAGTTCCCTTTGGTTATATTCAGTCCAAACCCCTCATTTTATGGATGAGGGCACTGAGGACCAAGGAAGTCCTGTGATGTGCCCAAGGTCACACTGTTATCTAAAATATGTGTTTGTCGCTTGTGTACAGCTGTTCTGAATCTCCCCCCAACCCCCATTCACTCTGTCACCTGCTGTGTGCATATGTGCACCGTCTTCTGTAAGGAAACCCAGAAAACACCCTTAAAAGGGAACTCGGATCTTCCAGGTTGGCAACGGAGAGGGTCACCCTTGGGGAGGGGTTCCTGGTCCTTCTAGCTGAGACTCTTGTTTCCCAGGACAAGAGTAATAAGAGTAACAAGACTCTTGTTAGAGCCCCCGTTCCCCACCTAAATGTTCTCAGGAGTGCTGCTCCCACTTTAAAACTTGAGTCCAAGCTGGATATAGGATGCTCGAGGGGGTGGAATAGCACAGAAAGTTGCATACAGCTAGATAGTCTGGCTGACAATCTAAGGCTTTTCCTTTTCACTTGTAGTTGGACCTTCACTCTCAGTCTCCTTCCCTCACATTTCCATGAAACGGAGGTTGCCGTTAACACCCTCCAAAAGTCTGACTCCTCGTCCAAGAGAAAACTCCAAATCGCAGGAGTTTCTGTCCCTGGTGGTCAAAGGCTAATCTTCCAAGTGCTGATTTTCGGTGCCTCTTCTTTTCAGGGTGTCTAACATTAGGAATGGTCACAATCTTTAAAGAAGACGCCCAGCACCACCACTACACAACAGAGTTTTTTTACCCCAAACCTCAATAGGATGAACCTATCAGATCACAACACAGTTATCTCCACATTCAGTATTCTCTGCAGAGGAGTGGGAGGTGGGGGGCAGGCATCTCCCTAACACGTTAATTCTCTAAGACGAGTACCCTCTGTTCTCTTTCTTATGGGTTCCTGTCCTGTGGCTTTAGCATGGTGCTGGGCATTTAGTAAACCCTTGTTAAACTGAGTGGATCTGACACACCAAGTGTACTTTAAGGAGGGAGCTTGGGATAGGGGAAAGAGGGTGGTGTGGGAAGAGATAAAGGATGCCATCCTGCTTACCACCTTCCAGACTGCCAAAGAATGCCTGCTCAGCCTTTGTTCCCGCAATGTATTCATTCATTCACTTATTCAACAAATATTTCTAGAGTGCCTGCTACTTGCCAGGCATTATATTTGGGGCCGGGCATCAACAATGAATAAAAATAGCATCTCTGCCTGCCCTAAAGAGCTATGTTCTCTGCATGGTGCTTGATGGATGACCTGTTGTGATCTCATTAGTAACAGTACGAGCATGGTTAATAAACCATGCTTGATCATGTGCTGAAACGCCTTCGTCTTCTGGAGATGGCTGGGTTTACTTTGATTTTGTTGTGAAGCATGGGTGCTCAGATGAGTTTTGCCCTGAGAAGCCCCAGCAATGTGGTTACACCAGTTAACCAAGACAGCCAGTATGAGGCAAGAAAATAATAGGCAGTTGTGTAATGGATGTGCTTTTCTTTACACAAGACCTTTAAAGGTCAGTTTATTAGAGCCTAATGAAACAATTAGGTATATATATGTGTATGGGGTAATTTAGTTGCTTCCTTACTTCTACAATAAAAGTCGCAGTTCTTGATGATTGTAAACTAGTTCTGTGCTCTGAAATGAAAAAGATACTAAAGATGAGGCACAAAGGAGCTTGATATTTTTCCCTTTTCATTTTTATTTGGCACATGAACTCCATTCCATACCAGTTTTTCCCCCCTGTGCATTGTAAAGTTTTAAAACAAACGGCAGCAACTCTGTTTTCCTAGTTTAACTAACATGGAAACATCTAATCCTCTTAGTTTTCTTGATTTTGCAAACAAGGATTTGTTGGGATAAAATCTTTAAGTAGTCCAGTCACATGGACTAGGTATTCATTTAATGACCCCAAGTACAACCTGTAGGAAAAGCAAAGTAATGAATTAATAACGTTCCTCGCAGTAATTTTCTCTGCCTTATTTTTCAACCACAGGTTGTGCAATGTTAATGGAAGTAGTGAATGCAAAGTTAATTCATCCTGTAAGTAGGAAACAGTCACTTCACATTATTCGCTAGCACTCCTTTCAGCTTTCTGACCTTTCCATTTTGAGCATGTGGAAAAAAACCATGATCTACAGCTGTGCTTTCTGATACAATGGCCATTAGCTAGCTACTTGTGGCCACTGAAATGTGGCTAGTGTGACTGAGCTAAATTTTTTAAATTAATTTAAATGTAAAATGGAAACAGTGTATTCTTTTGTTAAACACAACTTTATTGGGAAGCTTATATGTTTGGAGTAACCTGAATGTGTGAGTCTACTTTTTCAACTGTAAATTTTATGCAATACTGATTATTTCTGATGAAAATGTAGCATCCAAATTGCGATGTGAGTAGACCTGAAATACACACCAGACTTTGAAGACTTCGTAAAAAAAAGAATATAAAATATCTCATTTAGTAATTAATAATTTTTGTATTGACTACATGTTGAAATGTTAATGTTCTGGCTATATTGGGTTAAAGAAAATGTACTAAAATAACTGTCACCTGTTTTTTGTACCTTTTAAAAGTGGCTACCATAGAACGTAAAATCATATAAATGTCTCACATGAATTAATACAGAACAGCACACCTCTGTTGGATTGGAACGAGAGGTTCCATGTCATGGTCCACAGGGTTCTGAACAGTTTACCTTGTGAGAATATCACAATGAGCTCAGTTAAAAGCATGAACAAGGAATTCTATGCCATAGAAAATCATGACATATTTAATAATTCTGTTTTTTTTTTTTTTTAAGCTTGTCAAACCCAGGTGGTCTTGGATACTTTTTGATTCCAAAACAGCGTCACATATTTAATTCCACTTATCTTAGGGGAATCTCAGTCTAAGCTTTGAAACTTTAAACAACTCAGTTGGTTAATAGAGCCATTCAACAGTATGGTTTAATGAGTCTAATTATAGATAACGTTATAAAACATTTAAATAATATTTTATGCTATAATCACCGTAGAAACTGTGGTTAAAAACTCAGATTTTAGAGTCAGGCAGACCAGGGCTTGAATTCCTGATCTGCCATTTTCTAGTTGTGTGTCCTCGGACTAGTATTTTAAACTTGCTAAGCCTTGATTTCCTCATCTATAAAATGGGGCAAGAATAGTCCCTACCTGATAGCATTGTTATGATGATTAAAAGATATAACCCATGTAGAGTGCCTGGCACATGAGAAGCACTCAGCTTGTTGATAATTGTTGATTATGAGGTTATTATTGTTGTATTATTATTATTGGCCTTATAAGGTATCCAACATTGTCCTCAAAGATCCTATCAGCTGTGTTGCTGTAGTATCTGCAAGACTTGGTCAGAGCTTCCATTCATTTGCAAGTTGTGTTTAGTGTTAAAATCACTTGCTCTCCTTGCAACTTATCTTTTTCTTTTAATATTTATTTATTTATTTGGCTGCGTCAGGTCTTAGTTGCAGCATGCAGGATCTTCGTTGCCGCATGCGGGATCTTTAGTTGAGGCATGCGAGCTCTTAGTTGCAGGCACGTGGGATCTAGTTCACTGACCAGAGATCAAACCCGGGCCCCCTGCGTTGGGAGTGCAGAGTCTCAGCCACTGGACCACCAGGGAAATCCCTCCTTGCATCTTATTCTTGACATTGTTTTGTTCTTTTTTTCTCCCTTCTTGTTCTTTGCCCCGTTCTGCAATTAGCCTTTGATCCTGAAGTTTCTCTTCTCTTACTCTGTCTTTCCTGTACTTGGCACACTCCATATCTCTCCTGAAGTTTTATTTATGTGAGTATGTGTTGAGCACTTCTTGTGTGCCAGGCTCTCTGATAGGTGCTAGGAATACAAAGGTGAATAACAAAGCTCCTGCCTTCAAGGTGCTCACTAACCAGTTAGTCCAGGGAGAGAGTTTATAAAAAAGGACAATTAAATGTCCCTAAGTTGGTGGAGAGTCCAGTGTGGGCAGGGGCGGTAATGAGACAATGGATTCTACCAGGGCGATGATTAGACAAGACTTCTTAGAGAAAGTGACAGTTGAATTGTTTTGATAAATGAACAGGTATTGAGAGTAGGATTAAGATTGGAGAAGAAATATGTAGGGGGCCTGGTGTAGACACATGACACAGCCTGGAGCCAGAATAATGTGTTCAGGAAATGTCAATAGTTTGTAAGTCATAGTACAGAAAGTTGGAGTTGGAACAAGACATCAGACTGGAGAGGGGGCAGGGAACCGCTCCCAGAGGACTTGGTATGCTTTGCTAACTAACTGGTATTGAGTGACACAATCAGACACTAGTTTTGGAAAGATCCTTTTGGCAACAAGGACTAGAGTTAGGGTGAAACCCTGTAATGTTAAACCAAGACGGTGGCTGCGGGGGTAGAAAGAAGGGAGACGAGACATGGAGATTCAAGATAACTGTGTGGTGATGGATGTTAACTAATCTTATTGTGTGTGTGTGTGTGTGTGTGTGTGTGTGTAATATTTATTTATTTATTCTGGCTGCGCCAGGTCTTAGTTGTGGCACGCAGGATCTTTAGTTGTGGCATGTGGACTCTTAGCTGTGGCATGCATGCGGGATCTAGTTCCCTGACCAGTGATCGAACCCGGGGCCCCTGCACTGGGAGCGTGGAGTCTCACCCACTGGACCACCAGAGGAGTCCCTAACTAATCTTACTGTGGTGATCACTTCCCAATATTTACATATATCAATCATTATGTTGTACACCTTAAACTTGATTCATTCATTCACTTATCTTACTGTGGTGATCACTTCCCAATATTTACATATATCAATCATTATGTTGTACACCTTAAACTTGCACAATGCTATATGTAAATTTTGTCTCAATTTAAAAATTAATCAGTTTCCTCCTATAAAATAAAAAGGGGGTAGGGACCAAGAGTGGACTCGGTGAGCCTTGGCCATTGATGGGGTGAAAGCAGTGAGGAAGCAGGAGAGTCAGGCACCGTCCAGGATTCTGGCATGGTGACTTGGGGGATGCGATCCCCTTGCTAAGACGGGCACTGAGGAGGGGGAGCAGGTTTGGGGGAAAGAGTTTGAGGTCAGTGTCGGACACGGTGAGAGCAGCCGGGTCCAGCTGGTAGTTGCTCTACGAGACTGGGGTTCAGGAGAGAGAGCTGGCCCACAGGCTCCGCAACTGTGTAGCTGCTGTTCTCTCTTGCTTTTTCTTTTCCCTCTTGCAGGACTGTTGCCACACATACCACTACCAGCCCCCTCTACATATGCACACACACACCACCACCGCCAGCCCTCTCCGGCCGTACACACACTCTGAATGCTCTCAGTGTTATCTTTCAAAGCATTTCCTGTCAGTGGGTTATGAGCTCTCTTCTGAAGAGGGGCTAATTTAACCCTACTCCCCACACCAGCCCCCCTTCTTATCCTTTCACAGGCAGACTGTACCTACCAGGAAGAGGTCTTCCTCCAAGAAAGCAAACAAACCATCTCTATGGGATGCTTTCTAATTCTCCATCTTCTCAGATGTCCCCCTGCAAAGCTCAACACTCTTCAGTGGCATCTCCCTGTATTTAGGATAAAACCCAAACTCCTCACCGTGGCTCTGAAGGCCTTCGTCACGGGACCCCTGGCCACCTCCCCAACCTTGACTCTTTCACTTCTGCCTCCATCACCAGATTTCTGTTCCTGGAATTAAAAACAAAACGAGCAAACAAATGCACTTCTCCCCAGCGGACATTTGCACAGGGCGTTTGTACTTGTTTGTGCCTAGACTGTCCTTTCCTCAGATCTCTGCTGGTCCCCCTCCAGTTCTTCTTCCAGTTCTCAGCACGAGTGTCTCGGGGCGGCCCTGGCTGATCCCTGTTGGTCTCCATCCATTGCCCTGCTTCATTTACTTAACAGCGATTATTGTTGTCTGAATTTTAAAAATTTGTATACCTGGTCATTCCCCATTAACGGGTAAGCTCCATGGTTCCCGCACATTCCCAGCACCTAGCACAGTGCTGACACATAGCAGACACTCATTAGACATTTGTTCTAGGAGCTTGAAATCTTGGTGAAACAGCCTTAAATTAAGGTGTTTTCCCCCCAGCCGCTTCTGCTAAGTTGTTTTGAAACAAACTGTAGTTTCTGGAGTGACTCTATCTTTTGGAGTGGGTGGGGAGGCAGTTACATCATTTGGATTCCCCACAGGAAACAGATGTACACTCAACAGGGTGATTGAGGAGAGATTAATAAAGGGATTATCTGGGTTTAGGGAAACCAACAAGGGATTGTGAAGTACTGCCAAGAACCCAGAGCAAATAGAGGCCCTGACAAGAGCCTTTGGTAAAGGGCTGCAGCCACCCTCTGTCACCCAGAAGGGAGGGAACCTCGGGAATAAATGCCCTGACCTTTCTCTACTCCCAGCCTCTCATCTTAACATCGCGAACAGGGAATGCGCTTACAACTCCTTTTAAGAACATAGAGTGTGATAGGGAATTATTCCTCAGTATGTGTGAACTTTTAACCGCATTGAATGATATGTGAAAATTCGCTAAGTGATTATGTTCTGAAACCAGAATATTTGGGGTCAATCTTAGGAATGGCAAGCAACAGTTTAACCCTCCATAACAGCATTTCGATAGTACCCCAGTGCTTGATACACCAGGACAATATATGGTCATTTTTGTGTTGTCGGTTTGCTTGTTTTAGTATATCATTTATGGCCACAGTCATAAAACTCCATTTGCGTCCTAGGTCAGAAAAAATTCCCTGTAGGGAAGTGGACAGTTGATGAATCTTCTAGGGCACTTTCTCTATCTGGGCTGACTCTACTCTCAGGTTGATAATATTACTGAAAGGTTAGTGATGCAGCCTTGTCCTGTCAAGTAATATATTTTAGGAGCCAAAAGAAAAAAAAAAAAGCGGGATTAAATTTGATGGTAAAAAAGTTAAGCTCTAACATAATCTATTCTTTACTGTTTGTTGAGAGCTCATGAGGTAGACCATGAGTCCCCAAATGTAACAAAAAATAATATCTGCCTCTTTTGAGCTTCTACTGTATACCAGGCACTGGAGTCCTTGACATGACATGTAACAATCTCAGGGAGTTGGTATTATTATCACAGTTTTATATATGAGATGGACTTAAAGTCATCAGCAAGAAAGGGGGATTCAGGATTCAAACTGGCATCTGTCTGAAACTGAGGACAGGTTCTTGCCACCTGCACAGATGCGCTCAGACAGGACTGCTGGGATCCATATTGGAAGCCTGCAGTGGGGTAAGGGTGGGACTGTGGTCAAGTAGGAGGACAGGGCTGAGGGCATGTGTGAATCACTCTTGCTGTGCCATGCCGTGGGAAGTCAGCACTGCGGAGAAGAATGAGTTGTGGAAAGGGCGCCAAGGGACAGGCAGCTGACACTAGTGGTTGAATGCACGTGAACCAGCCCCCAGCTGCTTGGCTTACTGGGAGATGCTGGCAACCACAATCTCAAGCCTATTCTCCCTCCAACTTGTAGACCAACTGTCACTGTGCTTCTGGTCACAGGGTCTCTGCCTTGTGTGCGAGGTTCCTCATTTGGTGTCCACAAGGCTATCCTGTAGTGTTCTGAGGAATTCTTGGAGCCCTGAAACCAGGAAGAGGATCTAGAGTTTAGGTTCCAAATGAGGAACCCAAACTCATTTGTTGTACAGTTTGATTATCTTTCACAACTAAGAGAAGGTACTAGAAAGTTGGAGGAGGAAAGTGAGGAAGAGGAGAGGAATCAAGCATACAGGTAAGTCACTTGTATTCTAAGATTTTTTTTTTTTTAAGTAGAAGTAAACAAATTTAGAAAATATCCATGAGGTGGAATCATTTGACTTTGCTAAGTAAACGGAGCTTAGCCGGAGAGAGATTTCCTAGTGGAGAGAGGCCCACGGTATTTGGCGTGCTGCACTTTAGACAGACCCAGAATTTGGGAGTACCGTGAAAGCATTTTGGGACTCAAAAAATTATTAGATTTTGCTGAAGATTTTCTGTAAAGTAATGGTCAGTTTGGGAGAAAATACTTTGTATTTCTGCTGGTCAGTAGCTCTACTAAAATCCATTTTCTCAGCATAGTAACTCCAAAATCATTGGAGAGAAATACTGCTGCTTCAGAAAATTTCCCCAGAGCTTCTTGTTAATGTGGATTTACGCATGCATGGGGCAAAGTTGCTCTGATTTGAACGACCTCCGTAAAATGGGCCCAGTGAATTGTCTAATTCTCCCTGAAGTCAGATCTTAGTTTTCATAATTACTTTAAAATGTTATCAATGGAATTTTACCTACATAGACAATCTGAACTAGTAGATTCTGTTTAATTTAGGGTTTCTGTTCATTGACGGTAACTATTACGTTTTGAGTGCCTACTATGCACCAGGCATTGTGCCAAGCATTTTATGAGCATTATTATCTCTGTCAATCCTCACAGCAAGTGTTGTTCTAGCACCGTCCACAGATGGAGGAACTGAGGCATAGTCCTCTCGATATCCTAAATAATATAGTCACTCTAGAAGTTAAGGTGAAGGAAAAAACTATATATATATAAAGTTAAGAAAACTAAAAATGAATGAAAGTAAAAATGGTGTCAGAGGGAGACCATTTACTCAACAAATAGTGCCAGGGGGAGAAAAAAAAACCATACTTGTGTGTTTCTTGGTTTCTTTACCAGGGAATAACACAATGGTACTACATCTATCTAATCTCAAGATTTGTGCTGAAGTAGGAGAAAACCCCAGAGTTTGAAAGTGCCTGTGATAAGGCAGAGATTTGGGGCTTTTGGTTTCTTGTTTGGCTGCATTCCTGTCTCTCTGTAACTATAAAGGTTATTCCGGACACTTTTTTTTTTTTTAAGCATGAAACACCAAAAGAGAGGATCAGGGAAGGGAACACAAAATTTTTTAAAAATTGGGACAGAGGAGGTGAGAATAAATGGCGGAGAGGAACATCTTTCTTTTTTCATAAAATCTGACAGGTACCTATTATACTCTCTGCATTTGTTTGGACTGTCAGTCGTGTGAACTGTTTCTAGAACTGTCTTCATGTAACTGTTAACTCCCTCCTCTTTCTGAGGCTGCCTGCAAGGTGTTTAGTCTGCAAATAGGCTGTTAGTCTAGAACCCTCATGAGCAGGCATTTCCCTGTTTGAGGAAGTCCCTGTGGCTGCAGTGTTGGGCTGGGGTCACTAGCTTGCAGAGAACGGGAGTGTGGATGCAGTGATTAGCTAGATGGAGTTTAGCCTCTTTCCAGAACTGAAACTGGTCCCTATCCGTTTGTTGGCTCAGCACTCGAGAAAGGCTGTTTCAGGAAGCAAACCCACAAGGAACTAAGAGCACAGTTATGGGTGTATGAGTGACGCACTCGGGCTTTCTGCTCCAGCACGTGACCGTCAGGCAACCAACTGCGTGGGGTGGGCTGAAAGTTAATGATGCATTAGGGTGGGGGTGGATTTTATCTGAGCAACTCTCTTCTTTCTCCTGAAATGGCTTGAGTGATAGGTAGCAACATCCAGCATGAACTTTAGAGCCAGCCTGCCTGATTCTAATCTCCCAGCACCACCAGCTCTGTGACCCTGGGAGAGTTATTTAATATCATTCTACCTCAGTCTTTTCATCTGTAAAGGTATTTACAGAGGAAAACATCTGTATTGGGCATCATCATAGTAATACTTGATAGGATTTTTGTGAATATTATATGAGAACAGATGTACAGTGCTTATAACAGTGCCTGCCACCTGCTAATTGTAAATGTTTAGCAAGAAAGAGAAACAACTGTCCCATTGCTAACCTCAAACATAAGTGATTTCTCATTGTGACATTAATATGTTACATTTATTTTGTATTTTAGTTTGTGAAATGCTTTCATGTGGCATTTCATGAGGTCCTTTGATGAGAGGATAGATAGTAGTTAAAATGTTTCACATTTATAAGAAATAGGCTGAGGAGAGAGTATAATCTAGGAAAGATAAGGGGAAGGGTTTCCACTCTCAAGGAATGCATTGCCTGAAGTGCTTCCCCAGGGGAAGTTTAAGAAAGGTGAACCAATGCTGATTGCATGCCCTGTCTGTCAGCAAGGTATGTGGGCCTCCAGGGCAGGAGTGTTTCCAGGGACCCTATCCAAAGAAGATCCTGGACCACTGGCCTGGCTGGGGGTAGAACGATGAACTGTTGACAAGCCAGAGACCCAAGAGGCTCCACCCTTCCCACCGGGGCTGTTTGCCAAGAGGCAACCTCCAGGTACAGAGAGCATCTGAGGGATCAAACCCCTTGTTTCCCTCCTGGAGCCAGACCTTAGGAGCTTGTTATGTAGAAGACACGGCTCAGAGAAATCCATGAAGGAACCAGATTTTTCTCTTCAAAAGGGAAAAATTCCAAATGACCAAATGGAACTGTGCCCTTGGCCAGCAGAGTGGCTTCACTTGTCCTCTCAGTGCTAAAACCAGGATATTCCTGGGCAAACCCAGCAGTCGGTTACCCTGGCACACTCTAGGCCCTGATCAAAATGGCCTAAGGGGGATTGAGGGCAAAGCTATTACTCAAATTTCAAGGCCAGATAACCTGATGACACCTCTTTTTAGATAGCTACTTCCTTATAGGTAGCTATGGTAATAATATTTTATTATTTTTAATTATAATATATATATTTTATTTTAATTATTTTTAAATTATTAATATAATTACTTTGTGAATTATAGTGTTGGTTGAGTATTTCTGTGGGGCCCGTCTCCCCCCCAGGTCAGGGTGTCTTAACTCTGGCACAGTTGGTATTTTGGATTGTTGTGGTATGTTGTCCTGTGCATTGTAGGATGTTTAGCAGCATCACTGGCCTCCACCCACTAGATGCCAGTTGCACCCACACCAAAAATGTCTTCAGGCATTACCAAATAACTTCTGGGTTGGGGGGCAAAATGGCCCCAGTTGAGGACCATTGCTCCAAGGTCCATAACAGCATCCACGTTTTAGGAAAATGACCACCAGTTATCTTTGTAACCTATATGAGTTTCTCTTAATTTTTTTGTTCCTTCCCTCCAATTTTGCCCCCTTGATATTTTGATAGCCCTCTTGTCTTTTCTAGTCTCCTATCATCTATGATCATATGATTACTTATGAAATTCTGAAACATACCTACAGAACACAATTTTGTCTAACAGACTGGAAGGAGTCATTTCATTGAGTTTTCTAGAATCTATGGAAATTCTTTCTTGCCTCAACTTCTTTTGTCTCAGAAGGGTGTCCTCTGAGGTTCACTGGAATCAAGCATAAAAAAGTCTTTAAGGTTTATTAGAAAAACCATAATTAATTTTGATGTTACTAGAAAGCTTGTTTCTTCTCATGGCTAGTTTTGCCCAGGCCACTTCTGAAATAATAAAATTATATTCCCTGTAAAAACTTTTGGAGGAGCTTATTACATGCTTGGAGAAGATTTTTTTTTTTTTTTTTTTTTTTTTTTTTGCGGTATGCAGGCCTCTCACTGTTGTGGCCTCTCCCGTTGCGGAGCACAGGCGCTGGACACGCAGGCTCAGCGGCCATGGTTCACGGGATTAACCGCTCCGCAGCATGTGGGATCTTCCCGAACTGGGGCACGAACCCGTGTCCCCTACATCGGCAGGCGGACTCTCAACCACTGCGCCACCAGGAAAGCCCGGAGAAGACTTTAAATAACCTGCAACACCTGTAGAGGGGCTGCAGAACTGAAGACCATTTGTACAATCTAGATTCTTCCACCTGTTTAGTCAGCCCCATTCTTTCAAATTATTTAAATGAAAAAGTATTCTAAACACTACTCTTCAGTTGCCATGACAGCTTTGTGGTAAAAGGTCATCTCATCCACCTTTTAGCCTTTAACAAATGAGTAAACCAGAGATGTCTAATACTATTTCTATAAAGTTTTGCAGACATAGAAATTCCAATTATCTTTATTAGTAAACTGTTCCAATTTTTAATTACCCTCTAAGTCAAAATTTCTTCCTTTTCTTAACCACTGAAGACAATCTCCTCCTTATTTACTTTAGTAGAACAAATTTTAATCTAATTATAAAAGTAACCGCAGGCTGTTAGAGAAGCAGAGAGGAACACAAAGGAGAAAATAAAAATAATCTATAAACCCACAACCCAGACATAATGCAGATAATGTTTTTGGAATTATACGTTTTTTTAAAATGCATATAATATATGCTTATCAGATTAACTCTTCTATTCCATTCTCACTAGGGATAGAAAACAGTTCCACAATTTTGTGGTGAATTTTAATATGTTGTATGTTTAAAGGAATAAATAAGGAATTTCACAGGAGAATTAAATTGACAGATAATGCATAATGATGAAGACACAGCACTTTTTTCATTATTAAGTTATTGTTTTATTCAAATAAACGAGGTGTGGATATCAATCGTCTTAGTTTCTTATCTATTCTTTGAGAGTTTCTTTACGCTCATCAAACAGATATACTTATAACATCTACTCCCCTCTCCCCTTTTCCACAAAAGGTAGACTATTAGGTGAATTGTTTTGCAACTTGTTTTTCTTCACTTAGCAGTACATTTTGGAGTTTTCTCAATCTCAGTACATTGAGATCTTTCATATTGAGTTTTTATAAAACAGAGATATAGTATTCCATTGTATGGATTTACCATACTTTATTTAACTAGTCTCCTGTTGATGGGCATTTGGTTGGTTTCCAGTCTTTTGCTATTAAAAACAATACTGAAATAAATTATCTGTACACATGTCATTTTCCAAGCATAAAATATATCTGTAGAATAGATTCTCTAAAGTAGAACTGCTAGGTTAAAAAGTATATGCAATAATAATTATAATAGATATATAATATGATAGATAAGGGTCCTCCACAGGGGTGCCAGTATATACTCCCATGAGAAAGGTATGAGAGTGCCAGTTTCCTCACAGCCTTGCCAACATAAGGTGTTAATATGTTACTGTAAAACTTTTGGATTTTTGCCAATCTGATACATGAGAAATGATATTTCAGTGTATTTTCAATTTGTATATTTTCATAAAGTTAAAGGTCATTTGTTCTTTGTCAACTCTGTTCATCTCTTCTGCCCATTTTTCTATTGGTTTATTGATCATTTTTTCTTTGATTTGTATAAGCATTTTAAGTATTACAGAAATGAGCTCTTTGTGATGTGAATTGTGGATATTTTCCCATTGATTATCTTTTGTTTTTGTTTTGTGGTTTAAGCAAATTTTGTATGTAGTTGAATTTATCAGTCTTTTATTACGGCTTTTGGTTTACAAGTCACAGTAGAAAGGTCTTTCTCATTTCAAGGTTATAAAGAATTTTCCCATGTTTTCTTGTAGAATTTTTATGGTTTAATTTTTCACATTTAAATAGTTGATCCATTTGGAATTTACCCTGGTATGAGATATGAGGTATAGATCCAACTTTGTGTTTTCTAGGGGAAATGTAGATGTCCCAACACCTAGATCTCCACTGGTATGAGGTGTGCCTTTCATGGTCTAATAAATTCCCATATGGACTTGGATATATTTCTGGATTTTCTATTCTGTTTCATTCTGACTACTTATGTACCAGAGTTTGATTTTTGCATATAGGTGCCTGTGTTTATCACTCCATTTTTCCCTCTATTAGGTTGGAATTCTGTCTTTTAAAAAATATTTTTAGCATTCACTCTGTATGCTACTGGACAGCTTTTAAATCAATTTACCCACCTTAGGGGTTATGTGCTACTCTTCTCATGTATTTTAATTCTATTTATAGTATTTTAAATTTATTAAATATTTATTTGTTTATATTAAACTCCATAAGACATTATCATGATTGTTTTATGTGGTCAGTGTTTGTTTAAATCTACCATTTTTATTGTTTATTGGAGTTTTCCTTGTTTTATTTTTTTGTTGTTCCTCGTTTTATCCTGTATTCTCTGACTTTCCATCTTGCGCCATTTTCCTTCTGCTTAAAGAACATTCTTTAGTGGCAGTCTACTTGTGACAAACTCTCCCTATCATTTGACAGAATATGTCATTATTTTGAGCTTCATTTTTGAAAGATACTCTTGATGAGAATAGAATCCTAAGTTCGTAGTTTTTTATGGATTTTGGGTTTTTTTAAATTTTATTTATTTATTTTTGGCTACACTGGGTCTTCATTGCTGTGCACGGGCTTTCTCTAGTTGCAGAGCGGGGGCTACTCCGTTGCGGTGCACGGGCTTCTCATTGCTGTGGCTTCTCTTGTTGTGGAGCACAGGCTCTAGGTGCGAGGCCTTCAGTAGTTGTGGCTCATGGGCTCTAGAGTGCAGGCTCAGTAGTTGTGGTGCACGGGCTTAGTTGCTCCACGGCATGTGGGACCTTCCCAGACCAGGGCTCAAACCCGTGTCCCCTGCAGTGGCAGGCAGATTCTTAACCATTGCGCCACCAGGGAAGCCCCTAAGTTCGTAGTTTTGATTTGTTTCGCAGCACATTGAAGATATTATTCTACTGTTTTCTGGCTTCCATTGTTACTGAAGAAGGCAGTTGTCAGTCTAACTATTAGCCCTTTGATGATAACTGCGTTTTGCATGATAAGCATAGCTGTTTATAGTCTGTCTAATAATTTCCATATCTTGAGTCCCTGTGAGTTTAGTTTTGTTTCCTGTATTTCTGCTGATTCTCACACATGTTGTCTTGATGCACCTGTTTCTCTTGGACTGAATGCTGGATCCTGTATTTGAAAATGTTTTTGTAGAAATAATTTGAGGTTTAGCATTAAGTTATGTTCTTCCTGGGTCAAACTATTTCTTTACTGAAACTTTCTACTGTGTCTCGATGTTTGATATTGCTAGTGGCTCTTCTGTCAGAATTTTCCTGGTTATGAACTTTAGGATTCACTTAACTAGTTCCAAACCTCCCCTCCTTAAAAAAAAACCACTCCATTGTTATTATTTTTTTGGAGGTGAACATGTTAAATTTATATATTAATTCAAAATGGCATCTGAGGGCTTCCCTGGTGGCGCAGTGGTTAAGAATCCACCTGCCAATGCAGGGGACACGGGTTCCAGCCCTGGTCCGGGAAGATCCCACATGCCGTGGAGCAGCCTAGCCCGTGCGCCACAACTACTGAGCCTGCACTCTAAAGCCCGCGCGCCACAACTACTGAAGCCCGTGCACCTAGAGCCTGTGCTCCGCAACAAGAGAAGCCACCGCAGTGAGAAGCCCGCGCACTGCAACGAAGAGTAGCCCCCGCTCACCACAACTAGAGAAAGCCTGCGCACAGCAACAAAGACCCAACACAGCCAAAAATAAATAAAAATAAAATAAATAATAAATTAAAAACAAAAAAAAAAGCCCAAAAATGGCATCTGAAGATGTTGAGTCTATCCAAAAATATGGTAGAGACAACATTTATAAAAAGACTTGTTGGGATTCTCAGGTGTTTTATTCATTTTGGGAGTTTAAAACCATTTGCTGAGGTCTTAATAGACATCAGTGTTCAGGTATGGTTTAATATATAAATAATTATTTTAGATTGTCTCATTTATAAAGCATGATAACTTTATCAATGCTATTGTGATATGAGACTCATGGCCTCTTGACTCTCCAGCATTAGGGTTTTTTTTGTTTTGTTTTGTTTTGTTTTTATTTATGTTTGGCTGCGTTGGGTCTTTGTTGCTGCATGCGGGCTTTCTCTAGTTGTGGCGAGAGGGGGCTACTCTTCGTTGCTGTGTGCAGGCTTCTTATTGCGGAGGCTTCTCGTTGTGGAGCACGGGCTTCTAGGCACACGGGCTTTAGTAGTTGTGGCACATGGGCTCAGTAGTTGTGGTACACGGGCTTAGTTGCTCCACGGCATGTGGGATCTTCCCGTGAACACGTGTCCCCTGCATTAGCAGGCAGATTCTTAACCACTGCGCCACCAGGAGAGCCCCCAGCATTAGCTTTTATTTTTATACCTCTCTCCATCCTGAGTCTTGCCCCATTCTGAGTCATTTCGGACAACCAAAAGCTCTGACTTTGATCTTGATTCGGTTAGGCTAGCCCTACATTCCTTTGGCTTTTACGGACGCTGGATTGCAATTCTTTCTTCAGATGTATTCGCTGTGCTTTACAGCATTGTTCGTGATACCCAACAAGCAAGCTGGCAGTGCTTCCACAGAATCTTGTGGTCAGAGACAACAAAGCACAGTGCTTCAGAGAGCAGGATCTGGTGTCTTACCAAACTGGCTTGAAGTCGTAGCTGGGCCTCTTCTAGCTTTGTGACCTTGGCTAGATATTTCACCTTTTGAAGACAAAGTTTCCTCCTCTGGAAAATGGATGTAATAACAGAATCCTCATCAAAGTATCTCGAGCATTAAATGAGGGAACTTATGCTGTGCACAGTAACAGGTGCATATTAAGTGGTCAATAAATGTTAGCTAAAATGTACTTCTCTCATTTAACAGGGACTTCTGCTCAGGTTCACTCACTTGAGTAACTTCCCGAAAGTCCCCGGGATTCTAGGAAGTGGCAGAGCTTTTTATCTCTGAGGCCAGTGCTCTTTTCACAGTGCCACCAATGAATAATGAGTAAAGAATAGCTAAGGTACATGGTGCTTATCAGGTACGTACTGTTCTTAGCACTTTACCTCTGTTAACTCAGTTTATCCTTATTAGAGAGAAGGTAGCTACTATAATTATCTCCGTTGTACAAATGGAGAAACCAAGATACAGAGACATTAAACGAGGTACACACAACTAGTAATGATGGAGCTAGGATGTGAACCAAGACAATCGAACTCTTAACGCAAAGGTCTAATTGGTCTGGTAGTCCCCACCACTGGCAGTAGGGATTTGCAGTTCTCAACAGTGTGGAGTGACCCCCTCCAGGTTCTTCTTTGCTGCTCGCCTCCCTGCCCTCAACTGTGGCCTCTTGTCTCTCCCTCTGTCCTCTTATCCTTTTCATTCTGTGTCCTTATCACTTATCCTGTTTTTCTTTTATTCTAATCCCTGTGCCTTGGGCTTGCTCTGAAGATGGTGTAAGCTAAGGAGGAGCTTTAGGGAGACTAGCTTTTAATAAACACCTACTAAACATCAGACATAGTATCAGTTGCTTTCCTATCTATGTTCTCATCCTCATTTTGCAGTTGAGCAAACTAGGCTCAGAGAATATAAGTAATAAATTACCCACACTCACTCAGTTGGATTGTAGCAGAACAGATTTGAGCCTAGGTCTGTTTCCAAAGCTTGTACTTTTCACCAGGGCTGATAAATAGCTGCATGCCCTTGATACGGCCATGCCGGTTGTTAAAATATTGAAATCTCTCTGAAGCTCTTGGTGGATAGCTGCTGTTCCAAGTCTTTCATGTGTCTCTACCACCACCAGCCTGGCCTGTCTAGTCCCTTCCCCAGGAACCTCTAGACGTGCCCATAAGCCAGCAAGTAACAGATTGATGGCCAGTCCAGCAGGGGCATCAAGGACCATGCTCCAGCACAGAGGCTGGCTGGCAGATGTTGTGTCAGTGTCCTTGAGGCGCTTCTGCTCTTAACCACGCTGTTGTGTAGTACCAAGCTTCCTGCTGAGTACTGCCTGACATCACTAGGGCACATCAGGATGAATGAGAAAATAACGTAACAGCTCACTAATGAAATTGCCATTTGGAATCAAATCAGAAACACTGTGGAAGCTTAGCTGAATTCATTGCCTCCCTTGATAAAGTCCTGGATGAAGAATGTTGCATCTGTACAGATGGATTTTGTGTTCTCACCAAGACTGAGGTTGCTATAGAGGGAGCTTTTTCTCAGCCACTACCCAGTCTCCACCCCCAGTACCCAGCCTACCCAAGCCACCCATGCCAGGGCCCTCCTTCTAGGCCTCAGCCCCTGGGGCCCTTGCTTAGAGGCTTCTCTGCCTGCCCCCTCCACCCACTGAGGATTTTAAGGCCTCAGAGGCCCACAAGACTGACGTTACCTTTAGAATCATTTCTATTGCACTTGGGCAAAAAAAGATTTTTTCATAGGGCGTGGGGTTTTGAACATCATTTCTAACATTTTTTCTTAGGAAAAGGCATTCTGTGTTTCAAAAAGCTACTTATAAATGAACTTTTCTAAAATCAAGACAGGTATTTTTCTTGTATTCTGGAAGGAAGCTAAGTTAGTCTAGTATGTTTTACTCTTCCCCAAATCCTGTTGATTCCTTCCTGTTGTTTTGTGGTTGATGATAAACCAATAGATCTGTTACCTGAGCTGTTTATTTCTCCTACTTTAAAGCCATGCTTTTCCCAATCTTCAGAGATTCCTTGTGTATTTGTTAGGATAAGCTAAGTAGCAGTAATGTGCAGAGCCCAAGATGTCAGTGGGTTACCCGATAGAAATATAGTTCTTGTAGTCCTGGTATGTGTGCAGGTTTCCAGGGTATCACCTCCATGAACTCATTTGGAAATCCAGACTGAGAATAGCTTTGCCTTTTCCAACACATGATGTCCAGAGTTGCCTGGGCATTGCTATCCCAGTTGGCCAGAAGAGGAAAGAACCCAGAGGGGAGGAGATTTTTAGGGCCAGGCCCACATCACATCATCATGGTGCACATCAGTTTCTCTCCATCCATTGGCCAGAGCTAAGTCAAATGGTCACACCCCACTGCAGTGTGGGAACTATGGTCTTGCTGTGGTCCATAGGAAGGAACGACCACTATTCCTTGTATTTTTCATACCTTTCAAATATACCAGGCAGTTCTAGTTGTAAATGTGCCTTCCTGAAGGATGTACTTAGGGGATGTACTTAGGAGATGTGCCAGTGAGAGCAGGGCTATCACTCTTTTGTTTTAATTCAAGAAGTAGCCTTGGTAACACAGCCACACTGGGAGGAATGTTTATTACCCTTCTGGATTAGGCGAGTCCAAACTGTGGACCAGGTGGGAGGTTAACGTGTGGGAGAGTCCACCCAGGTTCTGCCCACTGGACATCACCGTCTCTGAGTACCACCGTGCATGCAGTGGGAGAGGCCCCAGTTCCAGGCCCAGCCGAACACTGACAGGCCATGTAACCTTGGGCAAGTTACCTGTCTGAATCTGTTTCCTTATCTAGATCAACTAGCAAATATTTAAGGTATTTCAGTGTTTTAAGATGGTATGGTTCTAAGAATTTGACCCCTGGGGATCTGGTAGGGTAATCACAACACAGCCACAAAGTTTGGAGAGCATTTTACAGCTCTTATAGCCATTTAATCATTAAAAAAAGAAAGAAGAAAAGGAAGGAAGGAAGGAAGAAACGAAGAAAGAAAAAGGAAAAAAGAAATGCACCGCAGATCATCAAAGTGTTCATTGTTTAAGTGCTGTTTATGAAGGAAAAAGGATTTGTTTGGAGCCAGTCTAGATGAGTGGTGAACAGCTCAGAGGTCCGCAATCACACTAAAATGTACTTTAGAGTGCCAGTCTAATGTAACACGTGGATCCATTCACTTTGGATGATTTTAAACTGCCAGTTTACACGGCCTTATCACTGGGCTTAACCCTCTTTGGGATGTGGCATTTGGAGCTTCACGCCCACCCGTATGACTCTCAACCCTTGGAGTGAATTCTTCATTGATGTCTCCTCTAAGAATAATATTACTTCCAAGCAGCCCTATATATTGAACCAATACTACTTAGTATGGAAAAAATATATTATCAGTGAAACAAGTTTTTCTTCCTAGGGAGTAGTCATAAATAGAAAGGAAGCATCTTGTGGGCAAATCATGTTATGTTTTCCACTGCAAGGAGCGGTGTATTGTGCACATCTAAGCTTCTGTAGGCTTTGGCTTGCAAAGGGCCAGGCCAGGCTGTTGAAAAAAGCATTGAGTACGCACTTGCTCAAAGCACTGGGCTAAGGGCTGTGTTAATATTCAGAATATTACCATCAGTGTGGGCTACCTAACATTTGCTGGTCTTCTGAATATTATGTCATCTGAGATCTCAATGGGATAGGATCTAAGTTTCTGGGACTTCACTTGGTAGGATTTGGGGCAAAGGAATGAGGGAAAAAGGGCCTTGGTTTGATAATAGAAGCTGTTGTACTATTATGTTTCAAAGCAGTTTTTAAAAACTCTGACTCCCCAGCGTATTACATTGCATTGAATATATTACCTCTTACTGAGCCCACACCCGCAATAGGCTAAATGAACCGCCAGAGAACTGTGGTTGACAAACTTCCCCAATGAGTAGAATTACTGGGACACTGTTTAAGATGAGAGATTTCCAGACCCTTCCTTTAGTGGTGCTGATGCAGAAAGTCCAAGGCAAGGTCAGGAATCTGATTTTTTTAAAGAAAATATTTATTTATTTTTTGGTATTTTTGGCTGCGTTGGGTCTTAGTTGCAGCACACGGGATCTTTCGTTGCGGTGCGCGGGCTTCTATCTCTAGTTGTGGTGTGCGGGCTCTACAGTGCGCGGGCTCAGTAGTTTCGGCACACGGGCTCAGTAAGTACAGCGCGCAGGCTTAGTTGCCCCGCAGCATGTGGGATCTTAGTTCTCTGACCAGGGATCAAATCCATGTCCCCTGCACTGGAAGGGGGATTCTTAACCACTGGACCACCACGGAAGTCCCAGCAATCTGATTTTTAACGAGCTCTCCAGGTGATTGGACCAGCTTGAGAAACACTGCTCCAGTGCAGTGGTCCCCAGCCTTTCAGAAGAGAGTTGCCATGAGGGGTGCCACGGGGACGAGAAGTACTCCTGCTCCAAGGCCAGGGCAGAAGATCTAGATGAACACCTGGCTTGGAGCATGCCCTCTATCAATATTTGTTGACTACTGGAAATAAGGTTACTTTGAGGAAATGAGCACATTCTCTCTCAACCTTAAGTGGATAGGGAGAAGCAAGTCATTTTGGAAGACTACTGGAAGTCCAGTGACTTTGGAAGTTCCAGTGGGCACTGTCAACTTTTATCTGTCCAGCTTTTTCTAGGCTTACCAACAGGCCCACCTCTTCTTTTGAAAGTCACATCATTTTTTTCTTCATTCACTTTGATTTTACAGTCTTGGAGCCAGGCAGACCAGTGGTCTCTTTCTGTTGCTTTTGTGTATCTTTACATCTAGCGGCTCTTAAAGATTATCTCTCAGGGGGCTTGTTCCCTGAATTGTAATCTGACTGTACAGATTGTAAAACATGCAGCTGATTTAGTAATAGCTTTTAAAATATACACATTGGTTATTTGAGAGATGTTAAAATATAAAATTTGGTGTATTGTTTCGCGTTATTGAGCAGACCATACATTGTAGACCTCTAATGACTATTACTAACAGAGATTTCTCATCTCCTAGTGGAAGGATCTGTTATTTTAAGATAATGGAATAATGCCAGAAAGACCAAAGTTTAAGTCTCAGTCTACTTCTTAGAAGCCTTTTTTTTTTTTTTTCTTTTTAACGAGACACTCTGAGCCTCAGTTTCCTTCACTAAAAGCAGGCTTACCACTTCCCACCTTGCTTGGTTGTTGGAGAATTAAAACCAGACACATGGTCTGGGTTTTTTTTTTTTTTTTTTTTTTTTTTGCGGCGTGCGGGCCTCTCACTGTTGTGGCCTCTCCCGTTGCGGAGCACAGGCTCTGGACGCGCAGGCTCAGTGGCCATGGCTCACGGGCCCAGCCGCTCCACAGCATGTGGGATCTTCCCGGACCGGGGCATGAACCCGTGTCCCCTGCATCAGCAGGCGGACTCTCAACCGCTGCGCCACCAGGGAAGCCCCATGCCCTTGTGTTTTAAAGGCTGACCTTAGTGAGTGCTTCAAGGATTTTTGGGGTTTTCTGCAATTTTCATGGAGTGGATTCAGATTCTGCAGGTGATGTTGGTGAAACCTTTAACTGTCAGTGACCCTGGCCATGTTAGGAAACGCCTGACAATTGTGAAAATTCTGAGTGTTTTGGCTGTGTTTTGACAACAGCATTTCAGCTGACTGGTCTGGTTTTTCACTGTTTTGCTTCTATGAGGGTCGGGGCAGAAAATGAGAACAGGTTAATGCTCGAAAGTGAGTGCCTGGCTAGGGGTGAATGATTCACAGACCTACTTGCTAATCCATCTAACATCTATCATAAGTAGTTAGACAAAAAAAACATTTAAAACTGTTTGAAATATATAGATTTAAAGGAACACCAAGTTATCTGTTTCATTTGTGCTTGACAGTCAGGGCTGGGGCATGTTTTGTGCTGCCAGCAGGAATGAGGAATTGAGAAATAAGGAACAAGTGTTCTTTCTACCCTGTAATAAAGGGCCTGACTTAGCAAAACAACAAAAAACCCTGCTTTTGTGCCACTGAGAGTTTTCCTGAGTTGAGTGGGACCTGAAGGATGGTGGAGGGGATATTTCATGAAAGTAAAAAGAACTTAGCTGAATTAAGATTTTCTCTGCCCTGTGTTGGTCCCTCACATAAGCAAAGTTAGAACTGTATTTTATATTTAAACAACACTCAGTCTTCCTGGGCCCTCTTGATTTATTAAAAAAAAAATTTAGACACTATCCTGCCTTTGGGGGCTTCAATATTCAATAATATTACCTTTAGAAATACCTGTTTTGAGCATTAAAGGAAGCAACCATTTAGAAAGAGTAGATGCAAAATGCTGGTGAGGGAGCTTTGAGGATTTCGAGGCAGTATAACTTACACTCCATGTGCTTCTAATCTAGTTAGGAAGATAAGATCTAAACAGGTTAAAAGTTAAATAAGAATAATAAAGTGAAGAAATAACCTAAAGCTGTAGAGATAACATGTCACTGGGCCGGCATATGATGAATTGCCAAATAGAGTTACACAGCAATAAGGCTTTCACAATTCAGAGGTGGGAGAAGACCTGGTGTGTGTCTGCTGGTGAAGTGCTAGCCACCTCCGGGGTTTCTGTTGTGAAATTCAAGACTCATTCATTCAACAAGTATTTATTTGTGTCAGGTGCTGTGCTACATGCTGGGCATACAGAGGTGAGCAGACAAGGAGATTGCAGTTTGGTGGGGACAGCTAGACAGTGAACAAATAAACTCACAAGTAGTTCATCACAGGTCATGATGAGTTGTACAAGGGAAAGCTTACACCAAGATGACAAAGGGGGGAAACAATCTAATTTGGGCTGCTGTAGGGGAAGGCTACCCTGAGGAAGTAACATTTGAACTGAGAGCTGAAGAAAAGATTTCACCCCAAGTATTTGGTGAAGTAAGAACGCTGCTGGACCCAATTAAGTAGCATCTTTTATTTCCACAGATAATTAGTTTAGAGGATAGAAAAAAGCCAAAACACAATTTATAATTGTTTCATGTTGTGGACATTAGGTGAAAGTCTATTTGTAATGAGCATATGCTTCCATGAACACAGACACACACACACACACACACACACACACACACCCTTCTTACACATTGTCCTGCTCATATCCCACCCACGGCTCTCTCACCCCACTTGACAGAGTAATTTTGTAAACGACTGTGGAAAAGGTCATTCCAGATTCCTAGCAGGTCTGCCTCAACGTTTCCTAGAAGCTCTCATGGAGGTGAAAATTTTGATTGCCAAAAGCTTTGTATACCCTCTCCCCGAACGTGGCCATGACTTCCCAGGAAGAGTACTGTGCTTGGGTTAACTGTCCCTACGCCTTCATTTAGCTGGCATCAGCGCTGGTCCAAATCAGTCTTCATGGATGACAACACAAGTTTGCCCCCACCATTCACCTTGCCGGATCCTATTTCCTGGAGCCACATCAGAAAAATAGTGGAGGCAGTAATTGCTTTTCAGATGACAGCGACATCATCGACTGAAGAGACAGGATAATGTGGTGGCCGCTAGCACAGCCTGCAAAATTAGACTGCCTGGGTTGGAATCCCAGCCTGCCTGTGTGACTGTGGACAGCTTTCTTCTCCGCGTTAATGTCAATCTGAGACATCCTCACCTGCAACCTATTGGGTCAGATGCATTTTGGAATCCAGAATATTTCAGATTTTAGATAGTATGTTGCCAATACTCTGTATTGCTAAACACCACTAGCTGGGTCTGGGGCAATATCCCATAATCAAACACATCACTATTTCTTCAGCAAAGCATATGGATACTCATATACTGGAAGAAAGGAAATCTGCAGAGTCTTGTTAGAGACTAGACAGTCTAGGTTTGTCTACTGAATGACTTCTAAAAAATACTTGGTTTTTCAGAGTTTAGTATCTTTCTTACAGGTGAGATGGATGTCTTAGGAGGATCAATGAGAAGATATATGTAAGTGCTAAGGACAGAAGACACCATGCCAGGGTGAGCTGTTTGTGTGAAGTATCTGTTATTATAAAGCCACTGTAGACTGAGAAGAAGCTGAATCTACAATGTCATTTCCTTCTGTTCTCCGTCTCAACAGATAGGCCTTGACTGTGTGCCAGGCACACTGCTTGGCGCTGTAGGAAAACAAATATGGACCAGACAGGGTTCCTGCGTTGCATTACAGTCACAGCACCCATGGTCGGGGACGCTGCAAGCATTTTTTTTTTTTTTTTTTTTGCTTTGCATATCCCACTCTTTCCTAGGTATTTTCCATGCTGGGCTATTTGAATTATGTAAGGATCAAATCAGCCTCCAGATAGACCATTGTGTCTGGTATGTTGTCATACATACAGAGGGCAGGAAATGATGACACATGATGCAAGTGACTGGAAACGGTTCTCAGGTAGGAAGTTATAGTTGGGACAGTAATGAGAGGAAGGAAGCCAGTTCAGTTGAATGAGCACTTAGAATAGAAGTGAGGACACTTGTTCCTCGGGCACCCTTCTTTGTGGCAGGCACCTTGCTGGCTCGTGGGACTGTAGGAATGAGAAGGGCGAGCACTCTGTGCCCTGGAAGTGCTGTGGTGTCTGCTGATGTTCACTCTTTCTGTGTGAGCCTGGAGAAACCAGTCACCCTCTCTGAGCCTGTGTACTTATCTTCAGAACAAAAGGGCTGGAGCCGGTTATAACTAAGGCCTCATCTTACCTTCAAAAGTCTGTGATCCTAAAGAATTACTTAACAGCTTGTTGCTCAACCCCTGTCCATCACTCTGGGATTCAAGTAAAGGATATGGGCTTTTGCTGCAATAAGAGAGACTTGAGGTAGACCTAAGGAAGGACTTGTTGGTGACAGAGTGTTGGAATGTATTTCATTAGGGTTTATTATCTCCCCAAGCTGGGATATCTCATTTTTCAAATAATGAAGACTGACAAGTGTCAGGCTCTGTTTTAGGAGAGAAAAGCCCCTTCTCTCGTGGAGTTCACATTTCAGTGGGGCAGAGAGATAATAAAAAGTGATAATAATGAATACACGATGTAATTTCAGATAATAATAATTGCATAGACGAAAATTAAAGACGGGAAGGAGGAGAGAGAGTGCAAGCAGGGTTGGTGATTGGAGGGCTGTTTTCATAGAATGGTCTGGGAAGACTTGCAGAAGGTGAGTCCAGTCACGGAGAGAGCCAGGCGGGGAAGGTTGGGAAGGGCAATTCCAGGTGGGGGCAACCGTGAGTTCTGAGGCAGGGAGCTGAGAAAGCCGACATGTTGGAGGAACAGCCAGGAGGGAGTGAGGGAGTGGGAGAGAGGCAGGGAAGGAAGTAGAGAGCCACGCAGGCTCCTGGAGGGAGCCCTGGGAAGGACTTTGGATTTTATTCCAACTGTGAGAAGAAGCCATTGGAGGGTTTTGAGAAGGGAAGTGACATGATTTGATTTGAAAAGAAAGCTTGCTCTACTAGAATATGGATCTAGCAGTCATTTATCAGGAGTGCCTGTGACCCTCGTGTAGGTTAATTTAGTCCAGCCTGATATTACTGGATCTGGACTAAGTGCATTTTTAACATCTCAACAGTTGAAATACAGCATCTATTTCCATCTGTATCTTTGTCTTTTCTCTATGTATTTCTTTGACAAAAGGGCTTGTATGAAGATGGATTGCTTTCTAAAGAGAAAATATTGTCATCTTTTGAGTTACTGCTTGTGCTGTCTTTTATCTTTTTATAGTGCAACTTTTGAAAAGCTATGCTATTTGCTCCTTCCTTCCTTCTTTCCTTTTTTAAAACAAATACTTAATGTTTCATAAGACACCTAGATTCCCCGCATGCAAGTGTTTGGGTAGTATTTGCTGGGTGGTGTTTTCCTTTTTTGTGCAAACAAACCTTGGAATATTGAATAGTATTCACAGATGGTGGAATTGAAACTTTCAGTTCTATTTTCTTTGCACACACCTTGTTTGAGACAGATGTTTGCTGCTGATACGCTGATAACAATGTTGCGAAAGTGAAATTTAAATTGCCTTAAAATGTCTCCTGAATATGTCAGCCTCAAATCATGTGTATTTTGTGGCAACCCTATTTTCTTAAAGCTCAGCTATGATACAAGCCCAGAATGCCCCGTGTGCCTCTTGTGTGCAAGTGGCCAGCACACCCACTCTCAGTCACCTTGGGGAATATTTAAGGGCAGGCTGGGCTTGCTGCCCGAATAGCTTACTAACTGCCCACTTTTGTGCTCAGGAAATATATATCAAAGCCACAAGAGGGCAGCTTGTCCAGTGAGTCGAGGGGTAAAAAGTGCTTTAGACACAGGATAACGAGGGTGAGAACTTCTGAATTTTTCAAAATGTTTCTTGCATAAGGAAGCTTTTTTATATTCTTAGCCAGCTTCATCCATTTCAAGAGACAGTGTTTTTGGAAATTAAAGGTTTTAGGGCAAGTTCTTTCACTCAAATCTATTTTCACTTTTGTTTGGAATATGAGTACCCATTTCCCCTTGAACTCCCCTTTCCCCCATCTTCCAGCCCTTTTATCCTTGTTCAATCTTTACTGAACTATAATTTACACATAGATAACATTCAAACAATTTTTAGTGCTATGTGGAACACATACAGCCATGGAACCACTGCCCTCATCAAGATATAGAAATTCCCAGCTCTCTAGAAAGTTCTCTTGTGTCTCTTTGCAGTCAGTCTCCCTTTGCAGGTCCGAAAACCCTTTGGATCATTAATCTTTGAAATTTTTATAAAGCATTTTACAAAGCATTTTATAAATGTAAAGTAATGATAATGCACAAATATTGGGGCCCTTTCTAAGAAGCTGTGTGAGGGCTCTGGAGAGATTAAGGAAATTAGAGGCAGCTCCTTTCCAAGACAATTATATGAGTTCTTACTCTTTATAGTTGTGGTGGTAGTTTTAATCTGGCTCATTTTCACTGAGAGGGAGGATTATCGTTAACTGCACAGTTGATAATTATCCATTTGTTCTTTAAAGTTTATTTGTGCTCTAATAATAGCTGATTTAATAATAATGCATTTCTGGCACTTAACTACTTACTGGTATTAATGAGCTCAAGGAATCTTCTCTGTGAAGGAAGTGCCATTATTATCCATATTTAGATGAGGAAACAGGTACATGTGACTTTGATGGATGAAAAGGATAAGTAGAGTTAGTTTCTTGATGTGAAATGTAAGATAAATGAAATTAAAAGCTTAAGAAATGCATGTTCTCATTGATCAAAGTAGTACCCTTAAAAAATTAGTGCTTCGGGCTTCCCTGGTGGTGCAGCGGTTGAGAGCCCGCCTGCGGATGCAGGGGACACAGGTTCGTGCCCCGGTCCAGGAAGATCCCACATGCCGTGGAGCAGCTGGGCCCGTGAGCCATGGCCGCTGAGCCTGCGTATCCGGAGCCTCTGCTCTGCAACGGGAGAGGCCACAACAGTGAGAGGCCCACGTACCACACACACACACACACACACACACACACACACACACACTATATATATATATATGTATATATAGTGCTTCTCTAGATGCACATAATGTCCTTGGGCAGTGTCGTCTGTGGCCATGGGTTGAACGCCATGACAACTTCAGTTCTGTATCCCTGACCTTGCCTGCCAGGCATCCCTCTGTCTGTTTCCCTGGTCCCCGCCTTCATCTTCTCCAGATGGGTCACCCTGCCTTTAGCCCCTCTGCATCGTGGTCAGGAGATCTTTCTAACAGGTAGTTCTGGTAATGCCACCTTCCTGATTTAAATTTTCCAGTGGTTCATTGTGCAATGAAATGTGAGTGCCTTGCGTTTTTCAGCTGCATGTCCTGCTGCCCCCTCCGCTGCCCACCCTCAGTCCAACTACTCGTCATTCTCCAAAGATGCTGCACTCTCTCAGGTCCCCATACCCAGGAACTCACTGTGCCTTCTGGCTGAAAAATGCCCTCTCCTCATCTGTCATCCCTGTCTGCCAAGCAGACTGTTATTCATCCTCCAGAACTTGGCTCACGTCTTCCTTGATTAACCTTGACAGACTTGCAGTCATCTTTCCACTTTCCATTGCTCCTTGTGTCTTAGAGCTGGTGTCCCATTGTTTCATGATGGTCTTGTTTCATGTCTGTGGTCTGCTAATCTGCGGCACCCTGGAGGGCAGCAACTTTGTCTTTTCAACTTGGCGTCTCTCGCCTAGCTCAGTACCTGGACTCCCTATTCCAGACCATTATATACCATGAAGGCAGAGAAGATGCCTCTTTTATTCACCACTGCTATACCCAGTGTCTGGCTTAAGGCCTGACCTGTAGTAGGTATTCAATTAATATTTGTTGAAAGATGAATAGTGGGTGTTTTTAAGTGTCTCATTGCAATGGTTTAGCCCAGGGATTGCCACTGAAAGATCCCCGGCATAATCAAGCCATGGACATATTCTGTGTGGCTTCCCAGTATTTTTTTAAGATTAAAAATTTGGTACCTTTCCTATTTACCACTGTCTACACCACTCCTGTTATTTTTTGCTCTTAGTCTACTTCCTCATTTGTTCCCTGCCTGGTCCTGAGACATAAGGTTGGGGGTACAGAGAGGGAGGTAGTGTATTAGACCTCTAGGGCTGCCATAACAAAATATCAATACCACGGACTGGGTGGCTTAAACTAGAGAAATTTATTTTCTCACAGTTCTGGAGGCTGGAAGTCCAAGATCAAGGTGTTGGCAGGTTTGCTTTCTTCTGAGGTCTCACTCCTTGGCTTGCAGATGGCCACCTTCTCGCTGTGTCCTCACATGGTCATCCCTTGCTTTATATGTGAATGTATCCTAATCTCCTCTTATAAGGACACCATTCATATTGGGTTAGGGCCCACCCATATGACCTCATTTAACCTTAGTTACCTTTTCAAAGGCCCTATCTCCAAATACTGTCACATTCTGATGTACTGGGGCGGGGCGGGGGGCGGTGTCAGGGCTTCAACATATGAATTTAGGAAGGATACTATGCATCTTATAACAGGCAGGAACATGCGCTCTCAGGTACTATGGTCTCTGCCTTGTGTCTGACGAGTGTTTTAGAACTCAGGAGCCATGAGAGAGAGCACTTTGCTCACCAAGGCAGAATCTAGATGGACATAGCACTAGATGGACATGCACCTGCTCCAACACCTGATCTCCTCCACTCTGATCACTTTGATCAGGGGATCATATTCATGTTTCCTAAACAACTGACATTTAGGTAAAGTGCCAGGTAGAACTTAGGTGCTTTTCAGTTTGGAAATATATAGCCTTTCATCCTATTCACTCCAAAAGCTGACGTGTGGGCTGCAAACTACCTTTGCCAAGGGTTCGGTGGACAGTCGAGGGAAAAGCCTTATAGTGACACGGCACCACCTCCATTTGCTGTAAGCAAACAGCCAGGTCCTTTATTACCCTTGAAACCAGCACTCGTGACACAAGTTGGACTCAGAAACAAGTCAAATGCCAACTTTCTGAGGGTCAAAGTTCCTTCAAGCACTGTGTTAATCAAAAGCTCAACCTTAGTTAATTAGGCCATTGAGTTGGGAAGAACTTTGGAACAAATGATTACCTAGTTCAACTGCAGGAGTTAGCAGAGCTCAGTATTTTGTTTCCCAGAGGTAGCTTGCAGACTTGTGGTCTTTCTTGGAGCGGGTGGTAGTGAGACTTCTGTGGGGTTTTATTCATTCTCAGTGAGTTGTAGCATAATAAAGTCTGCTGTACAGAGCCTAGTTAATCAAATGTATTTAATTAAAGATGAAGTGGAATAGGTAGGGAATATTGTTCATATATGGGCAGAAAAGCTAGCTGCAAAGGGCTTCCAAAGGTAAAGAAATATTTAAAACACTAACAGCTCACAGGGCTTTAAACAATTTTGAGTGTTTGGTGATTTACCCTGAAAGACCGCAATTTAATGTGCCTCTGCAGAAAGACATTTAAATGAATATAATAATCATAGCTGCCCTCCATTGAATGTTTTCTCTCATATGGGGCCCCAAGGGCTTCATATATGTTGTCTTGTTTATTGTCACAATGTCCGTAACACGTGGATAAACAGGCTCATATTAGATGAGAAAAAGGAGGATCAGAGAGGTTGAGTAAAACGCCCAAGGTCACCCAGCTAGCAAGCAGTAGAGGTGAGTTTTGAGTACCTGGCCAAACCTGTGAGCTTCTCCTCCCCGTTATACCACCTCTTTATACGTTCCTCTTCTCTCCTTGTTGGACTGAGATTTTTTTCCCTTGAATGTCCTTTAGCTAATATCAACCTGAATAGCCTTGTGGAATTGGCAAAAGGGCATGACCTATTTTCTCCATGTATGTGAGCCAGTGCAGATCTCTTGTACTGACCGGTTATGTAGCTTTCCTTGTAATCCATGCACACACAAAGGTGTGTATTAATCGTAAAACACCATATTTCTTCTTACCGCTTCCCCTCCAACCACTTAGCCATCATTTACTGCATACTCCTCCTTAGCCATCTCTGGGTCAATAGTATTATCTTTTCCATTTCAGAGTTTGGGTAAGAGAAGCATCAGGACACCTCGCATTAGGTCACCTAGCAGAGATCGGCCACTCCTGGGCTCAGTGAGGAGGTTTGGTAAGTCATCTGGCTCCATCTTCACTGGGGCTTAAAAGAACATCATTCAGGGGTGGAGAAAAGTAGGTGAACATTACATAGTGACAGCCAAATGTTAATCCTCTCTCATTTTTTAAACCAACACATCGTTTTTTTTCTGGGTATTTGCCTAATTTACTAGGCCAGAGTGCCCTGTATGTTTTTTGTTTTTTTTAATTAATTAATTAATTTATTTATTTATTTTGGCCGTGTTGGGTCTTCATTTCTGTGCGAGGGCTTTCTCTAGTTGCGGCGAGCGGGGGCCACTCTTCATTGCGGTGCGCGGGCCTCTCACTGTTGCGGCCTCTCTTGTTGCGGAGCACAGGCTCCAGACGCGCAGGCTCAGTAGCTGTGGCTCACGGGCCCAGTTGCTCCGCGGCATGTGGGACCTTCCCAGACCAGGGCTGGAACCCGTGTCCCCTGTATTGGCAGGCAGATTCTCAACCACTGCGCCACCAGGGAAGCCCACCCTGTATGTTTTGCAAGTACCATTGTCCCCAGAAGACTCCCACAGTCAAAAAGAATGACAGAAGCTATATTTGAGTGACTTCGCTTAAAGTCTTTTAATACTGAGTTTTTCTGTAGTGTACACTGCATTTCATCAACTGTAGAATACACTTCCCCCCCACAATTTAACATGTCTGAAGTTGGGATACATCTTGTGGAGATTTCGATTTGGTGAAACACAGCATTCCTCTAATAACCCACAAATGACCAGCATTAAGTGTTCTCTGCCTCCTATTTTTCACAAAGCGCAAGTGCCTTTAAAAACTAAAATTTTTGGTGACTCCATATGATGGTTTTGAGACGAGTAGCCTGTGGACCTCCTAAGCAGCGGTCCTGGCATTCAGAACAACCCATGTGACATCACGGAGCAGCCTCTTAGGCAGCAGGTCCTAGAACAGATACTCTTATCCAAAGCCTGGCTCCCTTCCAGTGCTCTGTATCATGGGATTTACAAGTCAAATACTCTGTTTTAGAATATTTCACTACTATGTCCCCAGAGTGATTTGTTAGCATCCATTTATGTGTGAATGAGTCCAAATTCACATTCATGTTAAATGCATGGGTAAGTAGCATCTTTGTAGAGGTAATGCCACAGAATGGACAGGATTCTCCAAGTCACATGGGTCTGATTTATACAGGCTTTAAGATTTGCAGAACCTCTGTATTATAGGGCCCCATGGGTGATAGTACATTAATCCTTAAATCAGTAGGGGTACAGGTAAATTGGTTAACTAAGGTTTTTCCCTGCACCTACTACGTGCCAGGCTCTGTGCCAGGTACTGGGTAATTAAGAGATTAAGACAGAAAGGATTGGTTTTCTGCCTCCAAGAACCTGGTCTAGTAGTGAAGGCGGACATTAAATAATTGAGTTGTGAGTGGGCTGAAGAAGAATTACAAGGAGTTAAGGGAGTTTAAAACCAGAGGACCTGCTCTGAATGTCAGTGACCACTGGTGAAGGTTTCTTGGAATTTAAGTGCTGTTTTAACTGAGACCTGAAGGAGAAGGAAGGAGTGGTTTACTAGGCAGAGGGCATCTGGGGGCAGGTGGTAGTGACATCAAATGAGGAACAGCTGGAGGGTTTCAACATGGGCCAGCGAGTGTCAGGTTCAAGGAATAAGCATGAACCCAGTGGGGAAAGAGGTAGAGGGAAAATGGCTTCAGATGAACAGACGTCTGTCCTAAAATCAGGATATAGTCACGTTTCTTGAAGAATATTTAAAAGCCCTTAAGAGATTTTTTGTTTTTGTGGTTCAGACATATATTCTTCCTTCTCTATTAGCATCATTTCCTAGAGCTGGATTGCAAGTCCTGTTTTCCTGCCAATCCTTTGAATTCTCCCCAAATCTATGTTCTTAATTCCCTTCATCTACCCCTTACAGGAAGGTGATCAGCTTCTAGTGAGAGATTGTTTTCATTAATAAATGTGTCCACTTTTCTTTTTCTCTACTTACTTGACGGCATCAGGGAAGGGTGATCACTGGCATAGTATAATACATAATTCCTCCATCCAAAAGCCAGATTAAAAAAAAAAAAAAAGATGGTCTAAATAGAACGGACAGAGGCCAGCTACTTGACTCTGCTTCCATTTTGGACCATCATGAGATTCTCAGGTTTTGAAACTTCATGCTCTATGTTCACATTTTCTATCCAGAGTACCGCTAAGCACTTGAGGAACTTCATTGACAGATTCGGAAATTCACACACGTGCATGTACACACATACGTGCATGTACGCACATACGTGCATGTACACACATACACATACCATATACAACATGGAACCCAAGTTCCACTGAATTGGCCTTCTCAAGCTTGCTGGTTTCTTAGTCATGAGTGAATTTGATGTCGTCATTTTCGAGAGGTCTGTTGAGTGTAGGCCCACGCTGCTCCCGGGCCCCTTGAACTGTTCTTGTTCTGGGATATCTGCTGATGCTTCAGTTGTCTTGAGAACTTTAAAAAAAAAATGTCAATGCACAGGCCCTGCTCGCTGAGACACTGATTTAACTGGTCTGAGGAGGGACCCGACTATCAGTATTTTTTGAAAACTCCACGATTGAGTCTCATCTATGTCCCGTGTGGACAACCACGGTTTTACACTTTTGCTTATTAACCTGGTGAATGGCTGTGTATTGCTTTTTCCGGAGAGCATAATTTGCGTTCTGTAGTAGCTGTTTTTGGGCTTGTTTTTCCTGTGGTCTGCGAAGATGGTTTGGGCCTTAAAAACCTTTGGGTCTTAGGAAGACTTTGCCACTGCTTGGTGGATTCCTGTCTGAGAATGGATCCCCTGTTTACACCACCCCATTACATGTCCTGGGAACCACACCTACACGTCCTCCCTATGACACTGTTCAGAATATACAGTTTAATTACTTAACACCTAAAATTTTATAGATTACAGGTGTATCTATAGATACAGGTGTATCTGTAAAATAGATACACCTGTAATAGAACTCCCGTTCTGTGTTACTGGTACAGCTTAAAGATCATGGGAACATTTTTGTCTTATGACAACCCCAGCTATCTATCTGTTGTGATGTTCACTTAAAATGAACAGAGACATAACACAGACACATTTCAGTTCCATTTTAGGTCTGGGGGAAGGTCTTGAAAATCTCATCTGACCTTTACTTAGACACCAGTAAGAAGAGATTAAGAAGTTGATCTAGACCAGTCCCTAGATGCTAAAATGCAGAAACCAAGGCTAGGGGTTGAGAGAGAGGCAGTGCATTGAAATAGTCAAGCCTAGAACTCAGGTCCCAGGTCCCTTAACGCTAATGATCTTTTCTCTTCACTCTGCTGTCTCACTTAAAAATTTTTTTGTGGCTTTTCCTCTTTATTCACACTACCACCTTCCTAGTCCTAAATTTATTCCTGAATTATTGCAATAGCCACGGAAGGGGGAAAAAAACCCAACAAAACCCAGAAGAAACTGCATCAAAATGCCAGCTACGGTTGAGTGTGAAAGGTAGAGGTCTAGATTTAATTTTTATATCTGCTTTTCTGTGATTTATACATTTTCTTTAATAAACAAGTATTACTTTCCTAAAGGAAAACCATAAATAAACCATTAGTGGAATAGCCTTCTTACCGGTTTCTGAATGTATGTGTCTATTACGCAATCCTGTTTGTGGCTCGCTATCAGATCAGATTCCTAAAATATGTTTTTCTCCTGTCATTATCCTGCTTAAACCTTCAGGGGCTTCTGTTGCTCTTGAGAAAAAGTCTAAACTCCTGGAATGCAAAGGTCTCCTTAATCTAGGTCCCACTTCTGTCTGTCCCCGTATCTCCACCTCACCCAGTGCAATCTTCCCTTCTGGCAGGGCCAGCATCCCCCTTGTCCTAGAACCAGGAGAACTCTGTCCAGTTCTTCGGATCATGCTGTTCTCCACTTGGAGAGCCCCACACTCTTTGTCCCTTTCTCTTTATGTGTCCAAACGTTGCCTTTCTAAGCTCAGCTCAAGTACCTCCTTCTCCTGTTCACATTTGTCACTTTTTATCTGTATCAAGGATGGCAAATAGGTTTCATTATATATACCAGGTCCAGACAATTGAGAATAACGTTGCATGGGGAATCCTGAGAGCTCATCCCTGCTCAGAGGGGAAGGGTTCTGTGATCACCAGTGGTTTCTGCCAAAGGCACAATAGGGAGAAGTGACAGAGTATTTGTTACCTATCTTCCATCCAGATGTATAACCATTCTTTCAGACCTGTGATGTCCAATACAGTAGCCACTAGCCACATGTGGCTATCTAAACTAATTAAAATTAAATACCATGAAAAGTTTACTTCCTTAGTCATGAGACAGGCTGGGACCTGGGACCCTTTACTGCAGTGCTTGCACCTGGACGAACGTCTCCTCGAGAGCAACAAAATGCAAAGAAACTATGAGGGACTAAAAATAACTGCAAGCATGTGCAGTTGGGGCAAATTATGAGCATGTCACAAAAAGACCAAAACCCAACTGCCATTTCTGAGGTGCAGGGAGCAAAAGCAGGGTCCTGAGCATGACCCCTGCAAATAGCACCACCAAGGGGGTGGGCAGACCACCAAGCCACGGATCCACCCCATCCTCACCCCATTTAGGGGACCAGCTCACCCCGCCTCGGGGGGTGAGCAAGGGAACCTATTACCTGTTTTTGCTCCCTTGGGCTATAGCAGGAGTCCCAATAAAGCCTTGCCTAACTTCCTCTTCTGGCCTCTTATCAATTCTTATTGATTAACGGGTCCAAGAACCCAGGTTGGTAACAGTAGCACTACCCACATTTTAAGTGCTCAGCATCTACACGTGGCTGTACTGGCCACCATATTGAACAGCAAAGATAAAGAACCATTCTGTCATCACAGGAAGAACCATCAGCTCTGTTTTAGCTGTATAATTAAATAACAATGTAAGACAGAATATATTTGTTTCATGTGTGTGTGCCTTGTTTTCTCAGTGGGCTCAAAAGCTTTTCATGGGCAGGACTCTTCTCTTACACTTGTTTTGTATCCCAGAGCACTGAGCCAGTGCTGGGCATGTATGGAAATACTTTATAAGTATTTGTTGAATTGAGTTTTTAGTACTAACTTGGCAATGTGCTATAAAGTAGAGTAGTAGAATGAGAACTAATTTGGAAATCGGGAAACCAAGTTTCTGGCTCAAGCTCTTCTGCCAGCTAATGTGTAACTTGAAATATTTCATTTAACCAAAGTAGGTCGTAGTTTCCTCAAATGTAAACAGTTATGGACTAGACTACATCGGAAGATTTTTTCCAGGTTTGGAATTTTGTGATACATAGTGTTCATTTTAAACAGAAATGCACTCACGCACACACACACACACACACACACACACTCAGAATGGAAAACTAGCCTGTTAAAAAATATTCTGGCTTATTTTAAATGCCTTTTATCTAATTTCCTGACTATATAACACTATCATTTGAAGGTTTAATTTCCTGCCAGATCTACAGCTAAATTCTTCTTTGAAGAGGATCATAGCAAAGGGAAGATGCCTCCACAAGTGGAGAATGTCAGACTCGGCAAGTGCGATGGAGAATTAGGTAGCCTTTGTCAGTAAGAAGGCAATGGAACAGCTGTCTCATGTTATGACAACCAGACTGCGTGCAGAAACCTCCAGTTTATGCCGCCCACCCTTTGCCCTTGCTCTAAGTAAGAGATCAGCAAACTATGGCCTGCTCTGCTGCCAGTTTTTGTATGTAGCTAAGAATGGCTTTTACATTTTTAAGCGTTTCCCCCAAAAAAGAAAGAGAAAGAAAAATATGTAACCATATGGCCTGCAGAGCCGAAAATATTTACTATCTGGCTCTATACCAATGGCCAGTGACCGTCATGTACAGATCCAACCACTTTTCAAGGCAGATCGCTTTCTGAGATATCATAAGGGCCTGTAGCTCAAACACAGTGGGATAAAACTCCCTGTTCTCCAGGCTCTGAAGACAGGGAAAAGCAATGGGCTGGTGGGGCGAAGGCCGGGCCCCATGGCTCCACCGCCTTTGTATCTGAAGCAGGCAGAGGCCTTGACTCTCAGTGCTCTGAGTGCAAAGCCAGTCCTTGGATCCAGACTGTGCATTCTGGTCTTGACATTGGAAATTTGATGAGTCACAGTTTCTGGCTGTGTCCTCCTTGACATTCAGCATTCACAAGAATAAATTCTGAGGGTTCCTTGAAGGGGAAGGCGACACTCCGTGGTCACCCAAGCTTATCTGAGGAGGGAGCCGGGCTTGCATCTCAGCTTGTTATTCTTTTTCTTTTTCCTCTCTCTGCAGACACTCCTTTCAGTGCTTGAGTTATCTAGACTGAGTGTGCAGATAGAGAGACTGCTGGGAAGGCAGACCCCGCCACCAGGGCAGGGCTGGGCCAGTATCTGAACTCAAGACAGCAGCCCTGCCTGGTGGGCCTGAGGCGAATGGCAAAGTTGACAGTTTTAAAAGTAAAAAATGACTCTTTTACTTTTCCTTCAGATGCCCCACAGCAAGGGCCCTTGGGTTTCCCCAAACCCTCTTTCTCCCTCGGCCTGCTCTCTAGGCTCTCACTAAATCTTTTTTTTAAAATTATTTTTTATTTATTTATTTATTTTTTTCACTAAATCTTGATTTCTAAAATGCACATCTTCATTATCCAACACCCCAGTTCTGGCATCTTTTCTTTTCTGATCTACCCTTTTTTCCCCCCTCCCCTTGTCTCATTCTCTCCTCCAGGATAATTTTCAAAGTTCTATCACCCTTGGCTTCTGGTTACACACAACTGCCTTTAGTATAATGTAGGGTGCCTCACATCTAATAAAAATCCAAATTTACAAAACAAAAGAGATTTGAAAGGTAAATCTTCCCTTTGTTAAAGAAATTTTCCCGAATGAAAGACTAGTATCTCTCTTTCTCCCTCCCTCCCTCCCTTATATGTTTAGCACTTTCTACATTTCATTATAGCCCTTGGTGATTGAGGGTGGGCCCCTAGTTGGCTGCAAGCAAATTCATTTTTGTATTTGCAGGTCATGGGGCACCCCTTTGCCCCCATCCTGGATCATAAAAAAATTTACTTTCTCTAGTTTGTTTACTGTCAAACCTGAGCTCATTAAATATATCCAGTGGCCTGGGTCATGGTCATACAAATAATAGGACCTTGGCTCACTTACAACAATGGTTGCATTTGCTTCAGCTAGTACGGATTCATTTGGAGAACTTACCAATTTATTCTCAAGGATGATCCTAGCCCAGCACCAAGCTCCCAGCAGCTTCCAATTAACAGTAACGAGCAGTGCCTGTGCACCATTTCTCCATTCTAGAATTCCCAGCCTGGAACAGTGCTGTTGTCATGCCCAGGGAAGCATCCATTAGGAAAGTCTGCTCCGAGTCAAATGCTGATGGCCGGTTCTGGATAGAATTCCCTGACACACAGCCTTGGTTTTCATCATGGTTCTGATAGCAGAACACACAACTATGAGACAGAGAGAAGGGAAGCAACAGAAATCGATTTGCTAAAATTTGAGATGCAAATACACAGAAAACCCCATCATCTTTGGGATTCTCCATTATTCAGAGTTCAGTGTAAGCCTAATAGTTACAAGCTGAGATTTGGGTGTCTGAGTTCCAGTCTTGCCTTCCCCCAATAACTAGCTTTAGTTAACTAGGGATCATAATAATACTTGCCACATAGGATTTTGGAATGATTGAAGAGGTAATATTTGTCAAGAATTTAGTGCTGGGTCTGGTACACAGTGGGTGTTTAATAAGTGTTGGTATTAGTGTGTTAGTACATGTGTGAGGGGCATGGTCTACTGCAGCTTTTCTCAAACTTTTTTGGGCTCAGCACATCTTAACAGGCAAGTAAAATAAAGGACACTCAATGAGATGTAAACTTCAGATAAGCAATAAGTAATTTTTTGGTATAAGTATGTCCCAAATATTGCATGGATACTTATGCTAAAATATTATTTGTTGTTTATCTGAAATTCAAATTTAACTGGGCATCCCGCATTTTTATTTGCTAAATCTGGCAACCCTGTCTTTACATTCTTAAGAATTATTGAGGAACCTGAAGTGTATTTGTTTATGTGGGTTGTATCTGTTACTATTTACCACATTGGAAATTCAAACTAAGAAATTAAAAATATTTATTTATTAAGTACTTAAATAATCGTGATTTCTTATGTTAACATAAATGACATTTTATGAAAAACTATATAAAAAGTAGATGGTAGAAACCACATTATATTTTTGCAAATCTCTTTAATTACTGGCTTGATAGAAGTCAGCTGTATTCTTTTTTTTTTGCGGTACGCGGGCTTCTCACTGTTGTGGCCTCTCCCTTTGCGGAGCACAGGCTCCGGACGCGCAGGCTCAGCGGCCATGGCTCACGGGCCCAGCCGCTCCGCGGCACGTGGGATCTTCCCGCGTCCCCTCCGTCGGCAGGCGGACTCTCAACCACTGCGCCACCAGGGAAGCCCCAGCTGTATTCTTATATCTGCTTCTGCCTTCAGTCTGGTGAGATATGTTACTTTTATCAAAGTAAACAAAGAATACTCAGCTTCACAAAGATATGTATTTGGGAAAGGGAGGGGTATTGTAATAGCCGTTTCAGATAATTGAGAACATTCTTCTTTGATATTAAACCCAAACTCTACAAGAGATAGTTTCTTAAAGATTAGTTGCAGTGTAGAATCTGAAACCATATCAATGAACTTTTCATACTCATATTAAAATCCACTGGTTTATCTTGTACTTTGAATGGATCTTTTACTATGCATGATTCTATAACATCGTGGATTGGTCATTTGGAAAATATTAGTTCACTGAGTTGTGAAGATGATCCAAATATTGACACATTTCATTATACAATATTTTAAAAAATCACATTTAATAATGTCACAACTAATCTCATCAGAAAAGCACTTAATTATTGGCAAGCTGTCAAGCTCATGGTGGTGAATTCAAGTTCTTCAAAATTTTAACTTTTGCTAGAAAGCTTAAATTTTATCATTGGAAACAAATAGTAATACTATTAGTTGTGTTCTTTGAAGTGACAGGCACACTTCACTCATTTTTCCAGAAATTGTCTACCAAAAACCCACATCCGGATAGCCATAGTTTATCTGCTTCAAGTAAAAATAGTGTTCCATGCTTTCCATGATGAAAGCAGCTGTAGCTCAGTCTGTAACTCAGTCACACACATGACTTTCCTTGAGCCTATGATCATAATTTATTATGCAGCAAAAGTGCTTGTACTTGCTTCCCATTTCATCACAAAGAATATTTAAAAAGGTATATGCTCAAAACATAATAAAATTAATATTTTCCTGCTTCAAGTATGTTCTTAAGAAAAACTGCCTCTTAAAAAAAATAAAATAAAAACAACTTCTAGTGCCTGGCAATAAAAAAATGCTATGATTACTAGTACACATTTGTGCCACTGTCTTATTCTGTGCTGAGGTACCAGCAGTTTTACCTTCTGCCTTTTCATCATTGGTGCAAATGTCAACACAGTGAAAAAAAGGGCAGAAATGTTAGTATTATTATGAAAATAGTTTTGACTTTGCAGACCTCTGAAAGAGTCCTAGGGTCTCCCAGGGGATCCAGGGACCTACCTCACTTTGAGAACTACTGATCTAGTGGCTGATGACCCAGTGAAAGACATTCCTGGACAGTGCAGATTCATCACGTGTTCCCTTCATCTGTTCCACCGTCTCCTTCCTGAAGCAGTTTGGGAAGACACCAGGGACTATTGGGACCTTCCTTAGGGTTTGGTTTAGGCTGGACTAGGGAACCAGCAGTTTCTGAGGCCTCACTCACAATGCTCTCTGAAGCCCTCTTCAGAAAACTGAAGTGGCTTGAGTGATTCAGGGGAGTTTCATGACCTTTCCAAGATTCTGGGAGACCTACTAGTTCCAAATAAAATATTCACCTCCTGCTGCTGCTTCCTCTCCTGTCACTAGTCTCCGAGAGAGCACAAAACTCCTTTCAGAATCTGGAATCATCTTGCAGGCCAAATATATGCTAGATTCAAATATACCTAAGCTAGAGGTGGGCCCCTGGAACTCACAGACACTCTGGAACAGGCCCACGGTGATAGAGCAGCACACGCCAGAGGTTGTTTTTTCTGCCCTAACAGAACTTGGCAGTTAAAAATACTAGGGGCTCACCCGCATGCTGGCATACCCAAAACAATAGCACAAAACTCGATTTAGAATTGCCTGGCTGGAAGTGGGAAAATGCTATTATAAAACATTGATATGGTGTAGAAGGCACGGGTCTTCCTCAGGGACACAGAATTTAGTCTCTGAGCAGCAAGAGGTAGAATATTTGAATACAGTAGCACACCAAGGGCTATACGTAACACAGGGAATTTTAACACAACCTACAGTGTTTAAAGTCAAGTATCAAATTTGTGACCATAGGAAAAAAACGAACATAAAGGCGTACGTGAAGTAGGGAAATCCATACTATCTGGATGGTTTTTGTGGTCAAATGAGGGCCCCAATAACAGAGTTTGTCAGTAGATTTCAAAGTGAGCAGGACAGATTGTCTTGGGGATAAAAAGAAAAGGTGAAAGGAAGGGATTGGGGAACTCAAGGAAAAGGAGTTGAAGAACAGGGCCGAACGGGTTCTCATAGAGTCTAGAAAGCATACACAGGTGGCTCTGGATTTGGGCAACAGACACTTAGTCCCTAGACTGAGCAGGCTGCAGGGTCCTTGTGTCAGGAGAGTGTGGCTCAGGTGAAGAGCGAGGACTCGGATTGGATCTGCTTTGATTCTCAGATCTGCCCTTATTGGCAAAGTGCGTGCCCTCGGGCAGGCTCTTTGAACCTATCTCCTCCTCCTCTGTTTGATTAAATTAAATGAGATTGTATATCAAGTACCTGGTGAATTGTAGGCATTTAATCATTGGTTCTTGTTTCTTGGCGTGATTTGATGGTTAGTTTATTTGCTACCCTGTCTTTATAATCCACTTTTCTCATTCTCTCTGAATACAAAACAAAACCAAAACAAAACCTACTACATCAAAACCCTAAACTCTTGGGCCTCCAGTCATTCCTGGAGTTTACTCTATGGAGGCACTACTTTGGATTCTGATATTATGTCTTCACATTTTTTTCCTTCAGAATTAAGATATATTCCTTAACAGTAAGCACTGGACACTATGCTAAGGGTGCAGAGGTGGATACTGTTATGGTCTAGAAAACTTTTGACATACACATAAATATGCTGGTGCAGCGTGGCATGGGTACCCAATAAGGAAAGACTCCTATGAAGTGAATAATTATTCCCCAGTCATGCAGCTTTGTCACTTTGGAGATTTGCTTCTCTTGGGTTTGCCTAAAGAAGGGCACACAGGGCCAGCAGTAGCCAGGAGGTGCGTTATGGGGGTCAAGTGATAGACTCTAAAAATAGGGTGAGAGTTTGACAGTCCAGAGAGGGGAAGAAAGGAGATGAGGAGAAGAATGCTCTGAGAGGGGAATATGCCACAATTAGTAGTGAGACCCGATTAGACCAGGTGGGGACTTTGGGGCACTGAGAAGAGGTACATTTGAGGGTGGGGAGTCAGGTGGTCAGGGCCAGGAACGGCAGTAGGGCAACCCTGGCCTGTCAGGAGAGCCAAACTTCAGCCCCATGACCTCGGGCCAGCTGTTGAATCTTTCTGGATCTCTCTTTAGTAGAATCTGGATGATAACACATCTATCTCACCTCCCTCACCGGCTTGTTTGATATATCATGTAAAATAACAAGAAACAGGATGATGGGAATAATTGCTGTGCACATCTCTCTCTCAAGGATGCAGGGCAGAAAAGGAAGGAGGGTAGAAAGGGGAAAAAAGAAAGAGAAAATGAGGAAAAAAAAGACAGAAGGAAAAGGAAAGGGAGGCAGGCAGGTATCTATGTTAGAGGGCAAGATGAATTCAAGAGGAGAAATGTGAAAGCACAGGCACTGACAGCCTGGGCTGGAGACCAGGAAGGCCCCCTCACCACGCCCCTGAGAGGCAGATAACGGGCATTTAGGATACCCACCCAAGGCAGATCAGTCATAGCCCTAACCTAAGGCATCTGTGATACAAGGAAATTGAAAACAAGATAAGACTTATGTACAGGAGGTAGGGGGGAGAAAAAAATGAACAACAACCCTAAAATGCTTTGAAAATGTGTATATGCCATTTTCTAGGCTCTCAGATTGGGAGTGCTGTCAGTTCTTTGGCAAATCTTTTCTGTTTCTAGACATTTTTACTTTATAGATGAGGGAACGGGCTCAGAGAGGTTAAGTGATTTGCTCAAGATCACACAGCTGGTGTGAAGAAAAGCCATGACAGCAATTCTGTGTTCAGTTTTCTTTTTTCCCCGCTGGATATACTAAAGGTATGAAATGCAGAATTCTAAGTATTCCTGGGGACTGGGTTAGGGGGTAGGGCCCAGAGAAACGGTTTTCATAGTTGCCTAACCTGGCTGTGTGTGAGATTCCAAAGCCAAAGTCACTTCTTTCTTCTCCTCTCTACAGCCTTGGTCTCTTTTCATAGAGTAGGCTTGACCGTCACTTGATAATTCTGTTTTCTCATTTCTCAGTTCCAAGAGCAGGTAGGTGCAAGCGGCCCACTTGAGCTCCAGACTCCAGCCATGTCCATATGTAGTTTCTGTAAAGCCAGGCCGACGATCCCTGGACACCCTCTCTTTTTATCTTGTTAACCCTGGTGGTACCAAGAGGCACCTGACATTCTGGGTATGCTAATAATTCAGTGCCCGCAAGTTTCTGTTATCCTCCAGTTGTAATTGTTAACTCGAATGGAATGCAAAACTTCTGGTTTGGAGCAGAGTTGGTTTTTAACTGTGAATTACTTGAGGGATATGGAAAATGGGGAGTACATTTTGTGTTTTGTGGAAGATGGTTTATGAAAAGCTTTTTTGGAGTCGGATTTCCTCTGAAAAATAGAAATCTATGGTACATGTGTAGTTGCGCTGGTGTCTACAGATTCACTGGGGGACTCTACCCTCTGTTAACTCTTGCCTTTAACACTTTTTCATTTAGAAAGCCAAGACTTGCTTGGGGATTAGAACACGAGCTTATCATAATGCCACTTTAACCAAAACAGAACACCACACAAAACTCAGAATGCTTCTAGTATTAAGGTTTATTTCTGCGAGCCCTTCCTCTAGCCGCCCTCCATCCCACCCCTTGCAAGTCTGGGATTTTTTTCCCCTTAAGGAGAAGTGTGGAAATAGAGCCCGCCTGTTCATTTGCATCATTGCACATCACACGATATCTCTGCGACCATTATATTGTGTTCTCTCAATGGTGTTTGCTCTGAGGGTGGGACTCAAGGCTGTTTAGTGTCTCGTAAAACATTTACCAAAAGCACTGAGCCATGGTTTTGAAGGGCATTCCGTTGCCAGAGCGTGTGGGAGGAGAGAGCCAGCCGGGGAAAGAGCGCTCCAGGTGTTTGGCAGGTACTTGTTTCATAGTTTAGAATTTATACATGTTTAGAATTTCAGATTGCGTACCGATTCGGCTTCCCTTCTGCTGAAGGGGCGGGAATGGTGAGGGGATGAAGGGGGCCAAGTGATTGCTTTGCAAACTCTTATTTTTCCGTGGCCTGGAGTCCCCGGATAATTGTAATCTTCAGTTTCAGTCAAACGTTGTTTTCAGTTTTACTAGGGGGAGGTGTGTGTCATGGAGGAGGTGAAATCTGCCTGTGCTTGAGGTTTTCCAGGGGCCTGAATCAGAACTTAGCATTTGCTCTAGCAAAGAATTCGGAACCAGGTGCGGCGTTTCTAGGAGACGACGTGTAACCTTGTGATTTGCGCTTCATTATACCCCGTGACTCATTCCATGAAAAGCTTTCGCTAAATGGTGGTTCTGGTTGCTTGAAAATACTCTTAAACTTTCTTTCCTCCCCCATCCCCTACCCCGATTAAAGGTCAGCTTGAAAGACTGCTTCTTATCCTCAACTTTTGTTTTTAGAACGCAGTTGCTAGGAGTAACTTTATATACTGGTCATACATAGTTTTGGAGAAACTAATGACAGTATTTCTTGAGAATACTAAGTATTTCTATTCTAGCTTATTTTTTTTTCTTTTGTAGAAAATACGAGCGTACATGATAAAACTAGAGCCGTAATCAAATGTTTACTTTTGATCAAGTGTAATAATGATATCCTGGACACAGATACCTGGAACTGTGTTATTAGTGGCTAAAACCCAAACGGGAGATAGGAAAATCTAGAAAAAGAATAGCTGCAAAAGATTTCTGTAATGGCCAGTTTTTGGGGAAAGAAGTTGCAGTATAGTCTTTGCGGTGTAACAAGCATATGGAATCTTTAGTGTGTTTATCTTATGGTGGGAAACCTCAGCATGAAGAGGGAACTAAAGTTAAGATCAGACTGCAAGCATATTGATTTATGAAAGAATGTGATTTGGGTACTCTTTTGCCCAGTGACGCTGGCAGTAAGAAGCTGAGAGTCTTCTGACAAGTTCCCAGTCATTGCAAAATGGCTGGAATAAATGATTGTTTCAAAATTAGAGGAAACTTCCTTCATGGGAAAAACGTCCCTGTGGCTTTGTGTACTTAGGCAAATGGGACTAAATCTAACAACTGTGGAGGGCCAAAGACATCCAGTTCACTTGAGGGAGAGCAGATTTAATTATTTTTATATGAATATCAGAAAATTGAGTCATTTCACTACCCTGACTACTGGAAGTTTATGTAACTTGCCACAATCAGATCAATATTGTTCTTACCTCTTCTAAAATTTCAAAACAGGGGTAAGAATACTTGCTCTCTACTTGTCTGTCCTATAGATGCACCTAGATTGCTTAAGAGTCTGTCAAACTTTTGACCTTCAATGATACCTCATAAATCCAAAATAGACCCTGACCGGGGAAGGAAGTCATGTGTTAATTCCACTGTCTCTGAAGTAGGTTGATACAGTTTTACATTTGAAATTTTGTCAGAGGAACAGAAAGACTGGAAAAAATTCTAAAAATAAATCCCCTTTAGATACTTGTCATTCCCTGCTTCCCTTTATTTCACTGGGAAATTCCTATTCCGTGCAGTTCCTTTGTTTGGCTTTTTAAAATTAGAAGTCCCAAAGATCTGTATGGAATTGTAAGAAACTAAGGCCAGCAAAGGCTACATTTACATCTCTCATTAGGAGGGTTTTTTTGTGTGTGTGTGTGTCTGTGTCTGTGTGTGTGTGTGTGTGTGTGTGTGTGTGTGTGTGGTACGCAGGGCCTCTCAGTGTTGTGGCCTCTCCCGTTGCGGGGCACAGGCTCCGGATGCGCAGGCTCAGCGGCCATGGCTCACGGGCCCAGCCGCTCCGCGGCATATGGGATCCTCCCAGACCAGGGCACGAACCCGTGTCCCCTGCATCGGCAGGCGGACTCTCAACCATTGCGCCACCAGGGAAGCCCTCTCATTAGGAGTTTTTGCAGTTACATGGTAGTTTGTTAATTGATCAACTCAGATGTCAAATTAAACCCTGTGTACATTGGCCCCTATCTCTGGCATTTTAAACTTTGCTGCTATTCCATGTGATATGTTAATAATGCTTCTATATCAGGCTGGCTTTATAAGGCGTATATTTGAGTAAAGACTCTCCACAAAGATAGTTGTCATCTGTTCCTTCTGTCCTTTAGACTGCAAGTTCTTGGTTTGTAATATGTCATAAAGGTGAAATCTCCAGGGACAATAATAGGCCCCAAATTAGGCGGTGGTTTGCGACGTGCGGTAATGCCCAAGGAGTCATGGTTGTTTTGGCTTGCTTGGACAGAGCTGTCACCAGAAGGTATGGGTGGGTGACACCACCTTTTTGGGTGCCCGTGCCAGGAAGGTCACATTCATGGGAACTTGGGATCAGAACTATGCAGGCAAACTAGAGGAATCATCATAAAGACCCAGGGCTACTTTGGGCTGGTTTTGTTTTGGTAAACACTGAATTTGTATAGGTTAATCAAGCAACGGTTAACAATCCTTCACTGGTCTAGTAACTCAAGGTCTTGAGTTAAGGCAAAAAACAGTCTTCACAGTAGTCAAAAAATTAACACTATTATGTCCGTCCGGGCCTCACTCTGTGCCATTGGCTCTTGGTTTAGACATCTTTCAGTAGAATTCCTGTTTTCTCAGTGCACAATAAATCAGAACTCTTCTTTGTTGGCTAATGATCATTCACTCATTCAACAAGTACTTACTGAGGTCTCATTCTAGGCTAGGTTCTAATCTCTCAGTTCTCAAATGTTCCTTCCTCAAGGTGGCCTTCCCAGACCCCCTAAATTAGGTCCTATACCCCTGTCCCTTTAAGATAGTCATCACCCTTGTTTTATATTAATACTTGCCTCTTCTGCCAAAAAATAAGTCCCCCTTACATTATGGATTGCAAGTGTCTTATTCACCACTATATCTCCAGTGCTTAGCACATACTGGGCATTCTAAAGACAGGTACCAGATACATGAATAAATGAATGAAAGAAAGCAAATGGTAAGAACCAGGAAGGTTAGCGGCAGGCACGTAACAATGAAAAATAGCCCCTGATAACAGGGAAGGGGCAAAAATTACTGTCACCCAGTTTAGAAGCAATGGCCCCTGAAGCCATCATTTCCTCTCAGCTCAGCTCAACCATATAAGTTTCTAAGGATAGCCTTGGTTCACTAAGAAGAAGAATGTGCTCAGTAGCATTTAAGATGATAGGACTACAAATCATTTTGTAAAGATTTTCATCCAAGAAAGTAATAGTTTTCTTACTTAAATGGATACATTCAGTTATTTGGAAAATTTAATATATGAGTAATATTTTATTCCTACAATTATGAGGTACCAGTGAATATATTTATCACTTATACAAAAAGAGCCTAGAAGAATGCATGAGAGAAAAACTTCCATGTAATGAAATTAAGTCAAGTAAGTGCTTTAGAAAATATTATTTCAAATATTATTTATTCAAGTATAACATAAAGGCAGTAAAATGAACAACTCTTAAGTGTACAGCTTGAATTTTTACATACACTTGTGTAACCACCAGTCTTAGTTCAAGGTACAGAACATTTTCAGTGTCCCAGAAGGCTCCCTTGTGCCTCTCCTCTCTGTCACCCACCCTGCTCCAGGTAACCATTATTCTAACTTCTATCACCATACATTAGCTGTTCTTGAACTTCATAAAAGTGGAATCATATGTATGTGCTCTTTTGTACCCGGCTTCTTTCACTCAACATTACTTTATGTAGCTATATATTCCTTCATTGCTGCATCGTATTTCTTTGTAAGAATACCCCACAATTTAATAAATTTGGTGGTGGGGGGGATTAAAAACATGACTCTATGAGCTGCAAATTATTCCCTGTGTGTGCCAGCCCTTTCAAATTAAATGATTTTATAAAAGGTGGGTTGGAAATGTTATCACCTGAAAGGGCGGAAGGAGAGAAGTCTTTCTGGGAGTGGATTTGCTAAGTACTCTGCACAGGCTGTTTGTTTAAGTGAAACCAGCACCCTAGGAGGCGACTCCCACGGTTTGCAGATGAGGAAACTGAGCCTGAGAAAAGTTTCATGACTTCACAGTTGGTCTGAACTAACACACAAGTGGTTAGTTACAGTAGAGAGCAATCCTGTCCTGGCAGAGGCTGTGCCAGGTGACTGCTGAGGCTGTGCTACCTCATTAACAAAGACTCAGCTTTTATACAGTAGTGCAGACCTGTGTGCCTCCTGCTGGAAAGCTGGCCATTGACCTGACTTTTCTTAGGTCATTTTCTCTATCTTTCCCTTCAAAATTTGTTTTGTTTTGAAAACAAGCAAACTTTTCTTTATGAGTAAATTTTTGTGGCTTATGAATTTTTTTTTGAGTTGCACGTGGTATAATCTAAAATCTAATTAGCAACTATTGAGGTTTTTTTTTAATTTTGGCTGTGCCACACCCTGGCCATGGCAGTGAAAGCACCAAATCCTAGCCAGTAGACCACCAGGGAACTCCTTAAGATCAGGTTTCAATATCAATGCATAAAGAAATGTTCAATCACCATAAGAAAGGATGGGTTAATTTCCAAGTCAGAATTGCTGAGAAATTTCCTGGGAGGCAAAAGTCACATCTTTCAATGTGGGGTTTGAAGTGTTTTAAATCCGAACTCCCAGAAGGGTCTATATGTTGAATTCTCTGACTCATCTGATCATCTTGGAAATGAACAAAATTTCTAAATTTCCTTTTCCTTACTACCTTTCTTGATTTTCCATCCTACAAGTATAGGCATTCACAAATGTTCCATTCCTGCTTCAAAATTTATCAGAAACTTGCTTATAATGTCCTTCAGGTAGACTAACAAAAGGGAGCATATACCCTTTAGATTTTTTTTTTCTAGTTGGGAATAAAAGAGGTTATGTTTTTAATTTTGCATTAATATTGTAAGGCAGATCAGTGTGATCAGATCATCATTTCAGTGAGACCACAGATAAGCGTCCCCCTATGCCCAGAGGAAGACAAGAGAATACCCTGAGTGTCGCAGTCAGTTGTTTTAAGTCACTTTTAGAAAAAGCAAGAGATGCCCAGATTCTTTGCTTCAAAGGTATCATTATTTTCTCAGTTAGTAGAAATCCCCTTTCATATGGGATGCTTGAAAGCAGTCATTGAAGATTTGATTTGATTATTTTTAACTTTATGAACCACCACAGGAACAATATCTTGTATTTGTATACTTTAAAAAATACGTTCCCAAATTTTTATAGTTATCTTTTTAAAAAAATTCTGAGATGTAACATATACCCATTTTGTGTATGAGAAAGCTGAAATAGAGAACCTAAGGTCACACCTTGTTAGGGAGAGAGGTGACATCCAGACTTTCGGCCTCCATGTTGCCACCTCTTCCCACTGCCCACATAGCCACCCAAGCAGTGTTTGGTGAACTGCATCAGCCATTAAAAATAGCTCTCCTTCAAAACCGTCTTTGGTCTGTGATGGCTTCTCAAATCATACCATTTGTGCACTTACTATGTGTCAGGCATTGCACTGGCTACTATATGTATATTATCCCCAATTCTTGAAACAATCCTGCAAGCTAGGAATCATTAACCCCCTTTACAGGTGGGGGAACTGAGTCACTGAGAGCTCAAGAGCCTTGAATAAAGCCACATCACTTAGTAAGTGCTGGAATCTGCCTTCACACTCAGATTAGTTTGACCCCGAAGCCCATTCAGTTTCCCCACGCCATCCTGCCTCTCATCAGTAAATAGTGTCTTTCCATTATCTTCTCAATTACAACTGAGACAAGTGCAGGAGCCTTAAAACAAATTGTTGACAAGCCTTAACTCACCTCAACACGTCTTCCTGACAAATGGGCATTTTCTTTAGAACTTAACAAAGACATGTACTGTGTTGTATTCAGTTAAAAAAAATTTTTTTTTTAACTCTTGGAGCCATAGGAAAACTAGATTTGGTTGCCATGTGGTCAAGTGTTGAGTGCAGAGGGTCCTGTCTTCATCAGTGAGACTGGGGGGCCCCTGATGGGGATGCTGGAAGAAAGGGTAGCTCTTTGAAAAGGTGATTGGTCCAGGTGATTCTCAAGATCTCTCTAACTCTCAAGATTGTTGTGTTCTAAAAAACAGTTCCATGATGGAAAATTGGAGAGAAGTGTTCAAAGCCACTGCTTATTTCTCTCCATCAGAGTTATTGTTTTCCTTCACCAAACAGCCATGTCTTGAAGTGGAATCAAGTGGTTTCCAGCATCCAAGACAACTATAGTGTGGCTGCAGATAGGATGGTCTCAAAACACTGAGTCAGCCAGAAAGATACCTTGGATGCCAGTTGGGTACAAAACAACACAGTCATGAGGTTGACTACATATTGGTCTTGTCCTGTGTGATAAAACCAGAGCCAGCCAGCAGCCGAGCGTTCTGCCCTTCCCAGTACAGTGGCTTTCTCTGTACGGCACTTTTACTTTTTCGGCAAATTTACCAACCTTCTGGCAGTTACTGTTAGGATTAATCGAGATAACATGCAGTATATGAAAGTATCTGGCACATCATGGGTGATCTTAGTTTGCCTTCCTCTCAAACAGGATTTCCTGGAAGGAAGTTGGCATATGTGAATGGAACTGGACTCTTACTTAATAGTGAATTCAGTGGATTGAACATTGTCACATAGACTTTCTTCCCCCTTAAGGATTGTGAAACCTCACCATTTAAATTCCCCATTGTTGAAGTGAGCCCGATCTCTGTGTCAATTGCAAATGCAAACTTTGAGTAGAAGCAAAACAAAGGCTTTTATTCTACTCCTCTAATTAAATGGCTTCTTATTGTAAAGCTGTAAGAAATGCCCACTCTTTCATTTTTTAATAACAAATAGCGTAGTTCATAGGCACAGTCCCTGCTGTTGTTTGAATAGATATGTCAGAGAGAGTAAGATCATATAATGAGGGTGTTAAACAGGGCATCTGCACACATCACAAATGATTGAATATAATCCCATTCATAAAATGATAAGGGTTTTACTTGCTACATAATAGGATAGCTGTTTTCATTGGAATTTTTAAATGAAATATTTTGTAGAAGATGTCAGGCTCTGAGGAGTTGGGGTGCTATAGAAAGAACACTGACCAGGAATCAAGGAATTGATTTATGCCTGGGCCTTCTTCCAACTCATCTGTGACTTAGAGAAATTTCTCCATGCTTCTGGCTGCTATCTCATCTGTGTACTGTCACATTGAATGCCTCTCAGGAACATTCTGCTGTTTGTGCAGTAAAAGTTTTGTTTTGCTTTTAATTCTAGGAAGTGACACTGATTTGGATATTGTACTGTTATTCTACAGAAAAAAAATTAAATATCAGAAGATTCTGGCCTATGAAGTTTAGTCCAACCCTTCTTTGTCTTTGCCATAAGAAAAATTAAGGAATAAAGCAGAAACTAACACACCATTGTAAAGCAATTAGACTCCAATAAAGATGTTAAAAAAAAAAAAAGAATAATTAAGGCATCTTCTTATTCTTAAAAGTAAAAAAAACAACAAACAACCTTTTTCATTTTTATAATTTGCCTTCAGAAGTTGACTGTCCTTTGCCCTCCCTAAGCACTTCTTTGGTAAAAAACCTGCTGCATACAGATATTTTACAAATGGCCTATTTCTGGGCCACGTAAAAGTGGTGACCAAAATAAGAAATTTGAGTGGAATGTGAACAAATTAAGTTAATAATGATAATTTTTGATGGGGAAGGATTTTCAACACAAGGAAGTCATTCAGTATTTTATTAATTCAGTATTCTATTCACAAGGTCTTATCATGGAATCTGAGAAGTAAAACAACAGAAAAAAGTCGAAAGGAACAGTCTAATTCACAAAAGAGAAATACTGGTGTATAACATTAGGAAGAAAGTCAGTTTTGCAAATAACCTGCAAATTAAAACAACAGTGAGGTACCATTTTCCTGCCATGAAAGCCAACTTCCTTATATATGTCTGGTGGCCACGCATATCGGTATGACCTAGTAGGGAAAACAGTTTGGCAATATATATCAAGAACCTTAGAAATGCTCAATCCAGTAATCCCATGGATGGGATTCTGTTTGAAAGAAATAATGTAGAAGAATGTAGAGGAACACCGCTGAAGAATCAAACACCCAAATTCCCACCCATGATGAGAGAGAGGGTTTACAATTTTATATTTAATTATCCATATTTCCATATCCTATCTTCTTACTTCCCTATGGCCTTTAATAAGAAATCATCTACCCCAGTGTGTGTGTGTGTGTGTGTGTGTGTGTGTGTGTGTGTGTGTGTGCGCGCGCGTGTGATGTTTTTCTGTTTTCCATGGTGAACACTGATTTTTTTTTTGTATAATCAGAAAAAGCATATGAAATGTTATTTCTAAAGATCACTGAAATTCAAAGTCTCCTGCTGCCCGAGCCACAAGATAAAGAGAGTAAACACTGTCCAAGGTGACGGGAGCAGAAAGCAGTGACCATGGGAAGAAGCTTTTTGACCTTCCAACTGTATGCTGCTAGTAAGAACTCTTGCACCCTCTGAGTCTTTTCAGAATGCCCAGGACTGGTGTTACTTGTGCCCACAGCTCTCCTCCACTGCCTCCTCCCGAAAATGCGAGTATGCAGTTCACCTTTCATGAATGATCTTCTTCCGTGATCTGGAGGGAACCTTCTCCTTCCAATTCCTGTCACCCACTGCTGGCCATCAACAGCCACCAGAACCTCTGCAGACCTCACCTCTATGTAGCCTCCCTCTACCTTGAGACCACGTTGTAGGGAGGATTCCCTTGCCCAGTGCAGACTCATCATACTTCTATTGCATTTGTTCTTCTCTCTCAGCTTTAGGTTCTGATTTCAAGTCTTTGTCGTTCTTGTTTCAAAGACAGGGAGTGAAAGAAGAGGGAAGATATAAAGGTCAGATTTTAGTCACCGGTTCTGAGCCTGTGACGCAACACTGCCCTACGTCTGTTCAGGCTTAACAAATTCAACTGTTTTCAAGTTCTATATCATTGAACAATGACTGGTTCACACAGTCATTAATCTCTCTCCCCGCCTCTCCTCCTCCGCCTCGCCCCCCATCAGAGAGATGGGAAAAACATGCACTAAGCCAGGGCATTTATTTCTCAACAACACTTGGAGAGTCCTGTCCACTTCCTCATTCATACTTGACTTCTCAATTCAGACCAGGCTCATTCATTGAATGAAGTTCTGTACTCTTTTCTGAACAGAGTAACAAGGACCAATCAAACAAATATCCTCTGGGAAATAACGTCAACATGATTACAATACAACAGGCGATTTGTCCAATTCGGCAGACCCACCCTAGAAGGCAGGCAGGCAGACCTGCTTCAGACATACCCAAAACAGCTAAAAATGCCCAAACTTGACCTTCGTGTGTATTCATTCTGGTGAGCTGACAGGCCAGAATCAGGGGGTTTTGCTGCAGACTGTGTTAATGCTTAAGACTGCCTGGATGGGAGATTGAGCTGGGGGAAGCAGGAGATGGAGGAAAGAATATGTGTGTGTGCTGGGGCTTGTGGTGGAAGTGGTTTTGTGGTTACTTAATATTGGTGTCAGGAAGGGAATTCTGCCTCTGGAAACGAAGAACTAAAAGACTAAAGTAACATCACTTGAGCTACTGAGCTTCATTTGGCTCTCATCTGAACCTTTATTGAATCTTGAAAAAGATGACCTCCAATATTCATAGTGCATTAAATGATATTGGTGCCTTCTGCTCACCACTTGAATGGAAAGGGCGTTGATTAGCTCCTTGCCCTCTACCAGACTGGATAACAACATTTCTAAGACTTACTAACCTGCCCCAAATCTCTTATTCTTCTGTCTGGGGGCTACCCTATGAATCTAGACCTGTGTGTCCAATACAGTAGCTAATAACCACATGCAATGCAACTATTTAAGTTTAATTAATTAAATATAAATAAATTAGGTCCTTGTTTGTACCAATACATTTCAAATGCTTAATAGCACTTGCTTGGTAGCCACTGTATTAGACAGTGCAGATAGAGAATGTTTCCCTCATCACAGAAAATTCCGTTGGACAGCACTGATCAAGATAACCTGTTCAGTATCTGAGAGTATGAAGTAAAGGCCGTGCATCCCTCTACCCTCTGAGATTAGAACCATAAGCAACAGAACTCCTGGATTTGTTTTATATGCCACCCTTATTTCTGTTTTCCACATCTTTGCCATACAACCTTCACTGTAACTTTTATCTTCATGTTATATGAGATATGTATGGCCTTAGGTTGCAACGGTCAAGTTCAAGTTTTGATTATGCTCAAATGAAGACCAGGAGTATTTCCCTGTTTTTATTTTACTCTTCATCATAAATGAAACCATCATCTGAACTCCTGTGCACATTTGGACTCCAAATTAAACCTTCAGTCACCTGGAGCTTTTGTTTTATTACTACTGTTTTTTTGACATTGTGGAATTCAATGAAGAACATAATTGTTCCAGAGCCCAGTTTAAGTACCTATTCCCCTTGCAGACATTTCTTCAAAAACTTAGAACTTGAAATTCATCAACAAGTGAAACCTGAATAAGAGACATGACATAGACCAAAGAGTAGATCACAGGCCCATAGTCTATGTTTTCTGTAATAGATTTATTACTAAAAAGTTGTGGTTAAAGGGAAATCTAGCAAACCAATCGAGTTTTCAATGTGTCGAGGAAGCAAAAGAGAGTACTGGGGTAGATCATTTTGTAAAGAAAAATATTATTTTGTTACATGACCTAAATCACCTTCTAATTCATCTATTTGGTAAATTCAGAAGCCCATGTGTTGTGTGGTTATCTCAGTAAGGCTTATACCTACATAACCAGTCTGTTTAGACCTCAGATCAGTTCATTAAATACAAAATTAAGTCGAGTTGTTTAGGATCAAGTAGATGAAAATGTTATTGGTTTTTTATATATATATTTATTTATTTTTGTTTGGCTGAGCCACGCAGCATGCAGGATCTTAGTTCCCCGACCAGGGATTGACCTCACACCCCCTACAGTGGAAGTGCAGGGTCTTACTGGTTGTATTTTTTAAATGCCACACCTTACGTGTTGGAATTGTTTGGGCCTGGCTGTGGGTTTTTCCTAGAGGTGTTTTAGGAATTCTTTATATACAGTGTTTCTTCATAGTTATAATTATATTACTATGGAGTTTGCAAAAGAGACATTCACTGAATGAATGAATGAATGAATGACAATGCTATCTTTATTTAATATGACTAACCCAGTAATTCTAAGACCTGCAGTTGTGACTTGGGTGTTTCTAATTCATTCAAAGGAGTCATAAGAATTTAAAAAATTCTAGTAACAAATCGAACTTAGATTCACTTTAATTTTATTTATTTTTTAAAGTTTTTTTAAAATTTTTATTTGTTTATTTTTGGCTGCATTGGGTCTTCATTGCTGTGCACAGGCTTTCTCTAGTTGCGGTGAGCAGGGGATACTCTTCGTTGTGGTGCGTGGCTTCTCATTGAGGTGGCTTCCCTTTTTGCAGAGCACAGGCTCCAGGCACACAGGCTTCAGTAGTTGTGGCTCGTGGGTTCAGTAGTTGTGGTGCACGGGCTTAGTTGCTCCGTGGCTTGTGGGATCTTCCAGGACCAGGGCTCGAACCCATGTCCCCTGCATTGGCAAGCGGACTCCCAACCACTGCACCACCAGGGAAGCCCTATACTGCCATCTTTTGTCAATTTCTCTTTTTGTTATACTCATGCCAAACTCAGGCTTTTTTTTTTTTTCTTTTTAACTGTTTACTTCAAAGTAAATAAACTCAAATAATTTGAAAAATTATGTGCTCTAGTTGTCTTAATAATTTCTTTTTACAGTTGGTTTCTTCATTAAGGCTTTGAACAAGGCCCCCAGAGTATGCTTAAGTCTCTTTTTTTCACCATTTTATTATTTTATTATAATCATTTCAAACATACCGCAAATTTGGATCTTACAATGAACACCCACATACTCAAAACTTAAATTCTGCCATTAGCATTTGCTATACTTGCTTTATCATTATCTACCTCTTAATCCATTCCTCAATCCATATATTCTCTCTATTTTTTTTTTGATGGCCTTCAAAAACAAAGTGCTGAACTTTGGGATACTTACCCTGAAATACTTCATTAACTAAAGTTCAATATTTGTTTATAGTTTTTTTAGATAAAATTTGCATAAAATGAAATGCACTCATCTTAGGTGTATATTTACTGAGCTTTAACAAAGGCATACCCTGGAGTAACCCAAACCTCAGTCATGATAAAGACATTACCATCACTCCAGAAAGTTCTCTTCATGCCCCCTCCAAGTCAATCCCTGCCCCTACCCCTGTCTCCCAGAGTCAACCACTGATGTTATTTTTCCTACCACATATTAGTTTTGCCTGTTTTCGAATTTCATATAAATGGAGTTTACTCAGCATGTACTCTTCTGTGTAAGACTCCTTTTACTCAGCATGTTTTCTGCTAATGATCTGTGCTAAGAAGCTAGTGAGCCATGATATTGCATGTATCTGATGTTAGTGAGCAATATTCCGTTGTATGACTATATCACACTTTGTTTATCCATTCTCCTATTCTCAGCAGATTCTTTTTTATGGCTGCACAGCATGTGGGATCTTAGTACCCCGACCAGGGATCGAACCCGCGTCCCCTGCTTTGGAAGGCAGATTCTTAACCACTGGCCGACCAGAGAAGTCCCACAATTTATTATTAATCTTCATTAATTTTAAAAAATATTTATTTTTTTATTTATTTTTTCTTCTTGGCTGCGTCGGGTCTTAGTTGTGGCACATGGGATCTTTGTTGAGGCATGAAGGATCTTTTTCCTTACATTGTGCGATCTGCTCGGGTTTCTCTCTAGTTGCGGTGTGCAGGCTTCCCTCTAGTTGTGGCGTGAGGGTTTTCTCTCTCTCGTTGAGGCGTGAGCTCAGTAATTGTGGCACATGGGCTTAGTTGCCCCGTGGCATGTGGGATCTTAGCTCCCTGACCAGGGATGGAACCCGCGTCCCCTGCATTGGAAGGTGGATTCTTAACCACTGGACCACCAGGGAAGTTCCATAATTTATTATTAGTCTTCATTATTATGATGTTAAGGACTTCACCTAAGTGGAAAAACTCACAGTGTTCAATGAAGAAGAGCATTCCCATGAAAATGCAGTGTTTTGCCAATAAATTGGAGCTTTGAAGGGATGTGGTTGTAAAGACACTAGTGGGCTTTTGAGCTACAGGAAAATAACTATCACAGTGCCACTTGAGTTGTGAATTGATCTGGAGTCAATCATAAAGTGAATTTTACATGAACTTTGGGTTGGGAGAAAAGAAATCTGACCTTTAGTGCTAGCCCTACCACTAATTAGTAACTTTGTCATCTTGAGAAATAATGCAGTCACCAAAAGGAAATGAGGGGTTGAGCGAGATGATCTCTAAGGTGTGGTTCACGTCATTAACCATTTCTCAAATATGTGCTAAGCTTTGAGGGCACAGTTAGGAATAAGACATATCTTTTGGTCTTCACGCTGTTCACAATGTAGGAGTGCCAGATGGTGTTCTCCAGCTGTAAAGTGTCTGTGATATTGCTGATTCATTGTGTACCTCCTTTTGGGCAAAGCACAATATAGTCAATGGATGAATGAGTGAATTGAATGAATTAATGAATAGAAGCAAAACAAGAACACTGTAATGTAGCTAAGGTGACCGATAGGTCTACAACCGGTTGTAATATAAGCAGAATATGCTGTCTGCTGTAATAAAGACTCTGTGCTTGGGGAACAGTGGAGGAATGACTAAATAAGATGTGATTCTGAAGTAGTAACTGCTTCCTCATAGAGTCTTTAGGAAAAGAAAGTCTAAACAGTAAGTCACATTTCTGATGTAGGAAAACTTCTCCATGTATGTATTTCCATGTACCTGAAAATGTAAATAAATGATACATTTTGGAATCTAAAAGCCCTGTTGGTAGAGTATAAGATCCATATGCTGTAGATCTTAAATTTCACCCTTTTTGATTTATTTTTCAATGAATGTGTGGAGTTTTGCTTTTCTGTCTGAGGTAGCCTTTCTCCCTAATTTTTGCATTTCAGTTCCCTCCCGCATTTATATATTCATTCAACGGGTATTTATTAAGTACCTATTATTAACATGAGGCGTGAGGTGGTAATACCACAGGGAGGTGTAAACTAACTGAATAAGACTTACCTGAAGCTAACTGTAAGATCTGCTCCAGTTTGTAAAGGTACCAAATCACAGTCACATTTATACGTTGTGTTAGAAGTGAAAACCTCTGTGTGTGTGTATGTGTGTGTGCGCATGCCTTATGTTTCCCAGCAAGTAGAAGCTATTATATCAACTGTCATACTTAACAGTTTTTAATAGAATGCTATACTATAGTTTGCTTTCCAAGGATCCCTAAGGGGAATTTCTAGATTTACCAGTAATTTAAGCATTTTTCATGAAAAGGAATTTAAAGAAGCATCAATTTTAGGTAACTGGTATCCTGGGATATGTATTACTAGAAAGTTCACTGATGATATGTGGCCCAAATCAATTGTTTATTCACCAGACTAAGTAAAACCAGCTTGCTCAATAAAGTAAGTTCAAATTGTAAATGGACAATAGAGTTTTGAAGGTAGGCTGGTAACAGCTCGACATTTGTCTCTTTCTAGAATTAGAGAAATTTTAAAAAACAATAAGCATTTACAGTTTATATAAAATGAAGGAAACTTCTTTTGAATTTATATTTCTCTGAGTTTTCACCAGTTTTCAAAGCTAATTCTTTTTTTTTTTTTTTTGCTGTACACGGGCCTCTCACTGTTGTGGCCTCTCCTGTTGCGGAGCACAGGCTCCAGACGCACAGGCTCAGCGGCCATGGCTCACGGGCCCAGCCGCTCCGCGGCATGTGGGATCTTCCCAGACCGGGGCACGAACCCGTGTCCCCTGTATCGGCAGGTGGACTCTCAACCACTGCACCACCAGGGAAGCCCTAGAAGGAGCTTTTAAAAACTACCAAGGCCCAGGACCCTCCACAAATTCTAGGGTTTTTTTGTTTTGTTTTGTTTTGTTTTTCTTAAGATCTCTAGCCAAGGTTGTTCAGCCAAGGCTGATGTGTAATAGTTTAGACCAAATGACAGTTTAGAAGCCATCGTTTCTGCTGATAGCCTTGCTTTGCGCTATAGATAAACAGGTTTATGAGTGAACCACTGCTTAGCCCACACAGGTGCTGATCTGGTTCAACCCTCGTCAAAACTTCACTTACAGATTTTCCATTTCCAACAAGTTTTGTTCTTTATTCTTATCTGCCCTCTCTTTTTTTTTTCCTAAGA